>NC_047047.1:33338060-34538060 GCF_011762595.2 Tursiops truncatus | reverse complement strand
TCAACAAAGCTGTTTAAAGAAAAAGCAAATGAGTTACAGTTTTCTAAAAGGATGTTAATTAAAGGATAATTCAAAATAACAAAGAAAATAGCTCTTTCAGGTAACCTTACCTAAAAGACGTGCAAAGATTTGACAAATTATTATTTAATCCTGTAAGATCTTTGAACAATGAGGATATTACAAATACTGAGAATGATATTTTTCTACTTTATTTTCTCTCCGCCCTTTTTCTTTCTCTCAAGAAATCACATTTTTATGTCTTTGAACGTCTTATACTATATTGATTTCAAAGTTCTTTTCGTTTCAACTAGAACTCTCTGAACAAAGGACATAGAAACAAATGAAATAAAAATTATTTTATTATATATACATATATAAATTTAAATTGTTACAAATTGGTATAATATGAAAAATGATTCTAGCTAAAAGGAACATAATAGGTCTCCATCATTTAATCCTATAACCTACCATGTATACAAAAGTCTAAGTTTTCTCACTTGTTTTATCTCTAACTTGTTTTCTTATTGGGAATAAGAACCCCATACAGTCAAATGAAGTTAAGGAAATTATTTTTCAAAACCCGTTTGTCTGTACTGTCTGAGAATTATGTATTTGTCTCCTTTGGTTAAACCTAAATTCTCTAACTAAATTAAGTCTTTTTTTATTTCTAAACTCTCTCTTTATCATTAGTAATTGTCACAATTCCAGAGTTGTTAACAATTTGGCTGTGCTTTATGTAAGCCTTTTTATTTTAAGTTTATTTATAGCTGTTCATCTGACTCTAATAATACTCAAGAGTTTATGTATGCTTTCTTTTATAATATGCTGTAGAAATCAAAACTGAGATTGAAAAAACTTATGAAGCAAATAATGTTTTTTTCCGTCTTTAAAACTTTTGTAGTTATTATACGTCATCTTCTCAATTCTCCCCACTGCTGAGGTTTAGGTCTCTGTGACTTTGGCCAGGGCATTCAGGTGTCAGGAACAGCTGCATCGTCTACAAGGAAGGAATGGAAAGGAAGGAAGGCCGTGATGAAAAGAGCCTAGCAGGATGGAAAAGCATGTTCTGCTTGATGGACTCTGAGAAGACAATTATTGAAAACGACAGAAAGGCATGCTCTCGGCACCGTGAAGGCCTGTCTCTTCACACAGGAGCTAAGAAGCATCAACCTGAGAGACAGGAAACATAATGAAAGAAGAAAAGGGGACCAAAGAGAGAGTGGTAAGCAGCAGAAACACAGAAGATTAGAAATGGCCAGAAAATTGCAGAACCCAGAGGGCTATAGATGGAGAACAGGGGAGTGATGAATCAGGTGGAGATGGACCTGAACAAGTGAGAGGGCAGGTTGGGTGAGGAGGGTGAGCCCAGACTCTGATGGTGGAATGGAAAAGAAGTGGAACCCCCAGGCAGCAGGTGGAATAGCCCTCAGCTCTGGGGAGGGTGCGGGGATGAACAGGAAGGAAGGGAGGATCAACACATATACTTTGATGTTTTCAGCACCAAACGCAGGACAACTCAACCATTTGGGTCAAGTGGGGAAAAGTGGGTGGGGGAAAGGTTTATAGAGGGTTGTGATAAACTGAATTACTCGTTCCTAATTCTAACATTTCCTTTATTGTACAATTCCCACCTCCTTTCTTGCAGGAGGTGGGAAAAGCATAAACAGATGTGCAAAGATAGGAAGTTGCAAAGTGTAATGGTGGGTAGGGAGTAGATGACTTCAGTTATAATGGAAGATTTATACAGGGGAGCGGTAGCAGAAAAGCCTAGAAATCTGAGGCAGAGTCAGATTGTGAAAGTCCTCAGATATCAGGGTAAGGAACTGGGTCCCAGCAAGGGGAAAGGATGGGTTTTCAGTAAGGATCTAAAGTAATGAGCACAATATTTTAGAAAGATACATTTACCAGTGAAAGACAGAATGGAGGGAGAGATCAGAGGCAAGAAAACGAGTTAGAAAACTAAGGTGCTTGTAGTTCAGAATAGGGGTCTTAAAGATTGTGTATAAAGAATTCTGCTTCTGGGCATTTACATTCTAAGGAGATATTTATGTATACAAAGATTTAACTACTAAAGATGCTTATTGCAACATTCTAATAAAACATTTATAAAATGTTTCTAAAAACACTTTAAAGAGCATCTTTTTGCAGCTAAATCTGTGCACACATTCATTATTTAATAAACTTCTATCTATAGGTTAAAAATCTCCTACTTTGCCAATGAAAACAAATCATTATGACCTTTCTTAGATCCACAATCCCAAAATGACTAACAAAGATATAGCTATATAGACACACATACACACACACACACACACACACACACACACACACACACACACACACACACACTGCTGTATGAGCTCCTAAAGACAGAAGTATCAATGCATTGCTCAAATATACTGGTATTGGAATTGAGAAGGAATTACAGTGTTCTGTAGATATTGGAGGCTTTCTCCATGACCACCATCTAAACTGATATGGGAGCAGGGCAGGCAGCTCAATCAGAGGAGGGTGAGAATCCTCCAGAGGGCATATCAGGGGCAATTACTTGTCTATATCTCATTTCTACACCACACTATAAATTCAGTGAAAGCAGAGACACAATACTATCCAAATAAGAAATAAATAGGATTTTTTAAATCTTCGAACAAAATTTTTTTCCTTCATCAGACCAGTTCTGACCCAGTTCTAGAGATCAGCCAATCCCATGCAACGGGCTTCTATTTAGGTTACCTAGACCAATGATGCTGCAAGGGAGAGGGAATTACACTGAATTAAACCCATCAGAGCTCTCCCTAGAAGCTGGGGATGGGGATCTGTCAATACACCCCCTGGGGTCTTATAGCTGCTACATTATTTGTAAGGAGTGGATGGATGTTGGTAGAATGAATATCTTAAAGATGAAATTAAAGCCGATGATAGCAGAATTCAAATGTCAAGAGAAATTGCATTGTATTGCAATAAAAGAATTTGCAGACGTGATCACAGAACTGCTAACAGCGATTTGAAAAATCTTAAAGAACAAATGAAATACCAAAAGACTAGACATATGTAGACAGTATTATAAGATGGGAGATTGGGCTTCCCTGGTGGCGCAGTGGTCGAGAGTCCGCCTGCCGATGCAGGGGACACGGGTTCGTGCCCCGGTCCGGGAAGATTCCACATGCCGCGGAGCGGCTGGGCCCGTGAGCCATGGCCACTGAGCCTGCGCGTCTGGAGCCTGTGCTCTGCAACGAGAGAGGCCACAACAGTGAGAGGCCCGCGTACCGCAAAAAAAAAAAAAAAAAAAAAAAAGTGGGGGATGGTGAGGGTTAGGTGGAGGATCAACTCTTGTCAACTAATATAGCAACTTAAACTAACTCTAAGACAGTGGTTCTCAACTCCTGAGTGTCAATGAGACATTTTAAAATACTACAGTTCTTGACGGCACATGTGACTGGATTGAAAGACTCAAAGTTTCACTAAACAAGTCAGCAGTAATTACAAGGTACTGGCCACCCGAGGATAAACATGTCTGAGATTCATTGCGTAGTGAACAGCTGTTGCTTTGGTTTCCCAGCATCCATTCCCCACTCTTCAGAGAAAATAGCACACCAGAACATCCCTGGAGAGCCGCCTCTTCTCTGTTCTCAATCAGTGTGGTTGGAGCACTGGGGCTCCCTCAGTCAATAAACACTTCACATCTCCTTGGCCACAGTGATTGGTCCAAACGTGACCAATTAGAACGAGGACCAGGATTTTTGTTTGGTTCTTGGAGGAAAGAAGCTCTTTCTTTCCTTCTGGATTTGAGGCAGAAAGGATGTTGGAAAGAGCTGCTGCCTTCTTTTAGGCATCATGGAGTGGGGGATGGAGAAGGCAGCAGTGGAGTCTGTAACTGTCTGGAACCACCAGGTGGAGCCCGAGCACAATGCAGAGATAACACTTTTTTTTTTTTCTTTTTTTTTTTTGCGGTACGCGGGCCTCTCACTGTTGTGGCCTCTCCCGTTGCGGAGCACAGGCTCCGGACGCGCAGGCTCAGCGGCCATGGCTCACGGGCCTAGCCGCTCCGTGGCATGGATCTTCCCGGACCGGGGCACGAACCCGTGTCCCCTGCATCGGCAGGCGGACTCTCAACCACTGCGCCACCAGGGAAGCCCAGAGATAACATTTTATGTGCCATATCTAGCTATGCTGGAAAATTTATTTATCTGAACTTTTCAGTTATGGGAGCTGTGTTTGACTATACCTTCTTATTCTCTATATTCTTGATGCTCTGGCATTTGAGGCCTTGATCCTGGAAAGACTCCCCCTCCCAGGGCTAGCTAATTCTTAGAGATAGATAGCGAATGACTCTCCCTGCTCGTTCCCTCTCCCACACCCAGAGCGTGCCTTTGACATACAAGCCAAAGAATCCAGAGTCAAGCTCCCCAATTATTTCCTTTATCAAACTCTCACACACCAAGCCAATATTCCCCCTGCCCTAAATCAACCCAGGGCCAGGTACCAGACAGCTAGAGACCATCCCATAGCCCAGAGCCTACTGGAATAAATCAACTATCCAATCCTAAACTTACTCAGTTACCAACCCTGTTTCACCCATTCTTTCTTATCAAAACCCTTTTAATGGCTCTGGGCCACGTTCTCCACTCTCTATCTTCTCTGCCCCCTGACCAACCCTGGTCCCTTCCCACGTGGCCCTGTGTGGCATGCTGGGCCTCCTGTTTCTAGGGATCTGTGAGTATAAACTTCTTCTTTCATGACAATCATTTCCATGTGGGTGTGTCTTACCCTACCTGATTAAAACAAATCCTGGGTAAATTTTTGAACAGAACTCAATAAATTCCTTCCTTATTATTTTTTAAAATTTATTTTATTTTTCGCTGCGTTGGGTCTTTGTTGCTGCGTGGCGGCTTTCTCTAGTTGCAGCGAGCAGGGGCTGCTCTTCGTTGCAATGTGCGGGCTTCTCATCACGGTGGCTTCTCCTGTTGCAAAACATGGGCTCTAGGCACGCGGACTTCAGTAGTTGTGGCACGCGGGCTTCAGTAGTTATGGCATGTGGGCTCAGTAGCTCTGGCTCGCGGGCTCTAGAGTGCAGGCTCGGTAGTTGTGGTGCATGGGCTTAGTTGCTCTGCAGCATGTGGGATCTTCCCAGACCAGGGCTTGAACCCGTGTCCCCTGCATTGGCAGGCGGATTCTTAACCACTGGGCCACCAGAAAAGTCCCCTTTCCTTATTTTTTAAAAGCCAATACTGAAGCCAGTGCGCCTAGATCCTGTGCTCCACAACAAGAGAAGCCACCACAATGAGAAGCCCATGCACCGCAGCAAAGAGCAGACCCCGCTCGCCACAACTAGAGAAAGCCCATGCAGCAACAGAGACCGAACGCAGCCATAAATAAATTAATTAATTAATTTTTTAAAAAAATTACAGTGCTGGTATCTGAAGAAATACCATTTTTCTCAAAGGTTGATTACATGCTCCTGCTTTGAGGTGATCTGGTTAATGTATAATGCAGATGCACGTTTTACGTTGGGAAAGACCTAACACAAAGAGGGCACGTTATTTATTTTTTTCTTTCTGTCTTAGTTTGATTGTCCCGCCATAGAAAAATTTGTGATTTTACTTCACCTGTGTCAGAAAAAGTCCTAACTGATACATATAATTACTGCCCTGTGGAGGCCTCCTGTGGCTTTTTGGTTGTTCGGCACATATCCATTTCCCCTTCTTTTGGTAACCTCACTCTGGTGTCCTGTTAGGAATTCTTCCTGTTTTTGGTCCATGTGCAGCAAATGGGTACCGTCCCTCCATCAAGACTTGAGCATGTGACCAGGACTGGCCAAGTGTTGGAATTCCATTCCTTGGTCACAGTGATTAGTTCAGCGGAGGTAATTTGACCAAATTTGCCTAATCACAGTGAGTCACGGGAAAAGACTTCTTTTCAACTGACTTTGAACCCAGAATGATACAGGATGGAGAACTGTTGACACCATCTTACCATCTCAAGCTAAAAGCTTGCCTGAGATAAAGCCAACACAATAGCAATGTAATCAAGAGATGGGAAAAGATGTCATTATTTGAGTTTCTGATCACATTATGCTTGAAGTCCACCCCTACACTTTTCAGTTACATGAGTCAACTAATTTCATATTCTGATTAAGCCAGCTTAACTTAGTTTAATTAAGCCAATCACTTGTTAGAGAAAATTCTCTTATGAAATTTTAGCTTGGTTACTCTTCAGTACTGTGTCCTATTTGAGTAGAACCATTTACTCTTCTGACTTGTGAACCCTGGAGAAATGTTGATGAGTAGACCTGGGCTAACTAAGATGAACAAAATGCGCTAATAAAGGATACAGGTAGACATCACACAGTGTTACCAAGCTCATACAGCTTACTACACAACAGGCCAATAAATCGAGAGATGAGGTGTTGGGACAAGAAATAGTGACTTTATTCAGAAAGCCAACAGACCAAGAAGATGGTGGAGTAGTGTCCCAAAGAACCATACCCAAGTCAGAATTCAGGCTTCTTTTATACTGAAAGGGGAGGGGGTGTGGCTGTTTGTTGCAAACTTCTTGGTGCTGGAATCCTATGTTCTTGCAGCTGTCTATGCAGGTCTGGTCACGATATTCCTATAAACCTTCAACAAGACAAATGTTATTCTCTGTTCTGTAACTTTTTATCTCCATATGAATGGAAAAGTGTTACACCTTTAAAGTTCAGAGCCTTGAGAATGTGCTATCATGTATATTTCAGGCTATAGGCAACATTCTTTTACAAAAGGTGCAGAGCCAGCATGACTAAGCACAGGCAACAGAGCACCCGCGTTAGAGCTAAAGGAATAGACTTAATATGGAGTCAAGTTTGCTCTTCTGTGTTACAATGGTCCATCAGTGAATATTCCACAGCTAAGAAAAGGAAAACAAAGCTCACTGTTCTCAGGTTGTAATTTTTCTCACCTCTTTCCTATTTTCCTTATATGAATCCTGTCTCATTTTCATTAGATAGAATCAATCAGTTTATCTTTCTAGTATACAAATAAAAAAGCATGCTAGTAATTAATTCTTTGAATTATTCTTTGATTTTTCTGACAATCTTATTCTCCCACAGCTAATTTATTAATGTTCTAGGTTACAAGCAAACTTTCTTTGGTGCCTGTTTTTTGTCACATTATAAGGCAATTACCTCAAAGCAAATGAGGTGCCAATTTGTGCTCTATCACATCACCTTCTCAGCTCCAGGTCGTAGCAGACAGGCATCACCATGACCATGTGTATACTCAGTTACGGAAAGTATTAATTTTTCACATTAGTTAAGATTTTGCGGTACTCTTGTGAAGAATTCATGGAATACCAGTTTGCTGCCAGACAAGTTTGTTGATCTCCAGCACAATTGTAGAATAGACTACTATATGAATGCTTGGTAAGTTCTTCTAAGATCAGGTGGTAGGCAATAAGAACCAGTAGAGGTTTATTAAGCAAAGTCACTTAAATTTTTGAGTGGGTTAATATTCTGAAATTCAGTAAAATGCCAGTTCAGATAAGGACACCAACATGGTCTTTCGTGATATTTTGCTTGGTAAAATAAAGCAACATGGGCCATTGTGTGCAGCTAATTGAATAATCAAAAAAAAATCAATTTTTTCATTTAATTTATGTAAATAAAGTATCTAGTATGTATTAAGCACTGTGTTAGGTTTGGTATACAGGAGGAAACTGCACCTCTCCCCACAAAAATGTGATACAGAATAAATGCCTTATTAGAAATCTTCATGTGAGCCCAGAGGAGAGGTCGCAAATGCAGCTTAGCTCTAACTACTCAATGGACTATTATGCCATCATTAAATACTATGCTTAAGAAAATTCGTGATGGTATTAAAAATGATTATATATGTAAAGGGAAAAAGCAGAACACAAATCTACATACAGATTTTCATCTTAATTATGAAAACCTAATCAAAATTCACACAGAAAAATACTAGAAGAAAATGCACCTAAATTTTAACAGTGGTTGTCTCTAGATAGTAGGTTATGAGCTCTATTTTTTTCTCTTACTTTTCTAAGCTTTACCCTCCTCCTTCCATGTTTTCTATTACTTTTATAATAAAGCACTTTAAAATTTATTATAAAATTGCTTAAAATAGTAAAAAGTAGACAAGTACAATGAACTCCTATGTATTTATCTTCCAGATTCAATGATTATCAAGATTCTGCCCATTTGCTGAATCTAGCCTTCTTTATTGTTTCCCCCAGAGTATTTTTTAAAATTTTTATTTTATTTTATTTATTTTTTTGGCTGTGTCGGGTCTTAGTTGCAGCATGCGGGATCTTTCGATGCACCATGCGGGCTTCTCTCTAGTTGTGGCACTTGGGCTCAGTAGTTGCAGCGGGCAGGCTTAGTTGCCCCGCAGCATGTAGTATCTTAATTCCCCAACTAAGGATCGAACCCGAGTCCCTTGCATTGGAAGGTGGATTCTTAACCACTGGACCACCAGGGAAGTCTCTGTATGAGTGTACTTCTGTGCAATTTTATCACATCTATATAGATTTGTGTAACCACCACCACAATCCAGATACAGAACTGCTCCATCATCATAAAGATCTCTCAAACTATACCTTCAGAGTCATACCCATCCCCAACACCTTGCAACTACTGATCTGTTCTCTATCTCCAAAATTTTGTTATTTCTAGAATGTTATATAAATGGAATTAAACAGTATATCACCCGTTTAAGAGTGCTTTTTTTTAACTCAGCATAATTCCCTTGAGATCCATTCAAGTTGTTGTGTGTACCAATAGTTTCTTTTTATTACTGTGTAATATTCCATAATCTGGATGTACCACATTTTGTTTAATCATTCACTCATTAAAGGACATTTGGGTTGTTTCCAGTTTGGGGCTGTTGCAAATAAAACTGCTATGAACATTCCTATACAGGTTTCTTTGTGAATGTATGTTTTCATTTCTCTGGGGTAAATGCTTAAGCATGCAGTTGCTGCGTTGTATGGTAAGTGACGTTTAGTTTTATAAGAAATTTACAGGCTGAGTGTATTATTTTACATTCTGACCAGCAGTGTATGAGAGATCCAGTTTCTGCATCCTTACAGCATTTGATATTATCACTATATTTTATGTTAGTCATTTAATATTCTAATAGGTATGTAGTGGTATCTAATTGTGGATTTAATATGCATTTCTATGATGGCTAATGATGTTGAATATCTTTTCCTGTGAATCTAATGGATATTTAAAAAATAATCTCAGACTTCCCCGGTGGCACAGTGGTTAAGAATCTGCCTGCCAACACAGGGGACACAGGTTCGAGCCCTGTTCCGGGAAGATCCCACACGCCACAGAGCAACTAAGTCCATGCACCACAACTACTGAGCCTGCGCTCTAGATCCGCAAGCCACAACTATTGAGCCCGCGTGCCACAACTACTGAAGCCCGTGCGCCTACAGCCCATGTTTTGCAACAAGAGAAGCCACCGCAATGAGAAGTCTGCACCCCGTAACGAGGAGTATCCCCCGCTCGCCACAACTAGAGAAAGCCTGCATGCAGCAATGAAGACCCAATGCAGCCAGTAAATAAATAAATAAATAAGTAAATAAATAATCTCTAAGGATCCACCAAAACTTAAAGCAGTATTACTTCTGGGAAAGTGAGAAGGAACTGGGGTTAATGATGAGTATTAAGAGAGACTTAAAAAAAAAAAAAAAAGAGAAACTTAATGTGTATCTGTAATGTGTTATATTTTAAGAGAAGAATGAATTCATGTATTATTTATGTAGTTAATTATTAACTAAAACAAAAAAGCACAGAATAAAAAACAGAAGCAGCGTTTTATCATGGAAAGAACTCTGACTTCAAATCAGACAGACTTGGGCTTCCCTGCTGGCGCAGTGGTTGAGAGTCCGCCTGCCGATGCAGGGGACACGGGTTCATGCCCAGGTCCAGGAAGATCCCACATGCCGCGGAGCGACTGGGCCCGTGAGCCATGGCCGCTGAGCCTGCACGTCTGGAGCCTGTGCTCCGCAACGGGAGAGGCCACAGCAGTGAGAGGCCCGCGTACCACAAACAAAAACAAAAACAGAAACAAATCAGAGCGACTTGGGTTTGAATTCTGATGTTCCTACCAAGTGTGAGACTTTAGGTAGTTGATTTTAAACTCTTAGTCTTACTTCTCTTGACTGTAAAGTAGTGATAATAGTACCTCATAGGATTGACGTGAGGAATTAAATTAGATAATATATTGAAAGGGCTCAGTATAGTGTGTGGCAGAAAAGAGTTGCTCAGTAAATAGCAGTAAGCTACTATTCTAGTAAGAATGAGACTTTGTTAGTGTTTAATTTATTTAGACCTTTGACTCCACTTATCCTCCAATAAATGGACTAGTGTTCATTTTTCAGGAATAGTATCATGCTGTAACATGCTTAGTGATTTCATTCCATGCTTCCTAAATGAGTAATAGGTTATGCTTTTAGGTTGTACAAAGTTGACACTAGCAAATCCCCAGTAAACTCTTTTCCTTGAGGTCCTCGAAATTTACGAAAATATCTATAATGTTTAACAAAGCCTTTTTTCTACATCAGTGTAATTGTCAGAACAAATCAACGTGGCAAGTATCCCTGTCCCATAATCTTAACCAAAGAGTAAAGAGTGATCATTTATCCTTCACAATGCCCAAACAGGTTTGCACAGGTCTGTTTCCCTGTGGCAACTTTACATTCCAAGATGAAATCTCATCCGGATATTCAAAAGAAACTCAAGCTCTCTGCACTATGTGATAAATGCAGGTGCCATGTCACCAAAATTAAGTGACAGCTCTCCAACATGAGTTAGTCCACGTTAACACACTTAGGTTTCTCTGCCACTGTTGATGTCTGGTCATCAATGCCAACATTCTTCTAGGTGACAACACGTTGCATTTCTCATTTACAGTGTGACTTCAATTCAAGTGTCACGTGTCAATTACCTATGTTTACCTGAACACACATAAAGAACTGATTGTATTTCTAGAAATGTTAATACAGGTCATGGGGGGTGAACGTGGTGAATCTTGTTCTGATAATTAAGGAGAAAAAGGAAACGTAGGAAGGAGAATAAGGAACAAGCATATGAGGTGAGCCTATCTGATCGTCTTAATGCTCACCCAATGAAAAAATAAAAGAGAACATGGATTTCAATGTTATAACTGTGATTTGTAAAATAACTAATAATAATAAGACTTTTTATAAATTCACAGAGTAATGCATCTATTGGGGGCAAAAAACCCAAACTGAATTGTGTAAAGTGAGAAAAGCTTAAAAAGTCTGGTCAGGATCACAAAGTTAAATCTTCTTAAAATGTAGATTAGAAGCCAGGTCTTCTTATTCATGGTTCAGGATGCTTTCCACTAGATTCATTATTCCATGGTTTACCTATATCCATTATTCCATCTTTTAACTTCTCTGTACCTCAATCTACTCATCTTTAAAAGAAAGGGGTGGTAACAAGTCTGAAGGTAATCATGGGCATCTGTGGGCTATTTTCAATATTCTGCCAAATATCAGTGATACTGCTATTTCATGGCAGTGATACTGATTATTTCAGGGTATGCCACAAGTTACTGGAGCATGTGTCAGACAGTCACCTGTGCACGGTGAGCAAATAGAGGATGTGCTCTGTCTGGCAACAGCGCAGAGCAACAGTCAAAATTAAACAGCAAAGTGTACTCTGGGGGGTTCTCGTGCTGGGAAGGTTGGAAACCACTGAACTAGACTGCTATGTTGCTTTAGCAGTGGCAGAAAGAGAGTTAATTCCCGCTCACTCCTCTCTCTGTCTACGCCTTCTCTGAAAGCCAGGACTAGGAGATGAGTCAGAGTTTGAAGAGGGCTCATGGCTTCCTCTGGCAGTTGTAGGTAAAGATCTCAGCTGGACTCATAAAGACCAGAGTACAGATAAGAAGTGATCCTGGGAAGGTAGAAGAAGCTGACCCTAGACCTCCAGGCCAATGGAAGAGGCAGGGCTTGAGCTTTGTCTTATTAAGTTCTATTTTTATTTCCATAAACTTACATATCTTTATTTTAGACTCATTTGTTAAGCTTCAAGGCCCTGACAGCTTGTGACAAAAGCTCATGCTGTTCTACACGCTGCTGCTGGGGGACTTGGCCATGGAACATACTCCTTTTTCATCTTTCATTAGAAATTTAAATTTATCACTGCCCCCATCAGCATTGTGTTTCTTCTCTTTTCAATAGCAAATTATTAACATCAGATTTTAATCACAGTATTGAGGTAACAGAGTATCTTATTTAGGTTAAAGATAGATAAATTCTGAACTTAACCAAATTTTATACATTTTATGTAGATAATTCAAATGATTCTCAAATTGAAACTTAACCACTGTGCCACCAGGGAAGTCCAACAACCTCATTTTAAATTTTTTCTTTCTTTCTTTTCTTTTTTTCCCCTTTGAATCTTTGTACTTGCAGTTACCTTCCCTGTAAAGATCTTCCCCCAGATATTCACATAGCTAGGTTCTTCTCATCATATAAGGCAAAGACCACCAGTCATCCCCAACGTCCATTCTCTTCTCTTCCTTGGAAATAGAACCTCCCGTTTTTAGCTTGGCACATGGCCATCTAGAACAAAGACTCCATTTTCCAGCCTCTCTAACAGCTAGATATGGCTGGCCAAGTTCAAGCCAGTGGGATGGAACTTGAAATAGTATATGGGACTCTCAGGAAGGGTCCTTAAAAGGAAGATGCTTGCCTTTCTTGACCATCTCCATACCCCTAACCTGCCTTCCTCCTTCCTACTTGCTGGCATGTGGAAATGGTAACTGGATCACAACCAACCATGAATTAGAATGGAGGCGGGGGCAAACAAGATGCAGGAGACTAGATCCCTGTTGCTGTAGAGTGTCATTCAGCCCTACAATGCTAACCTACAAACTTCATTTATGTGGCAGAGAAATAACACCATTTTAAAGTCACTTTGTTCTAGGTTTTCTGTCGCTTACAGCTGAATCTAATCCTAATGGACACAAAGGCTCAGGTTAGTGTCACCTTCTTAGAGTGGTGTCCCCCATCCCAAGTCATATTCTATTATTTTCCTTATAGCACTTCTTGTTATCTGAATTTATCATATTTTTAAGTTCACTTGTTTAACATTTGTCTCTCCCAACTAGAATGTAAGCTTCATGAAGGCTGGGACCGCATCCAGGTCCTAGAATGGGACCTGACATAGAGTGGGTGTTCTAAATATATTTGCTGAGTGAATAACGATGCCCAGTCTGGTCAGAGCCCTACTGGTATTAGGAAAGCAGGCAGAATTCTCTAGACTCTTTGCACGGAAGACATCCTCAATTTTCTCTGCTCAGAGTTCACACTCATGTATCAATTTTCTAATTACTAATTCAATGTCCCAAGTGTTTGAAACTAGAAAATTAGCCTCTGAAAAGATGACTTAAACCTCTTGGTCAAGAGAAAGGTATGTCTCCCACCACAAATTAATAAACTGGTATGTGGTATATGATTGGTTAGGAGGCACAGCTTTCAAAGTAGGCAGACAAAAGTTTGAATATCAGTTTTACCATTTATAGAAAAGTGAACTTGACTAGTTAATTTACTGAGCTTAAGTTTCCTCATCGGTAAAAAAAAATGGGACTAACAATACCTATATTTTAAGACTGCTGTGAGGACCAGGTGAGAAAATGCATTCAAGAGATTGAGCAGTTTGCCAAGGAGAGAGCCTGGAAGCAGGGGGACCAGGTTTTAAATCCAAGTCTTTATGATGCTGGATTCTTAACCCTTAACTTTTACACCATCCCGCCACTAAAATGGCCCCCACGGCTATCCTTCTCAGTCTTATAGTCCTAATATGTTAGCATATCCCCTCAACTGACTTAGGCAGAATACTAACATTCATTCATTCATCCATCCATTCATTTATTCAATTTATTTATTTATGCCAGAAATCTCAGTTTTATTTGGTGAAGCAAGACAGCATTTAGGACCTGGAGTTTATTCAGTGACGGAATTAGAGTATTTGGTAGGAAGAATAGCTTTTGGATTGGAAGGAGTACTGATAGAATCAGTGAATTCAAGTTTTAGTCCATCATAAACAGTAGAGTTTGTCTCTGAGTGAACTGCTTTAACTTTTATCCTGAAAGTTAAAAAACCACAAACCTTTATTGAGATATACAGATACCATACAATTCATTTATTTGAAGTATATACTATACTGTATGTCAACTATATTAATAAAACTAGAAAAAAAAACAATATAATGGTAGAGTTGTATAACCATCACCACAAGCAATATTAGAACATTTCATTATCCCCCAAAGAAAGCCCATATCCATTAGCACTCATTCTGCATTTCTCTGCTCCTCCCTGACAAACCCCTGACAGTCATAAGACAATCACCAATCTACCTTCTGTCTCTAAAGATTTGCCTATTTTGGACATTTCATATCAATGGAATCATACAATATTTGGCTTTTTGTCACTGGCTTCTTTACTTAGTGTGATGTTTTCAAGGTTCACCCGTGTTGTAGCACGTAGCAGTACTACACTCCTTTCTATGGCTGAATATATTGCACTGTATGGACATGCCACTATATTTTGTTTATCCACTTTTCAGTTTATAGGCATTTGGGTTGTTTCCAGTTTGGGGCTATTGTGAATAATACTGCTGTAAACATTTGTGTGTGAGTTTTTGTGTGGACATGTTTTCGTTTCTCTAGTGTATACCTAGGAGTGGAATTGCTGAGTCATACGTTAACTCTATGTTTAACCTTTTGAGAAAGGTAAATACTGCTTTTTAAAGCAGCTGCACCATTTTACACTCCCAGCAGCAATGCATGAGCGTTCCAATTTCTCCACATCCTGGTCAGCACTTGTTATGTTCCATCTTTTTGATTATAGCCATCGTAGTAAGTATGAAGTGGAACCTCACTGTGGTTTTGATTTGCATTTACTTCATGGTTTCCTTGATGCTAATGATGCTAAGCTTCCTTTTATGTGTTTATTGGCCATTGGTATATCTTTGTGTAAATGTCTATTAAAAACGTTTTCTCTTTTTTTTTTTTTTTTTTTTTTGTGGTACGCGGGCCTCTCACTATTGTGGCCTCTCCCGTTGCGGAGCACAGGCTCCGGACGCGCAGGCTCAGTGGCCATGGCTCACGAGCCCAGCCGCTCCGCGGCACGTGGGATCTTCCCGGACCGAGGCACGAACCCGCATCCCCTGCATCGGCAGACGGACTCTCAACCACTGTGCCACCAGGGAAGCCCCGTTTTCTCATTTTTAAATTGGGTTATTTGTCTTTTTATTATTGAATTTTAAGAATTCTTTAATATGCTAGATAGAAGTCCCTTATCAGATATATGACTTGCAGATATTTTCTCCCATTCTGTGAGTTGTCTTTTCAGTCACTTGTTCGTGTCTTTTGTAGCACAAATGTTTTTTAATTTTGGTGAAGTGCATTTTATCTATTTCTTATTTTGTTGCTTGTGCTTTTGCATCACATCGAAGAAACCAAAGCCTAATCCAAGGTTATGAAGATTTACCCCCTCTTTTCTTTTATGAGGTTTATAGTTTTATCTCTTAAGTTTACATCTTTGATCCATTTCAAGTTAATTTTTATATATGGTGAGGTGGGAGGAGATTAACCTTTTGAGCGAGGAATATCACAACTAAAATGCCAACTAAAATTATAGCTTTGGGGGCTTCCCTGGTGGCGCAGTGGTTGAGAGTCCGCCTACCGATGCAGGGGACACAGGTTCGTGCCCTGGTCCGGGAAGATCCCACATGCCGCGGAGCAGCTAGGCCCGTGAGCCATGGCCCCTGAGCCTGCGGGTCCGGAGACTGCACTATGCAACGGGAGAGGCCACAACAGAGAGAGGCCCGCGTACCGCAAAAAAAAAAAAAAAAAAAAAAAAAAAAAAAAAAATTATAGCTTTGTACACTTAATGCCTATGAGATTTGTTTTTTTTTATTTTAAAAGTCATTTAAGTAGCCTAATTTCAAAACTATAACTCTTATTTGAAAGCAACTGCCGCAGCTAATTAGGTCAAAACCTCTTAGCTTTGGAAATGAGAAATTGTGGGTCAGGCAAACAGTACTTGACTGTTTTTTGGTCCAATCTGGCAACAATCATTGATGGCTGCTTCAAGTCCTAAGTGACAAGTTTATGGGGAACTCTGTAATAGATTATTTGGTAACACCAAATTCCAGTGAATAATCTTAACATCACTAAATATGGGATATCTTGACATTATGTTTCTTCAAGTGTGATGCAATAGGAAGTACATACTACTGCCTATGAAATACTTTTGCCAAGATAATTGAACCTTAATCTAATCGTACTTCTAGATCTAACTACCAGTTTACAAAAACTATGGAGGCTCATGGAACAAGAAAAACAATACTACGTGGATACAATCAGCTAAATCCAGAATGTGGGAAAATCTAGAGGACAAATGATCCAGTTTATTCACCCAAAATATAGTATAAAAAAGAGATGGAGAAGTGTTATAGACTAAAAGAATCTTAAGAGACATATCAACCAAATAAATGATATGGATGTCCTCTTCCTGAGTTCTTCAGGTACAGAATAAGGTGTAATATACATGGTAATACTATCAGTTTCTAAAATGAGTGAACACCTTTGGAGTGAATTAAAGTTTTACTCAAAACATTCCCAAGGTGACTTTGTGCTCATTAAGTTAGAAACTGTAGACACAAGTAACTGCATTTTTAAGAGATTCCAAGGAAATCATTCTTATCTATAAATTCTGGAGAGAAAAGAGTTAATTATTTTTATTACCTTACTTCAATTGTTTTCCTTCTCAAGTAGAATACATATCAATGAGTAGGAGTGTATTTTAACAGTCATTGTATTGCTCTGCAACCATAAAAACATACTGTTCCATTTGAGTACAGAAGCTAAATCAGGTCCAAGTGAAATGCTAAGGAAGTCATCTCCAACTGGGATGCCAACTGAAGCTTCAGGTTTTCATGACAGATCTAAAGTTCCCCCAAATCCTGAGTAAACGGAACTTAGGAGTCAGGCATACCCATAACTATTCCTAGTTCTGATATATGATAATTTGATGAATTTGGGCAGGTAACAATTTTTAAAAACAACTCTGTTGAATTTACAAGGTATAATTTACAGGTCTCAAATGTACAGTTTCATGATTTTAGTAAATTTATACCGTTGTGCAACCATCACCAAAGTCTAGTTTTAAATTTCCATCACTCAGGCTTCCCTGGTGGCACAGTGGTTAAGAATCTGCCTGCCAGTGCAGGGGACACAGGTTTGAGCCCTGGTCTGGGAAGATCCCACATGCCGCGGAGTAACTAAGCCCGTGCGCCACAACTACTGAGCCTGCGCTCTGGAACCCATGAGCCGCAACTACTGAAGCCCACGCACCTAGAGCCTGTGCTCGGCAACAAGAGAAGCTACCACAATGAGAAGCCCGCTCACAGCAACGAAGAGTAGCCCCCACTCGCCACAACTAGAGAAAACCCCACTCAGCAGTGAAGTCCCAATGCAGCCAAAAATAAATAAATAAATAAAAGTATTAAATTTCCATCACTCCATAAAAGTTCTCTCATGCCTATATTCAGCCAAACGTGGCTCCCAGCCCAAGCAGTCATGGATGTGCTTTCCATATCTACAAATCTACTTTTTCTAGAAATTTCATGTTAATGGAACCATACAATACATAGTCTTTTGCAGCTGGTATGTTTTTAAGTTTCAACCATGTTATGGTATGTAGTTTCCTTTTTATTGCCAAACACTGTTCCATTGTATGGATATACCACATAGTTTACTCATTTACAAATTGAAGGACATTTGGATTGTTTCTACTCTTCACCTATTATGAGTAATGCCACTATGAACATTTGTACGCAAGTCTGTGGATATATGCTTTCATTTCTCTTGGATATATACCTAGGAGTGGAACTGCTGGGTATGGTAATTTTATGTTTAACTTTTTGAAAAACTGCCAACCTGCTTTCCAAAGTTGCTGCAGCGCTGTGTGTTCCTACCAGCAATGTATGAGGGTTCCAGTTTCTCCACATCTTTGCTAACATTTGTTATGTTTTCTTTCTGATTATAGGCATTCTGGTGAGTATGAAGTGATATCTCATTATGATTTTAATTTGCATTAAATGATTAATGATGTTGAGCATCTCTCCACGTGCTTATTAGCCATTCATAAATCTTCATTGGTGAAACGTCTATTCAAATCTTTTGCCCATTTTAAAATTAGGTAATGTGTCTTCTTATTGTTATAATGTTCTTAATATTTTCTGGATATAAGTGCTTTGTTGGATATATGATTTGCAAATATTTTCTTCTATTCCATGGCTTGTCTTTATCTTTTCTTAATACATGAATTAAAAGTTTTAAATTTCTATTAAGTATAACTTGTCAATTTTTTTCCTTTATGGATCATGACTCTGGTGTCATATCTAAGCAATCTTTAACTCAACATCAAAAGATTTTTGTTTTCTTCCAGAATTTATAGACTTTTAGCTCTTTTACATTTAGGTCTATGATCCATTTGAATTAATTTTTATGTATAGTGTGAGGTAAGGGTCAAAGTTCTCCCCCTCGCACCACAGATACTCAATTGTCCTAGCACTATTTGTGTTAAAAAAAATTTTTTTAGTCTTTCCCTATTGAATTGTTTTAGCACATTTGTTGAAAATCAAATGACCATGAATGTAAAGGTTTATTTCTGGGCTGTCTATTCTGTTCCATTGATCTATATGTCTATCCTTGTGGCAATATCACACTGTATTCATTAGTGTAGTAGCTTTATAAGTTTTCAAATCGGGTAGCAGAAGTCTGTCACCTTTGCTTTTCTTTTTCAAAATTGCTTTGGCTATTCTGGTTCCTTTACATTTCCATATAAATTTTAGAATCAAACTTGTCAATTTCTAAAAAGAAAAAGGGCTGCTGGGGTGTTGGTAGAGATTATATATATATATATATTTTTTTTCAACATCTTTATTGGAGTATAATTGCTCTACAATGGTGTGTTAGCTTCTGCTGTATAACAAAGTGAATCAGCCACACGTATCCACATATCCCCATATCCCCTCCCTCTTGTCTCCCTCCCACCCTCTCTATCCCACCCCTCTAGGTGATCACAAGGCACTGAGCTGACCTCCCTGTGCTATGCAGCTGCTTCCCACCAGCCATCCATTCTACATTTGGTATTGTATATATGTCCATGCCACTCTCACTTCACCCCAGCTTACCCTTCCCCCTCCCCATGTCCTCAAGTCCATTCTGATAGAGATTATATTGAATCTATAGATCAATTTGGAGAGAACCGTCAACTTATGTTCAATCCATGATCATGGTATGTTTATTTACCTAGATCTTTGATTTCTCTCAGCAATGTTTTGTAGTTTTCAGCGTATAGGTCTTGCATTACTTTCGTTACGTTTATTTGGATTTTTCTGATACTCTTGTAAATGGAATTGTTTTCCTTACTTAATTTTCAGATTGTTAGCTGTTGGCATTTATAAATATATTGATTTCTGCATGTAGTTCTTGGTAGACTTAATTTTTTTTTTTTTTTTTTTTGCAGTACACGGGCCTCTCACTGTTGTGGCCTCTCCTGTTGTGGAGCACAGGCTCCGGACGTGCAAGCTCAGTGGCCATGGCTCACGGGCCCAGCCGCTCCGCGGCATGTGGGATCTTCCCAGACCGGGGCACGAACCCGTGTCCCCTGCATCGGCAGGCGGACTCTCAACCACTGCGCCACCAGGGAAGCCCTAGACTTAATTTTTTAAAGCCCCCGTTTTGTCATGTGTAAAAAGGAAATAGCTGCCTAGCAAGATTTTGTGCAGAATAATATACCTACAATTTCAGCAGAAGGCTAGAAATGAAGCTCTCCCACACACAAAAAAATTCAGTCACCTAAAATGTGAGGTCACATTATTTTGGGGAAAGGGAAATGACCAGGATGAGCCTGGTGCAGAAGGCAGGAAACAGTTGCCAACAGCATTATATCTGTATTTGCATAATCAAGGCGTTTTGCTGCATTTTCATTACTGTAGCAAATAGATGTTTGTTGATATTTCCTATCTGCATGTGGTGATTTTATAATCAGAAGAAAACAAATGTTACTTCTTAAAAAGTAAAAATTAGTAATCCATTTAATTTCATAAAGAGGAAAAGTAAAAGGACACAGAAATGCTTGAATTCAATTTGCTGGGACCAATTAAATATAATTCCATGAAAACTACACAGTGTTAGGCACTGGGTCCAGAAAAGTAAGACATGTAATTTATGAACTACTGCAAAGTTCAGCAGGCTGAGGTACCTCAATGACTACTGAAGCAGATGCAGGGAAGAGATTCCCCCGAGGCCTCCTACTCAGACTAACTTCTCAAACTTCCAACAACTATGGCAGCTTTATTTTGATCTTTTTTTTTTTCTTTTCTTTTTTTAAATTTTGGCTGTCCGGCTTGTGAGATCTCAGTTCCCCCACCAGGGATTGAATCCTGGGCCTTGGCAGTGAAAGTGAGGAATCCTAACCACTAGACCACCAGGGAGCTCCCATACTTTGATCTATTTTTATATGTTGGGTTTCCATATAATATTAAATTTGAATAAAGCATTCTATGCCTTTATAAGGTTTGAAAACCACTGTCTAATAAAAAAACAAAGTGAAACTATAAAGCAGTCTGGTATTACAATATTGAACTGAGGGCTCATGTAGCGTGGGCCCAGATCACAGAATTCCTGAGTGGCGGGGCCTTGTTTGAAACTGGGGTTGTCTGATTTCAAAGCACAGAGCCTGGGTTCAGATAGGTACATATACTGAAGAGGTGTGAAGCAACATCATGCTACTGCAAGGGAAGTGGTGAGCAATGAGGCTGGAATCGTTAAGCACCTACTCTTGTTCACTTGACTAAGGGCGAACCGGGCAAAGACAGATTGGGCTGGAATTGGAGGAATCGGTGTAAATGCGCGATTTCATGTGTCTGTACCATCGCAGCTCTGCCCACTGAAAAGGCTTACAAGCAATGATACACCAAGCCTCATTCAATGGTGGGGTTAGCAAGGGTGTCTGCCGCCTCCCGCCCTCCCGGCAGGCTTCTCTGTCACATTCCATTGCGGTCTCGCCACAGACCAGATATCTTTCATCTGCCTGCGCCTCCTTCAGCCGGGTAAGCGGAGCCCCCAACTCCTGCCACGCCTTAAGGAGAAGACTGCAGCGGCCACCACCTCGGCGGCCATTTACACCCGGTGAAGCGCCGGGGACAAGACGCCGACAGGAAGAACCTGCATGGGCGGCGACCCTGAAGGCGGAGCTGGAACCGAAGCCGGAAACGGCGCCGTGGGCGGGACCTCGGGCTCCTTTGTTTCTTATTGGAGCTCACCGCTGCCAGTCTCTGCCTCCTCCCTCCCGTCCTCACCTCTTCCGCGCCGGCAGTCAGTAGGTGGCGGGCAGGGGCGGGTAGGGGCGGACGGCCACTTCCGGGTGGGAGAAAAAAGCTGGGCCGCGGGAGGGGCCGGGAAGAGGGAGGAGGAGGAAGAGGAACCGACGGACGGCGGCGGTTGTAGGTTGTTCGGTGGCGGCGGCTCCGGCTCTCTTACGGGCGCACTATGGACAGCCAGGGCCGGAAGGTGGTGGTGTGCGACAACGGCACCGGGGTAAGCGCTTCGCGGGGAGGCTGCAGCGGCTACAGGCTCGGGCAGGGGATGAGCGAGGGGCGCGCGGGCCCTTGGCGCCCGGGGCTGCACCCCTGGGCCCTCGGCCCCCGGGGCCAAGGGGCTAGGGCCTCGCTTCCCGCCTCCGTGGGTGTGGCGCGCGAGAGGGTCGGGCCCCTTAGTTTCCCCGAGCCCGCCACTCCCGCAGCTCGGGGTCAGGACGGCGGGCGAGGCCGGCACTGGATGGGGTTCCCACCTGCTGCCCGGCCGGGGCCGGCCCCGCGCTGGAGCCGCGGGATTCTGGCTGGCTAAAGGGCCGGAGGAGTAGAAGGCTGGGTTTGTGTGTTCCAGAAGGGCTCCATTCCCCAGGGTTGCCGGTGTGTAAAAAGAAGATCAAGAGGCCTTCCTCTTCCTGTATAGTTGAAGATACAGAACGGGAGACAGGAAGCGGGTTTAAAGAAAAAAGGGAAGTGCTGTCATGCAATGAGCCTCAGTCCTTTCGCAGTGTTTGTTTTTTTGTTTTCTTGTTTTTTGAGGGGAAGGGAGACCAGGTCGGCAGCGCATCATTTACTTTTTGTTCTGCATGCTGGAAATTTGGCCCAGGTGCAGCCCCGCAGAGATCAGTGTGTCCCAGTGGTTGATCTTGCACCCTTTAAGGCCCAAGTGTTAATTCCACTAACCTTAGGGGAAGTTAATCAGTTTGGGTACCCCTCCTCCTTTTTTTCCTTACTTGCAGAATACAGGTAATGTTAGTATTTAAGATTCTAAAATGCAAATAATTGTAAAAATCTGAGTAAAACACTGATATAGAAATTATTTGAAGGTGGTTTCTTTCAATCGCCCCCCCCACCCCATTTAAAAAAAATGTATTTTGGGCAGCAAAGTCAGCAAATTAGAAGACAGAAGTGTTACTTATTTTGGATGAGTTCTGTAGTGATCACTTCTCCCTACATTACAACAAGTCCTAACCATCTTGGAGCTGCAGTATTTTGTGACTTTTATCCCCTTCCTTCCATAAATGTGATAGATGAATTAAAATAGATTTTATTTGAACTTTAAAGCCCTTTGGAAACTGGATTGTTGAGGGGAAAAAAGAGCTGATATTCACAGCTATAATATGCTGCCCTTGATTGAATTTGTTAGACTTTTACAAGCAATGATGATATTAGCTTTATCTGACCTAAGTTAAAAACGGATGAGAGTAAGAAGACATCCATACAAAATGGAATAGTACTTAAAGAAAAGGAGGCAGGTCCACCACTATAGAAACATTTTTAAGATCTATTGTTAAGTTTAAAAATAGTTTTACAGCAATTCCATCTTTATTAAAGATATTTATGTGTCCGCAAATGTATGTGTATATGAAAGTTTTGGCGGAATTTATAAGAAATGTATGTTCATAGTGGTTACCTGTGAGACTAGGGATAAGAGTGAGGTAAGGTGGGAAGGACTTCATCACCCTTCTGAATTATTGGAAAACTGTTCTTTGTTTTTTTAACAAACCATGTATTTTTAAACTATCTTTAAATGAAACTAACTATAAACATGTATTACTTTTACACTTAAAACTCAGTTAAAGGTGCTTTTTAAAAAATATTAGCCTGATTCCCACTGTAGTCTCAAATTGACCTCTAAATAAATGTAAATCTTTAAAAGTTGATGTTAATATATTTTGTTTTGTGAATATGTCAGCTTTTTTCTTTAGAAATTGAAGTCAGTTATGTTTTAATGGATTCCTCCTCTTTGAAGGACAGTGAACCCTGTTTTTGTAGTATATGTTTTCTCATAATATTTAGGGGTTTTTTTTCTTCTTCTTTTTTTAAAAAATTTTCTTTTTGGCTGCACCGCATGCAGGATCTTAGTTCCCCGACCAGGATCGAACCCGCGCTCTCCGAGGTGGAAGCGCGGAGTATTAACCACTGGACAACTGGGGAAGTCCCATAATATTTAGTTTTTATGTTACTATTTCATTAGTTTATCTGTGTTAGAAAACTGATTGTATATTATTGATTAGTCTTATGTCTAATCCATAATTTAAGAATCTTGTTTCTTAAGACAAAAGATCAGTTACTATGACATAAATAGAAAAGTGTAGTTAATTCAAACAAAAACTTACATATTTGGTGTTATGTTTCTAGTTACTCTAAAATTTTTATCCAGATTTTCTATAGGACATGGTAGACTTCAAATGAAGAAACCGCTCTGATGTGGTATGTAGTCATGAATGCTGTGATATTTCTGAAAATTTAGAGAACTAGGAACCACTTAGATTCTGTATTTCTTATGGTTATACTTCATAGTCAGTTTGATTTTATTTAGGTACCTGAAGGTCTAATGATTCCTCTATGATTAAATGAAGAAGATATTAAAATTAAATTTCTAAAAACTTATGGAAATAGTTGTTACTCCAAAGCAGTTTGCCTCTTACACATTTTAGGTGTTAAAATTATAGCTATTTGAGAACTTGATTTTTTTTTTTAATTTATTTATTTATGGCTGCGTTGGGTCATTGTTGCAGTGCGTGGGCTTCTCATTGCGGTGGCTTCTCTTGTCGCGGAGCACGGGCTCTAGGCGCGCGGTCTTCAGTAGTTGTGGCGCACGGGCTTAGTTGCTCCATGGCATGTGGGATCTTCCTGGACCAGGGCTCGAACCCGTGTCCCCTGCATTGGCAGGCGGATTCTTAACCACTGCACCACCAGGGAAGTCCTGAGAACTTGATTTTTTAAGCCCCTCTGGCAGGCCCTGAATCGAATGCCCTAAGAGTAGGTGAGTTCTTGTGATCACATGCCAGATGTTGGTCCCGCTCTTCTTCCTCACTAGCTCCCAAGCTGACCACTGTCTCTTTTCCTCCTAGAGGAGGAAAAGCTCATCCATTTCCAGTACTTTATGCATTTCACCTTCATAACCATTCAAACCTAAAATGGAGCCTTCGTCCAAACCTGCACCTAAAATAGAGCTGCAGAAAGTGGCCAGATAGGTGAAAATGTGGAGATCTGCTTAGGCTTGGGTGCCTTGCAAGAGTGGGGCCTGGGCCCCTGGTGTTGTATATTCTTTTACCAAACTTGGGTGATTTCATCAACATTGAGTTAGTTCACCAACAGTGAAGACTTCTGGCGTGCCTACTGTGTGACTGGTATAATTTTTAGGGTCTAGTGATACAAAGTAGCTTATAGTGTTAGGTAATTACACTTTTACAATCCACATTTGTAGTATTATGGCCTTTATCAGGCTTATACAGATTTATATAATGAATTTAGGAGTGTTTGAGTTAGAAACAAATCAGAAACAGGTTTGGTTTCACCCTATAAAATGCTTTGGAATAGGGCTTCCCTAGTGGCGCAGTGGTTGAGAGTCTGCCTGCCGATGCAGGGGACACGGGTTCGTGCCCCGGTCCAGGAAGATCCCATGTGCCGCGGAGCGGCTAGGCCCGTGAGCCATGGCCGCTGAGTCTGCGCTTCCGGAGCCTGTGCTCCGCAACGGGAGAGGCCACAACAGTGAGAGGCCCGCGTACCGCAAAAAAAAAAAAAAAAAAGTGCTTTGGAATAAATATAATAAATATTTTGGTGGTCTGAGATCAGAATAATCACTATGCAATTAAATTAATATGTCAATATCATCAATTTAAATTAATAAAGGAAAAATACAAATTAAATAAGTCCAAATGAGACTTTATAAATCCCAGTTTATTTTTTGAGGGAGAAAGGCACTTTTAGAGCAAATGTAGATGAGCTTTTTTTTGTTGCTTGAAAGAACATTATATTGTTCATGTTCTTACCATTTGATGACTCAGTAGGAAGTAAGGGAGCCAGTTTAAACCACAGTGCTATGAAGAGGAAACTATATATGGTAAAATCTATTTCTTAAACACAGCGTTACTGCACACAATGAGAGAACTAAGCCACCAAGTCTTAAAATGATTGGAATGGGGGGAGATATCTCCAGGATTAAAAATGATACCAAACAAATAATTTAAAAAAGAATATTTTCTTTGTATTTTATTACATCGTGGTTTAGATCTTTTAAAAAATACTTGCTTTTTACAAGAAAGGAAATGGCAGGTTGTCTGTTGGTTATATGTTATTGAGAAATACAGCATTGTAATTATATTCTTGTTATTATAACTATTAATGCTTTCACATTTGAAATAATGTGAAATAGTGCAGCACTTGCCATTTTGACCAAACACTAGTACCCTGTAGTAATGCTAGCACTGGATTACTGTGGCAGCATCTACTTCCAGTAAGCTACTGCTTAAGCAGAATAAATGATTTCATTAATAAGTGATTGGTATCTTTAATTTGAACTAAAAGCCAAATTTCCATTTTTTATAAAGCACAGGAATAGTAGTTTACAATTATTTTTATAGTTTCAGGAGTTCTTAATTTTTTGTCATCTTGCCTCAGGCACTTGGCAAATATTTTGTCCCGTGAAGTATGCTCAGACAAGAATTTCAAGGTGCAAACTACCCATCTATAATTGTTCAGGTTATAATCAGTAAACATTGAGTGATGTGATTATGGATTTACTGTGTTGCACGTCTCCCAGTGTGTTTGGCTCAATGAGGGGAGGCACGTCAACCTTCGCAGCCTCCTCCCTGCACCAGGACTTGGCTTACGCCCCATCCCAGGCTCCTGCCCCACCTTTACCTTGTGTTGCGATTTCTCACTTAAATCATTTGTTTACATTTAATGTGCTAAAAATGCCCTTACAAACTTGTAGGTTCTTTTTTCATTCATTCTGTCATTTTTTTTAAGAACATTTATACCCATGTGAGCATGTTCAGTCTGATGAATGGACACTTTTTGACCCACCCAGTGTCCTTATCTGTTCATTATGTTAATACATAAGAATTTAATGTCTACATTATATTTGGTTTCTATATTTGGAACATATGTATAAATTATGACTAAAGCTGGTGATCATGACAAATTTTATTTATATAGAAATTTGGATATGGTGGGGTAATGAGAAGAGATTCTCTGGTTTTGCATCTGATTTCCATTCACGTCAGGTGAGCTGGCTTTTGACTTAAGGACAAAAGCGAGTTTGATTTAGAGGAGAAGCGTGTGAGAGGTTTTTTCATTTTCTTTTAATTTGAATAGACTAGAAAATATTAAGTATTATTCTTTTCCTCTGTGGCAGTTGTCACTCCAACTCTTTCTGGGTCACATTGTTAAATTATTTGGGAAGACATTGTGGAAAAATGGACTAGCATTTCTGAATTCTGTTGAACACTTTTTTAGGGTGGGAAGTGTATTGCTCTTTATCATCCACTATTCAAATGGAGAGAGAGGTATGAGCAAGCAGGTAATCTATTGCATATGCCATCATATCACAGTAACTTCTGCCTTGGAAGCTAATCCGGTCAGAATTGTATCATAGTTTTAGAAATGGGTATGTGGCTGAATGGTAAACTAAGCAGGACTAGGTTTTGTGAGTTTGGAAGAAAACCTATCTGAGCAGTGTGTTTTATGTAGGTTCTAAAATGTAAACGTGAACTGAGGAGATACGAATTCAGGTGGTATTGGAAATATGCAATTTTAAAATTTTAGGCATATTTTTCATACCAGTAGCTTTAGTCTGCTAAAGACATGACTTCAACATATTTTTAAGAGCTCTATATATAAAAGACTTGAAATTATGCATGGCAGAATGTTCTAGACTATTTATAATTAAATGCGGTTCATCAACATCATTTCCAACAAGATTGTCTTTGCAGTAGAAAAATTTTATATTTTGGAGGGTTAGTCAGAAGTCAGTGAGTTTCAGGTAGTTGCTAACCTTTACCACTATCAAACAAAACAGTTCCTTGTATGTAACAGCTTTCTCTCCACTTCTGTGTTATTACTATCATGCATCACATTCAGTTACTGTTTTTCTCCTTAATTCTTCTAAGAGAATATGATACCTGAAGCCATGGAACAATAGACTTTCTCAATATTAAACATATTCTCTAGGTTAAAATAATCATAGTATCATACGGGTCAACAGCAAAACTTCTAATATTTATTGATCAGTTAAATAGTATGCATTTAGTATGTGTCAGACACTGTTCTAGGTGCTTGGGATTCATCAATAGACACAAAAATCCTTGCACAGTGTACCATACATTGAATAAAGGCTTGGTGAGAGAGGGTAGAGACTGATTGCATTTCCTTTCTTTTATAGCTTCTTCCTCCCACCCTGAAGTTTTAAACTGCCTTTTCCTTGTAATGGCTGCTCTTAAAAATAAGTCTAAACAGACTGTATTATTGGTATAAGAACTAAAAACCCTTGGTTCTATTTTCAGTTTTACTGTAGATTGTTAAATCTCCTAGTACATCAATTTCTTATTCATAAAATGGAAGTAGTATTAGAATCAGTGATACGTCCTCATTGGAGAAGTACACTATCTGAATATGAAATTATGTCATTTGTTATTACTGAATACGTTTGTCTAAGTATAAAGATGTAAATAGCCCAAAATGCCTAATAAATGTTTATTTTGATGCTAGTCCATATGCCATTTGATTTTCCCATTTTCATAAATGGGGTTGCTTAAGTGAATTGCCAGACATGAATGAAAAGCTGCTTTAGTTCTGTTCATTTTCTGACATTTCTCTTTTAAAAATCCTTAGCATTTGTTGAGTGAATTTGTCCCTTCCCCTCTGTGCATCAAGGCAGTGGGCTCCAGCATGAACTGCTCAGCTTAGCTCCCTGTGGTGGGGAGACCTAGGCACTAAATAAGCAGTTAACCAGTAAGGAAACGGGAACTCTGGTAGTAGTGCCATAAGGGAAATAAATGGAGGATATGATAGATGGGGTGACTACTTTGGGTAATTTGAAAGCAACAAAAGTTTAAAATATTATATAAATGCAAAGTGGTACTTTTCAGATACAGTTTTTAAAAGGATAATATCATAAATACCTTGACACTAACCCACTTTTACTGTTCTTTTCCAGTTTGTG
The DNA here is from genome assembly GCF_011762595.2 of Tursiops truncatus. NCBI lineage: Eukaryota > Metazoa > Chordata > Mammalia > Artiodactyla > Delphinidae > Tursiops > Tursiops truncatus. Next base: position 34,509,462 of record NC_047047.1, on the reverse strand, counting down.
AAGTGTGGATATGCAGGCTCCAACTTTCCAGAACACATCTTCCCAGCTTTGGTTGGAAGACCTATTATCAGATCAACCACCAAAGTGGGAAACATTGAAATCAAGGTAATATTTTATTTATTGATAAATGAGGAGCAAAACCTGTGAGGTGTTCTTTGAATTAAGTAGTTTTAAAATGTGATGCCTTGAAAGGCAAAGGAGGAGGGCCGAATTTCTTATATTTAAAATTTTTATCAACACCTGAAGAAAGGCACCAGAAACTGAAGTTAATTTCATCTGACTTTAAGTATAGCTTGATGCCATCACTCTGAATGAAGTAAAATACTTAGTAAGATTTTTATGTTGATGTGAATACTGTATTAGTGACTTAAAGTCCTATTACCTAATATAATTTTTAAAAGAAATCAGCCTGGTATTTTTATGTCTTTCAGTTCCATATATTTTTCTATGTTGGTGTCTCTTTGGGACCTAAGATTTTTCCTTCCCATGTTCTCATGGCCTGATCCCCCTACATTTTTATATAGCTAGTCAGGAAACACAGGATATAAATCTTATTGGTTCCTCTTTTCACCAGTATAACTGATTTCCATAGTGTGCAGGAGGAAGCTGTGCAAGTCTTTATTTGGCCTTGTATTTATCTTAGCACGAGGAGAGGGAAGGGAATATTGTCATTGCCTACCTACTGTACTTAACATGAGTGACTGGATGTTAAGGGTGATAGATTTTTATCTTCTATTAAAGGGATTGAAAATCAAGTGGGAGTTACAATATTGTAGAAGAAAAGAATCAAAAGTCAGTGGTCACCAATTGACTTAAATTTTTCAGGTGGCCTAGGGATCAGGTTGTACAAAATGCAGTAACATTTAGGGGCCCTTTTACTGCATCATTTGTGAACGGACTAGCATTGTTGGTCCTATCTGGACAGTCCTTGGCAAGACTTCACTGAATTGTTAGTGTGTGAGTTAGTGTGTGCCTCTCTGGAACGTTTATTTGAGATTTCTAGGAAGGTGGTAGTAGGTGGTAGAGGTTTGCTACTTGGTGGCTCTCTGCTGTTGGGACTAGAGAATTGAATTACACAGTGAATAAAAGTACAAACTGAAACTTAGGTTCTGTGTTAATTTTTTAAAGACTTAAAAGAGTGAATGATTCTGGCCTCTGTTTTGTTATGTTACAATCAGAAGGGATACTCAATATGAGAGGTTTTTTGTTTTTGTTTTGGGGGTTTTTTTAGGGTCTTTTGGGAATTTTGTGGAATTCTGTATTCTCTTTTTGTGAACTCCTTTCGTTCTGATTGAATTCAATCTTAAATGAACTCAACTTAAAATTTAGCTAATAATAGTGATAAGGATAAACTTTTTAATGATGTTGGAAGTCACACTTTTATTCAGTATCAGCCTTTTAAAGAAGAATGGCTTTTTTATATACTTTATGGATAATAACATTTTTGAGGTATTAAGATACATATAGCTATTTTTATTGACCAGCATAGTCACAATAATTACCATTTTCTTGCTTTTTAAGGCCAAGTGATAGAAATGAAACTAGAGGATATCCTAGTAAGACGTTTTTGCTAAGGAATTCCCCAGTAGCATTTGCTTGTATGGTTTGTCAGTCTGTTCGATTGGCTCACTTCTGTTCAATCTGCTTAATCTTTTAAGTCTTTCAAGTTAATTTGTCTTCCAGTAGAAAACAGTGAAAGAAAACAGACCTGTGTCAAATTTAACTTGACTACTAGAGCTTGGAAAGTCAACTCTAAATACCCTTTACTTACTCAGCTAGACCTTTTCTGCTATTTATTTTCCTTAATTAAGGTTCTTAAATTCAGTAATGAATTAAAGAAATATGACTTTTTTGGAATTCCTATGCCTAGTGGATTGATTTATACTTTTTGTGTCTTGTTAGCTAAAATGTGGTAGACTAAAAACTGGAAATTTAAATTGTTTAATGAGTTTATTTTCATTCAGGAGTAATAACTGTCCATGCTAATTCGGCCCTAATTGTTAACTCCGTAAACTGTAGTAGTACTGCATCTGACCTCGACCTAATTTGTCTCTATTGCTTGTATGTTTAAAAATTTCAGTGAGGATTTTATTTAGGCCTTTTCTGACTCTTACTTCTACCTTCTCTCTCTTCACCTTTCTTGACCTGTTGAAGTAGAATAACAAAAAGATGGTAAGTGAGGTTACACACATGCTCTCTGTTTGTTTTCCACTTTTGCTTGGTGGGACAGTAGTTGTTGTTTTGTGTCCCTTTGGTATTGGGGAGGGGGGTAATTCCATATTTTAATTTTTTAATTTTTAAGTACTTTGATTTTTAACCTTTTTCATTGCTTCAATTTGGTAGCAACTAATTAAGTCCTATACTTTCCTGATTGCATACAATGGACCAAATCAGAACTAATTACTAACATAGTTTTGAATTGTTTTCCTTGTGTTTTTTGTAGATGAATGTTACGATTAAAATGGAATGTGGTGTGCATTTTATTAGAAACCAAGTGGCTTTATTTAGGATATGTGTGATCCAGAAAATTGGGGTGAAGTTGTTGCATTTGGATAAATCCACTTTATTGACCATTGTTAAATTGAACACTGCCTGTCATAGCCTCTATATATATGTGTATATATTTGCATCCAGTACGGTATCATATGTGTATTTAATAAACTGAGTAAAATTTTAATGTGCAAATGAACTATAAATAGTAAAGGGGGAGAAAAAGAGATTGACTTGTTTCCTATATTATCCTTATCGATGAGCAGATTTTGCATTATCTGAGTATAAATAAGAAAAAGGTGGAAGTCTTGTAAGACTTTCGCATAGACAATAGATTCTTCCTCTAAATAAATACCATTGTGTGGCACCTTTTTCTTTTGAACTAGAAGTAGGCGCATCCCAGGCAGTTGACTCTTTCACCATATTTTTCTGTGGTAGTCAAAGTGCTTTCTGTAGTAGGTATTTTCAAGTTTGTTTGTTTTTAATATTTGTAAGCAGCTTTGACAGAGGTTAATATCAGGCCTTTCTAGTGATATGTATTTTAACTAGTAACAGTAACTTTGTGAAGTTTTCTTTTGAATAAACAAAAGCATTTAAAAGTGGAAATTCCTACATTTATCCTAAATAAAAGATCATGCATTTGTCTTAAAATCTGGAGGAGATTAAGAAAAAAGTGCACTTGTAGAGAACAGTGTAGGCTTAATTTAATGTTTTTTATGAAATTTTGTTCTAGGAATTTAATTGTGGTTTTAAAGTATATTTGCTCTACTTTTAATTTGAGGTGACATTGTTTAGAATGATTCTTGGCAAATCTCATCTACACTGCCTGCTTTTCATAAAATATAAATGCTTTTATAACAAAATCTCAGACAGTTACTATAATTTTTCATTCTTTCAGGTAATAGGTGATGGTTTAGGCTTGGTCCAATGATGAGGTGGGTGGTAAAAAGCTAAGGCCTGATCTGATGGCTTATAATTTTGGTCTTGGAGATGCGGGCAAGTTACATAACCTTTTATCATTTTGGGGTTTTGGAAGTTAAAATGTTCTAAGGAAAACTATATGTTTTAGGATTTTTTGAAATAAAATTTTAGATATCGATACGTTTTTAAATTAGGTAGCTTGAGTTAGTCAAGACTATTTGCACTAATTTGATAAGTTAATACTCGTTTTCTTCCATTTTAAATGTTCTCTTTGTTCAGAGGGATGGTAAGATACTCAATGCCAGATGTTTTTTTCAGTTAATTATTTATGGTATGTGTGCCCTAGAAGTAGATCCATGACACTTCTATTTTGAGTTGGCATTAGATCAGACATATGTAAGCCCCTATTCTTGCATGGAATAAAAACTAAACAGTCTGATGAAATCAGACCAGACTTATACTAAATTTGTTGAAATGTAGTTGTGAATATATATCGATGATATAAACCATCTAATTATCTGATCTGTTATTACCTTGTATAACACAAAGAAAGATATATTCTAGAAGAAAGTAACAAAATTGTATATTAAGTTATATTGATGGCCAAAAGTAATATATGTACTTGGAGGTATAAATTCCTCCCCCTAACATTTTATTAAGAAGAGTTTAGAATACACGGCAAAGGTGGAGGAATTTTGCAGTGAAACCCATACATCCATCACCTAGATTCTGATATTAATGTTTACTGTACTGATATATCACATATCTATCCATTTATCCATCTGTCAGTCCATCAGTGTATCTTGTCTTTTGATGCATTTGAAATTATCAGTATACTTCTCCATAAGTAATTCAACAAATGCATGTCAGTTACTAGAGTTCACAAATATAGATATTTAGTTTTGCATTTTCCTATCAGATGATTCTAAATAGTTAATATTTAAGCAATTTGAGTATTAAGTTATGGTAAATTAACTTTATACAAAATTAGTTGCAACAGAAAAGTTTTAGTGAACATTTCTAGCATGTGCTTTAACTTTCTTTTTCCTTTTTGTTGTTGCTTTCAGTGGATTTTCTGGAAATCTGTTTGGTTTTTTTTATTGGTGTTGTTTTTAGAGTCTTCACCCTTGTTTATCTCTTCTCTTTTTTTTTAATAGTTATTTTTAAAAGTTTTAAAGTCATACATGTATTTAAACTTCTGTTTTAAAATATCCTAAGGTCTTAAAGCAAATAGTAGCTATTTCTGATACTAGGGTTTTTTTATTTTAATTGAATTCATCAGTATATGTAGAAATCAAGATTATTTAGCATTTTGACTAGCTGATTTCTAAAATAAATTTAAATTCTGGGACATCATTAGCCTTATTATACACACAAAATTTGACTTTTGAAATGTGGGTCATCTTAAGTATGCTGTCATTGGAGACAAGACTTGTGAGTATTCTGCTTCGTGTGTAATAGCATAGTTTTCCAGTATTATACTTTAAGATTGAAGATGTCGCTCATGAGATAATTTTAAAGAAGAATTGCTTCTCTTTGTCTTAATTTTTTGTATCTCTACAAATTATCATTCATCTTGGTGAGGCATATATTGAAACTTAATTTCAATTCTAATTGAGACATATATAGGTAGAAGTTTGTGAAATTTACAAGTTATGTGGTGCATATGTCCATTCTTACAGTGTAATAAAACATCCTTTTATTTTTTGCTTCTCATTATGCTTTATAGTAGTTACACTTATCATTTTGATATTTAGTACAAAGAAATGTGCTGCATGCATTGAGCATTTTTCTACAAGTTTTTTTTTTCCCTGATGTGCTATCTCACATATCACAGGCCTTATTTTTTGAACATTTGAGCAAAAGAAACAGATGAAACCTCATACAAAACCCTCCAAAATATGAAAATGTGGGGTTTATTTGTGCTAATGCTCTTCTTTTGGAAACATATGTATTAAAGGTAAGGTCAATTTATTGATTTAAACCACGCTGTACATAAAAATTTATTATTCATGATTAAGATTTGCAAGGCATTGTTCATGAAAGAAAAGACCTTTTTAACTTGTGGAATGAAGAACTTTGTCTGAAAGTGCCAGAAAGATTAAAATTAATTATTCCCAAGTTTTCCAAAATATTATGGGAGGATAATTTTCTGAAGGTATTTTATACAAAAATTTGGTCTAAAGCTTTGATATTATAATTTTCTAGGATCTTATGGTTGGTGATGAGGCAAGTGAATTACGCTCAATGTTAGAAGTTAATTACCCAATGGAAAATGGCATAGTACGAAATTGGGATGACATGAAACACCTGTGGGACTATACATTTGGACCAGAGAAACTTAACATAGATACCAGGAATTGTAAAATCTTGCTCACAGAACCTCCTATGAACCCAACCAAAAACAGAGAGAAGATTGTAGAGGTAAGTTTTTAGATGGGTTGCGCACATATGTGTTTCTGTGATGTGATGTTAAAGCACATGTTTTTTCTTTTATCTTACCGTTGTCCTTAACAATAAAGGGAATAAGAATAATTGTTATTTTCTCCCAGATCCTATTTATTGAGCACCTAACTATGTTAGTCATTACTTATAAGTAGAATATACCAGTAAACAAAGCGAAGTCCTGCTGCCATGGAGTTGATCCTCTAGCAGGGGAAAACAGACCAAAAGAGCAAAAAGTGAGTTAATTGAATGGTTTGTTAGAAGATAATAGATGCTAAAGGGAAAAAAAAGAGTAGGTTAAGGGGGATGGGGAATGTAGGGAGGCTGCGTTTTTCATAGAATGTGGTAGTATGTGTCTGTGAGAAGGTGATATTTAAACAAAGGGAGTTAGCCAGAATATATTTGGGAAGAGCATTCCAGGCAAAGGGAGTAGCCAGTGTAAAGGTCTTGAAATGGGAGCAAGCCTGGCATATTAGAGAGTCAGCAAGGAAGCCAGTGTGGGAGAGCAACAGGAGACGAGGTGGGAGAAGTAATGGGGCAATCTAGGGCCCTGTAGGCTCTAATAGGGAATTAAATTTAAACTCCAAGTGAAATGTACAAGGAAGGGACATGCTCAGATTTAGGTTCCTGTGGCTGCTGTGTTGAATGTAGATAGAACATAAGGAGGCAAGGGTACAAGAGAGACCAGTTTGGAGACTTTTTCAGTTACCTAAGCACAAGATAATAATGGTTAGGATTAGGGGTAGTAGCAGAGAAGGTAATGAGAAGTGGCCAGATTGTGGCTCTGTTTTGAAGGTAGGGCCAAAATATATTCTGATTTCTTAGATGTGGGTAATAGAGGGATAACGGCAAAGATTTCGCTTGAGTAACTGGAGGATGGGGAAAGACTGAGATAGTAGAAGAGGATTTGGGAGGGAAATGGATCAGCAGTCCAGTTTTGGACATGTTAGGTCTTCATTAGACATCTAAGCAAAAATGTCTAGTAGACGGTTATTAAGATCAAGTTCAGGAGAAAAGTCTGGGACTGGGGATAAAAACTTGGGAGAGTCATGAGGATATAGATAATATGGTTCACCAAAGAAGTGATAGTAGACAGAGGTGAGAAAGCGAAGGGCCAGGGAGATAGAGGAGAGCTGGGAAACGAGGTTGAAATGGCTAATGAGGTAGGCAGTTACAGAGAGCAGAAAGTCTACATTCTTAATAGTTTAGATAGGTAACTTTTCAAGGTTGTCTTTCATTTTGTTATATATGAGATAGAAACCTTTAATTGCTTTGTATTTTAGTAGCTTTCCAGATACTACTTAATGTAAATATCTTGTTTTACTCAGTGGCTATCTTTAGATGTTTATGGAAATTTTGAAAGAGATTTAGAATTTTTATATTAAGTGTTTTAAAATTTTGAGATCATGGTTTTAGCTACAGAATCCATATCATTTCTTATGTTTCGTATTTTATTACTTTTTTCCCCTAGCCACCCCTAAAACTATGAAAGATGGGCTTTATTGTATTAGCTCATATTTTAATTGCATTTTACACTTTCTGAGTTTTTTTTGTTTTTGTTTTTTGCACGGGCCTCTCACTGTTGTGGCCTCTCCAGCTGCGGAGCACAGGCTCCAGACACACAGGCCCAGTGGCCATGGCTCATGGGATGTAATTTCTATGTAATTTCTCTGCGGCATGTGGGATCCTCCCGGACCGGGGCACGAACCCGCGTCCCCTGCATCGGCAGGCTGACTCTCAACCACTGTGCCACCAGGGAAGCCCCATTTTACACTTTCTGAATGGTTTACAATCACTAATACTTTGTGATGGATAAGTAGTCATTTGTAATTGCTATTTATTTTTAGCAGCTCATTACAAAATCAGAATAAAGAGATATTTTTGCATTAAATCAAAAGGTTACTACACAAGGAAACCTTTTGGAAAGTAACACAATACCAGAATGAAAACCAAGTTTTCTTTCAAATGAAAAGTTAGGGAGATGACAGGTATAGTGTCATCCACTAACTAGCTATTTGACTAGGACACATATTTTTTTAATCTGCAAAAATGACAAGAATTAGTCTTACTGCACTCTAAGGTCTCATCTTTAGTTTAATGCTCTTTTTTACTCATGAGTGCAAATTTGGCTATGATTGATAATGCCCTACATCAATCTCATCCAGAAAGTTGTATTAGAACTACAGATACTTTTTAATGATCTTATAAGTAAAAACAAATTCTATCAGACTGTCAAGTTGATAAATGCAAATACAGTTGACCCTTGAACAATGCAGGGTTAGGGGTGCCACCCCCCTCGGTCAGACATTTGTGTATAACTTTACATTTGGCCCTCTTTATTCCAGTTCTGCATCACTGGATTCAGCCAATCTCGGATCATGTAGTGGTATAGTATTTATTTAATGAAAAAAACCTGCAATTAAGTGGACCTGCGCGGTTCAAACCTGTGTTTTCAAGGGTCAACTGTATAGCATTATTCTTCCATTTTCATCCCTGTGGTGGGGGAATAAAGGATGATGGAGTAGAATACTACTTAGAATATCTAGTTGCTTAATTGATGAGTATGTGTTTCAGAGATGTAAAATTTATTTATGTATGTATGTATTTTAGAATTTTTAAATTTTTTTAATTGAATTTTATTGAAGTATAGTTAATTTACAATGTTGTGTTAGTTTCAGGTGTACAGCACAGTGATTCAGTTTTGTTGGTTTTGGTTTTGTTTTTGGCTGCACCACGCTGTATGCGGGATCTTAGTTCCCTGACCAGGGATCGAACCTGTGCTCCCTGCAGTGGAAGCACGGAGTCCTAACTGCTGGACTGCAGGGAATTCCCCAGAGTTGTAAAATTTAAATTCTGTATAATTCTTATTGTGGTCAGTTGTAAAATTTCTAAATATGAGATATTCATAGCAGTAGTCAGCACTGCCAATCAAGGAATGCTCAGTGTAGATGACAGAGAAAATCCTATAGGATGTTCCCAGCCAACCTACACTACAGAGAATGAGCATGGTTGGGAGCAGAGAGGGCATGAGGGAACTCCTCCCTGCAGTGTACCTTGGCAGAGAGTGGAATGCAGCCTTGGCTCCAGTGGGGAGGGCAGGCTCAGCTGCTGAGCATTCAGGATCTGCCAGCATTCAGGAGTTGCTGTGTTTATTTTTGTTTTCCTGCCCTACTGTTTTATTACCTTTTTTTTTTTTTTTAACTGCTGGAGGTAGAGACACAGTCTTTCTTGGCCCAGGTTGAGGGAGAGGGATGCGAAGGTAAGCAGTTAAGCAATTTCTATAGTTTGTCTTTAAATTAAAAGATATTTCCTTTAAGGGACATCAGTTGAGAAGAAAGGCTTGTTCAAAAGCAGAATGCTTTCTTTCACTCTAATTAGCCATTAACTAAAACACTCAGAAATCTTTGCTTTGTAGCACTTATGAAATGCTTGGGGACTTAGTGTGTATTCAAAAATCTGTCCCCAAAATTGGAGCTCTGTGACAGCAGGACTTCAGTAGAGGCAAAAAGAGCTAAAGAGAATGGAGGATTCTTTTGGGTTCTTTGATTCTATTTTGGATAGCTAATCCACTCTGACCATCAAGAAACCTTATACATACGTATTATGTAATTTCTAAATACTAATATTTTCCCTTCCCTTTTCCATTTTCAGGTAATGTTTGAAACTTACCAGTTTTCTGGAGTGTATGTAGCCATCCAGGCAGTTTTGACTTTGTATGCTCAAGGTAGGTGAAGCTTAACTTTTAGTATAATCAGTTCAGCAAATATTCATTAAATATGTTTGATGTCAGAGGAGTTTGATTTTTCAGTAAGTTGTAAGTCCCAGAAGAGCACAATATGTATGTATTTATATTTATTCAAATTTTTAAAATATTTATTCAGATATTTCCACAATTTCTAAAATTTGTCAAATAAAATATACACATTTTTATTTTCTTTACTAAACAATGAAAGACTTAGGAAAAAGAAACTTCTCAATTTTTTTAAAAGTAGAAGGTTCCCTCTTCTAGGCTATTTAAAGTAAAAAATGTTTTATAAAGTGGAGAATGAAAATGGAATTTGTCCTCAGAATTGGCAGTTTAAAAAAAAATAGAGCCAAAATGTTAGTATAAATCATGTTTGTCAAATACATAATAGATTAAATACAAAAGAAAAGGCAGACATTTGAGAATGCCTTCCTAACTTTTGAGGTGGATTTAATGGAGGGGAGCTACTGTGTTTTCTTGGTACTGCCGTTAGTAACTGCCTTGCTGTCCATTGGGAATAAAATAGTAGCCATGTAGGGAGAACTCTTTATATTCTGATGGTCTTATTGAGAACTTAAGGGGCCATCAGATATGTGCTACAGAGTTTGTTAGGCACTTAAAATGTAAAGATGCCTCAAGGACTTAGAATCTAATGGGGAAAAGGTACAGAAATTGATTCAGCATGTCAGAGAAGATTTCTGAAGGAGGTGACAATTAAGTCTCAAGCCTTAGTACTTAAGCAGTGTATGACAATACAGTTGACCCTTGAACAATGCTGGTTTGAACTGCATGAGTCCACTTATACATGAATATTTTTTAATAGTAAATACTACAGTACATGGTCCGTGGTTGGTTGAATCTGGGGATGTAGAGGAACCATGGATGCAGAGGGCCAATTATAAGTTATATGCAGGTTAACCCCCGTGTTGTTCAGGGGTCAGTTGTACTTGGGAAACAAACTAATATTGTGGTGATCCATCTGATTCTACACGTGCATAAGTAAAAATCACTTTTCAAAATACATACTGGGTTTTTAAACTGTCTTTACTACTACATATAGATACTAAGAAAGTACTTGGGGAGAATTAAATTTTTAAAGAGGCTTTATTCATTCACCAAGTGTAGCATGTGCCTCGATTTCTGTTTAGTGCAGAGGATATGGCAGTGAGTAGAGTAAGCTACTCCGTAAGCTACGTGTGGTCTCCTTGTCCTTAAGGCAGTTACAGCCCAGCTGTGAGTGATTAGTGCTTGTGTGCACCTAGGTAATTTTGTTTCATTTTTTTTTAAAGTAAATTTCAGAAATTATTTTAGAAAATACTTTGGAAAAATAGATATTAAAAATTTTGAATCTAAGCTTTGAAATTGGTAATAATAGTTGCATTTAGGGGGTGGGGATGGGACGTTTCTGCTGAAATGATATTTTGTTTTAATTGAATGAAATTTACCTTAACAGATTTTTCTAGTAGTATTCATAAATTTATTTCTGTCCAAGGAGAAGATACCCTCTTTTAATTCCTGATACTTAGCTATTTTTGTTTAACTATTGAATTCTTAATTTTGAGAAATGATAGTCCAGTAATACTAATCAAAAGAACTCTAAGCCGTGGAAAAATTCTCCTTCTTAAACAAGGTGGCTAGTGCTAACCAGTTAAACCAAAAAAAGTAAGAAGCAGCATTCGGAGCCAGGGAAGGTTTTTGAATAAGAGAGAGGTAACACAGTGATTCAGGAAAGTATGTTTGACTGCATTTTGCAGACAGGATTGAGGGGAATAACAAATCATGGAGTCTGGGCTGGAAGTTAAAGTGGTCAGGGAAGGTATAAATGGAAAGGTAAGAACTAGATTGAGCTTTAAAGAATCTTTAGGAATGAGGTGGAAAGAATGAATAATCCAGTGACAGAAGGGTGTGGCACTGGAATCCGGTCAAATACATAAGGGAGAGGCCAGTATGTAACCTAGTGGGAGTGTAGAAAATAAGGTGAGGTTGGATGGGAAGGTCTATTTGGAAAATAAAATATGTAAATTGCTGCTTTAGTTGATATTACTGGGAGTATTTTTGAATTAATGATATTGTGGATTCTTCTTTTTTACAATAGAAAGTCTCTTGTTTAAAAGAATGCAACCTTAAGAGGCAGTGTATGATTTTTATGAAACTTAAAAAATCAGTCAAGGAAAAACAGATTATATCAACTTCAGTAGGAGGTAGTTTGAATAAACGTATTCCAAGATAAATCAGTTACTTAGTGCATAATGAGAAAGAGGGAGAGTGCCTACTCGGGGATGGGACAATGATAAAAGAATGCTTGAGCAAATTGTAGATAATGCATATTCTGGTTAAAATTTTTTTTGTTGTTAAAAATATTATTAGACTATTAAAAACTACTAGAAAACATGAGTCAGAAAAAGTTTTGTCTTTCCTGAATTAACCCTGACACAAAAGGTGAAACAGTAATTTGCAGCTATTTATAGTTTTAAACAGCACATATGAGAAACAAGGCAGCTTCCTTGCTGTTTTTTAAGAGGTTTAACTGACATTGTCTTTTTGGTTTCTGGTGAATAATTGAAATGATCCTTCGGCTAGTCAAGATGAATTGTTCTCAGATTTCTAGCTATCTAGTATCAACAAATTTTCCAAACACAGTTTTGTCATATGACAAAAATAATAATAAAGAACTAGATTATTTCAACAGGTTCACTATCAACTTGTGTAATATTTACCTTTCACAATGGTTTTCGTAAAAGTTATCCATGATGCTCTAGAAAATTTTACTTTAAGGGAATTCAGGGATCCAGATTAAGTTGGAAGCAAAAATAAAGACCATGTTGTATTTTTCCGTCCTAGGTCTGAAAAATAGTCCTAGGGCTATCTCCTGGGGTAGCCCATGATTAGACTAAAAGTCTCACAGGAGGCATGTGAGAGAACACTGACTTTAGTGTCTGTGTATTCGAAATAAGCTGCAAAATAAGCAAATAATAAAGAAATGCTGGCTTTTAGACCATTCTGGTTGGTGACGTTTCTAGTTTGGTTTCTTTACCAATATTTGAAATTTGCTGGCTTTGATTTTTCTGATTTGGCTTTTTATTTACAACCTCATGGTTCTTCCACAGGTTTATTAACTGGAGTAGTAGTGGACTCTGGAGATGGTGTGACTCACATTTGCCCAGTGTATGAAGGCTTTTCTCTCCCTCACCTTACCAGGAGACTGGATATTGCTGGGAGGGATATTACCAGATATCTTATCAAGGTAAGCAAAAAAAAAAAAAAATCATAGAATTAGATTTTGTAGTTTTGTGTGTACCAACTTAACACAAAATTGAGTGTATCATCTCAGGATTCTAGCTAATCTGCACCACCAGAGAAGTGGCCCAGTTCATTATTCATATAAAATCCATATGAGATTCACACACGTGATCTCTTGTATATAATATATAATATATATTATATATATAATATAATATATAATATATATATTATATATAATATAATATATAGTATATATATTAGTATATATATACTAATGAGAGTTCATCATTACATAATTATATTTACTATTCCCAAGGAATGGGTAGAGAGGTATTTCAAAGATGGGGGAAGACTCTAAAACTTCCTTGAACAACCTAGGCAACCTTTCTGCCATAAGACCTTCCTTTGAACAGGTGGATGATAAAGTGTACTTGTGAATATAATTAGTTATAATTTTCTTTAAAACATTGCTGGATAAAGTATATAAGGCCACTATTTGGAGGCATGTGGGTTTTTTGTAATGTGGAAAAAAAAGGTTTAGAATGTTGTCTGTACCAGAATTCTGTAGTTAGTGTATTCCCTCCAGGTCAGTCAGTGGCTCTCAGTCAGGGATGATGCTACCCCCCAGGGACATTTTGCAGTGTCTGGAGACATTTTTTGGTTGTTACAGCTTTGCAGAAAGGCTGCTAAACATCCTACAATTAACAGGGCATCCCCTGCAACTAAGAATTGTAAGGTCCGATATGTCATTGGTGCTGCTGTGAAGAGACTGTTCTAGGATGAAATCTGTGCAATAAATTAGGTTGCATTAAGTCTTCACCTTGACATTGGGTTCCTTTAATCTCATTTAAAGTAATAATAAGATTGTTAATGAGAATTATAATACTCTTATTCTAAGCCAAAATTCTACTCGAAGGTGACTACCAAAGGAGTGCCCAAGGGATTTCTTTTGAACATAAGCCCAAAGATAAGGGGATTTGTTTTCTTAAGTTTTTATATGAAAATGTTGTTTATGATGCATATTATGTGGGGTTTTTTTTTTTTAACAAATGCTATTGCCCATCTAATATGTGTCAGACATAATAGAAGTTAGGGATAAAACTTCGTTAAGACCTGGGGTATTTCATGAATATGGTATTGATTGAGCAAATTGCAGAATTACAGGAGTCCAGTGTAAAATATTATTTATTAATAGATATTTTGCTCATTTTGGCCATTTATTATTCATGAACTGTTAATTCTGTCTCTCTGTGAAACTGAAATATAAATCCTATTATGGCAAGTAATATTCCCATTTCTGAAATACTCAGTAAGAGCTAAGGCTTCACTGCCCATTGCATTTGGTATTGATGTGACATATTTAGAGAGCATTAATCGCTTTTGCAGAGTTGAACTCATTCAGATTACTTGTGGATTTACTGCTATTTTTTTGTACCAGCTGCTTCTGTTGCGGGGCTACGCCTTCAACCATTCTGCTGATTTTGAAACAGTTCGCATGATTAAAGAAAAATTGTGTTATGTGGGGTATAATATTGAGCAAGAGCAGAAACTGGCCTTAGAAACTACAGTATTAGTTGAATCTTACACAGTAAGTATTTCCAGTGTATAATATATATGTGGTTTTAAAATGGACAACTTTGGCTATTGGTGTATGCTTAAGGAGGTTTTCTTAGAATCCAGTATTTTTGGTTTGGGTTGTTATAATATGTATATGTGTGATCTTTAATGTCTTTCTACATTATGATTCTATGATTTAATTATTTTAGGATACCGTATAACATGAAATAAGGCAAAAATCATGTATTGCTTTTCTACTTTAGGATGCAGTTAGATGTGAGATATTATTTTGAGACTCTAGTACCTGGAATAGCATTTTTCAGCATGGGTTTCACGTAATGTTATTTCTGTGAGATGTTAATAGGTGTTTCACAAAAATTAAAATGGGGGCTACATTTTCAGGTAAGTTTGGGAGAGAGTTGATTTCACTTTATTAAAGGACTTCTCAGAGCCTTGATATGCTGATTTGTACATGACTGCAGTAATTCCTCAGCATTTCATGGGGCTGGTGTTCTGAGATACTTTGGGAAGTGGTCATCCTATAGGATGGCTTTTATAATTCAGTAGGTGGCAGTCTTCCTGACTTAGTATTTTCTTAATGAGATGTTCAAAACAAATGTTAACTTGAAATTGAAACTGATGAGACTTAGAACCTAGTTATAGTTTACACTAGGGGAGTTGATCCTCCCTGAATTTTTAATGTATTGCTGTCTTTAAGTCTGTCATTCATCTGGGTATAAAGTACTTCCACATTGCGTCTTTGATCAATGCATCTGGAGACATTTTTTGGTTGTTACAGCTTTGCAGGAAGGCTGTTAAACATCCTACAATGAACAGGGCATCCCCTGCAACTAAGAATTGTAAGGTCCAATATGTCATTGGTGCTGCTAGGATCTAGTAGTTATTAAAATGAAATTGAGTGATAGGCAATAAAAGCAAGTATTCTTAAACCATTTGATTCATGTAAGCTCAACCTATCACAAATATGTACATAATAGTCATTTAAAAAATAATTATAGGGACTTCCCTGGTGGTCTAGCAGTTAAGACTCCATGCTTCCATATGGATGGCTAGTGGGAAGCTGCTGCATAGCACAAGGAGATCAGCTCGAGGCTTTGTGATGACCTAGAGGAGTGGGATAGGGAGGGTGGGAGGGAGGATCAAGAGGGAGGGGATATGGGGATATATGTATACATATAGCTGATTCACTTCGTTGTACAGCAGAAACTAATACAACATTGTAAAACAATTATACGCCAATAAAGATATTTTTAAAAAAAAGAAAAAAGGTTACCAGGGGATAAGGTGGGGGAGGGATAAATTGGGAAATTGGGATTGACATATACACACTACTATATATAAAATAGGTAACTAATAAGGACTTACTATATAGCATAGGCTACTCTATTCAGTACTCTGTAATGACCTATATGGTAAGAGAGTCTAAAAAAGAGTAGGTATATGTATATGTATATCTGGTTCACTTTGCTGTACACCTGAAGCTAGCACAGCATTGTAAATCAACTGTACTCCAATAAAAATTATTTTTTAAAAAATTGGAAAAAAAAAAAAAAAGACTGCGCTTCCACTGCAGGGGGCATGGGTTTGATCCCTGGACTGGGAACTAAAGATCGTGTATGCCACATGGTACAGCCAAAAGAAAACAAAAACAAAAATAAATGAATAGGGACTTCCCTGGTGGTACAGCGGTTAAGAATCCACCTGCCAATGCAGGGGACGTCGGTTCGAGCCCTGGTCCGGGAAGATCCCACGTGCCGCGGAGCAGCTAAGCTGTTGAGCCACAACTACTGAGCTCGTGCCACAACTACTGAAGCCCGTGCGCCTAGAACCCGTGCTTTGCAACAAGAGAAGCCACCGCAATGAGAAGCCCACACACCGCAACAAAGAGTAGCCCCCGCTCGCCGCAGCTAGAGAAAGCCCGCGCACAGCAGTGAAGACCCAACGCAGCCAAAACTAAATAAATCAAAAAAAAAGAATAAAAATAATTATAAATTTTTATAAGTTATATTGTTTAATTTTAGAAGATACTGATCCAAATAGTCAATAAGTCAATACTTTGCAACTTAATGATCTCCAGATTTGCTCTGGGGATTCTTTCCTGAAGCCTTCTTGGCAGTTACCCTAGATTTATAATTTGTCACCTACCTGACTTTGGAAGAAAGTGTCATGAGGCAGAGGATAAGGGAACTAGAAGTGTAAGACATATTTTATTTATTTATTCTCCTTTCTCAGAGAGTTTGAGGTAGGTTACAAAAATACATGCAACAAATAAACAGTGAACTGATGAGTAAATGAAGAGGGATAAGAGTGGACAACTAAAGGAAAGGGTAAGATTTGGTGCAAAGAAATGGGAAGCATACAGTTTTAACAGATCCAAGAGGTAGTTCCTAGGGTAGGTGGCCCCAGGCTGGCCTGCAAATAGAGCTTTGAGAAGAGCCACACCATCAGAGGCTGGAAGGGCCAGGTACAGAGGTTTTGGTAACAGTAGTGTGCCATGTGAAGTTTTTCCATGTATCTTGGGGTGATTTCAAGTTTGGGTTTTAAAGTTTATTTTTTTTAAGGGTAAATTTTTTTTAAAGTCATTGATGTGATTTATAAAAAGATAATTTTGGAGTGATTGCACATACTTGTAAACCGTCATAGCAAACGGGGGTAAATGTCTTAAGGAACTTGCTTCATCATGCTTTGTCATATTGGAAAGTCAGTTTTGGAATCTAAACATAATTATTTTAATTATGTTATTTTAAACAAATATACTGTTAGAAATGTTAATGTAAAACTAATTCTGGTATGTCATACAGAAATGTGTCCAATGCCAGCGTATACAAGCATGCTTGTTACTTAGGTCAATTCAGTGAATTGTGAGGGAGTTTTTGTTTAACATTTCTCATTTAATTAAATATAAACATGATGTAACTTAAGAGTTTTCTGCACAAGGTCATGTTGTAATGGTATCTGACCAGTTGTTTAAATCTCATTTTCTTAAAATTATTCATTATCATTTAAAATTTAATAGGACCTAGTAAGTAGGATACAACAGAATTGCCCAATAAATAGTCTAGGTCAATATTCTTTAAGTTTTCTTGATCATACAATTTTTTTAGATTAAATGATTTGACAGAAGTTTCACACGTGATATAAAGTGTTTTGATGACAAAATAATAAAGTTTCCCAGAGTAATTATTTGGTGAAAGAAATTACTTAAAATTTTTAATTGAATTTGTCTGTGCTCCATGGTAAAAATATCCATAAACTCACATATGTGTTAAAATAATAAGCAACACTGACCCCAGCAAAAATCCAATTGCCATGGGCGATCAGCGCCACCTGTAGTGCTCACCTGCACACACCAGTGGACCATCACACACTCGTGCGTTGGCGAATCCTCCAAGAAATTCCTCCTATTTGGGGCCGTGACATACCATTTTAAAAGCAGAACATAGCATGATAATAAAAACAATTATTTTGATGTATTTAATTTATCTTTTTAATCTTTTTTCAAAAATGTATTTTCAGAGAAATATATTGCTGATAATGATTTTGGTTCTAGAACAGGTGTTTATAAGTTT
Organism: Tursiops truncatus; assembly: GCF_011762595.2. Classification (NCBI taxonomy): domain Eukaryota; kingdom Metazoa; phylum Chordata; class Mammalia; order Artiodactyla; family Delphinidae; genus Tursiops; species Tursiops truncatus. Next base: position 34,491,471 of record NC_047047.1, on the reverse strand, counting down.
ATAAGTACTAACATCTGAAGAGCACTAGGAATTTTTTAAATCTTTTGCTGATACCTGATTGTTCTTGGTTTCTAGCTCCCAGATGGCCGCATTATCAAAGTTGGGGGAGAGAGATTTGAAGCACCAGAAGCTTTGTTTCAGCCTCACTTGATCAATGTTGAGGGAGTAGGTGTTGCTGAATTGCTTTTTAACACAATCCAGGCAGCTGACATCGATACCAGGTACATTAGAAATTGTTGTTTCAAAGTTATTTATCAGAAACAGATGGAATAGGGCTTCCCTGGTGGTGCAGTGGTTGAGAGTCCGCCTGCCGATGCAGGAGACACGGGTTCGTGCCCCGGTCTGGGAAGATCCCACGTGCCGCGGAGCACCTGGGCCCGTGAGCCATGGCCGCTGAGCCTGCGTGTCTGGAGCCTGTTGCTCCGCAACGGGAGAGGCCACAACAGTGAGAGGCCCGCGTACCGCAAAAAAAAAAAGAAAAGAAATAGATGGAATATAAATAGCTAGAATGACCAAGTTGTCTGTTGTCTCACTCAGTTTTCTGATAGGATGACACTGGTTGTTGAACAGCATATATCATTGTGTCTCAAGTGCCTCTTTAATCTTATTTTGAAATAGTTTAAATGTTGAAAGTTGCAAGAATAGAATAGAGAACTCCTATACACTGTCCAGTTTTCAGTTTTACTGATTTTAACATTCTGCATGTTCGTGTGCTCTCTCTCTCTTTTCTTTCTTGAGCCATTTGAGTAGGTTGTATGCATAAGTCCTCTTTACTGCTTAATATTCGCTTTGTATTTCTTAGGAATGAGGCTATTCTCTTACAGCCACAGTGCATTATTGAGTTCTGGGGATTGATTACTGACATACTTTTATCTACCATCTGTATTTCAGTTTTGTTCACTGTCCCAATAATGTCCTTTATACAGTTTTTCTTTTCTCCAGTAAAGGATCAAATCTAAGGTCACACATTGTATTTAGTCGTCATGTCTCTTAGTCACCTTTTATCTATTATAGTTCCTCAGTCTTTTATGACATTGATATCTCTGCAGAGAACAATTTGGGTTTGAATGTTTTCTCATGATTAGATTTAGATTGTGCATTTTTGGCTAGAACAGTACTTAAGTGATGTGTCCTTCTCAGGTTATCACATCCAGAGTGATGTCTGTTTGCTCCGAATTGGTGATATTAGTGTTAAACTCTTAATGAAGTTTCCTATTTTCTCCACTGTGTACGTTTTCTTTTTTTTTCCTTTCCTGACTTTTAAGTAATTTGTGGGAAAATACTTTGAGACTGTGTAAATCTCCTGTTCCTCATCAAACTCTGGCCCCCACCCCTTTTGGCGTCTGTTGATGATTCTTGCCTAAACCCATTTTTATTGTGGTGGTTGCAAAAAGGTGATTTTTTCTCATTCTGTCATTCTGTATTTATTAGTTGGCATTCTAGCATAAAGAAGTCCTTTTCCTTTCTCCCTTGTTTTGTTTGTTGATTATCAGTATGGTCTCATGATTTTATTTGGTGGATTATAAATTATTACTGCCTTATTTCATTTTGGTGCTAAATTGTTCCTGATATCGCCTGTGAGAACCCCTTCAAGCAAGCTCCTGTGTCCTTTGATGTGCCCTCATCTCTTTTTGAGCACATTCTACTTCATTCTGTTTTGTGGCACAGGATATTCCTGGCTCATCTTTAATTTTGTTTTCTGAATAGGTAGTGAAAACTATACAAAAAAGTATACTCAGAAGTATTACTCTCCCCACCCCTTGTCTTTCACCCTAGTCCTCCTCCCTCTTTTTTATTTTCTTGCACAAAAGGTAGCATACTGTAAATACTCCTTTGCACTTTGCTTTTTTCACTTAATGTATTTGAAACAAGCTTTTTTTTTTTAATGTCTAAAACTGCCTTCTTTTTATACGGCAGGTTTTTATTATCCTTTGCACTTTGCTTTTTTCACTTAATGTATTTGAAACAAGCTTTTTTTTTTAATGTCTAAAACTGCCTTCTTTTTATACGGCAGGTTTTTATTATCCGTTTTATGTATGTATGTCAATCTCAGTCTCCCAGTTCATCCCCTGCCCCGCCCCCGCTTTCCCTCTTTGGTGTCCACACGTTTGTTCTCTACATCTGCTGCTTCCTAGGGGTTGTCCTTATTCTTTGTTCCAGTTGCATTCTTTTTTCCAGTGTGATAATGCAGTGATAATGCTGCATTTAATAACCTTGTGCACACTGTATCTTTGTATTGTTGGGCATATATATTCTGAAAAAATGTCTCGGGGGAATAGTTGGGTTGAAGGATAAATGTGTGTGGTTTTGTTATTGCTCAGTTCCCTTCTATGAAAGTTGTACCCTTTCTTTTTCCCACCAGTCATATATGAGGGCACCTGTGTCCCCAACAGCTTGTTCACACAGTTTTTCAGCATTTTACTTTTATGCCAAGTCTAATGAGTGAGAAATGATATCTTAATGTAGTTTTAATTTGCGTTTCTCTTAAGATTGAAGTTGAATATATTTTTCTATGTCTAGGGCCATTTTTATATCTTATCCTGGTGAATTATCTGTTCATGGCTTTTGCCTGCTCTATGGAATTAAAAAAAAATGTTTTCTCTCAGTTTTTGAAAAAGTTCTTTTTATATTAGCTCTGTGATATCTATTGCAGACAGTTTGTCATTTTTCATTTGTCTCTTATGGTGTTTCTGGCCATACAAAATTTTGTTTTTATTTAGTTACATAAAAAGATTTATAATCTTTTATTGCATCTAGAGTTTGAGTCATAGTTTAGAAAGCTCTCCTTTGTACTCAAGTTATTGAGAAATTCACTCAGAAGCATTTTATTAAGCAAGTGTTTGCCTACTTCTTTATTTAACCCTGAATGAAATAACCCCCTAATTTTTGTGGGCTGGCTGGGGAACAGTCTGGTAATGGAAATTAATAAAAATAGCAGTTGGCTTATAAAAAGCTATAAATCTAATGGAAGATGATCAAAAATCTCATCTAAACTTCATAATTATGATCAATTCTTATGGTAGGGATTGGGTAGATGCTTTTGTCCCTTGATTTAATGATCACTAATAGCAAAATTATATTTCAAAGTGCATTCCTGTTGGTAGTGATTAAAGTTTTGGTGTTCCTAAAGCAATGGAGTGAGGTTCAGTACCCTCTCCACGTTGCTAGCACTGGAAAGCAGCACAACTCAGATTTTGTTTTGCATGTCCTGTGTGTTGAAAGCATACAGGTAAATGCTCATGGGGGGCTTCCCTGGTGGCGCAGTGGTTAAGAATCCGCCTGCCAATGCAGGGGACACGGGTTCGAGCTCTGGTCCGGGAAGATCCCACATGCTGTGGAGCAACTAAGTCCGTGCGCCACAACTACTGAGCCTGCACTCTAGAGCCTGTGAGTCACAGCTACTGAAACCCGCATGCCTAGAGCCTGTGCTCGGCAACCAGAGAAGAGCCCGTGCACCGCAACGAAGAGGAGCCCCTGCTCGCCACAACTAGAAAAAGCCCGTGCACAGCAACGAAGACCCAGTGCAGCCAAAAATAAATAAATAAAAATAAATTAATTTAAAAAATAAAAGAAAAATAAATGTCCATGGGCACTTACCACATGTAGCTATACCTCAACAACTTAGTTTATGTCACACTCATGTGCATACTTCTGCAATTAAATACAACACAGAACTTCTAGAAGCTAGAATTATAATAGCCTGAGCCTTTGAGAACCTGAAAGTAAGCAAAAACCTGGAAGTGAGTTTGAATGAGGCCAAAATGGATGTGACTTAGCTCTTGAGTTTTACTAGGAGAAGGGTTCCTCAGACCCTCACTTCAGATGATATTACTTTTACTACATATGCGGTTATTTTAGATTTGATTATCTGGTATCATGACCAACAGCATATTTAAGGAAGAAAGCGAGGACTGCTCTAAGAAGCAAGCACATCAATCTCACCAAAAATAGTAGCTGACGGCCTCAAAGCAAAGGAGCAAAGCAAGAACTGGAATCGTGGTAGAATATGGTTAATTATAGTAAAGAACCACATCTAAGTGGCTCCGTGGAAGCACTGTGATAGCACAGTCCAAATACTGCAAGTTTGTAATGTAAACTGGTCATTACTAAAAGACTCAATTACATTTGCAAGAAAATGTTACGTGCTTTAGAAGTATTATTATCAAAATGCTAATAATTTTATATAGAGAGAGGGTTTATTATCTATTAACAGTAGTAATAGCAAACATTCAGCCTTGTGGTTTACATGTTGAATTTTATTTAATTCTCCCAGCAGCCACCTGAGGCTGATGTAAATAAAAGCAACTCTGAGATACTGTTTTCCTAATCTGAAACCCCTAATGGATACCTATTGTGTTTTTCTAGATCTGAATTCTATAAGCACATTGTGCTTTCTGGAGGGTCTACTATGTACCCTGGGCTGCCATCACGGTTGGAACGAGAGCTTAAACAGCTTTACTTAGAACGAGTGTTGAAGGGAGATGTGGAAAAACTTTCTGTAAGTATCAATCAATAATCCAACTGTTAACATACTTTTAAAACCCTGTAAAATAGTTTGTGACTCTTGACAGCCACCAGAGGGAGCAAGAAGTCTTTCTAAACAAATTCCTAATGCAGTCTGGTGTAGCCTTGAAGAGGTAGGAAGAAGTAAATGGTTCAAGATGAGCTTTGTCTCAGAGCGGTCCTAGTGCCGGGGCACCTCTGTATTCAGTGTGCCCCGAGGCACCTGGGCCCAGGGCCAGATGTTTTGGTTCATCTGTAACAAACAGCCTGGAGCCGGAGGTGCCTGTAAGTATATGGGAAGAACCTGTTGTACTATGGGGAGAGAAAGACCCCTTTGGGTTTGTTTTTTTTAACTTGTTTTTTTAATATGTAGTCAGCATTCAGTGCTACTCTTGGACTGTCTCATGTTTCTGACTGAGTTATTTTCTGGCTGTTTCTTGCATATGTCTTATCTCCCCAATCAGATTGTAAACAACACCGTGTCTCCAGTTCTTTTGCATCCCCGTCAACTATCATAGCTCTTGAAACAGACTTTAATTGGTAGTTGTTGGTGTGTAGAGTAGGAAGAAATTTTTAAACTAGTACGTAACAGTTGGTGGTTATTTGGCATTGATTTTTTTTCTACAAACCCTGGACTGTGTGAAGTATACTATACATACTATGCACTCAGTTAAGAGTCGTTTAATTCTAAATCAATCTCTGAGGTTCATCTCACCAACTTTGATCAGTTTATATAATGAGATTACATCCTACAGAGGGCTGTATTAGAGACACTATGTCACATCTTTTATTTGTGACTCAAATTGTTGAAATTAAGTTGTGTGTGGACTCATACATTAAACAAATTAAAAGACTCAAAAGGAGCCATGTTGTCTAAGTACTTCACTCATTTGTCTGACTTTGAGTATAGATATAATTTAAAATCAGTCTCAGATGATTATTTAGCAAATGCTTCTTGAACTCCTTCTAGGTGCCAAACACTTGTCTAGATGGTGGGAGAAACAAAACAGTGGTGAACAAAACCAAAAATCCCCGCGTTTAGTCTGTGAATAATATACCAGTAGTAACAAGCACTATGGAGAAGTCAGGTTAGGGGCTAGAGAGCGGGCAGTGATTGGGGGAGACGGTGTGCTCCTTTGTGTAGTGTGATCAGAGAAGTACTCCCGTGAGATAAGATGTAAGTCTTATTCAGCCACGGGGAAGAGTTTGGCTTTCCTCCTATTGAGGAAGGAGGATCTTGCGCAGAGATGGTAGGATCTGACTTGTTTAAAGGATCATTAAGTCTTTAGGTGTTGCCAGAGAGACCTGCAGAGCCTCAAGTGCTTAGTCTCTGGTCCCTTGCAGAAAAAGTTTGCTGACCCCTGCCAAAGAGTAAAAAAGTAACTAGAACAGTTAGAACAGTAGGTTAGCCTCAGAATTAATAAGTAAACATGTTTTTCTATGTCATGTGTTATGACAGATCCTACGGTTCATTTATGTGATGTAAAGACAATGTAGAATGACATAGTTATTTTGAGTCTTTTTGCGGGATTTGTGACTTTGTAAATAAAACTGCTGTTTCATTTTGAGGTTTCTCTTTCAGGTGTTGACTGACCTACAGATGGAGGTCTTTGTTAGACAGTTAATAGTGGCTCCTGCTTGTCTTTAATTTTGGTTACTGTGTTCATTTTTTCCAACATCCTCATAATTTATTTTGACCGTATTAGGCCTTGTTTATTTTGAGAACATTTCGTTTGAATTTGAGAGAATAGAAAGTGAGCTTTGCTTATAAGAAAAGAACTTAAAACTTACTCTATTGCATGGGACTACAATCATAGGGGCGTGAGACCTTGAAGAAACACTATAGCAGTCCGCTTATCCCAATTCTTCATTTGACAGCTGGCCAGGTGATTTGCCCATTAGTGGGAAACCTGTCACAGGGCTCTGGTACTTGGGCTCTTGGTAGGGCGAACATGGAATTCTTTGTTCAAATCAGGCTGCTTTTGAGAGTGACAAGGAGTGTAGTTAACGATGGGGCCACAGGTGTACATTGCGACTGTTCTAAGCACACTGGGATGGATGTGTGATCTCCTGGCTGTGAGTTTTGGGCAAATTACAAAATTTCTCTCTCTGAGATACTTACGTCACAGGACCTCTGTGAGAATTCAACAAGAGAATATAAGAAAAAGTCATTTTCATAAAGCAGAAAGCACCACGCGTGTGACGTTTTATCATCTCTTTCTCCTTTAGAAATTCAAGATCCGCATTGAAGACCCACCCCGCAGAAAGCACATGGTATTCCTGGGTGGCGCAGTTCTAGCGGACATCATGAAGGACAAAGACAACTTCTGGATGACCCGACAGGAATACCAAGAGAAGGGTGTTCGTGTGCTGGAGAAACTTGGGGTGACGGTTCGATAAACTGCGAAGCTGGTTCCCATCACGCCCCTAATGCTTTCTTTTTTCCTTTATTGCCAATCTTTGAACTCATTCAACTCCAGGACATGGATGAGGCCTCTCTGTGCCCTTTGACTGGAAAGGTCAGGTTTTATTCTGGTGTCTTGCAGAAGTTTTGTTAAATTTGTGTTGATGTGGGTAAATCTGACTGCTTAATTCCACCACTTCCCTGCAAACACTAGAGGGCCGGGGTCCTGTCTGCTGCTCTGTTTCTCCTAAGTAGGCATTTAGATCATTCCTGTAGCCTTCCTATTTTCACTTTCCTGTTCTAATGCTGCTAGTTTTTAGTCTTTAGCACACTAGGTGGTATGCCTTTATTAGCATAAGAAAAAACAACTTCCACAGGAGCTTTTATGTGTTATTGGGGTAGGGTGGTGAGGGCTGAGTGGGCGGCTGCTGAACCCTTTGTAGCGTTTCCCCTGTGGTGTGGCGCTTTCTGTGTTACTGCTGCAGCTTTAAGTACCTTAAAGCTTCTGGTATTAACATTTTAGGGAAATGGTTGGCTCAGAACTAAAGCGTTTGGGGTGGGGTTTTGCTTGGAGGAAAGGGGGGGGTTTGATTTTATTTTTTTGATTTTTGAGCTTTTCTGCTCTGGGGTACGTAAGATGAACTTTATTTACAATACTTTGATTTGGCAGGTTTTCTACTTTTGGTCTGCCTGGAACTATTTCCATATGCTGTAAAAAGCAAGTGTAGTGTCCCATTATTATGTGACTTAGGGATTTTTTATTTGTTTTTTAAAATCAACCAGATCAGCTGGGAGTAGACTCCCTAGAATCTACCAATGGAAAAGTAACATTGAAAAAAAGCTTTTGGAAATTCAAATTACAGACAAAAAGTGCTTAAGAGCTGGTATTTTTCTAAGTGCTTCTGTTAATACCAGAAGCATTAAGGTAACCCAGTGCCAAGTACCATTCTTGCAAAATTCTTTTATATAACCAACCAGTGCTTATTTAATAAAAACAAGTAGATACATATAAATAATTACTGGCAGTAGGTTATAATTATTGGGTTAAAAATAACATTGAAATATGGGACTTGTGCCAGTTGGGTAATTTTCACTAGTTTTTTTTTGTTGCTATGTTTTCATCTAAACCTGGAAGTGGAGTAAAATTTGACTATTTAAAATGTTGGCCAAAAAAAAAATCAAGATTTAAATGCATATTTGTACTGAAAAACTAATCATAACTACTAAATCTCAGCCATCTTAAGCTTGAAAGAAGAATTGTTGGTATTTTGTAAATGTTAGCCGATTTACCTGTCAGAAAACCATATTTATGAATCCTGTTGGTATTGCTTGGTATCTGAAAAAATATCAAATAGTACCCAGACTTGAATTCCTTCTAAATTTGAAAAATAAAGTAATAAGAAATTGTATCACTCTAAGTACAAAATGCACATTCTGGAGAAAAATGTTTTTCTTCATTTCAAAACATTCTTTACTAATAACGACTTTGAAAGAAGAAGCGTACTTTTTTGGGTGACTGAAATTGGAGAAATTATTGGCTATAGCATCTGTTTTTTTGTGAAGAAACTTAAAAATCAGTTTATATGAAATGAGCAGCAAAAGAAGGTTAGTTTTAATTATGCAGCTTCTGTTAATATTGTGTATTTTTTGTCTGTTTTACCTCAATTTGAACAAGTAAAAGAAGTTTGCCTGCATGCTGGACATGCTTCAGTACACGTGAATAGCCTATGAATAACGTTTGTTAGATTTTAGGGACGTGGGTATCAGAGTCACTTTGGAATTCTAAAGTGTTCCTAAGTCATGTTCTTATAAATCCCCCCCCACCCCAGCCTTTTGAATACTGAGTTGTTAAAGGACACAGATGTAGGACCAGTATCTACTAGTTCATTTCAGGTAAATGGATTGACTTCTGACCTTTGGTCATGATTTTAAAATATGGGGGTAGAAGACAACAAAAAATGGGATAGACTCTTAAATAAAGCAATGAAAGCATTTGTCATTTGTCCCTTGAATGTAGAATTTGGTTTTAATTTTATAATTCTGCTAGCAAACATGACAGTTAAAATGATGTATTAATATATAGAAAGAGTATAGTTTTTAAATTACATTTTATAATTTTCCTATTCCAAGGTGAAATAACGCATTTAGTAATTTGGGGGTGGGGTGGGGAAGTATCATGTTTAATTGGAGTGTCAGGTATGAGTCCCTCAGAAATTAAATTTTTTTCGGTTTTAAAAGAGATCTGATATATAGCTCTTGAAAACCTTTGTCACTTAAATTTCCAATAATTAAAATTCTTTTCTTTTAAAATTAGAATTGCCAATGCCTTGACCTTTGAGAAGGGTTTCTTAGAAATAGGTCCTGCATTTAAACTTTTTTCTTTAAAATGTGTTATTGGAAAAAAAAATGTGGTATTGGATGTTAACTTTTACACAGTTCTGAGCACTGTCAACAATATTTGGAAAGTATTTTGAGAGATCAATGGAAAGTTAAACATTCTAAATTTAACATGAATACACTTCTTTTTGATTCAGAAAATAAAATCAGATTTTTCAAAGTAAATTTGAATTTTGTCTTTGTTTTTCCTCTTAATAGTATTTCTCTTTGGTTTCATTTTCTTATTTTTATTCATATTTTCGTTTTTGCTAATGCAAGACGTATCGACAACTTTATGCTAGTTGTTAGGCAAAGTTCAGTTCAGTGACATTCTACTATATGACAAAAAATAATTTATTTTTGGTGTGATCTTTATTTCTGATATGATTTTAAATACCTAAGGGGGGGCGGAAAACCCTAGGAGTAAAAGCAAATCACAGCTACAGCTCTGTTAGACTTTTTTCCCTCTAGGAGACTGTTTTGTCTCCCGGAAGATTTAAGGAGGCTTTGGCAGTGTTAGGAATGCTCGAGAGATCTATATGGAACATGCCTCTTTTCAACAACATTTTACCTCATCTGCAGACTTCTAGGCATATTATTTTTAACAAAGCAACTAAAGACACATGAAAATTTATTAAGCTGACCCAGCCCTTTCTTACTTTTATACTAGCCTTTGAGGATGGGGTCTGGGGAGCAGATGTGAGGATTTTTGTTTTTCTTGCTCCATGAACTTGTGTGCTTCAACCTCATTGCTCCCTTCACGGCCAGAGTCACTCAGGACTTCCTGAGGTTCTCCTCTGGTGTCTTTTATCCAGTCTCTTCCTGGTCACCAGAAGAATGGTGTGATTGCTATGTCCATGTTACAGAGGGGCACTGTATTAGGTGTCATTGTTGAGGGAATGAATGTCTCAGTGCTCTTCATTCTTTTTTTCACCCACAAACCTTGACCACTGTACAACTGAGTGTGGCTATTAACTACTACTTTTAGAACCATCGAAGAGGGTATCCAACAAAAGTGAACCAGAAACTCAAGGATTGATTTTAGCTCAATATTTAACATGCTGTCTAACCTTGGACTAATTGGCCAACTACCCACAGTACCTGGGGGTATTTGTAGGATCACTTTTTTTCCTCCAGCTCAAATTTCTTGAACTATTTAGAAGCTTGAAAATGCTACATCAGAGGTAAGTGGAGGAGGTGGGGGAAGGACCTGGAAAAGTATATTTGCAAGTGTTGAGTGCTTTGTAAAGGCCAAATTACTGACTTTAACCCTGCCATATTGCAGTTACTTTAGCTACAGAGTAAAAATAAAGTTGGGATGTAAATAAGGCAGCTCTTAGTAGTTAGTATTAGCAGGGAATTGGTTCCAGGACACTACCCACGTGTCCCCCCCCAGGATAACAAAATCCAAGGATGCTCAAGTCCTTTATATAAAATGGCATGGTATTTACCTGTAATCTACACACGTCCTCCTGTATTCTGTAAATCATTCCTAGACTACTTAAAATAACACAATGTGAAGGCTATGTGTTACCTAGATAGGGCTTCCCTGGTGGCGCAGTGGTTGAGAGTCCGCCTGCCGATGCAGGGGACACAGGTTCGTGCCCCGATCCGGGAAGATCCCACATGCCGTGGAGCGGCTGGGCCCGTGAGCCATGGCCGCTGAGCCTGCGCGTCCGGAGCCTGTGCTCCGCAACGGGAGAGGCCACAACACTGAGAGGCCCGCGTACCACAAAAAAAAAAAAAAAAAATTAAAAGAAAGAGAAATTTGGGCCTTAACTGAGGTTCAAATGTTGAAAGTAGTAAGTTGATAATATACATTTGACCCCTTAATTTGAAATCTTCAGTGTACCTCCAAATGTGTGTGTGTGTTTGTATATGTTTTCTTAGATCTATCTACATGTGAAAGTGTTTGGCATTCAATTTAAGAACTATTGAGAAGGAATGTTGGTTTGGAACCTAAAACTATTGACTAGGTACAATTCAAAGGATCTTGATCAGTTAGGGAAGCCATTTTGCTTGTTTTGCTTTTACTTAGCAGTTTAGGTAGAATTTAATATGTTAAGTATCCTACAGAAAATTTATGTAGCTAGAGTATAATTATATAATTTTTAAAATACTCAGATCATTGCCTCTCAATGTCTTTGAAGTCAGAATCACATGGAGTGTTTAAAAGCGCAAGTTCCTGGGCCCCACTCTGGACCTCCAAATTTGACTCTTGGGCCTGAGGATTTGCCTGTTTTCCAACTGCACTGATGGTTCTGATCCCCGCCAAAGCCCTCACTCCCCTGCTGTAGGATATTAACAGGACGAACAGGACCCGCTCCCCAGGGCCCACACCTGCATGCCCTTGTCTCGCTCTTCTGAAAACTTCTAGAGCTTTCAGCAAATAGGTTCAGAAGTCAACAAGCCCTGGAAACTGACGCTGACTTCCACCCCACCGCCCCAAACAAATCCTCAGTTCAGGTGGTGATACTATCCTTTGCTCAAAATGCAAATTCTTCTGGGAAGGTTAAAGCACCATCAGTCATTTACAGGTTGGTGTGAGTTAAAAGGAAGTCCAGTGACTCAGACTGACACCTAGTGAAGATTATTAGCAGCTCTTTGTGATTTAAGTGGAGGGAAGGTCTGTTTCACCTGAGTCCATTGGTGAAAACAGGCAGGATCCTGAGGAGAGTAAACAAGTCAGGAGGGTAAGTTCACTTTTTAGGGGCCCCTGTAGATGCGAGTTGGGTGCTGGAAGTGGTGAAGTAACCAGAGCAAACTGCTTATTTCAGAGTGGTTTTTAGAGCTGTTTTCTCCTCCCTTCTGACTTGCATGGTTCCCAGCTCCCTGAACTCAAGGTAGTACAGCTAGTACTACGATCCAGGCACTTGACTGAAATGATTTGTAGTCTGGCCAAGGAGCCCACCTACCAGATGTAGCTTTACTTCTGGAGAGGAGATATCTGTTTCAAGTTCCATGCAACTAACATACAAGCGAACTTGGATGCAGTGGGGAGACCACTTATATATGATTGATTCAAGTTTTGATTTTTTTGTAAGCTCAGTTCGTTATAAAATTTGGAAGTTTGTGGAATTTTATTATTTTAGTTGATAGCTGCTAGAGAGAGAAACAAAAGCTTACTCTTGCATTTGCCCTTTTAGGCAGGAATAATTGTAGCCAGAGATTTGCACGGAGGGGGGCGGGGCACTGCAGCTACTACATATTAAAATTAAGTAACCAGCTGCAGGTGAGGAGGTGGTTAGTTTTCAGTGCAGAGACGCTCTCCAAGGAGGAGGTTGGTGGATCCTCTGGGTGAGTAGGAAGTGACTTTTATCTTCTGAACCTAATTCTTATATAGCTCATATAAGTAAGTTTTAGCATTTTCTGTAGAAGGAAAGTGTGTGGTTGATGCTGGATGCATTTTCTTGCTATTTGTTTGCCTGCATATCTCATTCCTACTGTTTTAAGCGTCTCTTAAATTTTCCATTTCACCCTGGAGCACACAGCAAATATCCTCCAGCATTTTAAGCACCACCTCTGATAGTACAGTTAGCTAAAAATGTGTATCAGATGTTTAGAGCCTTCTTTGTTCGCCGTGTTGACGCAAAGTTTGTCCAAAAGTGGAAATGTTTATGATGTCCAATAGTCACTTTAATGACTGCTATCAATACATTTCTTATGACATGAAAACTGACTGAAAAATCACAAGGTCCCCTAAAGCAGAATGCTGTTCGTAATGTGGATTTGGGGGGTATCAGTGTTTCCGACTTGCCTTTTCTCAAACACACAGGTGAAGGCTGTGCTAGGAAAACTGTCTTCTGACTTTAAGCTACTACTCTTTTAAAACGGTGTGACAATTTCATGGTTGTCTTTTTTTTAAGTTTTGGATAATTTTACTAATCTCAGAAAAGAGATGGCTGAGTTATCTTTCTCTTCCATTTTATATATGTAGCACTCTTACGCCTTAAACATTTTTTCTCTTCATACCATTCAAGGGAAGCTAAGATTTGTGGTGTGAGCCAATGGAAATCTTCTCCTAGGTATTTGTTTTTTTAAAAAAATTGAAAAGGCTTCCTTGAGCATTCTAAATGAAAGTTTTCTTTGTTTTGTTGCATTTGTGGGTCTTTCGAACAAATATATGAGGGGAAAGATTTATGTAATGAAATGCCCATGTTTTAAGAGTCTAAAGAAGCTTAGATTTGTGGCACTCCCACCCCCATCTCTGCCGTCAAATCACTGAGACGAAAACTTCTGAATATGGCCTGGATCACAAAAAAAACCTTTGCTGTTCCCACATTCTCTGAAATGACATCTTAAACTCTTATAGCTCAAGCTTTGCTAACTGGCAAACTAAACTAAATGGAAGCCCTCTTCACTAGCTGATTTGATTCAAAAACCTCACACCGAAGGAGGGCCTTTTCCCACTAAATTTCAGTACAATAATTACTTTCAAGAATATATCCTGTTTTCTACAGGCGTGGAGCTTGTCTGCTAAAATAATTATGTGTGAGGCAGACAGGGAAAGAATTGCATCTGCAAAAGGCAGGACGAGTTTAGGAGATGAGGAGGTAAGCCCCTCGCTGACTCACAGCTGCCCACCCCGCAAGGAGAGAGCTGGCCAAGAACCTCCACGCTGATTTATGGAGGAGAAATGAGGAAACCGTTTACCCCAGATCTCTTGGATTTGTGACAATGTCAGTGTAAACTGTTTCCATTCAGACCAAGAGGGAATTCCGAGTCTCCGAGGTGTTCCCTCTCCCACCTCTTCCTCTCCTAGGACGTTCAGGCTGGTGGTTCGAAAACCTTGGGGTGCCTGAGAATCTCTTGGGGAGCTAATTATGGCGCAGATACCTGGCCCCACTTCCCGAAATTGAGGTGGTGGCACTCTCAGAAGGGCTCATTTGCACTTAGAAAAACATGAACCAGAAACCCGGGGGGTTTTGTTCAAAATTAAGCTACAGCCTCAATGATAAAAACCTGGGTGTGTTTTTCCAAAGCTTTCATTTAATTGGGAGTCTTCTAACAGAATGAAGACAAAGGCTCTCTCGCCTAGAATTTACCACCAGGGACTCTTGGATTCCCGGTTAATCTCTCCTCCCCCCTCCCCTCCCCCTCCCCTCCCTCTCTCCCCTCCCCCATCTCTCCCCTCCCCCTACTGTAAGACTAGAGAAGACCGGCTTCCGTTATTACAGTACCTTAATTTTACTTACAAAGGAAAGTGTTGCCAGTCTCATCTGTTTCAAAGGGCCTTTGTTTGAAATCCCTTTTGGAAATGGAGCACATTTTCCTGGTTTACTGCCTTTCAGAGAACAAGAATGCATCTTAAACAAGTGTTTTTTGAACTTTTAAAGCTCCTTGACTTTCTGTGAGCTGAGCCAACAGAGGTCTTCAGGCTCTACATTCATTAACGGAGTCACATAGGAAGCATTAGCGACAAGGATGCCAACACGACAGAAAGCTGTAATGGTCACCATTTATTGAGCACACACTCAGAACCAGGCGCTGTCCCTCAGGGCACTTTACCAGCATTCTCTTGTATTTCAAATCGGATTTATTACCTTCACTTTGTAGATAGGAAAATAGATTGCAAAGGTAAAGTAACGCGGGGACTTCCCTGGCGGTCCAGTGTTTAAGACTTCCGCACTTCCAATGTAGGGGGTGCGGGTTCGATCCCTGGTCGGGGAGCTAAGATCCCAAATGCCACACGGTGTGACCAAAAAAAAAAAAATGTCAAGTAACTGGAACAAGGACGCAGAGCTAGGAAATTCAGAGGCGGAGTTGGACTCAAGCATCTCTCTGGCTTCACAACCTTGGCTTCAACACCCTGCCATGTTTCTGCGTGATGGTCATCCGAGTCTCTCTGT
Organism: Tursiops truncatus; assembly: GCF_011762595.2. Classification (NCBI taxonomy): domain Eukaryota; kingdom Metazoa; phylum Chordata; class Mammalia; order Artiodactyla; family Delphinidae; genus Tursiops; species Tursiops truncatus. The sequence continues at coordinate 34,476,339 of NC_047047.1, read as the reverse complement.
CTCTCTAAGCCTCGACCAGCTTAGGACCTCGCCTGGACTCCACCCTCCACTCAGAGGCCTTGGGAAAAGTACTTGTCTCTTGTGTGCCTTAATTTAACTCAAGCCCATGAGTAAAGTGCCCCAGCCCGGAGTGGCTGACATCCCAAGTGCCATTAAAAAAGCGCTTTGATATGAAGTGCCCCATAAGAGCTTGCTCTTCTGTTTATAGCAAATCATTCCCATGAAAAAAATTAAGTGGAGACTGGGAGTAAACACGTCAGTGGTCTGCTGGGCAAAGGCATTTAAATCCAGAGGGGCTTGTCACACTTTGAGGATTTATCAAGCTCAAACTTTTTTTCGGGGGAGGCTTAGTTTTTGCCTAGCAAGTGTTCATTCTGGCCCTGAATTTAGATCAGAACTTGACAAATTCATCAGTGGAGATTTCAAAATCGCCACTCATCACAGGAAGGCAAGAAATGGAAAGAATGTCAGTTATTAAGGTTAGCAGTGGCCCCTGGAATCCAAATGGCCCTTGAAAAGAACACTTGGGGAGGGGAAACATTTGAATCACTTAAATCTGCTAAGGACTTGCCCTGTATGGAATGCTCTGAGGGTGGCGAGTGCATGGGCAACGCTCTCAGAGTGACTGTCATGCATGGGGGACAACCTAATGGGAGGCCATCTGCAGAGGCTAAACTGTGGAGGGCCATTGCCTTCTGGGAGACAGTGACTCTGCTCCCATGCAGAGCAGCTGTGTGTCACTTAAGCAGCAGCTAAATTTGCTCACTCTCTGAATTCAAGGGTGTTTCCCAGATCTCTGCGCCGTGAACAGCAGTGCTGTTTAAGATGGCCTTTATTGCTTTCATCCCCTTTGGCCAGGAGCAGAGGGAGGGTCCTGGCTCTGGGTCTCCGTCGCTGCTGCAGGAGGACATGATTCGTGGTTAGCCCATCTCTAAAAGCCCTGGGGAGCCAAGGGTAGGAAAGCAGGAGGGAAGTTGTGTAGCATAAACAAAACAAAAGAAAACCAAAAAAAGCGGCAAGAAAGTACTTCAGATGTGCAAGGATCTGTAATTCACATACTCTTGGGACAGCTGAGGGTTAGGACCTGGTTTAAATGTTTTCACATGGAATGGAAATACCAAGAAAAAAGCAACCCAGCGTTGGAGGGCCTGACTTGGTTTAAAGAGGTCCTGGAAAGAGGTTCCTCTTATGTTTCTGGATATTTAGACACATCAAGTCCTATACATAAATTGTTTAAAAATATATGTAGCAGGTTATCCCATAAAGCAATTTATATTGCCAGTCTGCCTTCAGTTTTCCATGAGAGGATGAAATACATTTTATGAGATTTGGTTGAAAATAATGGATCACTTTTTTAAAAAAAACTGTGGTTTAAAAGAAGTGAATATACGGATAAAAAGTATGAAATGATCTCTTGGGTGTTCATCAAAACCCATTCCAAATGAAGGAGTCTCCAGCAGCAACTATTTTAGAGTAACTGGGCTGTTGCCTGGTGACCTTCACAATTCAGTGCTTTTATAATCAAAGGAGAGATTCCTCGGGATTGATGCTGTGGGCCACACCTCAGAGATGGTTTTTTTCCCAATATCTTAATGGCCCTTTGGATAGAACCAAACAAACACCTTTAAAAAGTAGGAGTGGTGGACATTTTAATAGGCTGCTAAATTATCTCATTATGAGGTGCGCCAGGGATTACTAAACCAAACGGTATGTTGCAATTGGAAGTGGTCAGCCTAACGCAGCTGTTCTGGTGAAGGGCTTGAGGGCCAGCTCACGTGGGAGCCAAAGTTTTTGCAAGTTTTGTACACGTATATGTGTTAAATTAATTTGAAGGTGATCTGTCAAGTTGAACTTGACAGTGAGCCAAAAAGCAAAACAAAAAAAAATAAAATCAACTCATGACGATGTTCGTTTCAGTTTGTGCAAGATAAGCACATTTGAAAGTCCCTGTGTATTGAACTGACTCTGTAGGAAACACCTGTTTTCCCTCACTGGATAACATTATTAGCCTGTGTTATTTAGCCTGTATTATTTAGCCTGTTTTAGTTACACTCATTGAATCTTAAAGCTTGCATGTAAGGTTAGGGGTCCCGTGGTTGAAAGCTTTCAAGCTGCATTTCCTAAATCAAACGGTGGGGTGGGGAGGTAAAGTAACTTCCCTAGTCATTCAACAGAACTTGAAAGGGGCTAAATGTCTGCAGGTATCATCCCTCCTTCCCTTTTCAAAGTAGCCCTCAAAGTTGGTCTGAAGCCAGTGACATTTAAAATCACTGTATTTGCATGAAAGTCTCTGAGTTTTGAATTTGAAGAAGTTAACTGTTCTCTGGGGCTCTAACCTGGGTGAGAAGCAGCCTGGGGTAATTTCCCTAACAGTGTTTGGTGAAACCCAAGCAAGACACCTTACTCTCTGTGGTCCAGTGAGTTAGGGCATCGCTGCATGAACCTCCCTTGCAGCATAGTAGTCTCAGGGAAGTCCTACAGAAAGGAAATGGAGTGGACTTTCATTTGCCCGGCGCAAAGTCCCTCTCGTAATCACTGCCTCCTTCCTCTCTCTGGCCACGCGTCTATTAACACTACGCAAGGCGCGTTCTGGAAAATCATGGTCCTGGCCAGCAGCATAGACACAGTAGCGGTGGCCACATCCCACATTCCTGGACCCCTTTCTTCTCATCGGGAAACAGCAGATTTCCAGGTGCTTGAAATAGTTATTACTTCCAGTCTCCTCCTCAGAAGATTCACTTTAGAACTAAGATTTGAGGATTTTCCAGATTTCATTTTTTGTATTCAGAATAAGCCTTGAAATGCCAGAACAACAGAGGGAAGATGGTGACAGCAAAAGCAAGTACAGGAGCCTAGTGAGCGTGAAAACAACCTAGAAGCTGGGCGTTTTCCCTGGTTGCCTCGTCGGTGCTGTATTCGTGGATGTGGTCATGATGACTGTGGCCACCAAGCTTCTGTGGAACTCTCTTCCCATATTTAGGGGTTTTTCTACATCGTTAAGTGCTGCCTCCTTGAGACAGAAGTCACTGCTCGGTGTGCCCATCAGGCACTTCCACTTGGGAAGCAGACCCCCAGAGGAATGGTTTCCTGCCGAGGGGGTGGGAAGCAGCACAGGCCTGGGGCTCTTGAGTGCGGCCGCACAGGGCCCCTGCTCTCCAGTGCCCAGTGTCAGAGGTGTGGGCAGCGGAGGCTGTGTCCACAAGGGGAGGTGGTGGCTCTCCTTAGTAACTGAGTGAGCTCCCACGTATCCCTTAGTAATTTCTCTTCTTTTCTGCTAAAACCGTCCAGGGCAGGTTACGCTGATCGCAGCTAAGACCCTGACTAGTATACGTACTTCCTGTCCCAAATGGCCAGGATGCAATTCTGTCTTTTGTTTTTTTTTAAAGTTTCAATTTTATTTATTTTTAAAATTTTGGCTGCATTTGGTCTTTGTTGCTGTGTGCGGGCTTTCTCTAGTTGCGGAGAGCAGGGGCTACTCTTCGTTGCAGTGCACAGGCTTCTCATTGCGGTGGCTTCTCTTGTTGCGGAGCAAGGGCTCTAGGCACACGGGCTTCAGTAGGTGTGGCATGCAGGCTCAGTAGTTGTGGCACACAGGCTTAGTTGCTCCGCGGCATGTGGGATCTTCCCAGACCAGGGCACGAACCTGTGTCCCCTGCATTGGCAGGCGGATTCTCAACCACTGTGCCACCAGGGAAGTCCCGCAATTCTGTCTTAATGAAACTGGTGCTTTGCAACGAAGGACACAGGAGGTATTTCGGACACATTTAGTTCAGTAAAATAGAATGTGTTCATTCCTTTAAATGTCTGAGATAAGAACTCTGTATACCACGCAGAGTAGAGGCTGGCTCAATATTTGTCAAACTAAAGATGACTTTCGTTTTCAAGCGAGAGGCCCCACTCAGTCCCCCTCCATCTGGTAGAGTGAGCATCTCACTTAACGATTTTCATAGGAGCGGAAGGTCAGAAGAAGAGCAGAGAATGTACTCAGTTATGTCCTGCTGAGTTTATTTTTTTCACCCCAAGAATATGGCAAGAGTAATAAAATCCCAAGTAAATTTCCAGGAAATGTGGAGGAATTTATAAATGATCATAAAATAAGACAAGTTCACAGTGTTTTCCCCCTTCCTTAGAGGAGCTGGGAGTAGAGTGGGGAGGAGGCTGGTGAAGCATCAGAATTGTATTTGTGCCTCCTCTAAAATCAAGCAGAAATGTTAGGAACCAAGAAAGCCACGCTGCCAAGTGTTTTCCTGTTGTCAGGAAACTGGAGAATTATTTAATCACATAAAAACGAAGATTCAAAATTCACTGTCTACTGTGGGCTTAGCTCTGCTGGCTACTCTAAGGAACACTGCGGCAATGTTTATTTTTCCCGAAACATTTGAGAGACGTCGTGCCCCTTTATCTCGTATTAAAGGTATTAAGGTACCTCAGTATTTCCTAAGAACAGAGCCATTGTACAGTGATCAAATTCAAGAACTCTAATACTGTCACAATGTTTTCTCTTCTACACTCCATATTCAAGTTTTTCAATTGGCCCAACAAGCTTGCAAAGCATTTTCCCCCATTCCAGTGAAGAATCAAATCCCGTACCACCTATGGCATTTAGATGTCTTGTCTCTTTTGTTTCTTTACTCTGGAACAGTTCCTCAGCTTTGACGTTGACATTGAAATGTTTGAAGAATAGAGGCCAGTGATTTTATTGACTGTTCTCCATTTGGGTTCCTCAGATGTTTCCTAGTGACTAGGTTCAGGTTACGTAGCCTTGGCCAAAAGACAACGTAAGTGATGTTGGGTGATGTCCACCTACGGTTCCTTTAGTTCACCTGGTCCATGCGTGGTCAGGCTTCTCTCCTGCATAGTTACCATCTTTGCTTTGTAACTAATAAGCAATCTGTAGGGTGATATACCTTGTCTTCTAAGGGACTACCACATTAGTGGAGGAGGTTGCAGAGGGCAATGATGAGAAGTGGCTTAAATCCTGACTGCCATTTGCTAGCTGTGTGACCTTGGGCAAGTCACCTAACCTCTCAGATCCACCTTTCCCCATCTGTAGAATGGAGTAATAATATTTCCCGTCCAGCGTTGTCAAGAGGATAAATATGTAAGGTGCTTGGCCCACGGGAGGCATTGCACAAACATTAGCGCACTTCTCCTTCCCTTGCTCCTTTTAAACTTTTTAAAAGTAGCCTTTTAAAGGTTACTTTAGGGCGGTGGTTTGTCGATCTCACTATTGTTTCACTTGCTATCCAGGGACATCAAGGACAAGCAAGACATACAATGCGACACATATGGCAAGAGGCAGGAAACACCAGATATGCACTAGAGGCCTAGGGGGAAATGTCTGGACTTCTCTTCGGGAGTGCCAGGAGCAGGGGTTGAGGGAGCAAAAAAACGGCGGTCTTGAGGTGCGTGGTCACACTCAGCTGGAGAGTCAGCTATAAGGAAAGTGGCCAGTGGGACTCAGGTTATGAGACTTGACTTGGGCTCTAGGACTCCAGCTCTGCAACCTCAAGGACCCAGGGGTTTCACCCCACACCCAGACCAGAATCTGCTCTGCACCCCACCACCAGCTGTGTCCCTGGAGTCCCTGGGAAAACCATCCCTCTGCTCTCAGTCTCCATTTCCTTATCTGTAGAATGAGGGGTTTTGACGAAATCTGTTGTTCTCAATCCAGGCTGGGCATGAGAACCAGCAGGGGAATTTTAAGAAAATGCCAGTTCCTGGGCCCATCCCCAAACCAATGAAATCAGAACCCAGACATCAGAATTTTTCAAAAGTTCCCCAGGTGATTACACCGTAAGCCAAATTTGAGAACCACAGGATTAATCTCAAATGTCCTTCCTAGCCTCCAGTATCTATGAATACTTGAATGGAATATTTTGAGGAACTGAGTTTCCTGGAGAACTTAGAATTCACCACCGAAAATTCCTCCTCGTTTCTATTCCTATTTTTGAAAACATTTCTAAAGTGAATAAGTCTAATTAATTGTGAAGGTCCTTCTTACCTTGATGTTTCTATGGCTATGTGAGAAGGATATTCTGAGGAACTGGAGTCTTCTGGTTAATTTAGAACTGCACCAAAGATTCCTTTTCATTTTTATTCCTATTGTTGAAAACTTTTCTATTTTCATTTTTATTCCTATTTTTGAAAACTTTTCTAAAGTGTACAGTTTCCTGCCTAGGGAAACAGGGACAGTAACTTCCTAACATGGGGGCTACTGCATGCCCTTTCCCGAGCCAGGGCAGACATTACTAATTGATGATGACACCTGCAACTTGCCTTAAAAGTCCTTCTCAACCTTAGCAGCCACAACCAATCAATCAGCTGACACTTGAGATGAATCCTATCTGCCATTCTGGGTATGGTGAATTTAGCTCAATATTTCTTTCATAACCAGGTACCTTTCAGGGCTTCAAGGGCAATATTCCATCAGCCCTTCCTCGACTCCAGTTCTTCCAAGTGCACAGGACTATTGAACAGGTGGTGTAGGGGGCTGTGCCACATGTATACTGAGTCTCAATAAACTTTGGGTATAAAAACATACAAATTTTTATAAAACTATGCTTTGTGGGCTTCCCTGGTGGCGCAGTGGTTAAGAGTCCACCTGCCGATGCAGGGGATACGGGTTCGTGCTCCGGTCCGGGAAGATCCCACATGCCACGGAGCGGCTAGGCCCCTGAGCCATGGCCGCTGAGCCTGCGCGTCCGGAGCCTGTGCTCCGCAATGGGAGAGGCCACAACAGTGAGAGGCCCACATACTGCAGAAAAAAAAAAAAAAAGTATGCTTTGTGGCTAGCTACTTTTTAAAAAATTAATTAATTAATTAATTTTTGGCTGCGTTGGGTCTTCATTGCTGCATGCGGGCTTTCTCTAGTTGCAGTGAGTGGGGGCTACTCTTCGTTGTGGTGCGCAGGCTTCTCATTGCGGTGGCTTCTCTTGTTGCAGAGCACAGGATTTAGGCGCACCGGCTTCAGTAGTTGTGGCTCATGGGCTCAGTCGTTGTGACTCGCGGGCTCTAGAGCGCAGGCTCAGTAGTTGTGGCGAACGGGCTTAGTTGCTCCATGGCATGTGGGATCTTCCCGGACCAGGGATCGAATCAGTGTCCCCTGCACTGGCAGGTGGATTCTTAACCCCTGCACCACCAGGGAAGTCCCTTTTTTCTTTTTTTTCCTTTTTTAAACATTGAAGTACAGTTGAGTTATAATGTTGTGTTAGTTTCTGGCATACAGCAAAGTGATTAAGATATATTCTTTTTCAGATTCTTTTCCATTGTGGTTTATTACAAGATATTGAATATAGTTCCCTGTGCTATATAGTAGGACCTTGTTGTTTATTTTATATATAGTAGCTTTTATCTTCTAATCTCAAACTCCTAATTTGTCACTCCACCTCTCCCTTTCCCCTTTGGTAACTATAAGTTTGTTTTCTATTTCTGTGTCTGTTTCTGTTTTGTAACTAAGTTGATCTGTATCATATTTTAGATTCCATATATAAGGGATATCATATGCTATTTGTCTTTCTCAGTCTGACTTACTCTATTTAGAATGATAATCTCTAGGTCCATCCATGTTGCTGCAAATGGCATTATTTCTCTTCTTTATGGCTGAGTAATATTCCATTTTGTGTGTGTGTGTGTGTGTGTGTGTGTGTGTGTGTGTGTGTACACACACACACACCCCACATCTTCTTTACCCATTCATCTGTCAATTTAGGTTGCTTCCATGTCTTGGCTGTTGTAAATATTGCTGTTATGAACATTGGGGCGTTTCTTTCTGAATTAGAGTTTTTGTCTTTTCCAGATATGTGCCCAGGAGTTGGATTTCTGGGTCATATGGTAATTCTATTTTTAGTTTTTTAAGGAACCTTCATGCTGTTTTCCACAGTGGCTGCACCAATTTACATTCCCACCAACAGTGTAGAAGGTTCCCTTTTCTCCACCCCCCTCCAGCTTTTACTGTTTGTAGATTTTTTGGGGGGGTTATAGTTATTTTACAATGTTGTATATTGTTTGAGGACTTTTTAATGATGGCCATTCTGATGTGTGTGAAGTGATACTGCATTGTAGTTTTGATTTGCATTTCTCTGATAATTAGCGATGTTGAGCATCTTTTCATGGGCATGTTGGCCATCTGGTATGTCTTCTTTGGAGAAATGTCTATTGAGGTCTTCTGCCCATTTTTTTGATTGGATTGTTTGGTTTATTTTGTTATTGAGTTATGTGAGCTGTTTGTATATTTTGGAAATTAAACCCTGTCGGTTGCATCATTTGCAAATATTTTCTCCCAGTCTGTATGTTGTCTTTTCATTTTGTTTATGGTTTCCTCTGCTGTGCAAAAGCTTATAAGTTTGATTAGGTCTCGTTTATTTATTTTTGCTTTTATTTTTATTGCTTTGGGACACTGACCTAAGAAAACATTGGTATGATTTATGTCAGGGAATGTTTTGTCTATGTTCTCTCCTAGGAATTTTATGGTGTCACATCTTATGGTTAAGTGTTTAAGCCATTTTGAGTTTATTTTGTGTATGGTGTGATGGTGTATTCTAACTTCATTGATTTATATATGGCTGTCCAGCTTTCCAAGCACCGCTTGCTGAAGAGACTGTCTTTTTTCCATTGTATATTCTTGCCTCCTTTGTCGAAGATTAATTGACCGTAGGTGTGTGGGTTTGCCATTTACTTCTTTGGCTTAAATTGAATACAGAGAAGACAGTTGTGGGGAAATAGTATAGCAAATAGAGTAAGAGCCAGGATTCAAATTCTGATTTTGTCACTCATTAGGTCACTTTGGACCAGTTTCTGAAACTCTCCCTGTAAAATATGTCTAATAATAGTATCTACTTCATAGGGTTACTGTGAAGTTTGAATGAAGTAACAAAGCTAACACACCCAGGGTCTGACAGAGAGTGAACTCTCAACAGATGTTACCCATTTACCTTGTTAATACCATTCATCAAAGGTGTCATTGAGTTATGATTAATAAAAATTGCATAGAAGTGTTACAGGTAGTAAAGATACTAGCAGTGGAGATAATAGAAGTACCTATGTTGTGCCCCAGACACCAGCTGATGGGAGAGACATTTGAATCTGTGTCCATATAGTGGATGCTTGTCAATGAGGTCTTGGGTGGCAGTGACCCACATCTGGGATGTGGTCATATAAGTCTGGGGTAATCTACAGGAGCTGTGGTGTCCCAGAGGGGGCGTTTTGGAAATTGGTGGGTGTAGTTTTTGGGTGACATGCCCATTAGCATCTGGGGATGAGGAGGAAGTTAGATGTCCTGCAGTGTTTGGGAGAGTCCCACGTGACTTTTGAATGTTCTCCCAGATTAAACTCACTACAGATGTACATCAGCAATACTTAGAACATGATAATTCTGAACATAAGTTCTAAAACGTTACTGGAAAATCCAGTAATTTAGAAGACCATTCCACGGAAAGAAACTTAAACGGAAGAAAGATCTTGTCCGGCAATGACTGTATAACTTACTCATGCTGTGCAACTTGCTGGTTCTACACATTAAGCGTTTCTAACTACAAATTTTCCTGAAAAGTGTTTCAATGCAGTAGGGCAGTACTGTGCAATGAAACCAACTGAACATATGTAACAGAGATTTGAGATTCCTTTGAATAGATCTTGAACCAGATAGAAATTTGTAGGCTCATGTAATACAAGGATCTCATTGAATTTCATTGTTATTTTAAAAAATACTGTTATAATATTACCATCTATATTCATACAGACACACACACACACACATAGGCACAATGATAAGAAATCTAGGTTATAAGAATTTCACTTTCAAATTGTTTTTCAGTTGGTCTGTTCTTTTTCAACATTATTCTGATTCCTTCCTCAGAGGTCTTCCTACCACTTGGCCTCTTTCAGTCCGTCCTCTCACAGGATACAGCCCCAAATTCTTGTTAAATACCAGAGATTCTGTCTCTATAGTGACACCCCTGCTCATAAAGTTGGGAACTACCCTGATGCTGTACTTATAAATAAGTCCCAGCTCATTTATGATTGAGTCTTATTGATCTCAGTATACTATCTTTATTTTAATTATAGTAATTTTATTCTTTCACATGTGTACAGTTAAGTGTTCTCTATTATTAGCCTAACACTCATTTTTCTTCTAGTGTCCATCCATACTTCTACCCTTACACTTTCCTGATCTTCTTATAGAAAGAGCTCTTGATCTTCTTACTTCTCTTAAATCCAAACCCCTTCACTATCAGCAGGTGCAGGCAGGTGGCTGCTTCATTGCGACTCCCAGTCCAGCCATGCATGAGCAATTATATTTTGAAATACATGTTACTTTATTACACATTATCACCTTTTTATTTATCCTTTATGTTAGAGGAGTGGTTCTCAACGGAGGATGATTTTGTTCCCCGCAGGGAACACTTGGCAATATCTGGAGAACTTTTTGGTTGTCAGGTCTGTGGGTAGAAGCCTGGGATGCTGCTAGTATCTGCAGGTGCACAGGACAGCACTTCAAGAGTTACATGGCCCCATATCAGTAGTTCTCACGTTAAAAACTCTGTATTAGAGTTAGGGTATTACATTAACCTTTTAAAAATGTGTATAGATGACTTATATGATCCATGAACTTCATTTGTCATACAAACAAACCTTATAACAAAACCGAAACTTAAACATATAAACCACTGGCATAAATAAAAAAGAACAGAAGTTGTCTAGGTAGACTTTGGATTCCCCACCTCCACCATCACCCTTGAACTAGTTATGTAAATAGAAAGTGACTTTGAAAAGTTTTCTGTCCCTTAATCTCGTGTGGAAGCCAAAGGTCAAATGTGAAACTCCAGTGTGTCTAAATGACTGAGCACCCACCCCCCAGCTGTGTTCCTCAAGTGACTGTCACCAAGCATCCTTGTGCCAGGAAACATTTCTTCAGCACCTGGTGGCTCTAGTCTTCTCCCCTCCCATGTTGACGATGAGTTTTCAGGGAACACTCAAGAGGCCCCAGGCCACCCACAGGATTTGGTAGAAGCACTTCCCCTTCAGTCAGCACCGAGTTCTGGGTCTCTATCACAGTCCCTAACCTAGAGGAACACAGCTGCAAGGAGGCAATAATGGCTTCCGCCCTGTGCCACAAATATCCTAAGAAGAATGTCTCAGCATTGTTTAAAGGCGTGGCACTCAGTGTGGCTAAGATGTGGGAGAAGTGAGTTTGTATATAGTACCATTAGCACATTCCTTCCCAAGATGCATTGAGACGTCTTTGCTACAAATGGGGTTCAACGAATGGAATGGAAAATTCCAGAGTCTGCAAGACAAAATAGGGGTGAGCAGACTTTGTAGGAGGTTCTGATTCTCTTCCGGTGGAGTAACTTGGCAGCATTTGGCCCCCGTGCCACCATTTATTATACTGTGTGGCTTTAGACACAGCCTTATTCTTCTGCACCCTGACGGATGTCCTCTCTAGGAAGGGGATATGGAATACCTAGCAGATGCCTGGCACACACAAAAGATACACCATGGGCTGCTTTTGCTTCATAAATCCACTCAAGGCTGTACAGCATAGGGGAAAGATGGGCCCTCCCCCTGTCAAAACTGGAGCTTGCTTTAAGTGAGTTATATCCACGGCAGCTTGGGTAGCACTGGGGAAGGGTCCAGGCAGGAAGCCAGCCCTGAACTCTAAGCCACCTAAAAGCTACTTACTCACTTCGGACTGTCTTTGGACCCTGAAACCATCTTAAGAGGTACCGCTTGATCATTATAAGCTCTTGCTATGTGCCGACTCTCATTTTATTCTCATGATAATCCAAAATATAGGAGCTATTGTCCCATTTAATGGGCATGGAAAGTGAGGCCCGAGCAGTGATGTGAGTTGCCCAGGCTCAAGGTGGTGGGGACCAGAGGGCTGAGGCGGGACTAAACCCAGGCATGGCTCTTACCTGCTGCCTTTGCGCCTGCTCAGGGCCTCATTCCTTCCTTCTGGGGAAATCACTGCCCAAAGCCCTCACACACCTCTTGGGAGGGGAGTTTGTGAAGCCAGCCAGCCCTTCTCCAGGACTCCCAACTCACAGGGCCTCAGCCCATCACTCCAGCCTTGGCTCCTAGCAACCACATCCGCTTGGTGGAGAAGTGGGTGGGGCCCAAAGAGCAGATTTATTGCGTCTCCAGCGCCTTCGGCTCTGTCCCAGCCACATAGAATTGGAGCGATGACAAGGATAAATGTGTGTGGCTCTGGGCTCAGGCACTGAGGATTTATTTAGCACCTGCAGTAATAAAAAAATAACAACACTGCAGCGTGCAAGGCACCGCACGGTCCTGCGGAAGGATGCCGAGGAGGTGTGATACAGGGGACGCTCGCTTGCTCTCCAACTGCTTGCAGTCTAGTGACAGAACAGAGACGGTTCCCGGAGAACCTCCGAGAGGGAACAAGGTGGGGCATCTCTGAGACGAGGAACCCGAGAGGTTGTGTGCTCTGAGGTCACGTGGTTAGTGAGGAGTGGAATGACAGCTGCAGATTCTGTGACACTTCCATGAGCTTTCTTTTTCTTTTTAAACACACGTGGGAAAATCAAATTGAAGGATACAGCTAAACAGAAAAGCTGCCCAGAGATAACTACTGTCATCCTGGTGGAGGACACCTCCCAGCCTCCTCTTTCTCTGTGTAGATGGACATGAACATGCCTGCAACGTGTGTCCTTATTTTACAAAGTTGGATCATGCACATACTGTTCAGGAAACCGCTTGTCTCCTTTACGATGCTGGCCAGCTATTTAAGTGGCTCTCGGCAAGGGGGCTGCCAAAGGGCAGGGAAGAGGGGCACTTCCAGGAAGTTCTCCCAGCAGAGCCTCAGGAGGTAGGTGGAAGGCAGGCAGGTGAAGATGACACCTGGAGGGGAAAAGATGAGCCTGGTGAAACGTGTGGAGGGCTTGAGCACAGAGATGCTGAAGGGAGCCCGTTCAGGTCTAGGGGGTCGCAGAGGAGGCAGAGTGTAGAAAGCGACGTGCTTCAGGGCTCCTCCGAGAGATGCAAGATGCTGGTGAGCCTGGCTTTGTGCTGAGGGAAACTCCCATCTCTGGCTTCTTTAGGTAAGCAAAGCATCCGGCTTTCCCGCAGCTTCCCACACACCTTCAGATGGCTCTTCAGGAGGAAGAAAGCATGAAACCAGTGTTTTCCGAGCTGTGTCCCAGAGAACACAAATCCCACAAAAACAGTTCTCCAGAAAAAGGGTTTAAAAAGTTTGAGAAATGCAATCTATTGTCGCCCCACCTTGGAGAACCACAAGGCACAGAAGCTTACCTAGGCCCTGGGAAGTAAGGAGATTGGTTTCACCCAGGGTTTCCCAAATGTATTTTCTCAGATGGTGCTTACCATCCCTGGGATTTCCCTCTTGCCCTGAGCCCAGTGATATTGGAGAAGACACCACGGAGCACCGGGTTGGGAGTCTCCCCTCATCAAGGTGACTTCCTTACCATCAGCGGAAAGCCCCAGGCCTCAGGCGCCTACACCCCGGCCCTTGCAGGGTCCCACAAGGGCAGAAGTCAGCCATCTCAAGGGCTCTTCCAGCTCTAACATTCTCCTTCTGAAATTCATGCCAATTAAATCTCACTTGGAGAGAATACCTAGGGGGTGGGATAGCCTAGGCCATTTGTTGGTCAAATTTGTTGGTTAACTTCACTCATTTATTCAACAAAGATTTCTTGAGTTTCTATTATGTGTCAGGAACTGTTCTAAGCATGGGAGATTCAGGAGGGAATCAGATAAGATCTCTTATTGCTCTCATGAGAAACAGAACTACAGATAAATAACTGTATCATATATTTGTCATCTAAATATTATGAAGATAAAGTAGTATAAGCACTGAGTGTGGGATGGGGGGATGGAGAGGGGTAAAGTGATCTGGGAAGGCTTTTCTTTTCTGGCTGTGCTGCACGGCTTGCGGGATCATAGTTCCCCAGCCAGGGATTGAACCCAGGCAGCGAAAGCACCGAGCCCTAACCACTGGACCACTAGAGAATTCCCAGGGAAGGCTTTTCTAAACAGGTGACATTGAGCAGAGACCTGAGGAAGTAAAGGATGAAGCCATGCCTAGATCTCAAGGCAGAGCATTTCAGGCAGCTAGAATAGCAAGTGCAAACGTCCTGAGGCAGGAGCATGCTTGAGGAACAACGAGGAGGCCAATGTGGCTTAAGGGAGTAAAAGATGGGGAGGGTATTAGGAGATGAGGTCGGAGAGATGGGGGGGGCAGATCTTGTGGGACTGTGAAGGTCATGGTAAGAACTCTGATTTTCTTCAGAGTGAGATGGGAAGCCATTGGAGGGATGGAGCAGGAGAGTGGCATGTGATACTAGGGAGGATTTCTGCTCTCTCATGGGGTGAACAATTTTCTAAATGGTGAGAGCCCACTCTCTGCCTTTGAGAATAGCAGAACTTATGAAAAGTAATTGAATTTTCATCTGATGACTGAAGATCTCACAAGGCCTCAGGACTGGTCATTCATTCATTATACACCTACTATGTGCCAACATTTCTGCTAGGCACCAGAGATACAAATATAGTTGATATGACTTTTAGTTCCCGACTATTGATGCAAAACCATCACAATTACTTTGTACCCCTAATTAAGTAGGACTCCAAGCTTCCACTGGCCGTGGTGGCAAGGAGTTCCATCTCAGTCATATTTCAGGAGGCAGATGTTCTCCCTTTCCTCTATGGTTCCGTATGAATCCAGTAGCTTACAGGTACCTGGGAGGGGAAGGGCCTCTGGTCTCCAGTCTCTCATGGATGACGCCAAGATGCTCATGGTCCAAGCCCAGTGATATTTTCAAAGACAAGCAGCTCCATCCCTCTGTGCCAACTAGAACTTTCAAGATGCTTTCCTTGGTTCCGTGATTACAGCTCGTAAGGACGCAGTCCCCCTGGGATCTGCTTCCCACTCTCAGCGATCAGGTCATCAATGGATGCTTCGTGGGTACGTAAGCAGTCCCCTTCCTCAAGCCTCTTATAACCTTTGGTCCAACAGACAAGTAAGGCAGTTGTGGCTGGACTCTGTTGAGCCGTAGGATAGACTACAGCTATTTTGCTTACAAAGAGTAAGCCGAAGTAGGCTATAGAACCCAAGTTCTTAAGTTGTTTTCTTTATTTTTAATAAATTTATTTATTTTTGGCCGCATTGGGTCTTCGTTGCTGCACATGGGCTTTCTCTAGTTGTGACAAGCAGGGGCTACTCTTCGTCGTGGTGCGTGGGCTTCTCATTGCGGTTGCTTCTCTTGTTGTGGAGCACAGGCTCTAGGCACGCAGGCTCAGTAGTTGTGGCTCTCGGGCTCTAGAGCGCAGGCTTCAGTAGTTGTGGCGCACGGGCTTAGTTGCTCCGTGGCATGTGGGATCTTCCCGGACCAGGGCTTGAACCTGTGTCTCCTGCATTGGCAGGCAGATTCTTAATCACTGTGCCACCAGGGTAGCCCAAGTTGTTTTTCTGTTTGTTTGTTTTTAGTGTAATGTTCAGTTTTTAATGTGATTAATACAAAAATTATTCATTTTCAGTTTTGTGCAACAAGGGAAGGCGTACAACAGTCTGCTTCTGTTCTTGGGAAAGATGCTGTATTTCTTAAGACTGTAGAACAAAAACAGAAGTTTATGTTTTTACTTTTTCTTGGAGGTAGGAGTTTCAGGGATCATGTAGACCAGATGAGAAAACTGGGTTAGTCCCTTAACCTCGTCAAGTTACTTGACCTCTCCAAGCCTCAATTTCCTCCTGTCTTGGTTTTACTCCAGAGGATATTTACCATATATCACAGTCAGTCTTTTACTAGAAACAATAACCAGTTGAGTAGAATTTCCTTTGCGTATTCATGTATGTTCTGTTTTTGCTTCATTCCCTGGTTACTTAGGGAAAATTTCTCTCTCCTTCAACTCTCTTCATTTTTCACTCTTTGACTCTCCTTTTTTCTTTCTTTACCCCCTTTAAATTTGTTTACCAGTTTATTATAACGGATACAGATGAACAGCCAGGGCAAGGTCCGGAAGGGTGCCGAATGCAGGAGCTTCTGTCCCCAGGGAACCAGGGTGCCCCACCCTCCCCTCATGCGGATGTGTTCACCAACCTGGGAGCACCAAGGTTTTTTTTTTTTTTTTAATTAATTTATTTAATATTTATTTTTGCTGTGTTGGGTCTTCGTTTCTGTGCGAGGGCTTTCTCCAGTTGCAGCGCGCGGGGGCCACTCTTCATCGCGGTGCGTGGGCCTCTCACTATTGTGGCCTCTCTTGTTGCAGAGCACAGGCTCCAGATGCGCAGGTTCTGTAGTTGTGGCGCACGGGCTTAGTTGCTCCGCGGCATATGGGATCTTCCCGGACCAGGGCTCGAACCCGTGTCCCCTGCATTAGCAGGTGGATTCTCAACCACTGCGCCACCAGGGAAGCCCCACCAAGGTTGTTTTTAAGATCACTTGAAACTCTGGGTGATGTGAACCAGGCTGGGGTAGGTTGTACTGGGCCCTACAACCTCATCTGGGCCCTCCTCTCAGCCCGGGAGGCCCCCAGAGCCCTTTGTTCAGGAAGCAGAAGTGCCGCAGTGATCTGCCGCGATGGAGTTTGTCCTCTGCTCTGTAGGACGCTCTCAGAGAAGGGTCGATGGCAGCAGTGCTACAGCACTAATGAAGTTTAGGAAGTGCTGAGCTGAAAAGGGCACGGATGGGGTAATTGAATCGGTGTCAGACACCTAATGGCTTCGAGAGACTTTTCTCCCTTATTTGGTAAGAAGAGCCCTTTCCCTCACATCCTCCGTAAAAGCTCAAGGAGAAAAGGATGTTCAGTCAGCTATATAGCAACCCTGTATATTGAGCAGGAGTTTGGGGAAACCATATGGAGGAGCACAGTTTTAAAGAAGGCTTTGGGGGCTTCCCTGATGGCGCAGTGGTTGGGAGTCCGCCTGCCGATGCAGGGGACACGGGTTCGTGCCCCGGTCCGGGAATATCCCACATGCCTTGGAGCGGCTGGGCCCGTGAGCCGTGGCCGCTGAGCCTGCGCGTCCGGAGCCTGTGCTCCGCAACGGGAGAGGCCACAACAGTGAGAGGTCTGCGACCGCAAAAAAAAAAAAAAAAAAAAAAAAAAGAAGGCTTTGGAGACTGTTAATAGCAGGCTGGGCAGGGCACAGGAAGAGGCAAATGAGTGTTTTCTACAAGATGCTGCCAGGTGATAAAATATTAAAACTAATATCAACACTCACTCTTCAAGGAATGGTCTTAACGATACTGTCAGATATCTGGGCCCCGTGGTCAAATGGACAGTGAGCTTCGTGCTTGATCAAAAATAGTTTAATGGGCGCCATGAATGGTTGCCAAGAGTGCTTAATGGGTGCCAGGCCCCGGGCTAAACTCTTACATATGATCTCATTTAATCCTCACAACAGTCCAGTGAGGGAGGCACTACTATTATCCACATTTTACAGATGAGGAAACTGAGCTTTGCCCAAGATCACACAGTTATGAGGACGTGAAGATTGGCTTGAAATCTAGGATTGGAATCCAAAGCCAGTGTTTCCTTTCTTTACTTCTTTGACCAAAAACTCTAGGGAAAACCAAATATATCCATATAGGGTAAAAGATAGTACAAAAGAATTTACAATGAAAATTAATTCTGTCTCACCAGACCCCAGTCCACTGCAGCCACCATTACTTGTTTCTTGTGTTGCCTTCCAGCTGTATAGAACACACACACAGACGTGTACATGCTTGTGTGTTTAAATGTGTGTGTATACAAATGGCTGTGTGCTCTCCACACTACGTGCACCTGGCTTGATATGTCTTGGAAGTCTTTAACGTCAGTACAGAGACACCTGCCTGGCTTTTAAATGGCTGCATAATTCATAGTATGGATATATCAAAACTTAACCAGTCCACTCTTTAGGAACATTTAGGACTTTCTAGATTTTTCTTGGCCTTTCTAGATTTTTGCCATCAGTAACAATGTCTCAGTAAGCATCGTCAGGCAAATGCCCCTGCACATATGTGAGAGCAACGTTGTGTGTGCTTTTGATCACAAGAGCAAGATGACATCCAGGGACAGTTGGGGTCCCTCCCAGGTTGCTGAAGCAGAGATTGCACTTCTCTCATCTCCAGGGTGCTGGGGATGGCACCCAGGGGGCCATGCAGGCTCTTGGCTTTGGGACATCCCATCCATACTGCCCTCCAGTTTCGATAGTAACAGACTTCAGCACTGCCGGGTGCCCCAGTGACATTTCTCAATGAGAACAAGAATGTGGAGAGCAAAGGTTCCTCTCTCCAGCCACCATCTCATCCCATCCCACTTGGGGCAGTAAAGGTCAATTGTTCTGCCGGCCACCCCAGGCAGGTGGAGACCTGTCACACCTAAGGAGGCATGGGCTGAAGTACAGAGAGGTGAAGCATCTTACCCAAGGTCACACAGCATACATGTTGGGGTGGACCGTGGGATGGGGCCGTGTCTTCCATCTCCTCGTGCACTGCCCTCTCCCCTGCCTCCTCATGTCTCAAGAAGGTCTGCTCAACAGAGGTTTGCCTCTTCTCTAGTTCTTAGTAAGTCTTGAGAAGATCCTGAAGCCCGTCCCGGGCTCAGGGGAGAGTGTGCAGGACTGATTAGCAAGGGGGAGGGTGTCGTCTTCTCACCTTTTTGCCTTTCCTTCACTGAATGAAGCTGGCTTTTTGTCTCATGCTGAAGTTTCTTATGTTAACTGCTGCCATATTTGTATCAGTCAGGACAGTCTTTGGTGGTAACAAACAAATCCAAAATTATATTGGCTGAATACCAAGATTCATTTTTTTCCTTATTCATTCACTTCCTGATCCAGGCCACTCCCCCATGTCAGCTGTTCATCTTGTAGTGACTCAGTGACCCCATCTGCTTTCACCTGTGGCTTTCCACCTCAGTGCGTGGCCTCTATGATTGCCCTGGGGGCGATGTGTACAGTGCTTGGGGGTTGTGTGGAGAGAATGCAGCAGGGTCACACTAAGAGATGACTTTTAAATGCCTCTCTAGGTAACTTCCACTCAGCCCACTGGCCAGAAATAGGCACATGGCCAAACCTAATTGCAAGAGACCAGGCAGTGGCAGAGTGCCACATGGGTAACCCTGAGTAGTACGCATTTCTGCCAAGGCAACAGGCTAGTGGGGCCACGTGAATGTGGGCTACATGAATGGGCCTGCAGTCATTATTGTTAATAATTGTAGACTAGGGGACCAATAGTAGCTTTTAGGTGCTACTCAATTGATAGTTCTTCTGTAGAGGACTTTTAATTTTTTAACCATCTTTTTTCTTTTTTTTACATCTTTATTAGAGTATAACTGCTTTACAATGGTGTGTTAGTTTCTGCTCTATAACAAAGTGAATCAGTTATACATATACATAGGTTCCCATATCTCTTCCCTCTTGCGTCTCCCTCCCTACCACCCTCCCTATCCCACCCCTCCAGGCGGTCACAAAGCAGCGAGCTGATCTCCCTGTGCTATGCGGCTGCTTTCCACTAGCTATCTGCCTTACGTTTGGTAGTGTATATATGTCCATGCCTCTCTCTCGCTTTGTCACACCTTACACTTCCCCCCTCCCATATCCTCAAGTCCATTCTCTAGTAGGTCTGTGTCTTTATTCCTGTCCTACCTTTCGGTTCTTCATGACATTTTTCCCCCTTAAATTCCATATATGTGTGTTAGCATACGGTATTTGTCTCTCTCTTTCTGACTTACTTCACTCTGTATGACAAACTCTAGGTCGATGCACCTCATTACAAATAGCTCAATTTCATTTCTTTTCATGGTTGAGTAATATTCCATTGTATATATGTGCCTCATATTCTTTATCCATTCATCGGATGATGGACACTTAGGTTGTTTCCATCTGCGGGCTATTGTAAATAGAGCTGCAATGAATATTTTGTTACATGACTCTTTTTGAATTATGGCTTTCTCAGGGTATATGCCCAGTAGTGTGATTGCTGGGTCATATGGTAGTTCTATTTGTAGTTGTTTAAGGAACCTCCATATTGTTCTCCACCATGGCTGTATCAATTTACATTCCCACCAACAGTGCAAGAGGGTTCCCTTTTCTCCACACCCTCTCCAGCATTTATTGTATCTAGATTATTTTTTTATGCAACTATTTTCTTGTTATTTTTTTTAACATCATTATTGGGATATAATTGCTTTACAGTAGTGTGTTAGTTTCTGCTTTATAACAATGTGAATTAGTTATACATATACATAGGTTCCCATATCTCTTCCCTCTTGCGTCTCCCTCCCTCCCACCCTCTCTATCCCACCTTTCCAGGCAGTCACAAAGCACCGAGCTGATATCCCTGTGCTATGCATCTGCTTCCCACTAGCAATCTACCTTACGTTTGGTAGTGTATATATGTCCATAGCTCTCTCTCGCTTTGTCCCAGATCACCCTTCCACCTTTCCTGATCCTCGAGCCGTGCTTCAGTAGATCTCTGTCTTTATTCCTGTCTCACCGATAAGTTTTTCATGGCTTCTTTTTTCTTAAATTCCATATATATGTGTTAGCATATGGTATTTGTCTTTGTCTTTCTGACATACTTCACTCTGTATGACAGACTCTAGGTCTATCCACCTCATTATAAAGAGCTCAATTTCATTTCTTTTTATGGCTGAGTAATATTCTATTGTATATATGTGCCACATCTTCTTTATCCATTCATCCCATGATGGGCGCTTAGGTTTTTTCCACCTCTGGGCTATTGTAAATAGAGCTGCAATGAACATTTTGGTACATGACTCTTTTTGACTTATGGTTTTCTCGGGGTATGTGCCCAGTAGTGGGATTGCTGGGTCATATGGTCGTTCTATTTGTAGTTTTTTAAGGAACCTCCATACCGCTCTCCATAGTGGCTGTACCAATTCACATTCCCACCAGCAGTGCAGGAGTGTTCCGTTTTCTCCACACCCTCTCCAGCATTTATTGTTTCTAGATTTTTTGATGATGGCCATTCTGACTGGTGTGAGATGATATCTCATTGTAGTTTTGATTTGCATTTAGCTAATGATTAATGATGTTGAGCATTCTTTCCTGTGTTTATTGACAGTGTGTATATCTTCTTTGGAGAAATGTCTATTTACGTCTTCTGCTCATTTTTGGATTGGGTTGTTTGTTTTTTTGTTATTGAGCTGCATGAGCTGCTTATAAATTTTGGAAATTAATCCTTTGGCAGTTGCTTCATTTGCAAAAATTTTCTACCATTCTGAGGGTTGTCTTTTGGTCTTGTTTATGGTTTCCTTTGCTGTGCAAAAGCTTTAAAGTTTCATTAGGTCCCATTTGTTTATTTTTGTTTTTATTTCCATTTCTCTAGGAGGTGGGTCAAAAAGGATCTTGCTGTGATTTATGTCATAGAGTTTCCACCTATGTTTTCCTCTAAGAGTTTGATAGTTTCTGGCCTTACATTTAGGTCTTTAATGCATTTTGAGCTTATTTTTGTGTATGGTGTTAGGGAGTGATCTAATCTCATACTTTTACATGTACCTGTCCAGTTTTCCCAGCACCACTTATTGAAGAGGCTGTCCTTTCTCCACTGTACGTTCCTGCCTCCTTTATCAAAGATAAGGTGACCATGTGTGCATGGCTTTATCTCTGGGCTTTCTATCCTGTTCCATTGATCTATCTTTCTGTTTTTGTGCCAGCACCATACTGTCTTGATTACTGTACCTTTTAAGTATAGCCTGAAGTCAGGTAGCCTGATTCCTTCAGCTCCGTTTTACGTTCTCCAGATTGCTTTGGCTATCTGGGGTCTTTTGTGTTTCCGTACAAATTGTGAAATGTTTTTCTCTAGTTCTGTGAAAAATGCCAGTGGTAGTTTGATAGGGATTGCATTGAATCTGTAGATTGCTTTGGGTAGTAGAGTCATTTTCACAGTGTTGATTCTTCCAATCCAAGAACATGGTATATCGCTCCACCTCTTTGTATCATCTTTGTTTCATCAGTGTCTTGTAATTTTCTGCATACAGGTCTTTTGTGTCCTTAGGTAGGTTTATTCCTAGATATTTTATTCTTTTTGTTGCAATGGTAAATGGGAGTGTTCTCTTGATTTCACTTTCAGATTTTTCATCATGAGTGTATAGGAATGCCAGAGATTTCTGTGCATTAATTTTGTATCCTGCTACTTTACCAAATTCATTGATTAGCTCTAGTAGTTTTCTGGTAGCATCTTTAGGATTCTCTATGTATAAGCCTCATGTCATCTCCAAACAGTGACAGCTTTACTTCTTCTTTTCCGTTTTGGATTCCTTTTATTTCCATTTCTTCTCTGAATGCTGTGGCTAAAACTTCCAAAATTATGTTGAATAAGAGTGGTGAGAGTGGGCAACCTTGTCTTGTTCCTGATCTTAGTGGAAATGCTTTCAGTTTTTCACCATTGAGGGTGATGTTGGCTGTGGCTTTGTCTTATAGGGCCTTTATTATGTTGAGGAAAGTTCCCTCTATGCCTACTCTCTGCAGGGTTTTTATCATAATTCGGTGTTGAACTTTGTCGAGAGGTTTCTCTGCATCTATTGAGATGATCATACGGTTTTTCTCCTTCCGTTTGTTAATATGGTTTATCACGTTGATTGATTAGCGTATATTGAAGGATCCTTGCATTCCTTGAATAAACCCCACTTGATCATGGTGTATGATCCTTTTAATGTGCTGTTGGATTCTGTTTGCTAGTATTTTGTTGAGGATTTTTGCATCTATGTTCATCAGTGATATTGGCCTGTAGTTTTCTTTCTTTGTGACATCCTTGTCTGGTTTTGGTATCAAGGGGATGGTGGCCTCGTAGAATGAGTTTGGGAGTGTTCCTCCCTCTGCTATATTTGGGAAGAGTTTGAGAAGGATAGGTGTTAGCTCTTCTCTAAATGTTTGATAGAATTCGCCTGTGAAGCCATCTGGTCCTGGGCTTTTGTTTGTTTGTTGGAAGATTTTTAATCACAGTTTCAATTTCATTGCTTGTGATTGGTCTGTTCATATTTTCTACTTCTTCCTGATTCAGTCTTGGCAGGTTGTGCATTTCTACGAATTTGTCCATTTCTTCCAGGTTGTCCATTTTCTTGGCCTAGAGTTGCTTGTAGTGATCTCTCATCATCTTTTGTATTTCTGCAGTGTCAGTTGTTACTTCTCCTTTTTCATTTCTACTTCTATTGATTTGAGTCTTCTCTCTTTTTTTCCTTCTATTTTTTTTAACATCTTTTTTGGAGTATCATTGCTTTACAATGGTGTGTTAGTTTCTGCTTTACAACAGAGTGTATCAGTTATATATATACATATGTTCCCATCTCTCTTCTCTCTTGCATCTCCCACCCTCCCTATCCCACCCCTCCAGGCGGTCACACAGCACCAAGCTGAGCTCCCTGTGCTATGTGGCTGCTTCCCACTAGATATCTACCTTACGTTTGGTAGTGTATATATGTCCATGCCACTCTCTCGCTTTGTCACAGCTTACCCTTCCCCCTCCCCATATTCTCAGTCCATTCTCTAGTAGGTCTCTGTCTTTATTCCTGTCTTACCCCTAGGTTCTTCATGACATTTTTTGTTCTTAAATTCCATATATATGTGTTAGCATACAGTATTTGTCTTTCTCTTTCTGACTTACTTCACTCTGTATGACAGACTCTAGGTCTATCTACCTCATTACAAATACCTCAATTTCGTTTCTTTTTATGGCTGAGTAACATTCCATTGTATATATGTGCCACATCTTCTTGATCCATTCATCGGATAATGGACAATTAGGTTGTTTCCATCTCTGGGCTATTGTAAATAGAGCTGCAATGAGCATTTTGGTACATGACTCTTTTTGAATTATGGTTTACTCAGGGTATATGCTCAGTACTGGAATTGCTGGGTCATATGGTCGTTCTATTTGTAGTTTTTTAAGGAACCTCCATACTGTTCTCCACAGTGGCTGTACCAATTCACATTCCCACCATCAGTGCAAGAGTGTTCCCTTTTCTCCACACCCTCTCCAGCATTTATTGTTTGTAGATTTTAGATGATGTCCATTCTGACTGGTGTGAGATGATATCTCATTGTAGTTTTGATTTGCATTTCCCTAATGATTAATGATATTGAGCATTCTTTCATGGGTTTGTTGGCAATCTGCATATCTTCTTTGGAGAAATGTCTAGTTAGGTCTTCTGCCCATTTTTGGATTGGGTTTCTTGTTTTTTTGTTATTGAGCTGCATGAGCTGCTTATAAATTTTGGAGATTAATCCTTTGTCAGTTGCTTCATTTGCAGATATTTTCTACCATTCTGAGGGTTGTCTTTTGGTCTTGTTTATAGTTTCCATTGCTGTGCAAAAGCTTTGAAGTTTCATTAGGTTCCATTTGTTTATTTTGGTTTTTATTTCCATTTCTCTAGGAGGTGGGTCAAAAAGGATCTTGCTGTGATTTATGTCATAGAGTGTTCTGCCTATGTTTTCCTCTAAGAGTTTGATAGTTTCTGGCCTTACATTTAGGTCTTTAATGCATTTTGAGCTTATTTTTGTGTATGGTGTTAGGGAGAGATCTAATCTCATACTTTTACATGTACCTGTCCAGTTTTCCCAGCACCACTTATTGAAGAGGCTGTCCTTTCTCCACTGTACATTCCTGCCTCCTTTATCAAAGATAAGGTGACCATGTGTGCGTGGCTTTATCTCTGGGCTTTCTATGCTTTTCCATTGATCTATCTTTCTGTTTTTGTGCCAGTACAATACTGTCTTGATTACTGTAGCTTTGTAGTATAGCCTGAAGACAGGGAGCCTGATTGCTCCAGCTCCGTTTTTCGTTCTCAAGATTGCATTGGCTCTTCAGTGTCTTTTATGTTTCCATACAAATTGTGAAATGTTTTTCTCTAGTTCTGTGAAAAATGCCAGTGGTAGTTTGATAGGGATTGCATTGAATCTGTAGATTGCTTTGGGTAGTAGAGTCATTTTCACAGTGTTGATTCTTCCAATCCAAGAACATGGTATATCGCTCCACCTCTTTGTATCATCTTTGTTTCATCAGTGTCTTGTAATTTTCTGCATACAGGTCTTTTGTGTCCTTAGGTAGGTTTATTCCTAGATATTTTATTCTTTTTGTTGCAATGGTAAATGGGAGTGTTCTCTTGATTTCACTTTCAGATTTTTCATCATGAGTGTATAGGAATGCCAGAGATTTCTGTGCATTAATTTTGTATCCTGCTACTTTACCAAATTCATTGATTAGCTCTAGTAGTTTTCTGGTAGCATCTTTAGGATTCTCTATGTATAAGCCTCATGTCATCTCCAAACAGTGACAGCTTTACTTCTTCTTTTCCGTTTTGGATTCCTTTTATTTCCATTTCTTCTCTGAATGCTGTGGCTAAAACTTCCAAAATTATGTTGAATAAGAGTGGTGAGAGTGGGCAACCTTGTCTTGTTCCTGATCTTAGTGGAAATGCTTTCAGTTTTTCACCATTGAGGGTGATGTTGGCTGTGGCTTTGTCTTATAGGGCCTTTATTATGTTGAGGAAAGTTCCCTCTATGCCTACTCTCTGCAGGGTTTTTATCATAATTCGGTGTTGAACTTTGTCGAGAGGTTTCTCTGCATCTATTGAGATGATCATACGGTTTTTCTCCTTCCGTTTGTTAATATGGTTTATCACGTTGATTGATTAGCGTATATTGAAGGATCCTTGCATTCCTTGAATAAACCCCACTTGATCATGGTGTATGATCCTTTTAATGTGCTGTTGGATTCTGTTTGCTAGTATTTTGTTGAGGATTTTTGCATCTATGTTCATCAGTGATATTGGCCTGTAGTTTTCTTTCTTTGTGACATCCTTGTCTGGTTTTGGTATCAAGGGGATGGTGGCCTCGTAGAATGAGTTTGGGAGTGTTCCTCCCTCTGCTATATTTGGGAAGAGTTTGAGAAGGATAGGTGTTAGCTCTTCACTAATTGTTTGATAGAATTCGCCTGTGAAGCCATATGGTCCTGGGCTTTTGTTTGTTGGAAGATTTTTAATCACAGTTTCAATTTCATTGCTTGTGATTGGTCTGTTCATATTTTCTATTTCTTCCTATTTCAGTCTTGGCAGGTTGTGCATTTCTAAGAATTTGTCCATTTCTTCCAAGTTGTCCATTTTATTGGCCTAGAGTTCCTTGTAGTAATCGCTCATGATCTTTTGTATTTCTGCAGTGTTAGTTTTTACTTCTCCTTTTTCATTTCTAATTCTATTAATTTGAGTCTTCTCCCTTTTTTTCTTTTTTTTAAACATCTTTATTGGCGTATAATTGCTTTACAATGGTGTGTTAGTTTCTGCTTTATAACAAAGTGAATCAGTTTTACGTATACATATGTTCGCATATCTCTTCCCTCTTTCGTCTACCGCCCTCCCACCCTCCCTATCCCACCCCTCTAGGTGGTCACAAAGCACCGAGCTGAGCTCCCTGTGCTATGCGGATGCTTCCCACTAGCTATCTACCTTTCGTTTGGTAGTGTATAAATATACATGCCTCTCTCTCGCTTTGTCACAGCTTACAATTCCCCCCTCCCATATCCTCAAGTCCATTCTCTAGTAGGTCTGTGTCTTTATTCCTGTCCTACCTTTCGGTTCTTCATGACATTTTTTTCCCTTAAATTCCATATATGTGTGTTAGCATACGGTATTTGTCTCTCTCTTTCTGACTTACTTCACTCTGTATGACAAACTCTAGGTCGATGCACCTCATTACAAATAGCTCAATTTCATTTCTTTTCATGGTTGAGTAATATTCCATTGTATATATGTGCCACATCTTCTTGATCCATTCATCGGATGATGGACACTTAGGTTGTTTCCATCTGTGGGCTATTGTAAATAGAGCTGCAATGAACATTTTGTTACATGACTCTTTCTGAATTATGGTTTTCTCAGTGTATATGCCCAGTAGTGTGATTGCTGGGTCATATGGTAGTTCTATTTGTAGTTTTTTAAGGAACCTCCATATTGTTCTCCACCATGGCTGTATCAATTTACATTCCCACCAACAGTGCAAGAGGGTTCCCTTTTCTCCACACCCTCTCCAGCATTTATTGTATCTAGATTATTTTTTTATGCAAGTATTTTTTTGTTATTTTTTTAACATCTTTATTGGGATATAATTGCTTTACAGTAGTGTGTTAGTTTCTGCTTTATAACAATGTGAATCAGTTATACATAGGTTCCCATATCTCTTCCCTCTTGTGTCTCCCTCCCTCCTACCCTCTCTATCCCACCTTTCCAGGCGGTCACAAAGCACTGAGCTAATATCCCTGTGCTATGCATCTGCTTCCCACTAGCAATCTACCTTACGTTTGGTAGTGTATATATGTCCATAGCTCTCTCTCGCTTTGTCCCAGCTCACCCTTCCCCCTCTCCTTATCCTCAAGTCTGTGCTCCAGTAGGTCTCTGTCTTTATTCCTGTCTTACCCCTAAGTTTTTCATGACTTTTTTTCCTTAAATTCCATATATATGTGTTAGCATACGGTATTTGTCTATCTCTTTCTGACATACTTCACTCTGTATGACAGACTCTAGGTCTATCCACCTCATTATAAAGAGCTCAATTTCATTTCTTTTTATGGCTGAGTAATATTCCATTGTATATATGCGCCACATCTTCTTTATCCATTCATCCCATGATGGGCGCTTAGGTTTTTTCCACCTCTGGGCTATTTTAAATAGAGCTGCAATGAACATTTTGGTACATGACTCTTTTTGAATTACGGTTTTCTCAGGGTATGTGTCCAGTAGTGGGATTGCTGGGTCATATGGTCGTTCTATTTGTAGTTTTTTAAGGAACCTCCATACCGCTCTCCATAGTGGCTGTACCAATTCACATTCCCACCAGCAGTGCAGGAGTGTTCCGTTTTCTCCACACCCTCTCCAGCATTTATTGTTTCTAGATTTTTTGATGATGGCCATTCTGACTGGTGTGAGATGATATCTCATTGTAGTTTTGATTTGCATTTAGCTAATGATTAATGATGTTGAGCATTCTTTCCTGTGTTTATTGGCAGTGTGTATATCTTCTTTGGAGAAATGTCTATTTAGGTCTTCTGCCCATTTTTGGATTGGGTTGTTTGTTTTTTTGTTATTGAGCTGCATGAGCTGCTTGTAAATTTTGGAAATTAATCCTTTGTCAGTTGCTTCATTTGCAAATATTTTCTACCATTCTGAGGATTGTCTTTTGGTCTTGTTTATGGTTTCCTTTGCTGTGCAAAAGCTTTAAAGTTTCATTAGGTCCCATTTGTTTATTTTTGTTTTTATTTCCGTTTCTCTAGGAGGTGGGTCAAAAAGGATCTTGCTGTGATTTATGTCATAGAGTTTCTGCCTATGTTTTCCTCTAAGAGTTTGATAGTTTCTGGCCTTAAAT
The DNA here is from genome assembly GCF_011762595.2 of Tursiops truncatus. NCBI lineage: Eukaryota > Metazoa > Chordata > Mammalia > Artiodactyla > Delphinidae > Tursiops > Tursiops truncatus. The sequence continues at coordinate 34,448,006 of NC_047047.1, read as the reverse complement.
TTAGGTCTTTAATGCATTTTGAGCTTATTTTTGTGTATGGTGTTAGGGAGTGATCTAATCTCATACTTTTGCATGTACCTGTCCAGTTTTCCCAGCACCACTTATTGAAGAGGCTGTCCTTTCTCCACTGTACATTCCTGCCTCCTTTATCAAAGATAAGGTGACCATGTGTGCATGGCTTTATCTCTGGGCTTTCTATCCTGTTCCATTGATCTATCTTTCTGTTTTTGTGCCAGCACCATACTGTCTTGATTACTGTACCTTTTAAGTATAGCCTGAAGTCAGGGAGCCTGATTCCTTCAGCTCCGTTTTACGTTCTCCAGGTTGCTTTGGCTATTCGGGGTCTTTTGTGTTTCCGTACAAATTGTGAAATGTTTTTTTCTAGTTCTGTGAAAAATGCCAGTGGTAGTTTGATAGGGATTGCATTGAATCTGTAGATTGCTTTGGGTAGTAGAGTCATTTTCACAGTGTTGATTCTTCCAATCCAAGAACATGGTATATCGCTCCACCTCTTTGTATCATCTTTAATTTGTTTCATCAGTGTCTTGTAATTTTCTGCATACAGGTCTTTTGTGTCCTTAGGTAGGTTTATTCCTAGATATTTTATTCTTTTTGTTGCAATGGTAAATGGGAGTGTTCTCTTGATTTCACTTTCAGATTTTTCATCATGAGTGTATAGGAATGCCAGAGATTTCTGTGCATTAATTTTGTATCCTGCTACTTTACCAAATTCATTGATTAGCTCTAGTAGTTTTCTGGTAGCATCTTTAGGATTCTCTATGTATAAGTATCATGTCATCTCCAAACAGTGACAACTTTACTTCTTCCTTTCCGTTTTGGATTTCTTTTATTTCCGTTTCTTCTCTGATTGCTGTGGCTAAAACTTCCAAAATTATGTTGAATAAGAGTGGTGAGAGTGGGCAACCTTGTCTTGTTCCTGATCTTAGTGAAAATGCTTTCAGTTTTTCACCATTGAGGGTGATGTTGGCTATGGCTTTGTCTTATATGGCCTTTATTATGTTGAGGAAAGTTCCCTCTATGCCTACTTTCTGCAGGGTTTTTATCATAATTCGGTGTTGAACTTTGTCGAGAGGTTTCTCTGCATCTATTGAGATGATCATACGGTTTTTCTCCTTCCGTTTGTTAATATGGTTTATCACGTTGATTGATTAGCGTATATTGAAGGATCCTTGCATTCCTTGAATAAACCCCACTTGATCATGGTGTATGATCCTTTTAATGTGCTGTTGGATTCTGTTTGCTAGTATTTTGTTGAGGATTTTTGCATCTATGTTCATCAGTGATATTGGCCTGTAGTTTTCTTTCTTTGTGACATCCTTGTCTGGTTTTGGTATCAAGGGGATGGTGGCCTCGTAGAATGAGTTTGGGAGTGTTCCTCCCTCTGCTATATTTTGGAAGAGTTTGAGAAGGATAGGTGTTAGCTCTTCTCTAAATGTTTGATAGAATTCGTCTGTGAAGCCATCTGGTCCTGGGCTTTTGTTTGTTTGTTGGAAGATTTTTAATCACAGTTTCAATTTCATTGCTTGTGATTGGTCTGTTCATATTTTCTACTTCTTCCTGATTCAGTCTTGGCAGGTTGTACATTTCTAAGAATTTGTCCATTTCTTCCAGGTTGTCCATTTTATTGGCATAGAGTTGCTTGTAGTAATCACTCATCATCTTTTGTATTTCTGCAGTGTCAGTTGTTACTTCTCCTTTTTCATTTCTACTTCTATTGATTTGAGTCTTCTGCCTTTTTCTCCTTCTATTTTTTTAAACATCTTTATTGGGGTATCATTGCTTTACAATGGTGTGTTAGTTTCTGCTTTACAACAGAGTGTATCAGTTATATATATACATATGTTCCCATCTCTCTTCCCTCTTGCGTCTCCCTCCCTACCACCCTCCCTATCGCACCACTCCAGGCGGTAACAAAGCATCGAGCTGAGCTCCCTGTGCTATGCGGCTGCTTCCCACTAGCTATCTACCTTACGTTTGGTAGTGTATATATGTCCATGCCTCTCTCTCGCTTTGTCACAGCTTACAATTCCCCCCTCCCATATCCTCAAGTCCATTCTCTAGTAGGTCTGTGTCTTTATTCCTGTCCTACCTTTCGGTTCTTCATGACATTTTTTTCCCTTAAATTCCATATATGTGTGTTAGCATACGGTATTTGTCTCTCTCTTTCTGACTTACTTCACTCTGTATGACAAACTCTAGGTCGATGCACCTCATTACAAATAGCTCAATTTCATTTCTTTTCATGGTTGAGTAATATTCCATTGTATATATGTGCCACATCTTCTTGATCCATTCATCGGATGATGGACACTTAGGTTGTTTCCATCTGTGGGCTATTGTAAATAGAGCTGCAATGAACATTTTGTTACATGACTCTTTCTGAATTATGGTTTTCTCAGTGTATATGCCCAGTAGTGTGATTGCTGGGTCATATGGTAGTTCTATTTGTAGTTTTTTAAGGAACCTCCATATTGTTCTCCACCATGGCTGTATCAATTTACATTCCCACCAACAGTGCAAGAGGGTTCCCTTTTCTCCACACCCTCTCCAGCATTTATTGTATCTAGATTATTTTTTTATGCAAGTATTTTTTTTGTTATTTTTTTAACATCTTTATTGGGATATAATTGCTTTACAGTAGTGTGTTAGTTTCTGCTTTATAACAATGTGAATCAGTTATACATAGGTTCCCATATCTCTTCCCTCTTGTGTCTCCCTCCCTCCTACCCTCTCTATCCCACCTTTCCAGGCGGTCACAAAGCACTGAGCTAATATCCCTGTGCTATGCATCTGCTTCCCACTAGCAATCTACCTTACGTTTGGTAGTGTATATATGTCCATAGCTCTCTCTCGCTTTGTCCCAGCTCACCCTTCCCCCTCTCCTTATCCTCAAGTCTGTGCTCCAGTAGGTCTCTGTCTTTATTCCTGTCTTACCCCTAAGTTTTTCATGACTTTTTTTCCTTAAATTCCATATATATGTGTTAGCATACGGTATTTGTCTATCTCTTTCTGACATACTTCACTCTGTATGACAGACTCTAGGTCTATCCACCTCATTATAAAGAGCTCAATTTCATTTCTTTTTATGGCTGAGTAATATTCCATTGTATATATGCGCCACATCTTCTTTATCCATTCATCCCATGATGGGCGCTTAGGTTTTTTCCACCTCTGGGCTATTTTAAATAGAGCTGCAATGAACATTTTGGTACATGACTCTTTTTGAATTACGGTTTTCTCAGGGTATGTGTCCAGTAGTGGGATTGCTGGGTCATATGGTCGTTCTATTTGTAGTTTTTTAAGGAACCTCCATACCGCTCTCCATAGTGGCTGTACCAATTCACATTCCCACCAGCAGTGCAGGAGTGTTCCGTTTTCTCCACACCCTCTCCAGCATTTATTGTTTCTAGATTTTTTGATGATGGCCATTCTGACTGGTGTGAGATGATATCTCATTGTAGTTTTGATTTGCATTTAGCTAATGATTAATGATGTTGAGCATTCTTTCCTGTGTTTATTGGCAGTGTGTATATCTTCTTTGGAGAAATGTCTATTTAGGTCTTCTGCCCATTTTTGGATTGGGTTGTTTGTTTTTTTGTTATTGAGCTGCATGAGCTGCTTGTAAATTTTGGAAATTAATCCTTTGTCAGTTGCTTCATTTGCAAATATTTTCTACCATTCTGAGGATTGTCTTTTGGTCTTGTTTATGGTTTCCTTTGCTGTGCAAAAGCTTTAAAGTTTCATTAGGTCCCATTTGTTTATTTTTGTTTTTATTTCCGTTTCTCTAGGAGGTGGGTCAAAAAGGATCTTGCTGTGATTTATGTCATAGAGTTTCTGCCTATGTTTTCCTCTAAGAGTTTGATAGTTTCTGGCCTTAAATTTAGGTCTTTAATGCATTTTGAGCTTATTTTTGTGTATGGTGTTAGGGAGTGATCTAATCTCATACTTTTGCATGTACCTGTCCAGTTTTCCCAGCACCACTTATTGAAGAGGCTGTCCTTTCTCCACTGTACATTCCTGCCTCCTTTATCAAAGATAAGGTGACCATGTGTGCATGGCTTTATCTCTGGGCTTTCTATCCTGTTCCATTGATCTATCTTTCTGTTTTTGTGCCAGCACCATACTGTCTTGATTACTGTACCTTTTAAGTATAGCCTGAAGTCAGGGAGCCTGATTCCTTCAGCTCCGTTTTACGTTCTCCAGGTTGCTTTGGCTATTCGGGGTCTTTTGTGTTTCCGTACAAATTGTGAAATGTTTTTTTCTAGTTCTGTGAAAAATGCCAGTGGTAGTTTGATAGGGATTGCATTGAATCTGTAGATTGCTTTGGGTAGTAGAGTCATTTTCACAGTGTTGATTCTTCCAATCCAAGAACATGGTATATCGCTCCACCTCTTTGTATCATCTTTAATTTGTTTCATCAGTGTCTTGTAATTTTCTGCATACAGGTCTTTTGTGTCCTTAGGTAGGTTTATTCCTAGATATTTTATTCTTTTTGTAGCAATGGTAAATGGGAGTGTTCTCTTGATTTCACTTTCAGATTTTTCATCATGAGTGTATAGGAATGCCAGAGATTTCTGTGCATTAATTTTGTATCCTGCTACTTTACCAAATTCATTGATTAGCTCTAGTAGTTTTCTGGTAGCATCTTTAGGATTCTCTATGTATAAGTATCATGTCATCTCCAAACAGTGACAACTTTACTTCTTCCTTTCCGTTTTGGATTTCTTTTATTTCCGTTTCTTCTCTGATTGCTGTGGCTAAAACTTCCAAAATTATGTTGAATAAGAGTGGTGAGAGTGGGCAACCTTGTCTTGTTCCTGATCTTAGTGGAAATGCTTTCAGTTTTTCACCATTGAGGGTGATGTTGGCTATGGCTTTGTCTTATATGGCCTTTATTATGTTGAGGAAAGTTCCCTCTATGCCTACTTTCTGCAGGGTTTTTATCATAATTCGGTGTTGAACTTTGTCGAGAGGTTTCTCTGCATCTATTGAGATGATCATACGGTTTTTCTCCTTCCGTTTGTTAATATGGTTTATCACGTTGATTGATTAGCGTATATTGAAGGATCCTTGCATTCCTTGAATAAACCCCACTTGATCATGGTGTATGATCCTTTTAATGTGCTGTTGGATTCTGTTTGCTAGTATTTTGTTGAGGATTTTTGCATCTATGTTCATCAGTGATATTGGCCTGTAGTTTTCTTTCTTTGTGACATCCTTGTCTGGTTTTGGTATCAAGGGGATGGTGGCCTCGTAGAATGAGTTTGGGAGTGTTCCTCCCTCTGCTATATTTTGGAAGAGTTTGAGAAGGATAGGTGTTAGCTCTTCTCTAAATGTTTGATAGAATTCGTCTGTGAAGCCATCTGGTCCTGGGCTTTTGTTTGTTTGTTGGAAGATTTTTAATCACAGTTTCAATTTCATTGCTTGTGATTGGTCTGTTCATATTTTCTACTTCTTCCTGATTCAGTCTTGGCAGGTTGTACATTTCTAAGAATTTGTCCATTTCTTCCAGGTTGTCCATTTTATTGGCATAGAGTTGCTTGTAGTAATCACTCATCATCTTTTGTATTTCTGCAGTGTTAGTTGTTACTTCTCCTTTTTCATTTCTACTTCTATTGATTTGAGTCTTCTGCCTTTTTCTCCTTCTATTTTTTTAAACATCTTTATTGGGGTATCATTGCTTTACAATGGTGTGTTAGTTTCTGCTTTACAACAGAGTGTATCAGTTATATATATACATATGTTCCCATCTCTCTTCCCTCTTGCGTCTCCCTCCCTACCACCCTCCCTATCGCACCACTCCAGGCGGTAACAAAGCATCGAGCTGAGCTCCCTGTGCTATGCGGCTGCTTCCGACTAGCTATCTACCTTACGTTTGGTAGTGTATATATGTCCATGCCTCTCTCTCGCTTTGTCACAGCTTACAATTCCCCCCTCCCATATCCTCAAGTCCATTCTCTAGTAGGTCTGTGTCTTTATTCCTGTCCTACCTTTCGGTTCTTCATGACATTTTTTTCCCTTAAATTCCATATATGTGTGTTAGCATACGGTATTTGTCTCTCTCTTTCTGACTTACTTCACTCTGTATGACAAACTCTAGGTCGATGCACCTCATTACAAATAGCTCAATTTCATTTCTTTTCATGGTTGAGTAATATTCCATTGTATATATGTGCCACATCTTCTTGATCCATTCATCGGATGATGGACACTTAGGTTGTTTCCATCTGTGGGCTATTGTAAATAGAGCTGCAATGAACATTTTGTTACATGACTCTTTCTGAATTATGGTTTTCTCAGTGTATATGCCCAGTAGTGTGATTGCTGGGTCATATGGTAGTTCTATTTGTAGTTTTTTAAGGAACCTCCATATTGTTCTCCACCATGGCTGTATCAATTTACATTCCCACCAACAGTGCAAGAGGGTTCCCTTTTCTCCACACCCTCTCCAGCATTTATTGTATCTAGATTATTTTTTTATGCAAGTATTTTTTTGTTATTTTTTTAACATCTTTATTGGGATATAATTGCTTTACAGTAGTGTGTTAGTTTCTGCTTTATAACAATGTGAATCAGTTATACATAGGTTCCCATATCTCTTCCCTCTTGTGTCTCCCTCCCTCCTACCCTCTCTATCCCACCTTTCCAGGCGGTCACAAAGCACTGAGCTAATATCCCTGTGCTATGCATCTGCTTCCCACTAGCAATCTACCTTACGTTTGGTAGTGTATATATGTCCATAGCTCTCTCTCGCTTTGTCCCAGCTCACCCTTCCCCCTCTCCTTATCCTCAAGTCTGTGCTCCAGTAGGTCTCTGTCTTTATTCCTGTCTTACCCCTAAGTTTTTCATGACTTTTTTTCCTTAAATTCCATATATATGTGTTAGCATACGGTATTTGTCTATCTCTTTCTGACATACTTCACTCTGTATGACAGACTCTAGGTCTATCCACCTCATTATAAAGAGCTCAATTTCATTTCTTTTTATGGCTGAGTAATATTCCATTGTATATATGCGCCACATCTTCTTTATCCATTCATCCCATGATGGGCGCTTAGGTTTTTTCCACCTCTGGGCTATTTTAAATAGAGCTGCAATGAACATTTTGGTACATGACTCTTTTTGAATTACGGTTTTCTCAGGGTATGTGTCCAGTAGTGGGATTGCTGGGTCATATGGTCGTTCTATTTGTAGTTTTTTAAGGAACCTCCATACCGCTCTCCATAGTGGCTGTACCAATTCACATTCCCACCAGCAGTGCAGGAGTGTTCCGTTTTCTCCACACCCTCTCCAGCATTTATTGTTTCTAGATTTTTTGATGATGGCCATTCTGACTGGTGTGAGATGATATCTCATTGTAGTTTTGATTTGCATTTAGCTAATGATTAATGATGTTGAGCATTCTTTCCTGTGTTTATTGGCAGTGTGTATATCTTCTTTGGAGAAATGTCTATTTAGGTCTTCTGCCCATTTTTGGATTGGGTTGTTTGTTTTTTTGTTATTGAGCTGCATGAGCTGCTTGTAAATTTTGGAAATTAATCCTTTGTCAGTTGCTTCATTTGCAAATATTTTCTACCATTCTGAGGATTGTCTTTTGGTCTTGTTTATGGTTTCCTTTGCTGTGCAAAAGCTTTAAAGTTTCATTAGGTCCCATTTGTTTATTTTTGTTTTTATTTCCGTTTCTCTAGGAGGTGGGTCAAAAAGGATCTTGCTGTGATTTATGTCATAGAGTTTCTGCCTATGTTTTCCTCTAAGAGTTTGATAGTTTCTGGCCTTACATTTAGGTCTTTAATGCATTTTGAGCTTATTTTTGTGTATGGTGTTAGGGAGTGATCTAATCTCATACTTTTGCATGTACCTGTCCAGTTTTCCCAGCACCACTTATTGAAGAGGCTGTCCTTTCTCCACTGTACATTCCTGCCTCCTTTATCAAAGATAAGGTGACCATGTGTGCATGGCTTTATCTCTGGGCTTTCTATCCTGTTCCATTGATCTATCTTTCTGTTTTTGTGCCAGCACCATACTGTCTTGATTACTGTACCTTTTAAGTATAGCCTGAAGTCAGGGAGCCTGATTCCTTCAGCTCCGTTTTACGTTCTCCAGGTTGCTTTGGCTATTCGGGGTCTTTTGTGTTTCCGTACAAATTGTGAAATGTTTTTTTCTAGTTCTGTGAAAAATGCCAGTGGTAGTTTGATAGGGATTGCATTGAATCTGTAGATTGCTTTGGGTAGTAGAGTCATTTTCACAGTGTTGATTCTTCCAATCCAAGAACATGGTATATCGCTCCACCTCTTTGTATCATCTTTAATTTGTTTCATCAGTGTCTTGTAATTTTCTGCATACAGGTCTTTTGTGTCCTTAGGTAGGTTTATTCCTAGATATTTTATTCTTTTTGTTGCAATGGTAAATGGGAGTGTTCTCTTGATTTCACTTTCAGATTTTTCATCATGAGTGTATAGGAATGCCAGAGATTTCTGTGCATTAATTTTGTATCCTGCTACTTTACCAAATTCATTGATTAGCTCTAGTAGTTTTCTGGTAGCATCTTTAGGATTCTCTATGTATAAGTATCATGTCATCTCCAAACAGTGACAACTTTACTTCTTCCTTTCCGTTTTGGATTTCTTTTATTTCCGTTTCTTCTCTGATTGCTGTGGCTAAAACTTCCAAAATTATGTTGAATAAGAGTGGTGAGAGTGGGCAACCTTGTCTTGTTCCTGATCTTAGTGGAAATGCTTTCAGTTTTTCACCATTGAGGGTGATGTTGGCTATGGCTTTGTCTTATATGGCCTTTATTATGTTGAGGAAAGTTCCCTCTATGCCTACTTTCTGCAGGGTTTTTATCATAATTCGGTGTTGAACTTTGTCGAGAGGTTTCTCTGCATCTATTGAGATGATCATACGGTTTTTCTCCTTCCGTTTGTTAATATGGTTTATCACGTTGATTGATTAGCGTATATTGAAGGATCCTTGCATTCCTTGAATAAACCCCACTTGATCATGGTGTATGATCCTTTTAATGTGCTGTTGGATTCTGTTTGCTAGTATTTTGTTGAGGATTTTTGCATCTATGTTCATCAGTGATATTGGCCTGTAGTTTTCTTTCTTTGTGACATCCTTGTCTGGTTTTGGTATCAAGGGGATGGTGGCCTCGTAGAATGAGTTTGGGAGTGTTCCTCCCTCTGCTATATTTTGGAAGAGTTTGAGAAGGATAGGTGTTAGCTCTTCTCTAAATGTTTGATAGAATTCGTCTGTGAAGCCATCTGGTCCTGGGCTTTTGTTTGTTTGTTGGAAGATTTTTAATCACAGTTTCAATTTCATTGCTTGTGATTGGTCTGTTCATATTTTCTACTTCTTCCTGATTCAGTCTTGGCAGGTTGTACATTTCTAAGAATTTGTCCATTTCTTCCAGGTTGTCCACTTTATTGGCATAGAGTTGCTTGTAGTAATCACTCATCATCTTTTGTATTTCTGCAGTGTCAGTTGTTACTTCTCCTTTTTCATTTCTACTTCTATTGATTTGAGTCTTCTCCGTTTTTTTCTTTCTTTTTTTTAAACATCGTTATTGGAGTATCATTGCTTTACAATGGTGTGTTAGTTTCTGCTTTATAACAAAGTGAATCAGTTTTACGTATACATATGTTCGCATACCTATTCCCTCTTTCGTCTACCGCCCTCACACCTGCACTATCCCACCCCTCCAGGCAGTCACAAAGCACCGAGCTGATCTCCCTGTGCTATGCGGATGCTTCCCACTAGCTATCTACCTTTCGTTTGGTAGTGTATAAATATCCATGCCTCTCTCTCGCTTTGTCACAGCTCACCCTTCCCCCTCCCCTTATCCTCAACTCTGTTCTCCAGTAGGTCTGTATCTTTATACCTGTCTTAACCTTAGGTTCTTCATGACTTTTTTTTTCTTAAATTCCTTATATATGTGTTAGGATAGGGTATTTTTCTCTCTGTTTCTGACTTACTTCACTCTGTGTGACAGACTCTAGGTCTATCCACCTTATTACAAATAGCTCAATTTCGTTTACTTTTATGGCTGAGTAATATTCCATTGTATATATGTGCCACATCTTCTTTATCCATTCATTGGATGATGGACACTGCGGTTGTCTCCATCTCTGGGGTATTGTAAATAGAGCTGCAATGAACATTTTGGTACATGACTCTTTTTGAATTATTGTATCTCAGGGTATATGCCCAGTAGTGTGATTGCTGGGCATATGGTAGTTCTATTGGTAGTGTTTTAAGGAATCTCCATACTGTTCTCCACAGTGGCTGTGTGAATTTACATTCACACCAACAGTGCAAGAGAGTTCCCTTTTCTCCACAGCCTCTCCAGCATTTATTATTTCTAGATTTTTTTTAAGCAAGTGTGGTTTTTTCTTATTTTTTTAAACATCTTTATTGGCATATAATTGCTTTACAGTGGTGTGTTAGTTTATGCTTTATAACAATGTGAATCAGTTATACATATACATATGTTGCCACATCTCTTTCCTCTTGTGTCTCCCTCCCACCCACCCTCTCTATCCCACCTCTCCAGGAGGTCACAAAGCACGGAGCTGATATGCCTGTGCTATGCAGCTCCTTCCCACTAGCTATCTACCTTTCGTTTGGTAGTGTATATATGTCCATACCTCTCTCTCACTTTGTCACAGCTCACCCTTCCCCCTCTCCTTATCCTCAAGTCCGTTCTCCAGTAGGTCTCTGTCTTTATTCTTGGCTTACCCCTAGGTTTTTCTTGACATTTCTTTTTCTTAAATTCCATATATATGTGTTAGCATACGGTATTTGACTTTCCCTTTCTGAGTTACTTCACTCTGTATGACAGACTCTAAGTCTATCCACCTCATTATAAAGAGCTCAATTTCGTTTCTTTTTAATGCTGAGTAATATTCCATTGTATATATGTGCCACATCTTCTTTATCCATTCATTCGATGATGGGCGCTTAGGTTGTTTCCATCTCTCCGTTATTGTAATTAGAGCTGCAATGAACATTTTGGTACATGACTCTTTTTGAATTATGGTTTTCTCAGGGTATATGCCCAGTAGTGGGATTGCTCGGTCATATGGTCGTTCTATTTGTAGTTTTTTAAGGAACCTCCATACTGCTCTCCATAGTGGCTGTACCAACTCACATTCCCACCAGCAGTGCATGAGTGCTCCCTTTTCTCCACACCCACTCCAGCATTTATTATTTCTAGATTTTTTTGATGATGGCCATTCCGACTGGTGTGAGGTGATATCTCACTGTAGTTTTGATTTGCATTTCCCTAATGATTAATGATGTTGAGCAGTCTTTCATGGGTTTGTTGGCAGTCTGTATATCTTCTTTGGAGAAATGTCTATTTAGGTCTTCTGCCCATTTTTGGATTGGGTTCCTCATTTTTTTCTTATTGAGCTGCATGAGCTGCTTGTAAATTTTGGAAATTAATCCTTTGTCAGTTGCTTCATTTGCAAATATTTTCTACCATTCTGAGGGTTGACTTTTGGTCTTGTTTATGGTTTCCTTTGCTGTGCAAAAGCTTTAAAGTTTCATTAGGTCCCATTTGTTTATTTTTGTTTTTATTTCCATTTCTCTAGGATGTGGGTCAAAAAGGATCTTGCTGTGATATTTATGACATAGAGTGTTCTGCCTATGTTTTGCTCTAAGAGTTTGATAGTTTCTGGCCCTATATTTAGGTCTTTAATGCATTTTGAGCTTATTTTTGTGTATGGTGTTAGGAAGTGATCTAATCTCATACTTTTCCATGTACCTGTCCAGTTTTCCCAGCATCACTTATTGAAGAGGCTGTCCTTTCTCCACTGTACTTTCCTGCCTCCTTTATCAAAGATAAGGTGACCATGTGTGCGTGGCTTTATCTCTGGGCTTTCTATCCTTTTCCATCGATCTATCTTTCTGTTTTTGTGCCGGAACCATACTGTCTTGATTACTGTAGCTTTGTAGTATAGTCTGAAGGCAGGGAGCCTGATTCCTCCAGCTCTGTTTTTCATTCTCCAGATTGCTCTGGCTATTCAGGGTCTTTTGTGTTTCCATACAAATTGTGAAAATTTTTTTCTAGTTCTGTGAAAAATGCCAGTGGTAGTTTGATAGGGATTGTATTGTATCTGTAGAATGCTTTGGATAGTAGAGTCATTTTCACAATGTCGACTCTTCCAATCCAAGAACATGGTATATCTCTCCATCTATTTGTATCATCTTTAATTTCTTTTATCAGTGTGTTTTAATTTTCTGCATAAAGGTCTTTTGTCTCCTTAGGTAGATTTATTCCTAGATATTTTATTCTTCTGTTGCAATGGTAAATGGGAGTGTTTTCTTTACCAAATTCATTGCTGAGCTCTAGTCGTTTTCTGGTAGCATCTTTAGGATTCTCTATGTATAGTATCATGTCATCTGCAAACATTGACAGCTTTACTTCTTTTCCGATTTGGATTCCTTTTATTTCCTTTTCTTCTCTGATTGCTGTGGCTAAAACTTCCAAAACTATGTTGAATAAGAGTGGTGAGAGTGGGCAACCTTGTCTTGTTCCTGATCTTAGTGGAAATGCTTTCAGTTTTTCACGATTGAGGATGATGTTGGCTGTGGCTTTGTCATATATGGCCTTTATTATGTTGAGGAAAGTTCCCTCTATGCCTACTTTCTGCAGTGTTTTTCTTATCATAAATTGGTGTTGAATTTTGTCGAAACCTTCGTCTGCATCTATTGAGATGATCATATGGTTTTTCTCCTTCCATTTGTTAATATGGTGTATTACGTTGATTTATTTGCATATATTGAAGAATCTATGCATTCCTGGAATAAGCCCCACTTGATCATGGTGTATGATCCTTTTAATGTGCTGTTGGATTCTGTTTGCTAGTATTTTGTTGAGGATTTTTGCATCTATGTTCATCAGTGATATTGGCCTGTAGTTTTCTTTCTTTGTGACATCCTTGTCTGGTTTTGGTATCAAGGTGATGGTGGCCTCATAGAATGAGTTTGGGAGTGTTCCTCCCTCTGCTATATTTCGGAAGAGTTTGAGAAGGATAGGTGTTAGCTCTTCTCTAAATATTTGATAGAAGTTGCCTGTGAAGCCATCTGGTCCTGGGCTTTTGTTTATTGGAAGATATTTTATCACAGTTTCAATTTCATTGCTTGTGATTGGTTTCTTCATATTTTCTATTTCTTCCTGATTCAATCTTGGCAGGTTGTGCATTTCTAAGAATTTGTCCATTTCTTCCAGGTTGTCCATTTTCTTGGCCTAGAGTTTCTTGTAGTAATCTCTCATGATCTTTTGTATTTCTGCAGTGTCAGTTTTTACTTTTCCTTTTTCATTTCTAATTCTATTGATTTAAGTTTTCTCCCTTTTTTCTTTATAAGTCTGGCTAATGGTTTATCAATTTAGTTTTTCTTCTCAAAGAACCAGCTTTTAGTTTTATTGACCTTTGTTATCATTTCCTTCATTTCTTTTTCATTTATTTCTGATCTGATTTTTATGATTTGTTTCCTTCTTCTAACTTTGGGTTGTTTTTGTTCTTCTTTCTCTATTTGCTTTAGGTGCTAGGTTAGGTTGTTTATTTGAGATGTTTCCATTTTCTTAAGGTAGTGTTTTATTGCTATAAGCTTCCCTCTTAGAACTGCTTTTGCTGTGTCCCATAGGTTTTGGGTCGTCGTTTCTGCATTTTCATTTGTTTGTAGGTATTTTTTTATTTCCTTTTTGATTTTTTCAGTGATCACTTCGTTATTAAATAGTGTACTGTTTAGCCTCCATGTGTTTTTATTTTTTACAGATCTTTTCCTGTAATTGATATCTAGTCTCATAGCATTGTGGGCGGAAAAGATACTTGATACAATTTCAATTTTCTTAAATTTACCAAGGCTTGAATTGTGACCCAAGATATGGTCTATCCTGGAGAATGTTCCATGAGCACTTGAGAAGAATGTGTATTCTGTTGTTTTTGGATGGAATGTTCTACAAATATCAATTAAATCCATGTTGTTTAATGTATTATTTAATGCTTGTGTTTACTTATTTATTTTTATTTTGGATGATCTGTCCTTTTGGGAAAGTGGGGTGTTAAAGTCCCCTACTATGACTGTGTTACTGTTGATTTCCCCTTTTATGGCTGCTAGTATTTGCCTTATGTATTGAGGTGCTCCTATGTTGGGTGCATAAATATTTGCAATTGTTATATTTTCTTCTTGGATCGATCCCTTGATCATTATGTAGCATCCTTCTTTGTCTCTTCTAATAGTCTTTATTTTAAAATCTATTTTGTCTGATATGAGAATTGCTATTCCAGCTTTCTTTTGGTTTCCATTTGCACGAAGTATCTTCTTCCATCCCCTTACTTTCAGTCTGTATGTATCTCTAGGTCTGAAGTGGTTCTCTTGTAGACAGTATATGTATGTGTCTTGTTTTTGTATCCATTTAGCCAATCTGTGTCTTTTGGTGGGAGCGTTTAGTCCATTTATATTTAAGGTAATTATCGATATGTGTGTTCCCATTCCCATTTTCTTAATTGTTTTGGGTTTGTTATTGTAGGTCTTTTCCTTCTTTTGTGTTTCTTGCCTAGAGAAGTTCCTTTAGCATTTGTTGTAAAGCTGGTTTAGTGGTGCTGAACTCTCTCAGATTTTGCTTGTCTGTAAAGGTTTTAATTTCTCCATCAGATCTGAATGAGATCCTTGCTGGGTAGAGTAATCTTGTTTGCAAGTTTTTCTCCTTCATTATTTTAAATATGTCCTGCCAGTCCCTTCTGGCTTGCAGAGTTTCTGCTGAAAGATCAGCTGTTAACATTATGGGGATTCCCTTGTGTGCTATTTGTTGTTTTTCCCTTGCTGCTTTTAATATGTTTTCTTTGTATTTAATTTTTGACAGTTTGATTAATATGTGTCTTGGCAAATTTCTCTTTGGATTTATCCTGTATGGGACTCTCTGTGCTTCCTGGACTTGATTAACTATTTCCTTTCCCACATTAGGGAAGTTTTCAACTATAATCTCTTCAAATATTTTCTCAGTCCCTTTCTTTTTCTCTTCTTCTTCTGGAACCCCCATAATTTGTATGTTGGTGTGTTTAATGTTGTCCCAGAGGTCTCTGAGACTGTCCTTAGTTCTTTTCATTCTTTTTTCTTTATTCTGCTCTGCAGTAGTTATATCCACTATTTTATCTTTCAGGTCACTTATCCGTTCTTCTGCCTCAGTTATTCTGCTATTGCTCCCTGCTAGAGTATTTTTAATTTCATTTATTGTGTTGTTCATCATTGTTTGTTTCATCTTTAGTTCTTCTAGGTCCTTGTTAAATGTTTCTTGCATTTTGTCTATTTCCAAGATTTTGGATCATCTTTACTATCATTATTTTGAATTCTTTTTCAGGTAGACTGCCTATTTCCTCTTCATTTGTTATGTCTGGTGGGTTTTTATCTTGCTCCTTCATCTGCTGTGTGTTTCTGTCTTCTCATTTTGCTTATCTTTCTGTGTTTGGGGTCTCCTTTTTGCAGGCTGCAGGTTTGTAGTTCCCGTTGTTTTTGGTGTCTGTCCCCAGTGGCTAAGTTTGGTTCAGTGAGTTGTGTAGGCTTCCTGGTGGAGGGGACTAGTGCCTGTGTTCTGGTGGATGAGGCTGGATCTTGTCTTTCTGGTGGGCAGGTCCACGTCTGGTGGTGTGTTTTGGGGTGTCTGTGGACTTATTATGATTTTAGGCAGCCTCTCTCCTAATAATGGGTGTGGTTGTATTCCTGTCTTGCTAGTTGTTTGGCATAGGGTGTCCAGCACTGTAGCTTGCTGGTTGTTGAGTGAAGCTGGGTGCTGGTGTTGAGATGGAGATCTCTGGCAGATTTTCGCCGTTTGATATTATGTGCAGCTGGGCGGTCTCTTGTGGACAGTGTCCTGAAGTTGGCTCTCCCACCTCAGAGGCACAGCACTGACTCCTGGCTGCAGCACCAAGGGCCTTTCATCTACACGGCTCAGAATAAAAGGGAGAAAAAGTAGAAAGAAAGAATTAGTAGAAGAAGAAATAAAGAAACAAAGAAAGAAGGAAAGAAGGGAGGGAGGAAGGAAGGAAGGAGGGAAGGAAGGAAAGAAAGAAGATAAAGTAAAATAAAATAAGATAAAATAAAATAAAGTTATTAAAATAAAAATAATTATTAAGAAAAAAAACCGGATGGATAGAACCCTAGGACAAATGGTGGAAGCAAAGCTATACATATAAAATCTCACACAGTATCATACACATACATACTCACAAAAAGAAGAAAAGGGGAAAAAATTATAAATCTTGCTCTCAAAGTCCACCTCCTCAATTTGGGATGATTCGTTGTCTATTCATATATTCCACAGATGCAGGGTACATCAGGTTGATTGTGGAGATTTAATCCGCTGCTCCTGAGGCTGCTGGGAGAGATTTCCCTTTCTCTTCTTTGTTCTCACAGCTCCCAGGGGCTCAGCTTTGGATTTGGCCCTGCCTCTGCGTGTAGGTCGCTGGAGGGTGTCTGTTCTTTGCTCAGACAGGACAGGGGGTTAAAGGAGCAGCTGCTTCGGGGGCTCTGGCTCACTCAGGCCGGGGCGGGGGGGGGGGGGGGGGTGGGTGGGGGGAGGGAGGGGCACGGAGTGCGGGGCAGGCCTGCAGCGGCAGAGGCCAGTGTGACGTTGCACCAGCCTGAGGCGCGCCGTGCATTCTCCCAGAGAAGTTGTCCCTGGATCCCGGGACCCTGGCAGTGGCGGGCTGCACAGACTTCCCGGAAGCGGGGTGTGGATAGTGACCTGTGCTCGCACACAGGCTTCTTGCTGGCGGCAGTAGCAGCCTTAGCAGTCTCATGCCCTCACTTTTCTCATGCCTGCATGGGGTCCGCACTTTTAGCCGCGGCTTGCGCCCGTCTCTGGAGCTCCTTTAAGCAGCGCCCCTAATCCCCTCTCCTCGCGCACCAGAAATCAAAGAGGGAAGAAAAAGTCTCTTGCCTCTTCGGCAGGTCCAGACTTTTCCCCGGACTCCCTCCTGGCTAGCCGTGGCGCAGTAACACCCTGCAGGCTGTGGTCATGCTGCCAACCCCAGTCCTCTCCCTGCGCTCTGACCGAAGCCTGAGCCTCAGCTCCCAGCCCCGCCCGCCCCGGCCCGTGAGCAGACAAGCCTCTCGGGCTGGTGAGTGCCGGTCGGCACCGATCCTCTGTGCGGGAATCTTTCCACTTTGCCCTCCGCACCCCTGTTGCTGCGCTCTCCTCTGCGGCTCCGAGGCTTCTTCCCCCCTCAGCCACCCGCAGTCTCCGCCCGCGAAGGGGCTTCCTAGTGTGTGGAAACCTTTCCTCCTCCACAGCTCCCCCCCCACTGGTGCAGGTCCCGTCCCTATCTTTTTGTCTCTGTTTATTCTTTTTTCTTTTGCCCTACCCAGGTACGTGGGGGGTTTCTTGCCTTCTGGGTGGTCTGAGGTCTTCTGCCAGCGTTCAGTAGGTGTTCTGTAGGAGTTGTTCCACGTGTAGATGTATTTCTGGTGTATCTTCCAGTTTATAAGAAAGCCAGCGCATAGACAATTTCACGCCATGGGAAAATAGAGAGATCAGTACAGAATAGAGACTTTCTGCATGACAACTGGCCAGGCCTTTTCACAAGTTGATATCACTGCTAGTTTTGGAGGGTCTCCTGCAGAGGCGGGGGCAACTGTGGCTCACCAAGGGACAAGGACGGTGGCAGCAAAAGTTCTGGGAAGTATTCCTTGGCGTGAGCCCTCCCAGAGTCTGCCGTTAGCCCCACCAAAGAGCCCAGGTAGTCTTAACCGTCTTATTGCCAAATAAAACACACGTACAGAAAACCCCACACAACAAACGCAGAGCTGAACCTTAGAAAATTATTAGGCAAATATTCTTTTTTTTCTATATTAATTGAAATTTATTAGTATCGGTCAATTTTATGCCTTCAGTATGGATTGTGTTTATTTCTGATTGTGGTGCACTGGCACATTTTCAAGGCTTAATACAATTTCAGGTTGCTTTTTACATGACAATAAATGTAATGAAGATAATGTCATATTTTATGACAGAAATACTTTTAATAATTTTTTATTTGAAGTATAATTGATTTATTATGTTGTGCTAATTTCTGCTGTAGTGACTCACACATATATATATTCTTTGTTTTTAATATTCTTTTCCATTATGGTTTATCTCAGGAGATTGGATATAGTTCCCTGTGCTATAGAGTAGGACCTTGTTGTTTATCCATTCTAAATGTAATAGTTTGCATCTACTAACCTCAATTTCCCAGTCCATCTCTCTCCCTCCCCCCAACCCCTTGGCAACCACAAGTCTGATCTGATCTCTATGTCTGTGAGTCTGTTTCTGTTTTGTAGATAGGTTCATTTGTGCCATATTTTAGGTTCCACGTACTAGTGATATCATATGGTATTTGTCTTTCCCTTTCTGACTCACTTCACTAAGTGTGATAATCTCTAGTTGCATCCATGTTGCTGCAAATGGCATTACTCCATTCTTTTTTATGGCTGAGTAGTATTCCACTGTATGCATGTACCACATCTGCTTTATCCATTCATCTATCTGTTAATGGACGTTTAGGTTCCATGTTTTGGCTACTGTGAATAGTGCTGCTATGAACACAGGGGTGTAGGTATGTTTTCGAATTATAGTTTTGTCCAGGTATATGCCCAGGAGTGGGACTGCTGTATCATATGGCAGGTTCTATTTTCAGTTTTCTGAGGAAACTCCATACTGTTCTCCATAATGGCTTTACCAACTTACATTCCCACCAACAGTGTAGGAGGGTTCCCTTTTCTCTACACCTGCTCTAGCATTTGTTATTTGTAGACTTTTTAATGATGGCCATTCTGACTGGTGTGAGGTGATGCCTTACTGTAGTTTTGATTTGTATTTGTCTAATAATTAGTGATGTTGAGCGTCTTTTCATGTGCCTACTGGCCATCTGTATGTCTTCTTTGGAGAAATGTCTATTAAGGTCTCTTGATAAGGCAAATACTCTTGAAACTGCCTCCCAATGCAAGAAACAGAAGAATAGAGCTAATTTAAAAATTTTTTGGACTAAGCACTCTGTTTCGCCAAACTTGAGTGTAACGCAGATTTGGAAAAGTGAAGTTCTGCATTTCAGAGTTACGATGGTCCACTTTTATGCTGAGGGCTGCTTAATCCCGACAATGAACTTGCAGTGAGCCTGTGACGGAGGGAGCGAGGAGGTCCTCCCTTCTCGTGGTGCATGTGAGGGCGGGGATGTGGGGTGCCTGGGCGTGTTGCTGCCAGACTCTCCCCGGGTGCCCTAACTGTGCCCTTGCTCCCGGGGTCAGCCTGTTTCTTGTGGCCACGGTGCTCCCAGGCGGTGCGTCCATCCACAGAGGTCACCCCACCCACCGTGAGGCCCCTCCTCCAAACTGCAGCCTGGAGGCCAGCCTGACCTCAGGGACTCCCAGCTCTGGGCAGGAGTCCCAACGCCCCTGCCAAGGTATGTGTCAGCCTCAGAGCAGCACACCATGTTTTGGTAACTCGCAAAGGCCGAATCCTAGAAAGACTGCGTGTTCCCGGCCACTGGCCGCCCAACCTTGGCGATGCTCGGCCCGCCTCTGGGGAGCCCAGTGCACCTGCTGAGAGGCAGCAAGGGCAGGACGCTCCCATCTGGCCCTGTCAACATATATTTCTAGGCTCAAGTCAGACTCGGGAAAGTATGGCTTTCTCCTGTCCCCACACCCTGGCCCCCCTGCACCCATGAAGAAGCAGTTGACCCAGGTTTTGATAGAAAAAATGAGAATCTTCAGTCAGAGAGGAACAGAAGCAAACCTGTGCTGCCCTAATCTAGCTCAGACCCGACCCTCTTTCTGAGGAAGGGTCGAGGAAGCTGGTCCTCCTCTCTCTCTTTTCAGAGCATTTGGAACAAACTTCCAAAATACCAGAGGCTGAGTGCAAACCTCCTTTGCTGTCATCAAGAGGAGTGATGAATCATGCAAACCACGCCGTTTCTCTCGTCTCAAAATACTGCATATATACTTACATTTAGTGTCATTTTACATGTGCAAGGTATTTTTTAAAAGAAATTCTTTTCTCTCTCTCTCTCTTTTTTCCAAACCAAAAACACCAGCTGTAAAACCCACTGCTTCCTTCCCCGCCAAGTCTGCAGCGGTAGGAGGTGGCGGAGGCAGACAGCCGGGGCCCGCTGTGCTCTGAGTCAGGCCTCCCTCTCGGTGACTCACTGCCTGCAGAACAAACTTAAAAGCTGGTGAATGGCACTTAGGGGCCCACAAGCATGCAGGGAGGCCTAAAATATTTGCAGAGGTGCACACTGCTCATGGGCTGAAAGGCCACTATGTAAATATCTGGGCCCCATTGGGGCAAGGCATCTTCAAAAGTGGCTTCTGCTTGTCGCATCAAGGCAGCAAGGAAGCAAAGACGTTCATTCAAAAGCAGCATGCAGGAACCACACCACAACTTCCTGGCCTCAGAGGGGAGACTCAGAAAAGGGCCACAGCTGCGGGTCCCGTGTTTCTCCTCCACTGCACGCTGCACAGGCTGGTTTTGTGATGGCCTACAATGTCAGCTTTCAGGCTGGGCAGACATGATCAGTTTTGTCTCTTTTGGCAAGGAAAGGCTTTTTTGGAAGACGCTCAGAAGGCAACCATAGTTACTAATGGAGCATGGCGAGCATGAGACAGAGGTAGTTATTACCCAGGCTTGACAAAAGAAGACAAAAACGCGAGATGGTTTTTGCATCAAGCCACAAATATGACTCCCAAAGACCCCCCCCCCCAGGTGAGTGCAGAAGCAGACCAGACACACATGATACCCCTTGCAGCATCTCCCTAAGATTCCCAGAAAGTCCCACACAAATGTGAAACCTGGCAACAACCCTATGACCAAAGGGGAGGCTGGGAGCCAAACTCCAGGCAGATTTTTCACTAACCACGCTGTCCACTGGGATGCACTCAGAAGAACATTCTTGGATTTCGCACCATTTGTGTTGCCCCCTCTGAGCCAGAATGGGACAGACAGTCCCCGAGAAGAAAGGAAATAGTTTCGTTTTACTCAGTTCCTTCGTTGGTGATGATCTGCCACCTGGGCAGGCAGGAATTATCTTCGAGGTCAGACAGAGAGTAGTTTCATCCTCCTTTTCTGCCTCTCTCTAAATGACAGAGTACAGATCCCAGCATGCAATACAGCGTGTGAGAGAGAAGCATGGCTGAAGGTGTGCACCATCTTCAGAGGTTTAATTGCTAGAGAAATTGCCATCAACAGTGGTAAAAAAGGGGAAGGTGCTGGGAGTGGCTGCTCAGAGGTCTGCAAACTACATTTGGTTTTCCAGCCTAATCAGAGATCCCCAAAGCTGAGCAGGACAACCACCCCAGGC
This sequence comes from Tursiops truncatus, assembly GCF_011762595.2. Taxonomy (NCBI): domain Eukaryota; kingdom Metazoa; phylum Chordata; class Mammalia; order Artiodactyla; family Delphinidae; genus Tursiops; species Tursiops truncatus. The sequence continues at coordinate 34,426,650 of NC_047047.1, read as the reverse complement.
TGGCTCAGAGACACCCCAGACAATGCCCACCAGCATGAGCGTCTGAGCCAGGCAGGCTCCTATCCCCGAGAGGAAGCTGCCAGCACCCAAGTGGGAGGCTAAGGACCCTGCGTTTACCTCATCTGATGGGCAAGACTGAGCCTGGATAGAGGGGTACTTCTCCATGTGATGGAAAAGTACCGGGCTTCCCTGGTGGCGCAGTGGTTGAGAATCTGCCTGCCAATGCAGGGGACACGGGTTCGAGCCCTGGTCTGGGAGGATCCCACATGCCGCGGAGCGCCTAGGCCCGTGAGCCACAACCACTGAGCCTGCGCGTCTGGAGCCTTGCTCCGCAACAAGAGAGGCCGCGATAGTGAGAGGCCCGCACACCGCGATGAAGAGTGGCCCCCTTTTGCCACAACTAGAGAAAGCCCACGCACAGAAACGAAGACCCAACACAGCAAAAATAAATAATAAACTACCCCCAACATCTTCTTTAAAAAAAAAAAAAAAAAAAAGTACCAACAAGGGGCCAATGAAAAGACAGTAGAGCCTGAAGGAGAGAAAAGCTGTCCTCAAGACTTGGAAATAGCAGATCTCTCTGAACATGACTGTTGTTGATTTTTCTACAAGAAACAGAGGCTGATCTTAGATAACAGCTGCGCTGTGTCCTCTGATAGATGCAAGAAGATATGGTCTCAATGGAACTGGCCGAAGAAGGAACTTAGAAGGAACAAAACAGTCTGAGATATAAGAAGAGATACAAAGAGAGCTGGTGAAAATAAGAAGATAATATAAAGTACCCAGAAGAGAAAAGGCAGAGTTAAAACTGCATTTGAAGAGAAAAAGGGCAGAATTGAGTAAGAAACAGCCTGTTGACCAAAGAGAGGAAGAGGTCACAAACATTTTGTTCTCAGGATCCCTTTATACTCAAAAATTATTGAGGACCCCAAAGAGCTTCAGTCTGAGTAGGGTACAGTTATTGATATGACTGCATTAGAAACTAAAACTGAGAAATTTAAAAATATTTATTAAAATTTTATTTTAAATAATGAGCCCTTTGCATGTTAACATAAATAACATTTTTAATGAAAAACTGCTTTCCAAATAAAAAAAATAGTGAGAAGAGAGTCACTGGCTTATATTTTGCAAGTCTCTTTAATGTCTGACTAAATGAAAGAAAACTGTATTCACATAGCTTTTAAAAAATTGAGACATAATTGACGTAACATTATACTAGTTTCAGGTGTACAACGTGCTGATTCAGTATTTGTATATACTGTGAAAGGATCACTACAGCAAGTCCATCACCACAGTTAAATTTTTTTTTTCTTGTGATGAGAACTTCTAAGATTTACTTTCTTAGCAACTTTCAAATATACAATATAGATTATTAACTATAGTCACCATGCTGTACATTATTCCCAGGACTTACTTTATTTTATAATTGGAAGTTTGTACCTTTTGACCCCCTTCACCCATTTCACCCACCCCACGCTCCCTCCCTCTAGCAACCACCAATATGTTCTCTGTATTTATGAGTTCATTTTTCTTCCTTTCAGAATCCACATAGAAGTGAAATTATACAGTATTCATCTTTCTCCGACTTATTTCGCTTAGCATGATGCCCTCAAGGTTCATCCACGTTGTCACAAATGGCAAGCTTTCTTTTTTATAATATCGAGTAATATTCCAGTGTGTGTGTCTTGGCTACTGTAAATAATGCTAGAATGAACGTTGGGGTGCATTTGTCTTTTTGAGTTAGTGTTTTCATTTCCTTTGGATAAACACCCAGAAGTGGAATTGCTGGATCATATGTTCTATTTTTAATTTTATGAGGAACCTCCACCATACTGTTTTCCATAGTGGCTGCATCAATTTACATTTCCCCCAACAGTGCACGAGGGTTCCCTTTTCTCCACATCCTTGCCAAGACTTGTTATTTCTTGTCTGATTGATAGTCATTCTAACGGGGGTGAGGTGATATCTCATTGTGGTTCTGATTTGCAATCCCTGATGACTAGTGACGTTGGGCACTTTTTCATGTACCTGTTGGCCATCTGTATGTCTTCTTTGGAAAAATGTCTATTCATTTCCTCTCCCCATTTTTTAATCAGATTGTTTGTGGTTTTGCTATTGAGTTGTATGAGTTCTTTATATATTTTGGATATTAACTCCTTATCAGATATATACTTTGTAAGTATTTTCTCCCATTCCATAGGTTTCCTGTTCATTTTGTCGATGGTTTCCTTTGCAGTGCAGAAGATTTTTAGTTTGATGTAGTCCCACTTATTTAATTTTGCTTTTGTTGCCTTTGCTTTCGGTGTCAAATCCAAAAAATCACCACCAAGACCAATGTCAAAGAACTTTTCACTGATGTTTTCTTCTAGGACTTTTATGGTTTCATGTCTCACATTCAAGTTTTTAGTACATTTTGACGTTTGTGTATGGTGTGATAGTGGTCCAGCTTTTGCATGTGGCTATCCAGTTTTCCCACCACTATTTGTTAAAGAGACTATTCTTTCCCCATTGTACATTCTTGGCTCCTTTTCTGTAAATACATTGACCGTGTATGTGCGGAACTATTTTGGGGTTCTCTATTCTGTTGCATTGATCTATGTGTCTGACGTTATGCTGAAGCCATGCTGTTTTTGTTACTATAACATTGTAATACAGTTTGAAATCAGGGAGCCTCCAGTTTTGTTCTTCTTTCTCAAAATTGCTTTACCTAATCAGAGTCTTTTGTGGTTCTATACAAATTTCAGGATTGCTTGTTCCATTTCTGTGAAAAATGCCATTGGAATTTTGACAGAGATTTATTGGATCTGTAGATTGCTCTGGGTAGTATGGACATTTTAACAATATTAATTCTTCCAACCCATGAACACAGAATATCTTTCCATTTATTTGCATCTTCTTCGATTTATTTCATCAGTGTCTTATAGTTTTTAGTGTATAGGTCTTTCACCTACTTGGATAAATTTTATTCCTAGGCATTTTATTCTTTTTGGTGTGATTGTAAATGGGATTATTTTCTTGTCTTCCTAATAATTCATTATTAATGTCTAGAAATGCATCAGCCATTTGTATATTAATTTTGTATCCTGCAACTTTACTGAATTTATTAGTTTAACAGGTTTTTTTTGGGGGGGGAGTCTTTATAAAGGGTTTTCTACATATATAATATCATGTCATCTGCAAATAGAGACGGTCTTACTTCTTCCTTTCTGATTTGGATGCCTTTTATTTCTTTTTTCTCACCTAATTACTCTCCCTAGGGCTTCCAGTACTATGTTGATTAAAACATACGGTGAGAGTGGGCATCCTTGTCTTGTTCCTGATTTTAGAGGAAAACCTTTCAGCTTTTCATCCTTGAGTATGATATTAGCTGTGGGCTTGTCATATGTGGCCTTTATTATGTGAGGTACTATCCTTTTAAACCCACTGTAATGAGATTTAAAAAAAAATCGAAACGGATGTTGAATTGTGTCAAAAGCTTTTTCTGTATCATCCATAGAGATTATAATGATTTTTGTTCTTCATTTTGTTAATGTGGTGTATCACATTGATTGATTTGAAGATTCAGAAGTGTTCTTCCATCCCTGGAATAAATCCCACTTGATCATGGTGTATGATTCTTGTAATTATTATTGAATTTGGTTTGCTAATATTTTGTAGAAAATTTTTGCACCTATGGTTATCAGGCTTATTGGCCTGGAATTTTCTTTTCTTGTGGTGTCCTTGTCTGGTTTTGTATTAGAGTACTGCTGGTCTTGTAAAATGAATTTGTGTTTCCTCCTCTTTATTTATTTTTTGGAAGAACTGGAGAAGGATTAGTATTAATTTTTCTTTCTTTCTTTTTTTTTTTTTTTTTTTTGCCACACAGCATGGCTTGTGGGATCTTAGTTCACTGACTAGGGATTGAAGCCAGGCCATGGCACCGAAAGTGCCGAGTCCTAACCACTGGACCACCAGGGAATTCCTGATTCCATCTTGATAGGTTGTATGTTTCTAGAAATTTATCCATTTTTTTCTAGGTTATCCAATTTTTTGGTGTATAATTGTTCACGGTAGTCTCTTAAGATCCTTTGTATTTCTGTGGTATCGGTTGTAATGTCTCTTCTTTCATTTCTGATTTTATTTATTTGAGTCCTCTGTTTCTTGGTGAGTCTAGCTAAAGGTTTGGCAATTTTGTTTATCATTTTAAAGAACCAGATTTTAGTTTTCTTGATCTTGTCTATTGCCTTTTAAGTCTTTGTTTCATTTATTTCCACTCTGATCTTTGTTGTGTCCTTCCTTCTACTAACTTTGGGCTTCATTTGTTCTTCTCTTTGTAGTTTCTTGAAGTATAAAGTTAGGTTGTCTATCTGAGATATTTCTTGTTTCTTGATGTAAGCATTTATCACTATAAACTTCCCTCTTAGAACTGCTCTTTTTCCATTATTTCACTTTCAGTCTCTGTGTGTCCTTACATCAGAAGTGAGCTTCTTATAGGCAGTACATAAGATGGCTCTATAGAGACACATTATAATTAAAATGTCAAAAGTTAAAGACAAGAGAATCTTAAAAGCTGTAAGAGGAAAACAACTTGTTACATACAAGGGAACTACTATAAGACTATCGGCTGATTTTCAGCAGAAACTTTGCAGGCCAGAGGCAATGGCAAGATATATTCAAAGTGCTAAAAGAAAAAAACTACCAACCAAGAATACTCTATGCCCAGAAAAGTTGTCCTTCAGAGTTGAAGGAGAGAGAAAGTTTTTCAGACAAGCAAAAGCTAAAGGAGTTCAGCATCACTAAACCAGCACTACAAGAAATGTTAAAGGGACTTCTTTTAAGTTGAAAAGAAAGGGCACTAATTAGTAACAGAAAAACATATGAAACTATAAATCTCAATGGTAAAGGTATATATATATATATGGTAAAATTTAGAATAATCGAATGTTGTAAAGGTGGTGGATTAATCACTTATAAAGCTAGTATGAAGGTTAAAAGACAAAAGCAGTAAAAATAACTATAACTACAATAATTAGTTAAGGGATACAGTAAAGTATGTAAGGATAAGGAGTAAAGTATGACAGGAAAAACAGAAAATGAAGTGGGGGGAGATTAAAAATGTAGACCTTTAGAACATAATGTAATCAACTTAAAATAGACTGTTATAAGTTGTTATGTGTAAGCCTCATGGTAATCACAAAGCAAAACCCATGGTAGATATACAAAAGAGAAAGTAATCTAAGCATACCACTAAAGAAAATTATCAAATCACAAAGGAAGAGAGCAAGAGAAGAAGAAAGGAACAGAAAAACTACAGCACGGTCAGAAAATAATTCACAAAATGGCAATGTGTGTGTGTGTGTGTGTGTGTGTGTGTGTGTGTGTAATTACTTTAAATGGAAATGGACTAAAGGCTCCAATCAAAATGCATAGAATGGCTGAAGATGTATTTTTAAGTAAAAACAAAAAAAACAGGTTTCAGAGCAGTATAGGTAGATGCACAGCTGTATTTTTGATCCTCTCCAAAGAGGAAAGAAACACATGCACACATGCACACACAAATGTATACACATACACACATCTGTGTATAAATGTATAGAAAAATCTGGAAGGACACACAGTGCTTACTTTGGGTGGGACAGAGGAGTGTTATGGGTTGAATTGTGTCTCTCCCAAATTCATAGGGAGTCCTAATCTCTTTCCTCAGAATGTGAACTTATTTGGGGATAGGTCTTTACAGAGATAATCAGGTTAAAATTAGCCATTAGAGTGGACCTTAATCCAGTATGACTGATATCCTTATAAACGGGAAATTTGGACACAGAGATACACAGAGAAGCTGATGTGAACAGTCCTAGCAAACTAGTACAAGGAGACACACCTTTTTAAACTTCTGTGGTGTATGACATTTTTATGACTATGTATATTACTTTTATAATAATCACAGCCCTCCCCCAAAACTGGGGAAAAAAATAAGAGGGCAAGACACAATGAGAGGAAAAGGGTACAAGGCATGACTATCACGTAACTGGCTTTATTCCTCCTTTATAAATTTACAGAGCCTGTCTCCTCCTACTCTCCACCCTCTACCCCACCTCCGCCCTGGCCCCAACACTGCCCTTTAGGGGGTCAGCTTGCCTGGAAGGAACCACTAACACAGGTGGCTGCTCTAGCTGAGGAGATGGTAGGGCCCTGATTTGCAAGGTCACAACTGGTATCTGGTGGTGCAAGATGTCACCAGGGTCCTCTCCCTTCACTCCACCCATCTGGTTCGGGCCTAAACAAACAGACGAAGTGTGCTATTTCTAACCAGCTAACCCCACAAATCAGAAAGCCCAACAGGCCTGCAATCAGAGTGCCTGCAAGCAGCCGGCACACTTTTACAAGCTCTGGCCCCTCGTTCACATGGATGGCGCTGCGGCAGCCTGTTTGAAAGCCACGCTCAAATAACAAACCACCCTGAATCCCTGGGAAACAGAACTCTTGTGACAACACTTTGTCCCCTGGGAAGATCTCCTGATTTTCTGGGGGGCGCCCACCATTAAGGGTGAGTGGTAACTAGCAACGGGAGTGCAGCAGGGAGAAACAGAGGCCCAGGAGCTGAGGCCACCGACTCACACCCCAAAGGCCGCAGAAGCGGAGCTGGAGGTTGAGGAAGGCGGCTCTGTACGGCAGGTTGTGTGCACTGGCTCCTAAGGAATCAGCCAGCCCTGTGCCCTTCCGCAGCCTTCGAGGGCTGTGAAGGGATCTGGGAGGGCCAGCAGCGAAGAAAAACCTAATTTAGAATTGCAGAGAGGTTCAGAAAAAGAAATCCCAACACACACATTTTGTAGGTCTACATACTCACAAAATATCCACAATGGCTTCAGCCTCCTGTACTTCCAAAGATGCTGTCCTTTCCAGTTCTTGGTGTTTCCTAGGGTCCCAGAATAGAGGAGGAATTGAGGAAGGAAGGAGCATTTTGAAGCACCTCCTGAGTATTGCACTGTAACGATAGTGTGAATTGTAATCATCGAGCCTCATGACATGCTGAGGGTGGCTATCCCACTTGTTACACCCAGGGAAACTGAGGCTCAGAAGGGTGACATCACTTGCCCAAGGGCTAACGGCTAGTAACTATCTAATGACTAGTAACGTGTTTCTCTACCCCTGCTTCCTCACCTGTGAAGTGGAAATGAACCCTCTACTCCGAAGAGGGTTGAAGGAGATGACGGATGTAGAGCCCAGCTCCTGGCTGAGCGCACAGGGCACCAGATGACAGATGAATCCTGTAGCAGCCCGGACTGGGCAAGGCTCTTCCTGGCGCCCACTTTTCAAGGCCACAAACGGAGCGGGTGGACAGAGCTATCAGTGAGGGCTGGCAAGGACCTGGGCTCTGCAGTCAGTCATCTGGTTTGGTCCTTGCCTCATGAGACCACAGGTGACCTTAGTTACTTACCCCTTCTAAGCCTCAGTTCCTCAACTTCAAATAGGGATGACAGGAGGGACGTGCCTTGGAGGGTGGCGTGAGGTCAGATCTCGGGCCCCCTGAAGCTCTGGACGTGCCTTCCAAGTTCTCTTTTTTTAAAAATCAGAGCCATTTATTCAGGATTGTCATAATCAGTAAATGAATATATACTGTCTCAGCAAATATTATTTTTCTACTTCACCAATTCTCCTTCAGAGCAATCCCCCTATTCCTTGACCATCAAACTTCTTGAAAACATGTTTTACGTTTGATGTTTTTATTGACTCCATGTTGACTCTTCACCCCCTATTAACCTGGTTTGTGCCCCTCCCAGTCTAATGGAAGAGCTCTTATGAAGTTCTCTAATCATCTCTTAATTACCAATCTTCACGGCTTGTTTCTCTCCATTCACTTTCTAATTCCCAGCATCTCCTGTTGCTTTTCACCTTTGCCAGTGGTTTGGAAAAGTCACCCTTTTTGGCAAGAGTCAAGACTAATGTGAAGGGACCCCTCTGCACATCTCTTTTTAAGGCCCCTACTTGGTTCTCTAGAGAAGAAGCTGAAATTTTCTTCTGTTACCCTTAAAGGACTCCACACTTTGTCACTGTAACATTTGCGTATCCAAAGATCCCATTTGGAACTGAAAGTGGGCCAAATATCACTAAAATCCAACCGCTCTGAGGAGACCAAGGATCTTGGAGTTTTAACAGTTGTGTTCTGTGAGAAACTATCTTCCAAACTCCACACAAACACACTCTTAAGGTTCAGCAGGAGTCAGTGGGAAACAACCCAGAGGAAGTACAGCGGCTCCCTCCGTGGAGCACGCTTGGGGGAAGCCAGGCCGAGGAAGAGGGGGTGTTCCCTGGGCGGTGATACAGCATTCTTTTCACTTGAGGCATCTGAGCCCAAGGAGCTGCAGTCTCCCCCGGGGAATATGACATAACCAGAGGCGGGAAGGGCCTCAAGAACAGACCGGTGTCCACACATCCTCCTCAAAAGGAAACCCCTTCCCATCCTGTGTGCGAGAGCTCCCACGTCCGCAGAGGCTCGAACGCCACCGTCTCCAGACAAACATCCCAAAGCCAGCGATCTCATAGGATGTGTTTATATTTACACGGTACATTTTAAAGCAATGGCTACATTGGTCATACATATTAGAAACCATAAAAAAAAGTTAAGAACTAAAATGTACATCATACACTTGTATATATATTTTTTACACAGAGGTAAAAAGGCTTATTATAAAAAAATCAATACAACGGGGCTTTTAGTATACAGGTAAAGAATGAATTACGCTTCAGGCACTTTAATTTGTTAATGTGAGCAAATAGCTTGGTGGGTTTTTTTGGGGGGGGGTGGGGGGGAGGTTCGGGGAAAGCTTCCAAACAAACTCTTTTGGTTAATGTTTTGTTACCACAGATACAAAAATAAAATCTGAATAATTTCTCTTAGGTGGTTGACATCAGTATGGCAAAGCTGACTGGGAAAATACTACACACTGTTCGGCTGCAGTGTGGCAATTAGAGAGAGACGTATTTACATAAATGTCCCCGTGGCTGTCCTTGTACCTTCTACACAAACCAAAAAGGATACGCGGAGTAAGAGTCACTAGCGTTAACTCTTCGAAGGGGTGGAAAAGGACAAGGGGTAAAGGAAGATAGAAACAGATAACGAATAAACAGAGAGGGCAAACAAAAGCGTCTGGGATAGGTATATTCTTACTGAAATAAATAGGGACGCTTGAACTGAGGTCTAACAAAACATACATTAGTGTTGTGCTTTGTAGAGAGGAGACCTTGAGAAAGACCCTGAGAAAATGCCTCAGGACGGGGGAGAAGATGGTCTTTCGACAGCATTTGGAGGCTGGCTGAAGGTTTCTAGATGTTCTCCAGGCTGGGAAGTGGCTCTGTTCTTGCATCACCAGATTAACAGCTCTCTGCTCCTTTCCCAGACTGGAAGACCCAAACCAGTCACTTCGACAAATGAAAACGTCTACCAACAAACTCATAAGCACACTGGGTATTTACATCGGTGATCTGATCAAGAACTGCAAAGGGCTCTCAGGTGAGCTGAAAACATTCCCAGGAAGGTAAGTGTGGCTAGCACTTTCCCAATATGAGTGGCAGACTAGAAAAAAAAGTCCCTTTCCTTGGAGACTGATGTCCTGTGTGCAATTGAGAAGGGATGGGGGGAGTGGGGAGAGAGGAATGAGGCCATGCACTCAGCTGGCGATAATCACAGGAAGATCATGGTGGGAAGAGCCAGCGCTGACAAGCCTGTCCCCTATGGTCTCCACGGCGTTCTGATTGTACTATGCTAGGTACAGGTAACCACTCTTCACTTTTCCTCTTTCTGCAATAACATTTGGCTATTCCTTGCAATATATTAGAAAAATACTCTTTTCCAGCTAATTAGAAGCCTCCTATGTGGCAAGGCGACAGGTGGACCCAGCCTGCTGACCTAACCATCCGTGCACCCAAAGTGGCAAGTTTGGGTTTGCAGGAGAAAGACACTTAGGCATCGGAAGGGTTTTTACATATGGCCTTGTTTTTTCCCAAGTGTAAACGAAGAATTTGGTGACGTGAAATTGAGTCCAAAATGAAAACAAAAACACAAACCCATGAACAAAATGCAACCCACCACTCTTCAAATTGATGACATTTAAAATTTCCCCCAGTTAATAATAGAAAATAGCCACTGGGGGGAAAAAAGCTCCCGTAAGTTTTATTTACAACCTTTAGCGTTTCTCAACTGGACCGTGTTCGGGAGAACACTGGTTTGGTTTGAAGAGACTATTTGGTTTGCAAAACAATAAGCAAAATTCCTTACTTCATTAGCGGTTTCTTCTGATATTGCTAAATTTTTACAAGTGGCGGTGACATAATTTTAAAAAGTTCTCCTTTAGGGGTAACCAGGGAGGCTCGGAGAAACCTGGAATCCCCCTTTCTAGCCCTGGTCTGAGAGGATGCGATGCAGTTTAAAGAATTTTCCTGATTCTCGCAAGTTAATCTGAAGTTAAGGCTCAGTTCTCAGTCATTTTACGAGAGAATGTTTTGCATCAGTGAGTAACTGACCGACTTTTTTGGGGGGAGGGGTGTGGAGACAGAAGATGATGATGGGCTCAAGGTAGAAACTGCAGCTTACATGGGAAGTTTGGCTTTAGAAAAGTTAAAGCGATCTCGTTTTGTGGTAGAAGTTTGTTAACTAGCTCACCTCCTATACATAATCACTGACTGCAGGTTAAAATACATCTGGCAGGGTTTCATCATTCTGACATTCCATTTCCACAGGAACCTGAGGAAGCAAACTCGTCAGCCACAGGCAAGCTCAACCAAGAGAAAGATGGTCTTCGGAGCTCCTGGAAAAACCAACGACAAAACCCACCCAAAAATCAGCAGTTCCCACTGAAGGTGCCTTGGAACTGGAAGAGGTGGGCAGGAAGGACATGAAATCAACACCTGGATGATGAGACGGTTAGCTTGATTACAGATTGTTAATAATACACGAGGGTCTAGGCGGCGGTTCCTCGCCTTAGAACACTGTGTGCGCACACGTGGGTGAGACTGATGCAGGGGTGCAGAGTCCACCAGGCAGGTTCCCCAGGCTGGAACGGTGCCTTGGGTACCCAGGAGCGGGCAGAGATGAGAGGATGGAGGAGACAAGTCCCCTTAGGGCTGTGGATGGAGGGCGGTGGGGAGGGAAACCGAGTCACACAGCTGCTTTGTGCTTCCCACCACAGCACCTGCACATCACTCCGCAGTGGTAGCAGGCCCGCAGGGGCAGGTAACAGCACATACAGGGGGCCAAGAAAGACAAGGCGATAAGGGCCATCCACCGGAGGCAAAACTTCTCGTCGCTAGTATCGCACGAGCACGGGTCTGTATAGTCCCCCTCGGGGTCTGACATACAGTGATAGAGCATGCTGTCCGCACACCACATACAGCTCACCCGGCGGATGCAAGTTCTCACGGAGTCGGGCGCGTCCTGACAGTGGCCCCTCCGGTTCTCCTCGTGGTTGAACATGTCGCGGCAGTACTCGCACCGAGAGCGCTCCCCGTCCTCTTTCCGCCGCCGGGACTTGCCCCGGGAGGGCTGGGTCTTGATCACGCTGCCTCCGCGCCCTTTAGGGTCCTCGCCGAGGCCAAAGTCTGAGGAGTCCACGTAGGGGTAGTTGTAGTCGTGCTTGGGGACCTCGCCCTTGGCGAAGCGCACGTAGGAGTCCGCGTCCTCCGAGGGGTCCGGGTATTTGCCCCTCACCGGCGCGTGCCGGTAATCCTCGTAGCCCGTCATCCAGATCTTCTCCCGGGGGTTGATGCGCACGATCTCCTCGTCGTCGTCCGGGAAGCTCACCTGGCGGTAGGGCCTTGGCATCGGCTGCCCCAGGAAAAAGGAGGCGTTACTTCATAGCAGTGGCAAAACAAACCTCCGATACGCATCTTTCACCTTGGCAAAGGCATTGCTTTAAGGAACTGACCCATCCTGTAATTACTGAACAGCTTGTGGGTCAAAGATGTATTTCAAATTGTGAGTCCCAATCCCTTCCTGGGTCAGGAAGTCAATTTAATGGGTGGAGACCAGCATTTCCCCCCTTTCTGTTGCAGTATTACCATATATGGGGGGAGGAAGTATACACAGCGTAAGAGTAAAGTGAATTTTCAGAAGCTGGACATGCCCAGATCAGAAAGCAGAACTTGAGGCCTCCCTAGAATATCCTCAACCTCCCTTCTGTGACCCCCACCCCTAAGGTAAGGAACAGTGACCCCTAAGGAACATTGATTTCTAACAGCTTAGATTAGTTTCACCTGTTTTTGTACAGCATGCTCTCTTTTTTAAGACTGGTTTCTTTTTTGTTCAGAGAAACAGCAGAACACTGGAGTGCACTGCATGTTACAAGGTAAGTACCCTTGTTATCTTTGTGTACATAACATGTGCCTACTGGGCCATGATATAAAACGCATGTGTCACTGTGGGTCACGTGCAAAACAGCAAACTATGAGGCTCAGAAGTACCTTGTAATCTGGCTGGGAAGATAAGATGTTGAGATATGTTGAGATATGCAAAGGGTAAGAGTACAGGCTCCAGAGGCCAACTGTGTTTGAATCCTGCCAGGATCTCACAGGTGGTGAGCAGCAGAGCTGGAATCTGAGCCCGGGATGGCCCAACCCAGGGCCACACCCTCTAGCCTTCAAACCCAACCTGCATCCCTTAGGGAGGAATAGTCATCTCTGCAGGTTGTCCCGTTACAGTTTGCATCAGTGCCTTGTCCAGAGGAGCAGGTGCTGAATACATAGTTATTGAGTGGATGCAGGTAAGCCTGCCTTGCACAGGGCATCCCAGTTGTGGCAAACAATGAGATTTTCCACCTTCGACGCCCTTTGAGCATGAAGGCTTTTTTGTACGCGGGCCTCTCACTGCTGCGGCCTCTCCCGCTGCAGAGCACAGGCTCCGGACATGCAGGCCCAGTGGCCATGACTCACAGGCCCAGCCGCTCCGCGGCATGTGGGATCTTCCCGGACCAGGGCACGAACCCGTGTCCCCTGCATCAGCAGGCAGACTCTCAACCACTGCGCCACCAGGGAAGCCCCGAGCATGAAGGCTTTTTAAGGGATGAGGAGCATGGCTCTGAGCAAACCCACTGGAGTGGAATTCGGACCATGAAATTTACCAGCAAGTCGCTAAGCCTCAGACTTGGTTTCCCTGACGAGCAAACTGCATAGGGCTACTGCTACTGAAAGAATGAAGAGAAAGAATCTGTGCGGTGTCAGCATAGGGCCGGTCACACAGGATGTGCTTGGTACCTGTTGCCAACATTGTCATTATAATATTGTCCTAGAATTTATCACATGGTGATTAGCTTTACTCATCACTTCCCACCAGAGCAAGGGCCACGTCTCACAGGCTCTGATTTGCCCTAATTCCTGCCAGATTCTTCATGTCAGAGTTTCCCCAACTTTGGCAAATCACAATCCTTCATTATTTCAAAACAAATCTTGGGAGCTGACACAGACTTTGCTAATAATTTATTTTGCAAAGTAAGGAGAATCAAAAAGTCAATTCCCATCTATTGCTCCCATAATGTGATTTTAAAAAAGAACTTTTAATGCCAAAAATATTAGGAAGCACACACAGTAAAATGGATTTTGAAAAAAAGTCATATAAATCTATGTTATAAAACCTCAGTGCCTCGTGCTTTTTCTCTTTTCAAAGCAGACTGGTGGCCACATCACCCACGTGGGCACCCGTCCACACCCCACAGTTTGAGAACCTGCTCTGAAAGACGGCCGCTTGGTAAATATTTGTTGAATTACCGAATTCCAGCTACAGCTCCCCAAGCAAGCCTGGGCCTGCAGCCCGCGATGCCAGGGCGCTCAAGCCAAGTGTACAGTATTCTGTGGTCCCAATCGCAGTCCTGTGCTTTCACACAAAGCCGGGAGGCCCTCTGGACACAGGAATGCATAGTGTTAGCGTATGCTAAGGCACAGTATGCTACCAGGAGGTAGCATAGTGTCCTGCGTGAGCGGAGACCTGCATTTGCATCTTCTTCCAGCAGGGACTCTGTCTCCCTAAGCCTCGAGCGTCCCCATCTCTCAACTGGGGATGCGGAGGACCTGCTTGTGAGTGATTTGTGAGGATTAAAGGAGATAAAGCACATGAAGGGCTTGGCGAGGTGCCCAGCGCACAGAAGACTCTGCGTTGAGGGTGAGTCGCCTGCACCACCTCCAATATGGGGGCGGAGGTACTAAGCAGGAGAAGAGGCCTAGGCTCTGGCGTGTGGCTGAACGCCAGGGGAAGGAGGCTGTTCCGGGATCAGGAGCCGCCCACCCCATGACCCCCCAGGAACGAGACCGCTGCTCACCTGTTCGAGGTGATAGTGGTCCGTGGGGTATGGGTCGTGGAGGTGGCCCAGGGTATAAATCCTCCGGTGCTCACAGGACGTGGGGGAGGAGACTGTGCGAGGAGGTTGTTCCCTCTTCTGAGACGAATTAGAAGAACTGTCTGTAGCTGTCTGTGTAGAAGGAGATAGCCGTGAGTTAATTAAAAAAACAAAAACCAAACCCGCACAAAAACCTAACACACCGTCTACGCACACTGGTGGCGTCTCGCTGGATTCCCCAGAATCTTGAGTTTATCCTGGCTCTGGGAGGCCAGAGGACCCCTGAAGGGCCAGGTTGTTTAAACACGGCGGGCAGAGAAACCCAGCCACAGACCCTGGAAAGCTGGGTTTGTTTTCTCAAACTGTGGGAGCAGTGACCGGCTTTGGGGAAGGGCTCACCGCACCAGGCCTGCTGCTGGTGCGCTCCAGCTGGATCAAGAATGGTCACCTGTTTGTGGCCCTGGCTGCGAGGTCCTCGGGTAAGCAGAGGAGATGCAAACAGGCAACAATCAAACCCATATGTTCCTTTGTGGGGCTAATCCCAGCCTGGGAACGTCTCAGAGATGAAGGATACCTCGGGGGTATCATAGGTACTGGCTTTCCAGGAAGAAATTTTGTAATCTTCGGCTCGGAGGCAAGCCTGGGGGGGTCACCATCTCTGGACAGGGAGAGCAGAGCTGTTTTCCCAGTAGAGGCGACGAGTTCAGATTGGAGCCTGCATGATGGTGTCTTAGGAAGGTGATCAGCTATCAGAATGGACTGTGGCTGTGGACAGAGCACAGGCCCTCTCGCCTCCCTGTATGCCCACCACCTAAGTGCTCCATGCTCCCCGGTGACCCCAGGTGACGGTCTCATAAAGACTTTTGTCAAGTACAGCTGACAACTGCCTTTAAAACCAGGGCCCCTCAGAATTCTCACTACACCTCTACTTCCTTAGAGTGATGGACCCCACCCGCCCCTTTTTTTTCCGCAAATAAATGCAAAGGTTTTCCTTGATATCTAGGTGTCCTGTTTCTGGTAAATATCTAGGAACTCCTCCTTTGCTGTTGCTTCTCACTCTTATATTCCCCTTATCGTATTTGCTTATTTATCTCCTTTTATTTTCCTGTTTTTTGTTCGTGTCATAGATCCTCCAAAGAGCAAGGTAAGGTTGAAACAAACAGACTTATAAAAGTTATTCCCCCCCCATTTATAAAGTAATAAATGCTTAGAAAAATGGGAGTATAAGTATCCAGGAAAAAGAAAAGACATCCGTATTTCCATCATGCAGCACAACTGATGTTAATTTTTAAAACCTGGAGGACACGTGCAGCATGCCTTGGGAAACCCAAGCCTCCTGGATTTTTCTTTGATTCTGTTTGGTTCATGTGCTGCAGGGCTGATGCTGTTTCCAGTCCCACAATCCAGTGACTAATTCAGATATGGACACCCACACAGTCCTCCCTGAGGCAATATGGAGAGATTTCTGATGGAGAGGTCAGAAAAGATGCTGTCTGTCTCTATCTCTGAAGTTAAGAGCTAAGGGTCCTGTAAGCCTGGAATCCTGGTGAGGCGGCAGGGAAAGAAACTGTGAGGATGAAGTGAGGCAAAACCAAGGGAAGAAGGCCCCCGCAGATACCGCTTGAGCTTCTAGATCCCTCCAAGCCTGAATCCTGATCCACCCTAAGATGTCCCAAAGGTAAGAGCCAACTCCCTTTGATAATTTAACCCAGAATGCGTTGGGTTCGGCCCTTGGGTGCACCTTTCCCCCATTCCCGATTCCTTCTCTGTGGCAGCCTTCCACCTGCATCACATTCCTGGCCTCTCTCTTGCCTCACTCCTCTGCAGCAGGTGGAATGGAACAGGGTGTCCAGAGCCTGCTACTTCCCTCTACCTCTTGGGAGCCACCCAACTGGCAAACTGCATGTGCTGGCAACCATTCTTGGGACAGTGCGGTCTACTTGGAGGTCGAGGGCCCACCCCACTGCGGGGAGGGTGTGGAGACCCCAGCGCACGTGTGCCTGGTGGGGCAGGTCTGTCTAATCCTGGGGTCTGTTCCTGGAATGTCCACTTGCCACAGGTGTAAGCCAGCACTAACCTCATCAGTAAAGAAAGGGCTCCTATCGTTTTTTCTCAATTGGTTCAGAACTCAGATAGGAAAGAGTTGCTATTTACCCCTCAAATCCCAGCAACTGAAAGAGACCAGACTGATACACAAGAATTTTTACTTTCTTCCAAACTCTGGTCTGTCCTCCAAGTCTCACCCACCCTTTCCTTATGTCTTTGCAGATCCTGCCTCCCTCTTTTAACACACCGGTGGTTGCAAGTTGACAGCATGACAAAGCAAACAACCCTTAACAGTCTCACATTATGTGAAGGCTTATGATGTGCCAGGCCCTGGCTACATGTGAACACCACTGCAGGCAAAATATTGTCTCCACATCACACTCAGGAAAACACAGACTCGGAGAAATTCGGGATCCTGCCGACCGGAGGCAGGCAACCACTGGCAGAGCTGGACAGAAATGCAGACCCTGCCCTCCAAGCGCGGTGGGATCTCAACGCACCACATCGCTGCTTTGCAAACCCTGGAGAGCCCACGCCAGTGCCTGCTCTGTGTTAATCTTGATGAGATTAATACGAGTACAACTATTCCAAGTAAGACAGTGTGCCCTGACTCATACAAACTCAGGAGAAAAGGGGATGGTGTCTCAGAATACAAAGGTTTCAAAATAAAATGGACAACCTGGAAGAAATGGACAAATTCTTAGAAATGCACAACCTGCCAAGACTGAATCAAGAAGAAATAGAAAATATGAACAGACCAATCACAAGCACTGACATTGAAACTGTGATTAAAAATCTTCCAACAAACAAAAGCCCAGGACCAGATGGCTTCACAGGCGAATTCTATCAAACATTTAGAGAAGAGTTAACACCTATCCATCTCAAACTCTTCCAAAATATAGCAGAGGGAGGAACACTCCCAAACTCATTCTACGAGGCCACCATCCCCTTGATACCAAAACCAGACAAGGATGTCACAAAGAAAGAAAACTACAGGCCAATATCATTGATGAACATAGATGCAAAAATCCTCAACAGAATACTAGCAAACAGAATCCAACAGCACATTAAAAGGATCATACACCATGATCAAGTGGGGTTTATTCCAGGAATGCAAGGATTCTTCAATATACGCAAATCAATCAACGTGATACACCATGTTAACAAACTGAAGGAGAAAAACCATATGATCATCTCAATAGATGCAGAGAAAGCTTTCGACAAAATTCAACACCCATTTATGATAAAAACTCTGCAGAAAGTAGGCATAGAGGGAACTTTCCTCAACATAATAAAGGCTATATATGACAAACCCACAGCCAACATCGTCCTCAATGGTGAAAAACTGAAAGCATTTCCACTAAGATCAGCAACAAGACAAGGTTGCCCACTCTCACCACTCTTATTCAACATAGTTTTGGAAGTTTTAGCCACAGGAATCAGAGAAGAAAAGGAAATAAAAGGAATCCAAAACGGAAAAGAAGTAAAGCTGTCACTATTTGCAGATGACATGATACTATACATAGAGAATCCTAAAGATGCTACCAGAAAACTACTAGAGCTAATCAATGAATTTGGTAAAGTAGCAGGATACAAAATTAATGCACAGAAATCTCTGGCATTCCTATACACTCATGATGAAAAATCTGAAAGCGAAATCAAGAGAACACTCCCATTTACCACTGCAACAAAAAGAATAAAATATCTAGGAATAAACCTACCTAAGGAGACAAAAGACCTGTATGCAGAAAATTATAAGACACAGATGAGAGAAATTAAAGATGATACAAATAGATGGAGGGATATACCATGTTCTTGGATTGGAAGAATCAACATTGTGAAAATGACTCTACTACCCAAAGCAATCTACAGATTCAATGCAATCCCTATCAAACTACCACTGGCATTTTTCACAGAACTAGAAAAAAACATTTCACAATTTGTACGGAAACACAAAAGACCCCGAATAGCCAAAGCAATCTGGAGAACGTAAAACGGAGCTGGAGGAATCAGGCTCCCTGACTTCAGGCTATACTTAAAAGGTACAGTAGGGCTTCCCTGGTGGCGCAGTGGTTGGGAGTCCGCCTGCCGATGCAGGGGACATGGGTTCGTGCCCCGGTCCGGGAGGATCCCACGTGCCGCGGAGCGGCTGGGCCCGTGGGCCATGGCCGCTGAGCCTGCGCGTCCGGAGCCCGTGCGCCACAACAGTGAGAGGCCCGCGTACCGCAAAAAAAAAAAAAAAAGGTACAGTAATCAAGACAGTATGGTGCTGGCACAAAAACAGAAAGATCAATGGAACAGGATAGAAAGCCCAGAGATAAAGCCACGCACACATGGTCACCTTATCTTTGATAAAGGAGGCAGGAATGTACAGTGGAGAAAGGACAGTCTCTTCAATAAGTGGTGCTGGGAAAACTGGACAAGTACATGTAAAAGTATGAGATTAGATCACTCCCTAACACCATACACAAAAATAAGCTCAAAATGCATTAAAGACCTAAATATAAGGCCAGACACTATCAAACTCTTAGAGGAAAACATAGGCAGAACACTCTATGACATAAATCACAGCAAGATCCTTTTTGACCCACCTCCTAGAGAAATGGAAATAAAAACAAAAATAAATGGGACCTAATGAAACTTCAAAGCTTCTGCACAGCAAAGGAAACCATAAACAAGACAAAAAGACAACCCTCAGAATGGGAGAAAATATTTGCAAATGAAGCAACTGACAAAGGAGTAATCTCCAAAATTTATAAGCAGCTCATGCAGCTCAATAACAAAAAAACAAACAACCCAATCCAAAAATGGGCAGAAGACCTAAATAGACATTTCTCCAAAGAAGATATACAGATTGCCAACAAACACATGAAAGAATGCTCAACATCACTAATCATTAGAGAAATGCAAATCAAAGCTACAATGAGATATCATCTCACACAAGTCAGAATGGCCATCATCAAAAAATCTAGAAACAGTAAATGCCGGAGAGGGTGTGGAGAAAAGGGAACCCTCTTGCACTGTTGGTGGGAATGTAAATTGATACAGCCACTGTGGAGAACAGTATGGAGGTTCCTTAAATAACTACAAATAGAACTACCATATGACCCAGCATATACCCTGAGAAAACCATAATTCAAAAAGAGTCATGTACCAAAATGTTCATTGCAGCTCTATTTACAATAGCCCGGAGATGGAAACAACCTAAGTGTCCATCATGGGATGAATGGATAAAGAAGATGTGGCACATATATACAATTGCATATTACTCAGCCATATAAAGAAACGAAATTGAGCTATTTGTAGTGAGGTGGATGGACCTAGAGTCTGTCATACAGAGTGAAGTAAGTCAGAAGGAGAGAGACAAATACCGTATGCTCACACATATCTATGGAATTTAAGAAAAAAAATACTGTCATGAAGAACCTAGGGGTATGACAGGAATAAAGACTGTGTCCTACTAGACCTACTAGAGAATGGACTTGAGGATATGGGGAGGGGGAAGGGGAAGGTGTGACAAAGCGAGAGAGAGGCATGGACATATACACACTACCAAGCGTAAGGTAGATAGCTAGTGGGAAGCAGCCGCATAGCACAGGGATATCAGCTCGGTGCTTTGTGACCGCCTGGAGGGGTGGGATAGGGAGGGAGGGAGGGTGGGAGGGAGGGGGACACAAGAGGGAAGAGATATGGGAACATATGTGTATGTATAACTGATTCACTTTGTTATAAAGCACAAAGTAACACAGCATTGTAAAGCAATTATACTCCAATAAAGATGTTAAGAATACAAAGGTTTCTACAGATCTCAATAAATACTTTCCGAATCAGTAGATAAGGGCCCTTCAGTATGATTCAAATCTCAAGGGTTAAACTCTTATCCAACACCCGTGTGCCAGGCACGTCTTAGGTTAGAAGCTACCCTCGTACTAAACACTGTAATACACACTTGCCATTTAGTTCTTGGAAACTCAGTGAACACATCCCTCACCTGGTGTTAGTCACCTGAATCCACCCTGTTTTCTGTGACCTGTGTCCAGGTTAACAATGTAGGGAAAGTCATTCTGAGAAATCAGGCACACCCGGTATTTCCTAGTACTCCTAAGCCAATCAGACTCTCCCTTCCAATGCTCCCATCTTTCCTCCCCAGCCCCGGCCAGCCTCTTCCCACTGTAAAGTGCAAAGTTCCTGGACAATTTTCTGACAATTCAGAGAACGTGAGACTGGGAAAGGCCTTTCGAATTCTCCTACTCTGACAACAAATCTGTACAGAGGAGCGGTGAAGCCAGAAGGCTGAGGTGTGCCCCCAGTTTACCGCCTCCTGCGGGGAGGTCCCAGCCCAGCCCACAGCCTCCTGCCGCCAGCCTGCTCTGGGCTTAGAGCACGCAGCAGAGGTTCCATCGGAAGCTGAGGCTTCCCATCTCTGCTATCAGATAAATCTTGTCAAGAGGCTCAAGTGACCCACCAACAGAAGGAATGTACTATCAGGGTATCTCCAAGAGAGGCGAGAGGAAAAACCTTTCATCACACGTACCTCTGGACTGGTGCCCCCTTCCCTGCTCGTGGAGAAAAGCAGCCACTAGGCTGTGCACATCCGCACATCAACAAGCAAGATTCTAGAACGTGTCTCTGTTACTTGTGTGCACAAGCTAATGACACCCACCAACCTACCAATCGGAGAGCTTCACCTTCAACCTGGAAAGACTGGCTGCGTTTTCAGCTCGCCTTGGTGGTGGGGCGAGGGAATCTCGGAAGTGCTGCAGGTTTGAGCTCAAGAAGAACAAAAGCAGAGGTCCTCTGTGCTTGGGGACCTTAGGCTCCTTAGTGGGGTGGCTTCAGCGGCAGGTTTCCTGAGTCAGAGCAGGCAGTGCCAGCCTTTGATGCCACCCACTGTGAACAAGGCCAGACACTGCCACTGCGGCGCCGCCCACTTGTAGGAGGTCCCGTGTGACCGGAAGCAGTGCGCACAACCACTGTCACCTGCAAATGTACCCGCCAAAAAAACTTGCCTCTGGGTTTGCGTTCGACTCCAGCTCAGTGTCAATGCTCTGTTAAAAAGATGTCCAACTAAGAAGGCTGTAACCTAACATGAGGCACTGAACAACAGAAATGCGATGGAATGTTATAATGCTAAAAAACAGGGTCTCAGCCCAGGCAGACTGGATTTGAATCAATTCTCTGCTAATTATAAGTTGTCTGATTTTGGTCAAGGTGACCTCTAACTCCAGTGTTCACATCTGCAAAATGGAGCAAAAATTGTCCTCAGGGTTACTGCAAAAACGAAATGAGATTAAGCATTTCCATTTTCTAAACAGTCACTACTGATTATATAGAAAAGTTACTGATCCTGTGGATCGGGTCCCCTTGCTTAACTCATAAAAATTCAAATGCTTTATCCAGTGATTCTCTGGACTTTTCTAAGCAAATCCTGTCACCCACAAAAGATAGTCTGGTCTCCTTTCCAATATTTGTACCTTCTTTTTCTTGCCTTACTACATTTTGCCAGGGTTTCCAGCATGATATGGAAAACCAGAATGTCTCTGTTTGTCTTGAACCTAACTTTGGTGGGACTTCTAATGATTCTCTGTTATATATAATGTTTCCAGATAACTGGAGTGATTATAAAGTTCCCAAAGTTTTGGACTTCCCTGGTGGCACAGTGGTTAAGAATCCTCCTGCCAATGCAGGGGACACGGGTTCAAGCCCTGGGCCAGGAAGATCCCACATGCCGTGGAGCAACTAAGCCCGTGCGCCACAACTACTGAGCCTGCGCTCTAGAGCCTGCGAGCCGCAACTACTGAACCCTCATGCCACAACGACTGAAGCCCATGCTCCTAGAGCCCATGCTCCGCAACAAGAGAGGCCACCGCAGTGAGAAGCACGCACACTGCAACGAAGAGTAACCCCTGCTCGCCGCAACTAGAGAAAGCTCGTGTGTGGCAACAAAGACCCAAAGCAGACAAAAATAAATAAATAAATTTATAAAGTTCCAAAAGTTTCCTTGGATTCTAGATTGCTAAGAGTTTTCACCAAAAGATGTTGGATGTAACCAGATGGTTTTTCTGTGTCTACTGAGATGACTACAGTCTCTCACCTTTGTTTCATTAATGCATGAATCAAACAGTTAAACTCTGCGAATATAAACCATCTTTGCATGCCTGGGATACGATCTACTCTACTGGTCTTTCATTACATTTGTTTTATAAATATCTGATGTGATTTGGTAATATTTTACTTTAAAACGTTACGTCTAGATTCATAAGTGAGTTTGGCCCCTGTTTTTCCTCTACTTGAGCTCATCTTGCTAATTTTTGCAGCAGGGTTACGCTAGTCCTGTCAGCTGAGCTAGGCAGTGTTCTACCTTTTTCTATACTTTGGAACAATATCTATAACATGGAAGTTCTTTAAAAAAAAAAAAATTGAAGTACAGTTGATTTACAATATTGTGTTAGTTTCAGGTGTACAGCAAAGTGATTCAGACACATACATTTTTTCAGATTATTTTCCATTATAGGTTATTACAAGATATTACATATGGTTCCTTGTGCTATACAGTACATCCTTGCTGCTTATCTATTTTATGTATGGGAGTTACGTTTCTTAACCACCTAAATTTGGTCCCCCTTTTAAGGGGTACACCTTTGACTACATTTTCAAATTTTTCTGTGGTTATATTAAAACACATATTTTGAGTAATAAGCTTTGCATGGCCTGGTCCTAAAGGCAGTAATCTGAGACAAGAGTTTAATCAGGAAGCACAGGAGGCTGAGAAAAGAAAGGGAAAGGAGGTGGAAGCAAGAGTCAGAGGGCACTAACATGAAAGAGTGGGCCCCTCCAACCTTAATAAAATAGAGACACAACCAGCCTGATCAAGTCCACACTGGTAGGGAAAACACTGGGAGGCTGGCAACCAACCATTAATTTTCTCCTCTCTCTTGGGGATGGAGGCACATGGGACGGATGCCACCTCCAGAGAGGCAAGCAAACAAGTACAGCTGCTTGATCCTCTCTGTATCCCCAGGAGCACATGAGCTGATGTGAACACGCAGCTTGTAGAGCCAAGCCTGATCCGAGCAGCCATTTCTGGGGAGTGACAGGCCTATGTGTTTTGAATAAGGCATAGAAAACGAAGTGAAGAAACTCTTTAAGGAGCTAATCTGCGCCATCCAGGAATCATACAGAAACGTTAAGCAAAAATAGCACTCCTCGGAGGGAACTGGGAAACCTCGACTCTAGGCCAGGCTAGGCCACGTGTCTTGGGCCAGGTGTTAACCTCTGTGGGCCACAGCGTCCTCATGTGTAAAACAGGGAGTCGCCCTGGATGATCTCCAAGGGCTGTTTGAGTTCTAAAACTTTTCTGTGTAATCGTTCTGGTTTCCTCCTCAGAACGTTACAGAGGAGTCAGACTATTGCTTAGTTGATTCGAGAGCCACAGGATGGATGCCAACTATACCTCAATAAAAAGTAAATAAAATAAGAAGTCATCACCACACAGGAAAAAAAGCTGCAGGATTAATTCAGGCTGACAAAAGCAGAATTCTGCCCTGTCTTGTAGATGCTGCGGAATCTTTTTTTCTTGGCTGTACCCTGCGCCCTGTGCAGGATCTTAGTTCCCTGACCAGGGATCGAATCTGGGCCCCCTGCAGTGGCAGTGCAGAGTCCTCACCACTGGACTGCCAGGGAATTCCCGATGTTTTGAATTTTTAAAGACAGCTAGCTAGTAGTTATGACCCCAATTTGTATTATTTTTACTGCAATCTACCACCAAAATAGATTTCAGCCACTGATACAACCAAAGCAATATTCAATATTCTTCCTGTTGCAGGGGCTTCCATTTAATTTTTTTAAAAAGCATGTATGCACATGTGCATTTATATATAAGTATATAGCATTCTCCTCAGCCTCGGGCTGGGAGATGAGACTGATCTCATGGAAGTCTGGGCATCTTCTGCCTCTCAGAAGACAGTAAACTGTTCTGGGCGTCAGGAGACTGCCGGCTCCGGTGGTTTGGCGCTGAGTTGTCGTTTCTAACTCTTCAGCAAAGCAAGCCTTTCCCCTCAGTAGCTGTTAGACTGACAGGCCTATGGCTAATCCTTTTCCCTTTGGTAAACAGGAACTTGTCCCCCATTCTGTCAACAGGTCGCACTGGCTCACCTGTCCTCAGGGCCTACATTGGTTCCAGGTGTCCTCTTTCAAAGAGGCAAGCAGAGCAGGAAATCTTTTATGGCTCCAGCTAGCAGGCAGTGTGGGTCTAAGAGGCTGCTGGTGGGGGGAAAGGAGATGACTCTGTCCTAGACTCTAAGACATTATTCTGTCCAGGACCCGGAGGGTAGATAAAGTGGGCATTCTTCTACGGTGAAAAACAACAACAAAACCAAAATTCCCACACATTAAGAAAAAAACACAAGTTTTGGGGCTTCCCTGGTGGCGCAGTGGTTAAGAATCCGTCTGCCAATGCAAGGGGACACGGGTTCGAGCCCTGGTCCGGGAAGATCCTACACGCCGTGGAGCAACTAAGCCTGCGCGCCACAACTACTGAAGCCTGCGTACTCTAGAGCCCATGCTCCGCAACAAGAGAAGCCAGCACACTGCAACGAAGAGTAGCCCCCGCTCGCCACAACTAGAGAAAGCCCGCACGCAGCAACGAAGACCCAACGCAGCCAAAAATAAAAAAATTTATAGGAAAAACAGTTTTATGTTTCTAAATTTTGAAATTAGGTGAAATTTTGACATGAAAGGAAAGGACTCTGATAAACCCACAGCTTAGCTTCACTGGCAGGGCTGTGATCAGGAAGCGGGTTTCAGGTAACCTTGAACATGTACTCTGCATGAATTAATAAAATGGAAATAGTAGTATATTACTATCCACAGCTTAAAAAGATGAGATGATACATGTGTAAGTGAAGAAAGACACAAGTTGGTGGACTACCAAAATGCCTTTGGGCTTCCTGAAATTGAGAGCATCTCAAAGCTTTTGTTTGAACCTTAGACATTTAATTGCTTTAATTTAGCCACTGTAGGTATTACGTGTTGAATAAAAAGATCCTCCTCTTACTGTGCAATGTGAGCTTGATAATTACTGGCATTCAGAAGATAAAGCAGCTCCCACCCATCTTCTGAGAACTTCCATGCCACCCCATGCAGTGCTGGGTCTCAGCCAGCAGCATTAATGGGACGCCGCTCCCTGGTGTCATCCACAAAGCATAGCTGTCCTTCCCCCAAAACATTGTTGCTTTTCTTAACAAACCGCCATAGATTAGTTCCACTAGTCAAACTCTGTAGAGGTAATTTACATTTCAACCTATTTTCTCTTTTACTTATTCTGTTCCTGCACCACTCTATCCCAGTCCCTTAATTCCAAGGGTAAAGACAACAGAAACATTTTTTTTTTTTTTTTTTTTTTTGCGGTACGCGGGCCTCTCACTGTTGTGGCCTCTCCTGTTACGGAGCACAGGCTCCGGACGCGCAGGCTCAGCGGCCATGGCTCACGGGCCCAGCCGCTCCACGGCATGTGGGATCTTCCCGGACCGGGGCATGAACCCGTGTCCCCTGCATTGGCAGGTGGACCCTCAACCACTGCACCACCAGGGAAGCCCAACAGAAACATTTTCGATCAACTGACCTTCTAAAATGTGACTGGGGCTCTCAGGCGGGCACAAGAGAACCCCACAGTGCCACTGAAGAAGTCAGTGAGGTTTTAAGCCAATGTACTAGTTGAAAAGTCCATTATTTAGGCGGCTCTTTGGCAATGATGAGAATCTGGTATATTTCATATGCGAAATCTATTGAAACTTATTAAATAAATATTTCCTTTTCTTAAAGTTCTCTGAAAGTCAGCAAGCAGATTTGGGGTTTGCATTCTAGGTGAACAGTGTATGGAACTGAGCACAAGTTGCTTCACCTCTCTGAGCCTTGGGGACTTTATCTGCAGAAATGGAAGTGTCAATAAGTACCTCATGGTCAGTTGTGAGGACCAAATACAGTAACGTACGTGAAAGTGCAGGGCACAGTGCCAGGGATAGCCCCACGCCACAGTGCCTTTCCTTCTCCTCCCCTTGGGCCAGCAAACAGAAACTCAAAGGAAATATTTCACCCTGGGAAGGTTTTGAGTCCAAAAGGATCAATGATCACAGCTAATTAATGGCAGAACCAAGTTTAGACTCCTGGCCTCCCCCCAACTTCCAAACTCTGCACAAACAGGAGTCATATGCCACTTTACCTTTTAAAAACATCCCCTTTCTTAGAAAATCAGTAAACGAACCCCATTTATTACAAAACTGGTAGATTTGCCTTCAGTTTTAATGTGTGTTGGGGATGGATTAGGTGGAAAAAACTCTTCAAGAAAAGGAAAACTTTGTGGTATGCTGCAGTCTTCTGCTTCTATAAGTGAAAGCTTGATATTTACAGAGTTCCACAAATTCATTTTTTTCTACTTAATCAAGAATGAAAATAACCACAACTTGCAAAGACTCAAAAGCTCACCTAAGACAAACTGCTGCTTCATACTTTGGTTTCAACCACATGTTCTAGCCACGCTTTAGAAAATACCTGAAGTGGACAGGAGGTGTTGGAGATGTCATTAGGAGCAACTGCTCTGAATAACCAGAAAGTAATCAAATGCAGCTTGTGAGGAACAGGATATCAAGGGTTCAAGCATAGGGCACGAGGAAGAACCACGTTTTCCAGTCTGGGCAAAAACATGGCTAAAATCTGACAATGCTGTAAAAGACATTTTTCCTACGTGAAGGAGGACTGCCTACCTAAACAATTAAAGGACGATGAAACACCACAACATAAACAAAAAAAGAAAAAAAAAAGAAAGGCTGGTTAACATCTTTACTGGAGTATAATTGCTTTACAATGGTGTGTTAGTTTCTGCTTTATAACAAAGTGAATCAGCTATATGTATACATATATCCCAGCCAGCCTTTCTTAACTGGGTTCTAGGAGAGAATTCCAACCCACACAAAATGCTATGAATGACTCTTCTCGATTCTGCAAATGACGGTACACAGTTAGTGCTATTCTAGGTGCACAAGAGAGAAGTTAACTTGTTACATAGGATGGATGCTGTGAAGTGTGAGGGGTTCATTAGGAATCTCTATTGAGAAGTGCTGCCCAAATCCAGAAGCAATACTGAGGTGGGAGAATAAACCTTGGAGGTGGGAAAATAAATCAAAACCTTATAGGGAGTTCCCTAGTGGTCCAGTGGCTAAGACTCTGCACTCCCAATGCAGGGGGCCCCGGGTTCGATCCCTGGTCAGGGAACTAGATCCCACATGTCGCAACTGAGAGTTCACATGCCACAACTAAAGATCCCACATGCCGCAACTAAAAGATCCCGTGTGCCGCAACTAAAAGATCCCGCGTGCCGCAACTAAAAGATCCCGCGTGCCGCAACTAAGACCCGGCAGAACCAAATAAATAAAAAAGAAAAAAAAAACCTCATATAGGGCCGGACTTCGTATTGCTATTCTGCGGACTTCTAGGCTGTAACACACACTCGGGCTCCAAGTCCGTCACATGAATGGGCCACACGGGGCACTGGTTACATATTTATCCTCTTATCTCTTCTCCCCTTTCCAACTTGGGTCCAGGAGAACCTAAAACATAACTCTTGCATAAGACTGACATATAAAAAATAGAGCAGCTGAAATACCATAAATATAATTATTCAATAAATGCAGAGCAAAACGGCAGTGGTGAACGGGATGAGCGAGGAGATGGTGTTTGTTGCTCCTCCACTATGAACTGGCTGTGTCATCTTAGGCAAGTCGCCCATCTGACTGCACGACTTGTGTCTATAAAATGAGGCAAATCCTACTTTGTTTGCCAGAAGGAAGGAGGTTGGCTCAGCTGACATGAAAAAATCCCTTCCAATTCCAAGACCTAGAATGCCGAGGAGTTGGCACGTCTACAGGTATTCTCACCTCCTTGCAAGCCAAACACTTCCAGCTAACTCTTTTGTCAGGTCTCCTACCTTTAATGTGCCATTATTTCCACGGTGGACACACTTTCCTCCTCCCTTGACCACCCCCCTCCCCGCCTTTTTGAGCAAACTCCCTCTTATTTTTTTCTTTCTTAAAAAAAAAATCAATACGTGTATATCATTTAATAGCTCAAGTAGCGATCTCGCCCCTCCCCATCTCAGCTTCTCACTCCCCAGAGAAATAAACCTTCAATTCTTGTGGCTCTTTCTCCTTGTATTTCTCTCTCCACCTTTCTAACAGCATCTTGTTAATACTACTCTTTCCTGATTTGCAGCTTTGGATATTATTTAAGGCCTTCTTATTATGGAAGATGAAGACTTAGCTATTTTCTACACCCCAAGTATCTTTCTATAAAGCAAATATTTCCCTAATCCCCCAGCTTTAGAGACAGAATCCAGCCACTCAGCACAATGACAGCTGAAGCACCGACAGCACTTGACCACAGATTCTCGACGAGCCTGCTCTGGAAGTACGTGTACCCTGCAGCTGCATTCTCCCAAGATCGTATTAAAATTCTCCTTGTCTAGCTACGAAGATGCTAATACCATTTGTAAATGATTTTAGAGCTCTGCAGCAGTAAATAAACCACCAGGTTTCAATGGATCCAATCCTACAAGATAGGAACTTGGAAGATTGTTCATTAAATGACTATAAAACCCAAAGCCTCTCTAGTTCTATGTAGTCCCTTTACTCACTGCCTCCCCATCCCCGATGACCCCCCTTCCTTGTGGGCCCCAAACCCTCTGGGCCCAGAGTCTTCAACTGTAGGGCTCCAGGAGAACGTCAGTCCTAGGCTGGGGAGCAAAGCAGCTCGGCCTCTCCGCGGAGCTACACTGTCCATCTCTCCAGGGCACGTGGGCCTCCTCCACAAGACACGCCAGAGCACGTGTCTCCCCCACAAGACAAAAGCACAACAGAGGAATAGACTCTCGAGGGTCCTTCCGTTCTGTCCCTCTCAAGGCTCTCCGGCTCCGGGGAGAGAAATGAAAAGCTGTCTGCCAGAGGCACGGATGAGAGCGGGCTGACTCTCACCAGGGCCCCCAAATGCCCGCCACAGAACACTAGCCTCTGTTGTCGTTGCTTTATACCCTCTCCATTACTCATCTTACAAATCTGTACCAAATGGCTCAGGCACTGGAATTCCCTCCCACATCCGTATTTAATGCCGGGCACACCCTGGCCACCTAGGGATTCGCGTGCACCTGGATGGATCACGGTATCTGAGGTCTCCCAGGGAGCAGAGGAGACCGTGGGGGGTGGACGGCAACAAGGAACGTGAACAGCCAAAGGCTTAGAGTGGGTGATGATGCTTGGAGCTCGTCTCCTAGTTGTAGATGCGTCGGAAAACACAGCAAGAAAAATATGACATGAAGCTACTGAGAATCCCTCAAACTCACCCACCTTTAGATGGTCCCCCAGGATAGCAATAAAGCCAATGAGTAAAATACGAAACCCTATGATTGTTACGTACTATATTGGGGTTCAGAGCACCCATTTATTGAGCACCTATACAGCAAAGCTTTATAAGGTTGTAGAGACTATAATGAGGACTGCTTCTAATTAGATGAAGAGTCATTCATTCAGCAGATAAAATACGAACACCAAAAAAAGCGGCAGGCTTTCAAGTAGCAAGAGAGAAATAAACAAGAGTACTGTGGGATTTGAAAGAAGAGAGAACAATCATAATTGGTTCAGGGAGAAATACTAAGACACATAGATGGATAAATAGCCCAAGACTCAGAAAATCAGAGCAGTGGCTAATCTGGAGTCTCTGGTGGTGGTTCCATCAGGAAAGATGTGGACACACACCAGGCTGGTGGCAGGAGAGGCGTGGGATGACTGCAGAGGCAATGTGTTGGCGACTGGCAAGACGCATGGGCAGAGTACGTGGGTATGTGTCTGCACACGCGTGCACACATGCCAAGCTGGATGCTAATTACCATCCTGAGAAGTCAGGGGGACAGGCTGGTTTAGGCGCCGAGAGTCAGGAAAGTATGAGACAGCCCATGCTTGGCGAGCACCCAAGCCCAACAACTTCTCCACGGTGGATATGGGGGTGCCCCTTCCTCCACTTCATCCCCCAACGTGGAACATGCATCCATATGTTGTCCAGTGTCCTATTTTCCTCCCGGTCCCAAGGAATCCCCTGAAACAGAGGGAAACTCCTGGTTCCAGCAGCAGAAACAAAAGACCTCCTCCTGGTTCCTCAAGTTATGCCTCTAAAGGTTTTCTCCCACATACGCTGTTCTCTTAGAAAATTCTCATTCTGGCTCGTTAAAAGTTGTAGAGGGTCTATCACCATTTATACTCTTTCTATAATAAATGAGTTCCAAGTTCTAAACATCTGTCTTACCAATATAAGTTTTAGAACGCAACAAACCTTGGGAAGCTATAGGCTACACAGGAGTTAACGCAGCTGCTCTCTTCCATGGCTCCAGCTTTCAGAAATCTCCCTGATTTCTTAGGACAAAATGTCTCAAGACAGGGAGCTCGTGAACAAACAGGAAACCTGGCGCATTAGTCCCTGACGACACTCCCATCCTTACATGGGATGTTGCTGATAGTCAATGGCTTAATGACTGGGCTTGTCTTGGGGAAGGGAGGTAGTATTATTAATAGGCCCCTGTTTGTAAGCAAGTGGAATGAAGGCAAGGATCATAGACATCAGGGCCCACAGGGAATGCAATTAAGTCGCACTCCTCCTGCAGTGAGTTTCCGAGTGTCTGGAAGCAGCGGAGCTGTTTCTATACTTCCTTCCAGGCATTCGGCCTTACCCTAGAGCAGCACATTGATTCCCTGTGGATTAAAGGACAAAACCAGGAGGGATGCTGGCTTCCATCATCAGCCTGTTCCCTCTTGCCCTCTCCTGCTTCCATAAATCACTTCTGGCAGGTAGCTGGGAAGCAGCTGCGAATGACAGTTTTGCTCTGGAGCACAGGAAGCCACCTTTTAACCCGCCTGCTGTTGTTTGTCTCTCAAAACGTGACAAAGGAACAGATGTAAGCAACATGCCAACTGTCGAGAGGATCTGCTTGGAGCGCTATAGGAAGCCTGCTCAGAGCCACATTACACCAGCCGCTGTGCGGAGGCACAACTGAGTTCATTTCCTGACATATCCCCCCACACACACACCGTTGCCCCCGTCCCAAGCACTCTCTACTCATGTCAGGTCGGGGTCTGCAATGCTCAGGCAACTCAGTACATGCATCCCTGCTGCCACCTTCACTCCCCGCCTCGAAGCCCGTTCCCAAACCCTGTTCTAATGCCACCGAGGTCTGGTCCAGCCTCAGCTCCCAGGGGTCTTCTCTGACCCCCACAACCCTCCTTGTAAAGGACCTTGGGCCAGAGCACTTTACGGTCTGTGCTGGCTTCTAAGCTTCTCACAGGCCTGTCTCATTGCTGTCCAGACCACCCAGTTACCTCCACGAGGGCTTGAGCTGGGTTCACACACCTCTGTCTTCCCAAAGTAGTGCTTTTCAAATTACTAGTCGCAGGATGAGCGGGTTGGGAATAAAGTTAAAGGATTGCAACTAATATTTAAAATATTAAGTAAAAACACAGCTTATAAAAGATACTCTTGGGACAACTGAGGAATTATCAGGGAACTATTAGATGATATTATGAAATTCCTATTAATTTTCTTAGGTCCAGTAATGGTGTTGTATAGGAGAACGCCTTATTTTTACGCGATGCATGCTCACGTATTTAGAGGCGACTTACTTTCTGCTGGATCAGCAGAAAAATTATGTGTGTGTGCGTGTGTAAGTTCACACGCGTGCACAGATAAAGCAAATGGGGCAAAATGTTACAACTGTTGACTCTAGGTGTGGAGTATACAGGTGTTCACTGTACTATTCTTTAAATTTTCCTGTATGCTTGAAAAGTTTCATAATGAAAAGCAGAAGAAAATAAAAAGAGAAAAAAGTCACAACGCAGGGCATGAAATACGATCTGGTTTGGGATGTCTATGGATGTGTGTCCTAGGTTACAATTTAAATGTATTTCTTCCTGTGGGTCAAGGCCGAGACTTTGAAATGCTGCCCTACAGCTCCTGATGGCACAAGCACACAGCAGGTGCACACTGAACTGTTTGTTTAATTAACTTCTAAAAGCACAGAATTTTAGTGAAGGGGCAAGCTGAGAAATCATTTTGTCTCCAGTTACATCCCATTAACTCAAGCTGTGTCAAAATATCCAAGCCATTTCCTGCCTTAGCACACTTGGCTCTAACCTCAACTCCGCCTTCAGGACTCTTATCAGATGTTTAATTACTCATCAGGAACGCTACTCCCCTGCCCCGCACCCGCCGCGCAAGGGAGGTTGGGGGAGCTGGTTGTTAATGCAAAACTCTGAGAGTAGGGTGACCAGTTGTCCCAGTTTGCCTGGGACTGAAGTATGTATTTTGCTGGACTAGGGACTTCCAGTGCTAAAACTAGGACAGTCCCAGGCAAACCAGGATGGCTAGTCACCTTAAGTGTGAAGGAAGACCGGGAGCGCGCCCTGGACAGCTCTAGGAGAGCCGATACTATGTGTCTTGTAGCATCACGGCAACATGAGGGACCAGGGAAAACCCAGGGCAGCAAAATTATGACAAGGCAGAGATCTCCCTGACAGCATCCCAACAGCAACAGCAAATACCAAATTGCGAAGTGTCTCTCATGCCCCTAAACAGAACCTCTCTCTGATTATTCACCAACTCATCTGGAAAGCAAAGGACAATGGGAACTTACTGTAAAAACGTCATCATCACCAAGCTCAGCCTCATTGTGGATGGTGGAAGATGATGTTGTTGAGCCTAAAAAGACACAAAAATCACAAAAAAGTGTTTCTAAAGAGGATAAGTCAAAGCCAATCATTTAAAAAAGTATGTTTAAATAAACCACATCCTATTCCTTTCACATGTGAATCACCAGCAGAAATATGTTACCTGGGAACTAAATGCTTTTAATTTACCCTTCTTAATTGACTTTAGCCAGCATGTTCCCTAAATGAACTTTGCCTACTGTTGTTCCCAAATCAATCCCTCAAACTCCCTCACTGGCCACTGGAGACCAAGTACACAGAGAGGCACCACAGAGGCCAGCAGCATCATGACCGGCCTCCACCAGCGACCCCCGTGCCCCCACTGTGTAGTGGGAAAAGCAATGGATGGAGAACTCCGGGTTGGACGGGCCACAATCTCACTGCATAACTGGACTTAGAGGTCAGGGCTTTTCATTTACTCACGAGGGGATTTGACTAAGTAGCTAGTATGATTGCTTCCTGTACTGAAATTCAGACACTGTACTCTAAACCCCAGATTGTGGGAGCCACCTTCTAAGCTGATACCTGGGCAAAGAGGTTTTCTCTTGCAATACTAGGGTATCGATGAGTTTTCTTCGTTTTTGCGGGCCAACATTTAGGTTCATTTAGGTTCATGTCAGAAAACCCAGTTTATTCCATCAGGGAAAAAAATGGTCATTTAGGGTTCAACTGGTTTATCTGTTCAACGCTTTCTTCATTCTGGTAGGCAAATCACTATAACTTCCTCTTTTCTTTCCTGATACCACTCCGTAATGTGTGGATCAAATCAACTGACGCTGTTAATGGCCAAAAGGAAAAACATACTTAAATTTGCATAAGTAGGGCTTCCCTGGTGGCGCAGTGGTTGAGAGTCCGCCTGCCAATGCAGGGGACACGGGTTCGTGCCCCAGTCTGGGAAGATCCCACATGCCGCGGAGTGGTTGGGCCCGTGAGCCACGGCCACTGAGCCTGCGCGTCCGGAGCCTGTGCTCCGCAACGGGAGAGGCCACAGCAGTGAGAGGCCCGTGTACCGCAAAAAAAAAAAATTTGCACAAGTGATAGATCTACCAAAAGGGAAATTTAGTCTCTATCTTCTCCTTTTCTTCGTTAGGTCTTACAAAATGTACATTTGGAAAATATTTTGCTATTACATGAAACTGAAATCAAAAGACTTGCTCAGAAAGAAATGAGAAACATTTACATTTCCAATAAGGGATCACAGGAGGAAAAACAAGTCCCACAATACCCTGTGTGCAATTCCTGTTGATCTCTGAGGATTTTTCTCTACTATTTGAATTACTCTAGTCAATCAACGTTTAAGGCAAGTTCGATAGAACAGAGCTAGGTAGAGTGTATACAGAGAAAAAAATTACAAAAGAATCAAATTTTGTCTGTAGCTTCAGTGACTACGTGCGTGGACATACTGCTTCTACCAATAATACAGGATACTTTCTCTTCTAAACATTTAAAAGCTATGTTTAATAACAAGATTTTAAACATTTGCCACTTGTGTCAGATCTATGATGTGAACACTGGCTGTTACTCATTTTGGCCACCCTGGGATTGCAGTTCCCTGATTCGTGTTCCAGCCAGAACTGTCTCCCTGCTGATGTTAAGAGATGTTTCTTTTGCTTTTCTCTCTTCCCCCAAATCCGCAATGAAGAAAATAACTTCAGAACATATTTTTTCATATACAAATAAAACATATATTCTTTTGTGATTAATCTCCCCAAATTCTGAATTTGGCTTTACCGTGCCTTGCTTAATATTCCTTTCTTCACAGGGCCCTGGCTATGGAAGCTTGAACCCTTTGATTTGATAACTGAATGTGTCGAAGTGGAGAATTTGTGTGTTTGGACTCTGTGGATTCTAGAAAAGCCCACGAGAACTCACTGCCCAAGAGCCTTCCAGGCCACGATTAAATGCAACACAGTGTTTACCAGCTGCTCACCGATGGACTAAGGAGTCACAGATCCCTCTGCCTTTTCAGTAGCAGACGTACCCCCTGGGCTCTCCTTACACAACAGTGGGAAGGCATGGAGATTTCTGGGCCCATTAGAATCTATTCTCCACCTCTGGACCAAATCTGACCAAAGCTGTTTCTCAATAGTCAGGGAAAGGTAAAACACATCAAAAAGTCATTCACATGGAAGTCTAGAACTTGTCTTTTCAGAGCAGAGTCTAAAAACCAATTGGAACCACTCGTTACTCTGAAACCCATCTCCTTTTCCCCTGCACTGTCACTTAAAGTTTTTTTCTCCTTGGATGTTCCTAAAGTTTTGGCCTCTACTGACCTGGCCCCCAACCTTCCTGCAAATAATCCACAAATATATGATGGCAGACAATTCAGATTAAAAAGAACCTGGAAACCTCCCATAGTCCCGCTGAGGATGCAGTAATAAATTCAATACCTTCTATAAGGTCTTCAATTGCTTTCCTCACTCCCCTGTCAAAGGCTCGAGCATCAGCAGGGCTTTGGAAAGTAAGTCCAAACTTCCTATTGTCGACCTTCCAGTGATGAAAGGTTGGGTTGGCTTTGGTGTAGACCAAGTCCTTTCTCACATAGCATTCCAATACCACCTGAAGGATTGAAACACACAGGCGGGTTACTTGTTAAATCGTCATGATTGTGTCTGGTTACAAAAAGCTAACTAGGAACCATCGTCCTTGGTGGCAACTAACGAAAACC
Source organism: Tursiops truncatus (assembly GCF_011762595.2). Taxonomy (NCBI): domain Eukaryota; kingdom Metazoa; phylum Chordata; class Mammalia; order Artiodactyla; family Delphinidae; genus Tursiops; species Tursiops truncatus. Next base: position 34,390,846 of record NC_047047.1, on the reverse strand, counting down.
CTCCCCTCTGCCTTCACGTATCTTTGAAGGCTTCTTGGAGGAAGGCTTTGTCTGCCTCTGTTGACCATGCACTCCTTGCTACCCCGTACCCTTGGTGGTCCTCCCTTGGTGGATTCTCAATCTTCCTTCTCCTGTCCTAATGCGTGTCTCTCAGTGACCTCAAATTCAACAAGCTGAGAAAATAACTAACTTGCTCTGAAAATTCTGCCCCTAGTAACTTCCCCTTATCTAGCAATGCCAACCCCTCTCTTTTCATTCTCTCTGGCTCAAATCTCTGTGGTTTTCTTTTGCCTCTTCGGCTTTCTCTATCCCCCGTATTATTATTCACCAAGTCCATTTCATTTTTCCTTCAACATCTTTTGTATCAACCCTGTTTCAATTGCTACTACCGTGATCTAGGTCTCTACTAACCTTTTATCTGGATTATTAGAACAATCTCCAAATTTCTAGCAATCTCGTCTCAGAACGGCCTTTTGACTAAGCTATGACTTTGAGCAGATTGGCTTAGACCTTTGACCTTTTTATCTCTAAAGCGGAAGCAACACCAACGTTATCAATGAACGTACACATGAACATGCTTTGAAAACACCAAACAGTAAGAAACCTAACAGGGTCACACACGCTTCCCAGTATATCGCATTATGTTTCACTCTTTTATTTACTTCCGTTTTTGTCACCTTCACAATTTAGTACTTGGTTTCATATTATTCTCTACCAGTTTCGTGTGCATTAGTTTTGTTCCCCTAACTAGACTGTAAAAGATCAAGATGTTTTATAAAATAACTCCCTCTGTGTGTAGAGTGCTATTGCGGGTAGAGATACCAGAGTTTAAGATTATAGAATAAAAGAGGCATTGCAATCATGCGAACGTAAACTCCAGTCTTTATTCATAGAAAGCTCCAAAATATTGACAATATTTATTTCTATGGTTCCATTATATATATATCAAAATGATTTTGCTAACTTCTACTAGCTTTGATCTTGTTCTGGCAAACTTCTACATTTAACAAAATGAGATCTTATTAATTTTTTTTTGATCTTATTAATTTTTAACTAAGTGAAAGAATCAAGGCCTGCCTAAATTAATAAAAATTCCAATTAGAGAGAATATCTTTAAATGAGTACAACTTTCAAGAATACATCTAGGCAAACAGAAATTAAACATTGCCTAATAAATGTTCCCTAACTTAATAGATGAGAATAATAGTCAAATTGGCATATCAAATAGCAGTCCCAGTTAACTTTATTCCATTGTATTGAATGAAGACAACAGTCCCCTCGCACAGTTCTATTTATGATTAAATTGCTTACTATGGCCATTTTCCCCTAAGAATAGCACAATGATTAAATGTCAGCCCAGCCCCATTCCAAATTGGGGATATCCAAATAACCAAGGCTTTAACTAACAAATGTTATCTATTTTAGAATTTAATAGTCTCAATGCAAAGTCTCAAAATAAACTTTTTTGTAAAAACAAAGACTTCTGGATTTTTCCCTATTTTTTGGGTGAAAAAAATTAGTCTTTGGTTGACGTTTTCTGTGTTTAAGATTATTCCAAAGGTACATCTTCCTAGAGAAGTGCAATAAGTTCTTAGGAAAGTAAAGTTCAGCCACCTAAATTATGTGAGGGGGAGGAGGCCAGATACCACTTCTTTGTTCTCTTAAACAAAATTACATCATTACCTATCTAAGTTTAATGACAAAAATGAAAACGTTCAAATGCTTTCATCTTCCTAACAGGTATAAGCCCTCTAGTAAAGTTTTGGCATAATAGGTATCAATCTTCTGAAGTGAAGTTTAGGCATTGACTTAAAAGTTGAGAAAGGCTTTTAAAAATAGCTTTTTAAATCAGATGCGTGGGGAGACAAAAAGTGATTATATATTCTTGTTGGAGGTTTCAAAAAAATCGATACAAGAAATCCATATTGTAGAAGATTTAAGTAATTTAGGTGAGTCCATGAAGGTTCCATTCTTGCCCATCTCACCGTCCCTACCCTCAACGCCTCTCCCTTCTCCAGAACTGCCCACTGTCGGTATGGTAGACACAACTCCAGTTCCCTTCCTGCAGCTTCTTTACATATGCATGTAAGTGTGTGTGTGTGAGTCTGTTTAAATGTAGCCAAGCCTATAAATTGGTCTTTAACTTGCCTTTTTCCCCAAAATGTGTCTTGGAGATACAGGAAGGTAAAAAGGATTCTGTTTAGTGGCTGCATAAATAATATTCCTCAGTACGGATATATTAAAATTATTCAGCCATTCTCCACACTAATGGGCATTTAAGTCATTTCTAATTGGTTGCTTTTGCACTGTCTAATGCTGGAATGAACATCCTTGAACATGTTCTCAAAGTTTGGTCTCTTGGGAGCCTTCCCTCTGCACCCCCAGGTCCTTTCACGGGGTCTGGGATGGCAAAACTATTTTCATGTATTAAGATACTTTTGCTTTTTCATTGTGTTGCCAGTTCTGCTAATGGTGCAAAAGGAATGGTGGGTAAAACTGCTGTGCTGAGGCATGAATCAAGGCCAGGCAGTGGCACCAAACAGTACCAAAGTCACCGGATTCACCACTGTCACATGGTCAAAGTAAAAAAGGCCAGTCTTACGTAGGATTGTACTTGACGAAGCAGTTAAAAATTATTACATCTTGACCTGTGAATACACATCTTTCATCTCGTGTGATGAAATGGGAAGTACACATAATTGGATTCTCATATCTGCTTCTGCATTTGATCCGCTGTAATACGTTGCTTTGGCTGAAGTATGGGAAGAAACTCTGGCTTTGCACAAATGTGTAATTAGAAAAGGGAAGAGTATCTCTCATCCTTCTTACTTCTACTGCATGGGGAAGAATGACGATTGTCTCAAGGAAAAAGGTGTGTAATTGCTGCAGTTGTGAGTTGAACCAACTACTTTCCTCATGGATCACCAGGTTTACTCGAAAGAACAGCCTACAGGTGAACTACGGTTATTCAGACTTGGGTACTTGGAGGACATTTTCTTGAAGATGAACACAGCGAGCCTGTCACCTCAAGGAGAACGAGGAGATATTTGTTGCCAATAATGAAATTTCAACTTTCAAGTGAAAATTAGAATTTTGGACAGCTTCCCAATACTTAAGACTTTTCTAATGAGATCAGTGGTGATATTAAGAAATGTGATTTTTTGATATTGTAGAATTAAATGTGTCAACATTTGGAAGATCTGTTTAACTCAGTAAACCATTATTTTCCAAATGACCAATGCATGACGTTACAAAATCAGGAATGAGTAAAAGATCCATGCAAAGAGAAAGATAAACCAGTGGATTTTAATGTAATAGAGTATAAAAAGGTCACTGATATGGTTTCAGAGTCCACATTTAAGAAACTACTACGAGCCGAGTTTTGGTGTAGCATCAAAGAAGTCTATCTACGATGGTCTGAAAAGGCTATTAAAATATTTCTATGTTTTCCAACTACATATCTGTGTGAGGCTGGATTTTCTTCATGTACTTCAACCAAAACATATGGCCACAGATTGAAAGCAAGAGTAGACATTAGAATCCAGCTATTTTCTATTAAGTCGGATAATAAAGAGATCTGCAAAAATGCAAAGCAACGCTATTCTTCTAATTATTTTTTTTCTGGAAAATAGTTATATAGTTATTTGCCTATTCTTGCCTGTAAAGAATGTCCTTTATGCTAACACTACTGTTTAATTAAGATTTTTTAACAATTTCAGTTTTAATTTCTAGTATGGTAAATATTAGTAGCTAGAAGCTACAAGATAAAAGCGTTTTGGGGTCCTCAATACATTTTTAGAGGGTAAAGGGATTCTGAGACCAAAACTCTCCGATAACTGTAGCTATCCATAAAGCTCTGCTGTCTATTTCCATAGGATAGGGTTTAGATGTGGAACTGCCAAGTAAAACGGAATACACACTTTAAATTCATATCCTGCCAAACTGCCTTTCAGAGAGCTTTGCCGGCTGTGACTCCCACCAAATGTGTGTGGGAGCGCTCACAGACCTGCACTGGAATGCAACCTTTTAGATTTTGTGATTCACCTTCATAAGGTAGTTTCGCACAGGATTCATTTCAGAAGTAAAATCCTCTAATCTATCTAAAATAAGATTCAACTCAGAAATTTTTAGTTTACATATAATTTCTCAGGAAAACTTGATTGTCTCCGACTCACAAAAAATTATCCAAATAACGACTTTGTGAATGGATACTTGGAACACAGACTTTTCCCGTAGAAACAATGGAAGTTAAGTTCACAGGCGTCAACACAGAAGTCAAGTAACAACAACAACAAAAACCAATGTGCTGAATTCTAGAACTGCACTACGTTGGAAAAACCACTGACAACAGTTTCTATCAGAAAAGGCTGGTTGTCCCGGTTGGAATACTGGGAACTCTGATACCATCCGTTCTCTGTATTCCCAAAATGATCTCCACCCTCTCCTCGCCATTCCACCACTGAGGGGGAGGGGTGTCCTTCAACAACCCCACCCCATTTGCACAGCTTCCAGGAGGATTCATACCCTCCAGTGGGCAGAAATGCTGCATTACGTAAGCTTGGAGGCCAAAGGAGGAGTCACCATATTGCCGTAAGTGTGTGTGGGGTTGTGTGTTAGGAGTCCCGGATTTACCGGAGTGTGAAACAGGCACAGCGAGGGATGGAAAGATGCAGAAGCACATCTGGGTGTATGGGTGTGTGATTTAACTACTAGTGGATATAATATATAAAAGTCCAGAAGTGTAGTCACAGAATGTAAGGGGGACAAGAAGAGGGAGAAGGTGATGGAGAAACATGACAGGGGAGGGGATGAGGCACACGATCCTTGTTCAACAGCAACACACAACAGAAGCTGGTCCACAGCCAGGACTGTCCTATTCCCATGCAGAGCTGGTATGAAGGGACCAGGTTTTGGCTTCACAATGAAATGGTTCCCAGTGCTGGCTCTGCTAATGACTATGTGCCCCAGACTGGGGAAATGGATCACTTCTTGGAGAATTGAGGTTCCCCATTACAAAGTGTAGATAATATCAGTAGTATCCTCCTCCTTCAGAATGTTGCAGGAATTTAACTGAGGTTATTTACATAAAGGGCCTCAAACAAAATTGTAGACGCTCACAATTACTATGGTCAAGTCGGTGGTACGATACAAGTTTACAAATGTATCTATAAAATGAAAGGGCTGAATTAGACAATCTAAAGGCTATTCCAGGTTGACATATTCTGTGACAAACCACAGAAATACCAGGAAAAAATAGACCTAAAAAGATGTAACCATTCAGGTACAATAATTTGCTAACACAAAACTAGTAACAATAAAAATAAAAAGGGAAAAAGGGAAAAAAAATTTTCTAGCAAAATTTTTGTAGGAAAAGAACCCCAACTAAAATAAAAAAGGCAAGCAACAGATTATAAAAATATCTGCAACTATGTTGATGAAGATGAGTATCTTTATTATACTCAGAGGGCATACGTATCAAGGAGAAAAATCAGGCCCCAAAAGGTAAATACACAAAGGACACTGACAGATAATTCAGTTAAGACTGTTTAACAAACAGAAAAACATTTGATCTCATTATTAATCAACAAGATACCACTGTTACTCTAATCAAATTGGTACAGATTTAAAATATGTGACCCTCAGTGTGTTAAAGAAAATTCTCACATATGCTGGTAGCAGCTCTTTGTACAAGTATCAAAAGTCATAAAAATTTGACCCCTCAATTTATTCCAAGTAAATAATAAGTGTGGAAAATGCAGGTAGATAATACTGGGGGTAGTGGGAAGGGAAGGAATCTTAACATTTGACACTAAGGAGATCCTCAAATAAACAGTGGAAAATCAACCTGATACCAGCAACATGAAAAATTTCTTATGAGAATATCTTATGAGATATAAAACTTTAGGGACTTCCCTGGTGGTCCAGTGGTTAAGACTGCGCGCTTCCACTGCAAGGGTCAAGGGTTCGATCCCTGGTCGGGGAACTAAGATCCCACATGCCATGTGGCCCAAAAAAACAAAACAAAACAAAACCACACCACACACACAGATATAAAACTGTTTACGAGCTCTGATTACAGCTAGGTAAAAATAAAAATACGCACAAAGCGGAAAAAAACTATATCAAAGGGCTACAGGTGGTTATGCACATGCGACTTTGGCTCAGTTTGGGGTCAGTGACAGGGTATCAAATACTGGTTCCCGGCCCCCAAGATGGGTCATCCAGAACAAGGAGTCTTTCTGAATCTTAGTTTCTTCAGTTATAGCTATATAGGCTACTGTAAGGATACAACGATACATCTCAACTAAAGGGCTAGCATTGTACTCAGCCCTTAGGTAAATGCTGGCTAAAAGGTAGTTATTTTACTTTTCCTTGTTAGTGTGGTTACATTGCCTTTATTGTGAATATCTTATAAACAAGAATGTTTTAACTATTTGACTATTATGTAAGGAATTTCTTGAATGGCCATGTTTCTTAAAATGAGCTACATTCTCCCTTTAAATTTTCATTCATTTCATTTTCAGAAATGAATCAAGTGTGAAAATACCATTTCTGTTAATCCATATATAACATTTAGAAATTGTTCTGCCTTATTTTGTAACCTTTATAAACATTAAGAAGTGGTTGCAGAAGAAGATTAAGTTTGTATACTCAGCACATAAAACTCAACACATGCCGCTGTCAAGGGTCTCAAATGTACCACTGACTTATTCCTGTGGTGTCTTTGTATTTTCTCTGTTGAGATCCTGCACATTTTGAATCAATGGTTGGCTTTGGAGTATACATTCCAGGATCGAATACAGATAGGAGCATGTTCTCCCAGATTCAAGGCCACCAATTAAAAACAGACAATTTTCCTTCGTATCATAGATTCCTTCGTAACAAAGAACTGGACATCCAGTCCCTCCATGAGACTATGTTATAAACTATCAACGCCCCCATCTTTGTGAGTTAATGATTACTCTCCAAAGTGCCTATTTTTAAGCATGTAGAATTATTACACAGGAGTGTAATGCCGCTGCTTTTTGTTACTTTCTTTTCCCAAAAGTGTTTTGTTTATTAGCTTATGAAATAGAAGCTGCACTATTTTTGAGATAAACATTTATTTAGAAGTAACGTCAGACGACACTTCCTCTTTGCATTCTCTCTCTCACCATCCAAACCTTGATGGCATGCTCCATGAATAAACCCAATGTTTAAAAAAACTCTGACTTTACAGCTCACTACGATGTGATTCATAATAAAGAGCATACTTTCATTTTGAACATCTTGTTACAGTGACAGCAAGACAGCTTAATTAATCAAGACGCAAATAAGACAGCCAAATGCACGGCTTCTAAGCATCTGAGTTATACGGTGTGTAGTAAAAAGTGACTTCACTGAAAAGCCAAGGTTAGGTTTTGCAATTTGGCGCCAGCCCTGTGAATTCTAACTTTGGAAGCTTTTGCAAGAGTCTGAAGTCAGAGAAAGAAGGAAAAATATACCTACAGGAAAAGGGCTATGATTTAATGTCAAGAAATCAGCCGTTGCTAATTTAACCCACGCGCTGCACGTCTGCCATTACCAGTTTGTCTTTCTGTCGTTCACCATGGATGAGAAAGCCGCTTCGTCCATTGCCTTCGGGGTGCATGACCTTACAGACCCCCACGCGACTGATCCCGCCTCCTTCCTGTGGGAACCATCCCCCGCTGGAGTCATCTCTGGTCATAACCACAGCCTTGACGCGCACAATATAGCTGTCACTAAAACGACAACAACAAGAAGAATGGGGCATGACAATGGTCTGGAGCTGGAGGACACGTTTCACAGTGCAAGGGGACCATAGCCAGCATTTTTGGGACTCATCAAAAGAAAATCTACGCCTGGCAGCAACCTTAAAAGATAGCCTGTATCAATGTTCAGGGAAAAACCCAAACTCTTAAACTCAATATAAAAGTACGTTTAAAAAAAAAAAAAAAAAAAGACGCCCAGTCATTAAAAAATATTTGTGAATCTTTGAGAATGTATGCAAGCATAACATTCTCCAGTTTCTAGGTGGACATATTAATAATAAAACGAATGAACTTCTATCTACGGTTTGGTATCTATAAGTTCGGAAAGACGAATCTATTAACTTAAGAGGACATTATGGTTTCAACCCTTAAAACTTGGTTTATAACGAATGACCAAGGCTTAACATTTTATAAGGATAATAATCTTCTGATTTAGCGTTAAGTAGACGATAGCCCACTCCTAAATCACAAATTCACGGTGCGATCATTTATATTTCAGTTCAAATACCCTTTACACATGTGTAGCCTTCTGTTTATGATTTTATTTTTTCCAGTCTAAACTTTGATTTCGCAATAAGTTCCTTTGCACATTGGCCAAAAATCCTCTTTCCCCTCCAGAGACCAACTCTAGCTTCTTTTCGTTCTTCATCACTTTTCCGAAACTTATTTGGATTTTCGGCAAGGCCATTAAATTCTCACTTGCTGTTTTCTTTCTTGGAACAACATTGCTTTTTTTAATCCTTCAAACATACATCCCCATCTTCTACATGCCAGGCACTGTACCAGATTCTAGGGAAACAAAGATGCAGAGTAACATAGAACCCTCTCTTTCTATGCACCCCAGGCCCAGTGCTCAGAGCCTTCACTGAGAAAACAGACACACTCAGAAGAGACCTTGCACCGGTGCCCACTAGCACGCCTACTACTTGGTACCAGTATTTGCTGCCTCCCCTCCTTTAACTGTGCCTAAACGATCCATGATCTAAGCCAGGGCCAACGACTCCACTTAAATATTTTCCATGTGCTAACAGTGCCCCAATTCACATTTACACACCCAGACCTCTTCCCTAAGCTTCAGATCAGTAAAACCAACTGCCTGTGTGATTTCTCTGCTTTGGCATCTAGTAGTCACCTCAGTTAACACGTTTAAGACTGAACTCGTGATTCCCAACTGGCTCTTCCTTTGAAATATATCCAGAACACTTCTCTGACGACTGCAACAAGCCTCCTAACTGGCCTCCTTACTTCCCATACCTGCCCAACTTTCTAAGGAAGTCGAAAGGTAAGTCAGATTACGACATTCTATTCAAACTCTCCAAAAGCTTCTTATATCACTCCAAGTAAAAGTCAAAATCTAGTGCATGTCTTACTCTCCTCCTTGCTCATCCCACTTCAGTCCCATTGGCCTTGATGGTCCTCTGCATTAAGCACCCTACCTCAGGGCCTTTGCACTCGTTATTTCCTTCTCGTCAAACCCCATTTCCCACTCTTCTTTCCACACACCAACCAGGCTCATTTCCTTAATTCATTCGGGTCTCTGTCCAGGGTTATTTCATTAGAGAAGATTTCTCCGTCCACTTTATATAAAGCAGCACCCTCCATCCCTCTTACATCTTCTCACCGCGCTTTGTCTCTCTACATGCTACTAAATCAACATCTGCCCTGTTTGCCCACTTTTCCCAACCAGGATGTAAACTCCATGAGAGCAGGGACTTTGCCCTTTTTGTTTCCCGCTATATCCTTAGAACCTAGAGTGATGTCTTTCATGTAGTAGGTCGAGGAATGAATGGGTTAAATAGACAATATTTGTAAACAGGTTTTAAAAAATTATTTGTAGCTAAGAAAATCTCTGAGAAAATATAGTGTTCAATACTCATTTGCTTATGAGCCACAACGGCTTAACTGGGATAGGCTAAAGATTTCCTTTTCATTAACAGGAAAACTGAATTTAAAAAGTCACGTGGTTTCTATCATTAATCCATTCACCTCAGGATTCAACATGCATATTCCTTTAGATGAGAGAGATTAAGAACATTTTATAATATCTGTTTAGTTACATACACACAATTTGAGAATACACTTCCCCCACATTCCCCATTTATTCTAGAAAAACTAAGGGTTCCCAGGATGTGTAATTCTCTAGTATGAAACACAGCTTTCTCAAATCGTCTGTGAATGTACCGTGGGTTCATCCCAACAGGAAATGGCCAAGGTGAGTAACTGAAACTCTACACGCCTCTTGCTAAAACATGCTTTTACTTTTTTTTTTGTTGCGGCTGTGTGCTCTTCTCCCTTCCTTTGAAGGGATTAAGTAAACACGAAAAAGGGAAGTTTGCATTACTTATGTTGGTGCCATAAACTTATTTCCAAAGAGTATCATTTATTAGAGATTCAAACAAATACCCCAGCCCCTGGCTTCCAGACGACAGGGGCTCTTCATTTTGGCCTTCGACTGTGGTCTGCAACATCCTCTTTTCCTGCCCTGATTCCTTCCATGCCCATTCCCGAGGGCACAGACTTCTCTGTGGTGCGCTTCCCTATGGTCACACCAGTTTAACAGCTGAACACCAGGTCAACTGTTAATACTGGTGTAACTGATTAGGACCTGGTGTTGAGAGTGGGGGAAAGAAGACCCCCATCTCCTCTGGCAGCAACCCCAATCGCCAGCATTAACTGAGGCAAGTGACATTGAAAACAAGGCAGGGGGATAAAGTGTTGCACTGAAAGCTGCGATGGGTGTCTGCATAATCCAGCTGCATGGCCGCATGCCAACTGCTTCCTATCCGCGGTGTATTTACGTTATTCAGGCACTCACCCCGCCCAGAACAGAAAGGACAATGAACTCTACTACCAAAAAGGTATAAAGAAGGAAGAAACTCCCTTCCCACCCTCCCTGCCTCTTTCTGGAAAGAATTAAACAACATGCTTAAGCCAGATGCGGGGGTTTGTCTGTGGGGTGCGGGATGAAGCAGGAGAGGCTAAAGCAGATGCACTTCTTCATGTGCACAAGAAAAATGCTGCAGGTACGCGTTAGAAAATCCCCCCAAACGCTACTGTCAACAACAACAATCACCTCATGCTTCTGAAAGTTTCAACTGTTCAACTGGTGTAACTGATTAGGACCTGGTGAAGTTCCAGGCGTGGGTCCAAACACAAACTGAATGGAGCCCTCCCTAGTGTCTGAACTTGAGTTAAACTGACCCTCAGAGTCAATGTCATTACAAATGGTGTCTGACCACCACCTGAACACCACTACATTCTTTATATGCATTTTGAGTAAAACTGGCTTTTTCAAATTGGGCTGGGGATCTGGCCAAACGTGGTTCCTTGAAGGACAAAGCTTTGCACTCCCCACATGCAGCCTTATTTGTAAAAACAGGACTTGCTGTCCTGCAATCACTCAACATGCAACAGAGGTCGGTGACAGCCCATGGCAGGATGGGGAGGGAGAGAAAGAACAATTTTAAAGCTAGATTTTTGTTTTGGGGTGCTGATTCCAAGGTGGCACAAGTAGTTTTGCATCTCAGGCATTTATGTTCTAAGCTGTTCTCCCCAGATTCAAACCAGGCCCTGTCTGGGCCACGTTACAGAAGTAAACAAAGGGATTGTAGGAAACAGTGATGAGGCAGCATTGTGTCTGTAAAGAATGTTCACAGCCAGACAGGTCAGCACTGCCTTGACCTTCTCAGCAGCTGAAGAAGCCTCTTTTTGAGCTTCAGTTTCCTCATTTGCAAAACACGAAGAAGCAGCTTACACCGTGCTGGGATGTCCTGAGGGTTAAAGGCAGTAACTGAGGTCCAGTGCCTGATACAAAGAAGCTTGGTCAACTGTAGCCATCATAATTATTTTTGCTGAAAGGCTGACTTTAATACAAAAGCAGGTCCTTTAAAGACAAGCCTTTCTGGCCCATGAGGACTGGGTTTCCTGACTGCCTGCCTTTTTTAGCTGTCGGAGAACGGGGTGGCAGGGAGGCTTGTCGGGCCTTGGACAGCAGGAGAGCATCCAAAACGGACCTCCAGCAATGATTAATGCAAGGCAGATTTATAAAGAACAGGTCTGAGCCTACATTTCAGGCACACCTGTAGGGAAGCAGTCCGTCTGCCATGTGGGAACTGGCGCTCTGCTCCTCTGGCTCTCCCACTGGCTTCAGAGATAGAGCCTGGAACTTTGACATCCGCCATAAATACTCCCCCCGCCCCCGCCCCCACGCAGCCAGCCCTTATCTGATCACAGGGTTCTCTCCATTATGCTAAACATTACATTCACTTCCTCCCAGGCCTCTTTTCCATCCTTCTCCACGTCACCAGACCTTGAGAGGGATTAGTCCAGATCACCGCCTGTCAGGCTCCCTTTTGGTCCCAGCACAACCGCGAGCCGCCAGCTGAGCCAAATATAACACCACGTCCTCCAGGGGGACGAGGACCCCTCTTCACTGTAATCACACGCCCGGCCCACCCCCAGTCTTCCTTGAGCCTATAGATTTCAAAAAGCTCTTTGATTTAATCGAATTGTTATGTGTATATAAAGTATTACATGTATGTGTAAAACGTATGTGTGTGAAATACATGGTCTTGTCATCTTTTTAAAAAGGATCAACAAAATATTTCGGCAGAATCAAATGAGTTGAGGAGCCAAAGAGACTGGTCATGTTCTATTTAAAAGGGTGGTGGTTTCTTGAGTTTTAGTAGGTATCAACTACTTAAGAATTTTTTTTTTAAGTAGGCTGCGCTGGTTTTAGAAATGTATACAATCCAAACTTTATAAAGTTTGGAAAGGAAAGCTGTACATAATGGAGTTTTATGCATGGTGGAAACGTGGTTTTCAGCTCTGTACAAGCCCCTACAGGTAGAACACTAGCTCTGCCCGCTTCCTGTCAAACAAAATGTGTGTTGTTTGTATGGTTAGGCCATTACGGGCAACAGTGGTAAGAAGAGCATCTAGACGTGCGAGACCCCACAGGAGCCAGTTCTGGGGAAGGCACCTGGCTCTCCTCTCAAATGCAAATGAGCAGCCACTACGAAGCAGAGAAGGACTTTTCTGAACATCAAGTGTTTGCTTCTTAAAGAGAACCGGCTTGCATGATATCAGAGTTGGGGGAGCTAAAAAGTGGGCTAAGACCACTCAAGAGAAAGGCTTCCCCACAGTTAACTTAACATCCATGAAATCAGCCATGAAGTACACTTGACGGAGAGTGGTCTTGGAAACAGCCCTACCCCCATATCTGCTAGTAAGAGCATCCAGGTACCTCGAACAGGTACTGACACCGTAACTTTGCATGCATGGCACCAAGGCCCTCTGCCAGGGACCAGATTCACCCAGAGAAGAAAGCAGGCTCTTCATCCAATCTTCATAGTGTCCCTGCATTTCTGAGATGCTGCAGCTCATCTTGCCCATGCAGAGTCATTCCCCCAGACGATACAGCAGAGCTTTTATGTGTTTTATCTTTGTGATCAATTTATGCAGTTTTAAAATGGCATGTAATGAGTTTTCAGAATGGAACCCCAATATATAACATGGTACCTGGAAGGTGGTGGGTGCTTGCCTTGCAATGACTGGGGATGTAACCTTCATCCAGAAACTAACTGGGCGGAAAGCAGGGGTTCCTGCTTATACTGTGGAGTGTGAATAGGTTTTCCTCCTTTACTATGTGCTGGGCTCAGAATCTGGGAGTGAAGATAACTAGAAAATGTTTTAGGAATCCCCACTTTATTATTATTTTTGGCCATGCCACACGGCTTGTGGGATCTTAGTTCCCCGACCAGGACTGAACTCGGGCCCTTGGCAGTGAAAGTGCAGAGTCCTAACCACTGGACCACCAGGGAATTCCCTAGGAATCCCCACTTTAATCCTGCATCACAGCTAGTAAGTTCTGCTGTCCTGCAAGGTCACTAGAGCCCTCCCTGTCCAAGTTCCACCCTGAGCCAGAGGGGGAGGCATGGGGCGTGCTTATTCTCATCCTCACATGCCCCATATAAGCCCAGCATCTTTGTTGTTCAGGCTACCTAGCTACCCTGAAGCATATAAATAGACCTACTCACCCACACACTATTTTATAGTGCATGTATTAAAAGGGGTTGTTTTCTCCATTACTACGAAGGACATTGCCAGCATGACTGATATTTGAAATAGGAATGATTCTTAAATTTAATAACTTATAAATAATTCCTTAGAACCAATCCTAGGAAGTTGAAGTTTATTAGACATGGGCCTCTAGTACTTTTATTTTCCTACTTAAACTTTAATACAAAAACTCTCCTCTAGAATAACCACTGCAAACTCGTTTCTATGAGCTACTGTTTCCATGATTCAAAATAAATGCCCCTACCTTGTTTATAATATTATGTACAATACTTTCCTTTACATTACAATGTGCATTTTCCAATCTCCAAGTGCTTCCTCACACTTTCAGGCCACAAGAGCCAGAGTAGCATGTACACCGAAAATCATTCTCTGGCACGTGGAGCTGAAACACACACCCTGCAGACGTCCATGGGAATGGACACCCTGTCAGCTGTCCCAAGTGGAGGGTACTTGCTGTTCATGGGTCCTGTGACCCTTAATGGCCAAGAAAAGGAAATGAAGCCAAGACACAAAGGAATAAAGATCAGGGCTGGGAGTTAAACATGTAAGCTTGACAGATGCTTAAGAGGCCTGTGAGGAAATAGTTGAGGAAATACCAGAGGCAGTTAGGGGTCCTCTGACATCCCCACAGCCTGGAAACACTGACCAGGGAGCACTCTGGTGAGCTAGAAAAACCTACAGCTGGCGAGGCAAGTCAGAGCTTCTCGTGGCCCCCGATCCCTCACCTCAGTGACAGCCCCAATTCCAAGGGCAAACCTTCCCACGCTGAACGGGAGGTGGTGATACCCACGGCAGCGCCCAGGTACGCTGGAGGTTATCTTACAAAACACTGGTTTTGGGGTTTCCTTCTCAGCAAGGTTTACAAAGTTATATTAGAATCACTCCACTGTACTGTCTTTAAAACACAATTTAGGGCTTCCCTGGTGGGGCAGTGGTTAAGAATCTGCCTGCCAATGCAGGGGACACGGGTTCGAGCCCTGGTCTGGGAAGATCCCACATGTCGTGGAGCAACTAAGCCCGTGTGCCACAACTACTGAGCTCACGTGCACTACTGAAGCCCGCACGCGTAGAGCCCACGCTCCGCCACAAGAGAAGCCACTGCAATGAGAAGCCCATGCACTGCAATGAGAAGCCCATGCACTGCAATGAGAAGCCGCCCATGCACCGCAATGAAGAGTAGCCCCCGCTCACCGCAACTAGAGAAAGCCTGCGCACAGCAACGAAGACCCAATGCAGCGCCCCCCCCCCAAAATAATAAAAAACCCACAATTTAAAATTTAACCTCTAAGCTTTCCTCACCTGTAGTTTGAACAAGCATAAATCCTCCACAGGAAAAGAGTGATTCAGCTAGATTATACTTCTGTTGCTCTCGATTTTTTTTTCCCCTTTTGGAAAAATCATTTAACCAAAACCTTTTGATTTTACTTATTTAATATATCCAATGTCTTAAGGATGGAGCTACAGTTCTTTTTTTTCTTCAACAAAAAACCCTTTCCTACCTACATTTAAATTCAGAAACCACAAGAATACTATTGATAAATATATAATATCCACAAAGATGGATCACTTATAACTGGGGCACAATAAAGATAAAGGCATTAGAGCTGTTATGCTAATGTACAACCTAAAACCATAACACCGGGCAGTGTTAAACCTGGGCAATAAAGTGTTGGCTGAAGTAAATCTTAGCAATTTTAGAAGTTGTGTCTAAGACAGATTTTTTTAATGGCTCTTTGGCAACTCTCCCTGTGTCAATATAACTTTCCCGAGCCACTATCTCTTGAGGTGAGTAACGGACCCAGCTGGGAGAAGCAAGACCCGGCTGAGGTCAAGCCTGGAGAGATAGGGCAGGACAGGCATGGTAGCTTATTGTACAATTGGTGAAGAAAGGAATCATTTTTTCTTGAAATCTGAAGATTACTTGCTCTAATCTCTACTAATAGCAGAAATCCTAATTTCCCCACCCTGTGGATCCAGGGAACTGGAGATTCCTGGGCATATGGGCCCCTTAAATCCTAGGTGGGTTTCCTGGTTGACAGACCACTCCGGACCTCTGTATCCTTATTTGTCAAGTATCTCTACAGTGGATAATTACCTTAATAGGAGGCTCTGGAATGCATTTTAAATTATTTTTGAGTTTTAGGGGCTTCCCAGGTGGTGCAGTGGTTAAGAATCCACCTGCCAATGCAGGGGACACAGGTTAGAACCCTAGTCTGGGAAGATCTCACACGCTGTGAAGCAACTAAGCCCGTGTGCCACAACTACTGAGCCTGCGCCCTAGAGCCCGCGAGCCACAACTACTGAGCCCGCAAGCCACAACTGAAGCCTGCGCGCCTAGAGCCCATGCTCCGCAACAAGAGAAGCCACCACAATAAGAAGCCTGTGCGCCACAAAGAAGAGTAGCCCCCGCTCAGCAAAAGACCCAACGCAGCCACAAATAATAAATAAATAAATTAATTTAAAAAATTATTTTTGAGTTTTAAAACACTGGCTCCAGAAAATTAACTCACACAACCCTCTACCACGAACAAAAATCCTTCGATTTGGAAGTAAATATAATACAATTAAAAAAAATTTTTAATTTACAATCCCACTGAATTCAACAAAGTTAAAAAAATTTTTGGAAAAGATTTCTTTTTAAAAACCCAGCATCAAATGATTCTCTGCACTGCCTCAGATGAGGATTATGTTAGCACAAGGGGGATAATTCCATTTTAGACTCTTCCTTTCAAGGCAAATCTCCTTCACCAGGCAAGGCTGCCAGACCCACCTAGACGTGTCTGCATCCTGCCTCCACTCCTCGTTCCTTTTACCTGTACATCCAGGAACCATATCTGCTGTAGACAGTTACTGAAATAACAAATAAATATATCCATGTATCTGTGTTTTATTTTAATGTGAATTCTACCATAGCCTTATACACAGATTCTCTAACATGGTTAACATGGATATTTTAAGATCACCTAAAACATTTTAGGAAATCATAGTAAGATTTTATCACAACAGTTCATTAACATTAAAGGCAATCGATGGGAGATTTCTGAGTTATTCTCAAAAATCATCAAAACACGAACAACTTTGACATGAATAAGCCACTTTAAAAAAATGAAATTTATCTTATTCAAACCAAGATAGAATGAATCTGCTTCTTACAGACTGAAATGGTTCTGTCCTAAAGGGTGAGTTTCAGGGTGATCACACAGTGCGAAGTGGGGACAGGAGTCCTGGTAGGCGAGAGGCCAAAGTCTGCCTCTAGGTTTATGATTTTGCTTTTATTGTCTGCTGCTTTGCTGAGCCCAGAGTTCAGTGGGGTTCATAATTAATCAAGATCAAAGGATTACCAACTTGAAACAAAATAACCCACAGCTAAAGAACCCTTTCTTCTCCTATGTTTTTCTCCAAAAGCAATTAATTTTCTTTGACTTTCCCTGTTTTACACACCCTTCCAAAAATGGTATTTACGATCCACGTTTAAACCCCCAAAGGCCAGCTAATGGAAACGTGAGATTACTAAACAAAATTAACTCTCACCACATTAAAGTACACATGTAATAGAAAAATTGGTACTTCAAAACACAAATGGCAAAGGGAGTTGTTTAAAGTTAATAATCTCCAATTCAGGTCTTTAAATTGCAGCCCTTGAACTTCTGCGCCTGACTATCTCAGAAATCTTCGCTTTCTAACAAATTAGAGAAAACAAAAAGGAAGAGAGTGATTAATGATCACATGCTGAATTGATCCAGGAGAAGCACACCATATCTGCAACTTACTTTGAAATGCATAAAAAAATAACAGGGTGTCTCAGATGGACCGAGGGATGGATGGATAGATTATGTGGGTGATAAAGCAGTCGAAGTAAAATACTAGTTTGCAGGCTGGAGCTGGTGGGTGTTGACCGTATACTTCTTTCAACTTTTCTGAACACTTGAAGATATAAGGAGAAAGAGAAAATTTAGTGCTAGATTCTAAATGGAGATCAACACTAAACCTAGAAGATGCTGACAAAGGTACTGAAAAGTCTGCTTACTTCTCCTCACGTGATCCAGGACACATTTTCCATTTTTTTACCTGTCACCTACCACCCTCCACTCCAAAGCAAACCATGGTCAAAAGGTTAGGAAACTACTTTATCTACCTATGTTGATACCAAATTTTAAAGCTATAAAATCCTTTACAAGCCAGTCTTTAATAAGACCTGTTCTCAAAAGGAGGTGATAATTTCGCCCACAGGGAGGAAGGTCAGCATGTCCTGTTAGCGACAGGCTGACTGGATCATGATCCACTGGACACGGACACCCTTTCAGGAGGCAAGAATTCCCAATTCATTTAATTCCTTTTCTTCTAGGGTTCTGCCACCTCCCTCATCAGAGATGAAAAGCTTAACAAACAAATAAAGCACATGTGAAGCATTTGTTCTCCCTGAAGAATTCTGGACCTCTTCCTTTCCCAGGCAGAGACTAGAAGGCCTGCACGGAGAGCTTAGATCTTCAATTATCACTGGTGAAGAGCCACACAAGTTAGTTACTCGCTTTTTAAGCTAGAAAGAATCGTAGAAATTATCTACTCCAGACCCCTCACTCAGATGGAAGAATTAAAATCCAGACTGGAGGGTTTCCCTGGGGGTGCAGTGGTTGAGAATCTGCCTGCTAATGCAGGGGACACAGGTTCGAGCCCTGGTCTGGGAAGATCCCACATGCCGCAGAGCAACTAGGCCCGTGAGCCACAACTACTGAGCCTGCGCTCCGCAACAAGGGAGGCCGCGATAGTGAGAGGCCCGCGCACCGCGATGAAGAGTGGCCCCCGCTTGCCACAACTAGAGAAAGCCCTCGCACAGAAACGAAGACTCAAAACAGCAAAAATAGATTAATTAATTAATAAACTCCTACCCCCAACATCTTCTTAAAAAAAAAAAAAAAATCCAGACCGGAGAAGGGACTTGTTCAAGGTCACTGGCATTAGGGACAGATGAAGAACTAAGATCCAATCTCCAAACAACTCTCCCAGACTCCCCACGCTTTGTTTTAAAGGGGTCCAGAATTGTGGCCAAGGTCTCATATCTCAGCTAGATCATCCAGAGGATATAAGAGAGGTTATTCTCATGGGTCTCTTAAAATGTACTGGATGGACAACTGATTGTCAAAGGAATCAAAGAGCAAGTATCACTAACATAGCCGCGTGCAAAAATGGCAGAGCTGGGGGTGGGGCTGGGAAGTCCTCCCCAGTTTGGCAAAGTTTCACACCAACGGAGGCAAATCCTCATTTTTGGATCCACAGGGTGTAGCTAGTGCCCTACGTCAGCAGACTTGACCTCTGTGGCACAACTCCTTCTCACTCCTGGCTGAGACACCACAGACCCACTAAGCCCCAGTTTGTTCATGTATAAAATGAGGGAGGGGGCCCAATGACCTTTGAGGTCCCTTTTCAACTTTGGCCTCTTTATAACTTTGTGTTAAAAAAAACCACATGGCCGTAAAGTCATGCCAGAGGACTTAGCAAATATTCTACAAAAGCGTATCAGAAAACTTTCAGCAGTGAAATGCAACCGAAAACATCTTTCGAATTGAAGAAAAACTCTGAAACCACAAAGACCTGAAACCATGACAAACTAACAGATAGGCTCCCTCAGTGCAAGTGGTATTATGCAATTATAAAGCTCCCAGGAGCAAAGCTGGGCTATCAAAGTACTATGAGAAAAGCAAGAAAATGATGAAAGTTGCGTTTTAATAAGTTCCTTTGAACAAAATAGGTACAACCTACCATCCGGCTGGGATTACACATCCACAAATGCGAGATTCTCCTTAGCCACAATGGAAGAAAATCGCCAAGACATACTTATGGAGCAAATTCAGGCAAAAAAGAGAAGAGAAATTGTCTCTTTTCTCCCAAACAGTTCATCCTATAAGCTTTATCATTTGACTCAAGACAGCCACTCCAGTACCAATCTTCACTACTTTCAGAGAGAAAGAGGGAAAATGTTAAGAAAAAGCAATGAAGCAATTGCTTAACTTAAAAATGGGGAGAGACGTTTACTCATAGGCCTTTGATAAAGAAACTCTGTGTACTTCAGGTTTCCCATTGGGTCCAGGCTGCTTCAATGTCACAAATGAGCTCTGGTCAAAGTTTTCTTGTCGGGGCTTCCCTGGTGGCGCAGTGGTTGAGAATCTGCCTGCTAATGCAGGGGACACGGGTTCGAGCTCTGGTCTGGGAGGATCCCACATGCCGCGGAGCAACTGGGCCCGTGAGCCACAACTACTGAGCCTGCGCGTCTGGAGCCTGTGCTCCGCAACAAGAGAGGCCGCGATAGTGAGAGGCCCGCGCACCGCGAGGAAGAGTGGCCCCTGCTCGCTGCAACTAGAGAAAGCCCGCGTGCAGAAACGAAGACCCAACACAGCAAAAATAAATAAATTAATAAACTCCTACCCCCAACATCTTAAAAAAAAAAAAGTTTACTTGTAAATCAGTTGTTTGAAACGAGAACGTGATTTCCCCACAGAACAACCTAAAAGGGTGAGCAGTAGGATTCCCAATTCGGTCCATGGAAGCCTAATCAATTCCTAAAATACCTGAATCACAGGCCTATTCCCAAATGGTTTTGACTGCCCGCTGACGATCTCAACAGAAGCCTGTTTCCCTCCTCTGGTGGAACAGCCAGTTTTCGGCTGGGTTTTGCCATGAGTTTTCCTCCCTGGGTGTGGGGTGCAGGAGAAAGGGCAAGCAAGGAGAAGCTCTTAAACTCCTCATTTTGGCTGCATTTTGGGTCCCTGGAATTTGGCACTACTGGATCTTGAAGAGGGCAGAAAAGAGCCAGCCTGACGATCGCCTGCTAATAAGGCTGAGAAATCTTCACATCTATGCAAGCAGCAGACAAACCAAACAGAAAGCACGTAAGGTACCCAAACTCACAAGGACTGGTTTAAATGCAGTGTGACAATGGTACCAGTACCAGCGCTTTAGGAATGCCAAACAAGCGTCCCTGGGGAAACTGTTTTTTTTTTTTTTTTAATAAATTTATTTTATTTTTGGCTGCGTTGGGTCTTTGTTGCTGCACACGGGCTTTCTCTCTATTTGTGGCGAGCGGGGACTACTCTTCGTTGCAGTGCACGGGCTTCTCACTGCGGTGGCTTCTCCTGTTGCGGAGCACGGGCTGTAGGCGCGTGGGCTTCAGTAGTTGCAGTACACAGGCTCACTAGTTGTGGCTCGCGGGCCCTAGAGCACAGGCTCAGTAGTTGTGGCGCACGGGCTTAGTTGTTCCGCAGCATGTGGGATCTTCCCGGGCCAGGGATCGAACCCGTGTCCCCTGAATTGGCAGGCGGATTCTTAACCACTGCGCCACCAGGGAAACCCTGTTCTTTTCTTTTATGATGGCGATGACTGCCGGTGAGCAGTTAGAAAGGCAGCCACAAGGCAAGGCTCACAGGATCAACACGCAACTCGACTAGTTCTTGACTTATACATAGAGGGACAGGATTTGACCTACGAGGGCAATTTCCTTCTGAGATATTACAAAACAGAGCCATCCTCTTGGTACACGTGCTTCCATTCAGTTTCTTTCCTGCCATAAAAGAACTGGGGGGTAAGGAGAATGTGTAGGCCAACTAGCTACGAAGCTGGCTCACAGTTTCACACCATCTTCTTAAAATGTTGTTTCATTTGTAGGAGAGTATTCTAGTCTGATCTCAGAAAGAACTTCCAAGGAACATGAGAGATAATTAGGAAGACTAACAGCCGTTTGATTTTAAGACTCATGATCTTCACGGATAATCGAGAGCCTCGGAGGCTAATAAGCTGCTGAATATGGACTTTCCTGGCTACCACCAACACGCTTGCTCCAGGGAGCCCGACCAAGCTTTTGGTCATGCGTTCAGCGGTAGCGAAAGACCACTGCCTGAGGGAAGTCAATCCAGCAGCCAGGGCCCACTTCTAGCAGCGAGCTTTACAGGCAAGGTGGCGGTCTGTGTGGCCCAACAGATGCAACTACACTACCACGAAGCCGTGCTGTGGCTGCAGGCTGCCATCTAGTATCAGGAAGAAAGGATGAAAGGGCTTCTGTCTGAATGCCTGATCGAGAGGAACTACTCACAGCCCAGCTCATTCACCAGCGTGCTTCAGCAGCCTCTCAGGACTAAGCCCACCCCTAGGGAAGTCACAATCCCTGAAGGGAGCCACCTGGACTGAAAATTGCTCCACACCCAGCAAATTCCCACAGTGAGAAACTCGGTATATGGAAGCTCTTGGGTGAACTGAAAAAGCTAAACACAGAGTGATGTGACACGATGGCACTTTTTCTCGTGTGTTTGCACATAGGGAATTAACCCTCACATTTATTGAAGGTCAACTCCTATCTCAAAAGGCAATTAATTTCACATCCACGGTTCACTGAAGTATTACTCACAATGGCCAAGAGGTGGAAATTACCTAAATGTCCATCAGGGGATATGAATAAAGAAAATACATACAACAGAATCTTTTTCAGCTTTAAGAAAAGGAAGAAATCCTGTCGTATGTTACAACATGGATGAACTTTAAGGACATTATGCTATGTGAAATAAGCCAGTTCAAAAAGACAAACACTGCATGATTCCACTTTTAAATTCCATTATCTAAAGTAGTCAAACTCGTAGAAACAGAAAGTAGAATGGTGGTTGTGAAGAGCTGGGGTAGGGGGATATGGGAGTTGTTTAATGGGTATAGTTTCAGTTTTTCAAGATGAAAAGGTTTCAGAGATGTGCTGTACAATGACGTACATGTAGTTAACACTAATACACTGGACACTTAAAAATGGTTAAGATGGTAAATTTTATGCTATGTTTTTTGCCACACACACACAAAGTCAATTAATTTGAGAAATAAAAAGGGGCCACTTGAAATAGGTATACTCAAGAAGGACCCCAAATTCATAAATTTGGGACTTTGGCTAAAGAACATTTCTATTGTCCTTAGGTAAACATTACCTCTATTTTAAAAAAACCACAAAACTCTCCTCTAATGATGAATGTAGCATATGTCCATTGTGCAAACTACATACATTATAACCACGCTTTGATTTAAGAAATATTCTTCTATACTGTGAGGAATGATTAACAAACTACAAGACCTTCTCACGGTAACTATAAAAGATTCTGTCACTTATCACTAATATAGTTATAAGTGACAGAATCTCTAAAAATATTTACTTATTTATTAACATCTTTATTGGGGCATAATTGCTTTACAATGGTGTGTTAGTTTCTGCTTTATAACAATGTGAATCAGTTATACATATACATATGTCCCCATATCTCTTCCCTCTTAAAAATATTTTTTATGATTAGTACCTGTTTATTTCTCCTATACCAGCCTCAGTTTTTAAAATTATTTGAAACACACACACACACACACACACACACACACACACACACACTCACAAGGATTTTCTAATGGTTCCATTTCTTCAACATGGGGGCTAGATTTTTTTTTTTTAGTATTTTTCAAAGCAGAAAAAGGGGCTGTTTTCTTTTTCTTTGGAATGAGCTCCTGCCAGATTTTGCACACTGCAGTTCTTTGGCAATGTGATGAGAACACATGCCCACCCACAGACACTAATTCTGCTCCTCACTCTTCCCAAGCAGCCTCTATGACACATGCTGTCTATACTCCATTTGATGGAATTCAAGAGGCCCAGTCAAACAGCAGGCCCCGCGGGGCCGGAGCAATGGCAGGCAACCCATCTCTTCCACGGGATGGGCACAAGGAATGAGTGTTTAAAAGAAAACCACAAAAAAGCCAAACCCAACTTGTACGTCCCCAATCTGAAAATCTTTACAACTCTATGAATTAACACTGAAAATGAAAAGTCATCTCTTGGGTTGAAATCTGGAAAGAGATAGTATCTGGCTGTGGTTCCTTGCACAGAGCTCTGTGAAGACAGTGCAGCAAACTCCCCGAGCTGCACTCAAGCGGGTGCTCAAGGAAGGCAGCCTGTCCTGCAAGCCAGCAGCTTTCTAAGAGGGCTGAACTGCCATCCTGGCACCAAGGCATTTGCTTGCTCTTTGGTGATTATCAGTCATGAAGAAATGCTGGTGATTAAGAATCCAACTATGAATGGGCATGGCTTCCATTAACTGTCCCTCATCTGTCCTAAGGCAATCTGGGCATAGATGACAATGCAAACAGGTTGTCAGCAAACTTATACCTGGAAGAATGCTCAGGACTAATAAGAGTCCATACTGGTTTGATAAGAGAGTGGTCATTCACCCCGTTCACAAGTCCTTAAGAGCAGGGGTTGATGCCCTAAGGCTGTTCTGTACCTGTCTCTGGCTTTTCTGAGCCACATGAGAAAGTTGATACTCCCAGATAACGATACAAGATTTATCTACAAGTGCTATTAATCCCACCCACTGTGTAGGCAGAGTGGCCATAAACCCCGGATGTGGGGAGGACAGTGTAACAGCAGAACAGTGGGCAAAGGACAACAGGCAACGGACAGGTCCAGCTCTCCCCCGGGGGCTACGGTTACAACCACGCAACCATAAACCATCCACCAAGTACAGAAGGACAGACTGCAAACTCACTGAACAGGTCTCTCTAAATACAAATAAGTATTTTTAAATGTTGATAGATAACGTATAGTATTTTGAAAGGATTACTGAATTCATTATAGCTTTGAGTCATTAGAATATAATTTTAGCCGATGCTAAAAAGGGGAGGGGTCTTCAAAACTCAAAGATTGACAAAGACTGTCCTTGGTGTTTACTAACCTGTGCCACTAAAATATTCCAGGACGCTCTAAGCTTTCAGGATTCACCCTCCCTGACTGCCACTCCCCGCAAGGAAGAAGGGGGAAAACCCCTTTGTCCCAGGTTGTCGGTCTGCTTGGCTCAGAAGACACGGCCACCGAAACTATCAAATGAATTTCTGAGTAGGGCAGTTCTTTCTTTGATATGAGAGCCGTCCGAGAAATGATAGATTCTGAAGAACCAGAAGGGAAGAGGTAAAAGTTGCTTCTACAAATAACCATCAGTGGCTCCGGCTAAATCCATGAATGAAAAACCCAGGAGGAAACTGTTGCCTATAATGATGGATCCCCACTGAAGAGGGAATGAAAGCAAGGACAGGGCTGGGCCCGGATCACAGCATTTTCAAATGTGACACTACCCAGCGCGGAGCTCTGAACAAGGGCAGCGTCTCACTCAATATCTATCAATCGCTTCCAAGTTGAATGATGGGAAACCCACGGTACCAACTGCGCTCTGTATCCCCTCTCCCTCAAAAGGAAAAGAAGGAATCTGAAAACCACGTGGTCACTCTGGACTGAGGCTCTTGGGGCTTACATCCAAGGGGCTCCCAAAGGCTGCCACAACCCCAGGGGTGACTACAGAGATCAATATGCCCTGAGGGTGAAAAGTAACCAAAACCGAAAGAAATCACGCTGCCCTGAAATAATGCGGACAGGACCTGAGTTAGCCTCAACTGCACCAATCACAGGAGACCAAGGCCTTTTCACAGACATAGAAAAACGCCAATAAATCAAGAACTTTAAATGAAATGTTTTTATATACCTGCCTGTAATACTTTCTGTAGGCCTCAAGGAAAAAAAAGCTATCAAAACCTAAGATTTTAGGGGTAAGACAGGAATAAAGACACAGACCTACTAGAGAACGCACTTGACAATATGGGGAAGTGGGAAGGGTACGCTGTGACAAAGCGAGAGAGAGGCATGGACATATATACACTACCAAATGTAAAATAGCTAGCTAGTGGGAAGCAGCCGCATAGCACAGGGAGATCATAGCACAGGGAGATCAGCTCGGTGCTTTGTGACCACCTGGAGGGGTGGGATAGGGAGGGTGGGAGGGACGGAGACGCAAGAGGGAAGAGATATGGGGATATATGTATATGTATAACTGATTCACTTTGTTATAAAGCAGAAACTAACACACCATTGTAAAGCGATTATACTCCAAAAAGATGTAAAAAAAACTAAAAAAAGATGTTAAAAAAAAAAACCCTAAGATTTTAGCGAAATCAGGGCAAATTAGCTCATCTCCCCTTAATTCACATTATTTAGTCACATTATTTTTCTGATGACTTTTGACAAAATGAGCCCTGGGCTGAGTGTGGCATCCACCAAAGCTCCAAGAGACCCCCGTTCACTGTAAGATGGCAAAATTCGGGCTTTAGTTCAAGCTACATTTCTAAAGTAGCTTTTCTTCCATGACTTTAAAAAAAAATGTTAATGAGAAGGAATGAAGAGGACTCTCACTTTGAATCTGAAGTATTTTTTTTAATATCGCCAAGTGCTATTATTAAATATTCACTATATATGTGTGTGTACACACACACATATAAAAATAAGCAGTACAGATGTGGGCAGGAAAATTCTTAGCAAAACTCCCACATATTTCAAATACTGTTCTTCCACATTATTGTCCTCTACCATAAATAGCATGTTACAGCCTAACAGGTGGCTTTCATTTATAGAATGCAAAATTAATGAAATTTGGAGATGGTCCTGTCTCCAAAAACAAATTGGCCATTCTAAAAATAGTGTACCCCTTAATCTACAAAACAAACAGAAACACACCAAACAAACTCATTTCATGCTGGCTCACCATATCATCGGAACTGCTGAATGCATTTTAATAAATAAATTTAATACATTTACTGACAGTTTAGAATACACATACCTCAAGGAAAACAAGTCATTATTATGGGCTTTACAAGAAAGGGGAAGAGAAAAAAAGACTGCCTGTTTTTCCAGCTTGGTAACCTCAGATCTGTTTAATGCTCTCTGAGTGATAACAAAATTTACCGCCACAGACAGGGCTGCTCCACAAATGCTAAATCTTAGGCAAATTTGTGGGCAATTGTGTTACAGGCCCTGACCCAGCCATTTTGGACAGACAGACCAGAAAAGCATAAATAGCACTGCTATAAACTAACTATAGCATCTGTCCCTAACAAGTAGGATACAAAAAGTATTTTTAAAAAACATGAGGAGACGCTGAATGGACTGTCAACACTTGGAGGAATGTTTAATACACTCAAATAAACAAGATATGTGCCTTAACTAGCCAGGCATTGTTTAAATTTAGTGAGTGAAGAGAGGGTCAGACAGGCGACACAGCCTCCCAATTATGCAGAACAATCCTTCAGATCATGTGAAAGCTATAATTAAATGTTGTTATCAAATCTCCACCACCCTTTCTCCCACCTAGAAAAAGTTAATGCATGAATTCAGTATGAGCAAATTATGATTTGCAAAAAAATATTCACTTAGTCGGGGAATAAAGCTTTCTGGCATTAAGTCATCCATCTTGGAGGGGTAGGAAAAAGCACAATATTGAAAAAAAAATCCAACATAATAAATAAAATAGTTACCATTAGACCACCTCCTTAGTTCATCTCTGCTTATTCATTTTTTTAAAAGTTTTAAGCTACCCCACTCCCCCCAAAAAGGTATACCACCTCTGCTGTTTCCCTAGGCAGCATCTTTTAAACTCAGGGCTTAATAAAAGGGATGGGTTAACACCACTTCTATCTGAACGTCTAAGGAGAAATCTGTTTCCAGAAAGGAACATGAGTGGACAAGAGCTCTGTGTCAATCAAAAGACCAGTGGTTACCTATCTGTCCTCGCACGTGGATGCACACAGACACACACACACGCTTCAGTTCTGCACAATTAGAATAATTTTTCCCCTCCCTTAAAAAATGTTAAAAGCAAACACCAGAAAGGTTAGGCAGAGGAGAACCACAAGAAAATGAAGTTCATATAAACAGTAAGCACATACCTGGCGGGCGATGCCATTTCCTCTACATTGTAGAGCCCAAGTGCTGGGTATTAGCATTATTACTACTATAGAGCTTCCGAGAAAAATGGATCGGCTCTTGCGGACCTGAGAACCAGCTGGCTGCTTGAGAAGTGGTTTCCCCCATATATGATTCAGTCTCCTTGACAAATATACTGCATCGCACTGGATGAGTCATCTGAGGGTTAGTCCGCATTTTATAGGCCTGTTGTGTCATTACTCACATTCAACATCCTGCTTCTCAAAAGTGGAAG
Source organism: Tursiops truncatus (assembly GCF_011762595.2). NCBI lineage: Eukaryota > Metazoa > Chordata > Mammalia > Artiodactyla > Delphinidae > Tursiops > Tursiops truncatus. The sequence continues at coordinate 34,362,951 of NC_047047.1, read as the reverse complement.
CTGGAAGTCTGACAGCTGACAGATGCTTTTTCCAATTAAAATGTTGTTTAAAAAAAAATTCTTGTAAGTTTTGATGATCAGTCATTGATGATACTGTGAAATGCACAGGGAGCAAATGGCACGGCTCAATACCCCAGATCACAGTCTATACAGCCACAAGGGCACGTTGTTTACCCACCCCCATCCCCAAATAATTTTGTTCAGAGTTGAAAGCAAGGACCCTCCCTCCTCTTTTAAACTATCAGTGAAATCAGTATGTTGGTTCTTATGTTGTAAGGTTACCTAGTTGCAAGAGCTTTGTTTAAAAAAAAAAAAAATACACATCAAAATTTTGTCCCTGGAATAACTGTTAGGTGGGATAGTGGCATTGTGTTTATAAAATGTCTACTTTTAAGAAAAAGTATGCTAGGGATGAAATGCTATAATATCTGGGATTTGTTATGAAATATTTTTGCCCCAAAAAGGGGAAGTTTAAAGAAATGTGACAAAATCTTGGTAACTGTTGCATCTGTGTAGTGAGTGTATGGGAACTGGCTATATTATTCCCTCTTCGTTTGAGTAGCTTCGACAGTTTTCACAACAAAATATTTTTAAAAATTAAAAAAAAAAAATTCAGTCCTATGGGCTAATCGTACCGACACAAGGCAATTTTCTAGTTAGGTGAGAACTCACCATATGTGTGAATGGGGGCATCATTCACGCAGGGCAACCAAGCGGCCCTGGGGGTGTGGGGGAGTGCCAGCTGGAAGGTACGATACACGTGTCCTGAGGCACCCAGCCCCTGGACCCATCAATGCCTGGTGCCCTCTCCTCCCAAGACTGTCTGGTGGTTGTTCCACAGGCTTTCTTTGAGGACTTCACTCGTGAGCTCAATATTGACATTACGAGGGATGGGTGACTCCAGCTTCCTTATATGGTTTTGGAAAGGTTCCATGAGAGATTACAGAAGTCCCATCCAAGTCCTCTCACACCAACAAACCTCACCGGGAGGTGGCAGGGCGTTTGCACGACTCGCTTTATGCTCAAATTGGATTAAACCACCTGAAGGAGGAAGACAGCTTTGATTTTATGGCCAAGAGAAACCCCATATGTGGAAGCTCCAATGTATGTTAAAGGAAATCATTGTTGAAACTAGATGTTTAAAAAGCCATCTGTGTTGGTAGGTATGTTCTCCAAGTGTGACAAGTCATCACAGGGCAATGGAAATACAGAGGTCCTATGAAAGCCTAGGGCCTCGGGACTGCTCCCTTTAGGGCTGACACCGAAGGAGAGGAGGAAGTGTCAGGTCGAGACTCCCACCTCAGCCACCAGCCAACCAGCCTCAAAGGACTGGGCAAAGAGGGCTGCAAATTGGCTGCAAACGGTTGTGATGTCCTCACACCACATCAAGTGACCCTTACGAATCCAGACTGTTCAGGACTGTGTGGGCCGGAACTGAAGCCTTCCTTGGTTTTGACAGATTCTTTCCTCAATCGGACTGTAAGCTGCAGGCTTATCAAAATGTCCCCTTGAAATTTAAAAATAACCTTCCACACGCTTGCGAAGTATAACTGACCTTAATGCAACAGGTAGAAATGGGAGGAATTAATGAACTTCTAGCCTAATTTGAGTTTCTGTATTTAAGAAATAAATCCATACTTCTTTAAAGAACTGTATAACTCATATTTCACTAATTAAAAATACAAGAGTAGGGACTTCCCTGGTGGTGCAGTGCTTAAGACTCTGCACTCCCAATGCAGGAGGGCCCCGGGTTCAATCCCTGGTCAGGGAACTAGATCCCACATGCCACAACCAGGAGTTCGCATGCCACAACTAAGAAGCCAGTGAGCCGCAAATAAGGAGGCTGTGAGCTGCAACGAAGACCTGGCACAACCAAATATTTTTTTAAAAATACAAGAGTAATAGCAATAATAATGTACATACACACAGAGAAAAGGAATGAGAATATGGCAAATACGGTAAAATGTTAACAAATGGGGAATTGGATATAGAGGAGTCCTTCACACTATTCATTTCTCACTTACAAAAAAGTTGTAAGTTTCAAAATAAACACAGAAACAAGAAAATACACAATCCCTGTTACAAAGAAAAAAAAGATTTTTATGGATTTAATAGCCACCACAGTTTTGCTGCTCCTCCCCTCACTCATTAAAAAAAAAAAAAAAATCTTAGACCATAAGGAAATTTACCAAAATGTAAACGTTAGGAAAGCCTCTCTGGGTTAGGGTTTCTCAAAGGGTGTTCCTTGCAAACAATTTTATAAGAGGCTCCAAAAACAAAGCAAAACCAAAACCCCCTGAACGAACATTTTGGGAAAACAACATACTCCATCCTTGAGAATGCCGTTTGTTTAGTGTTGCAATTCACAAGCTCATCTGGCCACAGCAACCGCTCACCCGTTCCCATTCCTATGAGCTGAAGAAAGCACTTTGGGAACTACTGCTGTAGGTAATGGGTTACGGAATGCTTTTTTTTCCTGATCTTTTACTCTAAGTTTTCTTCAGAACACGCCTCACTTACTATAAGAACAAAAGACACGCAGACTGGGTTTCTGCCATTTGTAATGGAGATTTCTATTTGGCTGACTTGCACACTGATGGCCACCAGCAGTCTGCCCTGACCACGCTACAATGGCCTCGCCACCATCAGTGCCAGTCGAGGACCCTTGCACCTGGGCACAGCAGGTTAACAGCTCATGCTGGTGTTGGTGGTTCTGTTAAGAGCGGGTAGGCCCTGGCTGAGACCATCCAGAAGAGCTGCCCGGGCCCAGCTCCACCTGGCCAGCCTCAGAGCACTGGGTCTTGGAACGTGAAAATCAGCCTGGAGGTCTCTGGCTTCTGAATTCCCTAGGCCTTTAAATATTCATCTCCCAGCACTGATCCTTGGGCGTCAAGAAGCAGAACTCCCTGGGAAGCACAGCAGAACATGGCTTCCAATTTCTTATAACTCGCTAAAGGACTCTTATTTTTTTCATTCTTGCCATGTATTAATTTATACAAGAGTTTTCAGCAACTATCTCTTTGCATGTATTTTGGGGCGGGGGGGAGAGGGTGGCTCAAGTCCCAATACTGGTTAATGTCAAGATCTAAAAGCATAAAAGCAAATGTGAACGCCAACGATGTAGGTACCGTAGGCTGTGCCGTGCAGTGGCAAAGAGCTTGAGCCTGGAGTTACGCTATCTTGGTTCAAAATCCAGCCTGGCCCTTAGCTATGTTATGTAAGTTCTCTAAGCCTTTGCTTCTTTGTCTGTAAAATGGGTATAATACTATTAATAACCTCAGAGAATTGTTCTGAATGGGATAAATGTGATCTTTCACAGTAAGTACTTAGTATAGGGCCTGGCCACCTACAGAGCACTCGTTAATTCATGCAAACAACAACCATGAGGACGTTTGCAAGTTTTATGAATTTAGACTGTGAGACGTGGGCAAATCACGGCCAGCCACCACACTGGTCTGTGGCCTATCGTCTTGTGGCCACTTTAGAGCTACGAACGCAGAATTGAGCAGTTGTGACAGAAACCATATGGTCCCCAAAGGTGAAAATATTTACTATCCAGACCTTTACAGAAAAAGTTTTTCGACCCCTGGTGATTAACGTCTGGGTGGATAAAGAACCAGGTCTTTTCCCTATAGAAGTTTTGGTCGTTGCTCCCTTACTTTGTTTAATATCTCAATTTAGAATCAGATACACAAGCATTATTTCTGGTGATTTGGTCCACATGAGCTGTGTAGCTCATGCTTTCCTTACAATGCAAAACACACACCACAGTGCTGTCTCATGGTGGGTGGAGAAATCCACAGAGCCTGAGGTTGCCTGTTGGTCTTTCCGCCTCCCCTCCTTCCTGACCTCCCCTATTTCAGAGTCCAGCGACCGCAGCTGATGTGATTCCACAGCTGTAATTTCCCTCCCCCAAGTCACATCTGTGCATTATGTCGAAACCACATGCGTCCCCAGAGCCTCAAGCAAGAGGTGAAAGATGATCTGGAAGAGGCATTTAGGAAACTGAGCAAAAAGAAATGAAGGGTGCTTTCAAGAGGGCTGGACAGCCATGGGCAGGATTCATACAGCACAAGCGGCCTTCAGAAACAACGGCTGCTGCAACACTGCCCCAGCCAGCAGGAGTCCTGTAAGGAGACTGGGGGCCAACCCAGAAAAATGAAGAACACGCCTCAAAGGCAGGTCCCGAGACTCATCCCCGCATCCAATCGTGCTGCCTATTTTCTTTGGCAGGAACGCTTGTTTATTTGGGGAAAATAAACCCACAGTATTAATGGATAATGCAGGTGAAGGGACTCCTGGGACTGGTCTCTGTGAGAGGAAACTTGAACAAAAGAAACCATTCGAACTGCCTTCAGTTAGTTCTCTTACCAAAAAAAAAAAAGTCTTAGCCAGCTGATCGGACAGAGATGAAATCTGGGGGGTACTTAGACACCCAGTTTTTCTGGTGGTCACTTGCCTTCCCGGCATACATCAACATCTTTGCGACGTCAATCCAATAGAAAACCGCCTGTGTTAAATACTAAAGTGAAGGATGAGCGTTGGACTACAGCTGGTCAAGAATGAGGAGGGAAGCAGAGGATTTCAGAGATGGCACGCAGAGTGACAAATCGCACTTGCAGCCAGCTCAGTTTTCAGCTGCGTTCCTTTAAGGTGTAACTGTCTAGCACAGGGGTAAAGGAAGGCTTTCTCCAAAGCTCACGGTTAATTTGGGGATGTTCAGCTCGGCCAGAGCCAGAAGACCTGCGATGATTAAATGCATATGAGCTGTTAAGCTAAGCAGATCTTTTTTTTTTTTTTTTTTTAATAATAGTCCCTATGATACGAGGACCTTTCAGAGCTGGGCTTGTGGATTCAGCCAGGTTTCTTCAGGGAAAGGCAACGGGAACTCACATTCACCCGGTGCCCATTTTGTGTGGGGTACTCTGTAGGGCTATATTAATGCACCAGCAAATTTTGTTCCTGGCCTGTGTGGAGGAAAACAGGAATGAGCTACTAGGTCGATCTAGGCTAGATAGTCTGAATTTTTCAGCACAGGATGTTACACAAACAAGACTGATAAAAGAGGAAGAAGGAGTCTGAAATACATCAGAAATATGGGAATGTCACCCTGGGAAATTACAGAAGGAACCATGGACTTGATTAGCAAGGAATAGGTAAGAGCATTCAGGGTTCTGGGTCTATGGCCGAGGGGCAGGCCAGGCGTCCAGCAGATCACTTTTCGCTTCCAGCCTGGAGAGCAAACAGGGCAACAGGGCCTGGCCTCAGAGACCTGGGCTGCAGACAGAAACCAAACCTACATCTAGGGGTGGAACTTTAAGTTCAAGGGATGAGGTTGCCTCAAGACCTGGAAAGACACTCTTTCTCTCTGTCTCTGTCCCCATACACACACATAGGGAGTGCCTAAGGGGTGACTCTGTGTACTTAGTAACATCTGCCAGGCTGAACAGTGAGGTCTTTGCTTGAAATCTGCTTAAGGTTGGACAGCTTATTCCTCAAGGTACACTCGTTATCATGAGGATCACGGCACAGACTGAGCATACTAGACCCGAATCTGCCATCAGCCTAGCTCAGTCCAATCTGTTGTCTTCCTAACTTCAGGCCGGAATTAGACCCGAAGCCACTCAAATGCTGCATAATTGCAGGGACAGTCTTCAGAAGAGGAGTCTACCACTCATCTTGATTGCTGTTGGTCGCTAAAAACATATGCAAGACAATGGCAGTCACCTCTATTTGTCAGATGGCTCTGCAGGTATTCAGCTGTGGAAATAGAAATCGCTTCTGAGAACTCCCAAGAGTACTCTTTAATCATCTGCCTACGTATACAGCGCACATGACTGGGGTTAGAAATCCTGCAAATTTATTCTGTTGGGAGGCAGTAGCTTGGGCCTGGCTTTACCACTAGCTATGTGACCTTGGGCTGCAGAGTCCCTTCTTTGTGCCTCAATTTCCTTGTCTAGAAAACGCAGGGCTTAAACTAGTTCAGTCCTTGAAGCTCCAAAATTGTACAAAGAATGGATGGATGACAGCTAAACGAGAAAACTGCCCAGTAATGAAAGCAGACAGAGGAGAGAGTGGCGTGGAAGGAAAGCTGGGCAGTGCTGGTTCAAGACTCAGGGCTTGTTGGGGCAGAGCTATGTTCCCGACCCTGGATCTAAGAGGCCAGCTTAAACTAACCCACACGCTTAAAAGGATGCAGATCTCGCAGCTTGCCCAGCTTGCCCTCTCGGCAAGCCCTTGCTGCCCTCAACGGCAATAGCAAGTCCGAGGGTGGGAGCGCCAGCAGGTGCCCCCAGAATGGGGCCCTGGGCCAAGAGGAGCTCTCCTGACAGTGCAGCCCTGAGGTCACATGGCAGCCACCGGCCAGGGTCGCTCTGTCCCCTCCCCCTCCCCATCTTACTTGTATTTAACCAGGAAAAAATGTGATAGCACATGGATAGCCTAGGCAGTGGATAAATACCTCAGAAGTCCTCTTGCAGCAAGTGTCTATATATGTTGTGGTTATTTTCTGTCTTACATGTTCTCAAATGTTTATATTTCAATAAACCTCTCTCTCTCTCTCTCTCACACACACACACACACACACAAAGGATGAGGATCTCATGCCAAAGCTGGAACTGACTTTTCCTTACAAACAACATTAGTCAACAATAGCAGCTAATGTCAACATTAGCCATGGTTGTATTATAGGCAGGTGCTGAGCCTTACAATCTCACAGGATTTTTAATCACAGACAGAAACTAGAGATAGGGGAACAGTCTAGCACACCCTCTTCTCCGTCTTCATGGCTATCTGAACCACAACGACAGCATTTTGCTATGATTTGCACGTTATCTTTGCCATTGGACTTGAGACTCTTAAGAAAAGTTTTTTTTCACTTTTGTAGCTCAGCGTCTGGCAAATGGTAAACCCTTGGTAGATTGAGTTTCTTCCATTCATTCAACAGATGCAGGTTAACCTTTATTGGCTTAAATAGGGGGTGGAGATTAACTGCTATTGTTGACTAATGTTTGTAAGGAAAAGTCAATTCAAGCTTTGGCATGAGATCCGCATCCTTTTAAATGTGTGGGTTAGATTAAATTTAATGTATTCTTTGCCACTATCTGAATCCTATTAAAAAATAATTGGGAAATAATATTTCCCCATTTTTCTATTTATTCATTTCTGATTTAAAAAAAAACAAAAGATATTGCATGTAGGGCTTAGCCAGATTTTTTTGTTCCGTCTTTTAGTTCAGCACCCCCTAGCGACAAATAAGTGATTTACAGGTTTAGCACCTTATGGGCCTTGACTGTTAACTAAAAACCAGAAGAGCAGCCTAGAATTCTAAAATGAACCTTAGAAATATCTACTTCTACACCAACCACATTTGACAGATGAGAAAACTAAGATCATCGGCCAAGTTTCTTGTTCAAATTCAGTTGTAGCAGCCAGAAAGAACTGGGCCTAAAACTTCTGACACTAAGTCCATTGTTCTTTACTGAGAATTACCTACCTAGCTAAAACCAAAATCATCCCTAAATTCTGTCACATTGTTAACTTCTGGTTTCGGAAAAGCAATCAGAGATGATTCCAAAACAAGAAAAGTAGATGACGGTGTCCAGAATATGTACCTGCACTAGAATTCTCAGGTACCAGGTTAAATAAATCATCAGAAGGGTAGCCAAAGTTACTCATTATTCTGAAAAGTTTTTCTGACTTTGCCATCAACATTTAAGTTCTATCAGAAATTTTTAAAATGGGCCAGTGAAGTCGAGTTAGGGCTTGCCAGTCAATACATTGCAAACTATCAGATAAAGATTACAGATCACTGCCATAGGCACAAGCTTCTTGAGTTCTATGTAGGGAAGGCATAGGTGGTGAACATACAACTTGCTTCAAGCATCCCCCTTTCAAAGGAACCAAATATTTATAATCTACTACAGGGACAGAGGAGGGCTTACTCACTCTCTTCACTTAGTTGCCATTTAAAACGACAGTCTTCAAGTTTTATTAAAATAAGTATCAGATGGCTAAGAGGGAACAATGAGGGGGAACGGACAACGAACGCGGGTCCCACCTATTTTATAGATGAAAAACCAAAGAGTAAGCCCCAAATGCACAAACTGGAATAAAATATAAAAGGTACATTTGTGGCAGAGCAGAAGAAGAATAGGTCCTCAGTGTCCTTGAATTTCATCTTTCAGAGTGCTTTTAAACAAGGCTTGTTCCTTCATGTTCTGTGTTTGAAGTCTCCCCAAAGATTCTCTCTGCACCTCTTTCTCCACTCAAGGGGGAGAAAACTGTTCCATGGACTTCATTTGTTTGTTTCCTGTGAGCCCCGAGGAATTGCCTGATACTGAGAATATGCCGGATGTGAAGAGCAAGTCTTAACATCACAACATCCCATGCTACTAGGGTGGGACCAGTTCAGCTCAGAGGGATTTTGCTACCACTCAAGAGAAGCTGAAATAAATATAAACATAGACAATATGGCACACAGGATGCCAATGCATAAGCAAAAGATTGCACAGAGGGACTAGAATGGGAAAGGAAGCCATGCCCACCCTCCCCAGCTCCACCCACCACGCCCCCTCCTCAGAAGACGGCAGCTAAATGTGCAGGAGGACACAGGCAGCCCACCTTCCCTGTCCCCTACAGTTCAACTTTGGATCTCAGGATGAGGAAGGGAAAAAGCCTATGGGCTGCAGAATAGCACCAAATATTTATAATCTACTACTGAGCAAGGCATCACGGGAAGAACATGCCACACATTCCCTGGGCTGGCCAGAGCCTCACTGGTCCATTTCACAACAGACCTGGCATGTTTAAGTACAGGTAATCAGCGGTCAGAAGCTTGCAAAACAGATTAGATGGGACATAACAAGTAATCAATTTATCTGTACAATGTAAGTATAGATGTATTTATCCCTTTTAGTTCAGTTAATTGTTCTGCTTAGGTAACACATTCATGATTTATAAACCAAAGTATAAAAAGGTATACTCCCAACACATCCCATCTGTCCTGTTTCTTCTCCCACCCGACAAGCCAGCAGTAACCACCTTTTAAAAGTTGCGTATCCTTCCGGGGTTTATGCAAATACATTTATTCTCCCCCCTTCTCACAAAAAAGGTAGCATGTCAGTCACATGTTCTGGACCTTGCTTTTTATCCCTTGGAGATCTTTCCATATGGAAACATAGACAACTAATTCATTCCCTCCTTACATCTGTACAATATCCGACTATAAGGATACACCATGGTTTATTTAACCAGTCCCTCATTAATGAACATTTAGGCTCTTCTAAACCTTTTGCCATTGAGAACAATCCTGGGATGAACAACTTTATATATTAGAGTTGCTTTTATATATTAAGATGTTTACTTACTGCTCTGTAACTACCTGATCATGGTACAGAGATAGAAAGAAGAAAATCTTACAACTACAAATCCATCTGAAATCTTGACTTCAGAAAAAAATCAGATTTTGGAAGTATATAAAAGGAGATTTTGATGTGGTTTGATACATATGGAGTAGGTACTCCGTCGACATTTGTAGGAGTGAGACAGCATTCAGTTATTATCATTATTTAATAATAATTATTATTCAATTATTCTTTAACTTCTGACCCCTCAGAATTATTATTATTCAATTATTATTTAATGATAACTCAATTATCATTCTTCTCCTTCTCACCCCCCAAAAGCCTCAGCACCCATCCATCCTAGGAGACACCCAGGCATCTGCCCCTTTAAGAAATTCTAACAGCATTCTATCTCATAGACATTGTGCCGAAGCGATGACTATGAGGTGTCTAGTGCTGCCTCAGAGGGCATAAGGTAACCATCTCTGTCGCTGGTCATCATCTGAACCTAAACTCAGAGGTCCAGCTGGAGGTGAAGGCACCCAGAGCCAGCTGCACCCCTGGGGAGGCAGGGCTGAGCTGTAGGCTGCTCCCCACAACAGAGCCTCAGTCCCAGGTGAACCCCCAGAAGTAAACAGCTAATAGGACCCCTCAGCAGAGCCCAGAGAGGGCCCAAGAGGCAGTCCTAGCCCTTCCCAGCCACCGCCTCCAGCACAGGAGCAGGAAATTCTAAGCTGTCCACGGAACTGACTCATAATTCTCTTTTCACAAGCATCCTGAAGGTTCTATTCTAAGTTTACCAAAGGGAACATGCCTTCAGGCAGAAGCAGAACAGCACAGAAGTGGCTGCGGCTGGGGCCTCAATGAGCATTTCCTCTGTGACAGGTCAAGGTCCCACCAGAAGGGCTAAGAAAAGTATGGAGGAGACCAAATGCCATTTACACCTCCTCGCAGAGGTCCACATGCATCATTACCTGTGTTTGTACACAGCGATGGCTTAATTACCCCAGGGTTAAAGCCAAACATTAAAAATGAACTATACTTGTTTGGACACGAATTGGAACAAACCAAATGTATAAAAGCATTTCTTAAAACAAACAGGAAAAAACTGAACATGGATTTGTTATTAGATGAGATTACATAATTACTGTTAATTTTCTTAAGTGTGATGATGGTATTGTGGTTATATTTTTTAAGTCATTTCTTAGAGATACATATTGAAGTATTTATGGATGAAATGATGCATGGGATTTGCTTTAAAATACAACCCACCCCATCTCTTCAAAAAAGTGTGTGGTGAATGACTGCTGAATGGTGAGGACATGGGTTCCATTACACTGCCCTCTTTTTTCTTTTTTTTATAAATTTATTTATTTTTATTTTTGGCTGCACTGGGTCTTTGTTGGAGCACATAGGCTTTCTCTAGTTGTGGCAAGAGGGAGCTACTCTTACTTGCAGTGCGTGGCTTCTCATTGCGGTGGCTTCTCTTGTTGTGGAGCACGGGCTCTAGGCGTACGGGCTTCAGTAGCTGTGGCTCGCGGGCTCTAGAGCGCAGGCTCAGTAGTTGTGGCACACGGGCTTAGTTGCTCTGAGGCATGTGGGATCTTCCCGGACCAGGGCTTGAACCTGTGTCGCCTGCATTGGCAGGCGGATTCTTAACCACTGCGCCACCAGGGAAGTCCTATACTGCCCTCTTCACCTTTGAGAATATGTAAAATGTTTCATAAGAAAACACGTTGTTTTAATAGCTATATGCCACTGAGACCTCACTACTGAGGACAGGCAGTTCAACCCCCAGGACGGACACCTTGGCCCCAGATGATAGAGTTAGTGACCCCACGAAAGCAAGTCAACTCAGTAAGTAACTGCACCAGAAGATTTTTCTTCCTGTCAAGTAAGACACTGGTTCTCAAACTTGCACATTGGAATCACCTGGGAGTTCTGTGTGTGTGTGTGTGTGTGTGTGTTTTCAAATTGGTGCCTAACCTAATTGTTTGAGGGCATGGTCTGGATTTCTAGATTTTTCAAAGTTCCAGGTAATTCTAACGGACAGCAACGTTTGAGAATCAGCGCTCCAGAAACCTAAAAGCGTGGTTCAGGAAAAAGTCAGGGGTAAGTGTTAGAGGACAGTGGAAGCTAGACACCTTCTGCTCGAGTCTACCTGCAACCTCTTTAGTCTACTCAGCTGTCGGTCCAGGGCCCCCAAGTCTGGGGCTCAGGCCAAGCTTCCCTGAATTACTGGTGCAATTAAGGAGGACACTAGAGCTATACAGTACAAGCAGGGACTTGGCAAATAGATGAAAGCCAGAAGCTGGGCCTACTTTAAATCCAAACAAGAGACGACCTGTTGTCAACATCAGGCTTGAAGTTCACATGACTGTCCACCTTCACTCACCTGGGCATTAATTAAGTGCCAATGTGCACCCTGCTGAGGCCACACTGTGTTTACCACAGAAAAGCGTCTGTTCTAAGAGGAGACAGTGGGTCTTAGGCAGCTTAATGGGTTAGAGCTGCTGGGCAATGGACCCCTAACAGCTGACCTTATTCAAAGCAGAGAGGAAGTGGCAATTCTCCTCTTGGGAGTATGAGCCTCACCTCACAGAGGGACTGGGGAAGTTTTCCTGTGACAGGTGGCATATTCTGATGTACAATTGTGGGTCTCTGCCCACATTTCTGTGGCAATGGGGTTAATTCTGGTGTCATTCTCAGGGCCCTGGGAGAGGTGGAGAGCTTGCATCTGTCAAAGCTCCTCATAGACGGAACCCCTCTGACCCTCTCTCACCACCACCCTGAAGTGTTATTGTGTTCTCACTTTACACAGGACAGAAACGAGGCCCAGGCAATGCTATGACGCCATAGTCAACCTGGCAATAGACAGCAGAGCTGGAGTTCGACCAAACAAATTCCACAGCCACGTCCTCCAAGATAAACTGAACGTGGCACCTCTCACATCCACCCATAGAAAATAATCCAAAGGTTGCTGGTGGCCCAGCCTTCCTGGATGAACCTATTAGTCATCATGAGCATCTATAGACACCAAACCCTTGAACTTTCTTCCATCATTCCATGGGGACATGCGTTTGTCCTCCACCCCTGGTGAGCCCCAGCTGAGTGCCGCTCTCCAGCCACTCAGAAGTCCGTGGAATCCGGAAGGAGGGAGGAGTCCTTCTCAAACGTCCAGCTTTAAAGTCCTGGCGGAGGCCAGCAAGCTGAGGGCCCTGCGCTAGACATACACACACTCCCACCTTCAGATTTGAATTCTGTACGTCACAAGGGGTAAACACACCAGGAACACAAGTCAACCCAGGGCCAAAGCCAGATTTTGGCCTCTACTCCTTGGATGCAGGAAACCTCCTGCTATGAGCTTCAGCAGCAGCTACACAAGTGGCAAATGAAAGGCCAACTCAGCTGGTACTTAATCCAGTAGGTGTACATAAGGCTAATTTTTTCTCCCAAAACACAACCTTATAGGTCTTAGTACTGCCCACTTACCATCAAACCCCTGCCTTTAAAGTTTTGGTCCTAGGAGACTCTGTTACTGTTCCAAAGATGCTATCCCAGGTCAAAGCTGCCTGGAATCCTTCTTCTGGAACTGCCTTCGAGGTTAGTCTTTTTATTTTATTTTATTTATTTATTTGCTGCATTGGGTCTTTTTTTTTTTTTTTTTTTAAGCGGTATGCGGGCCTCTCACTGTTGTGGCCTCTCCCGTTGCGGAGCACAGGCTCCGGACGCGCAGGCTCAGCGGCCATGGCCATGGCCCACGGGCCTAGCCGCTCCGAGGCATGTGGGATCTTCCCGGACCGGGGCACGAACTCATGTCCCCTGCATCAGCAGGCGGACTCTCAACCACTGCGCCACCAGGGAAGCCCTGCATTGGGTCTTTGTTGCTGCGTGTGGACTTTCTCTAGTTGTGGCGAGCGGGGGCTACTCTTCGTTGCGGTGTGTGGGCTTCTCATTGCGGTGGCTTCTCTTGTTGCAGAGCACGGGCTCTAGGCGCACGGGCTTCAGTAGTTGTGGCTCACGGGCTCAGTAGTTGTAGCTTGCGGGCTCTAGAGCGCAGGCGTCGTGGTTGTGGCGCACGGGCTTAGTTGCTCCGCGGCATGTGGGATCTGCCCTGACCAGGGCTCGAACCCATGTCCCCTGCATTGGCAGGTGGATTCTTAACCACTGCGCCACCAGGGAAGCCCAAGGCTAGTCTTATAATAAATGAGTCTGCCATTAAAAATTTTTTTTAAAAAAATCAATCCTTACTTTTTAGTTAAGCACCATTTCTTAACTTATAGTGGAACCATCACCAAAGCTTATTGTCGACTTATTCATTAGACTTAGCTCTAATGAACTTAAGGCCATTTCCAAACTTAAAATCTAGCTTTACAATAGAAATACTTAATATCACCACCTTTTCTTCTTCTGAAGAGTTCCAAAAAGGCTCCTGAAAATGTTTCAAGCAAATGGCTAGGAGATGGAGATGGGCATGGAGGTGCCTGAGATCACAGCTTTGAAAGATACACTCAAGTACCAAGGTGTACGGACTCAGATACAAAGGTACATGCTCTGATACTGTTTGCCTTAAAACAACAAAAAACTCAAGCCACATGATATCTTATGGTACATTTTATATGTGCCTATAATCCATCACGCAGCATTAAATGGCATTAATAATAATCATAATGAAATGTTGGTTGACATTGACCTAACATGTGCCAAGGACACTATGCCTTCTGTGTCCTCTTGAAATCTCACAGCAGTTACCTGAGGCAGGGCCTATGAGTATCCCCATTTTACAGGTGGGGAAACTGCCACCCAGAGAATGGAGAACCTGCCCTATGAACCCATTGGGTGGCAGAACCAAAAGAGCAGTCGGACTCCGGGGCATACAGCTCTCAACCCCTGGGCTCATTTCCAAACCTCACCAGGTGAGCCAGCCACTGGTGGAGCTGCCCCTTCTGCACCAATACAACAGCAGCAGAGCACCCTGGTGATGCAAATGCAACATCTTGCAAGTCGGCCCTGGACCTTCCACCACAAAAACACATGGGGAGAAGGCTGTGTAGCACACAGTATTTCAAAAGCCAGGTGAGGGCTTCCCTGGTGGCGCAGTGGTTAAGAATCCGCCTGCCAATGCAGGGGGACCCGGGTTCGAGCCCTGGTCTGGGAAGATCCCACATGCCACGGAGCAACTAAGCCTGTGTGCCACAACTACTGAGACTGCGTGCTGCAACTACTGAAGCCTGCGTGCCTAGGTCCTGTGCTCCGCAACAAGAGAAGCCACAGCAATGAGAAGCCCGCACACCGCATCGAAGAGTAGTCCCTGCTCTCCACAACTAGAGAAAGCCTGCGCGCAGCAACGAAGACCCAACCCAGCCCCCCCCCCCCAAAAAAAAAGCCAGGTGAGAGGGTGTCCTCCCAGCAAAGCTCAGAAGCACCCACAGTATTCAATTCTTAGCTCGGAGGGTTCAGCAACCCAGGACTGAACCCTCCCCTGGTGTCCTGTCCCAGCCTGTGCCGTCAACGTTTCGATAACAAACTAATGCTTGTGCAGAATGGAGCAATACATCCATGGGCTGGTCTGGCAGTGCCGAGTGACACCCTACGGTTAAACACCAGGATCTGGAGTCGCACCGTCCGAGCTGCCCTCCCCGCCCCATCGACTTCCAGCTATGAGTCCTCGGACAACTTACTTCGTCTTTCTAAAGTGCGTTTTCTCCATCTGTAGAATGGAGAAACAAGGCCGCCTACTCTGGGGTATCTCAAAGTTTGTGATGCCAATTAAGTGTACATGTAATAAAGCACATCGCACAGAGCAAGAACTTTAAAAAAAATGCGATTTCTTATGTCAATTATTCCAGCAGAGCTTAAGTATACGACAGACAGCTATGTGGACAAAAGATGTCAAAATTACGGAGTGCCCTGATGCAGTGCTGTTCTGCTGCCTGATGACAGATCTCCCCCGCCGCCACCCTGCCGGTCAGCACAGGTGCCCAAGCAGAGAAATTTGACTGTGTCATATCCTTTGGCAAATGATAACTATACAATCCATCAGGTTCCTCCTGGACCTCTGAAGTCAACATGAAACTCCTTGTAACAGGGAATTACTTGGGGTTTTCAAACACCAGTTGGAATTTCCCCCCTTTTTTCCTGAAAGGCCAACCTGACATTAGGAGGTCGGCTGTGGTTCTGTACTTCTCAAAGCAGGGCTTTCTGAAGCTTCACATCCACTTTGCGTTTTCCCAAGATATGTTTACACTTGCATAACCACTCCAAAGGCGGTGGAGGGGTGGGGGGTGACGGACCTGGGGACTGGTCTCAAATAGTGGCTTCCCAGGCCCATCCGGAGAGTTCCTGAGTTGGCAGCTACCGGAGCCTGACCTGGGGCAGAAGAACAATCTAAACAAGAGAATAAAGCAAAACAATAAGCCCCCTGAACACCACGACCCCTGCATGTCCCAAGCTGACTGAGGGGAAGAGTTCTGAATCGGTGGGGGGCGGGGGGGGGGAAGAGGCTAAGGGAAAAAAAAATTCAGCCAGGAGGGGTACTTTTGAAAGGATTTTTAAAAATTCCTGCTGCTGCTTATTCAGTTATTAACCCTCTGCCTGGAAGTAGGCTGTCCCACCCACTGCCCTGAGCAGTCTATGGTTAGGGCTGGGTCACCGCTCTGCCAGGCCACCAGGCAGAGGGACCTCTGTGACCTGTATTCGCCTCGAAGCCACAACAGGCAGCTGAGCTCACAGCACTGTCCTATAGAAATGTAACGTGAGCCCCACATGCAATTTAAGTTTTTCTAGTAGTCACATTAAAAAGTAATAAAACCCAGGCAAAACTAATTAGAATATTGAATAATATAGTGGACATAATCTAGTATATCTAAAATATCTTGGATAATATTTTTAATCAAGATGAAGGAATTACTAAGGAGATATTTTACATTCTTTTTCTTGGTACTAAGGCTTCAAAGTCCAAAGTGTATTGTACACTTACAGCCCATCTCAGTTCATACTAGCCTCATTTCAAGTGCACAACAGCCCAGGAGGCTAAAGTATTGGACAGTGCGGGTCTAGAGCAGTGGGCCATTCCCAATCTGGTTACCTGAATCGCCAAGGGCGAGGGGTGGTGCCCTGTGCACAACATGACATGCCAACCCCACCTCGGAAGGGCTCAGGAGAGGCAGCTGGCAGCCTTCCAGGTTCTGCTGAGGCACAAGCCGCCACCCACACAGCCCAGTCCCCGCCGCCTCTCTGTAAGAGTCATACAAGAAGACTTACATTTAAAATACACCCACCAGCGCTTCCCTGGTGGCACAGTGGTTAAGAATCTGCCTGCCAATGCAGGGGACACGGGTTCGATCCCTGGTCCGGGAAGATCCCACATGCCGCGGAGCAAGTAAGCCCGTGTGCCACAACTACTGAAGCCTGCGCTCTAGAGCTCGCAAGCCACAACTACTGAGCCCGTGTGCCACACTACTGAGCCTGCTCTCTAGAACCCGTGAGCCACAACTACTGAGCCCGTGTGCCACAACTACTGAAGCCTGTACTCAAGAGCCCATGAGCCACTACTGAGCCCGCGTGCCACAACTACTGAACCCCACGCGCCTAGAGCCCATGCTCCGCAACAAGAGAAGCCACCGCAATGAGAAGCCTGCGCACCGCAACAACGAGTAGCCCCCACTCGCCGCAACCAGAGAAAAGCCAGTGCGCAGCAATGAAGACCCAACAGCCAGAAACGATAAATAAATAAAATAATAAACTTATTTTGAAAAAAAGAAAAATAAAATAAAATATACCCACCAGCATGCTAGCCTGGGATTGGTGAAGCACAAAAAGTAGGAGACCAGAAAAAGTCTTCCAGAGGCAGGTGGACTCACTGGGCCGAGGAGTAAGGTGTCCACTCCTACTGAGCCACGCTGGTCTGTCTATTGGGGCTGAACTTGGCCCCAAGCTTCAACGTGGCTCTTTTTCTTTGTGCACAGTCACGAGCACCATGTATACCGCGTGTGCGAAAGGAAGCGGGAAGTTGTAAGATGTAAGAACAAAGTATGGTCCTATGAAGGGTATTTTGAACTCTTAAGGCGGGTGGAGACATTTCTGGAGCTATTACTCCCCTGTGGATATTCAGTAGGGCGTTTAAAATGTCCTCACATAGAGCCCTCTGCAGCTGTCACTTTGTCTCCCTAGGGCTCTGGTCAGAAAGAGACCACCTTTAGCCTGGTGGAGGTGGGCTGAGCACACCCATCAAAGCCCACTGCAGCTCCCAATCACAGGGCTTCCCGTGTGCTGGGATAAGCTATCCTGCTTCAGCCTTACTGGCTGGGGTGCCTAAATCGAAACCCTTCAAAGGAAAAGCCTGACACATCAGTATGGAAAAGTTCTCTTATCATTTGGAAAATATAATTTAGGGCTTGGTAGATAAACATGTACAGGAAATACTTCTATAGAGGTCTTGATCCTCTGAAGATTAATAACCCACGGAACTGGAGACCAGCCTCAAACTTGGAGGAAGTAGGCAAGTTATAAAAACAGGAAGAACGGGAAGTTTATTTTTGGATGAATATTTGTTCTAGTGAAGCTCTCGATCCTGACAGAAACCTTGATCTGCAGGTCATTTGCTGCAGCGGAGCAGCTGCAGTGCGTGTTTCCACAAGCTGTCCCACCAGAGATTTCCGGGTCTTTCTGGAAAGGGCCTCGCCCCACTCCTGCAAAACATCTGCCTTGCTGCCACTGCCCAGGGCCTCCTTCCTCCCACATTCCTGCCGGTCAGTGGACTCTTCAGCCCGGCTAGAAAGCTCAGGCATCGCCACCAGCCCTCTCTGCCATCGTCCCCAGGGCCCAAAGCCGGCCCATCTCCCCCAGGTGCATGACCGGTAGCTCTTGGCTCCTGCTACGTCCGTTCCTGCATGATCTGATCAGCCTTCCTCCACAGACTGTCAGCCTCCCTGGCCTCACCAGCCTTTCCACTTCTCCTCCTCCAACCCCCGTCACCACACCTTCCATGGCTCCCCACTGCTTCGAGAAGAAAAGCCAAATCTTCTCCTGTTTGATAGACAGAGCTTTACACAACCTGGTCCAACCCATCTTTACAGCCCTATCTCAATATATGCAAGACTGGCTCTGTGATTTGCGGGGCCCCGTGCAAAAGGAAAATAATTTGTGGGGCGCTTTGTTCAAAAATTATTAAGAATTTCAGAATGGCAAGAGCAGAGCATTAAACCACGTGTGGTGGGGACCTTCTAAGCTGAGGCCGCATGTGAAGGCATTGGCTCACACCCACGAGGCAGGCCCCTACCATGCGCCTCTCTCAGACCGACCCCAGAGGGCAGTGGGCGCCGCCACCACTAAGAACCCTTCTCACCTCGCCTCACCTCGCCTCACCCTCACTGAAACTCACCCCTCCCCTCAAAGACTTCAAGGCAAGGAAATGGGCCTCCATCCTCTCAAGTAACCCGTTCAGATGCCCCTTCCACTGAGTTCTCTGGTCCTGGTTGATAGTATGGTTTAATTTATCTGTCTCACCTCCACACACCCTAATTAGACCAAGAGTCCCAGGGCTCTGGGTTCATTGCTTAGTCATTACTGTGCCCTTCCCTTCCACCTTTCCAGAACAAAACTTGGTACACATTAGATCTCTATACATTTCTACTAAATGGTCGCTAGGAATATTGCTCTCTACCTCTAACGGCCACTTACAAAGCCTCCTATGACCTTGCCAAGTAACTGGTAAAAGGAAAATTTTTAAAAATTCCCCAAAGATCTTGCTTTTGCGCAAGAGATGCCCAGGTCCTCCGGAGACAGAATCACACGAGTTTGAGGGCGTCCGAACAGGAACTTCCATTAACCACCATTATGAAACCTACTGGCCAGACACCAAAGCTGCACATGTTGACTTCGGCAGTTGCTTCACAGGTGGCCCAGTGGCAGAAATCTCACCACCTTGCTGGCTGCCGCCAGGACCATGGGGAGCGTGGTAGAGGGATAGGAAAACAGCAGTGCCAGCACTACCTTTCACATTACCCTGCCCGGCACAGGGGCGGGTAGAGCCATGTGTAATTTAATGCCTTATCACTGCCATTGGGAAGTAGGTTCAAGACAAGAACCTTGGGTTCTCACCTAGAAACTTTAAACGATTTCTCATTTCCCTTGACATGAAGACCTTCTCAGGGAAAATGCTTATGAGCCCTTAAGTTCCTTCTGAGCAAAGAAGCAGAATGAGGTAGGGACTAGGGAGCAGAAGAGTGGAACACTGTTCACCACCACCCCTTCAATGTAGACCCACTTTCTTATTCTTCATGAAGAAAAATATTGGAAATCCCAAATACCTTTCTAGACATTCAGGCAAAGTTGATTTTTCCAGCATTTGTCAACTGATTGTTCTCATGGGAGATGGTGAGGCCAAGAAAGGCGGGGATACTGTACCAGAAAGCACAGGTATTAACTTTGTGTACCCTCTGGTATTAGAAGATCTTCGAGGAACCTCCTCCCCCGCAGTAGGCCGTTCAGTAACGGTAACCATAGTAACAATAGCAGCTATCATTGAGCAGGTTAATCATGGGGTGAGGGCTGGACCAGTTGTTCTCAGTCACATCTCTCCTGGCATTGGGACCATCTGTACCTTCCTTGTTTACTGGTTGCCCTGCTTATTGTGTAGCTCCCTCTTAAGAAGGTAAGGTCCCCTCTGATCACCCAAGACCCAGAACAGCACTGCCAGCCTAGTAAGGTCAACGTCATCATGGATTTGTCAAGAAGATATCTCCACCCTTACAGTCTGGTTCCCATTTTAGAGAGGAAGAGAAATCAAGGCTCAGGGTGTCTGAGGAAGGACGTTTCAGGTTTGGGCTCTTCAGCTGTCACTCTGTGGGTTTAGAGCACTTTGTTGTTTCAGAAGTCCCAGGCCTTGCATCCTTTACAATGTCCCTTTGGAGAGACCCACTTTCGCTGCCATGTCTCACCCAGCAAACATCTCCCACATATGGCTCTTTTTTTAAAAAATATTTTCTTAAATTAATGAATTTATTTATTTTTGGCTGCATTGGTTCTTCGTTGCTGCACACTGGCTTTCTCTAATTGTGACGAGCGGGGGCTACTCTTTGTTGCGGTGTGTGGGCTTCTCATTGCAGGGGCTTCTCTTGTTGTGGAGCACGGGCTCTAGAGAGCAGGCTTAGTAGTTGTGGCACATGGGCTCAGTAGTCGTGGCGCATGGGCTTAGCTGCTCCGTGGCATGTGGGATCTTCCTGGACCAGGGTTCGAACCTGTGTCCTCTGCATTGGCAGGCGGATTCTTAACCACTGCGCCACCAGGGAAGTCTCCAGGTATGGCTCCTTAACAGGTACTTTTTTTGTTGTTTTTTTTTAAGTTGAAGCTGGTTTTACTATTATAGAAGAATACTTCGATTATGAATACAAATTCAGCAAACAGTCTGAGTATCTAAAACCCCAAGGTAGGGGCTGGGGGCTCTCGCACTGTGACAGGGTGATTTTGCGGGGAGTACCCTAAAAGGCTTCTGTGGGGTGGGTTATGTGTTTGGGACTCAGTCGGTGCTGGTTCCCCCAGTTGTCATCACAGAACACAGGCAACACAAGCTCCAAATGGCTACCAGAACTATCTCCTCCTTAGTCTGCACCTGAGGCTCTTGGTTGTACTTTCTGCATAAGGAATACATATACCATTCTCCAGCTGTGACCATGGAAAAGGGAGTGGGAACTCTAACAGGGGCTTCTGAGTTTCTTATCTAATAATTTATAACCCTGATCAATTAGTTTTTGCACAAAATAATGGCAAGCACACTCAGGTCTCAGTTTACTGAATGGACAGCAACAGCTAAACATACTCAATTCTGATACTAGTAAGCGAAAAATAATACAAAACTTTCAACCATACCGGGTAAATGCTTCCAAATTATATTTCAAGTAAACAGGACTTAAGCAGGAAAGGTTCAGTAACTGTGCACATGTAAACTCCAGAGTGAAGATACTGTAGCATTTGGTTCAACAAAATCAGAAATATTAAAGTAATTAGCCCTAGGCAACACAGAAGGCAGAGCTGTTTCCAATTCAGATCTGTCTAGACTATTAACTAAAAATGCAAAATTTAACCCAAACATATAAGTTTATGCAAAAAAGGGAACTTATAAACAAACACTGAACAACTAGGGAGAGCAAATATCTAAAAGCCACCCTGAGTTAGCAATGAAGCGCATGTCAAGGCCATGTTCAGTGCATTAGCCAGCCTTACCCAGGAGCTGTGTTTAGGCCCGTACTTCAGTACAACGTTTGGAGGGGAGAGGTTTAACCTGAGTCAATCCAGAGCTTATGAAACTCTGAATCTGAGCCCTCGAGGCAAGGATCGTGTGTCTCCCATTAGGGGCAGGGCCAGAGACATTATCAGTGCCTGACAAAGGAGAAGGGTGAGGTAATGCCAGCCCAGGGCGCCGTCTGGGTAGCCTGCCCCACCTGCCTGCCCGCGCAGCACCTGCCTCCCAGCTAAGGTCTCCACTCCCATCCATCCTGGGCGGTGCTCAGATTAGCCAAGGTCCATGCCACGGGCTTGTGACTCCACTGCTGGAGATTTCTTGAGCCCAGAGAGTATAATGAGGCCTTTCACTGTCTTTCTTGGTGAGGATGGCTGGGAGGGCCTGGTCCGCTCACTGTGGGGTTTACTGTGTGCTCTTAGGGGCTGTTATCAATGGCATAGGAAGTCCCTAGGTCCCCTCCACAGGCTCTACCAGCGCAGACGAGGGATCAAAACCAGTGGGAGGTGAGGGGGTGGTAAGAAAGCAATTCTTCCCCAAACGCGCGCGCGCGCACACACACACACACACACACACACACACACACTCTCTCTCTCTCACTCTCTCCCCCTCTCTCTCTTCTCTCTCTCTCTCTCTCCCCCTCTCTCTGCAGTTGTGTTCTTGGTCGTTTCCTAGGTACCCAAAGCAAAACCCAAACTCTGAGCGTGTGGTCCAATATTATACATTTATATTTTTTTAATATTATGTATTCAGAATACATTATCATATTATAACTTTAATTATATGATCTTCCTCAGTCTAGCTCACAACCCACCTTCCTCCCAGTCTCCTTGGCTGGGAGGCTGAGAGGGAAATTGCTGTCCTGGGCAGCCACACAAGCCACCAATTCAACCAGTCTCCATAGGCACTAAAGGCGAACCATCTGGGGGAGCTGACGCTGGTTGGGGAGGGGCGCACGGGATCCTGCGTTTCTAACAGCTCCGCAGGGACGCTGGCCCTGTGCAGGGAGCTGTAGGCACGAGGCACCTGGAAATCCCGACTGGCCCAGCCTGTCCCCTCGCTCTCGCTCTCGCTTCTCAGGCCCCCACCCCTCTTCCCTCTGAAGGGTGAAAAGGCCCTTTGATTCCCAGTTCTGCCCCAGCGTCAGGAATCCACCTGGCAACCCTCCCCTCTTCTCACCCCAGCAGATGCTTCATCCCCCTTCCAGACAGGCAGCAATACAAAGATATATTAGTCTTCCCCCCACCCCCGCAAAAGGGAACATCTTGCCTTGGGAAGCATAGTCTTTCCCCTGAACATTAAAAATCCTGAAGACACTCTACTTTTACAATTAAGAATAATTTTGCTACATTACTTCCCTCTTACCGCCTAAAAAAGTGTGTTGGGGGAAGGAGGGTGACATATATACTTTTGAACTTTTTGCAAGGAAGAGGATAAGGAAACACAGATTCTTTGGAAATGTAACACACGAGGTCCACATTTAAACTTTGTTTTCGCCTAAACATCACAGTCCCCATAAAGAAGTTAAGAACCTAAAACTTTTTGTTATTTGTCAAATAACAGATTTCTAAGATTTGAAAGCAAAAAAAAAATCCCTCCCCCCAACCAACACCTAAAAAGAAATGTCGATTTTGTGCTTCAACCTCAGGGGTGAGGAATGCCAGTGCCCTCTCATTGTTGCATTAATGTGGCAAAACAAACAATTAACAAGAAATTCTGGCAGAGTTCTCAGCAAGGTACGAGTTCAGACAACGGCTGAAGGCATTTCTTTTTGGTGCAGAAATGGAGTTGCTCTAACTTGAATGAGGGTTAAGAAGCTCTTTGCCATGCACAGATTTTGAAGGAGCTGGAAATTCTGCAGGAGTAAAACTTCATTTTAAGTTTAAAAAAAACCCTGAAGTACATTTTTAATATCTGGAAAGTAAAGAAAGTTTGTTGAAGAAATGTTTAAAGCAAGTAAGCAAAAAGAATGGGACTTCCCTGGTGGCGCAGTGGTTGGGAATCCGCCTGCTAATGCAGGGCATGCGGGTTCGATCCCTGGTCCGGGAGGATCCCACATGCCGAGGAGAAACTGAGCCTGTGGGCCACAACTACTGAGCCTGCGCTCTAGAGCCCGCAACCCACAACTACTGAGCCCGTGCACCACAACTACTGAAGCCTGTGCACCCTAGAGCCCACACGCCACAACTACTGAAGCCCGTGCACTCTAGGGCCCGCATGCTTCAACTGCCGAGCCCACGTGCTACAACTACTGAAGCCCGCGCACCTAGAGCCCGTGCTCCGCAACAAGAGAAGCCACCACAATGAGAAGCCCGCGCACTGCAGCGAAGGGTAGCCCCCACTCGCTGCAACTAGAGAAAGCCCGCATGCAGCAACAAAGACCCAATGCAGCCAAAAAAATAATAATAATAAATACTACCTGTGATCCACCACCTAGAGATCACCACTGCCGATAAAGCAACCTGCAATCACAGGGGTCTTAGCTGGACAAAGCTGAGGATGGATACCTTGATATACACATCATCCCCTCCCCATGCTTGGACTCATCTGGAAATTTGCAGAGTCCAGAACCATCATGAAAGATTCCAACACCTACAGAAATGTCTGATGGTCTGGGGAGAAGAGCCAAAATCACCTTCAGAGAGGACGACTGGTAAGGCCATCTTAACAAAATAAAAGAAAAGGAGAAGTGTTTCCAGAAATAACCAAAGCTGCACCTGGACCCAGCCCTTGCCACAAGATCATGCGGCAAAACTGAAAAAACTCTATCACCAGAGGCCAGCGACTCTACTATGGAAATCCCCACCTCGGGCTCCGGATGGGGGGAAGGTGTTTCCTCTGCTGGATGTCAAAGGCAGTCCCAGCCACGGCAGGGGCTGGAGTGAAGCAGCACTAAGTCAAACATGGCCAACTCAGCAGCCTGCTATAGGCAGTAATAATGTAATTGTCAAGAGGGGCAGCAACGGGAGTGGCTGGAGTGGAGGAACTGTAGAGATGCAGGTGGTGGTTTACAGCCCAGACTCTGGATCCAGACTGCCCGAGTTCAAATCCAGACTTTGTCAAGAGCTAGGGGCACCTGGGTAAATTAATCTCTCTATGCCTCTGTAAAGGGGGATGTGATAGCAGTACTTCTTTCATAGGGTTGGTTGATTAAAGAGAGTTAGCCAAGAAATGCATGTAGACCAATACTGGCCACATGTGAGCACCATTTAAGTTATTGGGTATTTATTTTTTCCTACACTTTCTAAAATAAGTCATATTAATTGTACCACTAGAAACTCCATTGCTTGATTCCTCCCCAGGCCCCATCAGCTTGTCACTTGTCCTTTATCTTTGGCTCTTCCTGCCAAATGGCACAAACTCATCTCAATACGTACTCGTATATACTAGAGTGACAAACTGTCCAGGGTAGGACTTTCAGTGCTACAACTAGGGCAGTGCCGGGCAAACCAGAATGGTTAGTCACCTTAATATACACATAAAAGTATAAGTAAGAAAACAAGAGTCATGCCTGTAACACCACCGCTCAGAGATGACCACACCAGGACTTAACAGGCTGGTGTAGTTCCTTCCGGTCCTCTTGCTATGCATGTTTCAGGCAAAATTTGGATCCTGATATGTAGATAGAGTTCCGCATCCTGTTTTCACCCAATGCTGTATTCTCCATATTATTAGTAATTCCCTGAAAGTACTGCTTTCTGAGGCTGCATGCTATCTGGTCATACGGATGTTCCACGTGGCTTACCCACTCTCCTAGGCTCTCTTATCGACATTTTCAACTCACATAACTTTAAACACCACTGCCCATAAGTGGGTTTTCACCTGATTATTATCTTTAACTTTCTAGAAGAGGGCTTTTGGATAAAGATGAACTTTAAAAAAAAAAATGTACTGATATATATATATCACCGAATTGCTTTCCAGAAAGGGTACACCAAATTCTACTCCCAACAGCAGTATATGAAAAATGCCCCCCCGACTAAGCCATACCAGCATTAAAAAATACTTTTCTGTTTGATAATTAATAACAGTTGAAAAAATGCTATTGTTTCATTTGCATTAGTTTACTAATTGGGGGAATAACTGCTGTGAAACTGCTATTATGTTTCTGCTGCATTTCTTTAATAATTCGTGGGTTGACTATTTTGTTCCATGTTTAGCCAACTACATTGTTCTCTTTTAACCAGTTAGCTTGGTATTTTTTAAAGTATTAAGTTGTCTATTTTTCTACTGGTTTCCTTAGTGTCTCTTTTTGTAATTTCCTGAACTCTTCAGAGTTTTATATTAACTCTATATATCACAAGTGAGGCAAACTTTTTTTTTTGCAATTTTGTGTTAAATTATCTGTGCTATCATGCAAACATTAGTGATATCAGTGATTTCCTCTGTAATTTCTTCCAGTACATCTATGTGTGGGCAATCCTTTTCGTAGAGATGAGTTAAACATCTACCTATGGGTTCTTCTAGTTTATTTTTTAAGGTTTTCATTTTTTAAATATTTATTTCAGTTTTGAAATAAAATGTGAGGTGAGGCTCTACATTCAAAGGAACTCATAAAACCCATGGTACAATGGAGTTATGCTGAAATGAGGAAATTGTTAAGAAATTAAATCTGCAGGATACAAACTGGAGATTTTCATGAGATCTACTCTCAGTAATGAATCAGCTCATTAAAAAGCAGTACTCAGGCATATACCCAGAGAAAACCATAATTCAAAGATACATGCACCCCAATATTCACAGCAGCACTATTTACAATAGCCAGGACATGGTAGCAACCTAAATGTCCATCAGCAGAGTAATGAATAAAGAAGATGTGGCACATATACACAATGGAATATTACTCAACCATAAAAAGAAACGAAATTGAGCTATTTGTAATGAGGTGGATAGACCTAGAGTCTGTCATACAGAGTGAAGTAAGTCAGAAAGAAACAAATACCGTATGCTAACACATATATATGGAATTTAAGGGGAAAAAATGTCATGAAGAACCTAGGGGTAAGACAGGAATAAAGACACAGACCTACTAGGGAATGGACTTGAGGATATGGGGAGGGGGAAGGGTAAGCTGTGACAAAGCGAGAGAGAGGCATGGACATATGTACACTACCAAACGTAAGGTAGATAGCTAGTGGGAAGCAGCCGCATAGCACAGGGAGATCAGCTCAGTGCTTTGTGACCGCCTGGAGGGGTGGGATAGGGAGGGTGGGAGGGAGGGAGATGCAAGAGGGAAGAGATATGGGAACATATGTATATATATAACTGATTCATTTTGTTGTAAAGCAATTATACTCCAATAAAGATGTTAAAAAAAAAAAGCAGTACTCAGGCATATACCCAGGGAAAACCATAATTCAAAAAGATACATGCACCTCAATGTTCACAGCAGCACTATTTACAATAGCCAGGACATGGTAGCAACCTAAATGTCCATCAACAGAGTAATGGATAAAGAAGATGTGGTACATATATACAATGGACTATTACTCAGCCACAAAAAGGAATGAAATTGGGTCATTTGTAGAGACATGGATGGAACTAGAGACTTTCATACAGAGTGAAGTAAGTCAGAAAGAGAAAAAAAATATCATATTAACGCATATATGTGGAATCTAGAAAAATGGTATAGATGATCCTATGTGCAAAGCAGAAATAGAGACACAGATGCAGAGAACAAATGTATGGATACCAAGGGGGGAAGGGGAGGGTGGAAGGAATTGGGAAATTGGGATTGACACATGTATACTATTGATACTATATATAAAATAGATAACTAATGAGAACCTACTGTACAGCACAGGGAAGTATACTTAATGCACTGTGGTGACCTGAATGGGAAGGAAGTCCAAAAGGGAGGGGATATATGTATATATACGGCTGATTCATTCTGCTGTGCAGTAGAAACTAACACAACATTGTAAAGCAACTATACTCCAATAAAAATTAATTAAAAAGAAAAAAAAAAGCAGTACTCGACAATGAACAGGATCAAGCAGAACATGCCAGGGACACTCCATCCTCCTCCTTCGCCAGTCCTAGTCTTCCTAAGTAAGTGTTGTTCTAGTGGATTGTCAGGAGTTGAGGGGAAAAGATGAGGGATGAAAGCAGAGGGCAGTACAATAACAAGGGCAGGGTGGGGGTCCCTCAGGCCCTTCTGGCTCCAGAACCCAAAGAATGAGAGATTCTACCTGCTACTAAATAACAGGAAATAAGGAGGAGCTTGTTAGGAGTTTAAAACAGATCTCTCCTTTGCAAAAGGCAAAAGATCACAGAACTAGCTATTGTTCTTATACAAATTTATTGCTACAGAGATCAAAACAAGGCAGCATCATGTTATTCAAAATATTCCGAGGGCTTCCCTGGTGGCGCAGTGGTTGAGAGTCCGCCTGCCGATGCAGGGGACACGGGTTCGTGCCCTGGTCCAGGAGGATCCCACATGCCGCGGAGCGGCTGCGCCTGTGAGCCATGGCCGCTGAGCCTGTGCGTCCGGAGCCTGTGCTCCGCAATGGGAGAGGCCACAACAGTGAGAGGTCCGCGTACCGCAAAGAAAAAAAAAAATGCCGAATATAGCATCCAGCCACCTCTTAGTCGCCTGCACAGAAATGCAGTCCTATTGTGGGAAGCACACTATGTGGGGAATGTGCACCTCTCCCCAGCCTGCCCTTCCACCTGGGTCTCCAACCCCAAATCCAGAGCTGAAGAGTGCAGTTTTACTCAATACCTATTTGTTGAATAATCATAGTTTTTTCCTTCTTAATAATCATAATAAAGGGATTTACCAGATATGAAAAGAGATCTTTTGGTGTCTCCTGATCTGTGGCCCCCTTCTCCAAACAATCATCTCAAATATCCTCTTGTATGGGGAGCATATGGACTATTCTTTTTGAAGAAGTCATTCATTCATTTATTCATTCATTCAATAATTGTTATTGCTCACTGACAGGCTACTCGTGATAATGGGAGCAGAAAGCCATGGTGCAGTCAGAGACATCTGGGTTCCAGATCCCAGCTCCCGCAATTGCCACCTCGGGATGATCTTGATAAGCTACTTACCTCTGAACCTGGGCTCCTCATCTCTAAAATGGGTTTTAAACCACACAAGGCTACCGTGAGGACAGTAGAGTGTGTGAGAAGTACAAGAAGGCAAGAAAATTGTAAAATGGCAGAGTCAATAGTGGCTGCTACCTGGGGAAAAAAATAAAAAGCTTTCCCCGTGTCACATGCATGTGTGGATCAGATGTCTCCTCCGATGTAAATTTTTTAAAGTCCAGCGAACAATTTAAATTCTCATTTCCTCTCAGGTAGCTAATCTGCTAGAAATAGATCAACCACAGTTCAACAACTAAGCAATTACACGTCATTAGGCTCGGAAAGATGATTCCGCAGATGAACCCCTGCTTTTAAAATTCACAGGCGTTCTGGCAAAGTGTGCTGCTTTTAGAGGCTGGTCATGGATGGGAGGTGGCTGCTGGCACCCTGCACAGGCTTCTGTCTGTCAGGAAGCCGCTGTGAATGGACACGAACAGGGCTTAATGGACCTCCTGTTGCAAAGCAGCTTCAATAAACCCCCAAACTGAGGATCACCTCTGAGCCAATCTGACTGAAGACCACACACTATCTGAAGATTGATTTCTTATCAGTATGTTTCATGGACATTCAACAAACATTCACCAGACCCACTTGAACTTGAAGAAAGAAGCACACTCCCCTAGTGTTTACTGAACCCGCATGGGGGCAGGGCTCCTTCCTCTGTCACTTCTGTCCATTTCTGATAGCAGGCTTGCTAGGAGCCCTGAGCTGTCTTGCTTATTATCTCAATATCCCGGTACATCAAGCCCAGTTCTGAGCACAGTGAGGCTCAAAGAAGGTGGAAGGCAGATATTCAAGACTGGCCAGCAGTCTTTTTTCCTTTTATATGAAGTTAAAGAATTTTTTTTTTTAAACCACTATATGTTCACATGATGCTACTTCCATGTCTCATTTTAGGTAAGTTTATGCCAATCCGAGCGATGTTTACTCATTTTCTAAACGAGGAAAACGTGACTGCTCTCATTGGGCTTGACTCTAGCCACAAGTGTAATGAGTACAGAGCTGTCCGGTCAGCAGGACTTGCCACATCTGGCAATTTCCCGCCATCACCAGCTCCCCCAGAGGGGTCCGGCCCACTGGCCGCCCATCCAAGTACCGCTGCTCGACGTCCCTCATTCCATCCCAGGTTCTTCTCCGGCCTGGGCTCTAAGTGTCCAGCGTTGCTCAGTCTGCGGCCCCTCCCCCTCCTCCCCATGCTCTACTCTCACCAACTTTAACCCTCTTCAGAGGATTTCGTCCGTCACCTAGCGCAGCCCTCGCCCCACTTGCGGCAGAACCTCGCGTCCCGACCCTTCCTTCAAGTCTGGGGGGTGAAAGGAAGCCGACCAGAGCCCTCTCCCACGCACTCCCCAGGGCTCCCTCCAACACCTGCACCCCGCAAGACGGAAGTCGGAAACCTCTGCCACTGGACTCACACGCCCTTTAGCTGCCCCCCAATTCTCCCACATCCGGGCTTCCTGTCTTCCAGTCCGTGCATCACCAACCGTCTCTCATGGGCTCCCGCAGTGGCCTGAACTCTCTGCCTCTGACCTCAAATCCCAGTTCCACTTGGCTCAAGTCACTTAGCCTCTCTAAACTTTCACTCAGTTTCCCTGTTGGTATAAGGGGGCTTGGATAGCACCATCGCATAGGGCTGTTACGAGGACTGAAAGACATTAGGGGTGTCAGGCACCTAGTGATGAACTCGAATTTTTTGCCTTACAGTTGGAAGCCCTGCTGGGGTCCCCTCACGCCCCGTGAAAAACCTTCCATTGCTCCCTGCGATTTACAGAGTAATTAGCTCCTCATTCAAGGTTCTTTTTTCCATCTGCCCCAAACCACTTTTTCTAAACCTTACCTTTCAAACTACTCCTTTTCCCCTCAGATGTCTTTTGCTGTGGCCAATACCTGCTCTGTCTTAAGAGGTCAACAGTTTGAGACGTGGAATCAGACTGTCTTGGGTTCAAATTTCCACTCTAACCTCTTATTGAGCTCCCTTGGGCAAGTTATTGAAGGGGTCCAGGCCTTAGTTTTGTTAGCAGGAAAGAAGCTGCTATGAGGATTACATGGGATAACGAGGCTGATACCTCCGCCAAGCGCCTGGGGTACAGTGAGCCCTCAATAAGCACTGATTACTCTTCTTCAGGGTCCCTATCCCTCCTCTCGCTTTGTAGTCTGAATCCTTGTTAAATACTTCGGCCTAAAACACCTCCCTCTCTGCATGGCTAAGCCTGTCCTGCAAGGCTCAACCCAAATGGCACCTCCTCCATGACGGGTTTACCTGCAACTCAGCCATCTAACTCATCACCTTCCCCTTCTAAATCCCTGCAGCACGTGGCCCTACTCTTGGGCACCTGCCCCACTGCAAGATGTCCTGGCCTGGACTGACGACATTTATGGACAGGCCCCACGTCTGATTCATCTCTGTGTTAGCCACACAGTCCTGGATAGGGCAGAACACTGGTAAATATTTGCTGAGTGAAAGAACAAATTTTTGGAGGAAAGGCAAGAGGGAGTTCCAAGCTTTGAAGACTTAAGGACCCAGCACCACAGTGTAACTGAGCAACAGGACAGAGATGGATCTGTCCTGGGACACACTGGAGAAGTAAAGAATGTTTTATTCCAAAGGAGCACTGAAGCCAAACTACACAAAGTAAAGTGAAGTCAGCCTCCTCCTGTCTACTCCAAGGGAAGCCTGGCTGCCTCTCCAGAGCCAAGAGTGGCCGCCATTTAAACAAATAAGTCCCACTGCTTCTGGGCATAAACAGCCCTCCAGGCTTCAATCCTGAGGGGAGGGACTCTTGCAGATACCGTGCTTGAAAAATTAGATCTTTGATCCCAAGAGGCTATTCTAAACTTCTAACCAGGCCTGTCTGCTTAGCAGTTCACTCCTTAAAAGCCTGTGTTGGTAGCAAGTACAGCTGCCTTCTTAATCACTTACACCCCACAACCAACTAAAGATAGCTTGAGGAGGTCTGCCATATGCCAAATTCTTCTTTTAAATAAGAACACAAGAACCGTTCATGCAAGAAAAATGCAGTCATGGCCGTAAGAAAAGGAAAAAGGAAAAACACTTGGCTTTTCTTTGTTTTGAATGAAATACTGAAGTAGAAAAATTCTGATAGTGAAACAGATGCACACTATATCCTGACACCCCATTCACCAGGCTTATATGATTTACATGGCCCGGCCTCTGAGATCCTTATCCCAACACTGATGAAAATCCTGAAGATGACCCAGGCCTGCCGGAAATCAGCCAACAGCAGTGCCAAGTGATAAACCCAGCCCTCAGTGCCACCATCTTGAACAAATAAGCCATTATTAACTCTTCTCTTTGGTAACTGGGTTGGGTTGTGGCTTAGGACATCTTTCTTTTCCTTTTTACCCAAACTGTACCAATCTTCTCAAGGCAAAACTGAATTCCTTTCTCTTCTGCAAAGCTTCTCTTAACTGCCTAAAAACCAACATAAATCTCCCCTTCCCCCCATCAAATTCCTACAATGTTTTTGGCCCTTTGCTCATAATACAAGGTAACATGGAGTTATATTTAATTCACAGACTCTGGCCTTTCTAATTAGATGGCAAACTTCTTGAAGACAGCAGTCTTAGCTAGACGTCTTTAGACATGTCATTTCCTCCAAAGCACTTGACAGGGCTACGTGCAGCCTTGTAGAGAATATGCAGGTGTGAATACTTCTCCAGTGAATCCACTGATGCACAACCCTTCTGCCATCAATTTTAGTGATTATCCACTGGCTTCCTCAGGCTTAGCTCTCTTTTATCACCTTCCACAATTCCACTCCTCACTCCTCCTGAAGTAGTTATATGACATTTTAATTAAATCAAGATTTGGTGGGGTTTCCCTGGTGGCGCAGTCGTTAAGAATCCGCCTGCCAATGCAAGGGACACGGGTTCGAGCCCTGGTCCAGGAAGCTCCCACATGCCGCGGAGCAACTAAGCCCGTGTGCCACAACTACTGAGCCTGCGCTCTAGAGCCCGTGAGCCACAACTACTGAAGCCCGCGCGCTGTAGAGCCCGTGCTCGGCAAGAGAAGTCACTGCAATGAGAAGCCTGTGCGACACAACAAAGAGTAGCCCCTGCTCACCACAACTAGAGAAAGCCCGCATGCAGCAACAAAGACCCAACACAGCCAAAAATAAATAAAATTAATTAAAAAAAAATTGGTGGTACACTGGTATGATTAGATAAATATTTAAAGTGGATCTTATAAAATGTGATGGCTTTCTTATAAGCTTGTTTTATTCCTGCATTAAAAACAGCCTTCTTTTAAAATGTTTGCTTACTTTTCAGTGCACCAATTATTATTTCATCTACAACCTGGGCCAGAGCTGAAAAGCATTTTTTCAATACAATCAAAAGCATTTTTGCTCCGAAGGCCATCCCTTCTGAGACCATCCATCCTACACCACCCCCATGTGGACTGGCTGTTCTCAGGGCCTACATGTGTGGCTGCATGGCTGTGGCTTCTTCCCTTCATTTCTGTTCTGCGCTGGATTCCTGGATTTCATGGTGTTCCCTTTCTTTCTCCCATGCTCTGATGGAATGTTCTCTCACTCCCTGTTTTTGGTTCAGTACTGCATCTGGAACCCTAGGCTTTAGGATTCTGTAGCAGAAACTGCCTTCTATCCCACCCCCAACTTTGCACCACCCACGCAGCAGGCAGCTTGGTTTCAGCTTTCTCTGCTAAGCCAACATTCACACACTGGCACTCCATCTTGCAAAATATGGTTGCTATCCCTCTGGGAGGTTTCTGGGTTCATTCTGTTTTCATTCCTTACTGTCATTTTATTAGAGTTTTGGGAGGAAGCAGAGATATATACACTTGTTCAATTTACTGCGTCTAACCAGAAATCAAGGACTGAATGTTTACAAACAGAATTACAAGGTCAGTCACCATGCCTTGCACCATTTTTTTCCCTTCTAGCATCAAGTACAAAGACTTTATAAGTAGTGAGAGCTCAAGAAGTATTTGCCAATAGCGGTGGGTCAATAATTTAATCAAATAAATGCTAACAATTAGACCACTCAGATTATAAATGGTAAAGCAATCAGAATATTAAAACATACAAATACCTGTGCATTTTTCTTAGGTAATTCTAAAGGCACTTGGGTTTTATAGAAACTCGAACACAACTAGTGTACCTCACTTTCCGACATACAGTAGAAATGGCCTCTTTACAATACAAAACAAAGCAGAAAATCTTTAGGAATAATGTTTGTTGTTTTTGTCCAAACAGTCGTGAATAAATACCAACTGCTGGCAGAACTCTAAAGTTCTTTGCATTCCAGATAAAGTCATTCATTTATTCAATACTTAAGATTATACTGTGTCCTGGTACTTTCTAGGTGGCACTAGTGTATACTAGAGAAAAGAGAAACGTAGTTCCTGCTTACATACAGGGAGACCGACCATGAACATATAAATCAACAGACCATGGTACATCCTACACAGATTTAAAGTTGGACCACTGAGTGAATGGTGGTGTCATCTGTCAAGACAGGGAAGGGTAGGTGAGTGCGCTGCCCCCCTTTAGGAGATCAGAAGTTCTGTTTTGGACATTTAATGTCCAAAACGTCTTAACATTTAGATGCACTTTAGATGTCCGTGTGGTGATACTGACACCAATCTGGAGTTCTGGGAATGGCCAGCCTGGAGAAATCAACCTGTGAGTCATCTGCACACAGGTGCAGAATGGTACATAAAGCCGTGGGACTAGATGGTACCCAGGCAGGCCTGGAGAGAAAGGGGAGAAGGGGGTGCTCCAGCACCTAAGGAGGTGAAGCCTTAGTAAACACATAGTAATTCCCATCAGAGTTCACTATGCAATCACAGCATCTTAAGACAAAGTAGATGTTAAACGCACACCTATATTACTGCCTGAATTACAGCAATGTAATTCTGCAAAGCAGCTGCATCTGAAGACATTCTGACAATTCAGAAATTATTAAATCAATAGGCATGGTACAGATACACAAAGACTCATAATCAAGGTCTTTACTTTGCAGGACGGCAGAAGGTTTGCTTCAGTATTAAGCAAAAAAGGGTTAGACAGGGGCTTCCCTGGTGGTGCAGTGGTTGAGAGTCCGCCTGCCGATGCAGGGGACACGGGTTCATGCCCCGGTCTGGGAGCATCCCACATGCCGCGGAACGGCTGGGCCCGTGAGCCATGGCCGCTGAGCCTGAGCGTCCGGAGCCTGTGCTCCGCAATGGAAGAGTCCACAGCGGTGAGAGGCCCGTGTACCGCAAAAAAAAAAAAAAAAGGGTTAGACCGTGATGAGCACATTTAGTCAAACTGAGAAACGAATCTACACGTTGGGACATTTTACACTTCTGCCAAAGAATTCATTGGCACAATTCTTTTAGCCAACACTGAACCCAGTAACATTTGATTTACATCCAAAATCCCAAATACATTCCCAAAAGACAAATATAAAGCATCAGACTTCACTCAAGGTCCACAGTGAATCCTGAAATGTCCAAGCTTTTTCGAGGAGCAGCTATACTTGGCAGTACTGTGTTGGCCATGTGCAAACCAAACAATGGCCCTCCTAAGGAAACAACTATTTCCAGAAGGGATTAAGTATAGAAAAGTCAACATTTAGAATATGATATACTAGTCATCTTTAATCTTTTTTTTTTTTTTTCATTTGCTGTACGCAGGCCTCTCACCGTTGTGGCCTCTACCGTTGCGGAGCATAGGCTCCGGATGCGCAGGCTCAGCGGCCATGGCTCACGGGCCCAGCCACTCCGCGGCATGTGGGATCTTCCCGGACTGGGGCACGAACCCGTGTCCCCTGCATCGGCAGGCGGACTCCCAACCACTGCGCCACCAGGGAAACCCACTAGTCATCTTTAGAACACAAAGAGAAACCTCAAAAAACTAAAGACAAATTAAAGCCTTGCTACTCAAAGTGTGGTCCACAGAGCAGCCAGCAGCATCAGGAAAACTTAACAGAAATGCAGGCTCTCAGCCCCTGGGCCCAGCCCTGCTGAATGGGAACTTGCAAGTTAGCAAGACGCCCCAGGTGACTCACACCGACATGTAAGTCCTGGTCTAGGAGGCCTGGACCTCAGGGCATTTGCTGGTGCTGTGCTGGTGACAGCAATAATCAGGTGAATAGGACATTTAAACACTTCACTCCAGAAGCAGCAGCATAGTCAGTTTTCAAAAAAGGAATGTTCATGCTAATTATATTCCCCGTAATTGTCCTAAGGATTGTGCGTAGGCAGGCAACCATGTAAAGTTAAAATCTGTAATCACATATACTCACAAAGTTGATCACATATATTAAATATATTAATGAACTACATGGGAACTAGGTAAGCACAAGTATATACAACGTGTCTTTAACCAAACCAAGTTGTTTTAAAAGTTTCTCTCTTCTCTTTATTAGACAACTAAACAGTCTCAATAGTGGCAGTTTTCTTGGGGCGTTTTCTTGAGGAACACATATAAATTTAACATAGGTACTTATTCCTACTGGGCCCCATTCACTCATTGGGCAGATACTGCTTGCGCTCCTATCATATCAGGCACTGAACACAGCAATGAACAAAACAGGCAAACGTCCTGCTCTCCTGGAACTAAACCGTATTGTGCAGAGTGGACCTGGGGTCTCTGGGAGCTGGAGAGTCAACACCCCGCCCCCAACAAGTCTGGGACACAAGGTCTGGGGGAAGCCACTGAGCAGGCAAAGGGTACAGGTGGGGGTCTACAAAACCGCGTGTCTGCTTCTTACAGATGCAGGCATGGCTCAGTCATCCCACGCACAGGTCCCCAGCTTGGACATCATCCTTTCCCTTCTGCCAAATAAATCCCTCCCTGCCCAACAACTGGCCCAGGACACCATCCGTGGGCAGACCTCACTTTCATTCCCCACTTCTCTCCCATCTTCGGGGCAGTATGGACACAGTGTTATAAACATGATTAGAAACAATAATGGTGATGACAACAGCAGCTTGCTAACATTTACTGCATGCTTTCTTCTGAGCCAGGTGTGTCCCTACATCAGCCCATTTTCCAGAAGAGAAAACTAAGGGCCTTAGAGTTTATGTAACTGCTCTAGGTCACCTGACTAACAAATGGCAGAATCAGGACTCAAACTGCCTTCTTAGAGCACTTTTCAGTTTGGTGGAGAAAAGTACAGAATCGACATAAAAATGTAGATAGAGAAAGCTGTTTTTCAGGTAGTTACTGAAATATCCTTTTCATCTTTCCTTTTGTCACTCCAACAGCAGTTAACAAGGGCCAGTGCCATAAATCCTGTTTTTCCTCTTGCTTACTTCTTTTATTCTGACTCCAAATACTCCCTGAGTTAAAATGTTTAACAGGGGTTTTTCCCCCTTCATCACAGCTTTGTTACAAGTGCAAAGTAACTGTGAATGACTGTCCAAATAAGCAGGAGGAAAACCCCCCAATAAAGTCCATTACACACACCTGAACTTGATAGGCCTTCAAAACCCCCAAGCAATTGATCAGCCCCGCAGGGCTCTCGAGAACACAAAGGCCATTTTGTGGGAGGAACGCTGCACGGCAATCTTCTTTTCTGTGATTTCACCTCATTTTATAACAATGTTCAGACATTTGGTTTGAGCTAGTAATTTACATTTCTCACTTTTAACTAATTTAAGCAGCTACATCTGAGCCCCTCCACAAGTCCTCAGACTCATCCGCCCTTCTCTCCAGAGCACTCCTGTCTGAGAAGACCCAGCGCCTTTTTGCCCAGGGACTGCCCCCACTTCCCTGCAGGCACTCTTTTAAATTCAAAACTAATCCTGCAGAAAAAGCTGGCCGCCTGCAATGGGCAGCACCCCCCCACCACACACACACCCCTTTCTTCCTGGCACTCATCTGAATGATCCCGGTGGGGAAAGACGACCACCAAGCCAACCAGACCTCCCTGCCAGCCAACTGTGTCACCTGGGGCTCCACTCCCCAGGCCTCAGTGTCCTCATCTGTTAAATGGTGCTTCTGGCCTAGATGTTGTTGGTGGGCACTCTTTGGAGCAGATGACGCAGCCCTCAGGTTAGAGAAGCAACCACCCGGAGGTGGCAGGGCCCTCTAGAGCCGGGGCAAAATGCCCAGGGCCGCAAACACCATCCCAGAGGCAGTAAATCCCTTGGCCTGTGCCCCCCAGAGAAAAAGCAAGAAAGCACGTTTCCTAACCCTCTTCACCCAAACCTCCACCCACACACGTTCCAGTCCTCCAACCCTCCTTAGAATTCACTCTCCA
This sequence comes from Tursiops truncatus, assembly GCF_011762595.2. Taxonomy (NCBI): domain Eukaryota; kingdom Metazoa; phylum Chordata; class Mammalia; order Artiodactyla; family Delphinidae; genus Tursiops; species Tursiops truncatus. The sequence goes on along the minus strand of NC_047047.1, from coordinate 34,325,043 downwards.
GAGCCGTCAAGAATAATGAATCAAAATGTTAAAAACACAGAAAGCGACACCAGTGCCCACCCCCTCTCCTGCCCCCCAGTCGAAGAGCCTAGTGGGGAGATGTGGGACCCACATTTGTCTCAAAGGTGTCAAGGAGCTTTTAGAGAGAATGTGACAGGGGGCTAAGGTGGTGGCAGAAATGAAGTCGGTCACTACACTCTCTGTGCGCCATGCCTGAGATGTCCTGACTGTTTATCTCTGGGGAGGATCTTTTCCATTCAAGGAGGAGGTCAGGGGCAGGTGGCAACACAGACTTCAGGCTGCTCAACAAACCAGCCCTCCTGGCTGCAGGTTCGAGACAGGCCAGAAAGAGTTAACATCAAGTTCTCCTTCGCTGGGAGCAAACCTGTTCCGCCAGAGTGGCCAGATAAAGCGAGCCGCCACTTCCCTAGAGATAAGATCCACCTTTCCCAAGAGCTCAGACCCGCAGGCGAGGCAGCGCCCTCCACTCACACGGGCTTCTGCCCTAAGTCACTGGACACTACTTGGGCAGTAGAAAGTTTAGTCTCTTCCTCAAATGGGGGCATTCAGCAACTTTATTCATGGCTAAACGTCCCAGGAGAGAAAGTCTCGGACCTCACAGCTAATGTGAATAATGAAAAACTCCCAAATCACAATGACTTAACAAGAACTTGGTGTGGGGGGGGGAGGGTGATTAATGCCTATGCCTGAGTTCAAGGGAAACACCTTATGCAGTGAAAACCCATCAAATGACAATCTTTAGAGACATTTAAATTGTCCTCATCAAGTACAGATTCAGTGAGAGTGGCCTCGAATCTGTTGCTGTGTTGGCCACAGATGCAGGAGAAAAGTTGGTAAATCAAAGGGGTGGGTGCATGGCCTGCAGAGTTTCTCTCTGCTCCAGGCTGGGGGGATGCTGCTCATTTCAAGCAATTTTGTGCCGAGTCTTTGTGTACACTGACTGTCACATACACCCGAGTTCACGTGCTCTGCAAACCTAGATTTTGGTGTCTGGTTTGCTTAAATCAAAAGATCAACTTGTATTTGGATCACGTCGTCCTTTTACCTGTGTGGACACTGTATCCGCTCAAGCTTCACCACGGGAGCACAGGTAACTTCCCAGAACTCCATTTAGAGGACAGTTCTCCTTTTGGGCTCTTGGGAGTGTCTTAAAATACTGCTACTAACACAAAAGGGTGTGACGCCCTAGTGATAATTTTGCTCTCCAGAAGAAACAATAAAAGTATCAAAAGCTGGGAAAGGAAGTCAGAGGACTAAAAGGGCAGAAAAAAAAGAATGTTATCAGAATGTTTATGACATAGCCTGCATGTGGAGGGTAACTCCAAAATATGCCACCAGGCCAGGCCTCTGTTCCTCCTCTTTCCTATTTCTTTCCCAGAGTCCCCTCTGGCACCCTGCACAGTCACAGACCCTTGGCAGAGTCTAGAATCTTGGTATTAAATGAACCAAATGGGTGAGGGGCTCTAGACGCCCCACATCCATTCACTTGACATAGACAGGATTTATCAGTCTGTTTTCAGCTTGAGAGAGTTCTTTGCAAATCCAGTCTCTTGGGCCCCTCTCCTCTCTTGCTGGTTCCATCTTTCAGGCTGCTTATCAGAGGGGCATGATCTGTCCCTTCTGTCTACACCTCATGCCCCCTCAACAAGGCTCTAAGTTGAAACTGCTTTCCAGATGCCAGAAACATTCACCTGGCTCAAACATGACGGGCACTGCAGCAAGCACCTTCACTGCTGGGTCTAAATGAATCCTCACACGCCTCATAAAATTAGTCCCAGCTGACAGATGAGGAAGCCAAAGTCTAGGAAGATAAATATACAATACAAGAGACAGGGTCCAAATCTGAAATCAGCTCCCCTGCCTCTAGGCGGAGACTGTATTTATGATGCCACAGTGATTCCTACAGGAATTCCCTGTACATCACCTTCTCTGAACTGGTGGTAGAGCTCCAGGCAAACTGCTCAGCCAGACCCAAAGCCCCCTTCCAAGGCTTGTGTACAAAATCCCAGTCTCCAGTCCCAGGAATCTGTCAGGTTTTCTGGAGTTTTTCTTCTTCTTCTTTTAAACATTTTAACTTGTTTGCTCACATTATAGGCTTCCCCCCCCCTTTCTTTTTTTTAATTTCTGGCTGCATTGGGTCTTTGTTGCTGCACGCGGGCTTTCTCTAGTTGCGGCGAGCGGGGGCTACTCTTCATTGTGCTGCGCGGGCTTCTCATTGCAGTGGCTTCTCTTGTTGCGGAGCACAGGCTCTCTGCGCGTGGGCCTCAGTAGTTGTGGCGCATGGGCTTAGTTGCTCCGCAGGATGTGGGATCTTCCCAGACCAGGGATTGAACCCATGTCCCCTGCATTGGCAGGCAGATTCCTAACCACTGCGCCACCAGGGAAGTCCCTCTGGAGTTTTTCTTCAGCCCGTAAGCATTGCCCTGATACTGGCTTTCATCATAACCCTCATCCTTTAATCCAAACCCTATGCAGTTAACAGTGGATATCTCAAAATCACAGATGCCAATTACAGAGCACCTCTTTGTGGACCCAAAGTTTTATGCACATACATCATCTGACTTAATACTTACAAGAGCCCAGAAAAATAGATATTATGGTCCCTCTTTTACATGTGAGGTTTTGAATGGTTCAGGTGATTTATCCCTGGTCACATGGCTAATAAGCAGCAGAGAGGAGTTGACACCAGGCCTGCCTTAGTCTAGAGGGGTACTGTGTAATACAGGAGGCACCTGGGGCTACTGAAACACAGCTGGTCCAAATGAGATGCCCTACAAGTGTAACGTACACACTGCCTTTCAAAGGCGTAGCACCAAAAATGCAAAATATCTCTAACAATTTTTAATATCAATTACATATTGAAATGATGATTTAGATATGTTGAATTAAAATATATTAAAATTAATCTCACTGTTTCTATTTACTTAAAAAAGAAACAAAACAAAAACACTGCTACCAGAACATTTTCAATTACTTATGCGGCTCCTGTAGTATTTGCATCGGACAGCACTGGTCTAAATTCTACGGTCTTTACTAAAAAGCCCTACTACCTCCCTACAAGAACGCGGCGCTTAGCAATTTACGTTGCACACTACTTAAAAAAGAATAAAGCCACCTTGACAGCCTCACTTATGGTAACAAGAATTTTGTTTCCTGATGAAGACTTTAATTTTTTTTTTTTTTTTTTTTTTTTTGCGGTACGCGGGCCTCTCACTGTTGTGGCCTCTCCCGTTGCGGAGCACAGGCTCCGGACGCGCAGGCTCAGCGGCCATGGCTCACGCCACCAGGGAAGCCCCTCAGCACACTCTTGGCGTTTGATCAAACCTTCTTCTCAGGCAGCCTCCTTTTTATCGGTAGTTGTACTCACCATCCTGGTTCTTAACCCTGACAGACAAAAATGGTTCCCAGGGGCTTCCCTGGTGGCGCGGTGGTTGACAGTCCACCTGCCGATGCAGGGGACACGGGTTTGTGCCCCGGGTCCGGGAAAATCCTACATGCCGCGGAGCGGCTGGACCCGTGAGCCATGGCCGCTCGGCCTGCGCGTCCGGAGCCTGTGCTCCGCAACGGGAGAGGCCACAACATGGTTCCCAAATCAAACCAAAAGAGGACCTAGCCTTTTGCTCTTAAGGAAGAGGCTTTCACATATGAGAAGTCAGGCGAAAGATGTCAGGCACAGGGTCTACAGTAAAAACCAGAAGGAGTTATGGCCCATACCTTTCCCTGGAGGAGTGTGTCTCAGTGCAGTGCGCCCGGCCGGCTGGCTGGTGTGTGGTTGGGGTCCTGGCCGGTGCAGCAGGACCTGAGGCTGCTTGCTCCCCCGGCGTTCACGATGGAAGGCCTACCAGCTGAATCTCTTGGCCTCCAGCAACTGCTAACCGTAACTGTTCGTCCTCTCTGAGGGCTTTCCACTTTTATACTATAATCATCACCATCAGCTGTAGCAGATACTCTTTTACAACTGATTGCTTTCCACATACAGCTGAGCACACAACCCAGGTTATCTCATTTAATCCTCTAGCAAGTCTTTGAGGAATTACTCTTTGAAAACAAGGAAATCACAGCTCTAGACCTAGGCAAGACTTATCCAACAGCAGGCTCTGAAAGCAACACTGAGGGAGACTGGGTCTCTCTGCCCTTCTTCCCCAGCATTCCTAGGATTATCCCCGCTGCTTGCAGTGGGGAGGGTGATTTAGTCAGTTGCAAAACTGCTAACACGGCACCGTTTAATAGTAACTTCAATTACTTGCTTTTAAACAGCACTCTCACATGATGACCTGTCAAATGGTACTTTACCTGTGTGCTACACCGGGCCACACATGCATAGGCTAAGCAAAGTTAACTAGCATGAAGGGACTTGTAAAACTAAACTACAACAGGGGAGAAAAGTTCGGGATGGAGTGGCGGCCTAAACAGGTCATTTCCTTGCTTTAAGCGGCTTCTATCTTGGTGTTAATTGACTTTGAGTTAAGAGCCTTTCATACAAATCGAGGGCAGCTGACCTTTGGAGCACCGGTGACTTGTTGGGTAAATACGTCTTTATGGACTTCATAAAATGCAGATTGTGTAAATACACACTCAGGAAGTACTAACAGCACTGGGTGGCTGGAGTAAAGGCACAAAGGCGGCCTTTAAGATTCCTGAGTACTCAGTAGTTGGATGGTTCAGAAAACGAACATCGAGGATGTAATTACAATTTAGGAAATAGATCTCAAACTCTGGCTTTCAGGCAGAGGAATCACTCGGGGAGCTTTTCAAAAATACAGATTCTGGGCCACACGCCCAGAGAGGCTGATCCAGGAGGTCTGGGTGGCCGCTGACATCGTATTTTAACAAGTCCTCTAGACTAACCACGCTTAGTAGGTGGCCCAGGACCAGCTTCAAGAAACTATGATTTCAGTGCTCTAAGCAGCTCACTCACTCACCTTTTCTCACCAGGTCTTCCGCACTGCTTCCAAAGAATACCACCCCGGGAATACAAAAGACTAGAGTCCTTCATTCAGAAGTGGAGAGAGCTTTTGGAGCAGCAGGGAACTCCCTTCCTCGGCCTGCCCAGCACAGCAAGAGCCAATAACCGATGCCCAGCAAGTACTGAGGCTGGCACCGGGAAAGCCTTCTTTATGCCTCTGAAAGGGAGACAGAGCTACTCCTACAGAGCCCAGAGCAGCTGAAAGCAGCACAGAAAAGCAAGGGTACAGGCTCAGCATGGGCAGCACGCATTTTCCACGCAAACAGCCTGGTGCCCCTGCACTGACCCCAGCGCCCCGCTACCCCAGACTACATGGAGAGGCCACCATCCACAGCATCTATGAAAAGCACCTCCAGCTCTGGACCCCTATTTTACAGGAGACTCGGCTGAACGTGAACACTGATAAGGAGACCGGGATGGTGTCTGGGCAGCGGAAGCTGCCGTCCTGTATCGGCGGGGCGGTCAGAACGGCAGGGAACCGGCTGTCGCCGCCGCAGAGGACAGTGGTTCCATAGAGGGACTTGCTGACAGTCAGGGCCACATACCCGAGTCACCCCAGGCATGAGGGCTCCTTATCTCAGAAGTGTCAGAGTAGAAGCTGGAGGGCCATCCGGGGTGTCAGAACGGCGCATACTTCCCAGCTCCCTGAATTGGTAGGATCTACAGATCCCGTGTTTCCATCCCTGAGGTGGGGTGGGGATTCGGGGGGTGCTTTCACATGAACAAATGTGCCCCCGGCCACGAGTAACCCTTTCCCCAAAGCTTATCACAGTGGTTCATGACAGCATTTGCTTTTTCTACTGGACATGAAGACTGCCAAACTAAGTATCAAACGTGCTGACTTGAGTATTCCCAACGCCAGAAAGTGTCAGATCTATAAACAGTTTATGAAGGAGTATAGATTTTCAACAGCCAAAATGAGTACTTGCGGACAACAGTGAGTGTGTAGTTTTTTTGAAAAATTCACAGAAGCTATAGAAGAAGTTGCTAATCTTCCCACTCGAGGTGTGTGCCACCTCAGAAGCTCTAACGATCCAATTTCCACCAACAGGCTACTAGTAAAACGACTTAAAGAGGGAAACAGCAAGTCTTACGAAAAGAAACAAAAAAAAGGCCTAACCTTTTCAAAAGACGAGTTGTTGTTCTCACAGGCATGGCCTCAGCACACGTTCATTCTCATGCGTTTGTTTAAATTAAGTGATTCGTAATTTCACCTTCCAGGTTATGAGTCCTCCCATTTCCAAACAGAGGAAAGGCGGAAGGGCCGACACACTTCCTTGGTTTTTACACTTTTTTGCATTATCATCCCATATGGTTTCACCATCGAGGCTCTGAATGTAAAAATGCTTGCCCAAGGCTGCTTTGTTGGTCACTATTGTGCCAGCCTGCCCTCAACCCTGGTCTCTCTGCCTGGGAAGGGCCCGTCACCCACACCACCTACAACCAAGACCAGCTCTGCTGTTAGCTCTCCTACAAAGCTGTTTAGACCTTTAAAGCTTTCTCAGAGGTTCCAACCCCTTGTCAAGACACACTAGTCTAGAAAGAAACACACACAGTCAACTGGAGGAACCTTTAGGAGATACACAACTTTGGGTACCACTGGCCTCATCTCAAGGTCCATCTTGCCTCCAGCTTCCTGAGGGAGCTTTTTTGGAGGGAGGGGCAGAAGAGGGGAGCAAAGGGGACTAGGCGTAGATTGACAGGAAGCTGGAAATCTACAAATGAGGATGTGAAATAGGAGATTTGGTGTCTGAGGCCTGTGGACCCAGGCAGTTGTGTTCAGGCTGCCATTTTTCTGCAAAGAAGTCTTTGAGATCTTACGAAGTCCTTAGTTGACTTGGTCCCATTTAAAAAAAAATTTGTTATAGTTGTAGCAAAATATACACAACATAAGATTTACCATTTTAACCATTTTTAAGTGTATGGTTCAGTGGCATTAAGTACATTCATATTATTGTGCAAGACTCCCATTTTCAAGTGCACCCTTCACATTTTCTCCTAAGATATTAAAACGCTTTTTCAGCCTTTCCCTCATTTGCATGTGGTGTCACACTTCTGGGTGACAAGCTACAGTCTTAAAATCTGGCATCAGTTTTTGTTAGAGACATTGGTTTTAAGTCAATGTATTTTCATTTCTAGGTAAAAGCATATGATTCTATAGCTGTTTTCCTTTAAATTCAAACAGATGCTGGTCCCACATTAACAAAGGTTTGTCAGAAATCAAATTCAAGGGACTTCCCTGGTGGTGCAGTGGTTAGGAATCCACCTGCCAATGCAGGGGACACAGGTTCCATCCCTGGTCCGGGAAGATTCCACATGTCGTGGAGCAACTAAGCCCGTGCGCCACAACTACTGAGCCTGAGCTCTAGAGCCTGTGAGCCACAACTACTGAAGCCCACGCACCTAGAGCCCGTGCTCCATAACAAGACAAGCCACCACAGTGAGAAGACCGTGCACCACAACGAAGAGTAGCCCCCCCTCACCATAACTAGAGAAAGCCCGTGCGCAGTAACGAAGACCCAATGCAGCCAAAAAAAAAAAGATAAAATTCAAGAACTATTCTTTTTTTTGTTTTGTTTTGTTTTGTTTTTGTTTGTTTTTTTTAGTTTTTTTTGGTGGTACGCGGGCCTCTCACTGTTGTGGCCTCTCCTGTTGCGGAGCACAGGCTCCGGACGCGCAGGCTCAGCGGCTATGGCTCATGGGCCCAGCTGCTCTGCAGCATGTGGGATCTTCCCGGACCGGGGCACGAACCCGTGTCCCCTGCATCGGCAGGCGGACTCTCAACCACTGCGCCACCAGGGAAGCCCCAAGAACTATTCTTGATTCCTGTAAACTAACTGGCCCGAATCACCCCCAAAAAGAGACAAAATTTTTAAAACTCTTATACTTACTACTTTATTAAAATAGCTAAATTCATGTCCCAAAAGCATCTGTGTTACATCACTAAGGAAAACTTCCAAAAAAAACTATTAGAGATTTTAAAGATTCAGTCAAACCTTTCAAAAAATTAATAAAAAACAGTCGTGAGGCTCTTTGGTGGTGCTAATGGTGGATACCAGGAGGGCTCATGCCAAGGAATACTACCCAGAACTACTGCTGCCACTATCCTTGTACCCACGGTGAGCCATAGCCACCCCCCGCCTCTGCAGGAGACCCTCCAACACTAGCAGCTTAGCAGTCAACCCTTCTGTTCTTAGTCCCGATACATGGATTTGAAGCCCAGTTCTACCAGTTGGCTGTGCGAAGTTGGACAGAGTGTTGGGACATTCACAGAAAGATAGACAAGATGAAAAGGCAGAGGGCTATGTACCAGATGAAGGATCAAGATAAAACCCACCAAAAAAACTAAATGAAGTGGAGACAGGCAACCTTCCAGAAAAAGAATTCTGAATAATGATAGTGAAGATGATCCAGGACCTCGGAAAAACAACAGAGGCAAAGATCGAGAAGATGCAAGAAATGTTTAACAAAGACCTAGAAGAATTAAAGAACAAACAGAGACGAACAATACAATAAATGAAATGAAAAATACACTACAAGGAATCTTCTGCCTCAGAATACCTGAGGCAGAAGAACGGATAAGTGACCTAGAAGACACAATAATGGAATTCACTACTGCAGAACAGAATAAAGAAAAAAGAATGAAAAGAAATGAAGACAGCCTTAGAGACCTCTGGGACAACACTAAACATAACAACATTCACATTATAGGGGTCCCAGAAGGAGAAGAGAGAGAGAAAGGACCCGAGAAAATATCTGAAGAGATTATAGTCGAAAACTTTCCTAACGTGGGAAAGGAAATAGCCACCCATGTCCAGGAGGCGCAGAGAGTTCCATACAGGATAAACCCAAGGAGAAACACGCCAAGACACATAGTAATCAAATTGATAAAAATTAAAGACAAAGAAAAATTATTGAAAGCAGCAAGGGAAAAATGACAACATACAAGGGAACTCCCATAAAGTTAACAGCTGATTTCTCAGCAGAAACTCTACAAGCCAGAAGGGAGCGGCATGATATACTTAAAGTGATGAAAGGGAAGAACCTACAACCAAGGTTACTCTACTCAGCAAGGATCTCATTCAGATTCGCTGGAGAAATCAAAAGCTTTAAAGACAAGCAAAAGCTAAGAGAATTCAGCACCACCAAACCAGCTCTACAACAAATGCTAAAGGAACCTCTCCAAGTGGGAAACACAGGAGAAGAAAAGGACCTACAGAAACAAACCTGAGGGCTTCCCTGGTGGCACAGTGGTTGAGAGTCCACCTGCCGATGCAGGGAACACAGGTTTGTGCCCTGGTCCGGGAGGATCCCACATGCTGTGGAGCGACTGGGCCCGTGAGCCATGGCCACTGAGCCTGAGTGTCCGGAGCCTGTGCTCCGCAACGGGAGAGGCCACAACAGTGAGAGACGAGCATACCGCAAAAAAAAAAAAAAAAAAAAAAAACCCGAAACAATTAAGAAAATGGTAAGAGGAACATACATATCAATAATTACCTTAAACATGAATGGATGAAATGCTCCAACCAAAAGACATAGGCTCCCTGAATGGATACAAAAACAAGACCCATATATACGCTGTCTACAAGAGACCCACTTCAGACCTAGGGACACATACAGACTGAAAGTGAGGGGATGGAAACTGACATTCCATGCAAATGGAAATCAAAAGAAACCTGGAGTAGCAATACTCATATCAGATAAAATAGACTGTAAGATAAAGAATGTTACAAGGGGGCTTCCCTGGTGGCGCAGTGGTTGAGAGTCTGCCTGCTGATGTGGGGGACGTGGGTTCGTGCCCCGGTCCGGGAGGATCCCACATGCCATGGAGCGGCTGGGCCCGTGAGCCGTGGCCGCTGGGCCTGCGCGCCTGGAGCCTGTGCTCCGCGGTGGGAGAGACCACAGCAGTGAGAGGCCCCCGTACCGCAAAACAAAACAAAACAAACAAAAAGAATGTTACAAGAGACAAGGAAGGACACTACATAATGATCAAGGGATCAATCCAAGAAGAAAATATAACAATTATAAATATATATGCTCCCAACATAGGAGCACCTCTATACATTAGGCAATTGCTAACAGCTATAAAAGAGGAATTCGACAGTAACACAATATAGTAGGGGACTTTAACTCCTCACTTACACCAATAGAGAGATCATCCAAACAGAAAATTACTAAGGAAACACAAGCTTTAAATGACACAATAGACCAGATAGATTTAATTGATATTTATAGGACATTCCATCCAAAAACAGCAGGTTACACTTTCTTCTCAAGTGCACACGGAACATTCTCCAGCATAGATCACATCTTGGGTCACAAATCAAGCCTCAGTAAATTTAAGAAAATTGAAATCATATCAAGCATGTTTTCTACCACAACGCTATGATATTAGAAATAAATTATAGGGGAAAAAACGTAAAAAACACAAACACATGGAGGCTAAGCAATACGTTACTAAATAACCAAGAGATCACTAAAGAAATCAAAGAGGAAATCAAAAAATACCTAGAGACAAATGACAATAAAAACACGAGAATCCAAAACCTATGGGATGCGGCAAAAGCAGTTCTAAGAGGGAAGTTTACAGCAATATGATCCTACCTCAAGAAACAAAAAAAATCTCAAACAATCTAGCCTTGAGGGAAAAAAACAGAGCTGGAGGAATCAGACTCCCTGACTTCAGACTATACTACAAAGCTACAGTAATCAAGACAATATGGTACTGGCAAAAAAAGAGATATAGATCAATGGAACAGGATAGAAAGCCCAGAGATAAACCCACACACCTATGGTCAACTAATCTATGACAAAGGAGGCCAGGATATACAATGGAGAAAAGACAGTCTCTTCAATAAGTGGTGTTGGGAAAACTGGACAACTACATGTAAAAGAATGAAATTAGAACACTCCCTAGCACCATACACAAAAATAAACTCAAAATGGATTAAAACCTAAATGTAAAACCAGACACTATAAAACTCTTAGAGGAAAACATAGGAAGAACACTCTGACATAAATCACAGCAAGATCTTTTTTGATTCACCTCCTAGAGTAATGGAAATAAAAACAAAAATAAACAAATGGGACCTACTGAAACGTAAAAGCTTTTGCAAAGCAAAGGAAACTACAAACAAGACGGAAAGACAACCCTAAGAATGGGAGAAAATATTTGCAAATGAATCAACGGACAAAGGATTAATCTCCAAAATATATAAGCAGCTCATGCAGCTCAATATTAAAAAAACAAACAATCCAATCCAAAAATGGGCAGAAGAGCTAAATACACATTTCTCCAAAGAAGACATACAGATGGCCAAGAGGCACATGAAAAGCTGCTCAACATCACTAATTATTAGAGAAATGCAAATCAAAACTACAATGAGGTATCACCTCACACCGGTTAGAATGAGCATCATCAGAAAATCTACAAAACAACAAATGCTGGAGAGGGTGTGGAGAAAAGGGAACCCTCTTGCACCATTGGTGGGAATGTAAATTGATACAGCCACTATGGAGAACAGTATGGAGCTTCCTTAAAAAACTAAAAATAGAATTACCATATGACCCATCAATCCCACTACTGGGCATATATCCTGAGAAAACCATCATTCAAAAAGACACATGCACCCCAATGTTCATTGCAGCACTATTTACAATAGCCAGGTCATGGAAGCAACCTAAACGCCCATCGACAGATGAATGGATAAAGAAGATGTGGTACGTATATACAATGGAATATTACTCAGCCATAACAAGGAACGAAACTGGGTCTTTTGTAGAGACGTGGATGAATATAGAGACTGTCATACAGAGCGAAGTCAGAAAGAGAAAAACAAATATCGTATATTAACACATATATGTGAAACCTAGAAAAATGGTACAGGTGAACTGGTTTGAAGGACAGAAATTGAGACACAGATGTAGAGAACAGACGTATGGATACCAAGGGGGGAAAGCAGCGGGAGTTGGAGGTGGTGGTGTGATGATTTGGGAGATTGGGATTGACATGTATACACTGATGTGTATAAAATGAATAACGAATAAGAACCTGCTGTATAAAAAAATTAAATTAAATTAAAAAAACGAACCAATGCAAAGGAGAAAAAAGTCATATTTTGGACAGCTGTAGGTGATTTTTTGGTGTGCTTTAGAATGTTTCTTTATTAAATAGAAGGCCTCTTGGATCAACAATTAGAGTTTATTTTGTATTGTGTCTTATGATCTCACTTTACATGTAACATCAATTTGGTATCTTCCTCCCTAAGAAATTATTTGTTACTAACTTTAATGAGATGGAACCACAAAGAAAAAGCGGGAAGGGAAAGAGCAAGTCCCCTTCCCTAATATGGATGTGTGTGACCTTTTGAATCCCCTCCTGTATGACAGATGACTCAGGATAAATTAAGGGGCAGTGATAGGGGAATTTTTTTGTTGTTTGAGCTACAACTGACCTATAACATTAGTTTCAGGTGTACAACATGATTCGCTATTGCAAAATGACCACCACAATAAAGTCTAGTTAACACCCATAACCCAGGGGGGTCTTTAAAAACAGTGAGTAATGCTCCTTGGGTGGTGCCATCTTGGTTGGTCACAACCCTCTAGGTTTGGTGGTATTCCCCTCTTCGAAACTCTGATTAGTCCAAGATACGGTAGAATCTCCTAGATTTTTCGAAATACTGACACAGGGTGTGAGGGTGAAATTCTAATTCAATTGGTCTAGGGAGGAGAAAGGTGAGAGTGGAATGACGGACAGGTGTTGTGTCCTAGGAAAGCATGGCCAACCAACCCGGATATGCTCCACCTGGGGCCTCTTGATATACTGATAAACTGCCCTTATTAGGACAGTCAGGGGAGGAGTTCTAGTTCAGGCTGCATGCCACGGGTGGGCGCTGGACCACAGCTGTCTGTTCTCCTTGTCACTGTTGTACTGCTAGATGCGGAACACGAGGAATGTGAAAGGAGGGATCTGCAGGTAAACCATTTATAACCAAACCACCTTGACCATCTGGATGATCCAGAAGCACTGGGACGTGGAACCTGAAACCCCACAGCGCAGTCTTTAGGCTCATAAGGGATCCTTTGCTCTATGAGTAAGAAGGATGCCCAGCTGATGGAGATTAAAACGGGGGGGTGTAGAACCCCAAGAGAAGGAAGGTGAGGTGTGCCTTCCCAGCCTGTCTGCTGGACCGTGGGCTCTTGCGGATAGTGTGTCTTGGTTTAGGGATTGTTTTTATTCTTCCTCAAGCCTAGGTTTCTACACAGCCACCACACTTAGCTATGTGGTCTGGTACACGGGATAATCCCAACTTTATCTGGAGTTAACCTGTGGGGCAGCGGCCTTACAAAAATGAAAGTAAAATGATACCATAAAAAATATTCATTATATGACCAGCTGGTCAACTCTTCCCTCCCTCTCTTTGCTGTAACAGCACCTGTTGGCTTAGAAATGTTCGGAGTTCTCACACTAGTGCGCCAAAACCGCCACCCTTCCCATGCTGGCATCCACCGACCTCCCACCGACCTCCCACCTCCCCCACCCCCCAAAACCTGCATATCAAATATTACTTCCTGCTGTCTATGACCACACCGCCTTGGCAGTTAACATCAAAAGCAAACACACGAAGAGAAGAGAAGGCACTGGAGCTGGGGAGGAAAGACAAGCGTAGGTAACGTTTCATAGACTTTTTTGCTAGCGCCCAGGTGCAAAAACCTTGGTCACATGTATTTCAACTTCTCATCTAAGGGCTCATCTTTTCTCCCCCAGAATGGGGAGCTGAGGGTAGCCCTTCTCTGCTTCCACTCCCTACCCTCCTGTTCCTGAAACACACATGAGGAAGCCACCCCTGGGGACCCCTACCTGCCACCCGAAGGTGAGCCACGCAGGAACAGCGTCTGGCAGCTCACCTATTCTCAACTTGTGCAGGGGCTGACCGAGGCTGACACTCTGTTCAATGTTGATGGTTCCTCATCAACACGGGCTATGTTTATCTAAATTGAACAGGTTTCCACCATCTTTTTCCTGTCTCTGGAGGGTTCAACAGCTCAGGGTAACAACTGTCATGAATGTTTAACACAGCACCCAAAATGGGACTGGAACCAAGGCCAGATGACATCTGCTTGCTTATATATCCCAAGCCACCAACTAGCTGTGTGACCCTGGGTTCCTCCCTCGACCTCTCTGGATTGCAATTTTTCCGTAAAAGAAGGGAGCTGGCATTGTCCTAAGATACTCTCCAGTTTTATAATTTTATGGTCAAGTTGCAACCATTTTACTTCATCGAGAAAGGGCAACGTATTCTCCACTTCACAAGGGCAATTTCAATTGAGTGGTGCTGTGTTCCTGCAGAAGTAACAATGCTAAAAGCAAACAAAAAACAAAACCCCTCACCTGGTTTATTACTAGCCTGTAAGTTTGATCTACAAAGTAAGCTGGTTAATTTTGTTTTGAATTTCAGAACCCCCCCTATCTTCCAATAAACGTAACGACAACCTCTTTGGAACAAAGGTTCCCACAGCAGGGCCTACTGCATTTCATTAGAGCCAGAAGGAAAGCCCTGCCCAGATACAGGTTCTTAGTGGCCTCCCTAACTCCAGCCTAGCCTGCAACTAGTTGCAATTTACCAACATATCATTTTATCATTTCTTTGCTTCAAAACTTTATACAGCTCCATTCCACCTAAGAAACAAAAGCTCAAATACGTATTTTGTTAGCCTGGCAGGGGATAACCACTCAAATTTAGCCTCGCCCGACTGGACCAGCTCTTTCTCTGAGCTCCCCAAGCACAAACCCAGAGGTGGAGTTTCCTCGTCTGTGGAAGAAACCTTTGGACATAAGATGCCTCCTCTCCAACCTGCCTGACCCACCACTCTCCCACACCATCACCGCCACCATCCTTATCTGAGTTCTCTAAAACTCAAGTCCCACCTGGTCGAAAGTGAACTCTCCCCTGGCTACTGCAGCAAGAAGTACTTGAATTTCTTCTTTGTATTTCTCTCTATTTTTAAAAAGAATATTATACTTATAAATAAGAACAAAAGTTTTCTTAAAACAAGAACTCTACTTACAATACTTGGAGCTACAAGAGTTCTTCAACATTCTGTTACTATCCAATCCCTTTATTTTAGAGATGAGAAAGCCAAGTCCAGAGAAGCAGCTCGGCATCTTGCCGAAGGTCCCAGGGCAGCTTAGTGGCAAAGAAGTGATGGGAACCTAAGTTTCCTGACTCCCAGAACTTACTGTACATGGCAACCTGGTACCATGTTCTCTGCTACTTGGTATCCATTCAAGAGCTTCTAGTGTTGAGTATATCCTCTTTTCCACAACAGAGAGTTGTGTGCTGCCCAGCACAGGTGTTCAGCAAATGCAGGAGGGGAAAGGGAGAAGAGCTGGACGACAGATGATACACTCCCCCAGGAACCCCTTCTTAGGAGGAGACCCAACTTTGTGCCAAGTCTCTGTGGGGGGATGTCCTGACTCATTTTCAACTCCTCCCATCCACCTCTAACCAATGCCCTCTGCTTTCCTTCAGACCTTCCAACCAATCCCCAAACGGCCCAGAGCATAAACACACCCTTTGCATACGCATCCCCTACAGAATGACCACACTCGTGTTCTTACATCCAGAATGAGGGTCACAGCAGCGATTCCCAACTTTCTAAGAGTAAGTATTCAAAGGTTGAAAATTCAGGTCTCGGCCCTCCTCCCCAGGGATTAGAGCTGTATTTTTAAATAACTGTGAATTGAGAAAAATATCACAAACATTCACCGTGAACTCAGTACAGTAGTATTTTATTGAGGTTGTATTTGATGATTCTATAAATGTAGCTACATACATTGAAAGAGTCATACATGTACATGGCGGATGTTATGTACATATTCGCTTCACAAACAACACTTGAAGTGCTTATGGGTCCCCAGTCACTTGTTGGGCAACTCCTGGGTGGTGGCATCAGTTCAAAACTTCAGAGGGGGGGGTACCTAAATGCTGGGGAGGGACCTCTTCCTCTGAAAGAAAAATATGATAGGCCAACGAGGGTCCACAATCAGCTCATTTCAGATTTCTCACTCCATCTACCTTCTTGTTGGAGTTATTACTTATCACAGGCGTTGGTATCTTTAGTACCTCTTTGCGGGGGAAACAAAGGGTCTTACTTCAGTCCTCTGGTCTATTCTTGGCTTTCCCGGCAATGCTGCCTCAGGTAGAAAGCCACTTTCCGATTCATATTCCGGGCTCTTTCCCATCTCTCCCCAGGAATTATCTCTAAAGAGTAAGTGCTGACAAGTGATTGATCATTTGCATTTTAACCCTATTCAAATTTGGGTAAATGGTTTAATATGCATGCTAATATTCTATCATTATTCCAATTAAGGAAACTATTATGTTCAAGTGTTTAATCAGGAGAATTAGGGAGAACTCCAGACACCTAAAATTAACCTTTAATAGTCTTGACATTCATTTCATTTAAGTGCAATTTGCCAAGCTATAAGCAACTCCCTGCCTAAGACTTCTGCTTAAGCACGTGGGGATTCCTGATAAGACCTAAAAGCAATTCATTTCCTAACTAGATTGTTGTCTAAAAGAATAAACTAAAAGGGCTACAATTTAAATACAATCAAGTCCCCAAGCAGTCACATTCCAGAAGACTTAAACATCATCATCTTGATCCCCAGGAACAACAATGCTATTCGCTTCAGAAACAACACAACCACTTCCTCTTTCTCTGACCTTCTCAGTTTAATTACTTCCTGTGATTTCTTCTAGGGCTGAGTGTGCCTGCTTCCCAGGGCGGCTGGCTTTCCATAGGAGACTGATTTGTCTGGAAGGTGCAGAATGCCAGCTGACAGACATTACACACAAAGAGCTGGGACTTCCTATTTCTCTTTTAGCGATGGATCTCTCGGGCCGCCTGGCATGCACCAAGAACTTTTTTTAAGCCATAAGAAGAAGAAAAACTTCTTCCAGCACCTTCGCATCTAAAATCAAGCTATACCTCAAAGCTGGAGGTCCTGCCAAGAATGGGGAAGGGCAGGCCCTTGATGATATCTCTCCGCCTGGAAGCACCACCTTTTTGTCCAATGAGCTTCTTCAATAGCTTCCAAATGCCAAGTATGTGAGGTCACCTTTGAAGACACAAACCTGGCAGCCGGGAGCTCACCATCATCACAGCCACAGACAGGCTCTTGCTACTCAAAGGTCCCTGGATCTGCAGTACCAGCAGCATCAGGAAGTTTGTTAAAAATGCAGAGTCTCTGGCCTTACTGAATCAGAATCCTCATTTTAGAAGATTCCCAGGTGATTCCTATGCACATTCAAGTTTAATCCTCCTCTCAAAACAGCTAGGCTAAAAAGCAGGTCCAGGAGTATAGCGTGCTTGGTTTGCCGTCCTGCTCACACACACTCCATCAAGGGCAAGGTGGCCGGTTCTCTTTCCAAAAGAGGTCTCCGTGGAACTGCTCTTTGTATCAGTACAGAAAAGGCCGCCTCAGTGGGCACTGGTCCCCTACTCCACAGAGCTGAACAGGAATGCAAGGAAGAAATGTCATCTCATAGTTCCGAGGCATTTCCAGGATTCTAAACGAGTTCTAACTTCATTCGCTCAACGGTAATGTCAATCGAGCTGTACACGCGATAGTTTCTTTGCAAAAACTGAGGCTCTGTGAAGTCATGACACGTCATGTTGTTCTACAGACACGGGATCTGAAGTCAAAGACTGTGGGTAAAAATAACAAATCCTGCTCTGTGACCTCAGACAAGATGCTTAACCTGGCTGAATCTTTTCTTTGACTGCAGCTGTGGACCCTTCTGGCTCTTGGGCACAGTCCATCCACGTATGAGTGCGTGAGTTTATGTACACGCAACACACAAGCGCACACACACTCCCCCTAAAAATGACTCGAAGAACTTGTTAGGGGATTCTAGGACGGGCATGTAGCTCCTCTAATGCTCTGGAGGAAGACTTCCCTCCACCCCAAATCTGGGAATCCCAATGCTTGCAGCTCGAGGGGGGAACCCTGCAGAGGAAGAGGAAGAAGAGAGGAAACACCTCTGGCAGCCGGTCAGTCCATGATCCAGACCACACTGGCCTCACACCCCTAAGGCACATGGAAGTGTCTAGCACGCTAGAATGTAAGCTCCCCAAGGGCAGAGGGTGCTTCCGAGTCACAGCTCAGCTCCTGCCTGACAGGTAAGGTGTCTGGAACACTGGGTGCAGTAAGTGAATGGCACTCCACAGCTAGTCTCTCCCTTTCCTCCAGCCTCACCCCCACTGCTATTTATTTTAGCCAATAAATAATTTATACATGGTTTTGCAGTTAGGTTTTGCAGTTAGTATGCTCTAAAGTCAAGTTCTTTAGATTCAGAGAATACTAGACTCCAAATGGACACCTGGAATCTAGCAAATCTACTCATTTTCCTTAGCATAAAAGACATCTAAGAACGGATGGTAGGGGCCTCAAAGCTGGTTTGCAGACAGCAAACTCCTCATCTGAAACCTGTTCACCCACAGATTAGTGAGAAGGCCACCATTAAGCCTTCAGGGCCAGAAAAGTAACACTGAGCCAGGGCACACCATCCTGGCACAGCAGGCTGGTTTTGGAATTTGGAGAGTGAGAAAAATCCCAGATATGATTTAAACTATTAAGCAAAGGAGAGAAATGTAATGACTATGTTAAGACTATATTCACACTTATCCAGCTTCCAAAGGTCTGTAAAAATGAGTAAAATTATTGGGATGCTGACGATTAAATTAAACCTCTGGTCCAGCATCCACTTTATTCCTTGGCTGGAAATATACAATGCGAACACCAACACGGCACGCAAGTAGACAAAACAAGCCATAAGCCAGCTTACTCCTAAGAGAACTCTCAGCCTCACTCATTTCCACCAAGCCTGTTGACTCTTGTTTTAGAGACAATTTGAACGCTATTGGTAATATGATTTCTAGACCACAGACAGGGATGGCAAGAGAGTCAACTATATGCTACTATAGATAAGTACACTGACTGTTAAGAGTCTGTAGCGGGAAGAGGCAGAGTGTGACCCCAAAGCCCACGTTTCTTCCACTACCATCATGACAATCTGCCCCTCGCAGTAGTTCTGAAAAAAACAAAAACAAACAAACAATAAAACTCAAAGTCTTTTTGGATGTGGGTACAATGTGAATTGTCATTTAATTTTTTAGATAAGGTAAAACTATTTTTCAATTAATGAACATTTATGTTAACCAATCAATAAATGTTTGCAGAAAGCCTACTATGGGCTCAGCACTCTGCCAGGCTATGTGGTATACAGGTCAATAAGCTATTATTCCCACACCGGGAAGGGCAGACGGGCCAAGCTTCTGGGTGCATTCTCAGTTAGGGTGGGATGCAAATATTACAAAACAAACAGTGCTTATCTGAAAAATCAATAAGGGAGGCAGAGCCAAAGCAATGAGAAAAAGAAATAAGAGGAATAAACAATGAAAATGAAACACAAAGATGAACTAGGAAAGACAATTTAAAAAACTTAGCCTGAGGGGCTTCTCTGGTGGCGTACTGGTTAAGAATCTGCCTGCCAATGCAAGGGACACGGGTTCGAGCCCTGGTCCGGGAAGATCCCACATGCCGCGGAGCAACTAAGCTTGTGAGCCACAAGTACTGAAGCCCGCACTCTAGAGCCCACGAGCCACAACTACTGAAGCCCGCGAGCCACAACTACTGAAGCCCACGCGCCTAGAGCCCGTGCTCCGCAACAAGAGAAGCCACCGCAATGAGAAGCCCACGCACCACAACGAAGAGTGGCCCCCGCTCGCCGCAGCTAGAGAAAGCCCGCGTGCAGCAACGAAGACCCAACGCAGCCAAAAATAATTTTTAAAAAGTTAAAAAACTTAGCCTAATTAAGTTTTAAGCGTTTATGAATGACCACAGGGGATAAATCTAAGAATGGAAACGAGATCTGAAAAGTCGTTATTTCAGTACAAAGAGGAGGGGCCAAAGCCCTACATTTTGAAGCTGCCCGTGTTGTTTCAATCTCTTCACTCACAACTGCTAAATGCCAGGGTGAAGTCAAAATCCATTTCTCCTTAGTGCAAGTCAACATAGAAATTTTGTTTTCAAGTAAATTTTCAACTACCCTTTGAAAGTAGCATAAATAACATAGACAGGATTTGCTATCATGTGCCCCCTGTGAACATACTGTTGACAAAAGATCACCTGAGAAATGAGTAGTTACAAAACAGTTGGTTCTTAATTTAGTCAACTCCTATGCCAGTTAATATCAAATATTTTACTAAGATCCAGGCCTGACTTCCTTTCCCTGACAGGGTACACCAAGCTGTGGTAACAATCTTCTATGCCTACTAGGGCAAGCACACAGAAAACGCATTTCACAGAGCACGGTGTGCACCAGTGCAAAACATTCCTTCGACTCCAGTGACTAAAAGCCCTAGACAATGCCTTAAAAAATCATCAGTGTTCTAGCCTTAAATATTGATCAAAAAGAAACATTTACAAGAATAGTTAATGAGTTTATCAATGTGACTGGGTCTTTGAAAAAAAAAAATCAGCCCAATTTACTTAAGAGAAAACAAGCCAAAACCGAACACAAAAACTTCCTGCTCTGCCTCTGTTATCATCTTGTTCCGTTTCTGAGGATTTTGCTGTTAGATTGTGTATTTGTGTTCATCCCCATAATATAGGAACTCTGCCAATAGTGGAGTTCATCAGCACAGCTGTCTCCAACTTCAAGTGTTAAGACTCCATCAGAACCCTATAGCTACTGCAAATTGATAATACTGTGATTTCTGCCGAGATTCTCCTGCAGAGGCAGAAACACAGGCCCTGGCTTATTGTGTTTAAGACGTTCTACTTCCCAGTTCTCACAACAGTGATTGGAATCAAAATGGTTTTGAGATGTCAATCACAGATCACCACCACCAGATAGTTCTGCACCCAATTGCCACAAGACATGTTTCAGGTGAACACGGAGTTTCTGAGAAGGAGGTTTATACACAACCTAAGTTAACCAAATAGGACAACTATAATTATTGCATTAGTCTGCGGGGGCAAAACAGCATTTTAAAATAATCAAATCCATTTTTTAATTTAATAGATCTTTATTAAAAGCAACCACAATGTGCCCAATGGTATTGGGACAACAGTTAGAAAACTAGGCAGTTAAGAGGTAACCCTAAATCCCAAAAGCTCATGTTCTGGGACAGAATCTAGCTGGGTGTAAGTCCAACTCTAAATGGTGATAACTGTCACACAGTGTGGGAGGAAAATGCTATAAAGAGCCCACGGTTTTGACTTAGGGAGTCGGGGTGGGGAAAGTCTAGGAGGACCTCATAAGAGGAATGACTCAGAGCTGGCTGGCGGGGGGAATGAGCAGAATTTCACTTGCTGGAGAAGGAAAGGAAGAAAGATGACTCCGGAATAAACAGCACAAGCAAGGAGACTGTTGAGCAGAATAGTATCGGTACTGATACTGATCCACTTTTTATACATGTTTTTGGTTAAAGGGACTGGAAAAAAGGTAGCATTTGTTAAGATCCCTGTGGAAATAAACCCAACAGATGGAGGTTAGTCCAGGCCCACCACCTAACAAGACATACAGCCTTGCAGTAGGCACTTTATACAATGACAAAGTCTTTATACAGTGACAATGTCCTGGCTTATAAGCTTGTTAAGGTCTTTCCAAGGTTTTTGTTTTGCTTTCAAGATTTTCTAAGGAAGAGACCAAGATTCCAATTCTGCATAGTCAACTCTGTTTTCAACATTTAAGGATTCTATTCAGGTAGAGTAGAAACACACCCCTTTTTTTTTTAAGGCTAATGCATAGAGAACAGATCAATACTTGTAATGGGTCTAATTACCACAACTCTTATTTCAATGACTGTAGAGCGAACATTCCAGTAATAATCAACTCTGAATTCACGCTCCTCCCATTATCTTAAGGTGTATCACAGAATGCTCAAGCCCAAGTCTATTTAAATTCACTTTAATTCAGTATGTGCTTCATAGCATTTTCAGGGAAGATAAGGGAAATGAAAGAAATTATGGCAATGACAGACTGTCATCAATTCAGAAGAATTAGGGACAGCGTGACTGTCAGAAACAGTGTGAGCTCTGAAGTCAGAATGACTAAGGCTGACGACCCTCTCCCCTTCTGAGAATAACTAAGGCTGACCACCCTCTCCCCTTCTGAGACAGTACCTCATGGTGCTTTAAAAACACAGTCCTTCCTGAGCCAGGCTGTTGGGGTTACTTAACCTCTCTGGGCCTTGATTTCCGCACCTATAAATGGAGGTAATAAAACCATCTACTGCATAGAATTGTTGAGAAGACTAAATGAGTAAAGCGCTATAAAAGTTATTTGCTCTCTTCAGCTTCCTCATCAGTTAAATGGGGTAACACCTCCTTCACACGGTTATTTGAAAGTGAGCCTGTAAGACACCTATCTCAGTGCCCAGCACAGAGCCGACACCAGACACCTGTTATTCCTAGTGTGGGCTGCAAGCTTTACACAGGCTGGCTCATTTAATTCCCACGGCAACTCCACGACATGAGTAATATTTATTCCCATTTTACTCACTCAGATAAAAGCAAAGTGAGATACATAAGTAACTTGCCTTAGATCAGAAAGTGACCAAATGGCTAAGCCTTGAGCCATAAGAATATGTTACAAATGCATTTAAAGCGGGATCTTCAGCCCTTGGCTGAAATAACCAGTTAGAAAGACATTTTTCAGTCAGTTGAGACTGAGAGTTAAAGACAACAGGGAATTATTCTTAATTTTGTAAAGTGTGATCATGGTATTGTGGTTTCACGGGATAGTATGCTCGTCTTTTGGAAAGTAAGCTCAAGTAATTGGATATGAGAGTTCTAATGTCTAATTTCTTTGAAATGGTTCGGCAAAAATATTAGAGCCTTTTTTTAAAAAAAATGGGAAATCTTCCAACATTAGGGAAAATATGTGCGAGGGCAGAGCTACAAATCCATTCTCAGCAAGATGTGTGTTGCAGAGAAGAGTTCATGAACAAAATAGAAAGCTGAATGGTAGCCAGGTGTCTCCTGCTTGAGAAGGGTTTCTTCATTTTGTCTGCAAATTTCCAAATCATTTATAACCGTGATCAAATGATTTAAGAATACAGACAGAATACATATGATTTAAAAAACATTTTCCACTCCCTGTATACAAAAGACCACTTTCAATAATTTATTGATGCTCGTTAATTTTTCAATTATTAAAAAGCAGATCTGTGGAGTTGTAAATCTTAACATGCATTTCTATCTGGAGTGGGATCAAAAAAGGATCAGGGTATTTTCTATATGGAAGCTGTTGTTTAGGACCATCAGCGAAAAGAGCATTCCTGAATTTATGAGCATGTATTTATTAGAGAACACTTTTATTTTTCTCTTTTCTTTTCTTTTTTGGCCACACTGCACGGCTAGCAGGATCTTAGTTCCCCCACCAGAGACTGAACCCGGCCCACAGCAGTGAAAGTACAGAGTTCTAAAAACTGGACTGCCAGGGAATTCCCTAGGGAGGAGTTTTAAACTGACACGGAAAAGAACATTAGAAGACAAAACTTATTATTTTAAAAAAATTAAGCATGATTTTACCAGTTGCAAGACTGAGTTATTGTATTCTGATGCTAAATGTAACGTATTTAAACACCTGTATTGTGTAATAAAACCCTTAAATATATGTGGACTATCAGGAAAATCTATTTCACCTAATGCACAAATATATCTCTCAAGTCTCCAGTTTGATGTCACTTCCTTATAAGTAACACACCTTGTCTACTTCTGAAAGATTATCTGAGGGACCTCAAACATAAAACCATTAGAAAATAGGAGACTGTAATGAATATAGAGGAGCAGTAAACAAATCTAGCGAAAACCTAAGCTAATATGGCTACCATAATCAAGCAAAAATTTTAGCTGAGCTTCCAGAAAGTGGTAGCAAAAACAAAAAAAAAGCAATCACAGCTAGCTCTGTAACTCAGAGAGAAACCTTCTTCCTGGCACCAGCATTTAAAAGGAATTTTTTTCAGAGGGATCATTACATAAGAACGTTAACCAATATAATGGACAGAGTCCACAAATGGCAGTTTACAGCCCGAACAGCCCGTTTTCTTACCAGGCATTTCTTGTCTCATGACAAGGTCATTACATTAAAAGAAATCCCGAGAAGGCCACTTCTGCAGTGCGCTAAGGTGCCACAGCTTTCTGATTCTCTAACTGAAACCAGAACCTGTCCTCAAATATCCATTGTCTCAACTGGGCTTCTGACAGCAGTGGGGGCAGCCGGTTCCATGCTGAACTGCTCAGAAAGCCTGGAAGAGAGAGATTTATTTCTTGCTGGTGATTCCACATGAAATCCCTTTGCTTTGGATACCAGATGGGGTAGGATGTACAGCCGACCTGCTGCCCTGAAAAGGGAGCGGCCAGGCCAGTATCCCCGAGGGATGGAGCCAAGGAACCCAATCTAGGGCGATGAACCAATCTCCAACAAGCCCAGAGCATGGCAACCGTCCCTCCCTGCTGCTACCGCTAACTGTGTGTGCAGGGCCAAACAAGGACCCATAAAAATACCTGTTTATTAGTCAGGTCCAAAAAGGGGTAAGGCGCAGCAGCATATTCCTCCCCCTGCCCCATATTTCAGCCCTAGAAGGGCAACATTTTACGATTTCAAGATACAGTCTATGAAGGCAAAGCAAAAGGTCTAAAATAGAAAGACCAGTAGATGTGGTGGGGCAGCGGACACGCACACCAGGCGGGATCCTCTCCAGCTACGGACGCGTGTCCGGCAGACCAGGAGTTACTACAGTCAAAGCTCCCTAGGGACCCACAGAAAGGAAATTCCCTTTCCCAGACACCAACCCTCCCAACACCCCCTCCCGCCCAGCCTGGTGACAGCAGACGCCAAAGGATAAAGGGGCATTTAAAAAAAAAAAATGAGTAGATTCTTAGAGCACAGCATTCTGTCACCTGCTGCATAGCCCTCAACGCCGGCCAGCCCTGAGTCACTTCCCCTCTCTGCCCCGGGTCTCAATGCTCGCGGGGGCAAAAGACCCGGGGCCTCGGGCGGGGGCTACCCACAGCTCCCACGCCCCTGCACACACGCACGGGGCCTCCCTCCAGGCAAGTCCCGGCGGCTACAGACCCGCTCTCTGCGCCCCGGCCAAAGAGCCCCAGCCGGCGCCGCCGCTACCTTGGCTAATGGCAGCTCTGAATGAAAGAAGCCGAGGCAGGCTCCGGATTTATGAATGTGCAGGGGAGGAGGGGAGGGATATCATGTGACAATAAAGGAGACCGTCTTATTCACAAAAAAAAAAAAAAAAAAAAAAAGTGGCTGGCGGCGGGCACAGCCACTGAGCAGAGACGGCCGCCGCGGTGCGGTGACCGCTCGGACCCGAAGCCAACGACCTCAGGCACGGGGCCGGGCGGCCCTGATTCTATTGCATCCGCGATCGGAAACGCCTCGGGCGCGGGTGGGAGAAAGCCAAACCGGACTCGGCGACCGTGGAGCCGGAGGGAGCTGCACCCTTGGCCCGGGGCTGGAGAAAGACACGGGTCCCGCGGGAGGCTTTACACAGAGACCCTCCAGCGAAGCGCCCCGAGCATTGTTCCCCTCGGGCCCGCGGGCTGGGCACGTACACGTGTGCACGCGCACACGCACAGATAAACACACACACAGATACATACACACACGTGTCCGCAGCGCGCTGCCCCGCACGCTTCCGCCCGCCCCCGCCGCACGACCTCTGATCCGCCCAGCGAGCAGCCCAGACCCCGCGGGACGCCTGTGCTGGGCCCGCCGGCGCGTGCACACACACTCACACGCGCCGCGGGACCCCTGGGCGGCTCCAGCACGCCGGCCTGCGCGGGGACCCGGGCGCACGCAGACCCCGGCGCAGCCCGCGCCCAGTCCTCCCTGTGCTCCGCCGTGTTTTTTATGAATGAAAATGTGGTATGCAAATGAGAGCGATTCAGGAAAACGACATGGCGGAGCCTCGGCCCCAGTGGGCTCCCGAAGGGACCGCGGCGCTAGCGGCGGTTGGGAGAGCCACAAAGTCACCGTGTAAAAACCCACCGACCCCGGGAAGCCGGAGCGGGGGTGTCAGGTCTTCCGCTCTCGCCGCCGAGGATCTCGGCGGGAGGAGTGTTTGTGAGTCCCCGGACAGGGAACGGGGACCGCCCCGAGGTCACCCGCGCGCCCTTGGTCCCCGCAGCGGCCACCAGCCCGCCGACCCAAGGCGCGCCCCCGCTGGCCCGCAGCAGTTTTCGCCCCCTCCTCACTTCAACAAGCAGGAAATTTCGCGTCCCAAAGCCCACAGGCCAGCGAGTCACTGCACCCCACGCCAAGTTCACCCAACCAGAGTCCCCGCCCGCGTTCTCAGCCCCGGCCCCCACGCTGCCCCTGCGGGGCACCCTCGTCCCACCCCGCGGCCAAACTTACTCGTCCGGGTGTGTTTCTTCGGTCATTTTCCTGTTCACCTAGACGCCTGTCCCGCGGCGGGCAGCTTTGCTCCCTTCATCTTCCTGTCTGCTCACCCCCCTTCTTCACATCTCCGGAGATCGCCTGATTTGTTTGGGGGGAGCTGCTAGAGATGAAGGGGACGCCGCAGAAGGCAGAAGGGGAAGCAGGGCGACCGGAGCGCGGGGTGAGGTCTGGGGGAAGGGGTGCACAGGCAAGCTTCGGGGGGGAGTGAGCGCCGCAGCGCCGAGGGGCGAGGCGGGCGGGGGGCTCCGGGGGCTCGGGGGCGGGCGGAGAGGAGAGATTTGGGCAGGGGACAGCGATGGGAGAGGAGGAGAAAAACAAGAGCGCCGTGGAGCGGCGGGGACCGCTGAGAGCAGGAGGAGAGGGCGGGCCGCGGGTGGGGGCTTGGTCCGGGGTTGCCCCCGGAGAACCGGGCCAATCACGGTTCCGGGGAGCGCTCGGCGGTCGGGGGAGGTGCGCCTGGAAGGCGGTGCAGGGCGCCCGGTACGAGCCCCATCTCTTGACTCCGCCGATTTACTCCATATTGGATTCTCACCGCCGCCAACAGGAGGAGGAAGTAGGGCGGAAGCGATGACGTCTTCCCAGCGGCCAGAGGTGGTGGAGTGCAAAAAGCTTCCTACTTGCGACCGAAAAAAAAAAAAAAAAAAAAAAAGGAGGAAAAAAAAAAACTTTGTTCCGTCTACTGAGCATGCCCGGCTTCCTTTCCCCCCCACCCCCCACCCTCCCTCCTGGCTTCCACTCCCGGAGGAGCCCCGGAGCGGAGTTACTTGCGCCGCGTCTAACTCCGGATCCTCCTTCGGTAGCGCTCCGGGTTTTAAGATGCCCGAGAGGAGGGAGGAGGCGGCAGCCGCAGACTCGCACACATCTGGCTCCCGGTTGGTTCCCTCCCTCCTTCGAAACCCCTGGATTAAAAATCGGAGGACTAGGGGGGCGGGGGGGGGCGGAGACGAGGAGCTCAGAGGAGGGCCGGAGGGGTGCTCGCGATCAGAAGATCAACTATCCCCGACCTTGGAGCGGGAGAGTGGGGGGCGGCACAGGTGCCTTTGCCAAGATTCTGAACGTCAGAGGCTTTTCAGTTTCACGTGAATCTTATGATCTTTTTTTTTCTTAGTAGGGGAATGGGCAATTTTAAGGAATCATTATTTGTACATTGAAAAAAAGAAATCCAACACAACCCAGAAACGTTTGCATTCCAGTAGAAATGAAAGACTTTCCCAGGTTAAAAGGTAAACCCAAATATGTTTTTTAAATTATTCAGTAAATCTCTCTCAAGTTGGTGGAGGATGGCCCTTGTCCCAGGCCCTTGAACGCCACAATTCTTGGCCCAGAGGTTGCCAGCTGCCTGGGCTTTGGCACAGTGAGATGGGGAGATGGAGAGCTCCTCGAGCCCTGTTCCCCCTCCACCTCCCCTTTGTTTTTAAATTATTTTTCCTGCCTTGGCCTGGGACCCTGGGCCTGGATGGGCCTGCACTTTCTAAAACAGCACTGTCTAGGCAATGGGCAGGCAACCTAAACAACTGTAACAGGATCTTTGCTTGGCTTGATGCTCTGCTGTTGCAGTCTTGAAATTCTTTATGGTGTTTGAACAAGGGGCTTCACGTTGTTACTCTGCAGTGGGTCCCACAAATTCCATAGCTATTGGATATTTCCTTCTGGGGTCTTGCTAGGGAGCAAGAGATGCAGTCTCTGCCCCTTCCTGATCTCCCAGTGCAGTACTTTTCTATCCTCCTGAATCTGCCAAGACACTACACAGAGATTTTTAACTTAATAGCAACCACTGAACAAATTAAGAGAAGATTATATGCCTCAAATGTAGTATACCTAAAGTGTACATGTATGCATTTGGACAGCCACAAGTACTCCGAAGACAGAATTTCACCTTGAGTCAAGGAAAAGCTAGTGGTTTACCCTAGCCTTCGTGTTTACGATAACCATGATCTTGGTGGACGTGGATTGGGTTCCACCCACCCTTGATGCTGAGTGCTGCTGTGTGGTGGTGAAAAGGGCACTAGACAGGGGAGGAACACCTGGGTTCTGGTTTTCTCCTAGCAGTCCTGAGACCCTGAGTGAGGCTTTTAGCAATTCTTCAGTTTCTTTATAAAACAAAGATAACAAGGCCACGCTTGTCCTTCTGTTTTTGAGGCCGTTGAGGGTCTATGAGAAAGCACTGAACAAAGCAAGACCTCGTTGTTGTCCAAATCCCCATAAGGCTAAGGCATCTACCCAGTTCTCACCTTTGCCCATTGTTGCTTTTCTCAACAATGTTTGAAAGAGTTCCCACTCATTCATTCCTGAACTTCCAGGAACATGGACATTTGTCCATGTCAAAATTATCCACCCAATGGGCATCTCTTCGGCGCCACCCTCCAGTTTCAGAGTACTCAAATGGCAAGGTGGCAGGCGAGGTGGTTATTAATTTCTGCAGGTAGGCAAGCTGATTCTGTGTTATCACAACTCATTCATCCAGCTCCCTGCTAATAGCAGTGAATGACTGGCCCAACCCAGGGACCAGGCAGCCGGAGGAACAAAACATTCCAAGGTCCAGGAGTAACCAGGTCCCAAATTGGTTGTCCTGCTGCCAGACTCCAGCAGGTCCTTAAGTTCTCTGAGCCTCGGGTTCGGTGTCTGTAGTGTCAGGATAACTCCCACAACATAGAGTCGTTGGGAGGATTAAATGGCTATAAAGTGAAGGCACTGCTGTGTTACGCACTCTGCAAATAGGAGATTAATGGCAACCATTTCTTCCTTCTAGCCTGTGGATTACCAAATGCTCCCCCCACCGCTCCTGGTCCTCTGTGTTCCTCTAAAGAAAACCTTGCAATTCTCTTCTGCCTTCTTCATTACCCAAAAGGGGCCTTTTGATGAAAATGTTCCTAGCAGGTCACCTCTTGTTCCCCCCCATCAATTGCTAACTGTGACTCCGGCAACTCCAAAAATAAATGGCGGTAGTGGGCGAATAACTTAAATGTTTTTTGATCTATCAGGGTGTTATCAAAGTCTACTGGATTGTTTCCAGAATAGGGGGTATCATGGATTCAGGGCTTTAATGACATTGCTGAAAGAGCTAAATACCCGCATCACGGTCTCTCCCACACAACCAGCGAAACAAGGGGCAGGGAAAGCAAACCAAAGGTGTCTCGTACAGCGTCAAAAGTAATATTGATCTGCTCACAACTTCACGCTAACCTAGCGGAGCCCCCAGCAGGACCCCCACCTACCCGCCTCTCAACCGGAGTCCGGGGCCCGGGAGCACCCCCTCCCGAATCCTCCTCGCCAGCCGCCTGGAAAGCCTGGAGCCCGGAACCGGAGCGACCCTCGGCGACCGCCGGACGGGCATGCTCAGTAGACCCGCAGGTCTCCTTTAAGTCGGAAGCCGGCCGCGGCCCCCGCCCCCTCCCGCCCCGCAAGGGCGCGGGGAGAAGCGGACATTTTCTCCTTTTCAGCAATCTGCTCTTTCTTGTCCTTCGCCCCCGCTCTGCGTCCTCCCACTTCTCGCCCGTCGGGGTCCGGTAGGGCGGGGAGTGTAGATCTCCCCGGGGTGGGCTGGTGATAATCAGTTCCCTTCTCCTCCCGGGTGTGTGGGGGCGTGGGATGGGGGTGATTGGGGGAGGACTCCACTGTGCCCTAAGGTTTGTGCTGCCCGGCCGCGGCCCGCAGGAGCCCCCCTACCGCCGCGGCGCCCCCCGCTCCCCGCCCCGCGAGGCGGGCGCAGCTGCGTTCCGCCTGTCCTCACCTCACCCCCATTCTGCCCCTTAGGTATTTCTCAATGACCGGCGCTCGGAAGACACTTCCGACCCGGGAGGGAGCGGGTAGCATTAGCTCCCGCTTTATCAGTTCCTTCCGGCCTGCCGGGAGCCCAGCCCTGCGGTCAGTTTGGCCGCGCCCGGGTGCTTTTATTATTCTGTTTAAATAAGCAGTCGTGTGTGCCAGGGTGTGCCAAGCGACTTTGCAGCCTGGCTGCCTCCCCCCAGACCCGCCGGCCGGAATGGAAACCCAAGCTCTCTCGTAATGAAGGGGATGATGCAAACTTAGAAACTGACCCGGCACCCGGGAATGATGCCCCACCCCCACCCTTGGCGCGCGGCGCCCCAGTCCCGGCATGAATGGCTGGAGCCCGATTGCATAATCGGCGCGGTATATATAGCCGGCGGGCACGCCGCTGACGCGCTCCTGCGTCCTGTTATCGTGAATACTTCATCGCCGATGGCGTTGGCTCCCGGGTCATTTTCCCTTTCAGCTGTAAGGCTGGGATTTTAAATAGCAGAGATGAAAGGCTCTTGTCACTGCCTCCCTCCTCCCTTGAGTTCATGTATTATGAATGAAAGCTCGCTGCTTCCTGAAATCCCTACTTCAAGTAGGAGAGAGGCTCAAAGTCAAGGGTCAAGGCAGCGGTCCACCGAACCTCGTGTGTGTGTGTGTGTGTGTGTGTGTGTGTGTGTGCGCGCGCGCGCGCGCGCTCGCATCCGGGAGAGAGAGAGAGCAAGAGATGATTGACAGGATTGGGCAACCTTCTCGTTGAGAAAACGTAACCGCTTAGGGTTTGCCCCTGGAGTTTCAGTTTACAACTCTGCAGCCTCAATTTATGAGTAGATTATGCAAAGGGTCCTTTCGGCTGTGGCTGCTCGCTCTCCCTCAGAAGGCCTCGCCTCTGTAGAAGTGCTGTTTCATTCGGAGGAGCTGGTTCCCTTTCCCCTCTGAGGCAGCAAACATCCCCGGCTGTAAAAGCCCTGGGGACATTTGAGGTCTGGGAGAAAAGCAGTGCAACGGGTGTTTAGCCATTCTCTTGTTCTAGAACTCTTCTTAGAAGCTTCAGCTACGTCCAAAGATGAGGAAGTATAAACACTTATTCTTTCCAACTGTATTTCACAAATATTGAGTCATTTTAAAGATGACAGGATGCAGAGGTGTTTTTTACCCCTTCTCTTAAACACCAAGTTTCAACTTATTTTCTCAAAATAAAATGACTGGTTCTTCATAGATGTATTTCTGGCATGTGAAAGGCAGTGGTCTGGTCATTATTTTTCAAACTGGAGGCCCTTTCCTCCAACCTGCATTTAAAGTGCCAGGTGCTTTGTGAGGCTATGGGGATACAGTGGTCAATGAACCTCCTGCCCTCTAGGGTTTCAGTCAGGTGGGGCAACAGTCCCGTGAAGAAAGCGTTAGGACAATGGCATAACTGCTCTAAAACATGCGGTAAGCAGGAGAAAAAGCAGAGGTCAGGGAAAGGAAGGCTGCCCAGAGGAAGGGGTGTTTGAGCCAGATCTTGAAGGAAGGTGAGAGGGCGTACATAACTGACCCAAAGGCCCTAAGGTGTGACAGTGTGGGGAGCCAGGGTAACAGAGAGGCGAGGAGAAGGGCAGGTCAGGGAGGCAGCAGAGACCATGCTAAAGGAGGTTAGACTCTCTTGAAGTCTTGGAACCTTTTGCAGCAGGTTCACAGCTGAGCTATGTCCAGTCCCAGCTCTTTGCAGGGGCCCCTATAGTTATGCAAATTTAAGGTAAGTGGGCATCCATTGTTTGGGGGTTTGCAAACTGATAGCCCCTGGGTCAGATAAGGCCCCAGATAAATTTTGTTTTGCCTGCTTTTTTAAAGAAATCAAGCTAACAGTTGGAAATCAGAATATTTCACATAAAAATCAAGATTTTTAGCTCCTCCTGAAAAAACTCCAAAGATGTGGGGATGGTGAGTGCCAGATTCTTGCCTGGTAACAGTTGATTGCAGCAGAGTGGTTGCTGCCGAGTCTGTCCGGCTTCTGGCTCCTGTAGGCATTTGAGTTTTTGACCTCAGACATAAAAGAATCCTTTATGACTGGATCATGGTCCCACTCTGAGACCCCAGGTAGACAGAGCTTGGCACTAGGTACACAGCATTTTAAATGAGGAGCCTCTGGTCTCCTGGGAGGAAAGACACCAATCTTCGATCTCCTACCCCAAGACTCTATTATAAATTAGGCCAAACAGGGTGGTTTAGAATGGGCTTAGTCATAGCCCAGTGGCAGGGAAGCAATGAGGCCTCTAAAATAACAACGCTTATCCCCAGCTCAGGCTCTATTTCTGGGGAACTCAACCTAAGATCTCTGCCAACAGGGCAGGTGAGGTTCAAGTGATCCACTGGAAAACTCCCCAAATGGGATCATGTTTGTACCCTAAATTTATGGAGCGGCTTATATAAGTTACATACCCATTTTAAGCAGGGAATGCTAGACTCAGACTTACATTATTAATAGATTACTCCAGGCATGGAGGATGGTTTGCAGGAAGCAAAGCAAAGACTGGTTAGGGAGAAATTTTCTTCTTCCACAACAGAAATAACAATGCATGACAAAGCACAGTGGCATTGGCCATGGAGAGGGAAAACTAATTCCAAAGACACAGATGGGATGGAAATGACTTGGCTTTATGAGCTATTAGATATGGAGACTAATGGAGAGGTCTGGGATAACTTCCAAGTTTTTGACTTGGGAAATTGGATGGATCTCAGTGCCTCTGACATGATCGGGGTAACAGGAGGAGGGCTTGATCACGAATAGACAGTTGCTACCACTCAACTCTGAGACCCACAAAATAGGTCAGGGATTGAGGGATACAGGGAGGCCAGAACATAGGAAAGCAGAACCTAGAGATGGAGATGGAGGGACAGTTCCCTGAGGACATCAGTTGAGCAACTGGATTCAACCTTGCCTGAAGCTTGAGGATGATCTGGCCTTTTTAGATCAAGTTGGGCTTCTGTCACTTCTAGCCAAAAAAATTCTAACTACCAAAATAGAAAGCCATATTTAGGATAGTGAAAAAGATTGAGAGGAACTAAGGAATGGAACATAAGGGAATTTTAGAATGTATGTTTGCTGTTTGCAATTTAACATAGGGACATCTGGGGTCAGTGCCAGGGAATTTCATAGAGATTCTGATTTAATAGAACAAATTTCTCCCAGGAAGTTAGTCAACATTTTATGAGTTGTACCAACCTCTCTTTTTGGCCTTAGCATCCCATTGTCACCACCTTATTTCACATCTCCAGCTCCCTTCTCACTCTTAATATCATGCCTCATTTTTACTACCTTTATTCCCCAGCCTCTTTCTTCTGTAAAGCTCATAACTGAGAAAGGATGCTTAATAATATAAGAATATGAACTTTTAGAATTGGAAGAAAATTAAAGATCGTATGTTTGTGGCAACCAAACGTTTTACCCAAGCTTTTTGGAATGAGTAAAAGGAAAAGAGGAAAACAAAACTCAGTAAGATATGGTCCCTGTATCAGTTAGCTTTTGCTGTATAACAAACACCACAAGGGACTTCCCTGGCGGTCCGGTGGTAAAGACTCGGTGCTTCAACTGCAGGGGGCTCAGGTCTGATCCTTGGTCAAGGAACTAAGATCCCACATGCTGTGTGGCCAAAAACCAAACAAACAAAAGAAAACACAAAATTGTGTGGCTTAAAACAATAAACATTTTATTATCTCTCATGAGTGTGTGGCCTTTAGACCAGGTGACTGTTCTGGCCTCAGCCAGCTCAGCTGGGGCTAGATGATCTAGGATGGTCTCTTATGTATCTGGTGATTGGCAGGCTGACTGGTCTGGCCTGAGCTGGACTAGCTCATCTCTGCTCCATGTGGTCTGTTATCTTCCAGTAGACCTGCCCAGATTAGATCACATGGCAGTGGTGGCAGGGTTCCCAGATCAGCAAGAGGGCAAACCCCAAAGTACATGCATTTTTCAAGCCTCTGCTTGCATCACATTTGTTTATACTATCTCATTAGCCAGAGAAGTCACATAGCCAACCCAGAGTCACAAGTCAAGAAGCAGGGAATTAGACTTTCCTTCTTGACCAGAAGAGGAGCAGAGTCACATGGCAGGGGATGTGCATACAAGGATGGGAGGAATTTGTAGCCATTTTTATAGTCTACTTCAAATTTCACAGTTAGGGAAGGATATTTGTAATAATATACATTGATCACATATATAAGTGCTATGTATTTATTTATACAAATATATGATAAATATATTAGAAAATATACTCTAAGCATATACGTATGTCATATATTTTAATATAAGTATTCTATATTTATAGGTATACTATTTATGTATAGGAGTACTATTGATAGAATTAACTTCTGCCTTTACAGTCACTGACTTACGGCCAAAGTAACTAAAACTGCTTAATGTTGAATAGATTTGTTCGTGCTATAAAACTCTTCTCAATAATTTAGTGAATGAAGAAAGAGACATTTCAAACTTATTATGCTTTCCCTTCTTTCTTAGCATGAAAATCCTGTCTCTGGTGTGCCTTACTTCTTAAAATAGGTATATTCCTAAAGAGATCTAGGCAATTGAAATATTTGTTAAAAAAAACAAAGCACAGGGCTTCCCCGGTGGCGCAGTGGTTGAGGGTCTGCCTGCCGATGCAGGGGACGCGGGTTCGTGCCCCAGTCCGGGAAGATCCCACATGCCGCGGAGCGGCTGGGCCCGTGAGCCATGGCCACTGAGCCTGAAAAAAACAAAGCACATATAAAAAACACTAGGAAAACTTAACTATTTAAGATTGCTATAGACTGAATAATTTGGAAAAGCAAATAATCATCCCTTAATTTGCTCATTGTATTAACTCAGATTTTATATATCATTTTGGAATTAAAGCAAGGCTTACTTGTGTACTTTTTTGATGGTAGCAGAGGTGGTACTTTTGATGGGGGAAATGATGGTAGAGATGTTGAGTGGTAGTGGTGAAGGTAATAGCAATGATGGGGTGGAAGTGATGGTGTGGTGATAGTGGTGGAGGTGATTATGGGGATTACGGAAATGATGGTGGTGGAAAGATCTGAAATAGAAACTTTCAGTTTGCTGCAAGAGTTTCCCTGTGGTCCTCTCACCAGATCCCAGATATACAGACAGCTGGGCAAAGGCATTGAAGAAAGGACCAGAAAAACAGTAAGTCAGAGAAGAGAAGAAGATAAAATGTCGGATGAGACGCCCAGTAGGCCAGGCAATTTCCCATGATGCCAGGAGAGGCAACCAAGTACTCTTCTTCCAGGCCTCAGTTGGGTATCACTTGCTTTGCTCCAGGGAGGCTTCTCTCCCCTCCCCTTAGTTGGGCTAGGGGCGCCTCCCACGTGTACCCTCTTCTTCTACCCTAACGCTCTTTACACCTTTTGTAATTTGATATCTGCCTATCTATATTCCCTCCCAAGCTCACTGAGAGCAGAGACCACGTCTTTG
The DNA here is from genome assembly GCF_011762595.2 of Tursiops truncatus. Classification (NCBI taxonomy): domain Eukaryota; kingdom Metazoa; phylum Chordata; class Mammalia; order Artiodactyla; family Delphinidae; genus Tursiops; species Tursiops truncatus. Next base: position 34,289,351 of record NC_047047.1, on the reverse strand, counting down.
TCTCTCTTACTGAATAGAGAGTCACTCTGACACATAGTGGGTGCCCTGTAATACTTACTGAGTAAATGAATGACAAGTCACCATGGTTTGCCTTCTTTCTTTCCCTCTAAAAGTGCCTTTTGCTCCATGGCATCAGAGAAAGTGCCCTTCTGATGACTTCTTGTGTGTTGCTGGCCCAGCCTTCTGATTTCAGATATGGGCTGGGAAGGTCCCCGGTTGAACAGTAATATAAAATCATGGAGTACTAGAGTTCAAAGGACATTAAAGGACCACCTGTTTTAAGATGAGGAAACTGGGGACCAGATGAGCCAAGTGACTCCGTTAAGATGACACAGATAGTCAGGGTCACATCCAGAACCGTACCTCAGGAACTCAAAGTCCAAATTCCATAACTAACGAGCCTTTGTTGGAATAATACCAGATGCACCCTTGGGGCTTATTTCTAGTTACGGACGCACTGTTGCTTATCGATGTTGAAGCTCGTTCATGAAGGAGAAAATGAAGACTTGCTTTTGGCTTTCCAAAGACTACTCAGGCGGCTATATATATATAAAAATATAAATATAAATATATATATAAATATATATATATATATATATAACACACACACACACACGTAGGCCACGCCGTGGGCCTTGTGGGATCTTAGTTCCCTGACCAGGTATTGAACCCAGGCCGTGGCAGTGAAAGGTGAAAGCCTAGAATGCTAGCCACTAGGCCATCAGGGAACTCCCAGGGAGCTATACGTTTTTTCTTGCATTATGGCTCCCGTTAAATTCTACTGCACACTGCTGGTCTAGGGCAATAACGGTAATCCCTTTCTCTAGTTCTTGGTTTAGGGGTGGTCACGGTTTTTTCTTTTGACTGAGCATTGTTTTTTTCCTTGTTTTTCCTTACACTGAACTGTCACAGGGTGACCAATAAAATGCAAGGAGATGTCTGCTAGGGAAATACTGGAAAAAATTTGAATCCCTGAACAAAAGAGAGATATGGGCCTGCCCTCAGAAGTTCTTGTTTGAGACAGTGGTGTTCAGCACTTCCAGGGGGAGAATGCCAAGAAAATCAAAGGAGAGCTGACTGAGAATCCTGGAATTTCTGAGCTACTGAGTTGACCAGACTTGGAACCCACCTACCTCTGGACTTTAGGTGATGCGAAATAGTACGTCTTTATTGTTTAAGCCACTTTTTACCAGTGTCTTGTTACTTGCGGTCAAACTAAGTGATTCACACTGTATTCATTCGTTGTATGCACAGAAGTCCCTGTTTTAAGCAAATCCCAGTGTTTCAACAGCAGGTGTCTGGTTGGTTTGCCACTTGCAGAAGAGGACTAACCAACAGAGTTAACTCCCAGACACATCTCTTTGAGACATCATCTGCTAACATTTGTAGGCTAAGAAATTTTTGTTGCTATTCATGTAACAACCAAACATTGACAATCTAAAAAACATAAAAACCTCTAGCTTATAAGCACACAGGTTGTATGCTCGTAACATGTGGTTAAAATTCAATGGTTTTGTTCCATTGTTATTTGTGATTATAAGAGTAAGCCCTGGGACTGCCCTGTTGGTCCAGTGGTTGAGACTCCGCGCTTCCACTGTGTGTGGGGGGGTGGGAGGGTGGGGGGCGTGGCGTGGGTTTGATCCCTGGTCAGGGAACTAGGATCCCACATGCTGGGCAGCGTGGCCAGAAAAAAAACAAAAAAAAAACAAATTTAAAATGCAAAAAAGTATAGCAAGGAAAATAATATCCCAGTAATCCCACCTCCCAGGTATAACCCCTGATAATATTCTGAATGTGTATCTTTATAGACTTTTCCTCTATGTATAGTGTATATTTTATTAAAATATACTGTATATTTTAATAAAAATAAGATCATACTAAACATACTCTTTTGTAGACTCTTTAAAAAGACCTCAGTAATAATATTCATGTGTTCAGAATCCTAAATGTCTCATACACGTTTTCCAGAAAGCAGCTATGAGTTGATATCATTCTCTTTAGTCTTAATGTACATATGTATAGATGTAAAAATAGTTGGCAAATAGTTGACAGCTGGCAAAATAGCTTCATATAAATTATTTTATTCTTTCGAGCCCCTGCTGTAACCCATCTAAACTAGTACCTTAGCATTTATAACAAATATTGAACCTATTTGGACTAGCCTTTTTCACCAACTAAATCATAAACTCCTGGAGGGGATAGGGAAAGCAATGACCAAATTAACTAAGTTCTAAACACATATCTGTATCTATCAGAATGCATAGTGCATGCAAAGTACTCAGTACATGTTTATAGAATGAACAAAAATGCCTGTACTGTTTTTGTTTTGCGATTACAATAAATATTCTGTAGGCAAATTTATATCGCTGTTTGCATTGAAATTCTCATTTTACACCGGTTAAGATGACACAATGATTAACATCACAAAAGAAACAAACATTGGACTTCCCTGGTGACACAGTGGTTAAGAATCTGCCTGCCAATGCAGGGGACACGGGTTTGATCCCTGGTCTGGGAATATCTCACATGATGCAGAGAAACAGCCTGGGCACCACAACTACCGAGCCCACACACCACAACTACTGAAACCCACACGCTCTAGGGCCTGTGTGCTGCAACTACTGAGCTTGCGTGCTACAACCACTGAAGCCCGCGTGCAAAGAGCCCGTGCTTTGCAACAAGAGAAGCCACAGCAATGAGAAGCCCGCGTCCTGCAACAAAGAGTAGCCCCCGCCTGCTCGCCGCAGCTAGAGAAAGCATGCACACAGCAACAAAGACGCAATGCAGCCAAAAAAATAATAAATAAAACAATAATAATAATAATAATGAGTTGTGTTTAAAAGAGAAAAAAGAAACAACATTACTTTATTATCACCGACATCATCATAAATCTTTTAATGGTCCAGACTTGAAGATTCTGCCTGAAGTCTGTCTTCTAGTTCTGGACTCGAATTTTAACCATTGATGTTTTACCCAACACCAGACAGCTTAGAGTTGAGCAGAAGAGCCATCAGATACCCCAGTATATCAAACCTGATATTTTTGGTTAGCAGATTTTTAAAAATTCAGGTTTAGTCATTTCTGACTAAATGTGTTCATTTTTATCTCAGTACTTGCTGTCCCATAGCTGTATAATCTCTACTTTCCTATTTGTTCTTCCTCATTTCCGCTCCCTCCTAAACCTACCATAGCCTAGCTTTTGTCCTCACCACTTCACATAAGCTGCTCCGAGTTTAGGTCATTTTATCTGATTGCTAAATCTGACAATCTTCCTTCAATATTGATTTGTCACCTAACCCTGCTGACCGCTTCCACCTTCTTGAAAATCCTCCTCCAGCAGCTTCCACAACCCCAGCTTCTTGTTCCTCTTTACCTCTCTGTTTATTCATTTATTCCGCAAAAAATTTTTACTGAGTACCTGTGTTAAGTGTTATTATAAGAGTATGCAATAATGTTAATAATGCTGGCATCTACTGAGAGCTTTCCAAGGGCCAGGCAATGTTTTTAAATTTTAAACACTTTACATATATGAACTCAATCTCACCAGAGCGGGGGCTAAAACCTTTTTCTAAACGATAAATATTTTCTTAAAGGTAAATAGTTTTGGCTCTGCAGGCCCTGTGATCTATGTCACAACCACAGATCTCAACCACTATGGCATGGAAGTGGCCACAGACAATACGTAAATGAATGGATGTGGCTATGCTCCCATAAAATTTTGTTTACAAAACAGGTGGCTCAATGTGGCACAAGGGCTATAGTTTGCCAACCCCTGCTCTAAAATCTAATGTAAGTTCTGCTGTGGCAGGAACTTCTTTCTGTTTTGATGTATCATAGGTAGGAAATATTTGGTGAATGAACACTCTCCTTCTAAGAGAGGAACTACATATTTTAATCTCCATTTTACAAATAAGGACACTGAAGCACTGAGGTTAACTAACTTGCCCAAAGTCACCAACTGGTATGTGACAAATCCAGGATCTGAACCCACACAAGTCTGACGTCAGAGCCTGTGCTCTTAATCACCGGCTGCAGAGCCGTGGCATGGAGGAGAAGGTCGGCGGCTGTTCCCACGGGAGAGCAGAGCAGTTACTTTAGCTGGACCTTGAAGAGTGAAGAAGAATTCACCAGGAAGAAGTGAAGAGGGAATGGAGAGGCTTGGCATGCTAGGATGTAGAACCTGCAAGTACACAAAAATGCCTGATACCGAATGGCATTATGAGCAAACTGGCAGCCAAGGAAGAAATTTGCTTAGGGAATGCATTTACTTTTCAGTAACTCACATGTCTGGACACAGGGTTTAAGGTGGACAGTGGTGCAGATGTGGCTAAAGAAGTATGCTGAGGGCCCTTGTGTGAACGAATTTGGATTTCAACTTGGAGGCAGATGGGCTACAGAAGTGTTTTGAGCCTGGGAAAGAATGACCGTATTTGCATTTTAGATCCATTTTTTAAATTACATTTTATTTTAAAATTAGATGATACATGAATATTGTACAGCAAACAAAAGCTGAAAAGGTCTTCCTCTTGCCCATCTCCAGCCTTTCAGTTCCCTGTCCCAGAGGCAACCACAGAGTCCAGTTAGAAAGAAGACTTCCTCTGTAGTTGGAAGAATGGATTGGGTTGGGGTGAACTGGATGTTTTATTAATTAAGTTAATTTAATTAGTAAAGTTATTAGTAAATTGATTTAATTTTTCTCTTTAGGGTGGATGATAATGAAAAAAGGTTGAGGAAGACTGACCTACACTTTTTTTTTTTTTTTTTGCAGTACGCGGGCCTCTCACTGCTGTGGCCTCTCCCGTTGCGGAGCACAGGCTCCGGACGCGCAGGCTCAGCGGCCATGGCTCATGGGCCCAGCCGCTCTGCAGCATGTGGGATCTTCCCGGACTGGGGCACAAACCCGTGTTCCCTGCATCGGCAGGCGGACTCTCAACCACTGCACCACCAGGGAAGCCCTGGCCTGCACTTTTATAGATAGTTCCTCTATTAAATCCTCTTCAAATGACTCAAGTTGTGTGCATCTATTTCTGCCCATGTGCCAAACTGATAATGGATAGTGAGGCGAGGATGCAGGATGGTTACCCACATGGTACATGACCATAGAAAAAAGGCAATGTAACATCTTGGTACTAAGCACTGCCTGCTGGGATTAGAATCCTGGCCCTGCTGTGTGACTTTAGGGGATAATAATGGTACCTATCTCCTAGAGGTTGTGAGGATCTCACTCTCTGTGTGTTAGCTGTTGTTCAAAGAGTTGGATGATAAGAGCTTCAAAGGAGGAAGGGGTTTTGCCAGAGGGTGGAAGAATAAATGTTTAGAAGTCGGATTGAGGAATACGGAGAGTGCCAACACCACTTCCCATGCCCATGGGCGTGGGAAAATGAGTAGTATCCTTTCCAGAATTCAACAAAGGAAGAAAGTTCCTTAGGGAATACATTCACTTTGCTGTTGAGTCAAGGAAGGAGCTAAAAGGTTAAAGGTGAAAAGAAGTTTATTTACAATTGAATGGAGGTTCTGGGGCATAGAGGAAAAGGCCTGAGAAAGGAGAGGGCAGAAGGTGGAAAGAAAGCCCAGAGCGGGATGGCAGATTGGAGATTAGGGTAAGGGAGAAGAGACCCAGCTGGAGGCAGGGCCACAGCATATGACAAGTCTGGGCTGAGTAGGGCAGGGAGAGGACAACTATGGTCATACCTAACCAGCTGCCTATTTTTGTAAAGCCCACGAGCTAAAACTGGTTTCTACATTTTAAAAATTGCACTTACCAATAATGCATGAAACTGATATGAAATCCAATGTCAGTATTTATAAACAAAGTTTTATTGGATCACAGCTGTGCCGATTCATTTACCTATTTTTTCTGTGGCTGCCTTCACACTTCAGTGGCAGAGTTGGGCAGTTGCAGCAAAGACTGAACGGCACACACAAGCTGAAAGTATTTACTATCTGGCCCTTTACAGAAAAACTTTGCCAGCCCCTTCTCTGGTAGGTCATTCATGGTCTACAATATGTATGGCAACCCTGGAGTTGTGCAACACAGGGCCCTGGCCCTAGGAGTACTCATTTAGGATGGTGGTAAAGGATGACAGTGAGGAAATGCATGGATGGAATTACATGGCCTCGAGGCTCTTTTTTGGAATGTGGGCACAAAGTTGTTTTGTTAGAACAAAGCAAGAACAAAGTTGTTTTGTTAGAATCCAGGTTGGCCGCCTGGATTCAATCCACCAGCTCTTGGATGGTGAGGGGCTAGGTGTGGTAGACACGAATGGTTGCCCACACAATCTCCATCTCTCCTCTTGCTCTTTATGAACAGAAGCCTGATTTTATCAAGGTGTTAACGTGCCCTTTTAAAAACAATCCTCTCGGGGCTTCCCTGGTGGCGCAGTGGTTGAGAGTCCGCCTTCCGATGCAGGGGATGCAGGTTCGTGCCCCGGTCCGAGAGGATCCCACATGCCGCGGAGCGGCTGGGCCCGTGAGCCATGGCCGCTGAGCCTGCGCGTCCGGAGCCTGTGCTCCGCAACGGGAAAGGCCACAGCAGTGAGAGGCCCGCGTATGTAAAGAGGGTTGTTGATTTTAACTCATTGAATAGACTGGGAATCCATGAGTTCAGACTGAAAAATAGATGGAGGAAGAAGAAAAGTTCTTCTATAGGGTAAAAAGAAAAATAATAAACTATAGAATGAATGACAGAATTAGAAAATCACTATTTTGCAATCACCTTATTATTCTTTCAGGTAAGAGCATCAGTGAATGCTAAAATTAACAGGTGAAAATTTGATGAGAAACATGACGGTGATATAGTCGCCAAGCATCTCCCCCACATTCTTACTAATTTAATTTCAAAGGGGAAAATAGTAACTTTGTAGTAGGGAAATCGGACCAATACCACCTCACCACCTTAACCAAGTGATCACAGTTAATAAAGATTATGTGCCCCCTGATATGATGCCCTGAGAAGGACACCACATCACTTCTGTAGGATTCTGGTCACAAATATGTAACCAGAATCATGAAAAAACATCAGACAGTCCCAAATAAGGGATGTTGTACAAGTAACTGGCCTGCGGTCTTCAAAAATGTCAATGACATGAAAGATAAAGAGAGCTTTAGGAACTTTCTAGTTGAAAGTAAACTAAAGCAACATGACAACAAAATGCAATGTGTGATTCCGGGTTGGTTCCTGGAGTAGAAAATATATTTTTCTTTGTGATAAAGCGCATGAGGGGGACAATTGGCAAAAGCTGTAGATTAAATAATAGCATTGTATCAATGTTAATATTCCGATTTTGATCATTGTATTATGGTTATGTGAGAGAAGACCCTTACTTTAAGGAAGCATATCCTGAAGTATGTAGGAGTAAATATGCATGAGGCAGAGAAAATGATAAAGTAAACGTGGTGAATGTTAATATTCGGAAAGGTGGGGTGAAGGGTATACAGGAGTCCTTTGTACTATTTTTGCAAATTTTCTATCAGTTTGACATTATTTCCAAACAAAAAGTTAAAAAAACAAAAACACCTCATCTCTCCCAGGCACCCATGGGGTGAGATATTCGTATCCCCAATCCTGGCCAATGAGTTGTAGTTTTTAGCCTAATGGGTGAGGCTTTTCAGAAAACAATTATCTTTCTGAGAAAAAGGGGGAGGCTTGGCAAATGACTCTTGCCCTTTGCCCTTCCCCTTCTTTCTGCTTGGAACACATGCTTAATGCCTGAGGTGGAGCAGCCATTTTAGGACCATGAGGACAAAAGGATCTGGAAGGAGCTTGAGTCTTCATTAAGCCCTGCCTGGACTGCCTTTTAGATGAGAAAGTCAGGTTTCTATTACGTGCAGCCAAATGCAATTCCAACTAGAACATCTAAGGCTCCCAGTGGTGTTTAAGGTTTAAAGCAGCCTTTTTCATGGGCAATTGCTTCTAACTGCCCCGTAAATGTTGATGTTCGCTAAGTTTGGGTCCTCAGCCTTCTCTCTCTCTGTGGTCTCCTTGGGTTACCTCATCCACTCCTACTTACCATTTAAACTCTGATCACTCTCAAGTTACTATTTTCTAATTGCTAGGTATTTTCTCCTAAATTGCAGACCACATATCCAGCTACCTACTGGAAACCTATGCCTATGGTCCACAGTCACTTAACAGTTAGAAATCTGAATTCTATTTTCACACACACACACACACACACACACACACACACACACACACTAAAGATTCTCTTTCTCTATGCCTCTCTCTCTTTCTCTTCTTCCAACCACCATCCAAATACTTTCCCAAGTCAGAAACTTAGGAGTCATCCTCTCCTCCTATTTTCTCACCCTTGACATGCAATTAGTCATCAGGTCATGATGACTCTATTTCCTAAATAGCTTCTGAATCCATTTCCTCCTCTTAATTCTCATTACCTGGACAGACGCCTCATCATCTCTCACTGGTATTTCTTCATTAATCTAAACAATCTCACTGCCTCTGTCCTTTGCTCCCCTAACATACTGCTGTCTGTTATCTTTCTAAAATGTAAATATGATCACTGTGCTTTCCTATTTAAAAAATTCCTGTCAATTAACTGCTTATGGTAATAGCGTCCCCCCCTCCCCAATTCCTAGTACAGTATGACAATGCTCACAGATTAACTTTCCTCTCTTGGCTGCCCTCCAGCACCACATCTCAGAAGGACTGTTGACTGCCCTGGCTGGTTTGTTATATTCTTAGGAGGCAACTTTTCCTCGGTTCCAATAAACCAGTGGTCTTCCCTTGTTCCAATGCTCGATTACTCGCAGCAAGTTGTACCTCACTTTATTCCATGTCAGATGACCTACATCATTCTCTTATCTCTAGCAAAAATAGATTTTATATATTGATTGAAATGAGATGTGGGAGCCACATGTGCGATGGTGAGAGTTGAGCATTGCCTGAATCCAATGAATGCCATTCATATAGATATTTTAATCTGTATATGGTGGCCCAGGTAGGTGAGCTCTAGGGATGTGTACAACGCAACCTGGCTCCGTACTGTGGGTCTCCTGTTGCATTGACTGTTTTTGAGGTAAGCAAGCCTCTGGTCCTGGGACCGATTCCTCCATTTCCTGAAGCCAGCTTCTGGGACTTGGGTGGGACGTGAGAGTCAGTAACAGAGCCGGAAACAAGGTTACTCAGCTTTGGAGGTGCCAGCCATGAGCCTTGTCCTTTAATAACCTTTCCTGCTCTGTTCCTAGAAAAGTACTTTTTTTTTTTTCAAAACCCAGATCAAATGGACCCATTTAAGCCTTCCCTCACCCAGGCAGATTTAGACATTCCTCTTAGGAGCTCCCATGGTTCTCACCACCCTATAATACGATTATGTATTTGCATGTTCATTTCCCTGCTTCTGGTTTCCAGCATCTGAACACAAATCTTACTCCTTTTAGTATGTCCCCCAATGAGCGTATGTTCCCTAAGTAAAGCCTGATGTGTGGGGAATAATCAAAAAGTGTGTGTTGACTGATTAAATGAATGGATGTTTCTTCTAGGTTCCAAGTGGAGCATAAAGGAGAGAACTGGGACCTGGGTACCACTACCAGTTAGTTCTTCCACTAACTAGCTTTGTTACAACGATCTCCCAACGGATCCTTCCCCTCATCAATGAAGTGGAGACAATAACACCCATCCTGGAAGAGTTGTTTTGAAAATTAAAAGGGTGACTGATTATTCATTCAGTTGTAGGGATGTACTAAATTCCTTTCATGAACGAGGTGCTGTGTTAGGCACCAGAGGTATAACATTGTCTTTTCCTCATAAAGGTTTGCAATCTAGTGAGAAAGGCAGATAATTAAACAAAAATCTACAATAAAATATAGTGAGAATTATAATAGGGAAAGAACAAGATACCAGGGGAAAAAAGAACAGGGATTATAATCTAGTCTAGGCATTAGGAAAGACCTCTCCAAATGGTGTAAAACATGGGTAAAGTGCTATACTCATGTCAGGTAGGATATTATTGCTATAGATGAGATTGCCTTTGGGTTCATAGGAGGCAGGCATCACATTGCAAAGTAAGGCTTCCTGGAAAATGTGGAGCACTGAGCTGGACCCGACTTCCTCTGATGTTGCTGACCAATCTGTATCAGAAGGTCATGCCCTTTGAATCCTATTTCCAGGATCAAGGATGGATTTGCCTTCCTCGGTCCACACTCCAACTTGCCTTGTGGCTCTGAGAACCAAGCCCTCCTGTTAAAGAAGAATATAAACCACAGAGATGGGGAATGCTATAGGAACATTAGAGGGGCCAGTGATGTTTGTAGGCCAGGCAGCAAGGTAGCACTCTTGACTTCTGCCTGCAAACGCATCCAGAATTCGACTGCCTCAGACCACCTCCTCTGTAACCGTCTGGTCCAGGCCACCATCATCCGTCACTGGGGTGACTGTAAAAGATTCCAACATGGTCTTCCTGTTTTTACCCTTGCCCTCCTACAATCTGCCTCCACACATATTCCAGCTCTAAAGTTTTTTGTTCCTTCCTTTGGGCACATTAACTTGAAGAAGACCAGCTGTTTGCAAGGCAAGGAGGGCTTGGGTGAAAGAATGTGGAAGGAATTAGGCTCGCTGGCAGGATGAGGAGATGCAGGTAACTGGTGCCTGCCTACTCCTCAGTGGGAACCTGTGGTAGGTAAATAAACGAGACCAAATAAGCCTTCTGATGTTGCGTTTGTATTAAAGCGTTTTTAGATAAGCCCCTGCTCCTTTACCCTTTCCCAGACTCCCCTCCTCCACATTTCCCACACATTCCCTGAGTTGCTTCCTGGCTGCGAACATCCCGTCTCTCTGCCCCCTCATCTTCTTTTCCTGACTCACCCTTCACGGTCTTTCCCAGCAATGCCTGAATATCCTCTTGTCTATCAAAGCCAGCTCCAAACAGTCATCATAATGTCCCAGACTCAAGGAAGGAGCAGGGGAGCCATCACCCCATGGTCAGCTCCTGAGGGTGCCGAATAAAAATGCCAGACACTCAGTGTGGGTTTGCAGTGAGGACAGTTGACCTGACCCAGGGATTCAGACAGGACCACATCTTCCAGGATGATCTGCTTCAGATCTTGGCGTTTTTCAAATGCCAGCAAGGTGAGGAATGAAGACACCTTTTATTCCAACACCTTTATTTTTCTTCCCCCAATTTCTATTCTGAATTTTTAAAAACTTAAAGTTGAAAGAAAGAGCAATGAAATTGCTAGATTCTTCACCTAGATTAACAGTTGTTAACATTTGCTTTCTTTTTCTATCCTCTTTTTTCTTTTCATGCTTGAGATTATCTATTCTTTATCTATCTCTCTATCTATCTATCTATCATCCAATGTTGGGGAGGAAAAATTTTTCCTCTACTCTTCTTGGAGCTTTGGCTGGTCTAATAATCAAATTAACATAAGAAAGAGTAACTGGAGGAAAACAAATTGAATGACATACATATGATGCCCCCATAAGAATCTGAGACCCAAGGGCAAGGGAGACAGTGAGGCTTATATGCCATCCTGAGCTAAGGAATGGGGCTTCAAAGGTGAGGGTAAGTCACAAGACAATAAGAAGAGCAGATGTTTGGTAATTAGGTGGCTGCCCTGCCAAACAGATAGGTCATTCAGATGAAAGTTATCTCTGGTAATAGCTCTCTCTCAGAGCCAGACCCCTAACTAAATTCTTTTAAGTAGTTAAGGGGTAGGTAAAAAGTTCTTCCTGAGTCTTTTGGGCTTCCTTTGGGCACATTAACTTGAAGCTCAAGTTAATTGAGCTTCAAGTTAACTCAAAATAATTCACATGCCGAAGTGGTCCATTTTGGGGAGACTTGCTCTGAACCCCTTCACTATCTACACACACACATACATGGTGAACCTTTGGAAATTAAATTGCAGACAACTTGATACTTCACCCCAAATACTTCATCATGCATTTCCTAAGGGAAAAGACATTTTCCTATACAACTCAATCCCAATATCACATCCACAAAATCTAACATTAGTGAAAGAGTATTATCTGAAATACAGTCCAAAGTTTTCCAATTGTTCCAGGAATGTCTTTTAAAGTCCTCCCCACTCCACCCCCCAATCCAGTCAAGGATCAAGTGTTGCATTGTTTTGCATTTGGTTGTCATGTCTCTTTGGTTTTCTTTCATTTAGTACAGTCTCCTCACCTGTTGTTCTTGTTCATCTTTCACAACATTGACATTTTGAAAGAGTCCAGACCAGTTGTCCTGTTGAATGGCTCCAACCTGGACTTGCCAGATTGTTTCCTTGTGATCAGGCACTCTGGATAAACATTTTTTGGCAAGGATATAACATGAGACATTTTGGGGATTTCCCTCTGCAAGTCATCAGGAGGTATGCATCAATTTACCCATTATTTGTGATGCTAATTTTGACTGCTTGGTTCCGGTGGTGTCCATCAGATTTCTCTATTGTAAAGGTACTTTTTACCCTTTGTCATTAATGAGGAATAAAAGAGAGGTAATACTTTGAGAGCAGGAAATATCCTGTTCCCCCAAAATCTTTTACCCAATGATTTAGCAACTATTGGTGATTTTGCTCAAAGCATTTATTATTACATCAGTGGTTGCAAAATGGTAATTTTCTGATTACATCCTTCCTTCTACATTTATTATCTATCATTTATTTGTTGAAAAATAGCGTCCCATCCCACCTTTTAAAATGTTTAACTCTGAATTCTAGATTCCTTTTTTTGTTTTGTTCAATGTTATAGTCCTCTATTATCACTGTTTTTTAATGTTCAAGTTTGGTCAGTAGAGCCATCACCTTTAATATTTGATTATTTATATTGACTTCTAAGATTATTATTCCAGGGCAAAGAGTTGTTTTCTGTTGCTTTTTTTTTTTTTTTTTTTTTTGGAGTAAGTTTTGGGATTAGATTTTGGACCAGAAATTTGAAGGTCTAACTAGGATTATATGTTCTGAGATATGTAGCAATTTGAAGAATTTCTAGTTGGCTTAAAGCACATGTGCTCATGAAATATGAATCAGAAAAAAAGAAACTAATTTATTTAGAAGGAGAAGATGAAGTTATAGAGGTATCTCCAGAAACCACCATTTTCATTACACCTCGAAGTTATCAGACATTAGAGAATATTTTCTTTTAATCTAAAACCTTCCAGGGCAATGCCAGGCTGATGAGAGGCAATAGGCGTCATCGAAACAGGGCTTTGTAGCTATATAACTGGTTCAAATCCAAGGTCTTTCCCAGCTGTTGACTATGGACAAATTACTTCACCTTTCTCACCTGTTTCCTAAGTTAGGTAATGAGAATACATGTATCCCGTACTTTTTGAAAGTTTGCTTTATGCCCCTTTGCTTTTACGAAAGACCTGCATTAGTACCTGTTTTCTATAACTGCAAGACATCCGAAGAGGATTTTCACTTTTCAAAAAGCAGTCGGAAAGTGAAAAATGGCCTTCAGCATTGGTTTTGCATGAGCCATCCTGGAGGCAGCGCACCCCAAGCAGCAACAGTGAAACAGCCAAGCTCTTTCCCTGGGAACTGCACTCAGCATCTCAACATCCAGCTGCCATAGTTTTTAACTGTGTCTGTGAGCATCCATTAGCAAGACGTGTCGTAAGGTAATTGCTTCTTTGCTTTACGCCGTTTCGGCCTATGAAAAGTTTCATAGGAACACTCTCTTTTCGGATAGTGGGGGAAACCTGTACTGTTAACCGTACGCTAGATATTTTGTCATGATTAAAAATAATGTAGCTTTAGTGCTTGTCAAGTAGTAGTAACTCAGGGCAAGTCATTCCTTTAAAAAGAGAAGTAGAGAAGGGAACTAAGTTGGGTTGCATGAATGGCTAAAAGCCTGTGTTGTAATAGCTGAACAAATGTAAATCAGTTGGCTGCGCCGAGATGCTCTAAAACCATTTCCTCTGCTCACGGAAGCCTGTAGCAAATGCATCTCACATACTGGAATATGCGCGCCATGGAGCAGGGATTTCCATCTATTTTATTCACGGTTTTGTCCCCAGTATCTAAAACATAGTAGGTGGCTCATTAGGTATCTTTTGAATGAGGGAATAAATGAATGACTGAATCAATATAGCTTACCACTTCTTATGTAACTCATAAGGGGCAGCCTCTACCTTCCTCCCCCTTTTCTAGAGTTGGATTCCTATGACATGAAGTGGTGTTGTCAGCTTGCTACTGCCACAGTTATGCTGTCTAACTAATTATCCTGAAGCTCAGTTGCTTAAAACAACAATCCTTTATTCTCATGCTCATAGGTCTACAGGTTGGCTTGACTAAGCTAGGCTGGCTGTTGGCTCTGGGATCCAAGCACCAGGTTGGATTCAACTGTGTTTCATGTGTCTCTCATCCTCCTTGGACCAGTGGCTACCTGAGGCATGTGATCTGTTCCCTGTATCTCCTTCTGGGACCCAAGACGTAGGGTATGGGTGTTCGTGTGGGCATGGTCTCTCTAAGCTGAGTTGACTTTTAGGTTTTCCCATCATTCTGACAATATCGGCAGGTGATTTTTGGATCAACTAGATGCAGACATATATACACACTTCACATTCCCATTTTCAAGGCAAGCATGAATTCTCAGAGGTAGTTTGAGCTCCTAGGAGCTATGTGCCAGGTACTATTCTAAGAATGTCATGCGTATTAATTCATTTAACTACAAACCATCCGATGAGATGTGGTTCTATTAATATTAAGCCCTTTTAGGGACAAGGACAGATAGGTGCAGAAAGGCTAAATAACTTGCATAAGGTCTCTCACTGGTAATTAGGGGTAGAAGCAGGATCTGAACCCAGTTCTCTGTTTTGTGGCTTAACTTTACCTACTGCGCATTTCAGTTTAGTTGTTCAAGATGACCAGCTGTGGCTTTTTTCAGAGGCTTACAGGAGTGGCTATGGCAGACTCAAGCTCTCTGATGTTTTGAGCTACAAATATGTGAACCGAAGTCCGGTCGATTTGCATTTCTGGATTTAGGAGCAGATATTATTTATGAACTAACTGACCGACTAACAGGGAGGCCCCAGTGGAAGCAGGATGAAAGCAGAGCCAGGCTTTGCATGCAGTTACCACGGGGCCTAACTCTTCTTTCAGAAAATATCTCTCTGGAAGGGAGGCCTCAAACTGTGGATCCCCATCGTGGCGTTGAAAAGGCAACAGACAACCCTCCTTTTCTAGACACCTCCCCAAATAACTCTCAACAGGATATGGCTCGTTATATTAGTTCTGTAATTTTATTTTCCAAATGATGCTTATCTTTGAATCTTGGCTGGGGAAGTTATAGCTAAGGTTAAATGAGGTTCAATGTTTTATGACAATACTTCCTTAGATTTACACATGACTTTAAAAAAATGTGTATGGGGCTTCCCTGGTGGCGCAGTGGTTGAGAGTCCGCCTGCCGATGCAGGGGACACGGGTTCGTGCCCCGGTCCGGGAGAATCCCACATGCCACTGAGCGGCTGGGCCCGTGAGCCATGGCCGCTGAGCCTGCGCGTCTGGAGCCTGTGCTCCGCAACGGGAGAGGCCACAACGGTGAGAGGCGCGCGTATAGCAGAAGAAAAAAAAAAATGTGTATGTTTTCATCTCTTAAAACCTGTGACAAAATACTGGATTATCTTCCATGCTGTCATTCATTTTCTACATTTGATATAAGTACTGAGCACCTCTTATTGTCAAGCCCTTCACTGGAACTGGGAAAGACACACTGAGCAGTAACCAACCAGCCTCTGATCTCAAGGAACTCATAGCCTAGTGCGGAGGTGGACGTGACACCAAGGATCTCATAAGTAAGTGTACAATGCAGCCGTGAGGTGGGCTAAGGAGGCCAGGGCCTGGTGCTAGGAGAATGTGCATTGGAGCAATTTGGTATAGTTCTGGGAGGTCAGGGAAGGAATGCTTAAGCCAAGAGGGGGGAAGCAGCATGTGCAAATGCCCTGGACTATGTCTAGTATCAAGGACTCGGCCAGGGAGGCTGAGCAGAGCCAGGGAGGTGAGGGCAGTGGCAGAGGCCACTGGAGAGGTAATGAGTGCCAGATCACATGGCTTTTACAAAATGTAGTACCCAGGCTCTACCCACAAATATTCTGATTCAGCTGGAGGAGGGATTAGATACAGGTTTTTCTTTCTTTCTTTTTTTCTTTTTAGGTTCCTTCAGGTAAAGCAGCCAGGGTTGACAATCATTAGCCTAGGGTTATTTAAGCCTTAATCTAAGGGCCTGGGAAACTACTAAATTGTTGACAGCAGGGGATGACATGACTCAGATATACATCTTAAGCCCCTAGGATACCTGTACATACATACACCCAGTGAAGAAAAAAGGAAGCCTTAGAAATATAGATTTAAATAGCTTTCAACTTTACAAAAAAGACTTTTTTTGAGATGAAAAAATAGAGACAACAATAGATGTGTATTTTTTTTCCTAAAGCTACTTAGGTATATGTTAGAATCTCTGGCTTTAGAAATTTGAATTCAAATAGAGTGATGCAAATTTCCAAGTCTTTGAAAAATTTTCCATATGTCCTCAGAAAACTCTCATCCTAAATCATGGAAGCTCCTTCCTTTAAAGTGAAAACCTTATACTCACCTAGGCTCTCTATATTTTTAAAAAATGTTTCCATAAAAGAACCACAGGTCACAGAAATTATTCTGATTTGAATACTTTGGCTACAGTAGGGAATTTGTGTGATACCTTTCCAAATAACTTGCCTTCCAAGTAAATCAGTTTGTTGATATTGAAAGTGTTTCCATAATAATATTTCATCTGATTCTTACGTTGTGTGGAAATTGGGGAACAAAGACATCAAAGTCTCTTTCAAGGTCAGACAGAAGTGAATAGCCCAGCCAGGACTACGCCTGAGTTTCTGACTTCTATCTTCATGGCCTTTTTTTTCCCTCGTGCAAAAACTGGGAAACGTGATCTCATAAATCAGGACTTTTCAGAAGATTCCGGTCATGTGATTATAAGAATTGTCACATACTGTTCCCTCTTGTAGCTCCAGACATTAACTCAATTAAGCCTCATAACTCCACTTCAAGAGGAGAATTATTTCCATTTCACCTTTGTTCACCCAGGTTCTCTGTCTTCCCCATTAGATAGTCAGGTCCATGAGGGCAGGTCCCATGTCTGTCTTATTCACCAACGTACCCTCCCTGCCAAATACCTAGCATATAAGTAAGCAGTCAATAAAAATGTGTTACTTGGAAATTCTTTGAGGAAAGAACTACAATTATTCTCTTTAATTTGTCTCATACTCCCAGATGTGGCCTCTGGGACTGAGTAAATTCTTAACTAACTAGTTAGCCTGCTGAATTAACCCAAACTTTGAAAAGATTAGGTTGTCACCATCTCTTCTATTTTTAGGGTGATCAGCCATCCTCATTTGCTCAGGACCATCCCACTTTTAGCACTGAAAAGTCCTGCATTCAAGGAAACCTTTCAATCCCAACAAGACCAGGACACCTGGTCACACTAATTAGACACAGAACATAAGATTTTTCACCTGGAAGAAAGTACCTTTTGGGCTTCCCTGGTGGCGCAGTGGTTAAGAATCCGCCTGCCAATGCAGGGGACATGGGTTCGAGCCCTGGTCCGGGAAGATTCCCACATGCCGCGGAGCAGCTAGGCCCGTGCGCCACAACTACTGAGCCTGTGCTCTAGAGCCCGCGAGCCGCAACTACTGAAGCCCGAGCGTCACAACTACTGAAGCCCGCACACCGCAACGAAGAGTAGCCCCTGCTTGCCGCAACTAGAGAAAGCCCGTGTGCAGCAAAGAAGACCCAACACAGCCAAAAATAATATATAAATTTATTTTAAAAAAAAAGAAAAGAAAGTACCTTTCGACCCAGTGGTTCTCCAAGTGTGATTCCCTGGACCAGCAGTACTAGCATCTCCTTCAAATCTGTAGGAAATAGGCAAGTTTTGAGGCCCCTCTGTCCTTCTGAATCCAAAATTACTGGAGTGGGCCCAGTAATCCGAATTTTAATAAGCTCTCCAGGTAACTTGGATGCCAGATAAAGTCCGAATCACTGTCAACCTGAGTATTGTTTGATCAAACAGGAAGTATAAATAGATAGAGCCTGAAAGCAGACCACTAAGACAATGCCAGTCTGTCCTTCTTTGGCTTTAACTCTCTTTGGCTGCTTTAAATCCTCTAATCCTGGCTAAGCTCTCTTTCCATTGAAGTGGTAAAGAAGGCGTGGGCGGGTGCCTCTTGACACACCCTGTGGCTTCAGAACTTGGAAGCCTTGGTTTACAATATGGTGGCTTCCAAGCAGCACTGGTTTCAGTGGCGACCTCATGTCTCTCTTCTTGGGCACGGTGGGTAGAGCAAAGGAAAGAAATGTTTTTCCATATAAAAGTGAGCAAGAATATGCCGTGTATAGGTCCAGGACCCAGAAGATAGTAGTGATGCGTCAGAAGAGTGTCTTTTAGAAAGAATAGAGTCACGATTTTCTCTCTTGTTTATATCACCAGGTTTTCAGAAACACGAAAGACAGGGCCAGACCTGACGTCGACTTCCACATCCTCCAGTTATTCAAATTCTGGAAACATCAATCAATCCAAAGTCAGTCACCCAGGCATTTTGCTGGTCTCTGTAACATTGGACACTTTAGATAGGATTCCTAGGTACACAGATACCACAAATTCCCTGGGGAGATAAGTGGGAACAAAAGGCACTGGAATGGCTTATCCTTTTTCCAGATAAGGAAATTGAGTGGATGATTGGATGATTCCTTGGATGACTTCAGAAGAGGCATCAGGGCTGGGAAGAGAAGTGAGGCGCTTCAGGCTTCTGCACACAGCTGAGGTCATTCGGGCTTAGAGGCATTCTTCTTTAAAGACCTGAAGACGGGGAACTTTTCTGAATGACTTATCAGACAGATGGCGTGATGGCTTCCAGCCATGGAACTCACTTACTCTGGATAGCTGTCAAGGATAAAAGCTCTATTTTCAGGTCTCATCATGAAGTGTTTTTTGTTGTTGTTGTGTTTAAACTTTTTTCCTAACATGGCTCCTAACTGGTTCGGTTGGTCAGGAGAATGGCATTCATCTACTTCTCTCTGGGGTGTTAGACTATGCAGGGGTAAAGGTGTGGGCACCACCATGCCGGAACACAAACTTGTGGACAGTGCCAGCCAAAACCAATTTCTGACTCACCAAGAAAGGATGTGCTGGGATCCCTTAAGATGCCAGGGCATTTTTCTAGGGCAATGTCTTGACCAAATGACCTTGCAAATCTACCTCCTTCCCGTCTCCATTTGCTCACCCTGTTGTCACTCCATTAACTAGGGATGAATAAAATATCCTCTCAAGTGGATCTCCAAATTTAAATAAACAAACAGATGATATCTATGTTATCATATTGACAGCAGTGAACATTTCATTTGGATTTCATAGGACAGACATAGGTGATGTTACATGTTAATAACTAGAATGTGAGCTGCTTGAGGGCCTTTCTCTGAGTCCCCCTTGTAGACCTAACACCTCGCTCATAGTCGAAGCTCACTAAGTGTTATTCCTGGAATGCTGTGTAAAAGCATTTGGAAAACTATGAAGCACTCTAATATCTTTCTACAAATGCTCATATGTACCCGTATCTCTATACCAATCTGGACTACCTACATCGGTATCTCTACTGTTTCCTCCTTTCTCTCTCTTTATATATCATGCATGCTTCGTACAGACATTCCTCAACCTACAGAGCTTTGCCAGTTATTTCTCAGTCCCTCCTTATGGCAGCCCAAGGAGGATGTACCAGGCTGTAGTGCCTGGCAATTCCCAGCTTGCTCAGGAGCTCTCTCCCTCCAGCCCTCTCCCCCTCCCCTTTCTCACCAAATAGAGCACATTTCCACATGACCAGCTTGGCCTAGTCAGTGCTTAAAAAAAATAATCAAAAGCTTTAAAATGCTTTTCAATGGTTCCAAAACAATAAAGTCAGTTAAAAGGAACACCAATGGTGCTATTGCGTTAGGTGGCAATGATCTGAAGTACAATGAACACAAAACTTTCATAGCATTAAGGGAGTGATTATTTTATTGACATGATTCCTCTTCAAACATATGTTTCAAACGGAGTGTAAGTATTGAAAAAATTAACTTTATTGTTAAGACTCAAATCCAGCTTTTATTGTCTGTGTAGCAGTTTGTAAATGGATCATGAATGGGCCAGACTTTTTGAAAGCGTTTGGCATATAACCACATGAAAAACTAGCAGATGTATAACTAGCCTCAGGTTTGTATTTCTACCATCCCGGTTAATCACTTAATCAGTCATCTCTCACATCAGTACCAGTGCCCTGACGAGGAACTCAGTTCTTAGGCCCCAGAACTTGGAAGGCATTGACCTCAGTGTTATGAAGGTGTGGGAGCCAGGAAGGTAGGTCTGAGAAGGATGGCGGGTGTCTCCTGGATCAGGCCTCATCTACCTTGGCTTACCGCCCCTTGCCTCCGGAGATACAAGGCCACCGTCATGAGGCACTTTGAGAGTTGTGGGAAATGAGCCATAACCAGTAACCTGGGGGAGACAGAGCAGAACAGACAGGTGGGCCTGGGATCTTTAAGACACTTAAAAAAAGTGTCAGCTGGGGGCTTCCTTGGTGGCGCAGTGCTTAAGAATCCGCCTGCCAATGCAGGGAACGTGGGTTCGAGCCCTGGTCCGGGAAGATTCCACGTGCCACGGAGCAACTAAGCCCGTGCACCACAACTACTGAAGCCAGCGCCCTAGAGGCCGTGCTCGGAAACAAGAGAAGCCACCGCAATGAGAAGCCCACACACCGCAACGGAGACCGCGACTAGAGAAAGCCCACGCGCAGCAGCAAAGACCCAGTGCAGCCAAAAATAAACAAATAAACGTATTTAAAAAAAAAGTGTCAGCCGGTGGAGACCAGTCTTCTTTTTTTGTTTTTGTTTTCTTTGAGGTTTTTGTTTATTTGTTTCTATGAGTTCGGTTTTTTAAGTTATTTTTTTCTCTATATTTATTTATTTATTTGGCTGCACAGCATGTGGGATCTTAGTTCGACCAGGGATCCAACCTGTGCCCCCTGCAGTGGAAGTGTGGAGTCCTAACCACTGGACCACTAGGGAATTCCCTATTTTTTATTTTATTGAGATATAGTTGACATAAAATATTATTGTAGTTTCAGGTGTACTGCATAGTGATATTATGTTTGCATACATTATGGAATGACCACAATGATAAGTCTAGTAACTGTCCCCATACAAAGTTATTACAATATTATCGACCATATTTCTTATGCTGTATATTACACTCCCGTAACTTTTTATTTCATAACTGGAGGTTTATACCTCCTAATCCCCTTCACCTATTTTGCACCCTTCCCACCCGAGACCAGAGTCTTCTTAGCTAGAAGACTGAAGTTGTCCCAGGCAGCCTGACACTTCTTAGCAGTACCAGCTACATCACTGCTGCTTTTACGCTTGCTTCTGGACATCCTGGGCATGAAATAAAGATACCGTACTACTGTACTCTATACACTACTGTACAGAAAAATACACAAAAGCACAACTACTTGTAGAGGATGCACGCACGTGACAATGTACACCAAACACGCAAACTAACTTACGTGATTGGACATGTGAATGCACGTTTGCATCTTTGAAAGTTTGCAACTTGAAGGTTCATATGTAGGGGACTTACTGTATTGTGTTAGTGGATAATTTTTTTTCTTAATAGAAGAAATGCTGAGGGATTTCCCTGGTGGTGCAGTGGTTAAGAATCCACCTGCCAATGCAGGGGACATGGGCTCAATCCCTGGTCTGGGAAGATCCCACGTTCTGCAGAGCAACTAAGCCCATGCACCACAACTACTGAAGCCCAGGTGCCCTAGAGCCCAAGCGCCCTAGAGCCCAAGCGCCGCAACTACTGAGCCCGTGTGCTGCAACTACTGAAGCCCACGTGCCTAGAGCCCGTGCTCCGCAACAAGAGAAGCCACCACAATGAGAGGCCCATGCGGTGAAACAAAGAGTAGCCTCCACTCGCTGCAACTAGGGAAAGCCCGCGCACAGCAACGAAGACCCAACACTGGCAACAAAAAAAAAAAAAACAAAGGAAGCAACGCTGAAAGGTACTCTTCATCCTAGTTTTCTGCAAGGCTACTGATAGATCATACCACTCAAGAGTTGGAAAATCAGATGGTTTTACCAGCCTCAGCAGGGGACTTCAGCATGGAGGTGGAGGCAAGGAAAAAGCACCAGGAGTGGTGAATGCCTGCTGTGTGTCAGGCACTGTACTGGGCACTTTGCCTCCATAATAATCTCATGGGGTCAACCACTCAGTGTGGTTGCTGTTACTCTCCCATTTTGCAGATGAGGAAACCATGGGTTAGAGGGCAGAGGGTCTACAGCAGAGCTTCCCTATTGGTCTACTGAAATTGGTGCTGAGCTATCGATCCTCTCAGACCCAGTGGTGCCAGGATGGAGCCTGAGGGACCTGGAGCATCCTACCGTCAACTCCTGAGGAGAACACAACCTCCTCCTCATGCCCCGCCAGGTCACTGCAAGATGCCCCGGCCACAGGACAGGCCCATGGTGAGCTTGGGTTCGGGGCAGACCCTGCTCTTCTGTCCTCTGACTCTCACAGCTCCAGAGGGCTGGGGCAGGGCTTACAGGGGCGACCTCGAGAGCCTGCTTGTGGCCAAAGGCATAGAGAGTCCGGAGATGGAAAGTTTTCAGGATTAAAGCTGAGGCTGAGGTGCTAAACTGGTAAAAACTTCTCAGGTAACTTTGGGGAAAACAGATACCTTTCTTGTAAGAAAACAAAAGTTCTCTATTTGTGCACCACAATCTTAGGGTACAACTAAGAGAAAGAGGAGGGGAAGAGGACCCTGGGCCATCCCAACTCCCTGAAGCTACCGTCAGCAAGGTCGGAAGGTGGCCAGACTTTGTCTTTGGTGAGCAGTGGCAGAGCCAGAGAGTTATGGCCCATATTTTCATGGTCTCTTGATTGGATGATTGGAGCTCCCTATGTTTTGTCTGCTGGCTGAGTAGTTTGGTGTCTGCACAAGGTTCAAATGCTGTAGCCAGACTCCAGGAGCGTCCATGGCTACATATGTGGAGAGAAGTTTTGAGTAACTGGAATGACTTTCCGTTGATGAGAGCACTGATTTTTTTTTTTTTTAATTGCACTTATAGTTTCTAAGACCCAAAATAGCCTTGGACTATAGAGCACAGGTTAGTTCTTTAGGCAAGTCTTGATGTATTCTGCCCTCTAAAAGGGCCAGTCCCTACCTCAGTTAATATATTAGGAGCTTCTGGTTCAAGGCAAAGATTTCCACTGATGTGTCTTCAGGACAATCGCTGCTTCTATTCATTCCCATGGGAAAGGCAACTGCCAGAGAGAGATTCTCATGTCTCCACAAAGGTTTGAGGAGATAACCTGGGGAGTTCTGCAGCCTCTCTTTTTTTTTGTTCTGAGTGTGACTTGCTGGCAACTTCTCTCTTTCCCTAGGGACCTTTGTTCTCAGAACCTTCCACCAGCTCATGTTGCGGGGAAAGAAGGCATTTTCCAGGGAGACTAATCGTTCCTCGAATTTGTAGAGGGCTATCTAGTCTTTAGTATTACAGAGGACATTAAAAATATCGTAGGCTGCTCTTGCTTTTATAAATGAAGAATTGAAGTCTAGGAAAGTTAAATGATGATCCCAAATGTCACAGCCAGCAAGAGGCAGAGCCAATGATGATAAATCCAGGGTCCTTGTCAGGACACTAGACTAATCTCTTTATGGGTGGGGGATTCAGGCTCCATGAAGTCCATGGAAGGAAGCTCTTATTAAGTTTGTCCAGTATGTTACTTCTCTCCTATCTTCGTATATAGGATCAGGGTTGGGAGACAAGCACACACTCAAATGACAGAGTGGGAGAGTAGCCAAAGCTCCCAAGTCCTCTCCTTAGGTGGGGTTTAGAAGACTGTGGAAGGGTGCCCCCTTCCCCATCTTTCTCCTAATTCAGAAACTAGGTCAAGAAAGCTAACGGAATTAACGTAAAATAGATTAGCTCTTTCATTGGCCTAAGTAGTCCAGCTTCAGAAATCTTTGGGAAAGATGATACCCAGGAGACTAAGATACTTATGCAATTAAAATATAAAGAATATAAAGATTGTGCCTGAATGACCTGACTCTTTCTGAGGTTACACTTAGCTGAAGGGCAGCCGTATGTACCAGGTCTGGGAAAAGAAGATTGCAAGGGCTGTAAGGCTCTTGTTTTGACCCATAGGAACAGGCCATAGCACTGGCCCTGGTTACACAGATATACCCTAGAGAAGAGTGGAGAGAATTTGACAGCCTCCCATGAATTCATTCTGAAAGGATTTACATGACAGGTACCGTGTGCCAAGGGTGGGTATGCAGATCTGAAGCCTGCCTGGCCCTGTCTCTGTGAGTTCTCAGTGCACCAGAGAGATGAGAATACGGGCTGGAGGGCAGCTGGGGGCAGACACCATCAGCTCAGCCAGGGCTGAGGGCGATTAGGGCCGCCCCCTGAGGCAAGGCAGCTGTGATCTCATTATATCTGCAAGTGCTGACATGGTCTCAGAGGGATCACCCCGTGCTAGCTAACTGATCCCCTTATGGATTCGTCCTTCCCTGTAAATGGCTTTCAGATTTCTAAAGCAATTCAGTTGGGTGGCAGGAGTCAGTAGACTTTACCCTCACAGCCACTCCCACGCTCATAATTCGAGACGCTGCTTCAGGAATCTCATTTTCACAGCCGAATGTCAGCAGATCCAGTCTGATATCTGAGGATGAATTTGAAATCAATGGCAGTATATTTCCCAATCTTGGAAGTGTGGTTTCAGGCATTGTTGACTAATAGGCATTGCTGAAAGCAATCTCCATCCAAAATCTCTGTAATAAGAAAAACATTTCACATTTATCGATCACTTACTTTGTGACACGCTGTATGTGCATTAGCTCATTGAATCCTCCCAACAACCCATGGGTGGGTCCTATTATTATCCCCAATTTATGGGTGAGTAACTGAAGCTGAGAGTAAATGATTAGCCCAAGAGCACACAAGGGGGAAGTGGCTTGGTGGGGATTTGTAACTCCTAAGCCCATGCTTTAAGTCCAAGCAGCTTAATCACCACATTAAACTGAATCTTTATCTGAAATAATGCAATACAAGAGGGAATTTTCTGTTTCAGGTCTTTTGAAGAAGTGGGAGGGGCTTCTTAGTCTTAGAGAAGTGGATAGTTTGAGGAAATTATGATTACCATAATATTTCCTATATATCCTTTTATACTTCGAAGATGACAATTATAAAGACTTTTTCATATGACCTTAAAGAGAGGAGGGCACTCATCCCTAACACCAAGGAGAGAGAAACCACAGGCTAAACATCTCTGCATGGTGCTGGCAGCGGTGAAATGGAGAATTGTTTCCCCATCTGTGCAGGGGGAGGGGTAATAGCACCTCCCCATTAGGGTTACTGTCAGGC
Source organism: Tursiops truncatus (assembly GCF_011762595.2). Lineage (NCBI taxonomy): Eukaryota > Metazoa > Chordata > Mammalia > Artiodactyla > Delphinidae > Tursiops > Tursiops truncatus. The sequence continues at coordinate 34,263,935 of NC_047047.1, read as the reverse complement.
TTAAATGAGATGATGTCTGAAAATTTTCTAGCACTGTGCTCAATAATTAACTCTAATTTATTACTCAAGGTTTTAGGGGGGAAAGATAAGTAATTTGACTAAGTAATTAAAAGTATATTTTTATTAAAATAAATGGGCATGCAGGGGACTAGAATGAAAACATTGCATATATTTAAAAAGATATAGATCAAATATAGACTTCCCTGGTGGCACAGTGGTTAAGAATCCGCCTGCCTATGTAGGGGACACGGGTTCGAGCCCTGGTCCAGGTAGATCCCACATGTCATGGAGCAACTAAGCCCGTTCGCCACAACTACTGAGCCTGTGTGCTAAAGCCCACGAGCCGCAACTACTGAGCCCGTGGGCCACAACTAATGAAGCCCGCACACCTAGAGCCCGTGCTTCGCAACAAGAGAAGCCACCGCACTGAGAAGCCCACGCACCGCAACAAAGAGTAGCCCCCGCTCGCCACAACTAGAGAAAGCTGGTACTCAGCAATGAAGACCCAACACAGCCAATAAATAAATAAAAGATATAGATCAAATATCAAAGAAATGTGATGCCAGTTATCGGGCCTCTTCAGGATCTGCCTCAGACGTTTATCTGTTTGTACTATTTCAATGAAAATGACTATGTTGCCAGGCCTTGAAAAGTCCTTTCCTCTTTAATGCTTCCAGCACCCAGAAAGGGGGCCCATCGTGACTTCCCTTGATATGTAAGTGAAGCCTCTGAGACCCGGACACCTAAAGTTGCCCATTTCAAGTTTGTTGTTTTCCCCCAAACTCCCTTTGTGTCTACTGAACCCGAGGAAGGCTGCGGGGAGGGTCTGTCTTCCAGATACCATCCAGAAAGGGAGCCCCGTGGGGACGCGGGATGCTTTCTGGGATACTTTCTACGAAGCTTCCATCGCAAGCCTGAGGAACCTTGATAACTTCCTCCTGTGTTTCCCTATCTCCTTTCTGTCTCCCTTTAGAGATTAGCAGTAAAACCCATCCCATCCACCACTCTTGTGAAGGAGGCTGACCTAATACCATTATTTCCTTTTTTGCATCTCTGAGGCCCAGAGAGGTTGTACTATTCCTCACAATCATACAAAAAGTTCGGAGGCGACCTAGAGGTTCAAGCACACGTCTTCCAATGTCTATTCTTGTGCACTTGCCACCCTGGACCGCTTGCATCTCAACAAGTGCCTTTCTGGAAATTGTGGTTAAGAGACCTGGACTCAAAGCTAGAGAGATGGGTGCTTGAATCCCAGCTCCACCTCTTCCTGGTGAAGCTTGAGGGGCTGTGGAACGTTTCATGACCCTATTACAGCTTTAGTCACCAGCCACGCCTGTACATGGAGGGATTAAATGAAATGATCTCTTTAAAGGCTGAGCACAGGGCCTGGCAGAGAGTAAAGCCTCAAAAGATGTTAGCTGTTCATATTCTTTCTTAGAAGTAATTCAAAGAAGTACATTTAGAAATTTAGGGGGAGGAACCTGCCAGTTTTTCGGGTTCACATCCAGGCAATGAGGGCCTTTTTACCTCATTCAGACGTTGCACAGAATCGTCTATATTCAGTGCTACCCCCATGTAAAGGCTGACATGTTTCTGTAACATATGAGGTCCTGGTAAACATTTAGCATTAACACGTGGGTTGAAGGGGCTGGGGTTCTTGATATACCTTTAAACCCAGTGTGGGGGGCATTTTCACCAGAGAAAAGGGAAATTGGCTACATGGCAGCTTTGAGCCTCGCTGAGTGAGATTCCTATGCTGAAGAATGAATTGCTAGAGTGAGTCATGGTGTGGGGTTCGACACACAGGTCATCTCACTGAAGAAGAACTAGTTTGTAGGGAGGTAGTTTGTTTACTTGGTGTCTCCAAAGAAGCAGAACCTCGTTCCTTGCTCACCGTTCCTGGGACAGATGCTCAGCCCAGGGATCTAGGAGGAGATTGTTAAAGAAAAAAAATACTCGGTGATGCTTGTTAAAGACGGTGAGGCAGGCTTTATTCAGGACCAACACAATAGTTATAGGGACCACTGCAACTGGGCTTTATAGTGGCGGAGAGAGATTGGGCTCAACTCAGAATACAGCATGGGCAAATGGGAATTTAGAGCCAAGCAGGAGGATGGAGGTCAGGGATGAAATATTACTAAGAGGAAACATCAAGGGTAAGGGGGATTCTGGCTAAATTGACCTCACAGGATTCTTGCTGAAGACAGACCAGGGTGACCAGACATTACTTGGGGATGGTGGAAGATGATGAAACTGACCAGATATCGAGGGTGGGGGGGTTCTGGTTAAACTGACTTAGCAGGGTTCTTGCCCAAACTGGATTTTACAAGGAAGTGCACAGATCAGGATCCTGACTAAAGTTTTTTTTTTTTTTTTGGCTGTGTTGGGTCTTCGTTGCTGTACGCGGGGTTTCTCCAGTTGCAGTGAGCAGGGGCTACTCTTCCTTGCCGTGCGCAGACTTCTCATTGTGGTGGCTTCTCTTGTTGCGGAGCACGGGCTCTAGGCGCGTGGTCTTCAGTAGTTGTGGCACATGGGCTCAGTAGTTGTGGCTTGCGGGCTCTAGAGCACAGGCTCAGTAGTTGTGGCACATGGGCTTAGCTGCTCCACGGCATGTGGGATCTTCCCTGACCAGGGTTGGAACCCATGTCCCCTGCATTAGCAGGCGGATTCTTAACCACTGAGCCATCAGGGAAGCCCCTGACTAAAGTTTTGTCAAGCACAGAATCTCTGTCAAGCCTGTATCTTTGACATTCCCCAGTGCCGGCCAGCTACTGGGCTTCCTGGATGCCTCTAACCGTTGTTTGCAAAGGAAGTCATCGCTTTGGAAAGAATATTGGACAGGTTTACAAACACCCAGATATGGGTGGGGGAGGAGAAGCATCCCGTACAGTAAGGAGTCCTTGTCTCACTGAGAGAGTTTACAGTCCAGGAGTAAAGGAAACCCAGTGAAGAGAAAAATCCATACTTGGCTAAAGGAGCAGCTTGCATCTGACCGCAAGAAGCCGGGAACATGACCTGGATTTCCTCAAGGAGCCTGGAAGCAGTTCCTGCCCATTATCTCCTTTGTTATGAAACCCTCTAGGGAAAGAAGGGGTTGTTTTTTCATCAGCCCCCAAACCCCTTACAAGGATGAGACTGTGCCCGGAGATGGCAGGTGCCCAGGCTCAGGTGCACTGAGGATACAGGGAGGCTGCCTTGCATCTCCAGCCCACTGGGCTTTCCTCTTAACAGTGGGACAGATGGACAGAACACCACCTGGTTTCTACTAATCACATTTATTATCCAAGAGATGAGTGATGAGCTCTAGTTATAAGAAGTTGATTTGGGAGAAAGCCTAGGATGGAGACTCCCAGTTTAACTCTTTCTGACCAGCACAAGCTTAACAGGATGCAAAGATCCTCCCCTGTCTTCCCCCCTCCCCCTTTCCTGCCAACTAGTTGGAGGTCTACAAAGCCAGCTTATTTTTAGCCTTTGAGGCAAGGCTGATCCACGCTTTCCCTCGCCCCTTCCTTTGAAATGCAGTCCTTTTCTCTCCTGAGCCTGTCCTTGAGCAAAGAGAGCTCAAAGCTGCCCCATCTGCAGTATGCTGTGGCCACAGGCCCCGGGAGTGTGAAGGTACAGCTGACCTGCCGGTAGGAAGCATTTAAAGGCATTGAAGTACCAATACTTCCGGCTGTCAGGATTTAAGTCATCAATTTGTTCATCCAACCTGTATAGGCAGCATCCCGTAGAACATTCTGAGGGGAGAGAGACAGAAAGAGATGGAGAGGCAGAGAGGAGAAAGACAGAGAGAGACAGAGAGACAAAGAATCAGCATCAGGGTATTATTTCCAAGGAAGGATTGATTACTCAGGTAAACACAGAAATACCCTTTCTATGATAAAAAAAAAAAAATGCCCCACACCACAGTTTCAGTTACCTAAAAAAGAGGGAAGTATGTCTTTAAAAATATTAACAAGAAATATTTCAAACATATGAAGAAGTGCAGAGTATATTGTAATTCATGAGTATGAACTCCTAACATCCTGACTTACCATTTAGGGCTATTGACATTTAAAAAAATTTTAAGGAATAAGCATTATAAATATCAATTGAAGCCCTCTTGTGCTCGCCCCTCAATTCTCTACCCCATCTGAGGGGCTGTGTATCTCTCTAGTCCATCACAAGTATTTTCAAAGTAGTAAAAGAAAAGGAAACTTGTAAATTAGCCACTACCATTAAAAACATTCTTTTAACTTCCTTCTCTTCTTTAGGTCAGCAACCCCATCCTCTTCACCAGCACCATTAGGTTCCAGAATGCGTTTGGCCTCAACAATGGCAGTTGAGAAAGCCAGGACCCCAGGGAGTGAGGTGTTCGTAGCTGACCCTGTGCACACACAGGGGCGGACGCTGGGAAGGAGTGGTGTGACCCTCCCTTGCAACCCAGCACCCCCGGCACAGACCCTAGCACAGAAGAGCTGCTGGATGCAAACTTGTTGCGTGATTGCCTCTGTTAGTGAACGAATGAGCACTCAAATCCTGCCCACAGTGCAGTCCAAGCCCTGAACTTCATCCTAATGAATGATTCATCCTAATCAATCCTAATCAATGAAAACCTCTTTAGAGGGGATTCATCTTGTTACCTACTGTAATGGATGCCCCACCTGGGCAGTTGGTTGGAACTCAAAGCCAGGTTTCAGTAATACCAAGTTCTAATGCAACCCAGATTGCTTCCCAGAGTTCTCAAAGGATGGCGTCAATATCTCCCCAGGAATCCAGGCTGGGCAGAGGGCAGGTGGCGGGAGGCCTGGGGTGGAAGAGTACAGGTCTGAGAGCTATCAGGACCCAGTGGGGAGGGACTTCACGCTGTGACTCTTGGCTGTATGGTCATTCGGAGATCTGATGCTGAGTGGGCGTCAGGCACTGTGTTTATTCACTGAATCCTTGTAACAAACCCATGAAGCAGGAGCTATTGAACCCTCGTGTACAGATGAGGAAACCGAGAACCAGAAAGCCTAAGTAACTTGTCCAAGGTCACACAAAAGGAAGTGGTGGAGCTGAGGTTTTTCCCAGGCTGGGGACTCCACAGTTCATGCCTTTTTTTAAGTTGGGGTATAATTTACATTCAGTAAAATTTACCCTTTTTAGTGGTATACAATTCTATGAGCTTTGACAAATGCATACAGTTGTAAAACCACTACCACAATCAATGTATAGAGCAGTTACCTCACCCTCAAAAATCCCCTGGTATCTCCTATGTAGTCAATCCATTCACCAGCAGCCCTGGGCATCCAGGAATCTGTTTTCTGTCTATTTTGCCTTTTCCAGAATAAATGGAACCATACAGCCCTTTGAGACTGGCTCCTTTCACTTAGCAAAGTGCACGTGAGACTCCTTCTGCTGGTGCTACATACATCTGTTGTTTGTTCCTTTTTTCTTTTTTTTTTTGTTGAGTACTGTTACAGTGTATGGATGTACCACAGTTGGTTTCCATTCATTAGTTGAAGAATACTTGGGTGGTGCCCAGTTTGGGGGGTTATAAATAAAGATGCATCAACATTTGTGTACAGGTTTTCGTGTGAATGGAAAAACTCCTAGGTATTTACACATTTCATTTGGCTAAATACCTAGGAGTGAGATTTGCATAGCCCACGGTTTTAGCCAGACTCCAAGATGCTATGAGACTGAATATCCAGGACCCTGGAGATGTTACAGCCCCTGTTGCAGGGGTGAAGGCAGGGAAAAAAGATTTTCTTTTGATTCACACACTTCCAAAAACCTCAGAAACAATTGTTTTGTTCTAGTCTTTACCTTTTTTTTTTTTTTTTGCGGTACGCAGGCCTCTCACTGCTGTGGCCTCTCCTGTTGCAAAGCACAGGCTCCGGACGTGCAGGCTCAGCGTCCATGGCTCACGGGCCCAGCCGCTCCACGGCATGTGGGATCTTCCCAGGGCACGAACCCGTGTCCCCTGCATCGGCAGGCGGACTCTCAACCACTGCGCCACCAGGGAAGCCCTACTCTTTTTAATATAGAAAAAAATGATAATGTTATAATCACAACAAAGTTTTAAGATTAAAATGTGATTTTTGATCTGTGACAAGTGTGAAAAACTAAACACCACTCTTTTTTGTTTTCTTCACTATTTGTAATCTTAGTTCTCACACCCCAGACAAAACTCAACCTTTTCTCCCCACGACATAATACATTTCTAGTTGTTTCCTTTATTGCTTTGAAAGCCATTATGGTCAGAGCCAGGCATTAAACAGAAAGTGTAGATGAGGTTTTCCTTCCCTCCTCTCTTGAGAATTCTGCTCTTTCCTCTCAGGTTTATTTTAACTCACTTCTATTCTACCCCACTTCTCCAGCCCCCTTCCTTACTCTCTCCCATCATCTGCTTTGGAAGAGGGAGCTAGATTCTTAAATGGAAGCCTCCTTGTTATATTTGGTTAAAATCTCTCTATCGAGTTGAGGACACTTAGACATCAGGCAAACCATGTCTCCCCACTTTGCGTCCTGATGTGTGTATGTAAGAAGTGTGTGAAACTTCCCACTTCTAATGAAACTGTTCTTCCCATTTTTACATGGTGAGTCAGTAGTGGCCCTCCCACAAGATGGGTTCTAGTGAATTGACAAAATGAAACAGGACTTGGTGAAAAGAATTCACTTGCCATGCCTCCCCATGTAGGTAGGGGAATCATTTTCTCCTCCTTCTTTGGGCCGGATGTGCTGAGAACCTGTCTCAGAGTTATTGCCTGACTGGTTACAACAGAAACGTTCACATTCGAGACAAACGTAAGCAAGGATGGAGGAAACCCTCACAGCTGTGCCCTGTGGAGCTGTTTTCAGGAGTCAGGTGATATCTTTTGAGGTTGCTGAGTGTCTTAGCCTGGGTTCTTCCAAAAGCAGAGCTTGATAGGAATGTTTATATGTGAGCTGTCTATTGGAGAGTGAAACAGAGAAGGCGGGAGAGCCAACAAAGGGATGAGTTATTGAATTGGCTGCTTCCTGAGAAGCTTTGTGAAATGCAGCACAGGAACATCCGGGGGTGGGGGAAGAGGGGGTGGGAGAAGCATGTGTCCTTCTGCTCCCACGCCCTAGTGGGCAACGGTTGCCCCATGGACATCAATACCTCCCACCCTCGCCTGGCCTTTGGCAGAGTGTGGGGAAATCCAGGACACGATCCCCGCATAGACCCGTAGGCTGCCTAAGGGGGTTGGTTGAACCTCCGGTTCTTGCTGAGTAAATGGCAAAGCTGTTTGGAACTTCCTGGGACTGGGATCCAGCCTTTGCCTTCCTATCACCCTGGCTGTAAAGCTCTAGTTTACCCAGAGAGCTGGCAAGAAAGGTGGCTGTGGAATTTCTGTTTGGGAGAGGCCTGAAGACAGCCATCTGGCTGGGACCTGGGGGTAGGTCTTGAAGCTGTGTTTACATAGCAGACATTGTTTTTACTTAGACTGTATGTTTATCCGGAGATGACTGAAGGATAGTGGGAGCTCTTAGCTCTGCGCACAGCCGCCAAGGTGAGGTCTTTTGAATGAGTTCTGACCATGTTCGAGAGCCTTCAGTGCTTTTCGTGCCCAGCCTCTTCACAGAACCTCCTTTTCCGTCCAGTGTGTCAATCTGGCCTGCCCACTCCCTCACTGGGGAGAAGGTGAGGGCAGGCAAAGGAGAAATCCTCCCCCAGCACAGGAACCGTAAATGAGGTCTCTGTTGCCAAGCCTTCAGGGAAATATCTTCAACGCCCGAAGCTGGTGACTCCTAGGTTCCAGGCTGTGTGATCCAAGCACAGCAGTGAGAACTGGTGGTCATGCAGCGTCCTCCGGTGCCAAGTTTTCGGAGCTGGCAGCTGTGGTGGGCACATGCGTCATCATCCTCAATCATCCCTCAGACCTGAAGGAAAGGTGACCTCTTTAATATGTGATCTGTATTCCTTTATGCATGTCTTGGCTTGAAAAGCAGTGTCGAATTACCACGTGTCTAATATCCTCTGGGATTGTCTCTTCAACCTTGGTTTGGCTCTTGGCAAACATCTCCTTTTCCTTCCCAAGTAGCTTTGACTTGAGGAAGGGTCAGGGCAGAATAATGGAAAGAATCGTCTAGATTCCTTTGCTCTGTGGTTTTACTCACCCGTCTGTCCCCTTTCATTCTCCCTCCCTGTCCCTGCTTCTGGCCACCAAGTTGTCCCCATCCTTTTAGCCCCACTTCCTCCAGTTGTCTGAGGTCTGTCCACTCCAGTTCCCAAAGGTCACCTTCTCCTCCCAAAACAGCACTTTTCTGATCAACTCACTTTGTGATGCATCACTTCTGCCCGATGGCAACTCTGGTCTTGTAATTTATCTTTTCAGGTACTTGTGCCTTATCTTTACCGTCCCCCCCGCAGCCCCCATAGATCACACACTCCCTAAATTTGTACTCACCACAGTGCCCGGTTTGTGACACTTTGCTATGGCAGCCTTAGGAAACTATACAGAGTATAAGCCAGCTCAGGGCAGTGATAATGTCTTACCCACCTGTGTCCCCGGGCAGTGTTTAGTTCAGACCGTGTTGGTTGACTCAAGATGTTAAAGGGAACTTTTTGAGGGTTAATCATTACTGGAAGGTATGGCTCTTTATAGCCTGACTACTGTCGCAGCTGCAGAAGTTAGGGTGTCAGATGCTGAGACGGGGCCAGGGGTGTGGGGCACTGGGCAGCTGCCTCCTGGGAGGACTGGATAGTACTAGGGAAGGGAGTTGAGAGGAAGCCAAGACTACCTTCACCTCCTTCCCAATTTTGCCGAGAGCTGGCCTGATTTCAGGGCCCTTGCATCAAATTACGTGGGTTCAAAAAGGCTCAGACACTCCTTCTGGGAGGAGGACAAATCCTCTAGAATCCCAGGTCCTGACTGTGGACCTTGGTCAGCCAGACTCCAGAGGACTGGGTATCACCGGGGGTAGGGAGAGGGGTGATGCTCTGGGGTTGAGGTCAATTTAGCAAGCAGCCCGTTGTTCTCTCTCACACTCTGTGAAAGAGGATCAGAAGTTCACTGCACGGCTCTAAGTTCCTGGCAGCACTGTCTAGAATAGCAAGATTTTGGAAATGACCCAAACGTCTGACAATCGATGATTGGTTAAAGAATGGTTTAGCCAGACATTGGAATTCTATTCTGCCATTAAAAATGATGTCCTGGATGATTGTTTACTGATATGATAAAAGGACATCATATATGAAAAACACATACACACGTGTAATATTTTACATATCATACATGTATGATACACGCATGCAGGTATAGGAAAAGATCCATGAGAAACTAAGACCATGGTTATAACAGGGGTTTTCTCTGGCAGGTGAGATTATGGATGAGTTCTCCTCTGCAATGGGCACATATCTGTGATATAAAACTAAAGTTGTTTTAGTTTTGAAAAATGCTCCTGCAGTATTCCACGGGTTGAGCCATGAGGGTCCCCCTTTTCCCCTGTGAGAACTTACGTTTCTGCATTTCTTTGCCCAGGCTTGGGCTCTCTCTCAATGAGTCAACTGAGAGCCGTGACAGAGCTGCACAGAGAAAACCTCATCGCTGGGGCAGGTGGGAGGTCTGGCCGGGAGCTCCTGGCAGCCCCTTGGGAGTCACCCTTTAGGTGCTGCAGGACCTGAGGTCACCTGCGGTGGTCCCTCCACATCGTGGAGGGCAGTGCTTCCCTGACCTCGACTTCCCCGGACCGTCTAACTTCGTGTCGGCCTCTCATTCTATTAAATATCGTCTTCCTTGAAATCCCAAGCCCCACACCTTGTCTCTAAATACTGATTTTAAAAGGTTACAATAGTCCACTCCAGTCCATCTCAGCCAGCATTTATTATTTTTTTCTTTATTTTTTTCTTTTTCTTTCTTTTGGCCACGCCGTGCGGTATGCAGGATCCTGGTTCCCCGACCAGGGATGGAACCCATGCTCCCTTCAGTGGAAGCTCGAAGTCTTAACCACTGGACCACCAGGGAAGTCCCAGCCAGCGTTTAGTTTACTGCTTACTTTGTGCCAGGCGTGGAGTTAAGCTGCTGGGGAGAGCAATGATCACCGAGACAAGGGTCTTACCCTGGAGGAGGGACCATGACTGACGGATCACTGAGGTGCCAGGCACTTTGCTGAGGACCTCATACGCAGTCTCACTTTTAATTTAATCTATACAACAACCCTCTGGGTTTTTATGGTACAGATGAAAAATTAAGGGTTTGGAGATTGCTCAGTATGTGTTTAAATGGCAAGATGGGGGTTTAAATCCAGCTCTATCTGACTCTAACTAACTTGGAGTCTCCAAAGTGTCCACTATACAGTGCTTAGTTAGCCATATATCATAGTTTACTCAGCTACAGTCGGCCCTTCATATCTGCAGGTTTTGCATCCATGGATTCAACCAACTATGGGCCAAAAATATTTTTTAAAAAATTCCAGAAAGTTCCAAAAAGCAAAACTTGAATTTGCCACACACATTGCCCCTATTTACATAGATTTACCCTGCATTTACGACTATGTATATAGCATTTGCATTATAGTAGTATAAGTAATTGCATTAAGTAGTATAAGTAATTTAGGGATGATTTAAAGCATACAGGAGGATATGAGTAGGTTATACGCAAATACTGTGCCATTTTATATAGGTCTCTTGCGCATCCATGGAGTTTGGTGTCTTGGGGTGGGGGGGGTCCTGTAACCACTCTCCTGTGGATACTAGAGGGACAACTGTATTCCTTATTTGAACAACTGTATACTTTTAAGTATTTCCACTATTATAAGGAGACACTGCTATAATCTTGTACATGTACACAGCTTTTGCTGACCTTTAAAAAAATTTACATATCCACACACATTATGTGTGTGTGAGAAAAAAGACTGAAAGTAAATACACTAAACACTTAATAACAATTAGATGTGGGGAGTGCGATTGGTCATGGGAGGCACAGGGAAAATAACTTCCACTTTAAAAAATACTTTTTTAGAGCCGTTTTAAATTAATAGCAAAACTGAGGGGAAGATGCAGATATTGTCTCTACGTCCCCTCCCCCATACCTCCAGCCACTCTCACTATCAACATCTCCCACCAGAGGGGTACGTTCGTTACAGCCAATGAACCTACACTGACACGTGATTATCACCCAGAGTCCATAGCTGACATTAGGGTTCACTCTTCATGTTGCACATTCTATGGGTTTTGACAAGTGTATAATGACATATATCCAGCATTACAGTATCACACAGAGTATCTTCACGGCCCTGAAAATCCTCTGTGCTCTCTCTACTCATCCTTCCCTCTCCACAACCCCTGGCAACCACTGATCTTTTTACTACCTCCATAGTTTTGCCTTTTCCAGAATATCATATAGTTAGAATCATAGTATGTAGCCTTTTCGATTGGCTTCTTTCACTTAGCAATTTGCATTTAAATTCCTCCATGTCTTTTCATGGCTTGATGGCTCATTTCCTTTTATTACTGAGTAATATTCCATCGTCTGGATGTACCACAGTTTATCCATTCACCTGCTGAAGGACATCTTGGTTGCTTTCAATTGTGGCAATTATGAATAAAACTGCTGTAAACATCTGTGTACAGGGTTTTGTGTGGACATAAGTTTTCAACTCATCTGGATAAATACCAAGGAACGCGAAACTGCAGGATTGTACGGTAAGACTATAACTTTGTAAGAAACTGCTAAACTGTCTTCTGAAGTGGCTGTACCATCTTGCATTCCCACCAGCAATGAATGACGGTTACTTCAGATCCCTGGATGCTGTTAGCATTTTGGACTTGGCCATTCTAATAGGTACGTAGTGATATCTCATTGCTGTTTTGATCTGCAATTCTCTAATGACATATGATATTGAGCATCCTTTCATATGCTTATTTTCCATCTATAAATCTTTGGTGAGGTGTCTGTTCAGGTCTTTGGCCCAGTGTTTAATCAGGTTGCTCATTTTTTATTGTTGAGTTGTAAGAGTTCTTTGTATATTTTGGATTTCAGCCCTCTGTTAGAGGGCTTTTGCAAATATTTTCTCTCAGTCCGCGGCTTATGTTCCCGTTCTCTTGAGAATTTTCACTTCTTACTTTACACGTTTCAGTGTTGTTTGATTTTTTTTTCTCAAAGGGCAGGCAGTGCTCTTTGTGGTAAAAAAGTTTCTTTTTTTTTTTAAACATTGCCTTTCAATGCATTGCAAATAAACTAGAATTTATCAGTAATACAACTGCTTTGAGGAGGATTCCTAGGCAAACTAAAAGATTTCCCCTAACCAGAGAGCTTACTCTCTCTGGCCTTGCAAAGAAGAGAGAGCAGTAAGCATGGTGAATATCTCCCACTGGAGGTAACGAACTTTTTAATAGCTTGTGTGTGGTTACGACTATATCATATATTTCAGAGTTTAATGACATATTATACATTTATATGTCTGATAGAAGCTTGGATAAGCAGGAGACTCTCTGCCTCCCTGAAAATAAATCCTAATGAATTGGATTCCCTTTAGCTAAAAGAAAAAACTGGAGACAGCTGTCTCAGCTAGAGAGAACAAAGAGAAAGTTTAAAAAGAGAGCACACCAGAGGCCAGAAAAAGACACTTGACAGAAGATAGACCTCTTCAGATGACGGACTTCTGTGGTCCTTATAGGAAGAGGATCTACGTTTATGGTCAAAGGCCTTGGGTCCCAGACCAGCACCAGCATAAACTCACTTTGTGACTTGAACAAGATGCTAAGCTTTTTTTGAGCCCTCCTTTCCTTATTTTGGAAAATGCAGGTGATCGTAATAGTAACAATCTCACAAAGTTGTTTATGAGAATTAAATGATGCTTCACTTTCAAAGTGCTTTAGAAAGAAAGAAGTGCTTGTTCTGACCTGCCATCCAAGTATTCCTTGGGTATTTAGACAAATTGTGTTTGAATGCCTACTGTGTGCGACCACTGGGCATACCAAGGACAATAATGCTTGGCATTTAACCTCAGGAATCTGTCAGGCAATATGAAAAGTCAGATATGTGAAAGGATCACCCGACTACTGTTGCACTGGAACTTGTACCGGATAATTTGACATTTGAACAGAGGGTCATCTGTGTTGTTCATGATTACGAGAATGTTCTTTGTGTCTTCCCAAGTAGATTGCAGGCTCCTTGAAGGTAGGGCCATGGCTTATTTTTCCTCCTACAGCAAACATATATAGTGTTGTCATATCTATTACCATGCATGGAGGGCTCTCTCTGGACTAGGCTCTGTGTTGAGGTCTTTCAGATATATTTTTAGATAGATCGTATGTGATCTTTAAAACAACACTGTGAGGTAAGTAATATGGTTATTTCAATTTTACAGTGAGAAAACAGAGGCACAGAGCAGTTAAAGAACTGTCATGCGGCCTCTCAGCTGTTGAGTGGTGGAGTTGGAATTTGAACATTGATTTATCTACCTTCACAGCCCATATTCTTAACTGCTGTGTTGAAACTTGTTAACTGGTTGTTAAATTCATCTTAGGGTTTGAAGTAGAGAACTTGGTGTTGCGTTTAAGGGAAGGTGGGAGGGAGGGAGACACAAGAGGGAAGAGATATGGGAACATATGTGTATGTATAACTGATTCACTTTGTTATAAAGCAGAAACTAACACACCATTGTAAAGCAATTATACTCCAATAAAGATGTGGAAAAAAAAAAAAAAAGAGGAGGCAAGAGGTGAAATACTGGAGAGCCTAGAGCCCTGAGAGGAAGCCTTTGGTTTCTTGTCATGGCCCTGGGGCTGGCTGGGGCGCGCGTGGGGGAGGGGGCAGCAGGGGGAGGGGATGTTCCCACCCTTGGGCATCGCATGCATTTTCCTGGTCCTGCACTGTGAGAACCGAGAGTATTTTCTCTCATTTGGCAACAACCAATTAAAGATCTCCGTGGGTTCCCACACAAGGAAGGACAGGTCAGTCAGGATGCGGAGCCAGTGTGCTAAGAGAGTGGCATCCAGGGGCCAGGCGGATCTAGGGCTGGGGGTCATCTGGGCTGCTGCTTACACAAGGACCCAGTGATGGAGAGGAGATGAAAGCAGGAGCTGGAAAGGGGAGATGCTGGGAGAAACAGTGAGGCAGACTGGGGGACAAATGGACCTTGTATTGAAAGGTTCTGGTCTTCATTGTTTTTGCTCTTTTTAGTGAATGTAATGATCTCTATCAGTCAGAATCCAGGAAACAGACAGCCCCTGGAGAGGGATGGTTCACAGAAGGGAGAAATGCTACCACCTGGGGCCGGAAGCAGCAAGGGGACAAGAGTGGACACCGGGACCCCTGAGAACTTTAGCTGTGGGACATGTCCCTTGACAGGAGCTGTGGCCTTGGGTAGAGGAACATAGCCCCCGCCAACCTGCAGCTTGTCAGGAAGTGACCGAGGGGGATAAACACCCCGCTCCTCTCTTTTGCACCCTCTGATTTCGGGCCACTCACATAGGTTTCCCCCAACCAGATGCCAGAGAGCCAGCTCATGTATTTATAGCAGTCAGCAATTTGAACACAGAGCAGAGAAAGGAGCTGGAGGGCCACATAGAGAACACCCAGTGCCTGTATGCACAGAAGCAAGTAGAAGCTGCTCTAAAAATAACCAAGAGACTCTCAACAGGGAAGTATCTAAGTGAACAGTGACACGTCCACTCTAGGGAACACAATGTAGCGGTTGCAAGGATGGAAGAGATTAATAAGTATTGGCGTGGATGGATCACTGAGACGTATTGTTGAATGATGAAGCAGATTGCAGAAAGATGCCTAGAGTAGGATGGCGTGTTTGTACACACACGCGCGCGCGCACACACACACGCTGCTGTAAGTCTGTTAAATGCTCCAAATCTACTGTCTATTATGGTGTGTGGTGTATGTGTATATGTACATGTGTGTAAGGTCTGGAATGATAATAGTGGTTTGCTTTGGGGAGGTGGGAGGAGGCAGTCAAAGGGGGTGAGAGTCAAAGGGGACTTTAGCTGTGGTAGACACCGGCGGTTGCCTAACAGCAGCCATTTCCCACCCTCTTCCATTCTTTCATACTAACAATTCAAATTTTGTTCAAGTATCAAAGGGCAGCACTGTACTCAGGGAAGGTAGGTCCAGGCATGGCTGATCTAAGCCAAGTACACTTAGACTGGTTGTCTTTGCCTGTGATGTTTTTTAGGAGTAACCATGCGACCTAGTCCACTGTTTTCTTCTAGAAGTATTTTTCTTGCTGTAATAACAAGGAGAGTATAGTGGATGAAGAGCTCTGCCTCTGCACCTCCTTTCTGTCTTAGGGTGATGTTGTTTGAAATTGTGATGCACGGAGCTATGGCAACCATCTTATGACCATGAGGGAGAGGCCAGGAGAATGGTAGAGTTCAGTCCAGCATCCTGACATCTCACTGTTCCAAAGCAGATATTCTTCTTCAAACTTCTTGTGACCTGAGATATTTAAATGTCTTTATTGCTTAAATCACTGTTAGGCAGGCATTCTGATACAATTAAATACATCCTAACCAATGCAGTAGCTTAATCTGAAATCGCTTAAGTATTTTCTCAGGAGAATTTATTCCTGTACTACTGGTGTAATTAAACATGTGTTTGTGAAGCTCCCTCAGGTGCTCATGCTTCATCTCCAGAATGGATCTGGTTCATCTTCTGCTGGTTCCCTGGGGCTCTCTCTACCCTTCAGGGTCCTCGTTTGCCTCTGCCTCTGGGCTTCTTTGATTGATGATACAGGTGGACAAGGCTTTTGGAATAAACCCTCTATCCCTCCTGAAGCCGCTCCATCCCCTGCATCCCCCACTCTCTGGGGCTGCCCTTCCCACAGCACTCTCTGCAGGGCAGGGAGGCTGCCATGTGGTAACCAAAGACATCTGGGGAGACTGGAAACGTACAGAGTGGGAGAGGCCATTAAGTCCAGGCTTAAAGCCAAGAGCCGCATATCTGGGCGAGATTCCTTTGCTCTGCACCTGGGCCTGGCATATGAATATTATAAAGAAGCTCATTCTGATTTATCCAGGGAAGTCCTGTGGCTCCTTCGATTTGAGGGAGCTTTCATTTTATTTTATTTATTATTATTATTATTTTTGCGGTACGTGCGCCTCTCACTGCTGTGGCCTCTCCCGTTGCGGAGCACAGGCTCCGGACGCGCAGGCTCAGCGGCCATGGCTCACGGGCCCAGTCGCTCCGCGGCACGTGGGATCTTCCCGGACCGGGCCACGAACCCGTGTCCCCTGCATCGGCAGGCGGACTCTCAACCACTGCGCCACCAGGGAAGCCCCTGAGGGAGCTTTTAAATCACTAGCACTCACTGCCTCTACTGGAGGTCTGGATTTTAAGCCCCCAGAGATGAGCTACGTGAAAACATCTTAAAGAGGAGTATGAGTGGCTTGGGCAGGTTTGCGTTGGTGGAAGGTCACTCTGGAGGCCGAAAACTGTTGGCGGGCCCTTCTGATAGGTTGAGGGAAAGGAGCTGAGGTTTCAGTTGGGGCCCAGGGAAGGGGTGCAGGGGAGGAAACCGGTGTGAGTTCCCCCCTTTCTTTCATCGTGGGCGATGGTCTACATATGGTGGCAAGGCATGTTTTCTGCCTTCTTCAAAGCCAGGGTAGAGATGTTTTGGATGCTGTATTCAGGGGTGTTGAATTCAGGGAGCTCTCTCTAAGGGTTTCCTTTGTGGCGTTTGGCAGTCAGTCCTACATTAATCATTGCGTTCGTGGCAGGAGGGCTCGGCAGGGGGATGGGAAAACAGGACATGAGTTGTTCCTTTGCAACCCCCGCCCCCCGCCGCCCCGGGCGGTGAGTGGTGGTACCTCCTTCCTCCCTGCCTCTCTCCAGTAGCCCTCTTCCTGTTCGCTGCATTCAGGATCACAGGAAAGGGATACCTGTAGACTTTGGTGAGAGGTGAGGTTGGGAGGGAGAGGATAAGAAAAAGCAAACTTTCGCCTCAGATGCCCGGCTGCTTTATTATGCATGCTTCTCTCTTTCTCACTGTTTTTTGGAAAGGCTGAAAATAAACACTTTTGTAATACTGACTTGTAATTCACACTTTCCTGACAAGTTACTCAAACGGCAGCCACAGCCCGCTCAAAGAGGGATTTGGGAAAAAAAAAAAAAAAAAGAGGGATTTGACGCAAGCTTTTTTCAGCAGGCACTTTCTAATTCAGAATGTTCTAGCACAGCTGATCTTGCTACTTCTAAACTACCTGAGGGGCCATGGAGGGAATCTGGGAGCCCTGGGCCAGAACACCACCAGCGTCTCCACCGCAAATTCAGACTTTTGAAATTGCTGGTCCTCGGGGACACTGTTCAACTCACTTTTCAAGGCGTGTTGTGGAATCATTGAAAACCTCACAAATGTATTATAACTCAAGACCCTGATTCTACAGGCCAGAGAAGTGACTCCCCTGCTAAAATGACCAGATTGGTTAGTGGAGGAGCAGAAATAAAACCCCAAGCGCTGGGGGCTTCCCTGGTGGCGCAGTGGTTGAGAGTCCGCCTGCCGATGCAGGGGACGTGGTTTTGTGCCCCGGTCCGGGAAGATCCCACATGCCACGGAGCGGCTGGGCCCGTGAGCCATGGCCGCTGAGCCTGCGCATCCGGAGCCTGTGCTCCGCAACGGGAGAGGCCACAACAGTGAGAGGCCCGTGTACCGCAGAAAAAAAAAAACAAAAAAAACCCCCAAGCTCTGGACTCCCAGTCCATGTGCTTATAGTAAGCCATGCTTTATTAATTTCTTGGACTTTCTTTCTTTCATTTATGTTTTTATTATGGAAAGTTTCAAACACACACAAAAGTAGAGAGGCAAGTATAATGAATGCCCAGGTACCCATCAGTGAGTTGCAGTAACCATTCATGGTCTGATGTTCTTGTTTGATCTGATCCATTACATCCCCCTTTGCAACCAGGCATCATGTCATTTGATCCATTAATACAGCCGTGTGTATCTGTAACAGAAAGCTTTTAAAATATAACATAACCACAGTACCGTTATCACACCTGCAAAATGAACATCTCAGCGTCATAATGTGTAGCCCGAATTCAGTATTCTCCAATTGTGTCATGAAGGTCTATTTGCAGCTTGTTTAAATCAGGATCCAAACAGGGTCGACACATTGCATTTGTTGATTTTCTTAAAAAGGGCTTTTGAACTGTAACAGTCTCCCCTTCCATACTTTCCCCAGGCCTTATGTTTGTTGAAAAAACTGGGTCATCTCTCCTTTCGAATTTTCCACATTCTGCATTTGGATTGTATCCTGCTGGTGCCCTTTAACATATTTCTCCATCCCATTTCCTGGAAGTTGGTGCTTAGATGTAGGTCAGTGGTTCTCACCTGGGGGAGATCGCTGCACCCTCCCACCCCCATTTGGTAGTGTGTAGAGACATACTGATTGTCACAACTCTGTGGTAGTGCTATTTGCATCGAGTGCGTAGAGGCTAGGGAAACTGCTAAACATCCTATACACACAAGAAAGAATTATGTGTTCCCAAATGTGAATTTTGAGAAATCTGAGACTTGATTAGATTCGAGGTCTTTTTCTTTTCTAGGGGGGGAGGCAAGGATATTTCACAGGTGGTGCTGTGCACTTCCTGTGGCATCACAGGAGGAAGCCACCCTGTCTCGTGTTAAGGTGATGCTAATGTCTATCAGTGGGTTCAGGAGATGTCAGCCCAACACGTCCATTATCAAATTAGAGACACTGAGATATTTGGAGGGTAAGAGATTGTCCTCTTAATAGCTGAAAACCTTGCATGTCTTTGGCAAACAGGGACATGTGGCCATCCTATCCATTGACTTTCCAAGAGCTTTACTCAGCTTTAACTGAATTTCTTTCACTCCCCCTGCCACCACCCAATTTTTATAAAAGTTACAGGGGCACATAATTTAAAGACTCACCAGATTCTCCTAGACTTGTTGCTACTGCAATTTTCTCATCCCTCCCCATTTTCTCTTCCCAAGAGGCAACCACTTCCAATTTTTTCAGCTGGTTCTTTTAATATTTATCTTTGCATAGCCTAATAATAGGCTTATATTGCCACTTCTTGAGCAATTTAAATTTGGGACATTTTCTAACGAGTTCTCCCTAAAGAACATGATCGTTTTGCTATTTTCCCAATAATACTCCCCAGCTCCCTTTTCAAGCACCTTTTCTATCCCTTTATGTTCTCATACTAGTTAAATTCTAATCTGAGTTGTCTGCTAATGTTAAAGAGTGGGATATTATAAAGCCAATTAGCAGCTCTTATCTCGTGAGTGGGACTTGTTGATTGCGGACTTCACCGTAGGGTTATCTGGCTATGCTGTTTCTTTAGGGAATCCCCAGTGTCAGAATGTTTAAATCTTTCTTCTTGGGCCAATAAGATTGCCCAGAGAAGAGTTTTCCAGTCTTCTGCCTGGAGGAGATAGGCCCGACTGCCAGGGTTCCAGGAGCCAAGTGGGGCTAGAGGGCTGTGAGTCTCAGTATTCAGTATGTAGAATTTCATGTTTTTGTCCTAATTCCCTTGCAATCAACTGTGCCTGCTGTCCTCCAGTCCACAAACCCTCTGTTATCTTCCTCCAGAAAATAACCCGAGTCTAATGGCAGGATTATGGAAGAGCAGTTGCCCAGCTGTACAGAGTTGGGGAAGGAACCTAAGGATCAAACTATTATATATAGTTTTAAACAGCTTTATTGAGGTATAATAGATGTAACATAAATAGCACTTATTTATAATGTACAATTTGGGTTTTCGTTTGTTTGTTTTTGCTTTTGTTTTTGATTCTGGCCTCACTGCGTGGCTCAGTGGGATCATAGTTTCCCGACCAGGAATTGAACCTGCACCCTCTGCGGTGAAAGAAAGGAGTCCTAACCACTGGACCGTCAGGGATTCCCTACAATGTACAATTTAATAAATATGTATATACCTAGGAATGTACACACCTGTGAAATCATCACCACAGTCAAGATAATGAGCATGTTAACTACCACCACAGTTTCCTCTCTATCCCTAGGCAACTACTGATTTGCTGTCTGTCACTATAGATCAGTTTGCATTTTCTAAAATTTATATCAATGTAATCATACATTATGTGCTCTTTCGGGGGAAGGGTTCTGGCTTTTTTTTTCCACTCAGTATAATTATTCTGAGATTCATCCATGTCGTTGAGGGTATCTATAGTTCATTTCTTTTATTGCTAACTGGTATCTCATTGTATCAATAGGTCACAATTCATTCACTTGTTGATGGACATTTGGATTGTTTCTAGGTTTTGGTTATTACAAATAAAGTTGTTATGAACATTCATAGGCAAGTTGCTCTGTATACATAGTTTTTCATTTTTCTTGGGTTGACACCTAGGAGTGTTTCCCAAAGTGGCTGTATCTGTTACATTCCCACCAGCAATGGATGAGAAAATTCCAGTCGCTCAACATCCTTGTCAATACATGATTTGGTCATTTAAATTTTAGACATTGTAGTAAGTTTGTACTGGTATCTCACTCTGGTTTTATTTATTTATTTTTATTTTTTATTTTTTTTTAGCCACCTCATACTGTGAATGGGGTGGGGGGGTTGTCTTTTTTTTTTTTTCATTTTAATATCTTTATTGGAGTATAACTGCTTTACACTGGTATGTTAGTTTCAGCTTCACAACAAAATGAATCAGTTATATATATACATATGTTCCCATATCTCTTCCCGCTTGCGTCTCCCTCCCTCCCACCCTCCCTATCCCACCCCTCCAGGCGGTCACAAGGCACCGAGCTGATCTCCCTGTGCTATGCGGCTGCTTCCCACTAGCTATCTACCTTACGTTTGGTAGTGTATATATGTCCATGCCTCTTTATCGCTTTGTCACCGTTTACCCTTCCCCCTCCCCATAGCCTCAAGTCCATTCTCTAGTAAGTCTGTGTCTTTATTCCTGTTTCACTCCTAGGTTTTTCATGACATTTTTTTCCCTTAAATTCCATATATATGTGTTAGCATACGGTATTTGTCTCTCTCTTTCTGACTTACTTCACTCTGTATGACAGACTCTAGGTCTATCCACCTCATTACAAATAGCTCAATTTCGTTTCTTTTTATGGCTGAGTAATATTCCATTGTATATATGTGCCACATCTTCTTGATCCATTCATCTGATGATGGACACTTAGGTTGTTTCCATCTCTGGGCTATTGTAAATAGAGCTGCAATGAACATTTTGGTACATGACTCCTTTTGAATTATAGTTTTCTCAGGGTATATGCCCAGTAGTGGGATTGCTGGGTCATATGGTCGTTCTATTTGTAGTCTTTTAAAGAACCTCCATACTGTTCTCCACAGTGGCTGTATCAATTTACATTCCCACCAACAGTGTAAGAGGGTTCCCTTTTCTCCACACCCTCTCCAGCATTTATTGTTTCTAGATTTTTTGATGATGGCCATTCTGACTGGTGTGAGATGATATCTCATTGTAGTTTTGATTTGCATTTCTCTAATGATTAGTGATGTTGAGCATTCTTTCATGTGTTTGTTGGCACTCTGTATATCTTCTTTGGAGAAATGTCTATTTAGGTCTTCTGCCCATTTTTGGATTGGGTTGTTTGTTTTTTTGTTATTAAGCTGCATGAGCTGCTTATAAATTTTGGAGATTAATCCTTTGTCAGTTGCTTCA
This sequence comes from Tursiops truncatus, assembly GCF_011762595.2. NCBI lineage: Eukaryota > Metazoa > Chordata > Mammalia > Artiodactyla > Delphinidae > Tursiops > Tursiops truncatus. The sequence goes on along the minus strand of NC_047047.1, from coordinate 34,242,362 downwards.
TTTGCAAATATTTTCTCCCATTCTGAGGATTGTCTTTTGGTCTTCTTTATGGTTTCCTTTGCTGCGCAAAAGCTTTTAAGTTTCATTAGGTCCCATTTGTTTACTTTTGTTTTTATTTCCATTTCTCTAGGAGGTGGGTCAAAAAGGACCTTGCTGTGATTTATGTCATAGAGTGTCCTGCCTATGTTTTTCTCTAAGAGTTTGATAGTTTCTGACCTTACATTTAGGTCTTTAATGCATTTTGAGTTTATTTTTGTGTATGGTGTTAGGGAGTGATCTAATCTCATACTTTTACATGTAGCTGTCCAGTTTTCCCAACACCACTTATTGAATAGGCTGTCCTTTCTCCACTGTACATTCCTGCCTCCTTTGTCAAAGATAAGGTGACCATATGTGCGTGGGTTTATCTCTGGGCTTTCTATCCTGTTCCATTGATCTATATTTCTGTTTTTGTGCCAGTACCATACTGTCTTGATTACTGTAGCTTTGTAGTATAGTCTGAAGTCAAGATGCCTGATTCCTCCAGCTCCGTTTTTCGTTCTCAAGATTGCTTTGGCTATTCGGGGTCTTTTGTGTTTCCATACAAATTGTGAAATTTTTTGTTCTAGTTCTGTGAAAAATGCCAGTGGTAGTTTGATAGGGATTGCATTGAATCTGTAGATTGCTTTGGGTAGTAGAGTCATTTTCACAATGTTGATTCTTCCAATCCAAGAACATGGTATATCTCTCCATCTATTTGTATCATCTTTAATTTCTTTCATCAGTGTCTTATAATTTTCTGCATACAGGTCTTTTGTCTCCTTAGGTAGGTTTATTCCTAGATATTTTATTCTTTTTGTTGCAATGGTAAATGGGAATGTTTTCTTGATTTCACTTTCAGATTTTTCATCCTTAGTGTATAGGAATGCCAGAGATTTCTGTGCATTAATTTTGTATCCTGCCACTTTACCAAATTCATTGATTACCTCTAGTAGTTTTCTGGTAGCATCTTTAGGATTCTCTATGTATAGTATCATGTCATCTGCAAACAGTGACAGCTTTACTTCTTCTTTTCCGATTTGGATTCCTTTTATTTCCTTTTCTTCTCTGATTGCTGTGGCTAAAACTTCCAAAACTATGTTGAATAAGAGTGGTGAGAGTGGGCAACCTTGTCTTGTTCCTGATCTTAGTGGAAATGCTTTCAGTTTTTCACCATTGAGGACGATGTTGGCTGTGGGTTTGTCATATGTGGCCTTTATTATGTTGACGAAAGTTCCCTCGATGCCTACTTTCTGCAGGGTTTTTATCATAAATGGGTGTTGAATTTTGTCAAAAGCTTTCTCTGCATCTATTGAGATGATCATATGGTTTTTCTCCTTCAGTTTGTTAATATGGTGTATCACGTTGATTGATTTGCGTATATTGAAGAATCCTTGCATTCCTGGAATAAACCCCACTTGATCATGGTGTATGATCCGTTTAATGTGCTGTTGGATTCTGTTTGCTAGTATTTTGTTGAGGATTTTTGTATCTATGTTCATCAGTGATATTGGCTTGTAGTTTTCTTTCTTTGTGACATCCTTGTCTTGTTTTGGTATCAGGGTGATGGTGGCCTCGTAGAATGAGTTTGGGAGTGTTCCTCCCTCTGCTATATTTTGGAAGAGTTTGCGAAGGATAGGTGATAGCTCTTCTCTAAATGTTTGATAGAATTCGCCTGTGAAGCCACCTGGTCCTGGGCTTTTGCTTGTTGGAAGATTTTTAACCACAGTTTCAATTTCAGTGCTTGTGATTGGTCCGTTCATATTTTCTATTTCTTCCTGATTCAGTCTTGGCAGGTTGTGCATTTCTAAGAATTTGTCCATTTCTTCCAGGTTGTCCATTTTATTGGCATAGAGTTGCTTGTAGTAATCTCTCATGATCTTTTGTATTTCTGCAGTGTCAGTTGTTACTTCTCCTTTTTCATTTCTAATTCTATTGATTTGAGTCTTCTCCCTTTTTTTCTTGATGAATCTGGCTAATGGTTTATCAATTTTGTTTATCCTTTCAAAGAACCAGCTTTTAGTTTTATTGATCTTTGCTATCGTTTCCTTCATTTCTATTTCATTTATTTCTGATCTGATTTTTATGATTTCTTTCCTTCTGCTAACTTTGGGGTTTTTTTGTTCTTCTTTCTCTAATTGCTTTAGGTGCAAGGTTAGGTTGTTTATTCGAGATTTTTCCTGTTTCTTAAGGTAGGATTGTATTGCTATAAACTTCCCTCTTAGAACTGCTTTTGCTGCATCCCATAGATTTTGAGTCGTCGTGTCTCCATTGTCATTTGTTTCTAGGTATTTTTTGATTTCCTCTTTGATTTCTTCAGTGATCACTTCGTTATTAAGTAGTGTATTGTTTAGCCTCCATGTGTTTGTATTTTTTACAGATCTTTTCCTGTAATTGATATCGAGTCTCATAGCGTTGTGGTCGGAAAAGATACTTGATACAATTTCAATTTTCTTAAATTTACCAAGGTTTGATTTGTGACCCAAGATATGATCTATCCTGGAGAATGTTCCATGAGCACTTGAGAAAAATGTGTATTCTGTTGTTTTTGGATGGAATGTCCTATAAATATCAATTAACTCCATCTTGTTTAATGTATCATTTAAAGCTTGTGTTTCCTTATTTATTTTCATTTTGGATGATCTGTCCATTGGTGAAAGTGGGGTGTTAAAGTCCCCTACTATGAATGTGTTACTGTCGATTTCCCCTTTTATGGCTGTCAGTATTTGCCTTATGTATTGAGGTGCTCCTATGTTGGGTGCATAAATATTTACAATTGTTATATCTTCTTGGATCGATCCCTTGATCATTATGTAGTGTCCTTCTTTGTCTCTTCTAATAGTCTTTGTTTTAAAGTCTATTTTGTCTGATATGAGAATTGCTACTCCAGCTTTCTTTTGGTTTCCATTTGCATGAAATACCTTTTTCCATCCCCTTACTTTCAGTCTGTATGTGTCTCTAGGTCTGAAGTGGGTCTCTTTTAGACAGCAAATATATGCGTCTTGTTTTTGTATCCATTCAGTCAATCTGTGTCTTTTGGTGGGAGCATTTAGTCCATTTACATTTAAGGTAATTATCGATATGTGTGTTCCCATTCCCATTTTCTTAATTGTTTTGGGTTTGTTATTGTAGGTCTTTTCCTTCTTTTGTGTTTCTTGCCTAGAGAAGTTCCTTTAGCAGTTGTTGTAGAGCTGGTTTGGTGGTGCTGAACTCTCTCAGCTTTTGCTTGTCTGTAAAGGTTTTAATTTCTCCATCAAATCTGAATGAGATCCTTGCTGGGTAGAGTAATCTTGGTTGCAGGTTTTTCTCCTTCAACACTTTCAATATGTCCTGCCACTCCCTTCTGGCTTGCAGAGTTTCTGCTGAAAGATCAGCTGTTAACCTTATGGGGATTCCCTTGTGTGTTATTTGTTGTTTTTCCCTTGCTGCTTTTAATATGCTTTCTTTGTATTTAATTTTTGACAGTTTGATTAATATGTGTCTTGGCGTATTTCTCCTTGGATTTATCCTGTATGGGACTCTCTGTGCTTCCTGGACTTGATTAACTATTTCTTTTCCCATATTAGGGAAGTTTTCAACTATAATCTCTTCAAATATTTTCTCAGTCCCTTTCTTTTTCTCTTCTTCTTCTGGAACCCCTATAATTCGAATGTTGGTGCGTTTAATGTTGTCCCAGATGTCTCTGAGACTGTCCTCAGTTCTTTCATTCTTTTTTCTGTATTTTGCTCTGCATTAGTTATTTCCACTATTTTATCTTCCCGGTCACTTATCCGTTCTTCTGCCTCAGTTATTCTGCTATTGATCCCATCTAGAGTATTTTTCATTTCATTTATTGTGTTGTTCATCATTGTTTGTTTCATCTTTAGTTCTTCTAGGTCCTTGTTAACTGATTCTTGCATTTTGTCTATTCTATTTCCAAGATTTTGGATCATCTTTACTATCATTATTCTGAATTCTTTTTCAGGTAGACTGCCTATTTCCTCTTTATTTGTTAGGTCTGGTGGGTTTTTATCTTGCTCCTTCATCTGCTGTGTGTTTTTCTGTCTTCTCATTTTGCTTATCTTACTGTGTTTGGGGTCTCCTTTTTGCAGGCTGAAGGTTCATAGTTCCTGTTGTTTTTTGTGTCTGTCCCCAGTGGCTAAGGTTGGTTCAGTGGGTTGTGTAGGCTTCTTGGTGGAGGGGACTAGTGCCTGTGTTCTGGTGGATGAGGCTGGATCTTGTCTTTCTGGTGGGCAGGTCCACGTCTGGTGGTGTGTTTTGGGGTGTCTGTAGACTTATTATGATTTTGGGCAGCCTATCTGCTAATGGGTGGGGCTGTGTTCCTGTCTTGCTAGTTGTTTGGCATAGGATGTCCAGCACTGTAGCTTGCTGGTCGTTGAGTGAAGCTGGGTTCTGGCCGTTGAGATGGAGATCTCTGCGAGATTTTTGCCGTTTGATATTATGTGCAGCTGGGAGGCCTCTTGTGGGCCAGTGTCCTGAAGTTGGCTCTCCCACCTCAGAGGCACAGCACTGACTCCTGGCTGTAGCACCAAGAGCCTTTCATCCACAGGGCTCCTTAATTTGGGATGATTCGTTGTCTATTCATGTATTCCACAGATGCAGGGTATATCAAGTTGATTGTGGAGCTTTAATCCGCTGCTTCTGAGGCTGCTGGGAGAGATTTCCCTTTCTCTTCTTTGTTCTCACAGCTCCCAGGGGCTCAGCTTTGGATTTGGCTCCGCCTGTGCGTGTAGGTCGCCGTAGGGCGTCTGTTCTTTGCTCTGACAGGACGGGGTTAAAGGAGCCGCTGATTTGGAGGCTCTGGCTCACTCAGGCCGGCGGGTAGGGAGGGTCACGGAGTGTGGGGCGGGCCTGCGGCGGCAGAGGCCGGCATGACGTTGCCAGCCTGAAGCGCGCCGTGAGTTCTCCCGGGGGAGTTGTCCCTGGATCCCAGGACCCCGGCAGTGGCGGGCTGCACAGGCTCTCCGGAAGGGGGTGTGGACAGTGACCTGTGCTCGCACACAGGCCTCCCGGTGGCGGCAGCAGCGGCCCTAGCGTCCCACGTCCGTCTCTGGGCTCCGCACCCTCAGCCGCGGCTCGCGCCCACCTCCGGAACTCTCCCAAGCAGCGTTCCTAATCCCCTCTCCTCGCGCACCAGGAAACAAAGAGGGAAGAAAAAGTCTCTTGCCTCTTCGGCAGGTCCAGACCTCTCCCCGGACTTCCCCCCGGCCAGCCGCGGTACACCAACGCCCTGCAGGCTGTGTTCACGCCGCCAACCCCAGTCCTCTCCCAGCGCTCCGACAGAAGCCGGAGCCTCAGCTCCGAGCCGCGCCCGCCCCGGCGGGTGAACAGACAAGCCTCTCGGGCTGGTGAGTGCCGGTCGGCCCTGATTCTCTGTGCTGGAATCTCTCCGCTTTGCCCTCCGCACCCCTGTTGCTGTGCTCTCCTCCGCGGCTCCCAAGCTCCCCCACTCCGCCACCCGCAGTCTCTGCCACCGAGGCTCCCCCCCTCCGCCACCCGCAGTCTCCGCCCGCGAAGGGGCTGCCTAGTGTGAGGACACTTTTCCTCCTTCACAGCTCTCTCCCGCTGGTGCAGGACCCGTCCCTATCCTTTTGTCTCTGTTTATTTTTTTTCTTTTGCCCTAACCAGGTACGTGGGGGGTTTCTTGCCTTTTGGGAGGTCTGAGGTTTTCTGCCAGCGTTCAGTAGGTGTTCTGTAGGAGTTGTTCCACGCGTAGATGTATTTCTGGTGTATCTGTCGGGAGGAAGGTGATCTCCGCGTCTTACTCTTCCGCCATCTTCCCGGAAGTCTCGGGGGGTTGTCCTTGAACCACCATTCAGAGACAGCCTCCCGCCTTGGAGTAAACCTGCATTTCACAGAAGGACAACGAGGTCTTTCAAATGCTTTAATAACAATACTACCAGTGATCACACCTCTGTCCGAGTGCTTCCTCACTCTGGTTTTAATTTGCATTTCTGAATGGCTAATGATGCTGAGCACCTTTGCATATGCTTATTTGCCATGTGTATATCCTCTTGGGTGAACTGTCTGTTCAAATCTCTTGCCCATTTAAGATTTCTTTATGTAGTTTGGATGCAAATCCTTTATCAAATATGTGACTTGCATATATATATATATGTGTGTATATATATATATATATATATATTCCCAGTCTGTAACTTGTCTTTTCATTCTCTTAACAATGTTTTTCTTTTTTTTTTTATGCGGTACGCGGGCCTCTCACTGTTGTGGCCTCTCCCGTCGCGGAGCACAGGCTCCGGATGCTCAGGCTCAGCGGCCATGGCTCACAGGCCCAGCCGCTCCGCGGCATATGGGATCTTCCTGGACCAGGGCACGAACCCGTGTCCCCTGCATCGGCAGGCAGACTCTCAACCACTGTGCCACCAGGGAAGCCCACAAATGTTCTTAATTTTGATGAAATCCAATTTATCTATTTTTTTCTTTTATTCATTGATCTTTTGATGTTGTACCTAAGAAATCTTTGCTTAAACTGAGGTCACAAAGACCTTCTCCTGTTTTCTTCTAGAAGTTTTATACTTTTAGGTTTTAAATTTAGGTGTGTGATCCATTTTGAGTTAATTTTTTAAATATGGTGTGAGGTATGGATCAAACTTCTGTTTTTGTATATGGATATCCAATCATTGCAGCACCATTTGTCAAAAAGACTATGCTTTCCCATCAAATTGCCTTTGCACTTTTGCAAGGATTTATTTCTGTATTCTCCATTCTAACCCGTTATTCTATTTGTTTATCTTGAATTCAGTACCACATTGTCTTGATTATTGTAGCTTTATAATAAGTCTTGAAGTTGGGTAGTGTAAGTCCTCTACTTTTATTCTTCTTTTTCAAAGTTGAATTGACTATTTTAGGTCCTTTTCATTTCCAAATGGATTCTAGAATCAGCTTGTCAATGTGAAAATTAACAATATAATGTATAATGTAAAAAAGCTCACTGGGATTTTGGCTGAAGTTGTATTGTATCTATAGATAGAATTGTGGAAAGTTTACATTTTAGCAACATTGAGCATTCCAACCCAAGAAAACAGTACTTTTATTATATATATATTTAAATATTGTTTATTTCTCTCTGCAATGTTTTTTAGTTTTCATTATACAAGATTTACATATCTTTTGTCAGATTTATCCTTAAGTATTTCATATTTTTAAGTGATATTGAATATTTTAAATTCTATTTCCTATAATTTGTTGCTGGTATATAGTAATGTACTTTGATTTTTTTATATTATTACTCTTATATACTGAAACTTTACAAAACTCATTTATTAATTCTAGTAGTTTCTTTTGTAGGTTGCATAGGATTTTCTACATAGATAATCACATCATCTCTGAATAAAGACACTTTTACTTCTTCTTTTCCAACCTGGATGCCTTTGTCTCTTTGTCTTGCCTATTGCAGTGGCTAGAGCCTTCAGTTCAATATTGGATATATGTGATGAGAACAGACATCCTTTCCTCATTCTGATGTTAGGGGGAAACAATCAATCTGTCACCACTAAGTATGATGTTGGCTGTAGGTTTTCCTAGATATTCTTTATCAGGTTACAGAAGTTCCCAAATGTTCTTACTTTGTTGAAGGTTTTTATCAGGAAAGTTAGATTTTTTTAAATGCTTTTTTGTATCTATTGAGATGTCACATGGTTTTTCTTTTTTAATTTGTTGACATAGTGAATTAAATTTATTGGTTTTCAAATGTTAAATCAGCCTTATAATCCTGGGATAATACCTACTTGGTTATTTGTTTTAAGAAATTTACATCTACAAATGTCTAATCACTATGTTTACACCTGAAACTAATATAATATTGTATGTCAGTTATACCTCAATTTAAAAAACAGAAATTTGCCTTTATGTTCATGAGGAGTATTGATGTGTAGTTTTCTTTTCATGCAATGCCTTTGTCTGGTTTGGTATCATTGAATACTGCCCTCATAGGACTCCTTACCTCCTCTTTAATTTTCTGGAGGAGTCTGTATAGAATTAGTATTATTTCCTTAAGTTTTTGGTATTATTAGTTTTATTTCCTTTTATCTTTACTTTCGGTTTCATTTGCTCTTCTTTTTCTGGTTTCTTAAGTTGGAAGGAAGCTGAGGTCATTGATTTGAGACTTTCTTCTTTTTTATTTTTCCTAACTTAAGTGTTTAGTGCTATAGATTTCCCCCTAAGTTCTGCTTTAGCTGTACCCACAAATTTTGATATATTGTGTTTTCATTTTCTTTCAGTTCAAATACTTTCTAATTACTCTTTTGATTTCTTCCTTGACTCATGAGTTAAGAAGTGTGTTATTTTGTTTTCAAACATTTGGGAGTTTTGAGATATATTTTCCTTATTGATTTCTGTTGCAATTTCCTTTTGGTCTCAGAACATACTTTGTATGACTTGAGTCCTTTTAAATTTATTGAGACTTGTTTTATGGCCCGGAATAGGGACTATTTTGGTAAATGATCTGTGTGCATGAAAGAATAATGTGTGTTCTGGCAAATTTGTGGGTGGAAATAAAAACTATCTCAAGATAGTAAGCTGGGGCAATCATGGAGCTCATGTTTATTTTCTGTCTCTCAGGGATGGCTGTACTTTGTTGCCTAATAGCCAATGTCTTGAGAACAATTGTTTCATATATTTTGTCTATTTTATAAATTGTGTCTGGTTAGGGAGTAAAACTGGTCCCTGCTGCTCCATCTTGGCCTAAGTGGAAGTCTCCTTCAACTGCTTTTAATCTGTATTCTTATTAGTCTTACCTTAACCTTCCACTTCTAGAGGTACCTGATTCTGACAATTCTTGAGCCTTTGGGTGTTCTAAGATGTCAGTCGTGCTGTTTCTTGGCTTTCCTCACCACTGACTCTGGAATCTAACAACTATTCTAGGATAGTTACTAAAGCAGAGCTGGGACTATACAGGGGACACTGAAATTAGACGATCATGGCTGAGCCTGTCACTTTCTCATGTGTCTACACTGCCTGGGGTAGGGCCTGAAACTCAAATACCAACAAGAGCCCTATAGGGAGGGGAAATGAATACAGAGCACTGGTGCTAGATAATGGGGAGGGGTGGGCACTGACATAACTCATCTTGTTTAGACAACCCTGCTCCAGTCTCCCATGGCTATGCAAAAAAGAAAGTCTAGTGTCGTCAGATCTTTCACCAATTCAGAGATGCTGGAAATTTAAAACTTTATGCAAAATTTCTTCTTTTAAAAATCTTGACAAATGATCCAAAATTTTTAAATGTTGTGGTTCAAATGAAAATCCAACTACGGACTATCTCCGCCCCATTGGGCTGCCAGTTTGGTACCGTTAGATTTTCCTCCTTTGTGTATTCTTGCTCCATTATGCAGGCAACTTTCCCTACTTCTCATGTGTCTCTACTCCCCAAACATTGGCTCACACAGGCTGCTGGTTTTCAGAGTCCAAGAAGGGATAATCTGATTGTCTATATTTGGTCTTATCAACTGGGGTTGGAGAGGGTCAGTTAGGACCATATTACTGGCCTCTGGGGACTAAGGGTGGGGTAGGGCTCTATGGATGGTGAGGAAAAAAATCAGTTTTCTATGGACATCCACTGAATCATGTGATGGAAGAGTTGGAAATGACCTTAGAAAAGACAGTCAGGCCTCATCATATTACATATGAAGGCCCTGGTGCTCAGAGAAGTGAAGTGGCTTCTCCAAGTTCAAAGACTTCATTAGTCAATGGTAGGGCTAGGTCTGGGATGTAGTTGCCTAGCCAAGTTTTCTTTCTTCTGTGTTCCATGGCAGCAGGAAATAAATCAGTATCCTTAATGCAATGCTTGATGCAGAGTAGATATTCAGTGAATGTTTGTTGAATAAAATGATGTTCTGAGCTGTTTTCTGTAATGTTAGCATAATTTCTTTATAAGTTAGGATAAGGTTTAGCGAGCTACGTATAACAGAAGATCCTCAAAACAATGACTCATACTCAATAAAAGTTTATGGACCTCTCATGTGAAAGAAATCTGGAGCTGGGATGCACCTTTAGGATGTCAACGATAACTCTATCTCCTGGTTTCTGTTTTGTCATCCTTAGTGCATAGCTCCCATCCTAAAATTTGTCTTAAGGTACTAGAGCTCTAGCCATACACTTGAATTTCAAGATGGAAGAATATAGAATTGGTCCATGGCAAAAAAGTTTCCTGGAAGTTCCACTCAACTTCTGCTTAAATCTCATAGTTTGAAACTTAGACAGGTGGCCACACTTAGTTCCAAGGGAAGCTAGGAAAAGGAACTTGGAATATTGTCTTCTTGACTAAATCAAGGTTTTGTTAGAGAAGTAGGATGGAATGGATATTTGGTTGGCAACTAGCAGTGCCTGTCAGAATTGAAAAGAGTTAATAGTTGATTGAAATATGTTTCCTGTGCTTTTGATATGCACAATAACCAGAAAAAAATATGAAGGCCTTTAAAGATAGTTATCAGAAGAGACGCAAACAGAAAAAATGCTGGTTTGGTTTAGATAATATTCTAAAGTTCTGGTTCAATCGTTTTAGAAAACATTTGTTCAATTATAGTTCATATGAGTTTAATAAGATTTTATTGGTTTTCATAGAAATCTTTTTGGGTGAGTCCACAATTTAGAAAAAATAATGTTTGGTTTCGGTTCAGTATGGGGTTTCACAAATTAGCGTGATCTCTTCCAATTTTTGGTTCATAGTTTGGGCCACCTCCAGTTCCTAGTTATGCTATATCCACAGTAGGAATTTTGCAACTACAGTTTAGAATAGCAGACATAGGCCAGAGAACCGATTTCTACATAGGCAGGAGGTTATTAGTCCTGCTTTTCTTATGTAGGAACTAATAATCCTATTGGCTTTGAATGATTCTGAATTTATCTCTGTGATTTAGCATGGCTGAAGGTTCCACTTGGGAAAGATGTGCCGAAATTAACACATTAGCTATTTCATCCTTGCCCTAAAATTGAAAACTTCTCTGTTCTTACTCGTAAGTTTTGCATTTCCATGGTTTGAGATTTTTTACCGTGTTAGTTCTAGAACACTATTCTGGATTTTGCTTTGTATGGTGTCTCAGAAGATACACTTAAAATTGGAAATTGCAAGTTCAATTTTTTAAAATAGGGACTAGAGAGATACTGTACATTTCAGAAGCAGAACATGTGCTGAGAGCGATGGAACTCCTGCTAAAGGGAAGCCAGGGCCTCGAAGGACATGTGACTCGACATTGCCACACAGTATAACATTTTAATGAAAAATTGGAGATCTGAGTTCATATGAAATATCTCAACTTTTACATATCAGCCACTAATTAAAAAAATTAAAATCAAGTCATGGGTCACTATTGTGCAGGCCAAACCATACATGTTGTCAGGTCAGATTCTTAGGCTGCTGGTTTTCAAGGTCTGATTTAAATGCTCCACGTTTATCCGTGTCCCTCTTGTTCTCTGCTATGCTTTACTTGATGGTTTTGCACTTATTATTTTGAGTAATGATGTTGATAAGATATTTGACCGTGGCTTCCTACTTTCGTTGGTGTCATAACATTGCCTGAGATTCAAACTTGTCTAGGAAAGAATAACTCAGTGAGAGGAGATGTTAACGAAGCTGGAATTCAGTCCTTTGGGTATGACCACACGCTTCTCATAGCCATTGGCCATCCTTATGAAAGTCATCTGGTCACTTTGCACATACGACCATGGGTCATAAAGTAGCCAAGGCAAGAGGGTGCAAACGGTGCCTTACGACCCGTCTCACAAAATCAGTCACGTAGCAGATTTGCACGTTTATGTGCTACTCATTTATTTTCCAGAATGCATTCAGTGAGTGCCAAGTGTGTGCTGGGCCTGGGGAAGAATGGCAAGTGGAGCGTAGAGTGGTGTATGCCTTTCTCTGGGCTTTGCTTATGTGTTTTTAAGGGAATTAAGGAGAATTAAAGGGAAGGAGGCCTTTGCTCTCTGGCGGTAAACTGTGAGGGTATGAGACTTGAAGCTGTCATCGGGGGAAAACTGGTCTGAGTATGTGAAGCCAACATGCTCAGAGGAGCATCATCTCTCACCTGGATATGAACCAGCTTCCCGACTTGTCTCCCTGCTCTACCCTTGTGTGCACCGACAGTCTACTTGGAATAGAGGAACTGGGCTGATCTTTCAAACCCAAAGTCAGATGTCGCTCCTTTGCCCCAAACTCTGCTTTGGGTCCCCGTCTCACACAGGGTAAAAATTGAAGTCTTCACCCTGGCGCATATGGGCTCCCACATGAGCTGGCCCCGTTTGCCTCGCTGTCTGCATCTCCCACGGTAATCACCCTCCCTCACTCTGATCCAGCCGTTCGTCCAAAATGCCTGGCAGGACCTTTTCACGGGCTGTTCCCTGTCCCCAGGATACTCTTCCTATGGACACTTTCAAGACTAATGCTTACTACTCCTCCAAATCATGCTCAAATCTCACCTTCTTGTGGAGACATTGTTAGTCAATATGCTTGCCTAACTTGACCCAGAATTCTTAATCTTACCTATATAGACATCATCAGGGTCTTGACGAAATTCTGTCTTTTATTAAGACATATCCTAAATACTTCTATAGCATGACCCTGCTCTACCAGTCTAATCAGTCTAGCAAAAAAGACAATAAGGCTATCTGGGCCTTAGGTTGGGCTGAATGAAATTTAAGTCTCCTTCCTTTGTGAAGACTAACCAGAACAATTCTTAATTTTACTCAAATTCATTGCCTATATGCCACCAAATCCTATAAATCTGGGACAGGAAAATAACAACATTAATAGTAACAGTTGCCATTATTATATAATTAATATACAATATTATTATGATTATGATAGCTAACACCAATATAGTATTTTTAATGTGCCAGGGACTGTTATAAGTGTTTTATGTATATTCACTTATATACAATCCTCACAATAGCCTTATGAAGTTGATATTATTATCCCATGTATTAGTAAGAAAACTGAAACAGAGATATTAAATAACTACCCAAGTTCCCACAACTAATAAGTCACAGAGTCACAATTTAAATCAGGTATTATGATTCAGAGTCCACGGTATTTTCATTTTTTTTTTTTTTTTTTTTTTTTTTTGCGGTACACGGGCCTCTCACTGTTGTGGCCTCTCCCGTCGCAGAGCACAGGCTCCGGACGCGCAGGCTCAGCGGCCATGGCTCACGGGCCCAGCCGCTCCGCGGCATGTGGGATCTTCCCGGACCGGGGCACGAACCCGTGTCCCCTGCATCGGCAAGCAGACTCTCAACCACTGCGTCACCAGGGAAGCCCTGTTTGCTTATTCTTTATTGTTGCTTTTGTTTTCACACATGAGGAATCTGAGGTTCATAGAGACTGAGTAATTTGCCCAAAACAGTAGACGTAGGGAGTGGCAGACAAGGATTTGGATTCCAAAGCTGTGCCGTGCTGCCGTAAAGACACTCTGGATATGTTTAGAATGGCAGGTGGAGGGTGGTATTTGCCTGGCTCCCTGTCCAATCACTTCTCCTTCCTGCCTTTGAGCTTGGCCCTGAGTGGCTCCGACACCATGACCACTAGGAATGGTCTTGTCGAAGAAAGGCCTTAAAGGGTGACTGCAGTGGGCGGGGCATTGGAGCTTCCTTGATCCGGCAAACTCAGCGACCTAGAGAAGCCTTGCTTCTGTGGGCTAATCTGACTAATTTTAGGCTGCTGATTAACCTTTGGGAATTATTTTGCACCCCAGAAATTTCCCAGTTTTATTTATACAGAGTGACTTAGCCTTTTCACAGACCACATCATTTCCTTATTTTTAGATCTGTTTTAAAAAAAACCCCGCCAGTCCCCAAAGCCTCAGCAGCACTGGGAGCTGAGGCATAGCCCAGGGCTGAGTGTCTACACCTTCAAAGACAAGGAGGGTCTGGAGGCTAGAAGCCTTCCTCCATTCTTTTTTCCTTCCTCTCTCCCTCTACCCTTCCTTCCTCCCTCCCTCCCTCCCTCCCTACCTCCCTTCCTTCCTTCCTTCCATCTTAAAAACCCTCCATTCTTAATTTGTTTGGCTTATACTTATTAAGAGTTACTAAACATATATTAGAAGTCAAAAATTTTATGAAGAGTTTAAAAGAAGACAGGATGTTTTCGGAAAGATGTCTATAATTTACTTTCAAAAAGTTCAGCATAGACAGAGGAACTTGAGTTTGTGCTATTTGGTTTAAGCTCCATCTCCACGGGTAGCAGCTCTAAGCAAGAACACACAGTCCAGGACCAGCTTCATTCTGTTCAGGAAGTTCAGGCAGCTGCTACAAGCACTAACGCTATTCAATCTTGATCAATACTTTATGCTTCGCTAGTAAGCATAGTGCATGTCAGAAAGGGGTTTTATTGGTGAAAATAGTAGTTAGTGCTTGCATAATGAAAGTGGTCTCCCAGTTTGATGAAACTGAATATATTCGAGATGTGCGGATGGGCTGAAATGTTTCAAAGCCACTTGGATAAACAGGGTAGAAGAATCTAGGAAGGCCTGTAGCCTGCGCTCTTAGGGCGGGCAACAGACACTGGATCCCTAAATGATCCCATATCCAGGCACTGGTTTAGGAGAATGCTACCTGTGTGGACAGAATCTTGTTTCTGGAATGTTGTCCTGAGTCTCAGATAAATCTTTCATGTGAGGTGGTGGTCAAAGCACTTCAAAGGGTAGAGAGCTTACACTGCATGGGGCTTGTAGAACAGCCTTTATAAACAGCTTTGTGTTTGCTTGTTAATAAGCTGCTTTTAGTAAACGTTTGCATATGTGGTAGCATTTGGCTTGAGGTTTCCCATCAATGTAACAGGGCTGGGAGGGTGTGGGGAAGTAGCTAATCCTCACCCACCTCCAACTTCTTCAGTGGCTACTGTTTTCACCAAGAACCAAATGGGCGTAGGTCAGTTTTCAATAACTCCCTCCCTACAAAGAATTTGCAGTTTTAGCTGGAAAAATTAACAACTGGAACAACAGTTGGAAGAAAAAAAACACAACTCAAAGAAGGATACCCCACACTTCATACAAGGCACAGGCAGGAACAGGAGGGTTTCAGAAAGGGCAGGAAAAAGTGAGCAGGATTCTTTTGTTTCCTTGTTTTTCTTTATTTTTGTCAGTTTTATTGAGGTAGAGTTTACATAACACAAAATTCACCAGTGTCAAGGGCACAATTTTTTTAAAATTTTTTTAAATTTTATTTATTTTTTTATATAGCAGGTTCTTATTAGTCATCCATTT
This sequence comes from Tursiops truncatus, assembly GCF_011762595.2. Lineage (NCBI taxonomy): Eukaryota > Metazoa > Chordata > Mammalia > Artiodactyla > Delphinidae > Tursiops > Tursiops truncatus. The sequence goes on along the minus strand of NC_047047.1, from coordinate 34,227,132 downwards.
TACACATATCAGTGTATACATGTCAATCCCCATCTCCCAATTCATCACACACACACCCCCCACGCTTTCCCCCCTTGGCGTCTGTGCGTCTGTTCTCTACATCGGTGTCTCTATTTCTGAAGGGCAGAATTTGATGAGTTTTGATAAATGTATTGAGGAATCAGCTTGGCTGGGTGGCTGCCATCTTACTAGCATGGGCGGGGCTGGGAGGGTAAGAGAGGCAGTGAGGCTCTGGAGTTGGAGGTGGCTTCCTTATCAGGTCAGTTCTTCAGCTGGGTTCTGGGCGTTGCTCTAGGAAGCTCAGCCTAAAGCCCGTTTCTCCACCCTCACAGTGATTTTGTGAGTTTAGCTGGAGTGGTTTGCAACATACCGAACGAGTGGTACAGCGGGGCACTGACTCCCCTGAACGGATGATGTGACCAGTCAGAATGCAAGTCGCTGTGAGCGGCCAGTAGGACTGCAGGTGCACACGGATGAATATCAACCTGAGAACAACCAATGCCCTTTCAAAAGTCCCTTTCTCCTTACGACATTTGTTGCCTAAAACCGAGAGCCCTGATGTGGAGAAAACCAGTCTTTAATGAGAGAGAAGCCTAAAGTCAGTTTACAGAGAGCAGGGAAAGGGAGCAGAATCCATCGCAAGGGAGCCAAGGTGCTGGTTTCTATCATCCCCAAGTCCCAACCGTATCCCTGTTCTTCCACAGGTTTGTTGTCCTGTGAGATTCCCCCACATCCTTCCCACGTCCCCCTCTTTGACTTAAATTGATTGAATTGTTTCTGACCCTTGCTAAATTAAACGTCCTAAGTTAAACAACTGAGAGCTTTGATGACTTCTTGATAGATGCCCCTTTGTAGAGGCAAACAACAGAAGTGTGGTTAGATCTTGTGAGTTCCAAAGAGGAATGAATAACACTGATTCCACATGGTCTTCATGAAAAGTAGTATGCTCCTGTATCCTTCTAAAATTTTTTTTTTTTTTTTGCGGTACGCAGGCCTCTAACTGTGTGGCCTCTCCCGTTGCAGAGCACAGGCTCCGGATGCGCAGGCTCAGCGGCCATGGCTCATGGGCCTAGCCGCTCCGCGGCATGTGGGATCTTCCCGGACCAGGGCACGAACCCGCGTCCCCTGCATCGGCAGGCAGACTCTCAACCACTGCGCTGCCAGGGAAGCCCTAAAATGGTATTTTTGAACTTAGTTTCCTCTTTCTATTGTGGAAGGGATACCCCAAAGGCCTATTTCACCCCTTTCCCATCCTTCTCTCCCTTATATGGGGGACCCTGCCTCTGTCAACAGGGTACAAAACAACAGAAAATAGGTGTAAGTGGAAAGAGAAGAGCTTTTGTTTGGCTATGACAGCAAATTTTATAACATGGTGGCTCAGAGGAAGAAGGCTATGTACTTTAGTGCCCTCGTCGAGAACTTAAAAAACTCACTCTACATGGGAGACTCTCCTATATTTCTTCCTTTAAAGAGATAGAAAATTAATAAATTAAATAAGAAAAAAAATAATTGGGGCTCAGTAGGTGCTGTTAAATGATGATTGGTTTAATAATGGAGCACACAACGGGCAGACTCTATGAAATGGCTTTGAGTCAGACCCTGAAGGAAGGATTTGAGTGCAAGTAAATTATTTAGGAGACGATTCTAGGAAACAACTATAGGAAAGTGAGGAAGTAAAATGGGAAGGGAAGGCAGCCAAGAGAGGGCACTTTATCAAGCAAGTTAGCAGAATGTGTAATGGAGCTAAATTGCATTCAGGAACTTTAGCGGCCAGTGTAGAAAACACACCTCCTACATATGCTATTCAAGAGGTGAGGGAGCTGGGGTATTTATACGCCAACTCCTGTCAGTAGTTAGTTGAGGGCTGCTGCTGGTGGTGGGTGTTAAGGAACTGGTAGAGCAGTCTCCAGCAGACAGAAGAAGCCCTGAGGCAAAGAGATGCAGGTTGCAGCTGGAAGTTGGCCAGTTGCCTCGGAATGAAGGGAGAGGGGAAATAAGAGCAACATTGACTGCTTCTGCTAGAGCACACTCATGACACCTTCCCCTGTCTGCATGCCTATGTGAGGCACCACTTCCATAATAAAAGCATTACATGGCACTGACATGTTTGCGTGAAGGTAGATTGAAATTGATTTGGGGTTTAAGATCAATGGGAGAAAAAATGAATTCTTTGTATAATTATTACTTAAAGCCCATCTCTTCTGTTTGACTGCAAGCATTATGAGGGTAGAGGCTGTGTGTTTATTTAATTACTGTTTTATCCTCAGACTCTAGCATGGTGCCTGGCACATAGGAGAAACTCAATAATACATTTTTAAGATATCCTTGTTTTTTTTGGTTTTTGGTTTTTTGATTGTGGTACGCGGGCCTCTCACTGTTGTGGCCTCTCCCGTTGTGGAGCACAGGCTCTGGAGGCACAGGCTCAGCGGCCACGGCTCACGGGCCCAGCCGCTCCGCGGCATGTGGGATCTTCCCAGACCGGGGCACGAACCCGTGTCCCCTGCATTGGCAGGCGGACTCTCAACCACTGCGCCACCAGGGAAGCCCAATAATACATTTTTAAATTGAAGTATAGTTGATATATGATTCAGATGTAATAATACATTTTTAATGAATGAATATTGCATAACTAGAAACAACGTGCAGTATTGCTAGATGTGCAAAATTTGGGAAAATCTGAATGTGTACAACATAAAAAAATATATCTTTACAGCTCCCAAAATGTCATTATTGGTTTAAGAATATATTACTCTATGAAGAGCAAGTTGATTTGCTTATAAAATTATTAATTGGTATATTTGGAGACCTAAAGACTTTGTAAAACATTGGAGAATTTTTTTCTCTTTTTTAACTTAAAAAAGTCTAAGGAGGGAGAAAGAGTTGATTTTTCAGCTGTTTGTTTTCTTTTCCCTCCCAACACTCTGAGGCTTCTATGTGCTATTAAAATGGGGCCAAGAATCGTTGGCTTGAATTCCATTTTTCCTTGGAGACAGAAGTTCCCCCCTTAGCCTCCAGGGTCTTTCCAGTCTGCAGCTTCTTCAAACATGGGCTGACCAACCAGAAATGATCTTTTTTGTTGATCAGCTTCAGGCACATGTGCTATTTCATGGAGGGGTAATTTTTGAAAGAAAGGCTACACAGTTTCCATTTGTAAGAGAGGAGCATATTTTCAGAAGCTACTATGAGAGGGAGGGTAACCTTTGTACTCCCATGGAGTGCCTTCAATCTGGGTTTTTATGGGAAACCTCATTTATTTTCTCCCTCCCCCCTCCCCTCTCCCTTCCTCCCTCCCCCCTCCCTCCCTCCCCCCTCCTCCCTCCCTCCTTCCCTCCCTTGTTCCTTCCTTCCTCCCTCCCTCCTTCCCTCCCTCCCTCCCTTCCTTCCTTCCTTCTGCAGCAGTTTTCTCTGTTCTTTGGTTAAACATTTTTATTGGATGGATTTTACATGGGGGAGGGACAAGTATTTTTTGTTGAAAGAACATCTCAGGCTACTGGAATCCAGTTGGACCCAGGGAATAAAATTGGGGAGTTGAATTTCCTCAAACCGCATAGACACTTTACTACCCCTGTTTCATGTACTTCGAAAGGTGGAGCATTCATGTATGAAGCCACAGAGAGAGTTGAGCTAATTATTAAGTGAGGTGTTCTAGGCAAGAATAAGGAGCTGGAGCTTATATTAAAGTAGGCACTATAAATGCCCCCTCTTCTCCAAGAAAAGTCAACAATGTGTTAATTAACCCCCTCTCTTCTAACTGGATGCTGTTTAAAAAAATCCTCTTGTCCATTGGAAACAATGGTTAGAATGATTATGGAGTCCATGGAGATGGGGAGAAGTGCTTAAAAGTTTTTAAAAAATGTTTCATATGGTGGATCAGAAGCTGAACAATAAAATATTGTAACATTTATACCCACCAACCCTATGGTTATGGGTGCAACCATACATAATTATATCTCATTTTCATTTCTTTTACTTTTCAAGAGCTCAGAGCTTTTCCTTTCAGCTAAAAACAGGACAGGGTATTTCATTGATAATAGGGGAAATTGGAGGGAAGTATAATAAAGTTGCCTTGTTAGTGGGCAATCAGGATATAGGCTTTGGTCCATGACAGCTGAGCATAAAACCAGCCCTCAAAACTATCTGAAGATTTTGTCTAAGAAAACCCAATGCTCTGTACCCCTTAGTTATTTATAGAGAAACACAATTAAGTTCTATCAACCTGAACATGTAAATAAAAATTAAAACCCAGCAAAAAGAGAGAAAAAGCATTCTCTTCTTAGTCTCTCCATTTGGCCCTCCCCAGTAGAAACTCAAACTCCTTTTTCAAGCCTATTTACAGCTTTTTTCCCACATAAAGTTATTTCTCAAGCAGACTTGCTCCCCACATCTATGTATTAACTGAGGAATACTGCTAATCTTGAACTTTAGAATGATATCATGCAAATGTTACGTTTTGATTTGTTAATATGTTTGAATCCATGTGACATATATACTCTCAATAAGTCAGCATATTTCTAATCTAATTTTATACACAAGTCTACAACTGTTCTCATTAAAGAGCTGTGGAATAATCTGACTTCAAAAGGAAAGAGGAATGACGGTAGCTGGGCAGAGATAATATCTATCCTCTCATTTTTACATAGAAATAGAATTCTCAGCGGAGTGTAACGCTGCCCCGCTAAAGACTACTACAGGACCATTTGTCCTGCGGCTGGGAGGCAGACGAGGTTCTGTGCACAGGGTGAGCAGAAGTGATGTGTTCACCTTCCTGGTCATGCCTTTAAAGGCAGGGAGCTTACCTTGAACTTCCCCAGCCTCTATCCTGCCACTAGTGATAGAAGCATGGACATTACCATGAGACACCCTAGACTTGGAGATAAAGAGTATGTCTCTGGATGGAGATCAACCCACTAAAAGGAGCCTGGGTCCCAAACCTTGGTGCTGTGTTGCTAGCCCTAGACTGTTTACATTCAGACTGTTATGTAAAAGGGAAATTACATTCTGTTTCATTTAAACTATGATTGTTTTCAGTCTCTTTTGAAGCCGCCAAGCTTGTATCTTAATTAATACAGCACTGAAACTTCCTAGTCAAGGGGGTAAATTACAGAACTTTTGCTTTGATTATTTGGACAGATCAAGCCACAGAGACATTTTTCAAAAGTTGCTTCAGATTCTTATCCTTTGTGAGAATACTCTTATCAGTACTTGGGGGGCTAAACTGAACTCTGAATTTAGGAAGTTAAACTCTCTCCGTGGGAGCCACGGATGTTGGATGAGAGCAAGATAAACAAGCTACTAGAACTATAGGACTTGCCTATAGCCTGATCAAATGAACTGATGCATCTCAAGAAGGGGTAGTCCTCAAAGCAGGGCTGGTCAGCCCTGGAAGAGAAATGCCAGTGGGGTCATCCTTGCTTTGCACAGGGGAGAGGAATCTGGCTAAGCTCTCTTAGAGTATTTCTGGCCTCACAACACTGCAGGAATGGAAGGGAAGGGGACTGCCAGTCTCCATGGCAAGACGGTGCTGAGTGAGTGAGCAAACCACATCAGGCTTTTCTCGGGCTGAGCCATTAAACTTTTGACTCATCACATCACCTTTGCTCTGATGCTTGTTCACCAAGTCATCTTCTCCTGCAATTTGGTTTCACACCTGGATCTCCTACAAAGAAGGTGCTGATCATAGAGATTTTCAGTGTTTCTGGTCTTTGTGACGTGGATGGCTCACAGCAAATTAAAAAAGTAGCTGCAGGTTAGGATTTGGCTTCCCAGATAGTTAGCATAGAGGGTGAATAATGAAGATCATGCTCACATGGGTGATCTGGACCCATGTGTAATAACTATATATTTGCATTCTGGTGTCTGCCTTAGGTTTGGGTGCATTTCAGTAGGATGAGACCATCTTTCAGCCCAGCTGACCCCTCAGTAAGTCTCTTTAATAGATGAAAAATCTTCTTTGTGGTCCTGTCCTTATGTACTAGGGAGCGCTTGGACCAATGGCCAGTAACTTTTTTTTTAATTGAGCTATAGTTGATGTACAATATTGTATTAGTTTCAGGTGTATAGCAAAGTGATGGGTCAGTAACTTTTTACTCCTAATGAGTGAAACATTTGATGGTCAAGTCCACCCCATGCATGTTCCCTGAGTTGTATCCAACTCTAGCACGCTGGTCCTTACCCTGTGCCTTCGTTCTTTTTCCACTCAGAATAGCATATTAGAAGGTAAGAATGCTTTTCATACAGAGGAAAATCCTAATCCTCTCTAGTTTGTAATGAAAAGGGTCAGTCTTTGCAAAGCACATATTCCTTCTGCCATTCTTTGCCCCAGTGGACTCACAGCCCAGTGTGGGGAGGCTGTAGTTGTAAACTTTGAAGGACCTAATTCTACACTGGCCTGCTCTTTCTCTGCTGAGGGCCAGGGACAGTGCCAGATTTGATGAAGAATAACATTCTGGCTCTTTCTGAGGGTATGCTGAAGTACTCAGTCTTTTGTCTGAGTCCCCTTTACATTGAGATAAAAATTTTAGCATTTGCCCTTAGCTTTTTACCCTAATTTGCAATTTTAATATTACCTGTGATTAGTTCTGTAAAAAGTTTTCACTTGCTAGTCTAAAGTAAATAGTTTTATTTTGGAGAATAGAAAGCTATGTATTTCCAGTTTGAAATAAATGAGAATGATGAGTTGGGAGTTTGGTTTAATGAAAAGAGCAATCAGATTTTTAGCTGCATTCTCAATAAAGTACTTTGTCTTTCTGAGACTTAATGTCATCATCTGTTAAAAGGGTATTTTTACAGAATTGTTGGGAAGATTAAATATTGTTTGTAACAGAATATTACAATATTAGAATATTGTTTGGGACAGAAGGCGTCAACAGAGGATGCCCTCTTCACCTCTCTGTCTGATGGGGGTGTCCAGAGCCACGCAAGTTTCAACCACTCAGCTTGGGTTGTGTTTAATCCCCAGGGAGCCCCATCTGCAGGTGACGCTCTAGGCTGGGCTGTGGGAGTTGCTGGTGGTGGTGGTAGGAATAGAGCTGGGGGAGCAGAGTGTACGTTTGTGCGCGTGTGTGTGTTGGCCAAAATTTAGGGATTTTGAGGGAAGGAACAGACTTAAGTTCTGGTTTTCACTTGCTCTCATACAACATCCTCGTGCTATTTGAGACTTGGGTTCTGTGATGATAAATCGGCACAGTCCTTAGTGCTTTTAAGAGAGATGGAGTGGGATTCATTGACAAGAAGTCATAGCTGATGGAGGGAAGGTAGGGGAATGATCACTTGGGCCAATAGTGAGAGAAGCTCTGGGAAGGTCCCCATGTCCCTAAATGTCCCTAAGTGCTTCTTCTCTTATACTAATCTGAAATACCTGAAACACCACAGGATAGTTTTTTCTTCGTTTGGGGTCCATCCTTTCTCTCCTTCCTCCCTCCCTCTCTCCCTCCCTACCTTCTTTCCCTCCTTCCTTCCTTCCTGTTTTTTTTTTTTTTGCCTTAACTACACATCCAGGTGGTTCACCCTGGCCAACTTGCTTGTAACCTTGTTTGAGTCACTTTATCCCTCTGGGCCTCTTAAAATTATGTACCTATCTAATTAATCTCCTCCAGCACCAGGCAGCCCCACTATTCTGAATGTAAAAGATTGTTGCCAACCTGGAAGCTTCTGGATGGGCATCTTCAGGAAATTTCCCCACAGTTCGAGAAAGTGTCCTGTGGATTTTAGACTCAAGCTGATGAAAGCATCGTCCCTGGGACTGTCCTCAGAGTGCTGCCAAACTGTAGGACCCGAGGGGATGAGAGGAGCAAGTGATAAACATGATTTTTATGTCCCTATTGGTTTTAGGCAGTGTGGGAATTGGAATCAGAAGTTCTGGTTTTATGGCCCAGACTGATTAGTTGGGTGAACTCGACATTTCTGTGCTTTACTTTCTTCCTCTGTTAAATGGGGCAAATTGTACTTGACTTGCTATAGTTGAGGAGAGCCCGTGTTCACTCACTCACTCACCAAATATCTTTTGAGCACTGGTTATTATGTCTGGGCATCATTCTCAGAAATGAGGATGTGATGGTGACTGAAATAGACAAGGCTCTCACATCCCTATAATCTAGTGGGGAAGACAGACAGAAAGCTAACTAAAAAATGAGATAATTTTGGGGCTTCCCTGGTGGCGCAGTGGTTAAGATTCCGCCTGCCGATGCAGGGGACACGGGTTCATGCCCCGGTCCGGGAAGTTCCCACATGCCGCGGAGCAGCTGGGTGCGTGAGCCATGGCCGCTGAGCCTGCGTGTCCGGAACCTGTGCTCTGCAACGGGAGAGGCCACAACAGTGAGAGGCCCGGGTATCGCGAAAAAAAAGAGATAATTTTGGATTGTGATAGCCTCCCAGAAGACACTGTGGGCATCAGAGTCAGTGAAAGCAGTTTGCAATTAGTGAGTATTTGTGGCACTCCCATCCATAGCTGCTTCTGATCACTGTCTTTGCTGTGTTCCCAGCTTTGGAAATGTCTTCTTTACTTTTGTACTGATTCACTGGAGCAGCATAGGGGATGCCACAGAGGTGGCATGCCTTCGTTTCTGGGTTAGGTCATTTCTTTGTGGTCCCATCATTGAACTTCCCCATGCGTATCTTTTTCCCCATCCAGTAGTACCTCCCTCCTGGCTTGTATAACCCATATTCTGGAGTCTTATTAAGGGTGATGGGTTATTGTCATAGCAACTGCATTTAAGACTTAACAGTCAGTTCCTGTAAAGGCACCTCCCTGACTTTTCAGGCTGCAGTCAATTCTTCTTTCTCCTCCAATACCCGAGCTGATCTAATATCCCCACTTCTAATCTTCAAGAAGGAGAAACTCCTGACTTTCAAGGAAGTCTGGCCCCCACAGGTTTCAAGTCTTTATTAAAAAGTACAAGCAAGAGCAAACACAAAGGGGCTCCTTGCCAGGATAGTGGAAGGTGCTACCCGGGGCCTGTGTGAGAAGCCTTCCTTCACTCCTGCCCCTCACTGATCTTTCCAGACCTCCTGGGGAATTATGCAGAGGCCTCTTGTGGCGAGTTCTCCGTCTGCATTTGGTAGTGTTAGTTTTTAAGTTTTGCAGCTCTTTGGATCCTGATGCTAGATTCAAAGCCCAGATTTATAAGGTCAGGGGAATCAAAGAGGACCAGTGACTTACACTTTCATGTGTCTCAGCCCTTGCCAGTTGGCCGTTTCTGGACCAACTTGTAACCACTTTCCTGGAGCCAGTGCAGGTAAAGGAAAGGAGCTTAGCAAACAGGGAAGGGGCGGGAGACAGCCTGCCTGAGCCTAAGCCGGAGCCCGGGGCCTCTGATGTGGTCAGGCTGCTGTGTGCCCAGCTTGGCAGACCCTACCAACACTGGGCCGACAGCCCAAGTCACACACCGCCGGCGCCTGGGAGAGCTCCTGGGTCCCCTGCAGGGTGGGGCTGGCTGGGTCTCTGCTCCCAGTCCCACCTTGGGGGGTGTGCTCTGCGAGGTGGAAGCAGCCAGGGAAGGAAGCAGTGTGTTGGTAAAACCCCTGTAAATACGTGCTTAGCTCTGTGACTTCAGGGGTGCCTCTCCTGCTGGCAAGGATGGGCTTCTGTTTTTAAAGATCTTTGGGAGGAGATATATTTACTTCTCTAATCCTTCTTCTTTAATCTTCAGACTGTAGGTCATGACCCATCAGTGGAGCGTGGAATCAATCTAGTGGATTACAAACAACATAGAAGAAGAAGGAGAAAAGAAAAGATATTATTGAGTTAACGTTACTTTTTTAGGGGCCGTATGGGATTGTGGATGTGTGAGGGCGTGCCTTTACTCTTAGGAGATGCATGCTTGACTATTTAGGTGTTAAGTGTCATGATGTCTGTAATTTACTTTCAAAGAGTTCAACCAAAAAACATGTTTGTGTGTGCATGAACGTGTATTGAGAGGAAGATAATGTAATATGGCAAAATGGCAACTGTTGGTAGGTCTGGGTCGTTGGTTCTCAATGGGAGTGATTTTGCCCCCCAGGGGACATTTAGCAATGTCTGGAGACAATTCTGGTTGTTACAACTGGGAGTGTGTGTAGGGGATGCTAATGGTATCTAGTGTTTAGAGGCCAGAGATGTTGTTAAACATCCTACAATGCACAGAACAGCCCCCTACCCCAAAGAATTATCTGACCCCAACTGTCATTTTTGCTGAGGTTTAGAAACCCTGCTTAACGTGAAGAGTGTTTTCAACTTTCTGTAGGTTTGAAAACTTTCACAAGTAAATAAATGAAACAAAATAGACTAATGAAGAAGTGAAAGTCTCAGAGTACATGCCATGTTGCACGGAGTAAAGGTAATTATTGTTTGGTAAAACTTGTTTTATTTCAGTCCTATATCTGTTTGTGTGATCAGGGTTGCAAAAGAAAAGTAGGGGGATTGTCTCCAATGTTTGAAAAAACACTGCTTAATTCATATCTTTCTGGTGCACTTGATGTTGGAGAGATGGGGAAACTTGTCAAACTGCCCACTTTCAATGATACGGTAATCTTACTGCGCATTGTTTTGTGTTTATAACTTGTCGGGCACTGTGCTAAGCAGTTTCTGTGCGTGATCTTATTTAGTCTTCACAAGAACCCTTGTAGGATGCGTATTATTCCTATCCTCATTTTACAAACACACTGAAGCTCAGAGATGAAATTGATGGCCCAAGGGCACACAGGTGTTAAATGGCAGAACAGAGACTTCGTCTCTTAGACTCCAAAATCCAGACTCTGCCATTCTGTCTCTAACCCTCTCGAACCTTCTAAACTCACCATTGCTTGGTTTGGGAGTGAGAGGAGCCTTCTTCTGGAAGATGGAATGGGGGTGTCAGCAAGCGGCCACACCCTTTGCTCTCTTGCAGTTCATCTTCCGGAGTCAGCACAGTGAGTCTGAGCGCTGCTTTTGGACCTGAAGAAAGATGGTGCTCATCTTGAAGTGGTGGAAATTTGGCCTGAGAAGAATCTTTAGGGCTGAATGGCAAAAAGGCAACAAGTGATCATTAAAATATTTGACTCAAATCCCAACCTGTCAGTCAACCCTTAATACAGATTTCTAAGAAGCCCAGCACGCTGTGTTTAAGGGGCAAAAACAAGGTGCTCACACCCCTCCTTCCACTGGGACAATTTCTAGAGTGTTAATGAAGCTTCAGAGAGTTGACTGAGGTCTTTAATCGTGACCCCAACCTGGTGTGATCAGCGCACAGATGCCCCCAGGCCCCAAGTAAATGTGGGTTCTCAAGTCTTAGGACAAGAGAGGACCAAGTCTAGTTTCAAGAGGGAGACTTCACTGACTTCCGATCAGGATGCCCTCTTGGCTAAAGGCTGCATCCAGTTTCTAACCTTTAAGTGGAAACCATCGGTCATCTAGGACTGTCTGGCTCTCACTTCCTACTTTTAACTGACCACCTATTCCTGGCAATTCTAATGAGCTGCTGTCTCCATTGTCACTGCCTGGACTTGGATCCCAGTCACATTCCATCTGGAGTCCAGGTCCTGGACCACTGTAATAGTCTACATGCAGATTTGAGCATTGCCCACACAGAAGCCTAGTGATCTTTTGAAAATATCTATTTTAACTCATTACTCTCCTACACAAAAATTTCCAATTCCCTTTTCATTACTGAATAAAGTCCGCAATTCATGGTATGGGATCTACTGCCTTTTAAAATTCTCTCCTATATTTCCACTCTCATCTACCTCTTCCCACCATGTTGCCTCTGCCTCAGCTTGCAGCTCCCTGGATAGGTCATTCTTTGAGGTCCACGCCTTTGCACTTCTTCCTTCTCTACTTCTAGTGCTTCTCCCCAGTGATCCTGCCTGGCAAACTCCTACTGAATTTCACTGAATCTAAGACATAATTGAATACAAGAAACACCACTATTTTGTACCAATAAAAAGAAAAAAAAGATGCTAATTAAGTGATCTCATTTTTTTAAATCACTTAGGCTTTTTTTTTTTTTTTTGCGGTATGCGGGCCTCTCACTGTTGTGGCCTCTCCCGTTGCGGAACACAGGCTCCGGACGCGCAGGCTCAGTGGCCATGGCTCACAGGCCCAGCCGCTCTGCGGCATGTGGGGTCTTCCTGGACCGGGGCACGAACCCATGTCCCCTGCATCGGCAGGCGAACTCCCAACCACTGCGCCACCAGGAAAGCCCCACTTAGGATTTTTTAATGCTTATTAGAAGAACTCTCTTAGACATCCTTTTAAAAATCATATATAACTCATACATTCATAAGAATCGTATAGGTGTAATAAATTGATTGAAGTATTCCTAAAACTTGTTTGCATTCAGTCTGCCTCTTCTTTATAACTTCCTTTTTCTTTGTTAACCACGACAGTCAACATTTTTATTGGTGATGTGGATGGAGAGGTATGTTGATCAATTATGTGGATGACACAAAGCTGGGAGGGAGGGCTGATATAGTAGATATTGAAAATTACTAAACGAGAATGATGAGCCTAAACTGAGATAAAAATTCAACAAGAAAAACCATAAAACTTGAAACAGTGACTCTCTGGGGTTTTTGTGTCAAAATCTCATATTTTGGGGAGTGAGCATCACACCGACCCTCTGAGAAGGGGATGATGGTTAGAACAGGCAAATTGACAGGCCTGGCTACCTCAGTCCAGCATCAACAAACAAAGTATAGCCAGATAAGTGGACATAAGAAATGAAAATTGTAAATGCCACCTAGTCAGGAGGCCCTGAGCTTGGTCATCTACGCAACTGAGAGGAATTTCTGCGGCAGCTTCCCTGGAAAGATTTTCCTTGGAGAGGTGCTAGCCGTTCAGCCCATGGTTGATGCCTGGGAGATGAACTTTTTGCAGCTTACGAAGCAGGGGCTAACCTGCTGTTTGTGGACCCTAGGGCCTGGCAACACTCCTTCCTACTATTTAGCATGTTTTAAAGCATCAAGCTATGTAAAGTCCCCAGAGAAGATTTATCACCCACAGATAACTTCAAACAGATAGCTCTCATCTAAGTTAAGTTACTTATTAAAAAAGCTTTTATCTTCAGGTGTTTTGGGGAGCTGAGTGACTCGGTCTCCTTGGCAAGCATCGTGCATTCTCACCTTAGCTCTTAGTTTGGTAGGAAGCTCACCGTGGATAGATGTACAAGCTGGAACCAGGGAACTCTGCTGTTTTAATGCTGGGAAGGGGAAGCCCATCTCCACTTGGCTGTAAGGACATTCCAGAGGCAGGCTGTGAGGACCCTTTGAAGAGGGAAAGATGGGGAGTCGGTCCTCTGCTTCTGGAAGGAAGACCTGGGACCAGTCCTTTGCAAGCCTGATTTTTTTATATATATATATATATTTATATTTATTTATTTATTTACTTACTTACTTTTGGCTGTGTCGGGTCTTTGTTGCGCACAGGCTCTCTCTAGTTGCAGAGAGCGGGGGTACTCTTCATTGTGGTGCGCGGGCTTCTCATTGCAGTTCCTTCTCTTGTTACAGAGCACGGGCTGTAGGCGCGAGGGCTTCCGTAGTTGTAGCACGTGGGCTCAGTACTTGTGGCTCGCAGGCTCTAGAGTGCAGGCTCAGTAGTTGTGGCGCACGGGCTTAGTTGCTCCGCGGCATGTGGGATCTTCCCAGACCAGGGCTCAAACCCGTGTCTCCTGCATTGGCTGGTGGATTCTTAACCACTGAGCCACCAGGGAAGCCCCAGCAAGGCTGCTTTTTGTCCCTGTCACACTTACTGCCCTGTCCTCCCAGCCTTTAGGCTCTGGTGTGCAGCCCTGCTGTGGTCATTCGGGATGAGGTAAAAGGAGTCTTCTGAGGGCCGGATACTCTGCCTCCAGCACCAGTTCGGGGCGCTGTATCAGGTAGGGGTTCTATTGGTCCATGCAACTGTGGTCAACCCAGAATTTTAGAGTTTCACCACAACAGAAAATTGGCATCCACCTCTACCCCTCCAGTTGCTATCTTGGGAGGTTAGTAATGATTATCTTATATTTCATTAATTTTACAACTTTCCCCTTTCAATCTTAAATCACCTGTAATGAAAAGGATCCTCACACACAGACTGTGTGCACAGAACTCTTGATTGAAGGTTGAGTCATTACATGGTTTTGTGTGTAGATGGGGAAGAGGCTTACAGTGGGATTTTTTTTTTTTTTTTTTTTTTTTTGCGGTACGTGGGCCTCTCACCACTTGGGCCTCTCCCACTGCGGAGCACAGGCTCCAGATGCGCAGGCTCAGCGGCCATGGCTCACGGGCCCAGCCGCTCCGCAGCATGTGGGATCCTTCTGGACCGGGGCATGAACCCGTGTCCCCCGCATCGGCAGGCGGACTCTCAACCACTGCGCCACCAGGGAAGCCCATACAGTGGGATTTTTTTCCTCCACTTTTTAATTTATTGTGGTAATATATATAACATAAAATTTACCATTTAAACCATTTATAAGTGTGCAATTCAGTGACATTAAGTACATTCGTATTGTTGTGCAACCATCACCACTGTCCATCTCCAGAATATTTCCAGTCTTTGCACTTTTTCCCCACTTAAAAAAAAATCGAGCTATAATTCACACACTGTAAAATTCACCCCTTTTCAAGTGAACGCTTCAGTGGTTTTTAGTTTATTCACAAGGCTGCGCCACCATCGCCACTATCTAATTGCAGAATCTTTTAATCTCTGATCACTTTTTAATTCTGGTTTTCCACACAGCAACGTCCTCTCTGCCATCAGGTGCCTTCGAGATGTCACATGTCTTAAGAGGGCTCCAGTCCTGCCTCTGGAATTTTCTCCCAAGCTACTGGCACCTCATCTGCAAGTTTTGATGCCGACGCTTTCCTAATTGTGCCTGATGGTGTCAGGAAGTGAAACTGTGATATGATTACCCACCTACCTGGCCACCAGCGGAAGTATGACACATATTGATTTAGCGATGTTACAATGTGAAAAAATGCGGTTTTAGAATTGGTGAATGCGATATTTATCTTTCCAGTTTCAACCCCAAAGTTGCCGCGTTTCCCGTGACTCAATCCCTGACTCAATTCTCTGAGTGGCATCATTTGCACTGCTCTGAACTCCAGGCTTTGGACAAAAGCCCGTTATTCCCCTATTGTATCTGCATTATCTATACTTTTTTACATATGGTCTCACTCCCTGGACCAATAACCCCTATTTATGAACCCCTGTTTAAGTAACCTTGCTACTTGGACCAGTAGGATCGGGATCCCTGGGAGCTTGCTAGAGAGGCTGAGTCTGGGGCCTCATCCCAGACCCCCGGAATGAAAGTCTGCATTTTAATACAAAGCCCAACTGATTCAGATTCACATAGGACTTTGAAGAACACGTGTCTAAAGCACTTGTGACTGTGGCACTAGCGGTTGTTGTTATAGAATTTGTTAAGCACAGATGCTAAGGAGATGTATATCTATTGAGTACCTACTATGTGCCAGTAGGTTTTTCACTTCCAAGCCACAGCACTTGAGGGTTGAACACTTAACTTTGCTTATACATCATTCATTTATTCAACTCTAATTTAGTGATCAGTATGTGCCAGGCACTACAAATATAAAGGTGAACAAGACAGGTGCTATGAGGTTGCAATAGCAGCACAGTGCCCTGCACACAGTAGGTGCTCAGTGAATGTTACCAAGGTGGCTGATCACAGTAGGTTGGTGTGGGTCCCTTATCCCAGTAGCCTGGATGTGAGCAGCGGGTGGGGTGGAACCTGTTATGTGGACCCTAGGTTGAAGGCAGGTAACGCAATGTATAAAAGGTCATGATTATTACCGATATTGAACAAGAAGAAGTACCACAGAGCAACCCAGAAACAGGGACATTGGAATTAATGAGGAAACAGGAACCAAATAAGCTGTATTCTTTGGCCAGCATGCTCAAGAAGTGGACATTTTTTGGTTTGTTTATTTGTTCACCTAAGTCCAGGGGTGTGGACGGCCCATAAGCCAAGTCTGGCCCACTGTTTGTTTGTAAGTGAAGTTTTATTAGAAAATAACCATGCTTATTGGTCTACGGATGTATATTATTTACTGCTGTAGCGCTTTATTTACACTACAGTGACGGAGCTGAATAGTTGCAACAGAGATGGTTCACAAAGCTGAAAATATTTACTATCCGGCCCTTTACAAAAAATGTTTGCTGACCCCTGACCTAGTCTTCCACTTTAGCTTCAATTAAAAAAAAAGTTTTCAGTTACTTAAAAAAATATATTTAGATAGAAAAAGTCTACAATGATACAACAAAGTTATTTGTGATTTCCTGTGGGAAATTGGATTTGGAGGAGTTAGGGAAATGGAACACTTAATTGTTTCCTTAATATGCTTTAATACTTTTTGAATTTTGAATGGTCTGATTCTATTACTTTTATTCTTAAAAAGACTATTTTGTATATTAAGCTATTTTTGTTAAAGTATTTTCATGACATTAAACAAATGGATATTTTTAATTACAAAAGTAATTACATATACATATGTAATTTACATATGTAAATTTACATATGTATTCACATATATGTATACATATTTATTTTAAACATTCTAGAGAATACAGAGGCAAAAAGTAAATTAAAATTACCCATAATTATACCAGCCAGCAATTTTGTTACTGTTCTTATTTTGGTGCCTGTTCTGCAGTCATTTGTCTGAATTTGTTACAATCTTCTAGACTTTTGTCTGAGTGTATATGAGTTCATGTGAGTGTATATGTGTGTATACACACACACATTTAATGTACTCATTACCTTTTGTAAATTATTTTTTATAATTTAATTATATTGTGAACATTTTGCTGGGTTGTTAAATAGTCATCTACCCAACATTTTAAATGGTTGCATAATGTTGTATCCTATAGAGAGATATGTGATGATGTGTTTTACCAATTCCCTGTTGTACGAAATTTACATTACTTCCAGTTTTTTATAAACAGAGCTATGGTGAACGTTATTGTAGATAAATCTTTGCAGATCTCCATTATGACTTTTATAGGATAAGTTGAATTGCTGGATGAAAGTGTGTGCAAGAACTATGATTCTCACTCCAATCTGATTCAGAAGTGTGAATTTTTGCCAGCATCAAGCAATCCTCTAACACCAGCTGGGCGTCCTACAATTCAACTCAATTCTGACGCTATCTACCCAGAGATACTCAGATCTCACAGGTTACAAGACTGGTCTCACTTCACATGCCAATCTCAAGTCCAGGTTGTCACCTGTGCTTCTGATTTACAGGCTGTAAATCACAGGTTCCCATGAACATCTCCCTTTGTTCAATTAATTTGCTATAGTGATTCACAGAAGTCAGAGAAACTTACTTACTAGGTTACCAGTTTATTATAAAAAGATATAACTCAGGAACAACCAGATTGAAAAGATGCATGGAGCAAGGTCTTGGAGCTTCCATGCTCTCCCAATACCTTGGAGATGACCAACTCAGAAGGTCTGAACCCTGTCCTTTTGGGTTTTTATGGAGGACTCATTACCTAGTCAAGATTGATTAGATCATTGGCCATTGGTGATTGAACTCAATCTCCAGCCTCTCTCCCCTCTCAGAAGGTCAGAATGTGGGACTGAAAGCTCCAATCCTCTCATCACAGGGTTGGTTCCCCAGGTAACCAGCCTGGGTCCTTAGATAACCTAGAGGCTTTCCAAAAGTCACCTCATTAACATAACAAAAGACATCCTGATCTGTCTCAGTACTTAGGAAATTACAAGGATTTTAGCAGCTCTGTGCCAGGAACTGACCGAAGACCAAATATATACATTTTATTATAAATCACAATATCAAATAAGCTTTTTTTTTCCCTCCCTACCCCAACAGTTATTAGCTGAGAAAACTTCATGAAATTGATTAGTAACTATGAATCTTATAATTCCTAATTTGTAAAACGAAGAAAAGAAAACCAGTACAGCATATGTTTCAAGGATGTAATGAAATATAGGGAATAAAATGTCTGACACAGTGCCCAGAACAAAAGCAATGTTTAGTGGTAATGCTGAAAAGAAAAAGCTGATAGAACTTATTTAAAGGTAGTGATGGAAAAGAACAAAATTCTTTTATTCTATTCTAAGATAGATTCCAGCTTTCAATAAACATGTTACACATTCAAACATTTTTATTAACGAAAAACTCAATTTCTAAATTATTCTTTCATAAATTTTATTTTATTTATTTATTTTTTATACAGCAGGTTCTTACTGGTTATCTATTTTATACATATTAGTGTATACATGTCAATCCCAATCTCCCAAATCATCCCTCCTCCAACCCCACCCTCCCACCCTCCCCTTTCCCCCCTTGGTTTCCATACGTTTGTTCTCTACATCTGTGTCTCTATTTCTGCCCTGCAAACCGGTTCACCTGTACCATTTTTCTAGATTCCACATGTATGCGTTAATATACGATATTTGTTTTTCTCTTTCTGACCTACTTCACTCTGTATGACAGTCTCTAGTTTCATCCACGTCACTACAAATGAACCAGTTTCGTTCCTTTTTTTAAAAAAAATAAATTTATTTTTGGCTGCGCTGGGTCTTTGTTGCTGCACACGGGCTTTCTCTAGCTCCGGCGAGAGGGGGCTACTCTTCGTGGCGGTGCGCAGGCTTCTCATTGTGGTGGCTTCTCTTGTTGCGGAGCACGGGTTCTGGCGCGTGGGCTTCAGTAGTTGTAGCTTGCAGGCTCTAGAGTGCACGCTCAGTAGTTGAGGCGCACAGACTTAGCTGCTCCGCGGCATGTGGAATCTTCCTGGACCAGGGCTTGAAACTGTGTCCACTGCATTGGCAGGCTGATTCTTAACCATTGTGCCACCAGGGAAGCCCTGTTCCTTTTTATGGCTGAGTAATAATCCATTGTATATATGTATCACCTCTTCTTTATCCATTTGCTTGTCGATGGCCATTTAAGTTGCTTCCATCACCTGGCTATTGTAAATAGTGCTGCAATGAACATTGGGGTGCATGTGTCTTTTTGAATTATGGTTTTCTCTGGGTATATGCCCAGTACTGGGATTGCTGGGTCATATGGTAATTCTACTTTAAGTTTTTTAAGGAATCTCCATACTGTTCTCCATAGTGGCTGTATCAATTTACATTCCCACCAACAGTGCAAGAGGGTTCCCTTTCCTCCACACCGTCTCCAGCCTTTGTTGTCTGTAGATTTTTTGATGATGCCCATTCTAACTGGTGTGAGGAGATACCTCATTGTAGTTTTGATTTGCATTTCTCTACTAATTAGTGATGTTGAGCAGCTTTTCATGTGCTTCTTGGCCATCTGTATGTCTTCTTTGGAGAAATGTCTATTTAGGTCTTCTGCCCATTCTTGGATTGGGTTGTTTGTTTTTTTAATATTGAGCTGCATGAGCTGTTTATATATTTTGGAGATTAATCCTTTGTCCGTTGATTCATTGGCAAATATTTTCTCCCATTCTTAGGGTTGTCTTTCCGTCTTGTTTGTAGTTTCCTTTGCTTTGCAAAAGCTTCTATGTTTCAGTAGGTCCCATTTGTTTATTTTTGTTTTTATTTCCATTACTCTAGGAGGTGGATCAAAAAAGATTGTTCTGTGATTTATGTCATAGAGTGTTCTTCCTATGTTTTCCTCTAAGAGTTTTATAGTGTCTGGTCTTACATTTAGGTCTCTAATCCATTTTGAGTTTATTTTTGTGTATGGTGCTAGGGAGTGTTCTAATTTCATTCTTTTACATGTAGTTGTCCAGTTTTCCCAACACCACTTATTGAAGAGACTGTCTTTTCTCCATTTTATATCCTTGCCTCCTTTGTCATAGATTAGTTGACCATAGGTGTGTGGGTTTATCTCTGGGCTTTCTACCCTGTTCCATTGATCTATATCTCTGTTTTTGTGCCAGTACCATATTGTCTTGATTACTGTAGCTTTGTAGTATAGTCTGAAGTCAGGGAGTCTGATTCCTCCAGCTCCTTTTTTTCCCCCTCAAGACTGCTTTGGCTATTCGGGGTCTTTTTTGTCTCCATACAGATCTTAAGATTTTTTGTTCTAGTTCTGTAAAAAATGCCATTGGTAATTTGATAGGGATTGCATTGAATCTGTAGATTGCTTTGGGTAGTATAGTCATTTTCACAATATTGATTCTTCCATTCCAAAAACATGGTATATCTCTCCATCTGTTTGTGTCATCTTTGATGTCTTTCATCAGTGTCTTATAGTTTTCTGCATACAGGTCTTTTACCTCCTTAGGTAGGTTTATTCCTAGGTATTTTATTCTTTTTGTTGCAATGGTGAATGGGATAGTTTCCTTAATTTCTCTTTCTGATCTTTTGTTGTTAGTGTATAGGAATGCAAGAGATTTCTGTGCATTAATTTTGTATCCTGCAACTTTACCAAATTCATTGATTAGCTCTAGTAGTTTTCTGGTGGCATCTTTAGGATTATCTAGGTATAGTATCATGTCATCTGCAAACAGTGACAGTTTTACTTCTTCTTTTCTGATTTGGATTCCTTTTATTTCTTTTTCTTCTCTGATTGCCATGGCTAGGACTTCCAAAACTGTGTTGAATGATAGTGGCGAGAGTGGACATCCTTCCTGATCTTAGAGGAAATGCTTTCAGTTTTTCACCATTGAGAATGATGTTGCTGTGGGTTTGTCATATATGACCTTTATTATATTGAGGTAGGTTCCCTCTATGCCCACTTTCTGGAGAGTTTTTAATCATAAACGGGTATTGAAATTTGTCCAAAGCTTTTTCTGCATCTATTGAGATGATTGTATGGTTTTTATTCTTGAATTTGTTAATATGGTGTACCACATCAATTGACTTGTGTATATTGAAAAATCCTTACATCTCTGGGACAAATCCCACTTGATCATGGTGTATGATCCTTTTTTTTTTTTTTTTTTTTTTTTGTGGTATGCGGGCCTCTCACTGCTGTGGCCTCTCCCGTTGCAGAGCACAAGCTCCGGACGCGCAGGCTCAGCGGCCATGGCGCATGGGCCCAGCCGCTCCGCGGCACGTGGGATCTTCCCGGACCAGGGCACGAACCCATGTCCGCTGCATCGGCAGGCGGACTCTCAACCACTGCGCCACCAGGGAAGCCCTGTATGATCCTTTTAATGTGTTGTTGGATTCTGTTTGCTAGTATTTTGTATCTATATTCATCAGTGATATTGGTCTGTCATTTTTTTTTTTTGTAGTATCTCTGGTTTTGGTATCAGGGTGATGGTGGCCTCGTAGAATGAGTTTGGCAGTGTTCCTTCTCCTGCAATTTTTTGAAAGAGTTTGAGAAGGATGGGTGCTAACTCTTCTCTAAATGTTTGGGAGAATTCACCTGTGAAATGATCTGGTCCTGGACTTTTGTTTGTTGGAAGATTTTTAATCACAGTTTCAATTTCATTACTTGTGATTGGTCTGTGCATATTTTCTATTTCTTCCTGGTTCAATCTTGGAAGCTTATACCTTTCTAATAATTTGTCTATTTCTTCCAGGTTGTCCATTTTATTGGTGTAGAGTTGCCTGTAGTAGTCTCTTAGGATGCTTTGTTTTTCTGCAGTGTCTGTTGTAACTTCTCCTTTTTCATTCCTAATTTTATTGGTTTGAGCGCTCTCCCTCTTTTCTTGATGAGTCTGGCTAATGGTTTATCAATTTTGTTTATCTTCTCAAAGAACCAGCTTTTAGTTTTATTGATTTTTGCTATTGTTTTCTTTGTTTCTATTTCATTTATTTCTGCTCAGATCTTTATGATTTCTTCCCTTCTACTAACTTTGGGTTTTGTTTGTTCTTCTTTCTCTAGTTCCTTTAGGTATAAGGTTAGATTGTTTATGTGAGATTTTTCTTGTTTCTTGAGGTAGGATCATATTGCTGTAAACTTCCCTCTTAGAACTGCTTTTGCTGCCTCCCATAGGTTTTGGATCATCGTGTTTTGTTGTCATTTCTCTCTAGGTATTTTTAAATTTCCTCTTTGATTTCTTCAGCGATCTCTTAGTTATTTTAGTAACGTATTGTTTAGCCTCCATGTGGTTGTGTTTTTTACTTTTTTTTCCCTGTAATTTATTTCTAATTCAGCATTGTAGTTGGAAAAGATGCTTGATATGATTTTAATTTTCTTAAATTAACTGAGGCTTGGTTTGTGACCCAAGATGTGATCTATCCTGGAGAATGTTCTGTGTGCACTTGAGAAGAAAGTGTAATCTGCTTTTTTTGGATGGAATGTCCTATCATATCAATTAAATCTATCTGGTCTATTGTGTCATTTAAAACTGTGCTTCCTTACTAATTTTTTGTCTGTATCATCTGTCCATTGGCGTAAGTCCCCCACTATTATTGTGTTACTCTCAATTTCCTCTTTTATAGCTGTTAGGATTTGCTTTATGTATTGAGGTGCTCCTATGTTGTGTGCATATATATTTATAATTGTTATACCTTCTTCTTGGATTGATCCCTTGATCATTATGTGGTATCCTTCCTTGTCCCTTATAACATTCTTTATTTTAAAGTCTATTTCATCTGATATGAGCATTGCTACTCCAGCTTTCTTTTGATTTCCATTTGCATGGAATATCTTTTTCCATCCCCTCACTTTCACTCCGTATGTGTCCCTAGGTCTGAAGTCGGTCTCTTGTAGACAGCATATATATGGGTGTTGTTTTTGTATCCATTCAGCCAGCTCATGTCTTTTGGTGGAGCATTAATCCATTCACATTTAAGTAAATTATCAATATGTATGAATTGTTTTGGGTTTTTTGTAGGTCCTTTTCCTTCTCTTGTGTTTCTCACTTAGAGAAGATCCTTTAGCATTTGTTGTAGAGCTTGTTTGTTGGTGCTGAATTCTCTTAGCTTTTGCTTGTCTGTAAAGCTTTTGATATCTCCATCGAATCTGAATGAGATCTTTGCCAGCTAGAGTAATCTTGGTTGTAGGTTCTTCCCTTTCATCACTTTAAATATATCATGACATTCCCTTCTGGCCTGTAGAGTTTCTGCTGAGAAATCAGCTGTTAACCCTATGGGATTTCCCTTGTATGTTATTTGTCATTTTCCCTTGTTGCTTTTAATAATTTTTCTTTGTCTTTAATTTTTTTAATTTAATTAATTAATTAATTTATTTTTGGCTGTGGTAGGTCTTCATTACTGTGCTGGGCTTTCTCTAGTTGCAGCGAGCAGGTGTGCAGGCTTTGTTGTGGTGCGCAGTCTTCTTATTGTGGTGGCTTCTCTTGTTGCGGAGCACGGGCTCTAGCCATGTGGGCTTCAGTAGTTGTGACACATGGGCTCAGTAGTTGTGGCTTGCGGGCTCTAGAGTGCAGGCTCAGTAGTTGTGGCACATGGGCTTAGTTGCTCTGCAGCATGTGGGATCTTCCGAGACCAGGGCTCGAACCTGTGTCCCCTGCATTGGTAGGCGGATTCTTAATCTCTGCACCACTGGGGAAGTCCCTTTGTCTTTAATTTTGGTCAATTTGATTACTATGTGTCTTGGTGTGTTTCTTCCTGGGTTTATCCTGCCTGGGACTCTCTGTGATTCCTGGACTTGCGTGGCTATTTCCTTTCCCATGTTCGGGAAGTTTTCTACCATAATCCCTTCAAATATTTTCTCGGGTCCTTTCTCTCTCTCTTCTCCTTCTGGGACCCATATAATGCAAATGTTGGTGTGTTTAATGTTGTCCCAGAGTTCTCTTAGGCTGTCTTCAATTCTTTTCATTCTTTTTTCTTTATTCTGTTCCACAGCCATGAATTCCACCATAAGTGTCTTCCAGGTCACTTATCTGTTCTTCTGCCTCAGTTATTCTGCTATTGATTCCTTCTAGTGTATTTTTAATTTCAGTTATCTTATTGCTCATCTCTGTTTGTTTGTTCTTTAATTCTTCTAGGTGTTTGTTCTTTAATTCTTCTAGGTCTTTGTTAAACATTTCTTGCATCTTCTCAATATTTGCCTCCATTCTTTTTCCAAGGTCCTGGATCATCTTTACTATCATTATTCTGCATTCTTTTTCTGGAAGGTTGCCTATCCACACTTCATTTAGTTGTTTTTCTGGGGTTTTATCTTGTTCCTTCATCTGGTACATAGTCCTCTGTCTTTTCATTTTGTCTATCTTTCTGTGAATGTGGTTTTCTTTCCACAGGCTGCAGTACTGTTGTTCTTCTTGCTTCTGCTCACAATATCACATAAGCTTTTAAGGTTTTTTGTTTTTTTGGTTACTTGTTGATAAGATTGTGCCAATTTAAATTCTGATCAGTAGTGTCTGAAAATGCCTGCTTCCTAGAACCTCCTACTAGGTCTTATCAAAATTAACAATAATCGTACCATTGCCACTTTCACTCTTGTTTTCCTGTTTCTTAGCTGATGGGGCTTCTCTTCCTATTTACCATTTAAGCTTCACCCCACATTTCAGACCACTGAAGTCTTTAACTACTAATACTTGGCAGTGCTAGCAATCAGCATCAACCCCAGCTGGACGTCCAGCCTCAGTTCTGGACGTCAGCCCAGCCGTGTATGTGCCCCGTTCTCCCACCTTGCTCAAACATGTGTTAACTGTGAGTTTGGTGGCATCATAGGATCTGCCGTGTACTAGATCACACACCAGAGAAAAGCAAAAGCTTTATTTTGTGGGTGACCTCTCCTTCCTTCCTTCCTTGTCCAACATTCTTTCAAGAATAGTATAAACGTTCTGCCTCCACTCCCAATCCCATGAGGTTCTGCTGTAATGGAGGAGTAATCAGGAACGTCCAGCTGCCTGATCCAAGGACTTCCTTTCAGGTCTTATCCTTCTCCTCTTTGAAGATTTCAATACTTGACTCTCCTTCTTGGAAGGTGTCTTGTCCACAACCTGCAGTTAGCTGTTCAATACTCAAGTCTCCTTTGCTGGCTTGTCTTCCTTTGAACTCCTTTTAAATATTCATATTCCTGAGGTTCCAGCTCTCCTCAGTCCTTGTCTCTTTTTGTTC
Source organism: Tursiops truncatus (assembly GCF_011762595.2). Lineage (NCBI taxonomy): Eukaryota > Metazoa > Chordata > Mammalia > Artiodactyla > Delphinidae > Tursiops > Tursiops truncatus. Next base: position 34,202,263 of record NC_047047.1, on the reverse strand, counting down.
ATGCTTCATGCTTACAACCCTCTAAGGCTATGATCTGCAGACGGTTTACCTGCTCTAACCCTTCCTTGGTCACTTTCAAACCAACCTGTCTAAAACGTAACTCACCCTCCTGTCTCCTCACCAGAACCAGTTCTTCCTCTCCTGTTTCCTTTCTCTCTGAACAGAATCACCATCTACCAATTGCTCAACTTAGAAACGTCAGAGGTATTTTTTTTTCTGCTCTCTGCCTCGCCCGTCAACATCCAAAATGTCATCAGACCCTGCTGGTTTTCTGTATGAATGTTCATTTGTGAGGGCCATCTAGAACTGAAATACAACCTTCTCATCCTTGACTCAATGATCACAGCAATTTTCTATCCCATTTTCTGCTTCCTGATCCTCCCAGGCAGATTCTACCTTTCGTGTTGCTCCTGCAGCAGCCATCTTCCTACAATGCAAATGTGATGGAGTTCTTCCTCCACGAAAAAGAATCTCTTAATGACCTCTCATAGATGACAAAAGCCTTCATAATCTGGCCCCTGCCTTCCTTTTCTGGCTTACAGCCTGCAGGTATTCCTGCCCAGCAGTCAGTCCTCGCTCCCAGCAGGTCACTGGGAGTCAGTTTGCCCTGTGCCCCTGCCCAGGATGCCCTGACGTAGCCCCTCTGCACCCTGGAGACCTTGCCTCACCTTTCCCCAGCATCACTCACTTCCTGCTCTTTGGCCCTTGGCCCTTCCATCCTTTCTCTGGTAAAGCAGTTATCACGGTGCTATTCCAGTTAATCCTACGCCTTCCCCTCCTCCCCTGCCAGGTGCTGAGTTCAGTGTGGACCAGAACTCGGCTTATTCATCTCTGTCTCTCCAGGGCTTTGCACAGGGCCAGGCACAGAGGAGTCACTCCTTGAATGTTTGTTCCTTTAATAACCTCACCAAGCTTGCTTGGTAAGTGATATTTTAACATATATATATATCTGAATCACTTTGCTGTATACCTGAAACTAACATAATATTGTAAATCAACTACACTTCAATTTAAAAAATCCCGCAGATGTTAGGTTCTAACTATCTATAGCCAAGGTAATAGCCTATCAGTGATCAACTTCCATATTGATCTAAATTCTTGTTGTTGTTCATCAGATCCACATCTTATCTGTACCAGGAGATGGAGGTGTGCTCCCTGAAGTTGGTGTTTTCTGTAGTTCCAACACAAATTCAGACTGGGTCTGCTGTTGGAGGACGGAGGGAATGAAAAGTGCCCAGTGAACCGAGAAGGCATCTTGAGACTGAAAAACAAGGCAGGCAGCTCCGTATAACCAGTGGATCAGTTTATTACAGGGTGACTTACAGGGTGCGGTTGGGCTGACAACGATCCAGAAGAGTTCGCAGCTGCATTCTCCACCTCCGAGGGGCCATGGGGACAATGTTATAGTTAACCTAGGGGATGGGGGTGTGTGCTTGGAAACAGGATGTGTATTCTTAAGTCAAGATTTATGAATGGGTAACTAGTCTCGTGGGTGCTGGGAATAGGTCAGCAAAAGTTTTCACCATTGTTTGCAGACTAATAGAGTACAAATGCCACCTGGACCTAATGATCATTAAACAGTATCTATTAACTACAAAGCCCTAGATGACAGAGAAGAGATTTACTACACAGTACAGCCCTAGGTGGGGTCAGTAGAAGGACAGGAGGAACTGAATGGGCCCACGATGGCAGCAGTTATGCTAATAGCCATACACCTCCTGAAAGTTACATGCTTATTTTCATCTTCAAACAGGAAATAAAAAGGCACATGAAAACGAAGCAAACAAAGGGAACCAACATTTGTAGCAACTCCTTCACCAAGTGCTTTGGGCTTTTAGTCTGTTCCTACTAGTTTCTAGAAAGGCATTTGCTCGGGCTGACTGTGCCTAGGGCTATTGCATGGGTGCTAGGCGTGTTGGCAGTCCTGCCTGGCAGCAGGTGGATATTGCTGGGAAGGGTACTTTCCCCCTCTGAGCCTCAGTGTCCTCACCTATAAAACAGAAACAATGACCCTGCGTTATAGGGTTGTTATACAGGCTGAAGGATGAAATGCTGTAGAGCATGCTTGGGGCCTGGCATGTAGAAACCAGCAAATACACAGCTGCTCACGGGTATAAGCCACTGTGGACACCTGGAAGTAAGCGAGCCAGAATGTTCCTGCCCCACGCAGGCCTAACCCTTGGCCAATACTGCTGCTTTACCCCAACGCAAGTGATGGTTTCATGGAGGCTACCTGGAGCTGGGCAGGTGTGAGGTGTTTAGTCATGAGCAGGGAAGGCCCTCTTGCTTTAAATTCAGTGACCATGGAAGAAGTTTTTAGCGGTTCAGGGGTTCTCTGGACTCTCTGAAGCCGTATTGGTCAATTTTGTGCAAAAGTGTATTTTTCTGGGGAAAGAGGCCTTGGCTTTTATCAGCTTGTCAGAAGGGTCTATGATCTTAAAAATGTTGAGAACCACTGGCTTGGAGTCCTACCAACCTGGGACATACGGGAACATACGTGTTACTTTCATCTCCTAGGGCCTGACGGAAACAGTGCTGAGAGCTGGAACCAGTCCCAGCCCTGACCCACCGCCAGCCTGCAGCGCAGCAGGCATTCTTCTCTAGATGGAAGAATGAGTTCCCTCGTCAAGACTGGTGTGTGAAGTGATGTGGCTTTGTGGTGGCAGAGGCCCTTGCTACAGGCCCTATTCTACCCAGGACTGTCAGTCCTCACACTCAGACAGGAGCTATAAGGCCTGTAGGAGGCTGTGGCAGCCTCTGGAATGATGCTTCTGAGCGCGTATGTGGATGCATCTGCCCGGATCCCGGGTGGTGGGTGTTGGCACCAGCTGCCGGGGGTGGGAGGTGCAGTCTGTAATCCAGGAACTTTATAAAAGAGACATCTCCCGGGATTCTCATGTAAATGGCAGACAAGCCTTGGTCTTATTTGCAGGGCTCTAACCACCTCCTTTTAAAGCAATCCTGCAGCTGCAGGAGCTCCCTACTTGTCGCAACAAAGGTGACCTGTCCTGGAGGAACATCTTCCAGGCACGATGGCAGGCTCACAGGTGGCGGTGCTTTTCCCCGCATCTCGTGCTGGGAGGAGGTTCTGCAGAGAGCTTCCCTCTTCCTGCCTCTGGCCTTGCAGGGGCATTCAGAATACAGAAACATCGCACCCCTGAGTTCTCCTCAGAGACTGAACACGTGCGTCCACTGGCAATCAGGTGTGTGAAGACTGACTGACTCCCTGTTTTGTTTTAACACCCGGGGTTCATTGGGACGGGACGGTGTCTGGGGGTGCTCCTTGGCTGGACAAGCTTCCCGACGGAAATGCGTTTATTCAGAAGCAGATGGATGCTTCCTTTGGCAGTGTCCTTGTACTTAGAGGCAATTCTACTCTAAGTCACTCAGCTTTCCCTCCAGGTGAATGGAAGTCCTTTAGGTTCTTGGCTGAAGGAGAAAAAGACGATGTTGTGAGATCTCAGCTCAGGCTTGTCTTCATGCCTATATTACATTCAGGGTTTTTACAATGAATGTTTGATTTTCCAGGGAGGAATATTTATTTCCAAATCCACCAAATGCTTCTCGAGGCAGCCTCCACACAGATTTTAATTGCTAAACCCACTTATTCTGACTCAGTGTGTGTTTGGTAAAATGTCTAGAGATACAAAAAGTGGGGAGACACGGGAGCTGGGTCCAGATGGCTCTCTATGACTAACAGAATGTCCATCCAAAGTTGGGAGATGAGAAGCCTTTTGGCGTGTCATAGGTGGGTGGCTTTCTCATAACTCTTATTTAAAGCTGTGTCCTATTGTACTAAAATTATAATTTGTGAAGAAGCATTGAATTAGAGTCACTGGGCTGAGCTGACTCACTGTCGGTAACTGGGACAGGGTCTGAGGGATGTCTTCGTGTCACACTCAACTCCGGGGAGAGGAGAAAAGCAGAGAATGCTTGATGGGAACCTGCCCATTGGCTTTCCTGAGTGTCATTTCTGCAGACCTGGGTCACTTGTTTTCCTCTCCACTCCTTCCCTCTATCCCTTTAGAAGAAGAATAGGGTTATGTGGCAGTAATCCTCACTGGGTCATCCAATGGATTTCAATAGAAACGACTGAAAATCAGGGTTTGGGGCTTTGAGATCACGTACCCCCCATTCACTTGCTAGGATGGCCCTTGCCACAGAAGGTGGGGCGGGGGACACACAAAAATCTGGAAAGTGGCTTCAGGGCCAGATTTGGACGTAGGCTAAAATTCTCACCTTTTTAAGTGATGGCTCTGAGGTCTTGGGAGGAGTAGGGGATCTCTCCGAGGTGGTCTGGGACATTGTGCTGGGCTCTGTGTTTCTGGCAGGTGGGAGCAGGCTGGTTGGGGGAGCTGAAGTTCAAGGGCTCAGGAGCTTATTGTAGCAGCTTTTTTACAGGGGCCCCTTGTTGTGGTCTCCTTGTGCCATCTTGGGTATTTACGTTGTAAGATGCTCAATGTGTCATATGACCGATTCCAAGTGGTTCCTATTGAGATGTTCCAGTGACAAATGAAGGGCGGTGGGGGTGAGTGTGGGTGAGGAAGCCACTGACATCTATTTCCATTAACAATTTAAATTTGAATTCAGTCATATTAATCGATCAGTATTTTGAAAAACAGAGAATAAAGTGCTGAGCTGATAGATTTCAGGAAGCATAGTTTTCATAGAAACAGGGGAGAGAAATCCCAGAACACAGGGCCCTGGAAGAACGATGGGGTCGTGGGATTCCCAACTGGGGGCAACGTTTGGCAATGGCTGCAGACACTTTTAGTTGTCACAGCTGAGAGGGGAGGTACCACTGGCATGTCATGAGATCTAAGGAGCCTCCAGTGCATAGCCAGTCACAATAAGGAATGATCTGGTCCAACAGGTCAATAGAACCACTGTTGAGAAACCCTGTTGGAAATGGATCTCAAAGCATGGCAATTGCATAACTGCCTCTTGCGTTTTACATGTAATAATCACCAGACATTTTGGGAGCATCATCTGTGTGCCACACACAGTGGTTGGCTAAGTGGGAGGTCAAAGGATGAATAAGACAGTTAGAGAGACAACAGGATGGTTGGGCTCATGTCTCTCCTCTCCTAGATGAAAGCTCTCACCGAGAGGTTGCATCTTTCGGACTTGCACAGCACCCACTATGGTGCCTAATGATCTGTGTTCTTAACATACACTCATATCCATTTGGGAGTGGGGACAGACGAGGCGTACTTCCGCTTTGGGGCCTGTGCTGTGATTCATCCCGAGACTTCTGTTGGCCTAGGTTGCTGTCCCAAAGGCCTCCTGGTTTCTCACAGGTGCAGCTTCCCACGCCAAAAGGCAGACTTGTTTTAGTAACTGAGATGGACTCAGATGTGACTGAGTCTGGAGCTCACCCTGTTGCTCAATCGCGATTATTTATGGCAGACTGCAGATTTCTTCAGAAAAGTCCCCACAGCCGGCCTCAGGAAGCCCTGTTCAGAGGGGAGTTCTTATGTCAGTGTGTCCCGGCCAGGCAGCTTTGGAGAAGGAGGGAAGTCGTCTGGCTGGCTCACAGTCCCGTCATTCTAACCCTCCGTGATTGCACGTAGAGGCACAAGAGCTCAGTGGAGTGGGAGTGTTTGTTTCACATAAGGAATTCGGACTTGAGGGAGATGGAAAAGTCAGAAGATATGAACTCTACCCAAGACACAGGATCTGAAGGCTACCTGTGCCAGCCCAACTGCACCCCAGACCACCTAGGGATAGGTTCCTATTTCTGCTCCAATGGGACAAGATCGCTGGGGCAATTCCTTTGCTGATGTCTTTTTACCATCACACTTTATATGCTTCATATTCTGTGCCGAAGAGCCCAGAAGATGCTGTAGAGTTATTGCGAGGGGTCTGTGACTCGTGCAACAAGGCTTGTTGTAGATCAGATATATAATATTTCACACACGAATGTTCTACTCTTTTTCAAATGTGTGTAACTGCGGCTGTGATTAAACTATGGGGATTAATCGAGGTGCTGAATTCAGAGTGAATTGTTATTCCCCTGCCACTCCTGTCTCAAACCATTAAGCAGTTTTCAGTCTGTCTCCTAGCTCGCTCCCATCCCTTCCCATTTCTACCTCTTCAATCAGGAACTGGATCTGGTCAATGACTCCTTCATAAATCTCACCTATGTGTCCTTCCTTCCCCACAGCTGTCACCAAAGCCTGCCTTTCTTCACTCCACCACTGCAAGATGAAAGATGCAAGATTTCACCACCTGGTCTGTCTCTGAGGCCCTGTTCCAGATTATTTAGCACTCTGCCACCAAGTAAATCTTCCTACTGGTCTATACAATTCCTTGGCCTAAAAATACTTAGGCCTTCTGGTCTCCTGAACCAGGTGTTCACAATACCTCACAGGGTGGCATTAAGAACTACCTGTGTGACACAAAATGTCACCTTATCATTTACACTCCCTAATATTTTAAAAATAACTTAAACAATAAGATTGCCAGTCCCATTAAAATACCATGGTTTAGGGACTTCCCTGGAGGTCCATGGGTTAAAACTCCACACTCCCATTGCAGGGGGCATGGGTTTGATCCCTGGTCGGGGAACTCAGATCCCGCATGGTGCGCGGTACAGCCAAAAAAATAAGATAAAATACCATAATTTATAATTACCATGTAAAATTGTTTTATTATTTTATCATACCTTTCAGAATAAAAATGTTCAATAAATATGTGCAATGGAATTATGGACTGCAATGAAGAGAAAGCTTTTTTTTCATTTTCCCCAGGTCTCATTTTTTTTCAAGAACAAGTGGTCACCACTTATTCCTTGAATTAAGTTGCCCCCAATCCTAGTGTTCTACAGAGTGCTGTGCGCCAGAAAGTTCAGGAACTGCCGGCTTAGTTTACCAGTCCCAGGTCTGTAATTTCACCTTCACTATGCTTGGATGAGGGTGAGTGGAGAACCTTGTCCAAACAGGACCTGCTGGCTCCCTCTGGTGGACAGCAGGGAGAAAATACGCGGGAAGAAAAGTTGCTCTATGTATTGGCAAATGCTGTTGTATTGAAAGGGCCCCAAGAAACCTGATCTGCAAAATATGCTGAGACAGAGTTGTATTTTGCTGTGTATTGCAGAACGGATTTGGAAACCACTGGGGGTGGAGAATAAATAACTGGAAAGTGCTAATTAAAATACCAAATTTTGGCCGATGGTTTCAGTGCTTGCCTTTCCACTGGGGGCAATTTACTAGGAACAAACTGTCTGAGGATCTCTTTCTCTTCTCATGGTGGGAAGAGGAGCAGAACGATCCAGAGGGGTACCATGGTGAAGCTTCCTGCTCCTGGCAGGGATTTGAACCCAGGCGTGCCGGGGCAGCCTCACGGGGTCCAGGGGCTGCCTGGGCGTCGGCACAGGACACTGCATCTCTGGTGTCCTTCCTGCCGGTGGTTTCTCCTGACTGCCGTCAGCCTGCCCTCGAGGACGCTCAGCCTGGCCCGGTCACTCCCTGGTCCACACGTTGACCCTTCATGCCTCCCCCTTCTTCCTACTAGAAATGCGGGTGCAGAGGACAGGGCCCATGGGAGGGGTTCCTTCCTGGGAAAAGGGTGGGGGCAGAATGGGCATGATGAGCATGTCTGATATAGCCTGTTGTGCGTGAGATGCACCAAGTGTTTGGCGTGTTCTGCTTCTATGGCCGTGCCATGCGGTCCTTGATTTGCATGGCGGAGAGACAGCAACATCTGAACACACCTGACTGGTAGGACACTGGACAAGTCCCTGCTAGTGGCACCCGTCTTTATCTGGCCAAATCTGGCCTGCCTTCCTGGTCTTATTACAGGGCCCGTTTATTCCAGGAAGCCGTCCTTGAAGTCCCCCAAGGCAGGGGGAGGTGATTCTCCCATGTGACCCCCAGCCCACCGGCCGCACCCAGATTATTGAGCTGATCACTCTGTACTTGGCCAGTTTACTCGGCTGCCGCCACCATCAGGCTCCCTGACTCTGGCGGCAACTGTGCGTTACTCCTCTCTGCATCCCCAGGGCCTAGCGCCCTGCCTGGTACGCTGTGAGGGGTGTCAGGGAAGGCTTCCCATACCACAGAACTTCTGGGATGTGTCTTCAAGAATAAGAAGAGCGGGCTTTCCTGGTGGCACAGTGGTTGAGAGTCCACCTGCCGATGCAGGAAACACGGGTTCGTGCCCCGGTCCGGGAAGATCCCACTTGCCGCGGAGCGGCTGGGCCCGTGAGCCATGGCCGCTGAGCCTGCGCGTCCGGAGCCTGTGCTCCGCAACGGGAGAGGCCACAGCAGTGAGAGGCCCGCGAACCGCAAAAAAAAAAAAAAAAAAAAGTGAGAGTGGTCCCTAAATACCAGATTGTTAGTTTTTATGGGCTGGGTAATTTCATATGCTAATGAGCAGGAGGAATATTCTAACATCTTGGGTAAGGGGAGGGGATTTCCAGGAAGTGGGCCACCGCCCACTTTTCGACCTTATATGGTCAGCCTCGGAACTGTCATGGCGCTGGTGGGCGTGTTGTTTAGCTAATGTATTACAATGAGCCTATAATGAGGCTCAAGGTCTACAGGAAGTCGAATCTTCCATTATCTTGGGCCTAGTAGGTTCTAACCAGTTCTTGTCGTATCCTGTTCTTCTCAATTAATGGTTGTGCTCTGCCCCCTTCTTTCCTGTCTCAGAAGAGCAGAAAATGGCAAAAACCTGCTTCTGTGATTCCTCAGCTTCTCTGAAACCTGCTTGGCTTGTGCTGAAGCTCCGAAGAAAATTTCTTGGTGGAACTTTTCCCAGGGTGAGTTTCACCTGCCACGAAAACGCTCCGTGGAGCGTGTGCATGTGCGTATGTGAGTGTGAGCTGCTGGGAGGAGGTGTTGAGTTGTTTTTGGTTTTGTGAAAGGTACTTGTTTTCTCCATGTGCTCCTTACAGCATGTGGCAGCATGAAGTTCAAGTGAGCTCGCCGCGGCGTTGGTGCTTCGGAAACAGCGAGGGGATCACTGTCACGGGATTTTGGGACAGCAATTTAAACACGTTCCTGCCAGGAGAAACTTGGGTGAATTTCTCTTTTGCTGGTGGTGGTGGTAGTGGTGGAGTGACCTGAAGCTATTTTAGTTTGGTTTCAGTGTGACTTCCCTGATAAAGCCAGTTTCTTCCCTGGGCTGCTTGTGCCTAGGGGTTTTAGGGCCCATGGAAGTTCCACCGACAGGCTGGCTTGTTGAGTCGTGGGCTGGGCATGTGACTCCAGCTAGGGTTTGGGACTGAGGGGAAGCAAGTCCTGAGCTTGTTGGGGTCAGTGATCAGGTCCTTGAAAGCTGTGTGAGGGTCAGGATTTGGAGGAGAAGCGGGTTTGGGATTTGGAGGTGGACGTTCCTGCCCCACGTGCCCCTTCTTGGTAGCCTCGCTCACCTGCTCTGGATTCCTAAATGGTCCGTCTTCCACACAAAAGCGAATGCACATGTGGCAGATTGGTTTTAAAGACAGAGACCAGGGCTGAACTGACTGCAGGCTCTGTGATGGGACCTGGGCTTCTGCAGCTCTTTCCCCGGAGCCCCTGGATGGCTAGGCCTATCCTCTGTGCCTTGGAGTTACGTCCTGCTCAGTGACACCGAGGGGGCACAGGAAAGGGGGCGCTAGTCTTCACGGTTTTGCTGACTTTCTCATTTTAACTAATTTAAATGTAAATAGCCACATGCCTCTCGTGGCTCCCGTATTGAAGGGCCTCTGAGCCTCCGAACCTCCTCTTGGGGGGCGTTCAATGGACAGGAGTGATATCACAGACAGAAAAGCGTGTGTGCGGGGCGTGCTAACTCTCCGATGAATCATGCCTTCAGGGTGAGCGTCATAACAGCCCAACAGAGTCTCCAGAAGGCTCTTAAAGGGTGACCTTGGTGGTGAGGTTTTCAAATATCCTGACATACAGCTGTGGTGTTTTTTTTACTTCCTCTGTGTGTGTGTGGGGGGAGGGCTTTTGGCTACCCTGACACCACCTGTCTTCTGCAGCCAGCTCTCCCACAGCCGCAAATCATACTGTTCCAGAACAGGCCTAGTTTACTCTCTTGTCTTAGAAAGAAGTTTGGGGGATGGGGGTGGGCATGGAGGGGAGAAAGGAAGTTTTCCTTTTCATTATACCCTCCGCTCTGGTTTGAAATTTCCGTTGTGTACATGCATAACTTTTATCTAAATAAGTACATAAAATGATGATAGAGCCCCTTGTCTCAAGCCTTCATGGCATTAATATTGGCATGGAAAAGTGCTTGGGATATTTTGTTATGTGAAAAAAAGCAGGTCACAAAACCATATTTTTGGAGGACACACATATACGCAGTAAGGAAAGCCTTGATGGATAGGGGCTAAGTGCTGCTTTGTTTAGTGGGATTTTGGATGATTTTAAGTAATTTTTTTGTATTGTATTTCCTGATGTTTCTTCAGTGAACAGGCATCACTTGCGTTGTAAAAATAATAATGGGAACATAATTTACTACCACAGTGATCACAACAGAACTTTGTTCCTGGTTCAAGAAATAGGGTTAAATAACCAAATGAATACTTGAATGCTAAGTGTATATGGGCTATTTAGAAAACTTTAAATTAAAATTGAATAATAGGCATGGCGTTTGGAAAGGAGACAAAAAAATGCAACTCTCTCTTCGTAGTTACTATGTGATAGATCTATGAACTGTGGATATCTGGGAAACTATTCTTTTGCAGTTAATCAACTGGATTATTTTTTTCCAATGCAAATAAGCTTTATTACAGTTGAGAATTCTTATAAAAACTTACATCAGTTTTACATTAATTCTCACAAAGTTTCCATTGGTGGTTTATTCAGTCCTTGTTATTACTGATGTACAAGTTTTTGTCTGTTATTTGGTGTACATAAATATCCAGAGGTTACCATTTACTTCAGATGTATGCTTCTATGTAACATGTCTCCTATTATTCTGTTAGGATTCCATTCCTTTTTTTTTTTCAATTGAAGTATAGCTGATTTACAATGTTGGGTTAGTTTCAGGTGTACAGCAGAGTGATTCAGTTATATATATATGTATATATACATATATATATATTCTTTTTCAGATTCTTTTCCATTATAGGTTATTACAAGAAATTGATTATAGTTCCCTGTGCTATACAGTAGAACCTTGTTGCTTATCAACTGGATTGGTTTTGATTTCTTGCCGTTATTGGTTGAATTGTGGCCCCTCAAAATCTGTATGTCGAAGCCCTAAGCCCTTGTACCTCAGAATGTGAGTGTATGTGGAGATAGGGCTTTTAAAAAGGTAATTAAAGTAAAATGAGGTCATATGGGTAGGCCCTAATTGAATATGACTGGTGTCCTTATAAGCAGAGGTGGTTAGGACATAGACAACACAGACAGGATGACCACGTGAGGAAACAGCAAGAAGGTGGCCATCTGTCAGTCAAGGAGAGACACCTCAGAAGAAACCAATCCTGCCAATCCTTGATCTTGGACTTGTAGCTTCCAGAATTTTGAGAAAATAAATTTCTGTTATTTCAGCCACCCAGTCTGTGATATTTCATTCTGACAGCCCTAGGAAGCTAATATACTTGGGTTTTATGTGACTTGTTTTATTCAGGCCAAAGAGAAATTGAAGAATAATTTTTACTGGGCTCTTACTTGGGCCTGAAACCTGGCAGAAAAGTTTAGTCCTTGACTACTTGAGGGCTGTTTCTCTTCAAACCTTTGGGGACAGTGACATCTAGTGGTCCTTTCTTTTATATACGCCTTTCCGTGGTTCTCAGTCTGGCTGCACATAGGAATCACCTGGGGAGATTTAAAAAATCCCTATGTCCGGGTGGCACCACAAATTATACCAGAATCTCTGGGAGTGGGACCCAGGCAGCAGTATTTTTTTTTTTTTTTTTTTTTGCGGTACGCGGGCCTCTCACTGCTGTGGCCTCTCCCGTTGCGGAGCACAGGCTCCGGACGCGCAGGCTCAGCGGCCATGGCTCACGGGCCCAGCCGCTCCGCGGCATGTGGGATCTTCCCGGACCGGGTCAGGAACCCGTGTCCCCTGCATTGGCAGGCGGACTCTCAACCCCTGCGCCACCAGGGAAGCCCGGCAGCAGTATTTTTTAAAGCTTCCTACATTAATCCAAAGTGCGGCCAAGGTTGAGAACCAGAGCTTTCAGTGGGTTCCCCTGCTAAGTGGTGAGAACACAGTTCAACGAAAATAATTCTGGGTAGTAAAAATATGAGCTCATATCATGATGTAATTTCTCACAATATGAAAATGTTTGTTAATTTACGTACTTATATATTGTTCCTCTGCCTCCAAAGAAAGGTAAACTATACAAGAGATGGGGGGCACCATGGTCTGGTTCACTGTTGGGTCTCATGGGTCTGCAACAGTGCTAGACAGAGTCTGGGCTCATAATAGCTCTTGTGAAATGAATGAACAAAAATATAGCCTGATCTCTGGCTGTGTCGACTGTAAATATGATACTCATGTGATGGAAAACAGCAGTCTCACTTCAGAGTTTAGAACATGTTATATTGGGTTCAGTTCAAAGTGAATGGAATGGAATATTATAGGAAGACATCTCTTGGTCTGTCATATAACACATGGATTGATTTCTTGGAATCTTTTCCACCTCTGATACTAGGAAAGGATTTTCTGAGGTTCAATTTTGTGGCAAGTTCTCATTGTCTACTAAGTGTTTTAGTTAAAAAGAACTGTTAAAACTATTGTCTTTTCCTCTGTGCCCCCCTCCCATTGCCTTTAGGCTTAGAAGGTTCTCTGTTATTTCAAAAGCAGTTAAATGTTTATTTAAAGGTTTTCTAGTTTTTAAATTGTTTCTTTTTATTGGCTTAACATATCTGAAATTAATTTTTTGCATATGATTCATAGTGAATATATAAAGATTTTCTTAAATCCAAGAGCTAATCTTGTCCACTTGATTTGTGAATACACCATCCCTTTTCCTGATTTGGGATGCTTCCTTTATCCTGAATTAGTCCTTTTATATACTAATGTGAAAGATGTTAGATTGAGGCTTTTCCTGGTAAAGTGATGGGAGATAAATCTGCATTGTCTTTAAAGGAAGTCCTTGGGAACCTGCTTCTTGACCATTGGATGTCCTTAAAAAACAGTCAGAAAGGAGAGAAAGAAAAGAACAAGACTGTGTGAAGAGATTTCTTTGGAGAGGACTGTTACTGTGTTCTGGGCCCCCAGGCTCCCTCTTTGGGAAGAGGGGGAGGTGCTTCCTTCTAACCCCCAACGGGAGACACTGGGAGAACTTTGAAAAGTGCTTCCCATGGAGGAGACACAGAGGATCAGTGCCAACTCAAGGTAGAGTGTGGACACCTACCTGGAAATCTAAGGGACCAGGGGAGTCTATTTGTCCCCATACCCCAAGGTTGTATAGGGCACAGGATGTGTGAGTGTGTCTCAAGGACTAGATAGGGGGCTGGCTGGAAAGGAAAGAAGAGGTGGGCTTCTTGTGGTTTAAAACACATTCACAAATTTTTTACTGCTTCTCCCTCTGAGAGATGATGCTTAATTCCCCTCTGCTCGAGTGTGGGCTGGACTTAGTGACTTGCTTCTAGTGAGTATAGAATATGGTGGAAGTAAAAGTGTGAGACCTTCAAGACTAGGTCATAAAAGGAGTTGTGGCTTCCTCCCTGCTCTCTCTCTAGGGTCACTGGCTCTGGGGGAAGCCAGCTGCCATATGGTGAAGACGCCCAGTCAGCCCTGTGGTTGGGCTGTCAGATAAAATACAGGATGCCCAGTTACATTTGAATTTCAGAGAAAAAATGAATACTTTTCTAGCTTAAGTATTTCCCAAATATTACAATGACTGCATACTTGTTTCGGAGTTGAGACTTTATTTGGGATTTATAGCGACTTAGGATCGTCTTTGACCTATGAGTGGGCAAAAATACTGGTGGCATTTTCCTCTGAGAAAGGGGGTGATACCTTTCTAAGTAAAACTTGAAGGGATGGTGGGAGACAACAATGATGTTGTTTTTATTGCTGTAATCCGGGCATCTTGCTTGTTCAATATACTGATTGCATTATGACTGATTTGAGGGTTTTCTTGATTGTTAGGGCTCCCTCTTAAAATGCTCCCCATTAAAATGCTGTGTCTTAATTAGAGCCTTTTTGTTGGTTGCAAATAATAGAACCCTCCTCAAACCAGCTTAAACAGAAAAGATAATTTACTGTAAGGATACATAAGGTGGCTCTGCTAGTAGGCATTCAATATTTTGGTGTTCTCTCACACATTCAGTACCCTGGGATGTGGTAGGTCTTGGTACATACTTGATATATAAATAAATCAATGAGCAAATGAAAGACCCCACTCAGATATTTGAGCCAGCCAGAGGCAGTGTCTCTTTCTCCCAGGCAGGAGTTGTATCAATACAGGTTTATTTTCACAACTTCATTCCTTTTCACCACTCGCCAGTAAAATGCTGCAGCAAAATCACCCATTATATATACAGTGGAATATTATTCAGCCTTAAAAAGAAGGAAATTCTGTCACATGCTACGACATAGATTATCGAGGACATTATGTTGAATGAAGTAAGTCAGTTACAAAAAGACAAATACTGTATGATTCCACTTATGCGAGGTTATCTAAAGTAGTCAGACTCTTAGAAACAGAAGGTAGAATGATGGTTACTAAGGGCTATGGGAGGGGGAAAGAGGGAGATGCTGTTCAATGTGTATAGAGTTTCAGTTTTGCAAGGTGAAGTGTTCCAGAGATGTGTTGCACAACAATGTGCATATATAGTGAACACTAATGCACTGCACACTTAAAAATGGCTAAGATGGTACATTTTATGTTCTGGATTTTTTTTTTTTTTTGCGGTATGCGGGCCTCTCACTGTTGCGGCCTCTCCCGTTGCGGAGCACAGGCTCCGGACGCGCAGGCTCAGCGGCCATGGCTCACGGGCCCAGCCGCTCCTTGGCATGTGGGATCTTCCCGGACTGGGGCATGAACCCGTGTCCCCCGCATCGGCAAGTGGACTCTCAACCACTGTGCCACCAGGGAGGCCCTATGTTCTGTATTTTTAACACAATAAAGAAAAAGGTAATTAGTGGGAATTAAAAAAAATTTTCCATGTGGGTTACAACTTCAGAGAATTAACTGGGTTTAGGAGCCAGGGCTCAGGTGGCTTCTCTCTTTCATTGTTTTGTGCTGATTTATGAGACTCTTACCTACTTGTCTCAGAAGGTAACCTTGTTATCAAATTCTGAGACTCCCCATCGGATCCCCTATGCTGTCTGAACCTCCAGCCCAGCATGGCACTTGGCTGGCCCTGTGCTGCTTCTCCCAGGCTGACATGGAAGGAAGGGTAGATGCCCAGAGCCCAGATCACAGCCTGGGATCCAGGGCTTTGGTCCTTAGGCAGCGGGCAGACCCTGAAACAGCAGGAACCAAGGTTCCACTTAGTGGTGTAAACGGTCGCGGTGGGTTTTCTGCATTCTTCTGCAGAGCCTCCTGCTTTTTAATTATGAGACTCCTGAGTTACGTTCCTGTCCCTTTATACAGAGCTGTGTCACTCAGTGCCTTCTGTCAATGCCCACCTGAGCCACAGGCAAATGGCTCTCTCCAGCTCTGCAAGGTGCCCTCACACCTAGTTTCTCACCCCTCCTGCCTTCTCTGGCTCCCCTCTGAGTCTGCCTCTTCCCTGGGCCTGCCAGCCGGTTAGCACCTTTGCAGGACAGAAGGCAAGGTCTTAGGAGCCATGCTGGAGAACAAAGGAGGCTGATGCCCTCCCTGCCCTGTCTCCCTTCTCTCTCTGCAGGATTCTCCCCTTTTCTGACAAACCCATCTCAGAGCTGGCTGTGCAATATCTAGGAAGAGTAACCACGTCCCCTTTCTCCTGCTCTCTGCTCCCCGCTTCCTGGGAGGACCCTGTGTTAGGTATGTTTTTTTTTTCAGGCAATGTTTAATGTCACATCCCCACACTTTCCTCCTGACTCTAATTTCATATTACTTTTAAAACCAAGGAAAATTATCCTTGAAGATGTGACTATAAGCTTAGGGGGAAAAAAACTTAAAAAATCATGAGAGTAGGAAGTGTTCATTGTAAGAATAGTTAGGAAATAGAGATAAGGGAGAGGGAGAAAAATAAACACCAACCATAAAAATGTGCCACCCAGAGATATTCCGAGATCAGCCTGGTCTGCCAAGAGCAAGAGCCTGAGAGGAAGCAGGAGCCGGGGACTGGGGACCGAAGCAGGGTAGGGACAGCCAAGAGAAGGATGCGCGTTGCCTCTGGCCACTGCTAAGGGCACCTGGGAGCTTGAGCCACTCCGACTGCTCGAGAGGCCTGGGGTGTAGGAAGTCCATACTGGGACGTTTGTCTGGGAGAAGGGAGGGGAGGCACTTGTCCACTGGCTTTTGTCTCCCACTGTTGGGACATTTGCTCTATGGGCAAATCACTTTGCCTGTACTTCTGGGTCATGCATGCATGAACACTGAGTGAGAGCATCAGTGCAAAAACAGAGAAGGAGGACCTGTATGGGCCTGAGTTTGATGCTATAGGGACTGGTCTGGGTGGACTAAGAGACAGGTGAGACCAAGAAAATCTGGAGTGCCACACAAGAGGCATCTGGTATACCTACCATTTCCTTTAGGTATCCAGCAGTTACTCTGAGCCAGGTGCAGTGCAAAGTGTTTTACACAGATAATCTAAGTTCATCCTCTTGTAACCCTAGGAGGAGGTCCTGTTATTATCCTGACTTTAGAGGTTAGAAAGTTGAGGTTCAGAAAGGCTAAGTTTGCTCAGATGACCAGTTAAAAAGTGGCAGAGGGCTTCCCTGGTGGCGCAGTGGTTGAGAGTCCGCCTGCTGATGCAGGGGACACGGGTTTGTGCCCTGGTCCGGGAGGATCCTGCATGTTGCGGAGCGGCTGGGCCCGTGAGCCATGGCCGCTGAGCCTGCACGTCCGGAGCCTGTGCTCCGCAATGGGAGAGGCCACAACAGTGAGAGGCCCGCGTCCTGCAAAAAAAAACCCACAAGTGGCAGATCTAGGATCCGAGCCCGAGCTGTCTAAATCTGGTCCCACTCATTTTCCGCCTTTATAATCAGCGCATGCTGATCACTTGGGCTTGCCTAGCATCTGATCTGGCTTCAGGTGGGTTGGATTGAGTGATTCTCTGTCTGTCTCTCTGTTTAGCCTTCTGTGATGTCCACTGCATTTCAAGTCAGCCAACAACCCCCAAAGCCATGTGCTTTCCCGCCCATGTCCGGGGGACAGAGATAGAAGGGTTTCCACTGGGTATTCCAAGTTGTCTCCTGATTGGCCCAGCCCAGGTGGCCTGCTTACTCATGAACTGTGATGAGGGGAATGGGATGAGTCAAGGTTGGAGTGGGACCCACTTTCCCTAAATAATGAGCAGAGAAGCAACGGATCCTTGATAATCTGGGCTTGGTTAGGAAGGGGAAGTGGGGGATGGATGCCGGGTAGGCACCCTTTGACCATTTGGACATTCTTTCCTCAGACTTTCAGTTTTGAGCAGACCATGCATGAGTGGAAGGAACAGTTGGAATGGTCATTGAAGAGGTGGTGTGCTGGCCCAGACTCCCTCCTGGGACTCCCTTGTTGAACGGCCTACCTTCTGACCTCCCCTAAGCCTGGTTCTCTGGTCTTCTGTCTAATCTAGAAACAATCCTCTCCTCCCTCCCTGATACTTATTTATTTATAGTAAGACATTTAAAAAAATAATTAATTAATTTATTTTTGGCTGTGTTGGGTCTTTGTTTCTGTGTGATGGCTTTCTCTTAGTTGCAGCAAGCGGGGGCCACTCTTCATTGCGGTGCGCGGGCCTTTCACTGTTGCGGCCTCTCTTGTTGCGGGGCACAGGCTCCAGACGCACAGGCTCAGTAGTTGTGGCTCACGGGCCCAGTTGCTCCGCGGCATGTGGGATCCTCCCAGACCAGGGCTGGAACCCGCGTCCCCTGCATTGGCAGGCAGACTCTCAACCACTGTGCCACCAGGGAAGCCCTATTCTTTTAATAAAGTCCTCTTTGCCTCAGTTCATCGGATAAGGTTTTACTGCTTTTCACCCAGAGCCCTGACTGAGTGATGTCAGGGCTCTGAGGACACCCAATAAATTCCACCCTACCTCCCCCCCTGGGTCCAGAACAGTCAGAAATATGGCCAAGAGTATAAACAGAGACTAGGACGTCTTATTTATTGCAGATAAATGAAAAGTTGGAGATGTAATTTAGTGTGAGAGCCACATGGGGCTACAAACTGAACCCCAGAATTGGACAGATGTAGCCAACCAGGCATAGATGGCAGTAGACTGGGTGAGACTCCTGGCTCAGCAGGCAGTGGAGACTGTGTGCTCACTGCAGCCAGATCACTCCCAGGAGTAAGAAGGGAGAGCAGGCCAAGTAGACCTCTGTTACTCTTCTCAGACTTACCAACCAGATAAATCACTCCTCTTCCCTGGAGATGGAATGAGTTAAAGGGAACGGAGAGAGACCAGGAGATTTTACTGATAGTCCCTCCTCAAGGAAACCTGCAGTGGAGAAGAGGTATTCTCTCCTAACAGAGATGTAGCATCTCCCGGTTATTTCTACCCATCCATCCATCCATCCATCCATCCATCCATCCATCCATCCATCCACCCATCCACCTATCCACCTATCCACCTATCCACCTGTTTACCCATCCATCCATCCACCCACCCATCCACCCATCCACCCATCCACCTGTTTACCCATCCACTCATCCATTCATCCATCTACCCATCTACCCGTCCACCCATCCACTCATCCATCCATCCACCCACCCATCTATCCATCCATCCACCCAGTCCTTCATTCATACACCATCCATCCATCCATCCACCCCACCCCCATTCATCCATTTATCCACCCACTTCCTCATTCCTCTACCGCCCCATCCACCCAGCTCACATCCACCCACCTTCCATCCATCCATCCACCCACTCCCTCATCCATCCGCTCACCTGTTCATCTATCCACCCCCACCCACCCCTCCACCCACCCTCATCCACCCACCCTCCATCCATCCATCCATTTACCCATCCACTCCTCCATTCATCTATCCATCCATCCACCCACCCCCTCATTCACCTATCTATCTATCTGTCTCACAAAAATGGACTCATACTGTTTATCCTATTTGTACTTCCTTTCCTCCTCTAACAATATGTCATGAATATTACTCTATATCAGTAGAGTAATTGTCACATTTCTTTAAGTAGCTACCTGGTATTCCATTGTTTGATTTATCATAATTTATTAAATAATTTCCAATTTTGAATATTTAGACACTTTCCAAATTTTCACCATTAAAAATTATGTCCATGTCTTTGATTACATCCCTGATGATTTCCTTAGAATATATTCATATATTATTAAATAATTATGAGATTACTAATTTTTGAAGTGATTATTGAGTCAAAAGAAATGCATATTTTAAGGGTTTTAATGTACTTCCTGAATTTCTTTGCAGAAACATTGTGTTAAATTATATTTTTACCAGTAATATGTGAGAAAATCTCTGCCCATTTAAGAAAATCTTATCTGGTAGGAAAAACTTACTGATTTAATTTGCACTTCTTGATTAATAAAGTTGACTATTATTTACGTATTCATATATTTATCATTCATTTTCCTGCTTTTGTCTCTTTTACTTTTATGGTGCTGTTTCTTTAAACAAAAATTTTTTTTTGGCTGCATTGGGTCTTCGTTGCTGCACACGGGCTTACTCTAGTTGTGACGAGTGGGTGCTACTCTTATTTTTTTGCGGTACGTGGGCCTCTCACTGTTATGGCCTCTCCCGTTGCAGAGCACAGGCTCCGGACGTGCAGGCTCAGCGGCCATGGCTCACGGGCTTAGCTGCTCCACAGCACGTGGGATCTTCCCGGACCGGGGCACGAACCCGTGTCCCCTGCATCGGCAGGAGGACTCTCAACCACTGCGACACCAGGGAAGCCCGGGTGCTACTCTTCGTTGCAGTGCGTGGGCTCTAGGGCTCTCATTGCAGTGGCTTCTCTTGTTGTGGAACACAGGCTCTAGGCTCATGGGCTTCAGTAGTTGCAGCATGTGGGCTCAGTAGTTTTTCAGCGCGTGGGCTCTAGAGCGCAGGCTTAGTAGTTGTGGCGCACAGGTTTAGTTGCTCTGCGGCATGTGGGATCTTCCTGGACCAGGGATCAAACCCATGTCCCCTGCACTGGCAGGGGGATTCTTAACCACTGCACCACCAGGGAAGTGCCTCTTTTTCTTATTGAGTAAACAGGTCTATGTATGTTAAGGACATTAACCTATTGCTTGTCAAATATGTTGCAAGTATATACAAGTATACACTTGTGGTGTATATTTGAATTTTATTTAATATCTTTGACCTTAAAATGAACTTGCATATGGCCTAGAAGTCTTCTCCTTTATAATTCTCATCTTTGATATTGTGTCTGTGGGGTCTATAGTTTTAAAATTAATTAATGTTTTTATTTAAAATTTTTTTATTAATTTTAATTTTTTTGGCCAAGCCACACAGCTTGTGGGACTTTAGTTCCCTGACCAGGGATTGAACCCAGGCCCTCGGCAGTGAGAGTGCAGAGTCCTAGAGTCCTAACCAGTGGACCGAAGGGGAATTCCCTATAATTTTTTTAAAAGAGGATATCAAATCTCTATGAAGCTCTAAATATGGGGCAATATGCTTTGTCTGAATACCTTGTACCTTTGCCCATCAAATAATTTCTCTTCCAGAGCTTTCATAAACATTTTTATTTTCCTTTAGGAAAGCATCCTTGAAATCTACAAGTTAGCACTGTCAGTTAGCACTGACTACATAAACACTGTTTGCACAATTCTCCCTCTCAGTTCTCTATATTCCTGATTTAAAACTGATCATCAACGGAGGATGTAATAAGGAGTTGAAACATTAATTTTCCAATAAGGTATTAAGTCAAGCACCCTACACTCAGGCAGTTTATAAATTCATTCGTTTAACTGCATAAAGCAACAGATTCTCTGACCCCTGCTCAGGGGGGAGAATTATGGGTTCAGATCCCAAGCTAGAAATTGCCGGGGCTATCATGAAGCTATTTTCTCCTTTTGCTAACAATTATCAGCACTTCCCACACAGAGATCAGTGGGAACCGGGCACTGGAAAGAGGACAGTGGACACTTTGCTGAGGCTAATATTTTCTCACAACTATTTCGATTAACTCCAGTGATCCTGTAAATTAGTTACTATATTGTCATTGAGGCCTTTGAACTGGATCCTATGAAATATGCTTGGGATTTTTTCACTGTCCTTTAGTTCCTATTATGTCTACAGTTTTCAAAGATGGTTATTGTAAAAGGATATCCTGTGGGGATGTCTCTGCCCTCCTCATCAAGTTCCAGAGATGCCACCAGACATGTCTTGGTGTACCTGAAGTCCCCAGGTTCCTCAAAGGCAGGGGTGTGGTTTCAAAAGAGGCCAGGGATGCGTTTCTTTATTTTCTTTCGGGGGTTTCCAAATAGCCATCTCAGAAAGATCCCGTGGGTAGTCTACTTTTATATAAGCCTTTCTTGCAAGCTTCCTTGGAGGAAGTTCACATTTACTTTTATACTTACTTTTAGGGAAGTTGTTCTATTTCCAGGTCTTGATATAATACACTTTACATCTTACATATCAAGAGCCCTCTGTGGCATTTCCAGGCTTGACTGGAAATCTGGACTTTTTCTCTTAATTGCTTAATAAACAGCACAGCTCCACTGATAAGTGCATCACAGCCACAGAACTGAGGACTGGAAAGGGATCTTCAGGGTTATCTTGGACAGCTCTGGGGGGAGGGGATGGAGTGGACACCTGTAAGGACCATGAGGCTCCAAGTCCAGGTAGAGGCTATAGTAAGACCTGGGGCTTGGGGAGGTGATGATATGTACAGTCTGCAATGGTGTGTGTGTGTGTGTGTGTGTGTGTGTGTGTGTGTGTGTGTGTGTGTGTGTGTGTGTGTGTGTTGGGTGAGTGTTACAGTGGTGGATGTCTACAGTATTCAGTGTATTAGGTTCCTATTGCTGCTGTAGCAAATGACCTCAAACTTAGTGGCTTAGCACAACACAAATTTCTTCTCTTATGGTTATGGAAGTCAGAAGTCCTAAAATCAAGCTTTTGACAGTTCTGGAGATCAGAAGTTTAAAATCAAGATGTCAGCTGGGCTGTGTTCATTCTGGAGGATCTAGGGAAGAAGCTGTTTCCTAGCCTTTTCATGCTTCTGGAAGCTTGAAATGAATTGGCATGAATTCAGGCATGAATTGGCTTGTAGCCTCCCTCCATCTTCAAAGCTGGCAGAATAGCATATTCAAAGCTCTCTGATTCTCAGACCTCTGCTTCTGTCATCACATCTTCTCTGACTCTGATACTCCTGCTTTCCTCTTATAAAGATCCTTGTGACTACACCGAGCCCACCTGGATAATCCGGACCCTTAACTATCACATCTGCAAAGTCTCTTGCTATGTAAGGTTACATAAGCATAGGTTCTAACACAATTACAGGGATTAGGATGTGGTCATCTTTGGGGACCGTTATGCTGTCTTCCACATTCAGTGTGACAGATTTTCTCCACCTTTTGCTTTATTGCAAAGATCCTTGGAGAAATGAGGGTGATGATGATGGTGATAATTTATAACACCTTCCATGAGATGGTGATATACCATTTATAAAACACTTATGACTTATTTCAATTTCACTGAATTTCAACTAAAGTGTAGTTGGAAGAGCACTAGGACTTTGAATCAAGAGCTCTGATTTCGTCACTTGACATCCGTATGACCTTCAGACAATTTATTTAAGTTGTCTAAGTATTGAGGCTCAGTATTCCCATCTGTAAATTGGGGGAATGTTGTGATCAGTGGGAAAAATTAGATAGATTCTGGGCAAATTGAGAATCTTGGAGTGCCTTGAGGGAGAATTTCATTTGGGACTATGCTTTCACAGTCTAGATGAATTTACAAACTCTTCACAGTCTAGGATGAATTTACAAACTTGTCCAGAAAGTTTTTGTTCTGTTTCTCATTCTCTATTTGTATTAGTTCCGACTGTCTGAAAAGCAGACACCAAGATGGGATTAGACATTCACGAGATGTATTGGAGAAAATGCTTGTGGGGTGGAATGGGGAGGGGGTGGAGGAGGTTGGGAGAGCCATCAGGCACAGTGCAGATCTGACCCCTGAGGAGCAAAGAGCCAGGTGGTGGGAGCTGGGTGTTGCTGGAGGAGGAGAGTAGTTACGGGTGAGATGGGTTGGAATCCTATCGTTTTTTGTTTTTTATTTTACATCTTTATTGGAGTATAATTGCTTTACAATGGTGTGTTAGTTTCTGCTTTATAACAAAGTGAATCAGTTATACATATACATATGTTCCCATATCTCTTCCCTCTTGCGTCTCCCTCCCTCCCACCCTCCCACCCTCCCTATCCCACCCCTCCAGGTGGTCACAAAGCACCGAGCTGATCTCCCTGTGCCATGCGGCTGCTTCCCACTAGCTATCTACCCTACGTTTGGTAGTGTATATATGTCTATGCCTCTCCCTCACTTTGTCACAGCTTACCCTTCCCCCTCCCCATATCCTCAAGTCCATTCTCTAGTAGGTCTGTGTCTTTATTCCTGTCTTACCCCTAGGTCCTTCATGACATTTTTTTTTCTTAAATTCATATATATGTGTTAGCATGTGATATCTGTCTTTCCCTTTCTGACTTACTTCACTCTGTATGACAGACTCTAGATCTACACACCTCATTACAAATAGCTCAATTTCGTTTCTTTTTATGGCTGAGTAATATTCCACTGTATATATGTGCCACATCTTCTTTATCCATTCATCCGATGATGGGCACTTAGGTTGTTTCCATCTCCGGGCTATTGTAAATAGAGCTGCAATGAACATTTTGGTACATGACTCTTTTTGAATTATGGTTTTCTCAGGGTATATGCCAGGTAGTGGGATTGCTGGGTCATATGGTAGTTCTATTTGTAGTTTTTTTTTTTTTTATATTTGTAGTTTTTTAAGGAACCTCCACACTGTTCTCCACACTGGCTGTATCAATTTACATTCCCACCAACAGTGCAAGAGGGTTCCCTTTTCTCCACACCTTCTGCAGCATTTATTGTTTCTAGATTTTTTGATGATGGCCATTCTGACTGGTGTGAGATGATATCTCATTGTAGTTTTGATTTGCATTTCTCTACTAATTAGTGATGTTGAGCATTCTTTCATGTGTTTGTTAGCAGTCTGTATATCTTCTTTGGAGAAATGTCTATTTAGGTCTTTTGCCCATTTTTGGATTGGGTTGTTTATTTTGTTGTTATTGAGCTGCATGAGCTGCTTATAAATTTTGGAGATTAATCCTTTGTTGCTTCATTTGCAAATATTTTCTCCCATTCTGAGGGTTGTCTTTTTGTCTAGTTTATGGTTTCCTTTGCTGTGCAAAAGCTTTGAAGTTTCATTAGGTCCCATTTGTTTATTTTTGTTTTTATTACCATTTCTCTAGGAGGTGGGTCAAAAAGGATCTTGCTGTTATTTATGTCATAGAGTGTTCTGCCTATGTTTTCCTCTAAGAGTTTGATAGTTTCTGGCCTTACATTTAGGTCTTTAATCCATTTTGAGCTTATTTTTGTGTATGGTGTTAGGGAGTGATCTAATCTCATACTTTTACATGTAGCTGTCCAGTTTTCCCAGCACCACTTATTGAAGAGGCTGTCCTTTCTCCACTGTACATTCCTGCCTCCTTTATCAAAGATAAGGTGACCATGTGTGCGTGGCTTTATCTCTGGGCTTTCTATCCTGTTCCATTGATCTTTCTGTTTTTGTGCCAGTACCATAATGACTTGATTACTGTAGCTTTGTAGTATAGCCTGAAGTCAGGGAGCCTGATTCCTCCAGCTCCATTTTTTGTTCTTAAGATTGCTTTGGCTATCCGGGGTCTTTTGTGTTTCCATACAAATTGTGAAATTTTTTGTTTTAGTTCTGTGAAAAATGCCAGTGGTAGTTTGATAGGGATTGCATTGAATCTGTAGATTGCTTTGGGTAGTAGAGTCATTTTCACAATGTTGACTCTTCCAATCCAAGAACATGGTATATCTCTCCATCTATTTGTATCATCTTTAATTTCTTTCATCAGTGTCTTATAATTTTCTGCATACAGGTCTTTTTTCTCCTTAGGTAGGTTTATTGCTAGATATTTTATTCTTTTTGTTGCAGTGGTAAATGGGAGTGTTTTCTTGATTTCATGTTCAGATTTTTCATCATGAGTGTATAGGAATGCCAGAGATTTCTGTGCATTAATTTTGTATCCTGCTACTTTACCAAATTCATTGATTAGCTCTAGTAGTTTTCTGGTAGCATCTTTAGGATTCTGTATGTATAGTATCATGTCATCTGCAAACAGTGACAGCTTTACTTCCTCTTTTCTGATTTGGATTCCTTTTATTTCCTTTTCTTCTCTGATTACTGTGGCTAAAACTTCCAAAACTATGTTGAATAAGAGTGGTGAGAGTGGGCAACCTTGTCTTGTTCCTGATCTTAGTGGAAATGCTTTCAGTTTTTCACTATTGAGGACGATGTTGGCTGTGGGTTTGTCATATGTGGCCTTTATTATGTTGAGGAAAGTTCCCTCTATGCCTACTTTCTGCAGAGTTTTTATCATAAATGGGTGTTGAATTTTGTCAAAAGCTTTCTCTGCATCTATTGAGATGATCATATGGTTTTTCTTCTTCAGTTTTTTAATATGGTGTATCACGTTCATTTATTTGTGTATATTGAAGAATCCTTGCATTCCTGGAATAAACCCCACTTGATCATGGTGTATGATCCGTTTAATGTGCTGTTGGATTCTGTTTGCTAGTATTTTGTTGAGGATTTTTGCATCTATGTTCATCAGTGATATTGGCCTGTAGTTTTCTTTCTTTGTGACATCCTTGTCTGGTTTTGGTATCAGGGTGATGGTGGCCTTGTAGAATGAGTTTGGGAGTATTCCTCCCTCTGCTATATTTTGGAAGAGTCTGAAAAGGATAGGTGTTAGCTCTTCTCTAAATGTTTGTTAGAATTCACCTGTGAAGCCATCTGGTCCTGGGCTTTTGTTTGTTGGAAGATTTTCAATCACAGTTTCAATTTCATTGCTTGTGATTGGTCTGTTCATATTTTCTATTTCTTCCTGGTTCAGTCTTGGCAGGTTGTGCATTTCTAAGAATTTGTCCATTTCTTCCAGGTTGTCCATTTTATTGGCATAGAGTTGCTTGTAGTAATCTCTCATGATCTTTTGTATTTCTGCAGTGTCAGTTGTTACTTCTCCTTTTTCATTTCTAATTCTATTGATTTGAGTCTTCTCCCTTTTTTTCTTGATGAGTCTGGCTGATGGTTTATTAATTTTGTTTATCTTCTCAAAGAACCAGCTTTTAGTTTTACTGATCTTTGCTATCGTTTCCTTCATTTCTTTTTCATTTATTTCTGATCTGATTTTTATGATTTTCCTTCTGCTAATTTTGGGGTTTTTTTGTTCTTCTTTCTCTAATTGCTTTAGGTGCAAGTTTAGGTTGTTTATTCGAGATGTTTCCTGTTTCTTATGGTAAGACTGTATTGCTATAAACTTCTCTCTTAGAACTGTTTTTGCTGCATCCCATAGATTTTGGGTTGTCGTGTCTCGATTGTCATTTGTTTCTAGGTATGTTTTTATTTCCTCTTTGATTTCTTCAGTGATCACTTTGTTATTAAGTAGTGTATTAAGTAGTGTATTGTTTACACACTCCATGTGTTTGTATTTTTTACAGATCTTTTCCTGTAATTGATATCGAGTCTCATAGTGTTGTGGTCGGAAAAGGTACTTGATACAATTTCAATTTTCTTAAATTTACCAAGGCTTGATTTGTGACCCAAGATATGATCTATCCTGGAGAATATTCCACGAGCACTTGAGAAAAATGTGTTTTCCGTTGTTTTTGGATGGAATGTCCTATAAATATCAATTAAGTCCATCTTGTTTAATGTATCATTTAAAGCTTGTGTTTCCTTATTTATTTTCATCTTGGATGATCTGTCCATTGGTGAAAGTGGGGTGTTAACGTCCCCTACTATGAATGTGTTACTGTCAATTTCCCCTTTTATGGCTGTTAGTATTTGCCTTATGTATTGAGGTGCTCCTATGTTGGGTGCATAAATATTTACAATTGTTATATCTTCTTCTTGGATCGATCCCTTGATCATTATGTAGTGTCCTTCTTTGTCTCTTCTAATAGTCTTTGTTTTAAAGTCTATTTTGTCTGATATGAGAATTGCTACTCCAGCTTTCTTTTGGTTTCCATTTACATGAAATACCTTTTTCCATTCCCTCACTTTCAGTCTGTATGTGTCTCTAGGTCTGAAGTGGGTCTCTTGTAGACAGCATATATATGCGTCTTGTTTTTGTATCCATTCAGCCAATCTGTGTCTTTTGGTGGGAGCATTTAGTCCATTTACATTTAAGGTAATTATTGATATGTATGTTCCTATTCCCATTTTCTTAATTGTTTTGGGTTCGTTATTGTAGGTCTTTTCCTTCTCTTTTGTTTCTTGCCTATAGAAGTTCCTTTAGCAGTTGTAAAGCTGGTTTGGTGGTGCTGAACTCTCCCAGCTTTTGCTTGTCTGTAAAGGTTTTAATTTCTCCATCAAATCTGAATGAGATCCTTGCTGGGTAGAGTAATCTTGGTTGCAGGTTTTTCTCCTTCAACACTTTCAATATGTCCTGCCAGTCCCTTCTGGCTTGCAGAGTTTCTGCTGAAAGATCAGCTGTTAACCTTATGGGGATTCCCTTGTGTGTTATTTGTTGTTTTTCCCTTGCTGCCTTTAATATGTTTTCTTTGTATTTAATTTTTGACAGTGTGATTAATATGTGTCTTGGCATATTGCTCCTTGGATTTATCCTGTATGGGACTCTCTGTGCTTCCTGGACTTGATTAACTATTTCCTTTCCCATATTAGGGAAGTTTTCAACTATAATCTCTTCAAATATTTTCTCAGTCCCTTTCTTTTTCTCTTCTTCTTCTGGAACCCCTATAATTCCAATGTTGGTGCATTCAATATTGTCCCAGAGGTCTGTGAGACTGTCCTCAGTTCTTTTCATTCTTTTCTCTTTATTCTGCTCTGCATTAGTTATTTCCACTATTTTATCTTCCAGGTCACTTATCCGTTCTTCTGCCTCAGTTATTCTGCTATTGATCCCATCTAGAGCATTTGTAATTTCATTTATTGTGTTGTTCATCGTTGTTTGTTTCATCTTTAGTTCTTCTAGGTCCTTGTTAAATATTTCTTGCATTTTGTCTATTCTATTTCCAAGATTTTGGATCATCTTTACTATCATTATTCTGAATTCTTTTTCAGGTAGACTGCTATTTCCTCTTTATTTGTTAGGTCTGGTGGGTTTTTATCTTGCTCCTTCATCTGCTGTGTGTTTTTCTGTCTTCTCATTTTGCTTATCTTACTGTGTTTGGGGTCTCCTTTTTGCAGGCTGCAGGTTCGTAGTTCCTGTTGTTTTTGTTGTCCTTCGCCAGTGGCTAAGGTTGGTTCAGTGGGTTGTGTAGGCTTCCTGGTGGAGGGGACTAGTGCCTGTGTTCTGGTGGATGAGGCTGGATCTTGTCTTTCTGGTGGGCAGGTCCACGTCTGGTGGTGTGTTTTGGGGTGTCTGTGGACTTATTATGATTTTAGGCAGCATCTCTGCTAATGGGTGGAGTTGTGTTCCTGTCTTGCTAGTTGTTTGGCATAGGATGTCCAGCACTGTAGCTTGCTCGTCGTTGAGTGAAGCTGGGTGCTGGTGTTGAGATGGAGATTATCTGGGAGATTTTTGCCGTTTGATATTATGTGGAGCTGGGAGGTCTCTTGTGGATCAGTGTCCTGAAGTTGGCTCTCCCACCTCAGAGGCGCAGCACTGACTCCTGGCTGCTGCACCAAGAGCCTTTCATCCACACGGCTCAGAATAAAAGGGCGAAAAAGTAGAACAAAAGAATTAGTAGAAGTAGAAAGAAAGAAAGAAAGAAAGGAGGGAGGGAGGAAGGAAGGAGGGAAGAAGGAAAAAAAGAAAGAAGATAAAGTAAAATAAAAAAAGTAAGATAAAATATAAAGTTATTAAAATAAAAAAATAATTATTAAGAGAAAAAAATTTTTTTAAAAAACCAACAAAAAAACTGACGGATAGAACCCTAGGACAAATGGTGGAAGCAAAGCTTTACAGACAAAATCTCACACAGAAGCATACACATACACACTCACAAAAAAAGGAAAAGGGGAAAAAATCATAAATCTTGCTCTCAAAGCCCACCTCCTTAATTTGGGATGATTGGTTGTCTATTCATGTATTCCGCAGATGCAGGGTACATCAAGTTGATTGTGGAGCTTTAATCCGCTGCTTCTGAGGCTGCTGGGAGAGATTTCCCTTTCTCTTCTTTGTTCTCACAGCTCCCAGGGGCTCAGTTTTGGATATGGCCCCGCCTCTGCGTGTAGGTCGCTGAGGGCGTCTGTTCTTTGCTCAGACAGGACGGGGTTAAAGGAGCCGCTGATTCGCGGGCTCTGGCTCACTCAGGCCGGGGGTGGGCGGGGCACGGAGTGCGGGGCGGGCCTGCGGCGGCAGAGGCCAGCGTGACGTTGCACCAGCCTGAGGCGCGCAGTGCGTTTCCCCGGGGGAGTTGTCCCTGGATCCTGGGACCCTGGCAGTCGCGGGCTGCACAGGCTCCCCGGAAGGTGGGTGTGGATAGTGACCTGTGCTCGCACACAGGCTTCTTGGTGGCGGCAGCAGCGGCCTTAGCGTCTCATGCCCGTCTCTGGGGTCCTCGCTTTTAGCCGCGGCTTGCGCCCGTCTCTGGAGCTCCTTTAAGCAGCGCCCCTAATCCCCTCTCCTCGCGCACCAGGAAACAAAGAGGTAAGAAAAAGTCTCTTGCCTCTTTGGCAGCTCCAGACTTTTCCCCAGACTCCCTCCCGGCTAGCCGTGGCGCACTAACCCCCTGCAGGCTGTGTTCACCGCCAACCCCAGTCCTCGGTGCTCTGACTGAAGCCCGAGTCTCAGCTCCCAGCCCCGCCCGCCCCGGCGGCTGAGCAGACAGGCCTCTCAGGCTGGTGAGTGCCGGTCGGCCCTGATCCTCTGTGCGGGAATCTCTCTGCTTTGCCCTCCGCACGCCTATTGCTGTGCTCTCCTCCGTGGCTCTGAAGCTTCCCCCTCCGTCACCCGCAGTCTCCGCCCGCGAAGGGGCTTCCTAGTGTGTGGAAACGTTTCCTCCTTCACAGCTCCCTCCCACTGGTGCAGGTCCCGTCCCTATCCTTTTGTCTCTGTTTATTCTTTTTTCTTTTGCCCTATCCAGGTACGTGAGGGGGGGGGTTTCTTGCCTTTTGGGAGGTCTGAGGTCTTCTGCCAGCGTTCAGTAGGTGTTCTGTAGGAGTTGTTCCACGTGTAGATGTATTTCTGGTGTATCTGTGGGGAGGAAGGTGATCTCCGCGTCTTACTCTTCCGCCATCTTCCCGGAAGGCCTCACGTACTGTTTCTCCTGGAATCTTATTGTTGAGGGCCTTGAACTGGAGCCTCAGATGGTTATTGGCAGAGCAGTAACTCAATCCCAGCTGTCTTTTAGAAGATTGTCCTAGGAGAGAGGACGGTGGGTTAGAATGAGAGAGAACACAGCCAGGACACCATCTAGGGGCTGCTGTAACCCTCCTTGAGTGGGTAGTGTTAAGGGTCTGGACCAGGCTAGTGGCAATGAGAATGGAAAGGAAAGAATAGCCATGTGTAATTATTCATCCCAAAGAAATAAATTTCTTTATTCCTCCCTGCCAAATATCAATAGAACCATCTGACTGTGTTAAATCAGTGTTGACTGTTGAGTGACCGGGAGATGTTTAACATGCGGTTAAATGACTATTGTGAGGAATGGTGTTTATTTTGCAAATATTGACCCCATCCCAAAGTCAGTTGATCTGCACCAACTCCAGTCAGCACCCTATTCCTCTCCTTCCTCTCCTCTCTTCCTGTCCCCTCCCTTCCTTTCCCCTCCCCTCCTTTCCCCTCCAGTCTCCTATTTCTTTCCCATCAGACCTAAGAACACAATGTAATTTATGTTAGGAACAGGAATGGTCTGGACATTCTCCCATTCTTTGATAGCAGATAACTCATCAACGGTGAGTTATGTTGACTTGCACCTTTTTGAATTTATCATAACATCTGAAGTTCCTGATGATTTATTAAAACAAAAAGCAGGGAGGAGTGAAGGAAATGTAGGCTTAAAAGTTGATCACTCTTGCTGCTGATTTGACTTGAGGATGTTTGACCTTGAATATACTTGTTTGTGAGAAGTGTCCTTAGGCAAAACTGATGGCCTGATGGTGACTTAACAATAAACAGCATGGGGGTCTTGATGGGTGGATAAAATGTAGCAGAGGAGTGCACCTGGGAGTCCAGGCAGATGTCTGTTGTATGCTGTCATCAGTTTTGGAGCCTGTTTGGCATGTTCCAGAACCTCTAGTTGCTGGGCTGAGTTTCAAAGCAGGACTCTAGTCATTGGGCTGGAAAAATCTGGGTAAGGCCTCATTCTAGGGAGAATTCACATCACTAAGAGAGGGTGCAGGAGCAAACAAAATATAGGCCAGGAGCTGAGGTTCAAGGTCAGAGCTACAATAGGAGTGCTGGTGAGGGTCCCCCATGTTGGACTCTTGAGTTTCTTGTGTCTGAGTTTAGGCTTTGACTGGGATACTGGGACAGGACTAGCCCTGCAGGTGGGGTATCAAGGACTCCAGTGGGGAGGAAAAAGATGGGAGCTAGTCAGGAGCAGGGTCACCCAGGTCGGGGATTCTCACAACATGGCAGGAAACAGAGATGTTAATCTCAGACTGAAGCAAGAATCAGAACCACCTGGAAGGCTTGTTAAAACACAGATCACAGGGCCCACCCCCAGAATTTTTGATTCAATAGGGCTGGCCTGGGGTCCAAGAATTTGCATTTCTGACATGATCCCGGGTGATGCTGATGCTGTGTCCTGGGCCCACACTTTGCGTACACTGTTCCTCCCTATTTACTGTACATTTCAATCACCTGGGGAGTTTATTTTTTTAAATTTTTTTGTGGTACGCGAGCCTCTCACTATTGCAGCCTCTCCTGTTGCGGAGCACAGGCTCCGGACGTGCAGGCTCAGCCGCCATGGCTCACGGGCCCAGCCGCTCCGCGGCATGTGGGATCCTCCCTGACCGGGGCACGAACCCGCGTCCCCTGCATCGGCAGGCGGACTCTCAACCACTGCACCACCAGGGAATCCCACCTGGGGAGTTTTTAAAACTATGGATGCCTGTGTCCTACCTTCAGAGATTCTGATTTAATTGGTCTGTCATCTCTGGACTTTAAAATCACTGCTTTAGACTCTGACCACATGGTTTTTTAAACAAAATTTTCTCTAAAATTTACTTATAGTAAAATTCATTCTTTTTGATATTCAGTTCAATGAGTTTTGACAAATGTGTAGTCATATAACCACCACCACAATCAAGCTATGGTCTTGTCACTCCTCAAATTCCTTCACGCTGTCCCTTTGAAGTCAACTCCTGTCTCACCCTTAACCCCTGGCAATCGATGATATCTTCTTTGGCTCTGCAATTTTGCCTTTTCTAGGATGTCTAAATCTAAATGGAATCATATAGAAAGTTGCCTTTTGAGTCTGGCTTCTTTCACGTAGCATGGTGCATTTGAGATTCATTAATAGTTTGTTCCTTTTTATTGCTGAGTAGTAGTCTACCGTATGGATATACCACAGTTTGTTTGAATATACAAGCTAAAGGATATTAGGGTTGTTTATAGTTTTTGGTAATTATGAGTAAAGCTTCTATAAACTTTCATGTACAGATTTTTGTTTGACCATAAGTGTTCATTTCTCTAGAAATGGGATTTCTGAGTACGTATATGTTTAATTATAAGTAACTGCCAAGCTGTTTTCCAAAATGACTGTACTGGGCTTCCCTGGTGGCGCAGTGGTTGAGAGTCCGCCTGCCGATGCAGGGGACGCGGGTTCGTGCCCCGGTCTGGGAAGATCCCACATGCCGCGGAGCAGCTGGGCCCCTGAGCCATGGCCGCTGAGCCTGCGCGTCCGGAGCCTGTGCTCCGCAACGGGAGAGGCCACAACAGTGAGAGGCCTGCGTACCACACACACAAAAAAAGGCTGTACCATTTATGCATTCCTGCCAGAAATGTATGAAGGTTCCATGGCTCCAATCCTTGCTAGTATTTGGTATTGCCAGATTATGGGGGAGGGGAACATTCTAATAGGTGTATAGTATCTTATTGTGGTTTTAATTTGCATGTCCCTAATGAGTGATGATGTTGAGCATACTTTCTCATCTGCTTATGTGCTAGCCAAGTATCTTCGATCTATTTCTTCCTTTAATCCTATCAGCTTTTGGTACATGTATTTTGATGCTCTGTTGTTAGGTACATAAACATTTAGAATTTTTATGTCTTCTTAGAAAATTGACCCTCTTATCATTATGTCATGTCTTCTCTTTGTCGTTGGTAACTGTCCTTATTATGAAGTCTACTTTTTCTGATATTAATATAGCCATTCCAGCTTTTTAAAAATTAAAATTTGCATGGTATATATTGACCCATCATTTTAACTTTAACACATCTATATAATTACATTTAAATAAGTTTTTGTTATATAGCATATTGTTGGGTCTTTAAAAAAAACCCCAGTCTGACAATCTTTATCTTTTTTAGCATTTTATTGGAGTATAATTGCTTTACAATGGTGTGTTAGTTTCTGCTGTATAACAAAGTGAATCAGCTATACATGTACATGCATCCCCATATCTCCTCCCTCTTGCATCTCCCTTCCACCCTCCTTATCCAACCCCACTAATTGGACACAAAGCACTGAGCTGATCTCCCTGTGCTACGCGGCTGCTTCCCACTAGCTATCTATTTTACATTTGATAGTGTATATATGTCCGTGCCACGCTCTCACTTTGTCCCAGCTTACCCTTCCCCCTCCCCATGTCCTCAACTCCATTCTCTATGTCTGTGTCTTTATTCCTGTCCTGCTCCTAGGTTCTTCAGAACCATTTTTTTTTTAGACTCCATATATATGTGTTAGCATATGGTATTCTTGGGGCTACTCTACTTTGTGGTGCATGGGCTTCTCATTGTCATGGTTTCTCTTGTTGCAGAGCATGGAGGCATGCGGGCTTCAGTAGTTGTGGCATGCGGGCTCTAGAGCACAGATTCAGTAGTTGTGGCTCATGGACTTAGTTGCTCCGCGGCATGTGGGATCGTCACGGGCCAGGGATCGAACCCATGTCCCCTGAATTGGCACGCGGATTCTTAACCACTGTGCCACCAGGGAAACCCATAGCATATGGTATTTATTTTTCTCTTTCTGACTTACTTCACTTTGTATGGCAGTCTTTAGGTCCATCCACCTCACTACAAATAACTCAATTTCGTTTCTTTTTATGGCTGAGTAATATTCCATTGTATATATGTGTCACATCTTCTTTATCCATTCATCTGTTGATGGACACTTAGGTTGCTTCCATGTCCTGGCTATTGTAAATAGAGCTTCAATGAACAGTGTGGTACATGACTTTTTTTTTTTTTTGTACAGTAAGACTTTTACATTTTTTTTTTTAACATCTTTATTGGGGTATAATTGCTTTACAATGGTGTGTTAGTTTCTGCTTTATAACAAAGTGAATCAGTTATACATATACATATGTTCCCATATCTCTTCCCTCTTGTGTCTCCCTCCCTCCCACCCTCCCTATCCCACCCCTCCAGGTAGTCACAAAGCACCGAGCCGATATCCCTGTGCCATGTGGCTGCTTCCCACTAGCTATCCACCTTACGTTTGTTAGTGTGTATATGTCCATGCCTTTCTCTTGCCCTGTCACAGCTCACCCTTCCCCCTCCCCATATCCTCAAGTCCGTTCTCCAGTAGGTCTGTGTCTTTATTCTTGTCTTACCCCTAGGTTCTTCATGACATTTTTTTTTCTTAAATTCCAGATATATGTGTTAGCATACAGTATTTGTCTTTCTCTTTCTGACTTACTTCACTCTGTATGACAGACTCTAGGTCTATCCACCTCATTACAAATAGCTCAATTTCGTTTCTTTTTATGGTTGAGTAATATTCCATTGTATATATGTGCCACATCTTCTTTATCTATTCATCCGATGATGGGCACTTAGGTTGTTTCCATCTCCGGGCTATTGTAAATAGAGCTGCAATGAACATGTTGGTACATGACTCTTTTTGAATTATGGTTTTCTCAGGGTATATGCCCAGTAGTGGGATTCCTGGGTCGTATGATAATTCTATTTTTAGTTTTTTAAGGAACCTCCATACTGTTCACCATAGTGGCTGTATCAATTTACATACCCACCAACAGTTTAAGAGCGTTCCCTTTTCCCCACACCCTCTCCAGCATTTATTGTTCGTAGACTTTCTGATGATGGCCATTCTGACCGGTGTGAGGTGATACCTCACTGTAGTTTTGATTTGCATTTCTCTAATGATTTGTGATGTTGAGCATCCTTTAATGTATTTTGGCAGTCTGTATATCTTCTTTGGAGAAATGTCTATTTAGGTCTTCTGCCCATTTTTGGATTGGGTTGTTTGTTTTTTTGTTATTGAGCTGCATGACCTGCTTGTAAATTTGGGAGATTAATCCTTTGTCAGTTGCTTCATTTACAGCTGTTTTCTTCCATTCTGAGGGTTGTCTTTTCGTCTTGTGTATGGTTTCCTTTGCTGTGCAAAAGCTTTGAAGTTTCATTAGGTCCAATTGGTTTATTTTCATTTTTATTTCCATTTCTCTAGGTGGTGGGTCAAAAAGGATCTTGCTGTGATTTATGTCATACAGTGTTCTGCCTATGTTTTCTTCTAAGAGTTTGATAGTTTCTGGCCTTACATTTAGGTCTTTAATCCATTTTGAGTTTATTTTTGTGTATGGTGTTAGGGAGTGTTCTAATCTCATTCTTTTACATGTAGCTGTCCAGTTTTCACAGCACCACTTATTGTAGAGGCTGTCTTTTCTCCATTGTATATTCTTGCTTCCTTTATCAAAGATAAGGTGACCATATGTGTGTGGGTTTATCTCTAGGCTTTCTATCCTGTTCCATTGATCTATAATTCTGTTTTTGTGCCAGTACCATACTGACTTGATTACTGTAGCTTTGTAGTATAGTAGTAGTAGTAGTAGTAGTATAGTCTGAAATCAGAGAGCCTGATTCCTCCAGCTCCATTTTTCTTTCTTAAGATTGCTTTGGCTATTCGGGGTCTTTTGTGTTTCCATACAAATTGTGAAATTTTTTGTTCTGCTTCTGTGAAAAATGCCATTGGTAGTTTGATAAGGATTGCATTGAATCTGTAGATTGCTTTGGGTAGTATAGTCATTTTCACAATGTTGATTCTTCCAATCCAAGAACATGGTATATCTCTTCATCTGTTTGTATAGTCTTTAATTTCTTTTATCAGTGTCTTATAGTTTTCTGCATATAGGTCTTTTGTCTCCTTAGGTAGGTTTATTCCTAGGTATTTTATTCTTTTGTTGCAATGGTAAATGGGATTGTTTCCTTAATTTCTCTTTCAGGTTTTTCCTCATTAATGTATAGGAAACCAAGAGATTTCTGTGCATTAATTTTGTATTCTGTTACTTTACCAAATTCATTGATTAGTTCTAGTAGTTTTCTGGTAGCGTCTTTAGGATTCTCTATGTATAGTATCATGTCATATGCAAACAGTGACAGCTTTACTTCTTTTCCAATTTGGATTCCTTTTATTTCTTTTTCTTCTCTAATTGCTGTGGCTAAAACTTCCAAAACTGTGTTGATTAAGGGTGGTGAGAATGGGCAACCTTGTCTTGTTCCTGATATTAGTGGAAATGGTTTCAGTTTTTCACCTTCGAGAACAATGTTGGCTGTGGGTTTGTCATACATGGCCTTTAATATGTTGAGGTAAGATCCCTCTATGCCTACTTTCTGGACGTTTTTTTTTTTAATCATAAATGGGTGTTGAATTTTGTCAAAAGATTTTTCTACATCTATTGAGATGATCATATGGTTTTTCTCCTTCAGTTTGTTAATATGGTTTATCACATTGATTATTAGCGTATATTGAAGAGTCCTTGCATTCCTGGGATAAACCCCACTTGATCATGGTGTATGATCTGTTTAATGTGCTGTTGGATTCTGTTTGCTAGTATTTTATTGAGGAGTTTTGCATCTATGTTCATCAGTGATATTGGCCTGTAGTTTTCTTTTTTTGTGGCATCTTTGTCTGCTTTTGGTATCAGAGTGATGGTGGCCTCGTAGAATGAGTTTGGGAGTGTTCCTCCCTCTGCTATATTTTGGAAGAGTTTGAGAAGGATAGGTGTTAGCTCTTCTCTAAATGTTTGGTAGAATTCACTTATGAAGCCATCTGGTCCTGGGCTTTTGTTTGTTGGAAGATTTTAAATTACAGTTTCAATTTCAGTGCTTGTGATTTTTCTGTTTATATTTTCTATTTCTTCCTGGTTCAGTCTTAGAAGGTTGTGCATTTCTAAGAATTTGTCCATTTCTTCCAGGTTGTCCATTTTATTGGCATATAGTTGCTTGTAGTAATCTCTCATGATCCTTTGTATTTCAGCAGTGTCAGTTGTAACTTCTCCTTTTTCATTTCTAATTTTATTGACTTGAGTCCTCTGCCTCTTTTTCTTGATGAGGCTGGCTAATGGTTTATCAATTTTGTTTATCTTCTCAAAGAACCAGGCTTTAGTTTTATTGATCTTTGCTATTGTTCCCTTCGTTTCTTTTTCATTTATTTCTGATGTGAACTTTATGATTTCTTTCCTTCTGCTAACTTTGGGTTTTTTTCCCTACTTTCTCTAATTGCTTTAGGTGTAAGGTTAGGTTGTTTATTTGAGATATTTTTGTTTATGAGGTAAGATTGTATTGCTATCAACTTCCCTCTTAGGACTGCTGTGGCTTCATCCCATAGATTTTGGGTCATCTTGTTTTCATTGTCATTTGTTTCTAGGTATTTTTAAATTTCCTGTTTTGATTTCTTCAGTGATCTCTTGGTTATTTAATAGTGTATTATTTAGCCTCCATGTGTTTGTATTTTTTACAGATTTTTTCCTGTAATTGATATCTAGTTTCATAGTGGTGTTCATTTTCTTAAATTTACCAAGGCTTGATTTGTGACCTAAGATATGATCTATCCTGGAAAATGTTCCATGAGCACTTGAGAAGAAAGTGTAATCTGCTGTTTTAGAATGGAATGTCCTATAAATATCAGTTAAGTCCATCTTGTTTATCATTTAAAGCTTGTTGTTCCTTATTTATTTTCATTTTGGATGAACTGTCCATTGGTAAAAGTGGGTGTTAAAGTGCCCTATTATTATTCTGTTACTGTCGATGTCCCCTTTTATGGCTGTTAGCATTTTCCTTATGTATTGAGGTGTATAAATATTTATAATTGTTGGATGCATAAATATTTACAATTTTTTATCTTCTTCTTGGATTGATCCCTTGATCATTATGGAGTGTCCTTCTTTGTCTCTTATAATAGTCTTTATTTTAAAGTCTATTTTGTCTGGTGTGAGAATTGCTTCTCCAGCTTTCTTTTGAGTTCCATTTGCATGGAATATCTTTTTCCATCACCTCACTTTCAGTCTGTATGTGGCCCTAGGTCTGAAGTGGGTCTCTTGTAGATAGCATATGTACAGGACTTGTTTTTGTATCTGTTCAGCCAGTCTGTGTCTTTTGGTTGGAGCATTTAATCCATTTACACTTAAGGTAGTTATCAGTATGTATGTTCCTATTACCATTTTCTTAATTGTTTTGGTTTTGTTATTGTAAGTCCTTTCCTTCTCTTGGGTTTCCTGCCTAGAGAAGTTCCTTTAGCATTTGTTGTAAAGCTGGTTTGGTGGTGCTGAATTCTCTTAGCTTTTGCTTGTCTGTAAAGGTTTTAATTTCTCCATCAAATCTGAATGAGATCCTTGCTGGGCAAAGTAATCTTGGTTGTAGGTTTTTCCCTTTCGTCACTTTAAATATGTCTTGCCACTCCCTTCTGGCTTGCAGAGTTTCTGTTGAAAGATCAGCTGTAAATCTTATGGGGATTCCCTTGTATGTTAGTTGTTGCTCCTCCCTTGCTGCTTTTAATAGTTTTTCTTTGTATTTAATTTTTGTTAGTTTGATTAATACGTGTCTTGGCATGTTTGTCCTTGGATTTATTGTGTATGGGGCTCTGTGCGCTTCCTGGACTTGATTGATTTCCTTACCCATATTAGGGAAGTTTTCAACTATAATCTCTTCAAATATCTTCTCAGCCCCTTTTTTTTTTCTCTTCTTCTGGGACCCCTATAATTCGAATGTTGGTGAGTTTAATGTTGTCCCAGAAGTCTCTCAGAGTGTCCTCAGTTCTTTTCATTCTTTTTTCTTTTTTCTGCTCTGCAGTAGTTATTTCCACTATTTTATCTTCCAGGTTACTTATCGGTTCTTCTGCCTCCATTACTGTTATTCTGCTATTGATTCCTTCTAGAGAATTTTTAATTTCATTTATTGTGTTGTTTGTTCCTCATTGTTTGTTTGCTCTTTAGTTCTTCTAGGTCCTTGTTAAACGGTTCTTGTATTTTCTCCATTCTATTTCCAAGCTTTTGGATCATCTTTACTATCATTACTCTGATTTCTTTTTCAGGTAGACTGCCTATTGCCTCTTCATTTGTTAGGTCTCGTGGGTTTTTACCTTGGTCCTTCATCTGCTGTGTATTTCTCTGTCTTCTCATTTTGCTTAACTTACTGTTTTGGGGTGTCCGTTTCACAGGCTGCAGGTTCGTAGTTCCCATCGTTTTTGGTGTCTGCTCCCAGTGGGTAAGGTTGGTTCAGTGGGTTGTGTAGGCTTCCTGGTGGAGGGGAGTGGTGCCTGTGTTCTGGTGGATGAGGCTGGATCTTGTCTTTTTGGTGGGCAGGACCACATCTGGTGGTGTGTTTTGGGGTGTCTGTGGACTTACTATGATTTTAGGCAGCCTCTCTGCTAAGGGGTGGGGTTGTGTTCCTGTCTTGCTAGTTGTTTGGCATAGGATGTCCAGCACTGTAGCTTGCTGGTCGTTGAGTGGAGCTGGGTTTAGCGTTGAGATAGAGATCTCTGGGAGATGTTTCATCGTTTGATATTACATGGGACTGGGAGGTCTCTGGTGGACCAATTTCCTGAACTTGGCTCTCCCACCTCAGAGGCTCAGGCCTGACCCCTGGCCAGAGCACCAAGACCGTGTCAGCCACATGGCTCAGAAGAAAAGGGAGAAAAAGAAAGACAGAAAAAATAAATAATAAAATAAGGTTATTAAAATGCAAAAAAATTATTAAAAAAATAATAAAAAAGAAAGAGAGGAGAAAGAAGAGAGCAACCAAAGCAAAAAACAAATCCACCAATGATAACAAACTCTAAAAACTATAGTAAAAACAAAACAAAACAACACAAAACAAAACAAAATGGACAGTTAGAACCCTAGGACAGATGGCAAAAGCAAAGCCTTTGGGAAGTCTGAGGTCTTCTGCCAGTGTTCAGTAGGTGTTTTGTAGGAGTTTTTCCACATGTAGATGTAGTTTTTTTTTTTTTTTTATAAATTTATTTATTTATTTATTTTTGTCTGTGTTGGGTCTTCGTTTCTGTGTGAGGGCTTTCTCCAGTTGCGGAGAGCGGGGGCCACTCTTCATTGCCATGCGCAGGCCTCTTACTGTCGTGGCCTCTCTTGTTGCAGACCATAGGCTCCAGACGTGCAGGCTCAGTAGTTGTGGCTCACGGGCCTAGTTGCTCCGTGGCATGTGGGATCTTCCCAGACCAGGGCTCAAACCCGTGTCCCCTGCATTAGCAGGCGAATTCTCAACCACTGCGCCACCAGGGAAGCCCGTAGATGTAGTTTTGATGTGTTTGTGGGGAGGAAGGTGATCTCCCCGTCTTGCTCCTCTGCCATCTTGAAGGCGTCCCCGCCCCTCAATCTTTATCTTTTACTTGGCATGTTTAAGGCATTTATGTTTTAAATGGTTTGTTTAAATTAATAATCTTCTTCTTTGTTTGTCTCCTTCGTTTTTTGTTCCCTTTACCCTCTTACCTTAATGTTATAGTTGTCATGTTTATTATATCTACATACATTGAAAACTACCAGACAGTGTTATAATTTTTGTGGTCAATAGTCATAAATATTTTAATGAATTTAAGAAGAAAAATAGTGTGTTATATTTACTCTTATAAGTAAATATAAGCTTTTCTTTTATTTGTGTAGTTCCAAGATTCTTCCGATATCACTTCTCTTCAGCCTTTTTTGTTCCTGATGACAGTTCTTTTCTTTTAAAACTTTAAAGGTGTTGTCCACTGTTTTCTAGCCTCCCTTGTTTCTGGGGAGAAATCTGTAGCCATTTGTTTCCTAAATCTGTTGATTTTCCTCTGGCCATTTTCAAGCTATTTTTCTTTGTTTTTATTTTTTTCAGCAGTTTGATTATGTTGCTGGTTATTTTTTTCCTTTGAGTTTATCAAATTAGGGGTTCATCTTAGCTTCTTGAAATTGTAAATTTATGTTTCACCAAATTTGGAAACATTTTAGCCACTATTTACTAACAATTTTTTTCTGCATCAGTCTTTTTCTCCTTTCCTTCTGTCCTGTACTTTCTCCACTGTAGTGAATGTCAGACATTTTGATGTTGTTAGGCAGGTTCCTGAGACTGTTCATTTTTTTTTTTCCAATCTTGTTTCCTCTCTGTTCTCCAGACTAGATAATTTCTACTGTTGTATCTAAAAGTTCACTGACTCTTTCCTATGTCTCATCTCCATTCTGCTATTAAACCCATCCAGTGAATTTTTTTTACTTCGTATATTGTGTTTTTCAGATCTAAAATTTCTCCT
The DNA here is from genome assembly GCF_011762595.2 of Tursiops truncatus. NCBI lineage: Eukaryota > Metazoa > Chordata > Mammalia > Artiodactyla > Delphinidae > Tursiops > Tursiops truncatus. The sequence continues at coordinate 34,160,424 of NC_047047.1, read as the reverse complement.
TAGTTCTTTTAAATAAAAATATCTTGTTTCTCTGCTGAGAATGTCTATTTTTTTAAATTATTTAAAAATTTTTTTTTGGTCTACGTTGGGCCTCAGTTGCGGCACGTGGGATCTTCATTGTGGCATGCGGGATCTTTAGCTGTGGCATGTGGGCTCTTAGTTGTGGCATGCGCATGTCTATTTTTTATTCATTTCCATAACATTTATCTTTACAGTTTGGTTACAGAGCATAGTTATAGTAGCTACCTAAAAGTCATTATCTGATAATTCCAGCATCAGAGTCAAGTTGGGGCTGGCATCTACCGATTGCCTTTTCCCTTGAGATTTCATCAGATTTTCCTATTTTTATCATGTCAAACAATTTTGGATTTTATCATGGATATTTTGAATATTATGTTGCATGACTTTGAGTCCTCTGGAGGATGTTGATTACTTTTGTTTGTTTTAGTGGGCAATCAGCCGCATTATGTTCAGACTGAGTGTTCTGGCCCACATTCTGTGGGTAGTGAATTCCCTATTAGTCCAATTTTCACTGGACTGTGCTTTTTGGGTCTTCCCTGTACATGCACCATTTAGGGATTAGTCTGGGGCTTGGCCAGGATTCAAAGCCTTTGGTATGCTTCTTTGGGTCTGTTCCATGCACGTTCAGCTCAGAATTGTATTATTTCAGACATAGAATTAGAGGATCCGTTTCTCCAACTCTTTGTTCTCTGTGATTGCATGCACACTCTTCAGCTTCCAAGCCTCCTCTTCCCTGTTGTTCTGGCCAGAAAAATGGGTTTCTGTCACAGTTAACTGATTCTATTCTCCCTATTCTCTCATGCAGCTCTGCACAACTGTGCTGTCCTTAGGTTCTAAGTAGTGAGAGAAAACAGAGAGAGAAAATAACAGGGATCCCTCCACACACTTTGGACCTCAGGGATCTCTTTTCCTCTGGCCAGAGAGATAGGTTTTCTCTTGGGGTTTTAGGTGTCTGTGCAGTGGAGCTAAAAAACTGGGACTGGCCTTAGGTCAGGCCTGGAAGAGAAAAAAACAAAAAAAAAGGTTATTTCTCTCACATTCTCAGGCTCACTGGGATCTTTTTTCTCATTCCTCTGGCTAGAAAATGAAGGTTTCTCTTGGAATTTTGCTCTTCATGCTTGCTTCACAGTTCCACAACTTGGACCCCGTTGGGTCAAAGCTGGATGATAAAGAAGGAATTCCACCCCTCCTCCCCCAAGAAACTCATTGCCATACTGATCTTAGCAATTTTTTCTTTTTTTTAATTTACTTTTTATTGATGTATAGTTGATTTACAATGTTGTGTTAGTTTCTGGTGTACAGAAAAGTGATTCAGTTATATGTGTGTATATATATATATATATTCTTTTTCATATTCTTTTCCATTATGCTTTATTATAGGATATTGTATATCATTCCCTGTGCTATACAGTAGGACCTTGTTGTTTATCCATTCTATATATAATAGCTTGCATCTGTTAATCTCAAACTCCCAATCCATCCCTCCCTCATCACCACCCCTCCCCCTTGGCAACCACAAATCTGTTTTCTATGTGAGTCTGTTTCTGTTTTGTAAGTAAGTTCATTTGTGTCATATTTTAGATTCCATATATAAGTGATATCATATGGTATTTGTCTTTCTCTGACTTACTTCAATTAGTATGTTTATATCTAGGTCCATCTATGTTGCTGTAAATGGCATTATTTCATTCTTTTTTATGGCTGAGTAGTATTCCGTTGTGTGTGTGTGTGTGTGTGTGTGTGTGTGTGTATATATATGCCATCTTCTTTATCCATTCATCTGTCAGTAGACATTAGGTTTCTTCCATGTCTTGGCTATTGTAAATAGCGCTGCTATGAACATAGGGCTGCATGTATATTTTCAAACTATAGTTTTGTCCAGATATATGCCCAGGAGTGGGATTGCTGGGTCATATGGTAGTTCTACTTTTAGTTTCTTGAGGAACCTCTATACTGTTTTCCATAATGGCTGCACCAATTTACATTCCTACCAACAGTGTAGGAGGGTTCCCAGATATTCCTAAAGTTTTGGCTTCCATCTCTGATCTGCCTACTTTTTGGATACTTTGGGTAGGTATTTTTTGTTTTCTACGCAGAATTTTACATCGCAATTAGTGGAAGAATTAGCCCATGAAGTGTTTACTCCATCTTGACTGACACTGGAAGTCACCATACTTTTTTGATTCGATGACCTACTTAATCTGTTTTTTCCCCCTCTTTAATCCAAGTAGAAGGGGGCTTCTCCTTCAAAGGGGATGGCTGTTTTTTTCCCCAGCTTTATTTAGATCTGATGGACATATATTGTTGTGTAAGTTTAACATGATGATTTGATACACTTATATTTTGTGAAATGATTACCACAGTAGGGTTAGTTAACACCTCTATCACCTTGCATAATTACCATTCTTTTTTTGTGGTGAGAACATTTAAGATCTACTCTCTCAACAGCTTTAAAGTATATAATATAGTATTGTTAACTATAATCACCATGCTGTACATTAGATCCTCAGAACTTATTCATCTTATTAAGTGGAAGTTTGTGCCCTTTGACTGTCTCCCCATTTCCCCCACCTCCCAGCCCTTGGCAACCACCATTCTACTCTCTGTTTCTATGAGTTTAGCTTTTTAAAATTCCACGTATGAGTGATATCATACAGTATTTGTCTTTCTCTGACTTATTTCACTTAGCATAATGCCTTTAAGTTTCATCCATGTTGTCACAAATGGCAAGATTTCCTTCTTTCCCATGACTGAGTAATATTTCATTGTATCTATGTACCACATCTTCTTTTTCCATTCATCCATTGATGGACACTAGGGTTGTGTCCATATCTTGGCTATCGTGAACAATGCTGCAATGAATATGGGAGTGCAGATAGATATCCTGATTTCATTTCCTTTGGATATATACCCAGGAATAGGATTGCTGAATAATATGGTAGTTCTATTTTTAATTTTTGAGGAATCTTCCTACTGTTTTCCATAGTGGCCGTACCAATTTACATTTCCATCAGCAGTGCACTAGGGTTCCCTTTTTTCCAAATCCTTGCCAACACTTGTTATCTCTTTTCCTTTTGGTAATAGCCATTCTAACAGGTGTGAGGTAACATCTCATTGGGGGCTTGATTTGCATTTCCTTGATGATTAATGATTATTGAGCACCTTTTCATGTACCTGTTGGCCATTTGTATGTCTTCTTTGGAAAAATGTCTATTCAGTTCTTCTGTGCATTAAAAAAAAATCAGATTGTTTATGTTTTGGCTATTGAGGAATTGTATGAATTTCTTCTTTTTTTTTGGCTGTACGCGGGCCTCTCACTGTTGTGGCCTCTCCCGTTGCGGAGCACAGGCTCCGGACGTGCAGGCCCAGAGGCCATGGCTCACGGGCCCAGCCGCTCCGCGGCATGTGGGATCTTCCCGGACTGGGGCACGAACCTGTGTCCCCTGCATCGGCAGGCGGACTCTCAACCACTGCGCCACCAGGGAAGCCCCTGTATGAATTTCTTATAAATTTTTTGGATATTCACCCCTTATCAGATATATGAATTGCAAATAGTTTCTCCCATTCAGTATGTTGCCTTTTCATTTTGTTGATTGTTTCTTTTGCTATGCAGAAGCTTTTTGGTTTGATGTGATCCAACTTATTTATTTTGCTTTTGTTGCTTGTGTTTTGGTGTCATATCTAAAAAAATGTTGCCAAGATTAATGTCAAGGAGTTTTTACCTATGTTTCCTTCTAGGAGTTTTATAGTTTCAGGTCTTATGTTTAAGTATTTAATCCATTTTGAGTTAAGTTTTGTGAGTGGTGTAAAACAGGGTCCAGCTTCTTTCTTTGCATGTGATTATCCAGTTTTCCCAGCACCATTTAATGGACTGTCCTTTCACCACTGGATATTATTGGCTCCCTTGTCAAATATTAGTTGACCATATATGTGAGGGTTTATTTCTGGGCTCCTAATTCTGTGTCATTTGTCTATGTGTCTATTTTTATGCCCATACCATACCGTTTTGTTTACTATAGCTTGGTAATATAGTTTGAAATCAGAATGTGTGATGCCTCCATCTCTGTTCTTCTTTCTCAGGATTGTTTTGGCTATTCAGTGTCTTTTGTGGTTTCAAACAAATTTTTAGAATTGTATTTTTTCTATTTCTGTGAAAAATACCACTGGAATGTTGATGGGGATTACGATGAATCTATAGGTGGCTTTGGGTAGTGTGAACATTTTAGCAACATTAATTCCTGTGATCCATGAACACAGGAGATCTTTCCATTTATTTTTGTCTTCTTTCTTCTATCAAAGTTTTATAGTTTTCATTGTACACATCTTTCACTTCCTTGAGATATAAGGTTACACTGTTTACTTTAACTCTGTTTTTTCTTAATTATAGGCATTTAGCACCATGAACTTCCCTCTTAGAACTGCTTTTGCTGTTTCCCTAAGTTTTCGTATATTGTATTGTATTTCCATTTTTGATTGTTTCAACATTTTAAAAATTTATTTCCCTTTTGATTTCTTCTTTGACCCATTTGTTGTTTAGGAGTATGTTGTTTAGTTTCCACATATTTGTGAATTTTCTAGTTTTACTTCTGTTACTGATTTCTAGTTTCATACCACTGAGGTCAGAAAATCTACTTGGTATGATTTCAATCTTCTTAAATTTGCCAAGACTTGTTTTGTATCATATGATCTGTCCTGGAGAATGCTTTGTGTGTGCTTCAGGAAAATGTGTGTATTCTGCTGCTGTTGGATGGGATGTTCTGTATATGTCTTAGGTCTATTTAGTCTAAAGTATAGTGCAAGTCCAACATTTCCTTGTTGATTTTTCTGACTGCATGATCTATTATTGAAAACTGGGTATTGAAGTCCCCACTATTATTATATTTTTGTCTATTTCTCCCACCAGATCTATTAGCATTTGCTTAATACATTTAGGTGCTCTCATGTTGCGTGCACACACACACACACACACACACACACACACACACATATATGGTTGTTATATCTTTTTAATGAATTGACCCCTTTATCACTACATAATGACCTTCTTTGTCTCTTGTTACAGTTTTTTGCTCTTAAGTCTATTTCATCTGAGAGAAAATAGTTTCCCCTGCTCTCTTTGGTTTCCACTTGCATGGAATATCTTTTTCTATCCCATTGAGTCTATGTGTGTCCTTAAGGTTGAAGAGAGTCTCCTGTAGGCAGCATATAGTTGGGTCTTTTATTTTTTAATCCAGTTATGGCTATATTCATTCATCTTAGATGGGCTGGCTCTTCCATCCTTGCCTCCCTCCTCTCACAGCTTCCTTTATTGAAAAAGCTTTGTTTGAGTCCTCTTGAGGCTTGGCAGTAAACTGCTAAACCCAATTCTCTGCTGTGTTTCCTCCACAGAATCTGTGACTCAAAACTGGACATAGATTCTAGATTCTCTTCCCCTTGGGTAAATTCCAAGTCTTTCTAAGGCAGCCATTATCACCATGTGTATGTGTGTGTGTGTGTGTGTGTGTGTGTGTGTGTAGTGTCTTGATTTCAATGTCCAGCTCTCTAATAATAAACCTTCAAATCAACTCGTTATAAGGCCAAAGTCCTTTATATAAATAGGATACCCCATTAGTTCCTGAGGTGGGAATGCAGGAGTGGCCTCAGTATGACCTTGTTATATGGATTGCATAGTTATATGGATTGCATCATATATAGTTTTATCTTCCATTTTCCCACTATCATTGCTTGTAAATGGCCTTGTTTGGACTGGTTTGCTTATCTCTGTTTGTGTGGATCATAATCTTCCAAGAGGATGTGGAATTTTTATTACAGTGTTGTTTTAGAATCCATGTGGGTGAGGGTGCTCTGAATAGATCTCACTGTGAAAGTGACAAGAAGTGAATGGATTTCCATTAGTATTCTCTTTCATTCTGAGAGTCCCTATGAACTGTGGTGGAGAGAGAAGTGTGGGGACTGTTAGAAGCTCAGAGACGAACAATTTCAACTCCCTATTTGACTGACCTTTGCTGGCAGCTCTGCCATTGGCTATTCCCCAAGAGAGGGAAGTTTCCGTTCAGGAAGGAGGAAACAGGTATGGAAGAATTTCCTTTTTACTGTTCCTGAGCCTACAGCTCAAAGAGAGCAGCATTTGTATGCTCGTCACAGGCCCAGGCAGATGGCAACTTTCTAAGTCACCTGTTTTCCAGCTGTTTGCACCCCCTATGGAGGCCAGAATGGATGTGAGTAGATATAAAACATTCCACAAACTCTGTTTAGGATGTTAGTAAGTAGCCAAGTAGAATATTTTTTTAAACAAAGTTAGTGCTCAGGGATATTTTTATATATGTCACATTTTGCCCATTGTGCATGTATTAATCTTGTAGTTGAAAGAGTGAATTGATATTAACCTGATATGGTGCCATACTCTGAGTTCCCTAGGCCTGTTTTCCATCTGGAGTGAAATCAAGAAAATTAGGACAACATGAGCCCTGATCCATTTTTTTCTTTTTCTTTTTTTTTGTTCTGTATCTTGTAAAAGACAAAACCCTTGTATTTTGGGGTGAGGTCATTTTCTTTTTGGTAGAAGAGTATGAGATTAGTATTTGTCCCTCACCTTTAAGTCTGGCTTTTGATTTAATTATCCTGTAGAAGTAATCTTTTAGTAGGATGTTCTATCATAACTTTAATGCCATTTCTGAGTTTGCCTGTGTGGACAGGGCCTGAGTCTCCTCCAAATGTTCAATTAGAATGACTTACGAGAACAAAGTGGGGGAAATGGGATTGGATATCATACCAAAGCCATTTGTGCTATCAAATAATGACGTCTCTTTTCTAGAAACACATAATTATATTTGGAATTCATGATAACATTCTCCTGTATTTCAAAATCCAGACCACAAACAGATAAAATATCAGAGGAAAGAAAATGCTTTTGATGTGTCAGAATTCATTTATATTCCAACTTGCAATGCTTTGTCTTATGTATGTGAATGAGCACTTATCAAAACATAAGAAGGTTATTATTCAAATATTCCATTCTGAACATTTGTCCAAATGCAGTTTAATGTGCCCTATTAACATGAAGAATGTTGGAAGAGGATCCCAAATAGACTTCAGAGGCGATTAGAAAAGTAAATTAGGCTTTGTTCCTAAATATTTAAAAAATATTTAAGTTTTAAAAGTAATACGTGAACAGATACTTAATGTAAAAAAGCAAACAAAACATTCTTTAATACTTAATAGCTTTGGGTCAAAAATCTCTCTTCTGTAAGAAATTTTGGAATCTATCTTTTCATGGCTAATACCTTTAAGTGAGCATTTTTTATAATTTTTCAGCTGCCCATTAAAATATGTAATTTATTATTTAGGATTCTCTTGAAAATATTTTGCATTTTGGCTTGCTCTCTTTAGTAAGAGGGAGATTTATAATGCAGCCTTCTGAAGTGTAGCACTTATTTTCTGCCCATTAAGTTGTCTGTTTTTATGCTTTGCCTTGTTGAATCAATCATTGTGGTGCTTTATTGCTATTTTCACATGTGTCTTACCTTCTCAGCTAAATTGTAAGCTCCTTGAGTACTGTAAGTCTACATCCTGTATTTTCTGTGTTTTGTATTATTCGAAGAGTATTATACACAGTAGGTGCTCAATAAATACTTTTCTTTATTAGAAGTACAGATTAGCATTGGATTGGTTCAAATCTGCTACATAGGGACATAGCCCCAAATATTGCTTTTGGGCACAGATGGTGGTGGTAGAAGTCTTTGCTCTCGGTTCATTTGTGGTTTGGCAATTTCTTCAGGAAGAAGTTAAAAATTCTGGTTAATTGAAAATGCTAATTTGCATTTTCAGTTCAAGATCTCATTTTACAAAGATTTTATTTGGAGAAGAGAAACTAAATCAGGGTATTTAGATTTGAATAAGGATGTGAAAGATTAAGTTGCTATTTCTTTTTTTTTTTTGTTGCTATTTCTTTTATAGTCACTCACCTCTCCCATCCTCTCTTATATGCATATGGTCATTTATGCAGGATAGTTTCACCGTTTTCCCTTCTTCTGACAACAGGCACTGATTCCTAGGGAAAAATCAATGGCAGATTGGCTGACCACATCATCAGAGTACTTTATTTGTAGCCCGGACACTCCTCAGTTATCCTCAGGCATTCATCTATTTATTCTGCCAACAAGTCTGTATTGATCACTTATTATATGGCAGGAGTTGTACAGGCCTAGAATTACAGTGGGGACAAGACAAACATACCCTGCCCCTCAGGGACTTGTACTGTTGGGCTCTGTCAAGATCTTAAATAAACTCCTTTGTAGAGAGGATATGAACTGCTTAAAGCCTGGTGGTGTCAGAGGAAAAATTAGACATCTGCGGACTGATTCACAGAGTAATTGTTTTGCTCTTCACTTGACTTACACAGACTTAATTCAGGTTATATAAAGAAATATAAAGTCAAGTTGGCTTTTCCATTCGAAGGAGAAAAATGCTTTAATGTTATTAAAAATAAATTCTAATAAATATGGGAAATTACATATAAATGATAACCCCACACGAGAGTTTCTTGTGAAGAATTACAGTCCCCTACAACTAACCTACCAAAAAAACTATTCACATTTTCCCCCCTTTTTCAGTAGAAGATGACACTGTGTTGAGGGTGTCCTGTGAAATGAGGACGACAGGGACATCTGACTTCATTAGAAACAGAAGAAAATGTGACCGCAATTTCAAGGACGATCCAGTATAGCTTGGCAACAGCCCTTGGTAACTCTCCTGCTGAGTTTTTTTGGGTAACACAAATGGAGAAAACAACGAAGATGAAATTTCCAGGAAATAACCCAATCAGGTATTGCTTAATGGAGTCTACTGTCATTAAAATCCAATTCGATTCATTTGGAGAGTGAAATACCACAATTGCAACTACACCCTAATGGCTTTTGGAAGATGGAATTTGTATAAACTGGGTTAATCCCTTGATCACCAATTCAAATAAAAATAGATAAAACATGAGGAGGCTGGCAGGGGTAAAGGACTTGGAATAGCAATGATGATGCTAGAAGGTGTCTTTCCTGCCAAAGTGAATTGGCATAGGGACAGTCTCTGAGTCCAAGTGCTGGAAATCACAAGCTTGTATAGACCAAAGACAGATCGTCCACGTCCAGCCAGGGAGCAGGAGCTCTGCCGGCCCGGCTAGATCACAAGTGAACTGCCTCTTTGACCTGCACACCTGGCCTCATGCAGAAATGTGCATTTCTTTACATTTAGAGTCTTGCTTTCTGTTAGCCTGCAAGAAGTTTAATGGCTTGTCATGAACAAGTCATATCTTTGGAGAACACAGCAGAGACAGAGTCTCTCTGAGGGGTGAGCTACTCCGTGTTTGTGGAAGAGGCTCTTTCCATGAAGTAGTTAGGGAATTGTTCAGTGAATTCTGACTTTATACCCAGAAATGGCACACTGCAGGTCTGAAAGGGTTAAGAGCTACCGCAAGGTCCCAGTAGATTTCCAGGGCATAACTTCTATTCAAAGACTTGGTTAGCAATATTGCACTCGGCAGCCTTAATTACGAGGCTGTTACCTTGGACTTGAAATACGTTGATGAGCCATAATAATTAGCAGGAATTGCGATGAAACTGGCAAATTTTTCTAAGATACTACAAGCAAAATGGGATTTCAAAGGCATGTTTACATTACTTTTGATGACAAACCTTCAGTTACCTCACACACCAAAAAATTGGCATGGTATTTACAATTTTGGGGGGGTATTCAGTAAAAAAAAGACCCTGCAAGAACCTCTACTAGACTGTACTTGATTGGCTGTACATTGGGTAGGATGCTTTTGACTGCAAGTTACAGAAAGCCCAGGTCAGAATGATTTAAGCAATATAGATAATTTGTGATCTCACATAACAAGAAGACCTGACAGAGGGTTCCCAAACCAGCACTTCAGAAACATCACCAAGGTCTCACATTCTTTCCATTTTGCCCTTATCAATGAGCTTGATACCTTCTTCTGGTACCAAGATGACTGCCAGAGTTGTGGCATCAAAATGGACACAACCATAGTTTCTGACCAGCTCTGTCTAGAAGAAGAAAAGGAAACTCTTATTATTGAGGAAACTCTTCTAGAGACCTCTCAGTAGACTTCCTGTCCCAACTCATTGGCTAAGAGTGGATCATACTCCCTTCCTAAATTGGGCAGTAGTGAGGTGAATAGGCTCGTCAACTGACTACTTAGAGCTACAGACTAATCAGGATTTACTTCCAGGTCAAATTGGGGAGAGGTGGCTCTCTGAACAAAAATCTCACACACACATACATATGTGCATGGCTGTCCAACCATAGCCAACTGCCGAAGTGCACGCTCTCCAGAAGCAGATGCTGAGACAAGGTTTGGGGTATGTTATTAGGGTTCAATTCCTGTGAAGGGAAGGGGAAGGAAGCAGGACTGGGCAGCGGAAGAAGCTGAACTGTGATACAGGTCTGAAGAAGCTTTGGCCAAGTGAGTGGAGAGTTTTGGAGCAAATGTTGCCCAGGAGTAGCCTGCGTCGGGTTGACATGACCTGGCCTTTATACCCATCTGATCACTCCCCAGGTGTGGCCTGCTGGGCGAGGCAGCTCTACAGATGAGGCAGACCTGGAAGAATGTACTCTCCACTCTGGGCAGAAGGTCCTTCCCTGCAGGGGACGTGGGTGGTGCACCCCCAGGTGTATCACACCCACCAGTGTGCATAACTGCATAAACATGAAAAAACTATAACCGCATTTCTTTAAAATGATTCTGTAGTCTCTTCTGGCCACTAGTCAACACTGTTCTTCTTTCTCTGTTCCCAGTCTCAGCTGTTCCAGAGCTGCAGGGTTTTACTGAATATGGTCACCACGTGTGGATCATAGATGTTTACAGCTCCAACAGCTCTTGGAGCTCACCTGTTCAATTAGAGAACCCCATGAATTGGGTTAAATAAGGAAGCTGAAGTGCAAATGAGATCTGGGACTGAACCTGAAAATTTTCATGTCATAGGCATTCAATGAATATTCCTCCAATAGAATTACTCCAGGTCACAGACTGAGGATTAGAATCTTATTCTCCTGACTTCTAGTCCAAGGTTTTTCTCTGTGAATGTATGCTTCCCTGTGTGTGTGTGTGTGTGTGTGTGTGTGTGTGTGTGTAGACAGGGGTTGCGGGGAGAGATAGAGAGACAGAGAAATAGTTCAAAATGTTTCAATCAGGCAGTCTGGGGTTTTACGTTTTATGTGTAGGAGAAGTCAGGCAAATCAGAATGATTTCATTTGGAAAACTGGAGGCAGCTTTATCTGGCATTCAAATAGGATTTTGTTTTATGGACAAATAGGTTTTTGTTTTGTGTTTTAAGGTCAGAAACTCAAACTTGGATGGGACAGTAGCTTCTAAGCTCAGCCAGTTATTGCCATGGGGCAACACAGGCCAAGATGGCCTGCTTTCTTCAGAGAAGCTGGAAATATGGATTTTTAGGTGGTATTTCCAAAATTTCTAATGTTGATTCAGAAATTTAAAAATATGGTATTTGCCAACTTTAAGCATGTTAGTTTCAAATTCAAACCCTGTGGTTCTCAGCAATTTTGCAGCCTCTCCCTCTGCGGAGATATTTGGCCTTACCTGGATTCATTTTTGTTTGTCACAGTGGAGTAAGAAATGCTACTGCGTCCCAGCATCCAGAGACCTGGGTTGCTGCTAAGCATCCTACAATGCACAGGACATTCTCCACAGCAAAGGACTGTCTGGTCCAAAGTATCAGTAGTGCTGAGGTTGAGAAACTCAACCTGTGCTTTAGTCACACGTTAAAGGGAAAAGACAGAAACTATCTCTTTTTCCCTGGGACATCCTGCCTGAAAGATGGCAGTTGGGACCTGCCCAAGAACAAAGAGGTAAAATTTCAGGGGTTCAAAAATCAATGCCTTTTAAAATGGTTACTGATCTGCAAATGCTCAAAATCACTAATCACCAGATAAATGCAAATCAAAACTATAATAGATACCTCCTCACAACCATTAGGATGGCTACTATTAAAAAAGCCAGAAAATAACAAGTTGCAGGTTTGTGGAGAAGTTGGAATCCTTGTGTACTGTTGATGGGACTGTGAAATAGTGCAGCTGCTGTGGAAAATATTATGGCAGTTTTTCAAAAAATTAAAAATACAACTAGCATAAGATCTGGAAATTCTACTTCTCGGTATATATCGAAAAGAATTTTAGATCTCCTGAAGATATATTTGCACACCCTTGTTCATAACACCATTATTCACAATAGTCAAAAAGTGGAAGCAACCCAACTGTCCACTGATGGATGAACGAATAAAGAAAATGTGGTTTATACCTATAGTGGAATACCATGCAGCCTTAAAAATGAAGGAAATTCTGTCACATGCTACAACACAGATGAACCTCGAGTATGTTACTCTAAGTAAAATAAACCAGGGACAGAAGGACAAATACGGTAAGATTCCACTTATATTAAAGTATCTAAAGTAGTCAAATTCATAGACATAAGGAGTAGAATGGTGATTACCAGGGGATGGGAGGAGAGGGCAAAGGGGAGTCATTGTTTAATGGCTGTAGAGTTTCAGTTCTGCAAGGCGAAAAAGTTCTGGAGATCTATTTTACAATAATGTAGATATACTTAACACTACTGAACTGTACACCTAAAAATGGTTAAGATGGTAAATTTTGTGATATGTGTTGTTTACCGCAATAAAAAAAAAGGTGATTGAGCTGAAAAATAGTCCACCAGTAAATTCTAATCTCATTGTATTTGAAATCAGTTAAGCCAAGGCATTTTTGAAAAACAAACAAAAACAACAACCAAAAAGTCAACCCAAACCACATTTTTCTCTGCATCCGAGGAGAGAAACATCTAAAGAGTTAGTCCTGTGGCTGTGTGAACAGGTGGTCAGAATTGTTAAGTGTTGTGCATCAGGCCTTCTATCCTCCCAGACTCCTCAGGGCCCAGTGTTCTGATGAGTAATGTGATTGGATCACTAAGGAGTCTCCTGCTCTGAACAGGTGGTGGGATGAGTCCTCCTTTCTGTTGGAAATGAAAACTGTCACTGTTGTGCCTTCTCCCCCACTCCATGGTGAATGACACTGACTCTGTCCTCCAAAACTTCCAGAATTCGGTTTCTGATATGAAAACCAAGATTTTAGAATTCTGAAGTTTCTTTCTCTCTCTAAAAAAAAAAATCTCTGCTATGTGTTTAAAATACCTATTCTGAAATCAATTACATTTTTCATTCTGGGCTGTAGACAGTGAGTTTAGAAGGCCATCCCCGTTGCCCGGAGTGAGGTGAGAGGAAAGTGGGATGGGTGGAGAATCTCAAAACACCATCCCAATATTCATGTTGCCTTCTTTGGCCTACTGCAAGCTCGAGGGCAGGGTCTGTGTCTTCATCTTGTGCCACCACGCTTGGTTGACACGATAGGAGCTTACTAAGAATGTGTTTGAATCAAGGAAGGAATGAAGCAGTGGGCGATTTGACCTCTTTGTTTCTTCTCACCCATAAAGCAGGGTTAACAATCTTAGGGGTGACCTAAGCTGTTTTCCTCCAGTCCCTTTGGGTGACCCATTCCCTTCCCTTATTAAAAATTGCTCTCAGGAAAGGCCCACCTGTGGTTTTGCCCCACATCACGCACTGGTCAGTGGGTTATCTTTCCAAAGTCTATTTGCTTCTTAAGCCTTGTCTGTGCTGTGAAATGGAAGAGCTGTCTTTGTGAGAAGGATTTTCAGGTGCAATTTGTTGGGAGGGACTTTCTGAGGCAGTTGGTCCCTTCCTGGGCCCCCAGCTCCACTGAGTACATAATCTGCTTTGCTTACACTGAAGGCTGGCCCTGATAATCCCTGCTTCACCTTCGTCACCAGGCTGTCAGGAGGATAAAGTGGGATGATGGATGGAGGGGTATTTTGAAAAGTTAAAAGCTCCTCACAATTGTGAGTTGTTATTGTTATTAATCCACAGTGTCAGAGAGACATTCCTCTTGAAAAGAGTCCCATCCCCGAGGAGACTCGGGGCAGTTTGGAAGGAGGTATCACGTATTGGTTTCTTGTTCTTAGAGCAAAAAAACTGCCCCCAGCGCACACAGAGTGAATAGGATGAAAAGTTGTTCTTAAAAGCAGCATGGATAAAGGGCTCCCCTCTCCCCTTTCAAAGCCTCTAAAAGTTGTAAACTTTGTTTTGGCAGGTTCATTGCCAGATGACAGGGAGCCAGTAGCCTTGCTTTTGCCTTTCTGTTCCTACATCCCTTTCTTTACCCTCTCACCCCTCCTCAGTTATTTTAGAACAAGTCTCAGCTTGGAGCTGATCGTCAACGTCTGGAAAGCTGAATTGGTGCCTAAGTATTTGGCTTGGCTCCGTGAGGGGAGGGGGGCTTGCTTCTGCAGGAAGAGGACAGGGGTGCAAGCTGGGGAAAGGCTGGGGAACCGAGAGGGGGCAGGGGGCCTTAGTCCAAGTTTGCGTGCTCACTCTCTAGCCTGTGCTTCTGTCTTCTGCTCACAGGTCGACCGGGAGAGGGTGGTGGCCTGGGGGGGCGTGTTTGAGGCAGTCAGGTCCTGGGTCTGATGAGGATTCTGACTGTTGGTAAGAGTTCTTTAAATCTGAGGTCAATTGCTGGAAAATAAATCATGAAGTGGGCGAGAGGTGGTTGGTGGGTATTTATGGTGGTGACTTGTCGTCTTATACAAGGAGCTGTTTCCACTAGTACTCTTTTCAGGTGGGAGTGGGAAAGCCCTGCTACCTTTCCCTCATCACTGGCTGTTTTCACCCTTTTCCTGGGAAAGGCTGGGGTTTTTGTGAGAGGCCACGTATTGGCCGGAGTTCCTGGGACCGGGTTGGCAGCACAGGGGGAAGCTGTGGGTTGAGATGCCATCCTCTGCCCTTACTGAGGTGAGCACACTGAGCCCCACCGTGCCTTGAGAGCAGCCCCGAAGGTGAAGGGCCTCCCCTCGCAGCTGCTTGGGGTGTGGGCAGGCCAGGAAGCATGGCTATTTTTTGTGTGGGGTATAGGAGAAACTGTCTTCTGTACTCTAGAACCCTCAAGGGCTCAGCTGAGCATGCCCAGAATATGGCTTCTTTTCTCTCGTTCTTCCCGCTGAGTGAAAAACCCTTCTTCCATCCAAATTCAACTCACCCCTGTCCCCACCAGGGCTCTGCCCAAATCCCACCTCCTCCTGTACTTTTAGACCAGTCTTCTCATTACATTCCAAACACCCAGAAGCCTGTTTATACCCATCACACGAGGGGGCTCTTGATGACCTGAAATTCCATGTAATCGGCACGTGTGAATTTATTTTTGTCTTACCATTTATTATGTATGTCTAAAGAATTTCACTGTATGTGTTATATGCTTCTTGAAACAGTTCATTTCTTTAGGACAAATGATACGCCCCACTCCTTTTATATACTTTTCAATTCCAAACTTTATACCAAACATAGTAAGCATTCTAAAACCCATTACTTTCTTGGGCACGGGAGGAAGCTCCTGACAGTTTTGCTGTGCTGGGAGAGCTGGGTAATCATGCTTGGATGGTGGTCATACAGGAAGGGGAATAGAATGGCACCTTAAGTTTCCATAGCTGCTTCAAAGCATAGCCTTTTTTTTTTTTTTTTTTTTTTAAAAGCATAGCCTTTTAATACACAGGGTGTCCAGGTCGCACGTTCTTATTTCCTGGTCCAGGTGTGACATCAGATAAGTAGACTTTGCATTTTGATGTTTTCCTGTATAGTAGGTGCAGTCAGGGATGTGATTGTTTTTCTCTCCACAAATTCATACCTGGTTCTCTAAGATTTTTCATATTAAGAATTGTTTTAAGAAATTAATGTTAAAATGCTACCAGTGTTCACTTCCCTGACGGCATAACAGACACTGCTGGTGCCTGCCTAGATCCTTTACCAGTTCTGAGAGCCCATAACCCAGTCTCCCTTCACTTTGCTTCCAGGCTGGCAACAATGGCCTTCTTCACAAGATGCCCTCAGGCCACTAGGGTTGCTTGGATCACAGCATGAGGGCCAGACATGCCTGGGGGTTCCCATCTGCCCTGAGGTGGCTGGCAGCAAATGACTGACCATGTGGGAGTGAGAAGGGCCAGCTCCTTGCCTCAGTGTGAGACAATGTGTGCTGCAGAATGCCCTGTGCAATCAGGGTGAGGCTGAGGCTTGGAATCACACCCGTGCTCAGCTCTTTCCCTGTTTTCACCTGCTTTTCCCACTCCCTTCTTGATTTCCTCCTGAAAGCACTTCATTGATACATTACTGGCAAGTGAATCACAGACTCAGGGTCTGATGCTGGGAACCTGATTTAAGACCAGGGCAGCAGAGGGTGGGGGATGGTGGTGGTGGTGAGAAGGGTGAATATTATGGACAATCTTGATCATGGTTAAAATCAAGCTCCACTGAGTCTTGATCTGGGGGGCACATGATCTATGCCTAGAGCAGGTAGGTGGCTGGGCGAGGATGCTTGCAGTATCTGTTTACCTAGCAAGTCTTGGTGATTTGTGGTGTCTGCTGGGACTGCCAGTGGTCTAGAGAGGAGGATTCCAGATTAGGGCTGGGAACCTGGGTGGGCAACAGTCAATTTCTGTAGCTCAGATTAAACCACTTCTGGAAGCCAGAGTGTTGGTTGCAGTTGATTTTCTCAGTTTCTGAGATTGGAAGTTGGCATCACAGTCACGATGGCCTCCATGGGTAGAGGGGAGATTTTGTGTGGCCTGATTCTTAATGAACTGCTGTCTGGGTGCCAAGGTGAAGGGATTCAACCTTCGTGAGTAAACATTTCCTTCCTTTATTTTAAATTCAGTTTATTTTATTTTAAACTCAAATTTGCTACTTTTCACTGTGGTCACAATGTGGATGTGTTTCTGTGTGAATTAAAGCAAACAAAGGCATACATTTTTTCCCCAGAAATTTGAAGCTGAGAAGGAAAACTTATCTGTCTTGGCTAAGCAGTTTTTTCTCTCTCCTCCACCCATCACCCTTCTTGGATTTTTTTTTTTTTTTAACACTATCATATGAGTCAGAATGGGTGTATCACTTTTAATTATTGTTGATTACCATTCATGTTGGAACAGCTACCTTGTAACACCATCTCCTATCAGAAATAAATGCCGACTTAGTGACCTGCATGAGATAGCTGGTGACCCAGCCCACAGGGGAGATGGCAGGCAGCCGCCTGACGCTTGTTGAATTAAGAAGTGTGACTATAGTAATTAGCAGTGAGTTTCCAGCACAGGATGGAGTAGATTCAGGGCAGAGCCCAGTTGTCACATGGGTTGACCCCGGTGCGGGAGAAATGAGGGATTTGGGATTGGGGCCTGGAGGGTTGGGGACGGGGTCACGGGAAAGAAGGTCAGTAGCAGAAACCAATTTGACATCCCTGAGCTTGTAATAGGATTTACCCTGGGCTCACAGACCTTGGAGGTGTCACCTCTGCAAAAGCGGGTTGACAGTTCTGCAGCCCTGGAGTGTGTAATTGGGACCAGAAGAGTTAAGTCTTGACTGCTTTGCCTCTAGTATGTACTTAATGGATCACAAACAAAAAGGAAGAGACACAGTGTTAAAATAGAACTGGGGCACAGATTGAAATGATACGTGATTACTAGCAGTTGTACAATTCATGGAAAAAATGTGCATGCGGGTCTTTTAGGAAGTGTAAATAAAGCAGATAGATTTATGGAGGGGGGAAGTATGCCTTACACACCCATCTCCTATATCAACAAATGCTGCCCTCAAGGTAAAATTAAAAAAAAATGTTCTAAGCTCGTATCAGTCACACCCATTTATTTTGGGCATAATTTGTGCACTCTTTGGAAGTTGGCAAGAACAGGAATGTTAGGGCCAACATTTGGTCTTGCTTCAGGAGTTTCTATGAATACGAATGCCTGAAGTTTACATAGGCTTATGCCGTCTCTATAGCAACATGTGTTTGTTGTGAAAATCTCGCCTTTTAAAGTCAAGAATTTGTATGTTAACCTCAAATTCAACACGCTACCTAATTCTGGTGCTTTAAAATACTTTTAGGACTGTTGCATGTTCAATACTGGATTGGTTTGGACTGGAGGGAGAGTTGATGAGTGTCCTTGGAAAATACACTCTGTTTCTCTCTCTCACTGAGAAGCGAAGCCCTTGCTTTTGGAAGTTAACCTTTACGTGCCCCCCAGATGGAGCCAAATGAGTGGAACTTCAGCCCATGGAGCTGCTCTGGCAGATCTGAGAGCCCAGTTTGAATCACCAAGGGACAAATTGTTGTTGATTGTAATTTTTCCACCGAGTGTTCAGAACTTGGGAAGACTTTGGGGACTAAGTGTTCGGCTGGCCCTGGTCCTTCAGGGCCTGGAGAGCAGAAAAGGGCTGCGTGGGCTCCAGCACGCACGAGAGACAACAGCCCACATCTTTTTGTCACACTGAGGCCCGGGGACTCACCTGTGTAGTTCCATTCCTGGCGGGCTTTTGTATGGTGGTGGCTGTTCTTGCCCTTAATGGGATTCTTGATGGAATTCTAGTTAGATACCAGTTGTAGTTGGGAACTTGAGTGTATTTACTGGTTCCCCAGTGCTGGCTTTTGGCAAAATTTTGGTGTGCCTTATATCCACAGCTTCTGGGCTCTGATATCCTACTTCTTTTTAGTGATGCCCTTTCTTATCCTCAGTCCTTCCCAGCATCCTCAAACTCTCCCCTCCCTGACTTCAGAAGAGAAGCAAGTCAGCTCTTTTATGTTGCTGTGCAAGAGAGGGGTGCTTTTGGAAAGAGCAGTGGGCTTGGAACAAGAACTGGCTTCCACATTAGAATCTGGGACCTGCTTCTTAATAGTGATGTATCCATGGATGGTTTGCAGAAACTCTTAAATCCTCCATTTTGGCATAAAGGAAAAGAAAATAGTACCTGCTTGAATAAGATAATGGATGTGACAGAGCTTTGTAAAATTTTCAGCAACTATTCAAATGCAAGTCTATTACTATCGCTTTAATGAGGAATGGCAAATAGCTTTCCATTCACATCCCAACTTTGTTCAATTGTTGGTAGCTGCTTGGAGTGTTGTGCTGAGAATTCTGAGATGATCTCACAAGGAGGAAAGTGCTGAGATTGATTGGTGATGTCTGTCATTGGCACAGGGAGGCTGGAAGGGTGCTCCCCAGTGTAAAGTATTGGCACTCCTCGGTCCATTTGCTTTTCAAGAGGGATAGAGAATATGAAATATGGGGATAAATATTTACCAGTAAAATTTCAGGTGTCAGTGCATGGAGAAAGCATTATTTTGAGGAAATAGACCTCGCAATGCCCAGAATCAAGCATGTGTATACTTCTGACTCTGTCTATGGAAGAGAACTCTCATATTATTTCCCAAGGCTGTTCTCCTGGTTGCGTGGTTAGGAAGATGCTAATAATTGGGACTAGCATTGCATCTTCCCTTTCTGTTGTTCCGTTGGTCAAAACGTCTCTTCCATACATTTTGACATTTGGTAAGATTCAGTTTAGCACTTGGCTCTTTGTTATTCTGTCCTGATCTCTAATGGTTTATTTAGTTTATTATTGAGGTATAATTGACATATAACATTATATTAGTTTCACATGTATAACACAATGATTTGATATTTGTATGTATTGCAAAATGATCACCACGATAAGTCTAGTTAACATCCATCTCCATACAGTTACAAAAATTTTTTTTTCTTGTGATGAGAACTTTTAAGGTCTACTCTCTTAGCCACTTTCAAATATGCAATCCAGTATTATTAACTATCACCATGCTGTACATTACATGTAATTACTTTACATGTAAAGACTAATGATTTTTAACTATATGTACACATTCATCTGTGAAACTATAAATTGTTTGAAGGGAGGGATTATGTCCTACATTTTCTCTCCTCTTGATTCCTGGTCTAGAATAGGATATGTAATTATTTGCTTAGCAAATTCTGAATTGGTCATTACATTTTTTTCTTGTTATATGTACAACGTGAATTTTGGAAAATTTGAAAAATAAAAAACTGAAAGAATCAAGTAAAAATAGGTTATACTATTATAACTAGAGATAATTGCCATTACCATTTGGTGTTTCCTGCCAGCATTTTTTCCTAGGTGCATATTTAGATATAACTTCTAAAATAGGTGAGAGCATACTCTGTATAATTATGTAATCTAGTTTTTCCTTTTATGCTGCATTATAAGTACATCTCTGAATCTTTAAATCAGTCTTCATAAACAAAATGCTTAAATTTTAATTTTTAAAACTTCAACTGTTTATTAGTTTGTGACTTAAACAGTAATGCCCATTCATTGTCCAAAAAACCTTGAAAGAGACAGAAAGATATGGAACAAAAAGTATACAAACTTCCTCTCCTCATCTACCTCATTCCCTCACTTCCTGTGGTCCCCTTCCCCCTTTAAAAAAAATTGTTATTTATTTATTTATTTATGGCTGCATTGGATCTTCATTGCTGTGCGTGGGCTTTCTCTAGTTGTGGCACGTGGGGGCTACTCTTTGATGTGGTGTGCGGGCTTCTCAT
Source organism: Tursiops truncatus (assembly GCF_011762595.2). NCBI lineage: Eukaryota > Metazoa > Chordata > Mammalia > Artiodactyla > Delphinidae > Tursiops > Tursiops truncatus. The sequence continues at coordinate 34,139,897 of NC_047047.1, read as the reverse complement.
TGTGGTGGCTTCTCTTGTTGCAGAGTACGGGCTCTAGGTTGTGCGGGCTTCAGTAGTTGTGGCACACGGGCTCAGTAGTTGTGGCGCATGGGCTTAGTTGCTCTGTGGCATGTGGGATCTTCCCAGACTAGGGTTAGAACCCATGTCCCCTGCATTGGCAGGCAGATTCTTAACCACTGCACCACCAGGGAAGTTCCCCCTCCCCCTTTTTTAAAACAGTTTCTTATGTTTCCTTCCAGACATTAATTTTGTATTTGTTGACATATAAAATACGGTTCATATTATTACAGTTTTTCAACATGACTTTTGCACTTATTATATCATGGAATCTTTTATGTTTCTGCATTCAAAACCATCCCTTCTTTTAAACTGCTACAAGGTATTCCATTCTATGGAAATCTCATTCTTAACCAAACTCTTATTGGTGGGTATTTGATGGTTTCCATTTTTTTGCTATTATAAACAGCACAGCATTGAACATCTTTACACATATATTTGTTTGCACAAGTGTGAGTGTTTATGTAAGATTAATTCCTAGGGTGAAAATTCTGGACTAAGGGGAGGGTTCACATTTAAAATATTGAAAGATAAGGAAAAATTACCCTACCAAAATGTTTATCTATTACATTCTTACCAGCTACATGTGAGCTTTCTGGTTTCAAATATTATCAACAATATTTTCATAATGAGGTCTAGGGTATCCTGACTACTGTTCCTTTAAAATTAATATTTCTTTTCTATTTTCACATGGATTATTTTTCCGGATACCATGGAATCATTTTGTCAAATTTCTACCCTCCCAACACAATGGACAAACAAAATCTCTTTTTGTGACTTGGATTGGGATTGTAACCAAAAGTGGGGTCCAGCTGCTCACTGCTCAAAAGCCAATAAAGAGGCAAGGTTGGTGGAAAGGAAAGTTTGCTTTATTTTGGATGCCAGCAACTGGTGGTGGCGAAGGGCGGACACCTGTCCAAAGGCCGACTCCCCCCCCCCCTACAATCAGTGGGCAAGAGCCTTCATAGGTTGAGGGAGGGGGCTACATGCAGAAACAGTACAGTCAGCTCTGACAGTCATCTTGAAATTGGTCGTCAGTGGTCTGACCAGCATCACCTTGATTGTTTTAGTACAGTTAGTCTTCAGTTCCAGGGTCAGTTTGTTTCATTTCTTTGAGGCCAGTTCTCGGAATTGTGGCAGCTTATGTCATGGCTACAGCCTGGTCATCATGTAGTTAACTTCTTCTACCTGGTGCGGCTTTCACTGTCTATAAGACAGCTCACAGGTGATGGCTCAGAATGTTACCTACAGCCCTTGAGAAGGAACTAAATGTCTTTGACTGTGCTTAATGACTGAACTTTTATTATTTGGTCTCTTTTGACTGTTTTCCTTTGTTTCTGCATTTTCTCATTTCTTTGGCTAAGGTTTTTCCACAGGCAAAAGGCAGTCAGGGAACATGGTGGGCATAGACCATAGGGTCCTGCTTCGTTTCAGGATGACGTTTAATTTATAGAATAAGATGGGAGAATTGACATCTTTACTGACACTTCTTATCCAAGAACACAGTTTTTGTTTCCTTTTATTCAGACTTATTTTGTGTTTTCCAACAGAAGCAAGTATCATTCTTAAAAGCATTATGTATCATACTCTGTCTATGGATTAACTAGAATTTATGTGTTATTCCCTTATTTCTGAACTGTCGGATCATTTCCCATCTCTTTCTAGATTTGGCAGTGCTGCTGTGAGCATCAGTGTGCTTTGCTTTTGGACTGAATTTTGCTGATTTCCTTCGAATATATTTCCAAAAGTGGATCAAAGGATCCGGGCATTTAAAAAGCTCTTGGTACCTATTGGGAGATTGTGAATTTTTAGAAAGGCTCAAACAATCTACTTTCCTACAAGATGTATAAGAGTCCCTATCTGGCTGAACATTCACTAGCATTTCAAGTTAACATTAATAGAAACTTAGCTTTAATGGGAATGAGGTGTGCGGAGGAACACAGCAGTGTGTGGCTGCCTCTGCCTGTTTGTGAATAAATCTTCTCTTCTTTTCTCCTTTGCTGAATGCTTTCCTCCCAGTAGAGTCAAGAGACAGTGTTCATACTTCACTAAGACTTTGGAGACATGTAGTTTAGTAAATTCTTAGGTCTTTTGGAAATTTCAATTGTCCATGGACATCTAGGAATGGAGGGTAGATTTGGAGAGGTGTATTTCCTTTTTTGCTATGATAAAATTGTCTAATAGCAGATAAGACAGTTGAGGATCACTTCACCCCCTGCAACACACACAAGAATGACTGAGACCTTGCAAATTGTGCAGAGTAACTTGGGCTGGAGGTGGGCCAAGAGGGAGAGCGGTGCCCCAAAGGGCCTCTGGAACAGAAGAGTTCCTCCTGCTTTCCAATAGAAAATGTCAGTCGGATTCCCCATGCCTAGAACCCATTTTAACAAGCAGAATCCAAATTTACTAAGAAAGCCTGGGATGGACACCCAGACCACCCTCCTCCTAAGTGCTTCTTTGCTGTGGGGCTATCATTCTCCTGTGTACTTTGGCAGACACTGAGCATGGGCATTAGACACTTAGAATGCTCTCCTTCCATCTGAAAACCCCTTCTGCGGCCACAACCTTGCCATAGAACTCCCTCCATCAGGATTTTTTTGTGGGGTGGGTCGTGCTTTTATAGGGCAGTGTCTTTCAGGGCAAGTCTATTAGGCTTGTAGGATTTTCTGTTTTGTTTTTTTTTTTGCGTTACGCGGGCCTCTTACTGTTGTGGCCTCTCCCGTTGCGGATCACAGGCTCCGGACGCGCAGGCTCAGCGGCCATGGCTCACGGGCCCAGCCGCTCTGCGGCATGTGGGATCCTCCCGGACCAGGGCACAAACCCGCGTCTCCTGCATCGGCAGGCGGACTCTCAACCACTGCTCCACCAAGGAAGCCCATAGGCTTGTAGGATGTTTTAATTGGGGCAGCATAATTGTAGGGTGCTACAAGGGCCCTGGCAAGGGATACTTTATAAATCAGATTATTATGCTTAGCTGTGTTAACGGGCATTTATATGCCTTAAATCCTTCATACAGTAATGGGATAATAGCCCTTAAGGCCATAGTTACTATTTTGGTTGGGCCCACTTGTAAAACTGGATCTTTTTTTTATTGTGAAGCTGTTTTCAGTTAGAGGAGTACATAAAACCCTTTAAAAGACAGAATTTCAATTTTGCAGTTGCTGTCATATAGTTTAAATGGTGTTCTACTATATATGTATGTGTGTAAAAATGTAAATATATATATATATTTAAAAAGCTTAGAAGCAAACAGTTAAAATTGTGCTCCTGAAGCAAGACTTCTTAATAATGGAGGACTACAGATCTTACTGGAATCTCGCTAAATGCACACCCTTTCTCCTGATCAGTAATAATTTTCAACTTTTGAGAGACAGATTCTCTTTGGTTTTGTAATGTCATTTCTCAGAGGTTCGGGTCCCTCTGGAAGACTGCAGCCTAGTGATGGGCAGGAGTGTGGAGGACACACGCTCTGTGACTTACTCTGGGGGCTTGAACACTCTGGTGTGTCTTGACGAGGTTTTGCACATCCAAGGCAGACAGAGTGCCTGGCTGGCTCAATGGGAGGTCCTTGAGTGGACTGTGGGCAGCTAGCCATGCTAGTTGGGCTGTGTAGATGTGGCTGGAATGGGATAAGACTGAAAACTGCACGACAAGGGGGATGGGTTATTTCCCAGATAGAGAGGATCTGGGGCAGTGGGGAGGTCCCACATTAACAGCAAACACCCGTGTCTGCCACTGATTCCCTTTATTTACAGTGAGAGGGCTGTCTCTCCCTTTCAAGAGCACACACCTGCGAACACCTGCTCCATTTTGAGGGAGGTGACTGGGAATATTCCGAGGAAGCTGCTCTGGGGGTGGAAACTTTGTCCTAGGTACCTGAGAACTGAGGAATCAGAGGTTGGGACAGATTTCTCCTGGTCTTACTATGTACTGACAAAACTAAGTTTGGAGACTGTGGACTTGTTTCTTCTTTCTCTCTTCTCCCTGACTGCCTGTCCTCTTTCTGGTGCTGAATTTGTTAGTCTGAAGGACCAGCCATCGATGTGGTTTCCACAGCCCTGCTCAGGCTGTTTCAGCCTCCCCTTCCCTACGTAAACCCCGTCAGCCCTGTTCCCACATTCGCTCCCAACATTTCTCCTGTATGTGACCCCAGGCCTCTGGTCTGTCTTTTCCCTTCTTGTATATCTGCATCAGGCTATCTCTTCTTTGAATATTTCTCTCACCACTCTGGGTGTTGCAGACATTAATTATACCAGCTGTTTGGGGTTTAGCCTTCCCCACCAGGTATTTATAAACCAAAGAGGCGGTGTTAAGACTTTGTCTCCTGGAGGTGATGATCCTGATCTGAGTCCTGCTTCTGTCCCCTGCTGGAAGTATAATCCTGGATATGACAGTTCACCCCTCGGAGCCTCAGTTGCTCATGGAAGACTTGAACCTACCTCATTAATCATGAGGATTAAACATGATTCAAAGCTGTTAAAAGATCTTATCATGGTGGCAGTGGATAGAAAGCACTCAGGAAGAGTTACTTGCTGTCATTGTTGCTGTTATTATTATTTTGATAGACACGTCATGTCCTGACATCGTCATAAGGTCCTCGAGAGCTTCCTTGTATCCACCAGAGCACCTGTACCTGTACCTACAGGTGATCTTCGGTGGGGGGGTGGGGGCGTGGGCGTTGAGGACAGCACAGGCCTCATCTCCTCCCACTGCTGACCCTTCGGTTTCTAGAACAAGATATTTGGCAGCCCAGAGGCCCTGCTGAGGTTCTTGGCAAATAAACAATAGCATGTTCTTTAGGAAGCAAATAAGGTGACTTTCCATCGACCTGCAGTTTCCTGAGTGTGTGTGTGGGTGTGTGTGTGTGTGTGTGTCTGTGTGTGGTGGAGGGACGTGAGTGTGGCAAAGAGATGAGGGCTTGCAGAGGCGGGGTGAACAACAGGGAGCTGTTTTCCCCTTTGTCCTGTAGCTTGCTGTTTTTGGAGGCCACATGGTTTAGGGGAAAGAGGACAATGTTAGGGTCAGAAGGCCAGGGATTTGGGGGCCCAATTCTGCCACTTGCCAGCTATGTAAGACTGGGAGATTCACAGTCTTTGGGGGCTGAAGTCTCCACACCTGTAAAGCTGTGCTATTGTACTTCTCAGGGCTGTGGAGGAATCCACTGAGGTAGTCCCCTGTACCTGCTGTGTGAAAAGTGACACAAATATTAGCTGTTGTAATCGGACATGTCCTGATTGCATTAGTGTAGCTCAGTGATTCCCTTTTTCTTTGCCTTCCTGCCGTGTTCTACTCTGCCTCTTTATTTGCCCCCTCTCTCCTTCTCCTTCTTCCATTGCTGGGGCAGATCTTTAGTCTGGAAGGAAACAGCAGAGGGAATGGAGCTCCAGATCTCTGGCTGGGTCCTCTGCACTGCTCTCACTTGGAACACTTCCCTCACACCTTTCAGACTGCTCGGTGATGAAGTGGGATGATCCAAGTCTGTGCTCAGAGTTCCTTCTCCCCTCACGCGCATTCCTCAGTGTTACTCTTATCTCCCCGCTCGAGCGTGTGTTTGTTTGGGAGAAAAGATTATAGTTTGTATGGCTCTGTACAAAGGTGGGAACATGGTGAGCGGTTAGGAGTTGTTTCCTCAGTGGCACTGCTTGCTGGGGATGGATGAGAAAAATGGGACAAATACCCATATAGCCTGTGGATCAGTAGCCCCTGGAGGGCACGCTTGAGTGGTGGCCCAGAGGGACATGGGCTCAGGCTCCTGACCTTTCTTTTGCGTAGAGTATAGACTTGAGAGGTGGTGTCCAGGATGGAGAGGTAGGTGAGGTCTGGTGGTGACTCGCCAGGCAAACACTTGTGTTTTGTTTTCTTTTTGAAATATAAGTAGCAGAAACCATCCTATTGCTATTTAATAATTAATGAAGATATGTGTTTATAAAGACTAATCAGGAAAAAATATTTAATAAAAAATACAGATCTTTTCAAGAGAGACAGCTATAAATAGATATAAAAATAAGGGAACTAAATTATGAATAACTTCATCCTACTAAATTTGGAAACTCTACATGAAATGAGAACATTTAGAGAACACTATTAAATGGCTGTGTTGGTTAAAGGAGACACAGAAAGAACTTGAATAAACAGGTAAGCACCAAAAATTGAAATAGCAATCAAAGACCTCCTCTCCAAAAAGGCACCTGGCTCAGATAGTTTTACAGTTCACTTCTAGCAACCTCAAAATAGAAAAGAGAAAACAACAAAAGCTGCCCCACTCATTTTTGAGTTGAATATAATCTTTATTCTAAAATTGGATGATGGCAATACAAGGAAAGAAAATTACTGACCTCTTTTGCTTATGATTACAGATATAAAAATCCTAGATAAAATATTGTAGCTTATCAACTGTTAGTAGTTAAAAATATAAATATATTGTCATTTGGGAGGTTTATTCAGAAATAAAAGAATGATTCAACACGGTAATATAATCAACACATTAATAGACTAAAGGAGAAAAAAATCACATAATTATCTTAGTAGATTCAGAAAGGCACTTAATAAAGCTCAATACCTGTTTGTAATGAAAGACTTAAGGCACAAATTACACTTAGTGGAGAAAGATACATTCCATTTAAGGTCAGAGAGACAAGATAAGGACCTCCATTATCATTCACTAGTGTTAGCACAATACTGGGCTTCCTAGCCAAGACTATAAATACAGAAAAAGAAATTAGAGGTGTGAATTAGAGGGGAAGGAATGAAACTGTCATTATTTGCAGATAATGTGATCATTATATAGCAAAAGCAACAGATTGAACCATTAGAATTAAGCAAGGCTGTCAGATGCAAGATCAGCTTACGAATATCAATAGAATTTCTCAACAGGAGCAAAAACAGATTAGAAAATATAATTTAAAAAAGAATATTCATGGCAGCAACCAAAACTGTGAAATATTTACGGATTAACAAGAAATAGATAAGACTTCTATAGAAGAAATATTGAAAGTCTTAAAAGCTATAAAAGGAAGTCAGAAGAAATGGTCAGAGTAATTTCTATGTATTTGAGTGGGATGACCATATAACATTATGTTTATTCTCCCCAAATTAACTTATAAAGTCAAGGCAATCCCAAGAAAATTCCAGAAGGATTATTTTTTAGGAGTTTGATAAATGTGTTTTAAAAGTTGTATGGAAAAGTAAATGTTCATGAATAACTCACAAGTTTGCAAAAGGAGAATGAAGAGAGAGATCTTACCCTACCAGATATGGACACATTACTAGCTGTAATGTGGCAAGAAAACAGAGAAACAGAGCAGTGTAACAGAGAGCTCAGCAGCAGACCATGTGTATAAAGGAACTTCTGAAATGATAAAGATGAGCTGCTAATAAAGTTGGATCCTGTGGCCAATTCGATTCCCAAAGATGATTGCAACATTCCCTCCACTCCCACATATGCTTTTTTACAATGTGACTTTGACACTTTTCCCATTGAAAGGTGGCTTATGTGTTTCCTCCCTTGATTCTGGGCAGGTTTTGACTACAGTGGAAGTACTGCTTAGTGATTTCTGAAGCTGGATGATATAAAGTGGTACAGCCTTTGCCGTTTTTCTTTTTTTCTTGGAACTTAGCCACCGTAATGTGAGGAAGCCCGAACAGTCTGTGACAATCAAGGGGCGAGTGGGAAGGAACTGCAACCTCCAGCCGTCAGCCTTGGTTGAACTACCAGCTGACAGCCAGCCATATGAATTTGCCAGCCATAAGTGAGCCATCTTGAAAACACATCCTTCAGCCCCAGGCCAGTCGTCTCAGCTGCCACTCCATGGCACAAAGATGAATCATCCTTGCTGATCCCTACCTACAATGCAGGTATGTGAGCAAAATAAATGTTTGTTTTAGTTTTAAGCCATTACATTTTAGAGCATTTTGCTATACATTGTGTTTTTAAACAGCTCTCTGGCTCACACCATATACAGATATTGACTCTAATCATTAAAGGTGAAACAATACAGTTTGTAAAACATTATGTTGGAGAACATCTTTGGACATAGGAATGGGGAAAGATTTCTTAAGCAAAACCTCAATTGCACAAATCATAATTGAAAAATCGGTGAATTTAATTAAATAGAAATTAAATAATTCTGCCCAATGAGGAATTGATAAAGTTAACAGACAGATAATAGTTTGGAAGGAGATGTGTGTAAAGTATCAAATTCTAAGGGTCTAATATTTGAAATTTACAAGGAGCTGTTGCAAATCAGTAAGAAAAAGATAGGAACCTCTTTGAAAAAGTGGGCAAAGGGATAGAAATTGGGTAGTTCACAAGGAAACCCATTTGACTAAAAAGCATATGAAGATGTTAAAACTCACTAGTAATTAGAGAAATAAAAATAAAAATAATAAGATATTATGTTATACCCATCAGGCTGGCAGCACTTGGAAAGCTGAGAGTATTAGTGTCCTAAGGCAGCTGTATCAAAGTATAAAAGACCAGGTGGCTTAAATAACATAGATTTATTATCTCCTAGTTCTGGAAGCTAGAAGTTCAAAATCAAGGTGTTGGCAGGGCTGGTTCCTGCTGAGGGCTGTGAGGGAGTATCTGTTCCATCCCTTTCTCCTAGCTTCTGGTGCTTTGCTGGCGACGTTTGGCATTACTTGGCTTGGAGGTGCATCACTCCAATCTCTGCCTTCATCTTCACATGACATTCTCCCCACATCTTTGTCTTTACATTGTCTCTGTACGTCTGTCTCTGTGTCCAAGTTTCCCCCTTTTATAAGGACATCAGTCATATTGGATTAGGGCCCACCCTAATGACTTTATCTTAACTTGACTGCATCTGCAAAGACCTTGTATCCAATTATGGTCACATTCTGAGCTACTGGGGGCTAGTTCTTCAGCATATGTTTTTTTGCGACACATTTCAATCTATAACACTGAGTATTCCTCAGTATTGGTGAGGATGTGAGCTCCAGAAACCCTCAGGCATGGTTGGTGAGAGAAGGGATGGGGGCAGCTTCTTTAGGGAGCACCCTGGCAGTACTTGCACTCACACCACATGATTTAACTTTCCTGCTCCTGGGCATATGTGCTTGAGAATTTCCCACATAGATCTGTAAGGAATCTGTATGAGGATGTTCATCGCAGCATTGTTGAGGGAGTGGGGAGCTGGAAGCCTCCTGGTTATCCATTCTTAGGGTCTGGATATGTAAAATCTAGTGGCTACAGATTATGGAATACTTTGCAGCATGTAGGAGAAATGGACTAGATGCATGCTTGTCAATATGAATAAATCTTGAAAACATCAGGGTTAGGATAATATCTAAAACCTGAGAACGTACCATTTCTATATATTAAAATACATGCATGCAAGAAAACAGTCAAAGCATACATATAGACACAAAAAATTGTTGTGTATTGTAGGGAGGGAAGTTGGGTTGGGGAATGGAGATGAAAGGAAATTATAAAAAAGTGAGAGGAGAAGAGTTGTGTATGGACCCAAAACAATAACGTTTTGTGAACTGAGGAATCTGATCAACCCACCTTCAGTCCTAAAACACAAACACCTCCCCACTAAATACTCCACTTGCACTAACTTAATGCTTGCCTTGGGAGATGTTTTCTTGTGTTACTGCTCTTATTCTGTTTGAAAATACTTTCCTCCTATAGGGAGTCTTAGAATCTTAGGGTTGGAACAGCTCTTCCCTTCAACAGCATCTCCTTGTTGAGTGAGATATAAGAGAAGCAAGATGCACTTCCTGTCTTCAGGCCAGTTCATCTAGATGGGGAGAAAACATGCTTAAGAAACAATTAGATAATGACCCAAGACAGTGCGTAATTAAGTGTAAAGATGCATGGGGCAAGCCTGCGACCAGCAAAGGCAGAGGTGCTGCTGGGGAAGAACAGGATGTCTGCTCAGGATAAAAACAGACATATGGCATTTTATTGACTTCAGGAGAATTTAAGTGGAGCCACAGGATTTCCCTGGCCCCTGAGCTTGCTGCCCGTTGCCAGGAGTTGTGGGTTTCCAACTGTGCTGCCAGGAGGCTCAGAGGTTGCCCTGACCTGCCTCTGGTGAAGGCGGCCAGCAGGAGGGAGGTGCTCTTTATTTACCACCCAGCTTCAACCAGATTTGTTTTACATGAATCCAGGGCTCTAGATTAAGATGTTGCCTGAAGACAATTTTTCCGTGTTAAAAATTTTGAAGGCTTCCCTGGTGGCGCAGTGGTTGAGAGTCTGCCTGCTAGTGCGGGGGATGCGGGTTCGAGCCCTGGTCTGAGAGGATCCCATATGCTGCGGAGCAACTAGGCCCGTGAGCCACAACTACTGAGCCTGCGAGTCTGGAGCCTGTGCTCCACCACAAGAGAGGCCGCGATAGCGTGAGGCCCGCACACCGTGACGAAGAGTGGCCCCCGCTTGCCACAACTAGAGAAAGCCCTCGCACAGAAACGAAGACCCAACACAGCAAAAATAAATAAATAGATAAATAAACTCCTACCCCCAACATCTTCTAAAAAAAAAAAATTTTTTTTTTGAAAACTAGAGGCCTACAGAATAAAGTCCCAGTGGCTCAGTGGGTATATGGGGCCCAGCCTCCCTGATCTGGCTCTCACTAACCTTGTGGGCCTCTTCTGATCCCCGAAACTGCAATTTTCTGGAGATCTCCTTGTTCTTACTCAGCCTATGTCTTCTGAGTGAATTCCTCGCATCTTTCAAGGTATAGCTCAAGTGTCTTTTTCTCTTTCTCTTTCTCCTCATCAATCAACTTCCCCGAATCAGAGCACATCCCTTCCTCCCTTATTAAAACACTCACTACACATGGTGCTGTGATTGTCTTTGCATTAGGCTATGAGCATCCCATCACAAAGGTTGAAGGCTAACTTCTCCATCTTTGCAGTTTCAGCATCCAGAAAGGTACCTGGCACATAATAAGTGATAAGTCAACACCTGTTGAGGGAATGTGTGACCGATACACGTGTGCCTCTTACATTTTTAAAGACTTAAAAACCCTAAGAAGATTATGTGGCAGAGACTGTATGTGGCTTGTAAAGCCTAAAATATTTACTACCTGACCCTTTACAGAAAAATTTGCTGCCCCCTTGGGTCTCTATCAGAAGACACAATGCCAAGGTTGTGGGATTCTATAGGCTGTGAAGAGCCGACAGCACTGGTTAACACCTACTAGTTGACACTTAGCTAAAATAATAGCTCTTATTATGTGCCAGGCACTGTTCTAAGCACTCTACATATATTAACTCATTTAATTCTCCTCTAAATCCTATGAGGTAGGTACTATTACAAGCCCCATTTTACTGAAGAGGAAAATGAGGCACGGGAAGTTTGACTTGGCCAAGGTCCCTCAGTGGCTTTTCTTTTTTTTTTTAAATTTTATTTTATTTATTTTTTTATACAGCAGGTTCTTATTAGTTATCCATTTTATATGTATTAGTGTATATATGTCAATCCCAATCTCCCAATTCATCACACCACCACCACCACCCCCTGCCACTTTCCCCCCTTGGTGTCCATACGTTTATGCTCTACTTCTGTGTCTCAATTTCTGCTCTGCAAACCGGTTCATCTGTACCATTTTCTAGGTTCCACATATATGCATTAATATACTATATATTTTTTTCTCTTTCTGATTAACTTCACTCTGTATGACAGTCTCTAGATCCATCCACGTCTCTACAAATGACCCAGTTTTGTTCCCTTTTATGGCTGAGTAATATTCCATTGTATATATGTACCACATCTTCTTTATCCGTTCATCTGTCGATGGGCATTTAGGTTGCTTCCATGACCTGGCTATTGTAAATAGTGCTGCAATGAACATTGGGGTGCATGTGTCTTTTTGAATTATGGTTTTCTCTGGGTACATGCCCAGTAGTGGGATTGCTGGGTCATATGGTAATTCTATTTTTAGTTTTTTAAGGAACCTCCATACTGTTCTCCATAGTGGCTGTATCAGTTTACATTCCCACCAACAGTGCAAGAGGGTTTCCTTTCTTCCACACCCTCTCGAGCATTTGTTGTTTGTAGATTTTCTGATGCTTATTCTAACTGGTGTGAGGTGATAACTTATTGTAGTTTTGATTTGCATTTCTCTACTAATTAGTGATGTTGAGCAGCTTTTCATGTGCTTCTTGGCCATCTGTATGTCTTCTTTGGAGAAATGTCTCTTTAGGTCTGCTGCCCATTTTTGGATTGGGTTTTAATATTGAGCTGCATGAGCTGTTTATGTATTTTGCAGATTAATCCTTTGTCCGTTGATTCGTTTGCAAATATTTTCTCTCATTCTGAGGGTTGTCTTTTCATCTTGTTTGTAATTTCCTTTGCTGTGCAAAAGCTTTTACGTTTCATTAGGTCCCATTTGTTTATTTTTGTTTTTATTTCCATTACTCTAGGAGGTGGATCAAAAAAGATCTTGCTGTGATTTATGTCAAAGAATGTTCTTCCTATGTTTTCTTCTAAGAGTTTTATAGTGCCCGGTCTTACATTTAGGTCTCTAATCCATTTTGAGTTTATTTTTGTGTATGGTATTAGGGAGTATTCTAATTTCATTCTTTTACATGTAGCTCTCCAGTTTTCCCAACACCACTTATTGAAGAGACTGTCTTTTCTCCATTGTATATCCTTGCCTCCTCTGTCATAGATTAGTTGACCATAGGTGTGTGGGTTTATCTCTGGGTTTTCTATCCTGTTCCATTGATCTATATTTCTGTTTTTGTGCCAGTACCATATTGTCTTGATTACTGTAGCTTTGAAATATAGTCTGAAGTCAGGGAGTCTGATTCCTCCAGCTCCATTTTTTTCCCCAAGACTGCTTTGGCTATTTGGGGTCTTTTGTGTCTCCATACAAATTTTAAGATTTTTTGTTCTAGTTCTGTAAAAAATGACATTGGTAATTTGATAGGGATTGCATTGAATCTGTAGATTGCTTTGGGTGGTACAGTCATTTTCACAATATTGATTCTTCCAATCCAAGAACATGGTATATCTCTCCATCTGTTGGTATCATCTTTAATTTCTTTCATCAGTGTCTTATAGTTTTCTGCATACAGGTTTTTTGTCTCCCTAGGTAGGTTTATTCCTAGGTATTTTATTCTTCTTGTTGCAATGGTAAATGGGAGTGTTTCCTTAATTTCTCTTTTGGATTTTTCTTCATTAGTGTATAGGAATGCAAGAGATTTCTGTGCATTACTTTTGTATCCTGCTACTTTACCAAATTCATTCATTAGCTCGAGTAGTTTTCTGGTGGCAACTTTAGGATTCTCTATGTATAGTATCAAGTCATCGGCAAACAGTGACAGTTTTACTTCTTCTTTTCCAATTTGTATTCCTTTTCTTTCTTTTTCTTCTCTGATTGCCGTGGCTAGGACTTCCAAAACTATGTTGAATAATAGTGGTGAGAGTAGACATCCTTGTGTTGTTCCTGATCTTAGAGGAAATGCTTTCAGTTTTTCACCATTCAGAATGATGTTTGCTGTGGGTTTGTCGTATATGGCCTTTATTATGTTGAAGTAGGTTCCCTCTATGCCCACTTTCTGGAGGATTTTTTTTTTAATCATAAATGGGTGTTGAATTTTGTCAAAAGCTTTTTCTGCATCTATTGAGATGATCATATGGTTTTTCTTCTTCAATTTGTTAATATGGTTTATCACACTGATTGATTTGCGTATATTGGAGATTCCTTGCACCCCTGGGATAAATCCCACTTATTCATGGTGTATGATCCTTTTAATGTGTTATTGGATTCTGTTTGCTAGTATTTTGTTGAGGATTTTTGCATTTATATTCATCAGTGATATTGGTCTGTCATTTTCTTTTTTTGTAGTATCTTTGTCTGGTTTTGGTATCAGGGTAATGGTGGCCTCATAGAGTGAATTTGGGAGTTTTCCTTCCTCTGCAATTTTTTGGAAGAGTTTGAGAAGGATGGGGTTAGCTCTTCTCTAAATGTTTGATAGAATTTACCTGTGAAGCCATCTGCTCCTGGTCTTTTGTTTGTTGGAAGATTTTAAATCACAGTTTCAATTTCATTACTTGTGATTGGTCTGTTCATATTTTCTATTTCTTCCTGGTTCAGTCTTGGAAGGTTATACCTTTGTAAGATTCGTCCAGTTCTTCCAGGTTGTCCATTTTATTGGCATAGAGTTGCTTGTAATTGTATCTTAATGATGCTTTGTTTTTCTGCAGTGTCTGTTGTAATTTCTCCTTTTTCATTTCTAATTTTATTGATTTGAGTCCTCTCCCTCTTTTTCTTGATGAGCCTGGCTAATGGTTGGTCAATTTTGTTTATCTTTTCAAAGAAGAAGCTTTTAGTTTTATTGATCTTTGCTATTGTTTTCTTTGTTTCTATTTCATTTATTTCTGCTCTGATCTTTATGATTTCTTTCCTTCTGCTAACTTTGGGTTTTGTTTGTTCTTCTTTCTCTGATTGCTTTAGCTGTAATGTGAGATTGTTTATTTGAGATTTTTCTTGTTTCTTGAGGTAGGCTTGTATAGCTATAAACTTCCCTTAGAACTGCTTTTGCTTAGAACTGCTTTTGCTGCCTCCCATAGGTTTTGGATCATCGTGTTTTCATTGTCATTTGTCTCTAGGTTTTTTTTTTTTTTTTTTTTTTTACATCTTTATCGGAGTATAATTGCTTTACATTGGCGTGTTAGTTTCTGCTTTATAACAAAGTGAATCAGTTATACATATACATATGTTCCCATATCTCTTCCCTCTTGCATCTCCCTCCCTCCCACCCTCCGTATCCCATCCCTCTAGGTGGTCACAAAGCACCGAGTTGATCTCGCTGTGCTATGCAGCTGCTTCCCACTAGCTATCTATTTTACATTTGGTAGTGTATATATGTACATGCCACTCTCTCACTTTGTCACATCTCTAGGTATTTTTTGATTTCCTCTTTTATTTCTTTAGTGATCTCTTGGTTATTTAGTAATGTAATGTTTAGCCTCCATGTGTTTGTGTGTTTTACGTGTTTTTTCCCCCTGTAATTGATTTCTAATCTCATAACTTTGTGGTCAGAAAAGATGCTTGATATGATTTCAATTTTCTTAAATTAACTGAGGCTTTATTTGTGACCCAAGATGTGATCTATCCAGGAGAATGTTCCATGTGCACTTGAGAAGAAAGTGTAATCTGCTGTTTTTGGATTGAATGTCCTATAAATATCAATTAAATCTACCTGGTCTATTGTGTCATTTAAAGCTTTTGTTTCCTTATTAATTTTCTGTTTGGATGATCTGTCCATTGGGGTAAGTGAGGTGTTAAAGTCCCCCAGTATTATCGTGTTACTGTCGATTTCCTCTTTTAGAGCTGTTAGCAGTTGCCTTATTTATTGAGGTGCTCCTATGTTGGGTGCATATATATTTATAATTGTTATATATTCTTCTTGGATTGATCTCTTGATCATTATGTAGTATCCTTCCTTGTCTCTTGTAATATGCTTTATTTTAAAGTCTATTTTATCTGATATGAATATTGCTACTCCAGCTTTCTTTTGATTTCCATTTACATGGATATCTTTTTCCATCCCCTCACTTTCAGTCTGTATGTGTCCCTAGGTCTGAAGCGGGTCTCTTTTAGACAGCATATATATGGGTCTTGTTTTTGTATCCATTCAGCAAGCCTGTGTCGTTTGGTTGGAGCATTTAATCCATTCACGTTTAAGGTAATTATCGATATGTATATTCCTGTTACCATTTTCTTAATTGTTTTGGGTTTGTTTCTGTAGGTCCTTTATTTCTCTTGTGTTTCCTGCTTAGAGAATTTCCTTTAGCAATTGTTGTAGAGCTGGTTTGGTGGTGCTGAATTCTCTTAGCTTTTGCTTGTCTGTAAAGCTTTTGATTTCTCCATTGAATCTGAATGAGATTGTTGCCTGGTGGAGTAACCTTGGTTGTAGGTTCTTCCCTTTCATCACTTTAAGTATATCTTGACACTCCGTTCTGGCTTGTACAGTTTCTGCTGGGAAATCAGCTGTTAACCTTATGGGAGTTCCCTTGTATGTTACTTGTTGTTTTTCCCTTGCTGCTTTCATTAATTTTTCTTTGTCTTTAATGTTTGCCAATTTGATTACTGTGTGTCTCTGCATGTTTCTTCTTGGGTTTATCCCGTATGGGACTCTGAGCTTCCTGGACTTGGATGGCTATTTCCTTACCCACGTTAGGGAAGTTTTCGACTGTAATCTCTTCAAATATTTCCTCGGGTCCTTCTCTCTCTTCTCCTTCTGGGACCCCTATAATGTGAATGTTGTTGCGTTTAATGTTGTCCCAGAGGTCTCTTAGGCCGTCTTCTTTTCATTCCTGTTTCTTTAATCTGTTCCACAGCAGTGAATTCCACCATTCTGTCTTCCAGGTCACTTACCTGTTCTTCTGACTCAGTTTTTCTGCTATTGATTCCTTCTAGTGTATTTTTCATGTCAGTTATTGTATTGTTCATCTCTGTTTGTTCTTTAATTCTTCTAGATCTTTGTTAAACATTTCTTGCATCTTCTTGATCTTTGCCTCTGTTCTTTTTCCGAGATCCTGGATCATCTTCACTCTCATTATTCTGAATTCTTTTTCTGGAAGATTGCGTATCTCCATTTCATTTAGTTGTTTTTCTGGGGTTTTATCTTGTTCCTTCATCTGGTACATAGCCCTCTGCGTTTTCATCTTGTGTGTCTTTCTGTGAATGTGGTTTTTGTTCCACAGGCTGCAGGATTGTAGTTCTTGCTTCTGTTGTGTGCCCTCTGGTGGATGAGGCTATCTAAGAGGCTTGTGGAAGTTTCCTAATGGGAGGGACTGGTCTCTCAGTGGCTTTTTCTTAACTGGACCTGAAAATTAGCAGGGTATGGTGGTCAAGAAGAATGTTCTTGTGGCCTCCAGTCTGGTTTGACTCTCGGCTCCGCAACGTACCTGAGTATCTAGGTGTAAAGTGCTCAGGTATTACAGCACGGGGACGAGATAAATGCTCCCTCTTATTACTGTGATGCTGCAGAAGTCACACTGACAAATACCTCATGTTAATCTAAGGGAATATAGAATATGAGTCACTACAATTGGTGAAAAGCAGTCAGATTGGGGGGAGAATGGTGCCTCCCAGAGCTCTGTGCCTGTGTGGGTGTCAGTCATAGTTACTGAGGGTGGTATATAAGTGAAGGGGGTATGGAGTGAATGGGGGTAGTGATAGGGTAAGGAAGTAGGATCTGTGTGTGTGTGTGCATGCACACACGTGTGCATATGTGTGACGGGGAGAGAGGGAGAATATGGGAGAAAGGGTGTGTGTATGTATTCAGCCTTCATGTAATTGTAAAACTTGAGAGGCAGAATGAGATGTCTAAGGCGGGTTGATTGGGAAGATTTCTGGGTGAAATCCTTAGTGAGCAGGAGAGCCCTAATCAGCAGCTGCTTTAACCCCCTCCTGTCTGGGCAGGGAACAGCTGCCTGAGCGTGGCCTACATGCAGATGCAGGGCTAAAACCAAAGGGGAACCCCAGGAGCTGTGAGAACAAAGAAGAGAAAGGGAAACTTCTCTATGCAGCTTCAGGAGCAGCAGATTAAATCCCCGCAGTCGACTTGATAAACCCTGCATCTGTGGAATACCTGAATAGACAATGAATGTTCCCCAAATTGAGGCGGTGGGCTTTGGGAACAACTGTAGACTTGGGGTTTGCTTTCTGCATCTGATTTGTTTTTGGTTTTATGTTTATCTTAGTTTAGTTTTAGTGCTTGCTATCATTGGTTGATTTGTTTATTGGTTTGGTTGCTCTCTTAACTTTTTTTTTTCTCTTTGTGTGTGTGTGTGTGTGTGTGTGTGTGTGTGTGTGTGTGTATGTGTGTGTGTATGTTTCTTTTCATGATTTTTTCTGTTTAGGTTTGCTTTTACCATTTGTCCTAGGGTTCTGTCTGTTCGTCAGTTTTGTTTTGCTGTTTTATTTTTTGTTTGTTTTTTCTTTTTATGAGTGTGTGTATGTATGTTTCTTTGTGTGATATTGTATGTTTAGTATTGCTTTTACCATTTGTTTTGGGGTTCTATCTGATCGTTTTTTTTTTTTTCTCTTCCTTTTCTTCTGAGCCATGTGGCTGGCAGAGTCTTGGTGCTCCGGCCGGGTGTCAGGCCTGAGCCTCCAATGTGGGAGACCTGACTCCAGGACACTAGTCCATGAGAGACCTCCCAGCCCCATGTAATATTAACTGGTGAGAGCTCTCCCAGAGATCTCCATCTCAACACTAAGACTGAGCTCCACCCAATGGCCAGCAAGCTCCAGTGCTGGACGCCCCATGCCAAACAACTAGCGAGACAGGAACACAACCCCACCCATTATCAGAGAGGCTGACAAGTCATACTAAGTTCACAGAGACCCCAAAACACACCACCAGACGTGGCCCTGCCCACCAGAAAGACAAGATCCAGCCCCACCCACCAGAACTCAGGCACCAGTTCCCCCAACCAGGAAGCCTACACAAGTCACTGAACCAACCTCACCCACGGGGGGCAGACACCAAAAACAATGGAAACTATGAACCTGTAGCCTGCGAAGAGATCCCAAACACAGTCAGTTAAACAAAATGAGAAGACAGAGAAATATGCAGCAGATGAAGGATCAAAGTGAAAACCCACCAGGCCAAAGAAATGAAGAGGAAATAGGCAGTCTACCTGAAAAAGAATTCAGAGTAATGACAGTAAAGATGATCCAAAATCTCAGAAATACAGTGGAGGAAATACAAGAAACGTTTAACAAGGACCTAGAAGAATGAAAGGGCAAAGAAACAATGATAAACAACACAATAAATGAAATTAAAAATACTATAGAAAGAATCAATAGCAGAATAACTGAGGCAGAAAAACTCATAAGTGACCTGGAAGATAGAATAGTGGAAATAACTACCGCAGAGCAGAAAAAAGAAAAAAATGAAAAGAACTGAGGACAGTCTCAGAGACCTCTGGGACAACATTAAACACACCAACATTCTAGTTGTAGGGGTTCCAGAAGAGAAGAGAAAAAGAAAGGGACTGAGAAAATATTTGAAGAGATTATAGTCGAAAACTTCCCTAACATGGGAAAGGAAATAGTTAAGTCCAGGAAGAACAGACAGCCCCATACGGGATAAACCCAAGGAGAAACACACCAAGACATGTATTAATCAAACTATCATAAATTAAATACAAAGAAAAAATATTAAAAAACAGCAAGGGAAAAGCAAGAAATAGCATATAAGGGAATCTCCATAAGGTTAACAGCTGATCTTTCAGCAGAAACTCTGCAAGCCAGAAGGGAGTGGCAGGACATATTTAAAGTGATGAAATGGAAAAAACCTACAACCAAGATTACTCTACCCAGCAAGGATCTCATTCAGATTCAGCAGAGAAATTAAAACCTTTACAGACAAGCAAAAGTTAAGAGAATTCAGTACCACCAAACCAGCTATACAACAAATGCTAAAGGAACTTCTCTAGATGGTAAACAAAAGAGAAGGAAAAGACCTACAAAAAACAAAAACAAAACAGTTAAGAAAATGGTAATAGGAACATACACATCGATAATTACCTTAAATGTAAATTGATTAAATGCTTCACCCAAAAGACAGACTGGCTGAATGGATACAAAAAGACCCATATATTTGCTGTCTACAGGAGACCCACTTCAGACCTAGGGACACATACAGACTGAAAGTGAGGGGATGCAAAAAGATATTCCATGCAATGGAAGTCAAAAGAAAGCTGGAGTAGCAATTCTCATATCAGACAAAATAGACTTTAAAAAATAAAGACTATTACAAGAGACAAAGAAGGACATTACATCAATGATCAAAGGATCAATCCAAGAAGAAGATATAACAATTGTAAATATTTATGCATCCAACATAGGAGCACCTCAATACATAAGGCAAATACTAACAGCCATAAAAGGGGAAACTGACAGTAACACAGTCATAGTAGGGGACTTTAACACCCCACTTTCACCAATGGACAGATCATCCAAAACAAAAATAAATAAGGAAACACAGCTTTAAATGATACATTAAACAAGATGGACTTAATTGATATTTATAGGACATTCCAGCCAGAAAGAAAAGAATACACTTTCTTCTCAAGTGCTTATGGAACATTCTCCAGGATAGATCATATCTTGGGTCACAAATCAAGCCTCGGTATATTTAAGAAAATTGAGATCTCATCAGGTATCTTTTCTGACCACAACACTATGAGACTAGATATCAATTACAGGAAAAAAAAACTGTAAAAAAATGCAAACACATGCAGGCTGAACAATATGCTGCTAAATAAACAAGAGACCACTGAAGAAATCAAAGAGCAAATAAAAAAATACCTAGCAACAAATGACAATGAAAAAACGATGACCCAAAACCTATGGGATGCAGCAAAACAGTTCAAAGAAGGAAGTATATAGCACTACAATCCTACCTCAAGAAACAAGAAAATTCTCAAATAAACAACTTAACCTTACACCTAAAGCAATTAGAGAAAGAAGAACAAAAAACCCCAAAGTTAGCAGAAGGAAAGAAATCATAAAAATCAGATCAGAAATAAATGAAAAAGAAATGAAGGAAACAATAGCAAAGATCAATAAAACTAAAAGCTGGTTCTTTGAGAAGATAAATAAAATTGATAAACCATTAACCATCAAGAAAAAACGGAGAAGACTCAAATCAATAGAATTAGAAATGAAAAAGGAGAAGTAACAACTGACACTGCAGAAATACAAAGGATCATGAGAGATTACTACAAGCAACTCTATGCCAATAAAATGGACAACCTGGAAGAAATAGACAAATTCTTAGAAAAGTACAACCTTCCATGACTGAACCAGGAAGAAATAGAAAATATGAACAGACCCATCATGAGCACTGAAATTTAAACTGTAATTAAAAATCTTACAACAAACAAAAGTCCAGTGCCAGATGGCTTCACAGGTGTATTCTGTCAAGCATTTAGAGAAGAGCTAACAGCTATCCTTCTCAAACTCTTCCGAAATACAGCAGAGGCAGAAGACTCCCAAACTCATTCTACAAGGCCACCATCACCCTGATACCTAAACCAGACAAAGATGTCACAAAAAAACAAAACTACAGACCAATGTTACTGATGAACATAGACGCAAAAGTCCTCAACAAAATACTAGCAAACAGAATCCAATGGCACATACACCATGATCAAGTGGGGTTTATCCCAGGAATGTAAGGATTCTTCAACATACTCAAATTAATCAATGTGATACACCATATAAACAAACTGAAGGATAAAAACCATATGATAATAGATGCAGAAAAAGCTTTCGACAAAATTCAATATCGATTTATGATAAAAACTCTCCAGAAAATGGGCATAGAGGGAACCTGCCTCAACATAATAAAGGACATGTATGACAAACCCACAGCTAGTATCATTCTCAATGGTGAAAAACTGAAACTATTTCCTCTAAGATTAGGAGCAAGACAAGGGTGCCCACTCTCACCACTATTATTCAACATAGTTTTGGAAATTTAAGCCTTGGTAATCAGAGAAGAAAAAGAAATAAAAGGAATCCAAATTGGAAAAGAAGTAAAACTGTCACTGTTTGCAGATGACATGATACTATATGTTGAAAATCCTAAAGGTGCCTCCTGAAAACTACCAAAGCTAATTAATGAATTTGGTAAAGTAGCAGGATACAAAATTAATGCACAGAAATCTCTTGCATTCCTATAAGCTAACATTGAAAAATCAGAAAGAGAAACTGAGGAAACACTCCCATTTACGATTGCAACAAAAAGAATAAAATACCTAGGAATAAACCTACCTAAGGAGAAAAAAGACTGTATGCAGAAAACTATAAGACACTGATGAAAGAAATCAAAGACGGTACAAACTGATGGAAAGATATACCATGTACTTGGATTGGAAGAATCAACATTGTGAAAATGACTATACTACCCAAAGCAATCTACAGATTCAGTGGAATCCCTATAAAACTACCAATGGAATTTTTCACAGATACTGTGGTGAACAGTATGGTGGTTCCTTAAAAAACGAAAAATAGAACTACCATATGACCCAGCAATCCCACTACTGGGCATATACCCTGAGAAAATCATAATTCAAAAAGAGTCATGTACCACAATGTTCATTGCAGCTCTATTTACAATAGCCAGGACATGGAAGCAACCTAAGTGTCCATCGACAGATGAATGGATAAAGAAGATGTGGCACATATATACAATGGAATGTTACTGAGCCATAAAAAGGAACGAAATTGAGTTATTTGTAGTGAGGTGGATGGACCTAGAGATTGTCATACAGAGTGAAGTAAGTCAGAAAGAGAAAAACAAGTACCCTATACTAACACATATATATGGAATCTAAAAAAAATGATTAAAAATATCGTCATGAAGAATCTAGGGGCAAGACGTGAATAAAGACGCAGACCTACTAGAGAATGGACTTGAGGACACGGGGAGGGGGAAGGGTAAGCCGGGACAAAGTGAGAGAGTTGCATGTACATATATACACTACGAAATGTAAAACCGATAGCTAGTGAGAAGTAGCTGCATAGCACAGGGAGATCAGCTCGGTGCTTTGTGACCACCTAGAGGAGTGGGATAGGGAGGGTGGGAGGGAGATGCAAGAGGGACGGGATATGGGGATATATGTATACATATAGCTGATTCACTTTGTTATACAGCAGAAACTAACACAACATTGTAAAGCAATTATACTCCAATAAAGATGTAAAAAACAAAAAACAAAGATCATGCTAACAAGGGCGGAACCCTGAGGAGAGAAAACATTTCAAAGGTGAAATTTTATTCTTAATAGATAAGCTGAATAGCAGTTCTCAGTTTTGAGGGGCTTTTTCAATGCTTTAATGCTAAATGATCTAATTTTGACATCAAACATTCTAGTCAAACACAGTGGATATAAAATGATTGGGTTTTTTATGTTTAAATGGTGTGTGTTTGTGTGTGTGTGTGAATGTTTGTATGGTGGGAAAGACTTGGGCAGGAGGGAGCTGGTGTGTGTTGGGGTAGTTATAGAAAAAAACAATATATTTTGGCTGATTATTTCACTATGTTTCATTCAGGTTTATTTTTTGTTATTTTTGTGGGGGGGTCTTTTTTGTTCTGCATTGATTTATTATCTTTCCACCAAGATATTACATGGAGAGAAGTGCATTTTTTAAAGTATGTATAATGCAAGTCACACCCGGGAGGATGAAAAATTACTAAGTTGTTGTCCATGCACGGCTGAGTATTATATGTTGAGACTTTGTTTTTCAACAATAGCTAATTTTCAATAAAGAGATTATCCCGTAAAACTGAAATAACTTTGGAAAGGAGTCAAAGTTTCACAGTTATGTGGTAGAGGTTTGCTGTTATCACTGGTTAACTCTAATTAACACAAGAATAGAGTCAGATGACATCGCAGGGAGGTGTAAGTGCCTTTGTTGTGTGACAGACTGTTTGTGGAAAAACCAGCTCTTGCAGAAAACGTAGACTTTGCAGCCATTGGAATATAATTATGTGTGTTTTGTTTGTTTTTACAGAACAGATGCAAGACAAAGAACATAGTATGAGATATTGGAATGTAATTTCGAAACATATGTTTCCAAAATTATGGAAACATTCTGGATGATAAATAAATCCTTTCAGCCTCAGAGGGTACAGGCTTGTAAAGCTGAGGGGAGCCGGGTGTTTGGAAGGGGAGGGACGTGGTTTAAGTAATAGGCTGAAGAGTAAGCACATCAAAGCTATTAAAGCATGAAGCCCCAGATTTAAAAATGTGAGAGGCAAAAGATTATGTAGCGTGGTCTGGCAGCTTCATAGAGCCCATTCCAAATGAGGGATAGAACAAAAGGATGTGTGATCGAAGCTCCTGAAGAGATTTATTTCAGGAGAGAGTCAAACATTTTGCTCTGATACCAATTAACCAGGAAAAAGCACCACGTCATAAATGCCCATATTAAAAATGTAAATCCCACACCCGAGGGTGTATTGAAGACAGGTCACAATGCTTTGAAGATGGAATGCATAAAGAGATAACAGGAAGAGAGCATTCCAGCTGCCCAGCCTACCTGCTTAGTTCTGTGTCCTGTCTGCTGGCGAGATTTTCAGTGGGGAAGAAGGCTCTTGTTTGGGATAGTTTGGCCACTTGACCTGTTATAATGTGGGGTTTCCATCCCGGCCAAGAGAATTTATTATGGCAACTCCAGAAGACCCTCTTTATCACAACTTTTCATCTGTACCAGTCTGGAGATGCTCCAGAGATTTCTGTTATTATTTTGGATAGTATAGTTCACATAAGGGATGTGTAGACATATTTAGAAAGTACAGAGTGAAAACCCTCAAGTGCTATGTATAGCACTTTTATGCCTTTTAAAGTATATTCACCTCAATTAACTTAGTTATTCCTCACCATAACTCTGTGCAAAAGGAAAAGCTCATAGCGTCTTTGCCTTTAGAGCTTGGGATGAATTTAGGATGATTCAGCCCAGCCCTTTCATAGTGGAAAAGAGGGCCGAGGAGATTGAGAGATATTTATACCCATGAGCCTACTAGGGAAACTGAACAAGAAGAGAGCTGACTTTCTCAGCCACCAATAGCATTGTGTGTTGAATCGTGGGTTTCTCTCATTGATAATAAGGCACCCCAGTTTTCCGGAAAAGAAAATACACTAAAAATTCAAATAAAAACTGTTGTTTGGAATAGAGATGTCTTTTGCTACAAAAATATTCAACTCATCGTTACTGAACTAAGATAATAAATCTCTTTACCTTTTGTATTTTGGTGCACTGAAACATTATCTTTCTCTGATCATAGGTGTTGCTTCATTATTTAAAGCATACTTGTTATTGCAGGAAAGACAAGCTCGCATTTGATTTATAATGGAACGATTGTGCTTTGAGTTAAATGAAAGTTCAAAGGAAAATGAATTCTAAATAGGAATAATTGAAGAGATTCAAGGTTCATTTGAGTTTATATTCATCAAGGCAATTGTCTCCAGAAATCCTCTTATTTAAAGCAACAGGACAGATCGTAACTTACAAACATTGCCTTTATGACATCACTTTATTCTATATATCATAATCAGAAATGTTAAGCCTCAGCAGTAATTTATACAAAACGTATTGTTACAGAGTTGTAAATGTCATTAAGTGGTAGACTTATGACTCAGTGTCATGCAAGTTGAACCCTGGATTTTAAAAAATTACCCATAATGCAAGTATTCTATAAAAATATCCTTAGTCCTTTCTCCTCCAGAGCGGTTTCATATTAAAAGTTCAGTTTCATTTTACACCTGTACTCTGCTCTGGGAAAAAGTCACCTTCTTAATTCTGGTGGAACATAACTCAAACAACTGAAAATGTTAGGAATGGATTTACAGTCCCTCTGGCTACTCTCTATCTGGGATGGAAAGGAGAGTGAAGCCGGATATAACTTTTCCTGCCATCAAGAGACACCTAGAGAGAAGAGGTGATGAATTGTAATGTGCCAGCTAGTTTTGGTTATTCAGGGACTTGTCATGGAATCTATGGATTCTTCAGGTCTCTGGTTTTCAATTTTGGCTAAGTTTGCTGCTCAGTGGCACCTCTGGTGGTCAGGGATAACTGTCCACCTATGGTGGGTCTCCGAAGAGATAGTGGCAAGCGAATGACCCCCTTCTGAGCCTCACTCTTTGTCAGACACAGGGTAGAATTTTCACAAATATATTATTTCATTAAATCTTCACATTAAACTTGTAAGAAAGGTACTATCATCCCATTTTATAGATGATAAAGGCTCAGTGTAATTCCTTCATTTCTCAAATCTTTATTGAGTGTATTCTACGTTCTAGTCCCTGGGAAAAGGAGGTAAATGAAAGAGATGTGGTCTCTGCTCACTCTGAGCTTAGAATGCAGTATGGAAGAAATTAGACAACTCATCCCACATATAAATTATAAAAGTACAAACGGTGATACATGTTATGATGAAAAATTATTATGGATTAAGAAGTTCGTGAAAAGGGGATCAGCTCTGATTTGTGGAGTCAGAGAGGGTGTCCCTGAGGGTGTAATGTTTGAGCTGACGACTAAAGGATGGAGTAGAAGTCATCAAAGTTTGCACAGCTAGCCAGCTGCAGAGCTTGGATTCAAACTCAGGTCTGCCTGACACCAGATTCTATCCATATCACAGTACTACATGCAGTTGAAACTGCACTGAAATCAGCCCTTTGACTCCAGCCACGCTCCACCAGCTTCTACCTCCGTGGACTCCGTGTCTGTGGGAGTTGGTGATGGTGGATTGGAGGCAACCGTGGGTCCCAATGGCTTCTCAGCAAGTTACACCCACAACACAAAGCAGCCTTCCCTCTCTGCATTCTTTCCATTTTCTTCATGGTTCCATCTAGGTTGAACGTGGGCACTGGTGGCAGGGGCGACCTTCTGGCGTTGCTCCTGGTGGGGGAGAGGCCAATTTCCAGCACTTGGGAGGGGCTTGACGAATGACCCACTCAAGACTAAGTTCAGAAACATCACCTGGTGCCTCTCAAGCTTCCTGGAGCCCGCCTCCCAGTCTAACTCCCTTTGCTCAACCCTACCTCCCCGATTGATCTAAAGCCATTGTGGGGATTGGCTACCTGCCTGAAGAACTCCCCGACTCTCTGAGGCACTGTGGCAGGGATCCTGGGAGCAGCTGCGGAGGGTGGTTGGAGTCCGACCAAACATTCCTCGCTCACGTTTCTACCCGGTTTGTGTCTGTGGGGCGAGCTGCCCTGGTGGACACGGTGGCCACGCAGAGCCGTACCTTCCAGCTGGGCACAGGAGTGGGACCAGCTGACGATGGAGGAGAGAAGTCTGGGAAATGGAACACTTCTACTGATTTTTCTCCCCTCCTCCAGATTACAGAAAGGGCAGTGATTCCTCGAAGAATTTGAGGCACTGGGTAACTCTTCAAAGGCATTCCTCCAAAAAACAAAGACAAAAAAGCCTAGGAAAAAAGTCTTTCTCTTAAAGCCTAAATTTCCTCCGCGGATGATTTATTTTTTTTGGTTAAGCAGCATTGCCTTTTTGGTTCAGTGCTTTTGTTAAGATGCGTAGTCTGGGGAGAAGGAAAGCTTTTGGTCCTGGACACCTTAATGTGAATGAGTTTATCATTTCCCTTTTCTGTGTCTGGTGGAAGGGCCGCTGGATGGCCATGGGTATCTCGGGGAATAGGTTGCTAAAGAGGGGGGACGTAGGTGGCATCCACTTTCACGGGTCCCAGCTCTCCAGTCTTCCTTTAGCAAAAAGCAACAATAAGTTATGATCACTAGAGGGCGGAAGCAGGCCAGCAATTGGTCTCTAGTCCTTGTTATGAGTTCTGAAAACCAAAGTTGGCAAATACGAATTACTAGTGCTCTCTTTTTCTTAGGAATCCAGAGTTGCTTCAAGATGGTATGATGTGTGGTTTAGGCCACAGTAGAGCAATGAAGCAACTCCCCAGGAAATAAAAGCTCCGTGTAGGTAAAGCAGATACCCAGCAGATTCCATCAATGAATCTGGGTATTGTTCTCCCATTGTTTTTTTTTTTTTTTTGCGGTACATGGGCCTCTCTTTGTTGTGGCCTCTCCCGTTGCGGAGCACAGGCTCCGGACGCGCAGGCTCCGGATGCGCAGGCTCAGCGGCCATGGCTCACGGGCCCAGCCACTCCGCGGCACGTGGGATCTTCCCGGACCGGGGCACAAACCCGTGTCCTCTGCATCGGCAGGCGGACTCTCAACCACTGCGCCACCAGGGAAGCCCTCCCATTGTTTTTATTCTGAAGATTTCTCAGAGCGAAAATTCAAATGAGAACATTTGAAGCCAAACTGGTTTGTCAAATAGATACCAGTACCGTTGATGTTACAAAAGGGTGAAAACTTACATAAAGGTGTATTTTTCTTATTATGGAGAACACGCTTTCTGGAGGAATGGTGAAAAAGAATACCCCTCGCAGGCAAACATGCATTGTACTGTTACGGATGGCTCTGTTCTTACCGAATAAATCTTGCTTAGCAGCTTACCTCCAGAGCAAATAATAAATCGCCACTGAAAGCTCCAGGCATTTAGCTCTGTCTGGGCAGTAAAACTTTGCTGCAATGGTCTTGACAGCATTTTGTAAACTCATAATTGCTTAGGAAAAGTGATTCTGGATGTCTTAAAATGTTCAGAATTAAAGAGTAGCTGTTCCTTTGAGGAAAATTATCCTAATGCTGTGTATGTGTGTTATCCTTTATATGAAGTCTAGATTATAATCTACAGACCCTCTTCATTTCTATTAAGAATGTGCAAGAATTTGACTAGAAGCACAACCATATGCATCACGCTCAGGTTTTATAGGAAACTTTGTGACAGTTAGGGCAACGATGCTTAGTTATCTGTGCATAGTACACTATATGCAGGCTGAAATGGGTCGCCCTAAAATTCATATGTTGAAGACTAGCCCCAATACCTCAGAATGAGACTGTATTTGGAGTTTAGGTCTTTAAATGAGGTCATTAGGATGTGTCCTAATCCAATATGACTGGCTTTCTTGTAAGAAGAGGAAATGTGGAGACAGATACACACAGAGGGAAGACCATGTGAAGACACAGGGAGAAGACAGCCATCCACAAGCCAAGGAGGGAGGCCTCAGAGGAGACCAACCCTGCCAGGCACCTTGATCTCAAACTTTTAGCTTCCAGAGCTGGGAAGAAATAGATTTCTGTCATTTGAGCCAGCTAGTCTGTGACCTTTTGTAATGGCATCTCTAGCTAACTAACTATACATATATATATATATGTATATAATATATATTATATACATATATATATAAAATTGCTTTCAAAAGTCAATGTATTAAAAGGCTATTTTTGCATATTTAAAATAGAGCTCATGATCTGTGTTTAACAGTTTTAATATCAGTAATTTTGAAATAGAATTGTTTAAAATGAAGTACAGTCTTTACAGAAACTCATATTACTGAGCTAATCACCCCTCTGTAAGTTGCAGATGAACTCAGTCCACTGTATTTGTTCCTGGATCCTCTGTAACTACCCAGCTCTTTCAGTTTCTCAGCCTTGGCAAGCAGGAGGTTTCCTTTGGACGTTGCTCTTTTCTATCTTTCCCCCAAATCATCATTGGACATTTAACCCCAAGTTTTGCAGTGTAAGTGAAGTCTCTTTCTTTGTCTTATTTTATCCAGTAAGACGACAGTACATTGTTCCCAGGTTCGCCTCTGGGACGGGATATGGATGAGAATCACCCCCACTGCCTCTTCACTTCTGGCAACACTTCGAGAAGTGCCAGGAATGTTATATCAAAACCTCAAGTGGAGGGCTTCCCTGGTGGCGCAGTGGTTGAGAGTCCGCCTGCTGATGCAGGGGTCATGGGTTCGTGCCCCGGTCCGGGAAGATCCCACATGCCGCGGAGCGGCTGAGCCCGTGAGCCATTGCCGCTGAGCCTGCGCGTCCGGAGCCTGTGCTCCACAACGGGAGAGGCCACAACAGTGAGAGGCCCGCGTACCAAAAAAAAAAAAAACCTCAATTGGAGAGATGAGCTAAGTGGTTCAAAACATTTAGAGCATAGAATCAAGCTAGTTTTTCAAAATGGATAATAGGGTTGAAAGTTTTTAGTCTCGCTTGGTTTACTCACACCTCGATCACCAGGTTTGCTGAAGGCTCATTGGATGAGAATTTGGACCCCCCAGTCAGGAGGGTAGGGTCTAGCCTACCCCAGGTATCTCTCCCTGCTTTCTTCCAGCACTAACGTTCTCCATAGTAACTAAGTTTTTGGCAAGTGCTGGGTCTAAAACAGCTCTTGGCAAAATGGACAAGTTCAACGTTCCTTCCCCAGCCCAGTGGCCTGGTGGTGTCCTCTTTCCAAGGCTGCTTTTGCATCCGTGAGACCCTCTCGTTTCACATGTAGGTGCCCACAGACCCGTTCTCTGGTGTTATCTTCTTTTCCTTCGCTCTCTCTAGCAAAACGAGTTCTCTAGAGAGTACTGAGTACCGTCATTTACAACTTAGTGCAAGCTTATTAATAGGTTACCTTGCCCCTTGGCAAGGACATTCAAAATCACATTCCTTATCTGTAGGGCTGTCTCCTTCTGAGAACAGTTTCAGACGTCTAGGAGTGGCGGGGAGGCATCTTTGAGGGGCAAGAGCTTCTTATGCATCTCTCAGGAAGGTAACCCCCTTCTTTGCTGGTGGGGAAGGCCAGGTGTGAATAAAAGAGCCATGTTAAGTGATGACTATGAGTTTATAATGAACAGGAAACATTTGTGACCAGGATTCAAAGTCCAGGTCTGGTTGACCTCTTTCATCTTCATCCTCTTAGGTGGAGGTGCTTATTTTTTTATTTACAGAATGCTTTTTTAAAAATTTATTTATTTGGCTGCGCTGGGTCTTGGTCACGGCACGTGGGATCTTCATTGCCGCCTGCAGGCTCTTAGGTGTGGCGTGCGGGATCTAGTTCCCTGACCAGGGATCCAGCCTGGGCCCCCCTGCATTGGGAGTGAGAAGTCTTAACCACTGGACCACCGCCAGGTGTGCGTATATAGATATGTATTTTCTCACTCTGGGCAACTCAGCATCATACACCAGTTATCTGAGCCATGAAGAAGCCCAAGTCCCATGGGCAGCAGGACGGGACAGGGCAAGACCAACCTCTGAATGATGCCTGCTTTGTTGCTTCTTTCTGATGCAATTTGGGCAACAGAGCATGGTATACATGAGGAGATCAATAAGATATTTTTTTTGATGAATGAATGAATGAATGAATGAATGGATGCATCCTAGGAGCTCATGGGGAGACCTCACTTTGGGTCTCTCACTTTATTTTCCTGCTGCCCATTGTAATTAGGTGTGAGTATGGTGCCTTAGAGCCATGCCCTCCTGTGCTACTATGCTACCTATCACACCTGCTATACTGTATAGTATGTTGTACTATGTAGTAAATGCTACATATACACATACATACTACATGCATTATGTCCGTAAGACGTATACCCCGAATTAAAACATTTAAAAGGTTGAGAAAAACCTAAGTACAAATGAAGTTCTAATATTTCTTCCTATATCCCAATGGGTATATATGCACACCTTGTGGTGGAAGGGGTTGAGCCCCACTTCGGAATCACTTGCTTAGTGCAATAGTTTTATGTTTGACATTGACAGGAATCTATGTTACATCCACTAGATGAAGTAAAACCAGAATTCAATTCAATAAATATTCACTGAGGGCCTGTCTCATGCTGGATAGTCTGCTAAGTGCTAAGGGGTTAGTGACTCTATGCCTGGAATTATTCCAGGCAGACCTGATTTAAAATACTCCCTTTCATTTTCCCACAAGTACACTCATCCTGGCTGGTCGCATGCCCAGAGTTTTAGTGTAGAAAGTATTGTGACAATTGCTGTAGAAGAACCAAATGATGGAGAAGACTTTCTCTTGTTCCTCAGGTCTTATTTTGGGTTATGTTGTGTTAGCAGTGGCCACAGTAAAAAAAAAAAAACCCAAAAGGCCACCAAGGAGGAGCATATAGGAACTCCAGATATCTTGGTGATGTCTGTTTCTGAACCCAAAAGGAGGGTGCACACGTTTCCCTTTATTATCCTTATTTAATCCATACATATAGACTATAGGGATACTTCTGAAAGATGAGCAGTTTTATTCAAATCAAAAGGAAATAAAAGAAGGCATTTAAATCATAGGGCCCTCTGGGATTGAGCACAAATAGAATGAAGGAGACCATTTGTTACTCAGACCAGTGGGGATGGAGCAGTTGGGGGAAGCTTTGCCAGTGTGGTCAGCTACTGCCAGGGCTGGAAGCACGGTGGAGTGTAGGCAGGTGGAATAGAGCCGCGGGGAATCTCCAGGTGAGGTGAACAGTGAGAGCAAAGCGTGGCGGTGGGGCTGAGCTGGAAGGTCTGAACGTCAGACCTACGGGTCAGTGGGAGGGCAGCAGATGGGCGTTCCTGCTGGGTTGTAGTGGGGGTCCAGTGGTCAGATGGGTGAAAGTGGTTGTAGCATGTTTTGAAAGCCAGACAGAAGAGTTTCAAAATTACGTTGAGGACACTGAAGAGCCATTGACCAAAGTAAATTTGGAGAAGGCTGATTTGAAGCTGTGGAGAAAGGGTACCTGTTGAAGTTATCAGCCAGGCCCCTGGTACCTGCCAGAGCCCAGAGCCAGCAT
The DNA here is from genome assembly GCF_011762595.2 of Tursiops truncatus. NCBI lineage: Eukaryota > Metazoa > Chordata > Mammalia > Artiodactyla > Delphinidae > Tursiops > Tursiops truncatus. The sequence goes on along the minus strand of NC_047047.1, from coordinate 34,107,704 downwards.
TTGTGATACTGACATTTAAGCCCAAGAGACCCATTAGTAGGACTGCTTTAAAATAGCTGCCCCTTGGGGAAACACCAGGGTTCCTGAAAAGCAGCCTTTTCAATTATACAGCATTTTCCTTCTAATCAAAGATCCACTTTGAAAACTTTTAAATTGGGCTTAAAGTGAGGACTAAGGGACTAAGAGACATGAGGCACCACTTTTGACTCCTTACCCTTAGTGGGGAGCCCTCATCAGCACTCTTGGCTCTGTGCAGAGAATGGGGAGGTCATCCCAGCCCCAGAACTGACTTTTCTGTCTATCTGGGAGAAGGAGATGGGTGACCCTCATGCCAGAATTTCAGTGTGAGAGAGCTTCCAGTCAACGTTGGAGTCCGAGGGACACAGTTAGACCTGCCTGTCTTTCATGGCCCACTTATAAAGCCTAGAGCTTTGCCGAAGAGGGCAGCATTACTTGAAGATCAAGGCTTAACCTTGGAAGCCCACAGAATAGATTTTTGATTCTTCTTCTGCCCACCCTGAATTTTCCCTAGCATATTTGGACTCAAGAGCATGTCTTCTCTTTGTGATGAAAAGAATACCTTGTATTTGCAAGGTGCTTAACCCTTCAATGCACTTTCCAATCTTGGACGTCATTTGGTCCTCACGGGAGACAGCAGAACAGTGTCACAGACTTCATTTTAGACATATGGGATTAGGGTGCAGAGAGAGGAAGATACCAAGCCTAGGTCATGTGGCTAGTGGACCAAGCTGAGGTTGGAACCCAGGGCTTCTGACTCTTAGCACAGAGCTCTTTGCAGCCTGCTTCCTGATTTACGAGACGGATTCCTTCATGTGGTTACCACGTGCCAGGACTTGAATACACCATCCCTTTCAATTCTCACTCCTCTGAGAGATAGGCACTCTATCTTCCTCATTTGCCAGACCAGGGAGTCAAGGTGGACATCCAGTCTTGGCCAGGCAATCGTCCCCTGCAAGACCCAGCTCCATTGTGATCCCTTGGGTTTTTTCCTGATTTCCCAGGAGCCGTGGGTATGCCTCCTCACTCTGCTCTCACACTTGTTGGTCTCTCCTCTACAGCATCCATCCTATGGGATGGTAATCATTTGGCCTATGAGTGATTTGAGGGTATCATTTTTTTTTTTTGACAGGGTTCAACCCTGGGTAATAATATTCTTTCTCCTTCCTTTGCAATTTCACTTAAACTTTTGTTTCTTTGGGGTCCTCTGGAGTAAAAGAAAGCATATTATACATCAGGGCACATTTTGACAGATGCAAGTGATTGTACTAATAGTGGGATTACTTCCCTACGTGTCTAATGTATTCAGGCTACTTTCAAATGAAATGAGTTTAAAACTCATCCCTAAAAATGAAATGAAGTCTTTAAGCTTTTTCTATCTACCTCCTTCTTTTATCTGGATTTTTTTTTTTTTTTTTTTTTTTTTTGCTGTACGGGGGCCTCTCACTGTTGTGGCCTCTCCCGCTACGGAGCACAGGCTCTGGACGCGCAGGCTCAGTGGACATGGCTCACGGGCCCAGCCGCTCCGCGGCACGTGGGATCCTCCCGGGCCGGGGCACGAACCCGTGTCCCCTGCATCGGCAGGCGGACTCTCAACCACTGCGCCACCAGGGAAGCCTTTATCTGGATTTTAAAGCCTTTATGTTTTTAATGAGAGTGATGTTGTGCTGCCTGTAATTTACTTTAAAATACTTTGATACAGACAGCTTGATTTATATATATATAAATATATGCATATATACATATATGTGTACATGTATATACATATAGCTATATCTGTATCTATATCTGTCTATCTGCCTATCTATCTACTTCTCTGTGTGTGCACACCACAAATGCACCCTCACATTGGTATATATGATATGTGTGTATTTGTATGTAAATTTAATTTGACCTATATCTTAGGAACAGTCTGTTACCTTAAGAGGGAGCATACACTTCTGGGCAAGTAGTTAGTGTTTTGAAAGCTTCTAATCAGAAGCCCACACTCCAGAGGTGGACTTCAATTATCTTTATAACTAACCAACACTGGAGGTTTTATTTTTCACAGGTGAAGAAAATGGTGTTCAAGAGCTGTGGATTGGTTAGAAATATTGCAGCGGCTCTATCCCCTTGCATAACAGGACACAGAAACTTAGTCCAGTGGTCTGTACCTTTCCAAATGGTGCCAGACGTTTCATTCGCAAATTGTCCTATACCAGCCACTGATCAGAGAATTCTAGTCCCACGAATCTAATTATAAAATCAGCTGAAACCTGCTGCTAGCCTACTGTCACATTTGCCTTTGGTGAACCTAAAACTTTCTGCAGGGACAGAGAACTGGAACTTCTTTAAGCTTACAGACTTGGTTGTATGGGTGTTTGGAGCCTGCTTGCTAAATGAATGAACGTGTATGCAGTAGAATTTGCTCTGAGACAATTTTATTGTAATCAAATGGTGAGGGGAGAGATCTACAGACTCTACCCACTTCTAACTATTGGATGCTGCCCACGTTTACTAGAAAGAACCTAACAATTGTGAACAACCAAGTTGACTTAGGTAAGGTCACAACAGAAGATAATGGAAAAACTGAGTTCATCTCTTCGAGTGGTCTTTGGCCCATTAGATTGCTTTATTTCCATTCTTAGGATGTTCGATCATCAGCCTTCTCAATTTTGCAAGGGAGGCTAATAAAGTATCCTCCAAGCCAACAACAAGAACACAACGCTGTTAATGATATCTTAGCTTCATCTTATCATAGCTCTGAAATTTAGTTTTCAAAATATACTGGGGCCAAGGATGACGTGGATGCCTGTGTAATGAGTATCATCCTGTCCCAGAGACACAGGATTGCTTGACAGTGTACATGAGGGCAGTAATGATGGCAGCACTGCTATCAATCCAAGGCCACTGGAGAAAGACTTCAGTTTCTTTAGCACATTTTGCCATGTGGGGTCTGTTAGGATTGAGGGGAGAAGATTGCTGCAGATTTTGTGGGAATCCATGGCAGCTCAGTGTGGTATAGATGGTTGGGCAAATCCTGCCTTATCAGTATGGAGTTGTCTCTCATTTCTAGGCTTTGAGGCTATAGTGTTCTATGTTTGTTTGTTTGTTTTTTAATACACTACAATAATACCTTGACAAAAAGAGTCTGTATGCAGAAGAGAATCCTGGAATGAAATACACCAACTGTTAATTATGGTTGTCTTGGATGGCAGAAACACGGATAGTAGTTTTCATTCAATTTTTGTTTTTTTTCCAAAACATTTTAGTGCCAGATGATACGGTTTTGAGGCAGGCAGTATAGAGTTCTCTCGCTTTGAGTGAGCTGGGGGTGCCGTGCCCAAGCTCTGCCTTGGCGGCAGGGTGAGAGCAATACTGGCTGACCCCTTGGGCATTGCCAGGCTTATTATAGGAGGAAAGAACCCAGAGAGGGAGGAAAGAGAGTCTCTCTCAGTAGAGAGATGGAGGCTTGGATCATCTTAATTTCAATATTAGAAGAGAAGTAACCTTATTTTATATCCCAAGTTTCTAAAACAGGTCATGTTGAGTACAGAAGCATTTCTCCATATTACTACATACTTCATATAAATATATATATTTTGGAGTCCCACCATCCAAATCAAGGATTACATGTGTGTTACTGAATGGCTAGATTATTGTTCAGTTAATGATAACTCTACAGTTGGAAATTTAGATCCTTTCATTTTTCATCATATAGTATCATGAATATGATCGTGCATAAAGCTTTTTTTGATTTGTTTCTGATAATAATAATAGTAATTAGTATTCATGCAGGCTGCTTACCCTTCAAGAACTTCAAATTTTGTTGGCAAGTAGGGTCAGGGACACAAATAAAATAATAAAATGATACAGGATGAGACCGATAGTGATGAGTGACAAATAAGTTGTACAGTTAGTGCCATAAATTTAGGTGAAGTAGAAATCCAGACATTACTTATGCAAGTCTACTAAACTCACCTGATCTTTGGTTTCAGATAGAGCTGAGTTCAAATACAGGTACTGAAATTTATTTGCTGTGTGATTTTGGATAAGTTACTTAACTTCTGACCCTCTTTTCTGAAAGATAATTTTTTTGGGGGAAAAGAAATGCCTCATCTTGGATTTAAATCTAATAAATGCTTGCTGGAATGTGAGATGATTTTAGGTAGCTGTGAATTTTAGGGAAATATAATATTTGATTGGGCCATTCTGGAGTCCCTAAATCATACCAAGCGTAAGTTTACACTCCCTCCTGAATTCCATAGAAGTCAGGTCTAGAATGTGACACAGACTGTCCTAGTTAGTTCACCTCACTCGTTCATGTAACTAATATTCGCTGGCACTTAACCATGTGTTAGGTACTAGTGGCTATGGGGACTTTTTATATCTTCTTTAATGTGTATCAGTCTTATCAAAAATTGCCCCAAATCCAGGATAAAATGATTTTCTCTCCAAGCAATTGAGGACATATATACCAAACAGTTTTGTAAAAAGATTAACTGATATACACAGTCTGGTTACTCATAAGCTCCCAATGGACATGTCATGAACAACAAAATGGAGCCTAGAGGCCCCTACATGGCCTGGCCTTTGGGGGATCGTGCTTGGCGACGGCTCCTGCAGCATGGCTTTAAGAGCTGCTCGCGAAGTCTGCTCCTGAGGTGAGTGCTGCCAGCCCAGTGAGTACTGATTATTAGTACTCCAGACGTTGATGACTAAACTCAGGCACCTTTCTCCACTTCCAACTTTTAGGCAAGTCAACTCAGCCTCGAGACCTGGGTCCAGCGACAGTGTGACCCCAGGGTTGTAGCCAGCACCGCACGTCCACTTCTCTAGTCTTCTACTAATACTGCATGTTGTCAGGGTTTTGTATTTTTGCCTTGTGTCAAATATTTTCCCCAACAAACAGACTTCCATAAGTCATTCGTAACGGAAATGTGGTATTCTGTTACCCAGAATTGCTATAATTTGGTTAACCTTCTTCTTATTGGCTGTTTAGATCATTTCAATACTTTGTTATTTAATTCTTCACAAAACTCAGTTTTATTATTGTTATTTTTCTCAATTGCTTTCTAGTGAAGCAGCACCAACATGGACTCCCACTGCAGTGTAGGGGGAATGCAATTTCTCTTCACATCAACGAGATGCAATAAGAATTTTAAAAATTGTTTGCCAGTGTGATAGATGGAAAATATGGGATTTCATAATTTAATTTGCATTTCCTTGATCATTGGGGAAAGTAGCACATTTTTCAAACGTATTCATTGTTCGCACTTCCTCTTTGTGATTCGCTTGTTCACTCTTTTTGCTATTGGTGTGGTCATCTTTTTCATATTGATACACTAGAGCTTTTTACATATGAAGAACACACATTTAACTTTACGCGTTAAGATTCTAGTTAAAACAAAGAGTGATCAATACGCAAAGGAAGCACAAACACATTGTCTTAGCTAGTTCCCAGTCTTGTTTTTCTCTAATTCACTCTCTCTGTGCAGATTAGTGTGAGTCTGATCCTGTCATTCTCCTTTTAATAGCTCCCAATTGTATTAGGATACAGTCCAAGTCCCAAATGTAGAGTAGCAGGCCTTTTATGATGATCCTGCTTGCCCCTCCAGATTCGCCTTTCCTAACCCCTTATATCTAATTCTAAGAGCCGTTCATATTGCACTGTCTTCAGCTCCCAGGAAGTGCAACCTCTCTCTCTCTTCTGGGTCTTTGTGCTATATCCTCTGCCTGGACCTCTCTTCCAATTCTTTTTCTGATAACCACCACTCATCATTCAGGTCTGCCTTGGACACCACTTCCTTTAGATCAGTGATCCTTAAGCAGGGATGATTTGTCCTCAGGGGACATTTGGTAGTGTCTGGAGACATTTTTGGTCATTATTACTGAGGGAGAGGTATGTTAATAACACCTAGTGGGTAGAGGCCAGGGATGTTGCTAAATATTCTACAGTGCACAAGACAGCCCTCCACAACAAAGAATTATCTGGCCTGAAATGTCGGTAGTACTGAGATCGAGAACCCCTGTTCTAGACCTAAAAAGTCTTCACCAGTCTTCCCACCCACTCTCTGCCCACTTTAAGACTGGGCCTTCCCGAGCCCAAGGCCTCCCAGGACATCACCCTGTGCTTACTATATTCATGGACCTACTACACTGTATTGTAATTGTTCTCTAGGATAGAAGCTTCCTGAGGGTGTGGAACATGTTTTGTTACTCCAGGGCCAGTGTTGAGAATACGGTTGGCAGAAGCAGCTTAGCACAGCGTGTACTGGGGAGACAGTGTCTGGACTTGAATCCCAAACTTTGCTACTTACTAGCTGTGTGCTCTTGGGCAAATTACTAACCTCCCTGTGCCTCAGTTTCCTCTTCTATAAAACGAGGATACTAATAGTACCTACCACATAGAGTTATTAGGAGGAATACATGGGTTAATATTGGTGGATTGCTTAGAGCAGTAAGCTCTATGTACGATTATTATATAGATTATTTCCTCTAAATAAAGGAGCAGGAATGAAATAAGTGCTCAATAAATACTTGTTGACTGAATGACCAGGGCAAGCCTTACTATGGGTTTGGCCATCTCCCCCTTTCTTGTCTTTCTCCCATTTCATTCAGCACGTAGTAATTTTCTCCAAAGATTTGAAAAGTTTCTTTTCTTTGTAGTTCTTAATCTTTCTAGGCTCACATTATATCTCTAAGTATCTCTGTAGTCATGAGCTGCTCATTTTCCTTAAAAATGTTCCTGTTTCTATTTGTGTAGAGGGGCAAATGGGATTGAGCCAAAACATGGGATGGCAAACACACACGCTCCATTTTAGAAACAATTTTCTTTTAAATAGAATGCATACGTGGCCCCTTCTTTTGTACGCGAGGTGTACTATGGAGAGACTTACAAATGAATCCATTTTAAAAAGAGATAGATGTACACAAGGTACACCGAGCACAATGGCAGGCATTTTGAACCGTCTCAGATCAGCAACGGCTGTTACATATTTGAAGTTAATTTGACGTTGAAGTAAACAAATCAAAATGTGTTTATGGAATAATTAGGCCCTATTCTCAATGCTGTGGCTAAGAAGTTTTGTCACAATTACTGCTCAGTGGTTTTCTTTGTTTTCGAAATTCCATAGCAACACACAAAAATAAAGCGGTTGTTATTACACTAGTACTTACGTAATTCCAGTATCCTGTGTGCAGAGTATTCGAGGCTGAAGTCAACAAAGTTTTAGCTGAACCTTCTCCTCTTGGTTCGTAGAGTGGAGCCTGGTCAGATCTTTGGAAATTGATAGGAAAAGAGAGACTCTTTTATAAACATGGTCCAGTCTTCCAAAATTGCTTTAAAATGCATGTTCCTGCTCATTCGTTGCTTGCACGTGCAACCCTCTTGTGTGTTGTGGCTTTCTCTCCTTGCCACTGGGGAGAGTTGGTTCATGATCTTGTGAAATGAAGGCTTCCATCCAGATCAGCAAGGAAACTTGACATGAAGAAGCAAACTGAGAGAGTAGTATCATACTTTGTCACTTAAAAAAAAATTTTTTTTTCCAAAGAAGCCCATGACGCTCCCTAAAGGAGTATACAGTTGGCCCTCAGTATCCACGAGGGCCTGGCTCTAGGATCCACCCAGATAGCAAAATCGGCCTATGCTCAAGTCCTACAGTTGGCCCTGTGTATCTGCGGTTTCCCCTCCGGGGATTCAACCAACCACAAATTGTAAACTTAGTAGTGTAAGTATTGAAAAAAATCCAAGTATAAGCGGACCCAATGCAGTTCAAACCTGTGTTGTTCAAGGATCAACTGTACTTAATCTCATATACCCAGAGGGGGTCTTTTTATGGGGTGTCAGTGGACTCCCTGGAAGGTAAATTTAGGAGAAGAGGTCCGCAGGGGGTTGAAGATTTGCGGGAGGGCTGGAGGTGGAGACCCCTGCCCAGCAAATCTCCCTGAAGTAGTTCTGGCCCACTAGAAAGGTCTTGGAGCTGTCTATTCTCCTCGGACACCGTCTCCACAGTTATTTACTCAGGGCATCCTGGTGTTTGTGATGGGTCCTTCTGCAAAGAACTTGTTTCCTTTCTGGTCTCCTTTAAAGGGAGATGTGGATCAGTCCCCAGTGCTTAGCATTAATGTCAGTTCCATCTTTCCTCCTCTACTAAATCCCAAGACTCCTTGCCCTTGGCACACAGGCTACTGTTTCTCAGGGACGGCCCTGCCCCTGGAACCTCTCACTGCTCATGAGGCCCTTGGTGACAGTGGGCGCTGTGCCGCTGTCAAACTCTGGGGTCGGCTGCTAAGTGTTATTTTAATTTCTCTTCATCTAAATTCCTCATAGAGCAGCTTTTGAAACATGAGATTGTCTCCTTAAGAGGTACTTATTGTAAAGCAGAGTGAGCTGCACCTTTGATGGAGACAGAAGAGGCCAAGTTTGATGGGTTGGACAGCGTTAGACAAAGAGAGTAATTAATGACTTAATTGCCTCTTCACCCTTTCCTTTTTAAGAAAAGTTTTTCTTCTTTTCTTTCAAAACTCTCCAGGCTGAAAATTGGAATTCCCAATGCTATGTTACAGCTTAGCACAAAAAGAAAAAAAGAAAAAGAAACCGGAACCCAATTTTTCTCTTACATTTTCCTGTAGCATCGTCCTCACTTTCTAGAATTGTCGTCTATTGATTTTACCTGTTGTGGCCTTGGAAGTTGCAGCCATCTGTTTCTGGAGAGTTCAGTACCTTGCATGGATTTCCTTGTGTTAGTTTAAACGCTGATAAGATACGTGGCAAATTAATGAAATAAAAATAGATTTGTCGATAGCCAGAAGAAAAGCCACTTTCAACATTTGTTCAGTACCCATTGCTTTTCAGGGCCGAGACAAAATTAGTGGGTAGGATTAAAGAATATATTCGTCTTTTATCCCATGTTTGAGTACTTGATCACAGAGGCATGGTTTAATCCAAACATCAATAGCTCCTCGTCAATTCCGTCAGAGACAGCTGTCAAAGTGGACTTTGGGTTTGTTAGAGCTTTGTGTTTTATCCTTTTTTAAGGTCATGGAGTATTGTCTTTGATTCTTGATGCTGAAATCTTTCTTAATCTTCTAAACTTGAGAAACATCTGTTAAGATTTAATGGGATGGCTTTTGTCTTAAAATTAGAGCCCATCTTGCAAATCTTTCTATCTCCTTGCCTTCCCCACCCCCCAATTTGGAAAATGGGGAGACAGACGAAGAGAAGCACATTTCACTTAGAAGCTCTTCTGGTCAGCGTGCAAAGAGTGTGTCAGAGTGACATCAGGCAGGGCGCGACGCTTCTGAAAGCTGGATGCTGTGAAGCCGGTGTTCAATTTTATTTTATTTCCTAGTGACATTAGCAATTTCCCTGTAGCACATCACTTAGCCTGGCATCTGAGTGGCAGATTTATGATCCTAGTGAATAATGAGACAAAAACGGCATAAGGAAGAGAAACAGCTGGAAATAGGGATTTTAACCTTTTCCCGTAATCCTCCTTGTTACTGGATTGCATTGTGTCAACAAAATTTAGTAGTTAAAATAGCTGGAGGTACAGTGACAGCATCTAAAAACGTATGCCTCCAAATACAGACAGCTGTCATGTCTGTTGACAGAATATATTAGTCATTATCCTTATCAGTAGACACAAAATCATCATAGTTTTCATAATGGAGACGTTTCATACCACATAGCAGCTAGTGATTTTGGAGGTCCTCCGATAAAGTCACCACCATTGTAATCATGGTGTTTTCATTTACTCACTTCTTACATTCTTAACCTGGATGTTAACATCTCAGCCAGAGTGCTTCACAGGGAAGCATTAAAAGCCTTCTGTTTATTGCTTCAGACACATTTCCACCTACCTTTGGCAAGGAAACATGGGCTGGAAACTTCTGTTCTGAACAAAGGAGGGGGTCCAAGACCTTTCCCACTACAGGTGCCAATATCCGAATCTGAACCTTTTCTAAATGTATTAGAAAAACATGTCTAACTCCTGAGAATTGGATTCGTACCGTCGTCCAAGGGTTTCCTGCTCCTTCTCAGAGGCAGGAAGGAATTCCTTCCCAGTGCAGCGCGTGGGGAGGTGGTAGCTGGAATGGGGATTTGGGACTCTTGATGTCACATTTAGGAGCCTTGGACTTTGGGGAGATAATTGAACTGTTCTGAGCCTCAGATTCTTAGTGGAAAGTGGGGGATGATCATGAACACCTTACAGCTCTGTTCAAACACCCCATGAAAGCACCTAGAATGGGCCTGCTATATAATAGATGACTGAAAAATAATAGCTTCTCGGTCTTCCTGCCTGTTGTCCTGCACTGAATTCTCGCCACCTTCCTCCCCTCGCCTCCACACATGCATGCATTCTTGTACCCTTTGCCATTTTAAGACTTCCATAGAACTGGTACCAGATTTACTTATGAAGCAGGGGGAGGATAGCAGTCCCAGCTCTTTCTCCCCTATGTTTTCTTCCTCTATTTTATTCCAATCTGGTAAGGGGAGAATTCTCATCATTATAAATAAGAGCAAAATATTAAGATCTGTCACCTACTGTATCAGGTATTGTGTGAAATGCTTACATATATTATCACATTTAATCCTCACAATGACCGTATCAAGTAGATGTAATTCTTACCCGCATTTTCCAGAGGAGGCAACTGAGGCCCAGACAGGTGGAGTCACTTGCCTGGGATCACACAGCTGAGAGTCTTCACAGTATCAGGCACCGCATCCTCACAGAACAAGGAAAGCCCCAGAGCTGAGCAGCGGTCTGGAGGCCCATTATCTGCATCCTTGCAGCATTTTCTGATTGTCAGGCACTGTGTCCCAGAGCCTCAGCCCCCAGGTCCTCTCAGCTGGGAGGAAGGACTCCTGTGTGGCTGAGATGAAGTGAGTCCCGCCCTTCTGGGAGGGTGCGTTGCTGTTCACAGTAATGAGGGGGTCCTGCCAAGGGTTGTTGTTTTCCCCCCTCTGCCTCGTCCTCCCACTTCTGACAAGGTTTTCAATTAGCAGCTTGTAGAGGCCCAGCCTGTGGTCCTCATTTCATGCAATATGCATAACTGAATTTCCCCGGAGGGGATTAAAGGACAGAGGGAGAAGGGGGGGTGTGACATAAAGGCCCCTTGAATCTAAGGACAGAAACGTGCTGTGAGTACAGGCTGAGGGCAGCGCCTCGTTTAAGCTTCCATGCGGCCAGGGGTTATTTGGGAAGCGAGTCTCAGAGGCGAACGGAATGCTGCTGCTGCAGAATGTGGAGCCACTGGGCTGCTGGCTGGGCTTCTCTGTCTCCATTCTGGTGCCTGGTGGAACCTGTACAGAAGCAGGCCCCTTCGTGCTTAGGAAGAAGTGATTTCCTGCCCTTTTGGGGAGGTGAAGGAATCCCCCAGACCCCTGGTAGCTTCTCCCAGTGGAATGCCTGCTCATCTGGAGGCTAGACTGTTTATTCAGTGCCTGGGCTGAATTGAACTAGCGCCCTCCTCTCTGCAGAGCCAGAAGGATGCTTTGTTTCTGTGGAGACCGCTGGCTGCTTTCTCTTTATCAACAGGCTGGGTCGCCTGGGAGCCATGTTAGCTTTTTTTTTTTTAATCTGTCCAAAGCAGGATAGTTGTTTCAAGGAAGAAAAAAATCGAGATGCACAGGATCCTGAACACAAATGCTACACGTTTGCCACCTCCCTCCAACACAAGCTCATGAGCCACATGAAAATAAGGGCCCCTTGAATTGGATGACAGGAATGAGCTGTATTACAGGCTGAACGGAATGTCTTGTTTGAACTTACTCGGGGCCGGGGATTATCTGAAAAAGACGATAGATCGAACTTAAATTCTGGTTTCTAAATAAAGGTAAAGAGGGTTTTTAATAGAGGTTGTATGCAGCCTTGAAATCTACAGTATGGGGTTTATGTCCTTTTCTTAGAGTCCGCAAATAGAGCTTGCTCTTAAAGAGGACTGTGGGTCTGTCTATGTTATTGGTGGTCCTCAGAGGGCCTGATGTTTGGAGGGTCAGGGGGAAGGAAGAGGTTCTGGAAATCTGGGGGCAGAGACACAACCCCCTTCCTCAGGATCCAAGAGGCCTCTGGGTAGCAGCCACAGGCATATAATAAAGAATCAGGCCCCTGGCCAGTTTTGTGAGAGGAAAAGTAAAGAATGTAAAAGGTTCCAGATGAATCATGGTGGTATTCAAATTTGAAGTCATCCCCAAAGCTTATGTTCTCATCAGAGCATATATGTAGTCATAGCTTCTGTTCTCTTTGTATTTCCCTTTCTTCCTGTCCCCCCGCCCCCAGCCTCCCCTCCCCTCCCCTTCAATTCCCATCTCTCCCCACCCCACCAGCAAACATTTTCTTTCCCAGCCAATTTCTCGTTGCGGGCTATTTGGAGTAATGAATTCCCCTCAGGACAGATCTGAATCATCCCGTGTAGGGTGTATATTCATGTAACAGGAACATGTGAAAACAGGCCCTGGAAGAAGCTGGACTCAGGGCCACCCACTGCAGACATTTTCTAGGTGAGTCTGACCTTGGTAATGCAACAAGCATTGCGTGTGTTGAGGATAGCAAGGGTGTGAGTGAAACCTGCTTTCTAGTGGAGAGTGATTCTGAATCTCAGTGACGTTTTCCTAGATGTAGTTTCAGCTTTTCAAACCTCCTGCAAACGAGGCCTTTCCCGTTCTAGGTGAGTGGGCCCTCCCTTCCTCTCACATCTGACATCCTTGCCGCTGCCAACTGATTAGGCAGGAGTAGGGAAATGCAGGCGCTGCCGGGGGCGCGGGGTGGTGGACGGGTTACGGGATGGGGCAGTCGTCGTGAGGCTTGGGTGTACCCAACTAGTAAATACACTTGCTGTTGTGAACTCCATACAGAAAAGGCAAAGTATCACATTTTCCTCTGAATTCTTGAGGAAATTGCTCTCATATACAACACCAACCTTTGGCTGCGTGACAGAGACAGTGTGTCGTTTGCATGCCATTACCAGGCTGTAAAGTCTGGTCAGGGCTGCCTTTTCGGAGTTACCAATCTTTTGGGATCCTTGGAGGGTCACCCTGGGGGTCAGGTTTGTTTAGTCTGGTCCGTAATGGTGTAAAGTGGCCTTGCCTGTAAAGCCTACCTAAATAATGCCCTATCTGTGTGATACTCCACCAGTCCCTCTAAGTTGTATATATGTTTCACTTTCTAATATTCGAAGCTGAATTGGATTTCATTGTTAATAGAAGGCAAATTGTTTCTAAAAACAACCTCATCTCACTTTGAAAATTAGCCAGAGTTCAGAGGGCCCCTGCGATTTAAGGGGTGATCTACTCTTTCCCTGGGAAAACGGCACAACACTTCTGTGTTTCTGTATGTACATTAGCCGCTCTCTGCCTCTCTTTTAAGACTCGTTGGAACATATGCTATTTTTCAAACGTTTTTATTGAAGTTTCACATACACGGAGAAAGCAACACACATGCTAAGAGTACAGTAACTTTTCACAAACCCAGCACACCCTAGCAACTGGCCTCCAGATCCACAAGCAGTATATCATTCCTCCAAGAGCCCCCTTTGTGGCCCCCTTTGTGGCCCCCTTTGTGGCCCCCTTTGTGGCCCTCCACTTGGAGCACTTGCAATTTTAAGTCTCTCTTGTTTATAATTTACTGAAGGTTTTCTATCTTGCAACTTATTCCTCTTTCCCCAATGCTGCAACATTCTCTGAATTGTCACATAACCAATAGGAAGGGGAAAGGATCCTGTCTGATTTTCTGAATAGTAATAAACAGTGTCTTTCTAGAATCCTTGAATGTGGCATCGTGATGTCCTATGGAGCTTCGCAAGTTCATCAGTACCTTGTTAAAATGGGGTTCATTTCTATATGAGTCCCTGTAGAAGCTCAGATCGTGCTCCTTTACATATTCCATACACTAAAAACCCGCTTTCACAAGAGCAGTCTAAATGGCATGGGTTTATCTATCTAATTCACACCCCAGCTTTGCAAAATGCTATTGAACCCACTCTATACATGTTAAGCGATTACAGCCTTGGGGGTGGAGAGGATAGAGGTGCAAGGATGCTCACTGCAAACATTTTTGCTCAGAGGCTTTTAGGAGTAAATAGGTTCTCCTCTCCAACCTCTCTATATTTCAAAACTAATTTTTTTTGAAGCTCTATAGATGGACTTCCCCTCCCTCCCCCTTTAAAATAGTTCAATTCCTTTCTTCCTAACCTCTTCAGCTCCCAGCACAGCTTTCATTACAGCAACATAAATAAAAAGTGACATAAAATGATACAGCCCTGTGTAAAGTAGTTTAAGGAAAATGTCTTTTATGGCAGCTTTTATGGTTTCACCAATTAGTTATTAGATTTTCTCCATTTTTAATTTGATGTCCTGTGTGTGCGTTCTGAAAGGTTTCTTCCCCCGTTTCATCTCCTGGCAGTAATAGGGCTGGGGGGCGTTGAGCCCCCGTCGAGCTGACTTTCCAGTTTTGTGAAGGTATTTCACTACAGCCTGTTGCTAGATGTGGGCCAAGCAAGTTCTTTGTGACAGAGGCCAGGGTTGAGGTGTTTTCAACTGAGCAGAGTTTCACCCTTATTAACACTCAGGGTCCCCTGCAGTCCGTGGACCTGTCTCCCGCCGAGGGTAGCTGCACGCAGGCCTTGGACCTTAAGCTGATAAATCCTGAGTTTTTAGTAACTTTCCAAACATTCCCAGGGAGTGAGAATAACAGAGATTTACTCCTGCCAAAATTTAATCATGCAGAAAAAGCGAAATTTAGATCAGCATATAGATTATTTTTTAATGTGATCGCTTGACAGAGGAGGGCAAGGGAGCCAGAAGTTGAGCACTGAGTGCAGCCGAGTCTAGACCATTGCAATTTGATTCATTTGGGAGAATTGTATTAGGTTTTAGGCTTTGGCTTGGGCCGGGCTGTTCTCTTTGGGAGTGGATGATGTCACTGTGTCAAGCGTGTCACGGCCAAGGCATTCTGGTATTTATGTTGGCTTCAGATCTAGCCCAGAGTACATGGCAGGCTCAATTTATTGCTACTTTAACTTTGTTTAGTCATGGAGAGGCTCTATTTATGTTGGTAAATTTCAAACAGTGGCCAACAGTGACCGCACAATGAAAAGGCCTGCAAGCTTCATCATCGATAAATCACCTTGTTGCTGAGTTTCTCTAATTAAGAAAAAACTCCGTCTGTTGATCCCTGTGGTTGCTGGAAGAAAAGCAGGGTGGGGAGTGTTTTGATTAATCCATCTATCAGCCCAGCTTTGGAAAGTGAGTCTCCTGTTTCTGATTGTAGCTGGGCAAAGAGCTAAATAAAAATTTATCTTGTCAAAACCTATGGGCTTAACTGAAAGCAAATAAAGAAGTTTTATGGCACCCACATAAAGCTAAATAAACAGCGCAAAAGTGCAGTGTGTCCTGCAGACATTTTTCAGTACAGTATGTGGCCGTTCTTAGGGGAGAGCTCGTTAACTCCAAAAAAAATTACCTTTAATGGGCCACTCATTATCGTCATGATTAAAACCAAAGACTGGGGCTCATGGCTTGGTGCTGTTGGAACCACCCAGGATGGTAGGCTTGGTGAGTGCTTCTAAATGGCAACATGGACACTGTAAGCAACATTGCAGATATCAGGGGATCTTTTAAACATCTTTATTGGAGTAGAATTGCTTTACAATGGTGTGTTAGTTTCTGCTTTATAACAAAGTGAATCAGCTATACGTACACATATATCCCCATATCTCCTCCCTCTTGCATCTCCCTCCCACCCTGCCTATCGCACCCCTCTAGGTGGTCACAAAGATCCCCTTTCAGGGGATCTTTTTATTGATTCCTCTAGAAGGTAGCCAACCTTCCTGGGGATAACACGCTACGGGGGACAGTCAGGTAAAGCTTTTTATGTCTGACTGAGCAAGGGACCTCATCTTTGGGTGAGCTTACCTTTCATGTGGGGGATTCCCTCTGCTGGGAAAGGTCTAGAAAAGTATATTGTGATTGGAAGTCTCTTTTCAGCAAATGCAGTTTAAGCAGGCGTCTATCTGAGCTTGAGCTCATGGTAGAGTACATTTTATTTCTAGTTAAAAAATATCTTTGAATCAAATGAAAGAAGCTGATGATGGAGAAGGCCAATTCTGATACTAGGGTGGGCTTGAGATGATTTGCTTTTCCTTTTTAGGTTATGAAAAGGGTGCTCTCTTGATACCAAGCTTCAGGATCCATTCACAGGAAAGTGCGATTTCTCAAGTGTCAAACCGTGGGGCATGGTGCATCTGGCAATCAGCCCCTGTCTGTTTGACGGAGTTGTACCATAAACGTGGGCTTGGGGGAATAAGGAACATTTTGAGAACCATCTCCTGTGGGGTCCTGGTGCTGTAGGCTGCTTTGGAACATGACATCTCTGTGCTGACAGACTAGAGCTGCTCTTGGATTTAGCTGATAGTTTTGCAAGTTCTTGGCTCTCTTCTTGCCTCCTGTCAGCATGCTGTCTTTATTCATGGGTCAGGGCTCCCCACGACTGAGGGTGGTGGTCATGGTGATGGTGTGTGAAGAGCCAGGGTGTTCTGCCAGGATCTAGTTAGGAGAGGGGGCGAAGCCAGACCTTCCCTTGCATTAGGAAGACAAAAGCTTACTCAAATACGTGACAATATAGAAGTCACCATCTGGACCGTAGAAATTGGTAATAGGTAGATAAAAGTTTCCACCCACTTTATAATGACTATATCTCATGCACTTTCGATCTTTTCATTGACTCCAAGATATAGTTCAAGGCTGTCTTGGAGTCACCTTAGTTTGCCCTGTGCATAACCAAGGGCACTTCACTTTTTCCCAGCACGGAGATCAGAGGTTAACAACAGGGCAACAAGTATTATGTTAAACTCTCTCTAATGGATCTGGCAAGTGCAGGGCAGTGTGGGGAACCCCAAGAATCTTAAGTCGTGGTCCTTGCCCTGAAGAGGTCTTCTAATCTCCTGGAAGGAGGTAGGATTTATGGAACTGCCAGTTTGA
Source organism: Tursiops truncatus (assembly GCF_011762595.2). Taxonomy (NCBI): domain Eukaryota; kingdom Metazoa; phylum Chordata; class Mammalia; order Artiodactyla; family Delphinidae; genus Tursiops; species Tursiops truncatus. Next base: position 34,090,726 of record NC_047047.1, on the reverse strand, counting down.
AGGTGAAAACGGCTAGAGGGTGCAATCATCAAATGCCATTGTTCTTTCCTTCCATGCCAGGGCTGTGGGGCTGGTTCTCCCTCCTACGGGGGCGATCTAGGGCAAGTTCTATCACTTTTCTGGTCACTCCACAGTCTTTTATTTGCAAACATGTTCTTAATTCAGTATTACCACCATGGTTTTCAACCCAGGCTACCCATCAGAATTGCCTGGGCATTTAAAAAGAATATGTGTCCAAGCTTCTCCCCAGACCAGTGAAACCAGTGTCTCTGGGGATGACATCCAGGCATCAGGAACTTTCAAAGCTCCTCAGGTGATCCCAGTGGGAAGCCAGGATGGAGAACCATTGAAAATGAAATATGCAATTCCAGAGAAATAAGGGAAACTTCAAAATTTATTTCAACTTAAAGCTTCTTCCCCTTTCTTCTTCTGGCTTGGAAGGGGGGCATGGGAAACTTCTACTTCTCACCTTACAAGTCTTTTCCCCTCTGCCAACTTGTTCACCAAAGTTGCTGACTGCTTTGTGGTTGGCGTGCTGATGTGGGAGGAGAGGTGAAGGCTGGAGGGTCTAACGTGCCCTAGAAGGTTACCTTAGACAGAGTCTCTTTAGGATGGCACCAGGCTGGCTCTGTCTCTCAGTTGTGTGGGACACCCCCTCCTCTCTCTACTTTCAGACCAGGCAGTCACCCTAGACAACCTCTCAGGCTTGTCCAAGAAGGGGTCTGACACTAGCCTCTAGTGCTCCACAGACTTCAGGAGACTGGGCAAGCTCTCAGTGGTCTCCCTGAAGCTCCCTCCATTAGGCTTGAGGTAAGGAGAAGCACCACTTTAGCAGAAAACACAAGTTATCTCCCAATATTTGTTCCACTTCTTTCTACAGTGTAAACATGGCTTCCCAGAATAGAGACTACATGTCTCAGTTTCCCTTGCAACCAGACATGGCCATGTGACTAAATCCTGATCAATGGCATATTGAGTTGGAGTAATGTAGGCAATTTTCAGGAAATGTCTTTAAAGGGAGAAGGCATACCCTTCTCCTCATCCCCTTTGCTGCTGCATGGAATGCAGCTGGCTGACCTGGAGGAGCCATCTTGGTCCCAGAAGTGGAGGGGGAGCAACAAGCTAGACGGAGCCTGGGCCCCTGGTATGTGGAGGCAGCACGCACAGATGGCCTACCAAACCTTTCATGTGAGAGAGAAGTAAACTTCCATCTTTAACCCTCACTGCCATTACAGGTTTCCTGATGGAATCAAACCTAATCCTAAATAATTCAGAACTTTGTCCTGAAATGGACTGCTAAGCATGAGCTTTGGTAGGTGGTGGGCCACAAGGACACAGGTATTGCAGGCTAGAAAACTGGTACCCCCTGTTAAGTAGTAGCAAAACATTTGGTCCAACTGTTATCTGCTATACCTTGGATGCCAGGCCACATATTAATGGGAGTGGTAGAAAAAAGGTCAGGATGTTGGTGGTGTTGGATGCTTACTGCTGTTTTTAGCCAAGTCCTGCAAGAGAGTGCTGAATTCAGCAGAGAGCTGGTGTGGCTGCAAGCAGAGATGGAAGGCACTATCCCTTTGCAAAGGGAGGCACTTTGGCTGCTGCCTGCATTCTAATTTGACTGAAAGCCTAGCAATTGGAGTCTTTGAAGTGTTGAAAAAGCTGTGTCTGTACCACAAATTGAAGGAGTTTTAAGAGGTGGCTATCAATGGCAGGCTTGTTAAGATGTAACACTGTAGCCCCAAGCCTTCTTCAAGCATCTTCCTCTAAGACACGGGTCCCCAGCCCCCAGGCCAAGGACCAGTCCGTGGCCTGTTAGGAACTGGGGCCGCACTGTTTGGAAGTTTTAGCCATGGCAATCAGAGAAGAAAAAGAAATAAAAGGAATCCAAATTGGAAAAGAAGAAGTAAAACTGTCACTGTTTGCAGATGACATGATACTATACATAGAAAATCCTGAAGATGCACCAGAAAACTACTAGAAGTAAATCAATGAATTTGGTAAAGTAGCAGGATACAAAAGTAATGAACAGAAATCTCTTGCGTTCCTATACACTAACAATGAAAAATCAGAAAGAGGAATTAAGGAAACACTCCCATTTACCATTGCAACAAAAAGAATAAAATACCCAGGAATTAACCTACCTAAGGAGACAAAAGACCTGTATGCAGAAATCTATAAGACACTGATGAAAGAAATCAAAGACGATACAAGCACATGGAAAGATATACCATGTTCTTGGATTGGAAGAATCAACATTATGAAAACGACTCAGCTACCCAAAGCAATCTACAGATTCCATGCAATCTCTATCAAACTACCAATGGCATTTTTCACAGAACTGGAACAATAAATTTCACAATTTGTATGGAACACAAAAGACCCCGAATAGCCAAAGCAAACTTGAGAAAGAAAAACAGAGCTGGAGGAATCAGGCTCCCTGACTTCAGACTATACTACAAAGCTACAGTAATCAAGACAGTATGATACCGACACAAAAACAGAAATATAGATCAATGGAACAGGATACAAAGCCCAGAGATAAACCCATGCACATATGGTCACCTTATCTTTGATAAAGGAGGCAAGAATATACAATGGAGAAAAGACAGCCTCTTCAATAAGTGGTTCTGGGAAAACTGGACAGCTACGTGTAACAGAATGAAATTAGAACATTCCCTAACACCATATACAAAAATAAACGCATAATGGATTAAAGACCTAAATGTAAGGCCAGATGCTATAAAACTCTTAGAGGAAAACATAAGCAGAACACTCTTATTACAGAAATCACAGCAAGATCCTTTTTGACACCCCTCCTAGAGAAATGGAAATAAAAACCAGAATAAACAAGTGGGACCTAATGAAACTTGAAAGCTTTTGCACAGCAAAGGAAGCGATAAACAAGACGAAAAGACAACCCTCAGAATGGGAGAAAATATTTGCAAATGAAGCAACTGACAAAGGATTAATCTCCAAAATCTACAAGTAGCTCATGCAGCTCAATATCAAAAAAACAAACAACCCAATTCAAAAATGGGCAGAAAAGTTAAACAGACATTTTTCCAAAGAAGATATGCAGATTGCCAACAAACATATGAAAGGATGCTCAACATCATAATCATTAGAGAAATGCAAATCAAAACTACAGTGAGGTTCACCTTACACTGGTCAGAATGGCCATCATCAAGAAGTCTACAAACAATAAATGCTGGAGAGGGTGTGGAGAACAGGGAACCCTCTTGCACTGTTGGTGGTAATGTAAATTGATACAGCCACTATGGAGAACGGTATGGAGGTTTCTTACAAAACTAAAAATAGAACTACCATATGACCCAGCAATCCAACTACTGGGACATACCCTGAGGAAACCATAAATCAAAAAGATACATGTACCACAATGTTCATTGCAACACTATTTACAATAGCTAAGACGTGGAAGCAACCTAACTGTCCATTGACAGATGAATGGATAAAGAAGATGTGGCACATATATACAATGGAGTATTACTTAGCCATAAAAAGAAACGAAATTGAGTTATTTGTGGTGAGGTGGATGGACTTAGACTCTGTCATACAGAGTGAAGTAAGTCAGAAAGAGAAAAACAAATGCTGTATGCTAATGCATATATATGGAAACTAAAAGCTGGTACGGATGAACCTAGTGGCAGGGTGGGAATAAAGATGCAGACGTAGAGAACGGACTTAAGGACACAGGGAGGGGGAAGGGTAAGCTGGGACGAAGTGAGAGCATCGCATTGACATATATACACTACCAGATGTAAAATAGATAGCTAGCAGGAAGCTGCTGCATGGCACAGGGAGATCAGCTCGATGCTCTGTGACAACCTAGACGGGTGGGATAGGGAGGGTGGGAGGGAGATGCCAGAGCTGGGGATGTGGGGATATATGTATACATATAGCTGATTCACTTTGTTATACAGCAGAAACTAACACAACATTGTAAAGCAATTATACTCCAATAAAGATGTTAAAAAAAAAAAACCTCTTGTCTAGATGAGATCTTTCAGTATGGTTTTTCACGCATAGAAACAAACAGACCGGAAGTCTAACTAAGATTTTGAAGGAATTCTTTTGGGAAAAAAAAAGCCTGTGACCATCAGCCTCTGTAGTAATGCCTGTTTCCTGAACCTGCATTAGTGGAAACAGGCAGTAAGAGAGGGTCACGTGTGCTCTCCAAGGCCGTTTTCACATGTGGTCAAGAGGGTGATGGTTAAGGAAGAACCTTCCAGAGAGGTAAGCCAGGGCTAATGCACAAGGGAATTCTTCTCAGGAAGGAGAATGAGAGGCTGCCAGATGGTCTAACCAGGGAACTGACTCTACTATTAAGGAAGGGAACCTTTGCTGTTCCTGACCAATGGGCTATGACAATAGTTATGGGCCAGTAACTTCTGGACATTTCCCATTTTCTCCATTTTCAAATGGGATTTTTTATTGTTGTTATCTTATTTCTTTTCAGTTTTATTTTAGGTGTGTGATGGGAAGATAACTTACTATTAGTAATAGATCACCTGACCATTAAGAGCTCCATCTGGGCCTGGTAGAGAAGACAGCATTGCTCACATGTCCTGGATTTAGGCTGAATGCAGTTACTGCTTGTGTTGTCTTCTTTTACAGAGAGTATGGGTGTGTTCTATGTCTTCTAAAAAGGACACACATGTTATTTTTAGGGTGGAAGTGGTGGACCGTGGAAGAAGCAGCTAGATTTCTTGTTATATCTGTTCTTCCCTTCCTCCATGGCAATGTTGTCTTAGACTTTTAACTGGGTATGTGGCTTTCTGGCATAAAGACTACATTTCCCCATCTCCTCCCATCCCTTTGTAACTAGGGTTAGCTATGTTACCACATCCTGGCCAGTGGAAGATAAAGAGTGTGTGTGCAGCTTCTAGGAAGTGTCCTTAAAAGGACACTTTCTCTTTCCCTTTTAGCCTTTCTACTGATGGAAATGTGGATGGACTCACCATTGCAGCCCTGAACCATTAATTTACACATTTATATGAGAGAGAAATACAGTTCTACCTTTTAGAAGTCACTGCTGTTTCGGTTTTGCTCTCACTTGTGGTTGAAGCCAATCCTATAGAGGATATTGAGACAAAACACACATTAGAGGGGAATGAAAGCCTCTCCAATTCCCGACTTCTTCAATTTCAACTTTTTATATCATCGAGGACAAGAGTCACAAAACTGATTATAAGAACTTTTGTTTACAATTCTCACACAGGTGGTTTAACATCTTGCTTTAGAAGGTAGGGATAGCCAGCACCTATTTTCTAGGTGTCCCTGGGGAAACTGAGACAGAAAGAGTCCCATTTTAACATCCTGTTATAATCATGTATATAAACGAGTAGTTCCTGAGAATGTATACTGTAATTCAATGACAGATTTCATGATATATACTATAAATTCTCAAGGAATACAGAGAATGGAGAAATTATTGTAGGTTAGACTAGTTAGACAAGCTTCCAAGCTGTGGAGGACTCAAAGTGAAGCCTGGATTGGAAGACAAGAGGGTAAGCCATATAGGGGTGTGTGTGTGTGTGTGTGTGTGTGTGTGTGTTTGTTTGTGTGCAGGGGTGAGGCAGTTCATAGTGCACAAGTGAAAGCACTGAAGTAAGAATATACATAGTCCATGTGGGGCATTTTCTTTGGAGCTTTATAGTTTTGGGTGAAACTTGATCTCCATCTCCTTGATTTTTCTTTTTCCCTTTTCTTTGAGAGTTGATATATGAATTGCATTAGGGTGGCTTGAACACCTACCAGCATTATTGATGAAAAATAATAGCCCTCAAAGCACCATCTATTTATGGCTTTTTTCCGGGTACAGAAGACACCGATTGCCTCCTCCACCATCATTCTCCCTAACTCCCTGCCAACAGACCACTGTTTCGGTTGGATTATCAGGCCGCTACATACTTTGGCGGAAATCAAGTTCTGCCCCAATGCAGAGGGGGCATCCTGATTACTCTAAGCCAAGCAAGGGAATCTGTTATACTTTTTAGTGGTTGCTGCGGGAACTTGGCATGTAGTGCAATTCTGGCTGAGTTGCAAGGAGGAATCTGCTAGGGTGTCGGGGTGCTTCTGGAAGTTTTCTTTGTTATTAAAAAGTGATACAAGGGCTTCCCTGGTGGTGCAGTGGTTGAGAGTCCTCCTGCCGATGCAGGGGACACGGGTTCGTGCCCCGGTCTGGGAAGATCCCACATGCCACGGAGCGGCTGGGCCCATGAGCCATGGCTGCTGAGCCCGCGCGTCCGGAGCCTGTGCTCCGCAACGGGAGAGGCCACAACAGTGAGAGGCCCGCGTACCGCAAAAAAAAAAAAAAAAAAAAAAAGTGATACAAGGATGCTACATTTGCCAGATTCCTGTTCTCTCTTACATGTTGCGTGAACTCAAATGTTTAAAACGTTGGGAGGTTTGAGATTGACGTATGTGCACTGCCAAGTGTAAAACAGACAGCTAGTGGGAACCTGCTGTATAGCTCAGGGAGCTCAGCTCGGTGCCCTGTGGTGACCTAGATGGATGGGATGGAGGGGGGTGGGAGGGAGGTCCAAGAGGGAGTGGATATATGTATGCATAGAGCTGATTCACGTCGTTGTACAGCAGAAACTAACACAACATTGTAAAGCAACTATACCCCAATTAAAAACCAACCAACCAAACAAAACCTCCACAGTCATCTGCCACCATGAAGGAACAGGCCTGAGGACAAAAGCCAACATGGCTGGGAGAGCAGAACAGAAAGATGGAAAGAAAGAATCTTTGAAAACTTATCTCCATCCCTATCCAAATATATACAGACATGTATGTGTCATTGTTTTCCTCCCATAAAACAGAGTTGTATTAAGTATTTATATCAGCTTAATATTTTCTTAACCATACATCACGGAGGTCTCTGTAGATCAGTAGGCATAGAGATAACTCATTATGGAAAATAAATGCATAATATTCCTTTGTACAGATGCATTACAATTTATTCAACTCTGTCTTATTGATGGATACTTAGACTGTTTCTAGTTTTTCTAGTTATGTGTTTCCTTACACATAGAGTCTGTTGTTATATTTACCTCTAAAGACAGATGCCAAGAAGTGATATTGGTGAGTAAAAAGAGGTATAGGTTAGAATAAGCTAACTGCTATAACAAATAGACCCTTGAATATATCATATTTCAGACAAAATAAAAGTTCAAGTTAGTGCCAGGTTCTTAGGTGTCTCTGCTCCACATAGCCATTCAGGGGCCCAGATTGTGGGGTTCCTGTTACCTTCCAACAAGTGACTCGAGTCATACCTGAGCTAGGATTCAGTCACCTGCTGCAAAGGAGTCTGGCAAATATAGTTTAGATGTGCCCAGGAAGAAGAAGAGACAGGTTTTGTGAACAGCTAACCAGTTGCTGCCACAAAGGGTAAATATGAATATATTTCTAATTTAAATATATACTACCAGTTTACTTTTGCTAATGGTGGTAACAATTCACATTCTCACTAGCAATATCCAAGAGTGGCCACAACCCTAAACTTTGCCAGTCCTGAATGGTACCATTCTTTAAATTTTTCCGGATCTGATGGATGGATTATTGCTTTAATTTGCAATTCCCTGAATAATAATGGTTGAGTATCTTTTCTTAAGTGTAACAGTCACCTGGCCAACTTGTTTCAGTCTTTTGTAATTTTACTACAGCAAGTCCCCTACATATGAACCTTCAAGTTGCAAACTTTCAAAGATGGGAACATGCGTTCGCATGTCCAGTCACATAAGTTAGTTCACGTGTCTGGAGCATTTTGTCACGTGTGTGCATCCTCTACAAGTGGTTGTGCTTTTGTGTACTTTACAGTACTGTATAGAGTACAGTAGTACAGTATCTTTATTTCAAGCTAGATCTGCAAGAGTATGACCTCATTGACCTACTTGCTGTGCAACAAGAGGAGCTTACTAATGAAGACCTGATAGACTGGGAGACCCAGAGAAAGGACGAAGAGGATAAGAGGAAGAAGAAGTAATTGAAGAACCAAAGAGATTCACAACACAGGAGATGGCAAGGGGATTTTCTTTACTTGAGGAGGCACTATTAGTGCACTGTTAGGCACTGTGAGTTTTGAGGTACAGGACCCGAACGTAGAACGGTACATGAAGGTTGCAGCAGCCGTTCAGAATAGAATCCAGTGCTACTGTGTCATATATGACAAGAAAAAAAAGAGCTACTACCCAGACATCACTGGATCGTTTATTCAAGAGGGTAGATAGAACTGAATCCAGCAAGGAACCGGAACCTGTGCCATCCACGTCAGGCATGAGTGAAACTGCAGCTTGCCCTCCGTCTCCTATTGCTGACGTTCCCTCAGCTCTACCATCTCCCAACTCCTCTCCCTCCTCCAGTCGGTAACTCTTCTTACCTCTTCACTCGATGCCAGCCCCTCTATGCCAGCTGTTGTACTGTACTACTGTACTTTTCAAGGTAATGTAATGTAAGATTTTAAAAGTTTTCTTTATTTTTTGTGTGTTTTTTAATGTATTATTTGTGTGAGAAGTATTATAAACCTATTACAGTACAGTACTATATAGCCGATTGTGTTAGTTGGGTAAACTAGGCTAACTTTGTTGGACTTACGAACAAATTGGACTTAATGAATGAGCTCTCGGAACGGAACTCGTTCATATGTAGGGGACTTAACTGTATTTATTTTCTATTTGTCCTAATTTCTGTCTCTTTTCTTCCCTTATTTTGGATGAATTACTTTTTATTATTGCATTTCTCTCTTCTATTAGTTTGTTAATTTTTATATTACCCCAGAATTTAAACCTACTTTGATTTATGAAAATCTAATCTAATGTTGCAGGTGAGGTTGGTTCCCCAGGAGACAAAGTCTGAGATGGAGATTAGTGTTCAGGAAGTCTATTGGGGGGATGCTCTTGGGCTTATCACCAGTGGAAAGGAAGGAAAGGAAGCAAGTTTGGCAGGAGGAGAAGTTAGGTTTCAATGCATTTACAACTAAGACCTATAGCCACCCCTAGGGGACCTCTGAAGCTGGATGGCTCTTCAGAGTTGGGTGAGTAGGTCAGGCTTTTATATCCACACATTGACCAGTCCTTGGATGCAGGCTGCCCTGGTGGTCTTCGTAAGCTTATGACAATTCTCAAAGAGAGGTGACAGCTGAAGGAAACTGTCCTTAAGTCTTGAAGTGAGGGGGTGGTACATACTAGATTACACTGAATCTAAATTAATACTTGTATTCTTTCCCAGACAGTGAATGGAACTTAGAATACTTTAACTTTACTTGACTCCTCTGATGTTGTGTTATTTTTGTCACTTGTGTTTGTTCCATATATATTTTAAATCCCATATTATTATTATTGTTCTTACATTATATATTCATTTAGACTCACCCACGTCCTTCACCTTTTTGTGGATCTTTATTCTTCTGCATTTTTAAGCTTCCCTTTGGGATCCTTTTCCTCTGCTTAAAGAATTCTCTTAGAATGTCTTTTCTTGCAGGTCTGCTGGTAATAAATTATCTTTGTCCTAAAGCATGTTTATTTAACTCTCATTTCTGAGGACTGTTTTCACTCTTATATGCTTACAAGTTGGCAGTTATTTTCTTTCATCTGAAAATGTTGTTATTCTGCCTTGATTCTTGAAGTGCATTTCCATTGGTTACGGAATTCTTGGTTGACAGCTTTTTGTTTCAGCCCTTTGACTCTTTTGCCACTCACTGTCTCTTTCCTCCTAGTTCCTGATGGGAAATCAGTGGTATTTCTAATCATTGTTGTGTTGTACATTGTATGTGTTTTTCTCTGCGTGCTTTCACAATTTTCTCTTTATCTTTGGTGTTCAGCAGATTGAGTCTGGTGTAACTGTTGTGGTTTCTTTGTCTTTTTTTCCTAATTTTTATTGAAATATAGTTGATTTACAATGTTGTGTTAGTTTCAGGTGTACAGCAAAAGTGATTCAGATATATATATATATATACATATATATATATATATATATATATATATATATATATATTCACACTACTATATATAATGGATATATATAGATTAGATTCTTTCCCATTATAGTCCCCTGTGCTATAGAGTAGATTCTTGTTGGTTAACCATTTTATATATAGTAGTGTGTATATTTTTGGTGTTCTTTGTATATATCCTTCTTTTGGATCACTGAGTTTCCTGAGTCTGTAAATTATGACGTCCACTAAACTTGGGGAAATTTCACCAATTATTTCTTTAAATATTGTTTATGCCCCACTCTCTCTCTCTTCCTCTGGGATTCCAGTTTCACATATATTAGGCCTTTTGATTTTGTCCCACAGGTATTTGAGGCTCATGTGCTTAGCGGGAGTCGGCCCTATGTATGTGGTTCAGGTGTTAGCCAGAGATTTGGGCAGAGTTTAAACCCAGAAATTGTGGTTACCCTTTCTGGCTCCACCCTTTCTGGAATTTCTCTCTCACTTTCAGTGCCTGTGGTTACCCCAAACTCTCTCTCTTTTTTTTTTTTTTTGCGGTATGCGGGCCTCTCACTGTTGTGGCCTCTCCCGTTGCGGAGCACAGGCTCCAGACGCGCAGGCTCAGCGGCCATGGCTCACGGGCCCAGCCGCTCCGCGGCATGTGGGATCTTCCCGGACCGGGGCACGAACCCGTGTCCCCTGCATCGGCAAGCGGACTCTCAACCACTGTGCCACCAGGGAAGCCCTCTCTTCTGTTTTTTTTTCAAGGCAATAATGATGTGGGTTTTCTATTCGAGTTCTCTTGGATCCATCATGTGCAGCACTGACTTTGGCCTACACTTAGCCCAAATGCCATAAAAGTGAATAAATCACTGTATGCTATTCCTTTTTCCCAAGGGTCTACTCCCCTCCACATCTATGTGCCGTTTCCACCCCTTAGTGCCTTTGAGATGTTGTTTATTTTTTTGAATTTTGTCCAGAATTTATAGTTGTGATCTGTGTGAAATTTGGGTATGGTAGGAGTTATTTCACAATATTGGAAGTGGAAGCTTGGTTGTTTTCTCTCAGCACTTTGAAAATATCATTTCATTGTCTCCTGGCTTCTACTATTTCTTTTGGGAGTTCAGCTGTCAGTCTTATTGTTCTGTTGAAGATAATGGGTCTCCCCCGCCCACTTCTTGCATTTAGGATTTTCTCTTTGTCTTTGATTTTCAAAAGTTTCACTATGTTTGTCGAGATGTGGGGTTCCCCATTCCTCCCTCTTTTGGTAGCACACCTCTTTGGGATTTATCGTGCTTCCTGAGTTTGTGGCTTATTGTCTTTGATCAGTTGTGGAGACGTCTTAGCCATTAGCTCTTCCAGTATTGCTTGGCGCCTCTACTCCTCACTGGCTTGGTAGTTTGCTGAAGCCTTCAAACAGGTTAAAACAATTTTTTGCCCAGGTGTTCTTGTTGTTCTCAGTGCGAAGGTAAGTCTTCAACGAGCATTGCCACAATTGCCAGAACTGGAAATTCTCATTTTTTTCTCACCAAGGGCTCAGAATACCTCAGGGTTTGGTAGCAACTGGAGCATTTTTTTTTACATGAGAAAAAATTTGCTAAATTTCAAGGCTGGTTGTGACAGTCAAAGAGAATCAGAAGAAGACACAGTATACCTTAAATGTCCACAAATAAGGTCAACTTCTATTTTATTAGGATATTCAGCTGCTTTATATTGTTCCTCTGACAACAAGCTGTGGTTATTTCCATGTAATCCTTTATAGTATGTGGGAGAACTCTAGAGGTATATAAAAGGTATACCAGTGGGGACCAGTCCTCACTGTAGGGCTCCTTGGTGGGGAAACAAAGCAGCTATCACACTCACAGTTTGCCCAGTGCTGACTGCTATGACTGCACAGCCATATCTGGAGTCATAGCTGAGCTGCCATAACAACTCGGGTCGGAATGAATCTCCTACAACCACTAAATTGTTTAAACGTTGTTGGTTTGGGGGAACAGAGTTGTGTTCATGGCAGAGCAAAGAGTAGTGGTCTTATCTTCCCAGCCCAAGTGGCCTCATCCCAAACAGAGGGCATGAGAGCCAGTGATCATGGCAGAGGCCACAACTTTTCTGTTCTCTTTCACTGTAACATCTCTGTAATCTGTTGCCTGCTGTCCTTTTCACTCATAATCCTCAGTTCACCTGATTTTGACTGCATTTACCTATTATTTCCTCACCCTTTCATTCTCCTACCTTTGTCTTTTACCTTTAACCCACATCCCTTCATCCCTTCATCCCTTCATCCCGAATTCCTGTTGCACAGACCCATGTTTGTCAGGACAGAGAGAGGGAGCAGGTTCTCAGGAATAACTGTGTGTGTGATAATGAGGTACACAGAGTGGTGGTTCCTGGAATGTTTTTATTAGCAGAAACAGGGGAAGACCTGGAAGAGGAACAATTCTGGAGCTCTCTTACTCTAGCCTGCAACTGACATGCCAATGATTTTGTGAATTGCATCAGCAATCTTTATGAAAAATACAAAAATGTCCTCACTAGCAAATCAATACGGTCTTCAGCTTCTCTGCCCCTGCTCTCACTTAGAGAATAATTGTTTGAAAAGTTAAGTATACTTTGACAAGCTTTTTGGCAAAACCTAGATTCTGGGAAACTCACAAAACAAACAATTGAGGGTTTTTTTTTAACAAATAAATTTTAAGGAAAAAGATTTGAGGGGAAATCTATAGATTGAAAAAAGACTTGAGACAATCAATTGAAATGTGTAGACATTATTTAGACCTCTGTTAAAACAAATAAACTATTAAAGAATTATGACATTTATGAGACAACTAGAAATTTGAACACTGGCTGGATATTTCATATTAAAGAATAAGATTTCAAGTGTGATAATGGCATTACAGCTGTATTAAAAAGTTCTTTTAGAGACACAATGGAAAGATTTGTGGATGAAATGAAATAATGTTTGGGATGAGCTTTGAAATAATATGATGGGGGGAGATGGGTAAAAATCTAGATCATATAAGGTTGTCTGTGAATTGATAGTTGTAAAATCTGGGTGAAGAGAACATGAGGATTTCTTATATTTTTCTTATATTTTTTGGTCTACTTTTGCACATGTTTGAAATTTTCCATAATAAAAAGAAAAAAGAATCTCTGTGTCTTTGGGCAATTTTGTAGAAAGAGTTCCAAACAACTCCCAATTAATAAAATTCACCCTGTGCATTCCATTTTACATATCACCAAACTGAGATCTCAAACATAAGGAAGATCCTGGGTCTGAAGAACATAGCACATACTGTGGGGTGGATGTTCGATTTCACATAAAATTCATATTGGCCTGAAGCCTGCTCTCTTTTAGGCTGACTGCTTGAAGGGCTCATCCAGATTATTGTGTGTGTGTGTGTGTGTGTGTGTGCACATGTGTGTGTGCGTGTGCACACTTGCCTAATACTCACTTTAGGGCCTTTGAAATGGAATTCCATCCCGTGCCCCAACTTTTTAGAGATCACTCATGATCCTGAATATTCCAGACAAAGAGCAAATAGATAAAATGAAGTTTGGTAGGATTTCTCTCCACGTAGTTGAATCTGCACTTGGTGTCAGGTGCTAAGCCAAGTATTTTACATGCAGTATTTTCTGAAATCCTCATAGTTATTCTATGGGAAGGTACAATCATTATACCATTTTGTTTTTGATATGAGAAAATGAAAGCCTGGAGAGTTTACATATCTTCTCCAAGGTCACAGTACTGGTAATTGAGGAACCAACTGGGGTTTGAAACCTAGGCTGCTTGACTCCAAGTCCGAACTCTACCATGAACTCCAAGTTCTGTGGTAATTCAGTTTATTGCAGATTAAATTAAATTTAGGCTCTTTGAAATATGTATACTTAGCCAAAGGCAAAAAAAAAAAAAAGAAAAAGAAAAAAAAGGTTAAAACAAAGCAAAAGAAATAAAAATCAAATGTCAAAGTTCCAAAAACGCCCTTAGGTTTGCTAGAACTTAAAGGCTTAAGGAGCTGGGCCATCTGAGGTTGTTGCCATGGTGAGAATGACATTCCTTGAAGCCTTCTGGTGTCCTCCGCAGAGAAGCACACAGCTGCATGTGGTACATTTTCCTCTCCTGGCCACTGAGGGCAGGGATGAGATAGACTTTCTTGATTTGGCAATCCTGGTGATGCCCCGAGATCTTGTTTTGCGCAGGTCCTGTTACATTGTTGTTGGCAGGACACCAGGATTGCTCAGCCTCTTAACAGACTGTCAGGGTAAGGCTGTGTCCTTGGGCTTGAGCTGGTGGCCAAGTCAAGTTCATGAGGGAAACAGATCAGTCCTTTGTGAGGGCCTCCAGTGTCTCTAGGTTAGCTTTATTTTTCAGCTGGCTTGGGTAACAAGGCCAGGAAAGGACAAATTGCCCACTGTGATGGGAGTGGGGGGGAATCTCGTGAGAAAAGTAAAGATCCAAGATGAAGAATAATTTAAATCTATCCCACCTTAGAATACTCTTCAGGACTCATTTCAGAGGGCTCTGAGGATGCTCATTATTCTGAAATATCCCCAAGGGACCTGGCAGCCAAGAGAAGCCTGTGACTGTGGCTTTTGCTACAGGACGTGGCTTTCAATCTATGAACTTGCAGTCTTTGACAGTGATGACATTGGGAGGAACTCTGAAATTGGGACTAGCCCAGCTTGAAATCACTCGGGAAGATGAAGCATGCTAGAGTGGCTGCAGAATAGACTTGAGAAGGAGGCAGCCATTCAAAAGAACTAGTATGTGAAGTCTCTGCCAGGAAGCACATGGGTTCTTTGTGACTGCGTCGAGGTTACTGGACTGGAGTCAAGCACTGTAAGTGAAAGAGAAGTGCAGTGAGGCGGGCTGTCAGTTACTTTAAAGTGGGAGCAGAAGGTAGTCGGTATATGAGGCCAAACTTTTGAGAAACTGAAGATCCATATGAGGAGCAGGCTCCTATCAGCTGATGGAATTCTGTTGCCCCATAGACTCTCTGTAGAAGGTTCCATGATTTTGTATGTATAGGTAACTTGCTGGCAGAAGCACTTCCTACAGTGGGTGGACCAAAGGCTCAGGACCGTTGTTCACTCTCCTTCCAGCCCTTGCTATACAGTTGTTTGGCCAGGTACCATTTCGCAGGGACTCTGGCAATTTCCCCAGAGAGCCAAGATTAGGAGAGCCATGAAATTTGCTCCTTTTTTTCCACCTGAGAGGGAGAATGTTTCCTGGGGATTCTCCAAATTTATTTTTTTATTTTAAAGTCTCCTTTAATCTATAGATTCCCCCCCTCACTCTCTCTCTCACTCTCTCTTTCAACATCTATCTCCTTATTCCATTTTCTTTTTTCTTTTTCTTTTTTTTTTTTTTGCGGTACGTGGGCCTCTCACTGTTGTGGCCTCTCCCGTTGCGGAGCACAGGCTCAGCGACCATGGCTCATGGGCCCAGCCGCTCCGTGGCATGTGGGATCTTCCCGGACCGGGGCACGAACCCGTGTCCCCTGCATCGGCAGGTGGACTCTCAACCACTGTGCCACCAGGGAAGCCCTCCATTTTCTATTTTTTAAAATTATTATTATTGTTGTTTACACTCCATTTACAATTATTACAAAATTTTGGCTAAATTCCCCATGTTGTACAATGCATCCTTGTAGCCTGTCTTACACCCAATAGTTTGTATTGGGTTGGCCAAAAAGGTCGTTCAGGTTTTTTCCATAAGATGTTTCATACCTCCCACTCCCCCAATTTTGCCCCTCTCTCCACATTGGTAATTACTAGTTTGGTTTCTATATCTGTGTGTCTGCTTTTTTTTTCGTTATATTCACTAGTTTATTGTATTTTTTAGATTCCACATATGAGTGATATCATACAGTATTTTTCTTTCTCTGCCTGACTTATTTCACTAAACATAATGCCCTCCAAGTCTATCCATGTTGCAGCAAATGGCAAAATTTTGCTCTATTTTATGGCTAAGTAGTAGTCCAGTGACATTTTATATATATATATATATATATATATATATATATAATTACCTTTTTATCCATTCATCTGCTAATGGAAGAGATTCCTTAAGGTAAAAGTTCAAAACACTGCTTTTATTAATATAATACAAAATACTTCTCTTTGCAACAGCACTGAATCTAGATGCTTTTTGACTCTCTCTCTCTCCCATTAATGTGGTTACTCAGAAAAGAACTCAGAGAGTACATTTATTCCTTCTCCCTTCCTTTTAGTTTTAGTCCAGTTGCTTTCTTTACCCAATGACTGGTACCACAGAAATAGCATCTCACTGAGTTTTAAAGAGAGCAAGCTTTTCCTTCAAGGAGAAGTTGTACATTTCTCCTTTGGTGTAGGTTATCCTGTAACTCTGTCCTGGTCTCTTGGATTTATATGCAGATGATTTATTAAGGCAGTGCTCCTAGAGACCAGGTAAGGAAGTGGGGGGAAGCAGAACAGGGAATAGAAGGAAGCTATTCAAGTTACTGTATAACTGCCTAAAAAATTACCCCCAAACCTAGTGGCTTAAAGCTATGGCACCATTTATTCTTCTCACAAATCTACAACTTCGGCAGGGCTCAGTGTGGACAGCTCATCTCTGCTCTATTGGGCATCAGCTGTAGTGGCTCAAAGGCCAGCGGTGGGACTATGTGAAGGCCCAAGCACTCCTGTGTCTGGCTGTAGATTCTAGCATTAGAAGATATCTCAGCTGGGGCTCTCAGCTGGACGACCTAAACATGGCCTCTGCATAGAACATAATATTCAGAGAAAACAAAGTAACATAATACCATTTTTAGTATGATACAGTATATAGAAATTTAATGCAGTCCACTTATGGATACATATATAAGTAGTAAACGTATGAAAATATGAACTAGATACACAAGTTCAAAAATGATTACACCTAGGGGGCTGTAGAGGTTTGTACTTCATCTATGATATTTTATTTGTAGAAAAAAATATGAAGCAAACATGATAAACTATTAACATTTGTTATATGTGGAAAAAGAATCATGGGTATTTGCTATTATTTGTATCTTTCTACATACAATTTTTTTTTAAATAAAGGAAACATTTTGGAAAGTAAGAACATCTTTTAATTTAGATATTTACATTAGCACTACCCTAAAAGACAATATGTTGAGGTTAAAACATAACAAGGAAGAATGAAAAAAATGGATAAAATAATGAAGGATTGTCAGAAAGTTAGACATGAATTGGAGACTAGAATTGTAATGGAGCTATGTGGTGTAGAACACATATTGTGGAAAGTAAAACTTTTCTCTGAATATGGAGAAGAAAAGACAAAGATTCAGATGATGAAGGAAAGGATAGATATAGGGGCCAGAGAAAAGAGATCAGCAAAAATGACAGTTGTTCTTGAGGAAGAGACTACCCTCTGAATTGTACAAAAGTGGTGATCAGAGATATCATAGGAAGAAAAAACTTCCTGAGGCAAAGGAAGACTTGAATGAAGATGGAAAGAAGTCACAGTGGTCTTGATAAGATTCATGAAGAGGCCTACTCCTAGACTCCTCCCAAGCCTTTTGAACTGTAAAGCTAAAGAAAAGATTCTTAGGCATCCAGGTTCAAAAACAATCTACCAAGAAATAAAAATCAGGCTGGTCTCAGAGTTCTCCCTACAGAATGGAAGGCCAGAGAACAGTGGCAGCCCACAATTCTCAAGGTTAGGAGGGAATGTTGCAACCCAAGAATTTAAATGTGTGAAAACAATATTAAAAATTCTGCAATATGGCAAGTTGTAAGCAACTTGAAAAATTATTTAAAGTTTTACTCCAGCCAACTGAAGAATAAAGGACTAGGGAGTGAGCAAACCATGGAATAAAATGATTTATAGGGCTTCCCTGGTGGTGCAGTGGTTGAGAGTCCGCCTGCCGATGCAGGGGACACAGGTTCGTGCCCCGGTCCGGGAGGATCCCACATGCTGCGGAGCGGCTGGGCACGTGAGCCATGGCTGCTGAGCCTGCGTGTCCGGAGCCTGTGCTCTGCAACGGGAGAGGCCACAACAGGGAGAGGCCCACACACCGCAAAAAAAAAAAAAAAAAAGATTTATAAATACCTTCTTATTCTGTTTAGATTCCATGATCAGGAATCTAACTGTATTAGATATTGTCAAATGGATTTACAACCTGGGACAAGCTAGGGTCTGTAAAGTTTCCATTAATCGTTATTATTGGTTTTGCTATTTTTTCAATATCAGGAAATGTGTTTGGGAGGCAATATTCGTTACCTCACACAACAAAAACCACTTCTTTTCTAGCCCAAAATAAAGACTACAATTATTAAATGACAGTGACATTGTGTTTGCAGAATTACTAAACCCAGAAAGCCTTTTTTCCCCTCCTTCCACTGAAACTCATTTTTATTCAGCAATATAACACCATTGCATTGACAAAAAATTGAGGAATAATTTTCTGCTGCTTAGAATTCATTTTGAATGACCTGAGTGTATAGAGTTTTTTTGTTTTGTTTTTGTTTTTTTGGTAATTATGAAAAGTGAATGAACTACCAGTGGCAGATATAATCTGTGATTAAGACCCTCTTTGTAACATCTTCCAGCTAGGACTTGCAAATGAATCTTCTTAAGTTAATTGTACTTAAAATCAGAATATGTCATATAATCTTAACTGTGTTAAATTATGCATAGAAAAAGACCTTAAAGAAATAAAATAATAAATGAGGATATAGCTGGGTGGTGAGATTCTGGGGGATTTTAATTTTCTTTATGTATTTGTATATCTAAACAATTTCCTACAATAATAAATTATATTTTTATAGTCAGAAAAATAGGTGCTATTATGAAAATCAATGTATATATGTTTTATATATACGATCTGATACAAATTATGTAAATACCATGCACAAAGAAAAGATTGAAAGGGGTCTACCATGGTGTTAAATGGACAGGTTGCTATCTTTGGATGTTAGAACTACAAATTATTTTTTTCTTTTCCTTTTTTTTTTTTTAAGGTTTTGCCTGTGAGATGGCTATATATTTCCTTCCTACTGAAAATATATACTTTAAATTTTAATATATTTTTAATGCTAAAATGGGTATATATAGAAAAGATATAGTTTCTATTTTTAATTCTTTAAACGTAGTATTTATTTAAACTGTAGCTATCTCTTCTTACAGATAAATTGCTTTTAAAATTGATGGTGGTCCAAGCACTGAAATTCACTGTAAGACTCAAACTAACAAAATAATTTTAATAAAAAAGTTTCTTTAAAGTAAAATACCTATGATGAAATTAATACCTTTAAATAAAATTATTACAGTGAAACAGAAGAGCTGAGTTTTGGACTTGAAATTCTAAACCATAGTTTTAAAGAAGAAGGGGCTTTTGAGTTGATTTCAAGTCCAATTTCCTCGTTTGATAGATGGGGAAAATGTGGCGGAGAAAGGAAAACTGAGTAGCTCTGAGTTCCATATTAATTTGCACTAGAATTCAGGGTTCCATTGATTTCTCTTATTTTAAGATGTTCCTGGAGAGGACTGTTTTTGAGATGTGATACAGAGGAAAGTGACAAATGTAGACTATTTAGCTGGGTATCTTCATATGCAAACTGAAATATGGCCTATTTCTTTCCTGTTCTTTCTTTTTCTTCTTCTGTTTTTAATTATGTGAAGCACATTTTGACTCCTGCATCACAGCCCCATGGCCAAAGCTGCTTGGTGACCATCTTGGAAGGAAGCATGAAATCTGCAATGGCATTCTTCCTGCTCAGAATTTCAATGTGGAATTTGACTGGAAAAAAATCTGAGAAGAGTTCACTGAGACCAGAGGGCAGACAGCAGAAGCAGGAAGAACTACAGTCCTGCAGCCTGTGGAACAAAAACCACATTCACAGAAAGACAGACAAGATGAAAAGGCAGACAGCTACGTAACAGATGAAGCAATAAGATAAAACCCCAGAAAAACAACTAAATGAAATGGAGATAGGCAATCTTCCAGAAAACGAATTCAGAATAATGATAGTGAAGATGATCCAGGACCTTGGAAAAACAATGGAGGCAAAGATCGAGAAGATGCAAGAAATGTTTAACAAAGTTCTGGAAGAACTAAAGAACAAACAAACATAGATGAACAATACAATAACTGAAATGGAAAATACACTAGAAGGAATCAATAGCAGAAAAACCGAGGCAGAAGAACGGATAAGTGACCTGGAAGACAGATGGTGGAAATCACTGCTGTGGAACAGAATAAAGAAAAAAGAATGAAAAGAAATGAAGACGGCGTAAGAGACCTCTAGGACAACATTAAACGCAACAACATTCACATTATAGGGGTCCCAGAAGGAGAAGAGAGAGGGAAAGGACCCAAGAAAATATTCGAAGAGATTATAGTGGAAAACTTCCCTAACATGGGAAAGGAAATAGCCACCCAAGTCCAGGAAGCACAGAGAATCCCATACGGGATAAATCCAAGGAGAAACATGCCAAGACACATAGTAATCAAATTGGCAAAAATTAAAGACAAAGAAAAATTATTGACAGCAGCAAGGGAAAAACAACAAATACCATACAAGGGAACTCCCATAAGGTTAACAGTTGATTTCTCAGCAGAAACTCTACAAGCCAGAAGGGAGTGGCATGATATACTTAAAGTGATGAAAGGGAAGAACCTACAACCAAGATTACTCTACCTGGCAAGAATCTCATTCAGATTTGATAGAGAAATCAAAAGCTTTACAGACAAGCAAAAGCTAAGAGAACTGAGCACCACCAAACCAGCTCTACAACAAATGCTAAAGGAAATTCTCTAAGTGGGAAACACAAGAGAAGAAAATGACCTACAAAAACAAACCCAAAACAATTAAGAAAATGGTAATAGGAACATACATATTGATAATTACCTTAAACATGAATGGATTAAATGCTCCAACCAAAAGACACAGGCTTGCTGAATGGATACAAAAACAAGACCCATATATATGTTGTCTACAAGAGACCCACTTCAGACCTAGGGACACATACAGACTGAAAGTGAGGGGATGGAAAAAGATATTCCATGCAAGTGGAAATGAAAAGAAAGCTGGAGTAGCAATACTCATATAAATAAAATAGACTTTAAAATAAAGAATGTTACAAGAAACAGGAAGGACACTACATAATGATCAAGGGATCAATCCAAGAAGAAGATATAACAATTATAAATATATGTGCACCCAACATAGGAGCACCTCAATACATACAGCAACTGCTAACAGCTCTAAAAGAGGAAATCAACAGTAACACAATAATAGTGGGGGACATTAACACCTCACTTACACCAATGGACAGATCCTCCAAACAGAAAATCAATAAGGAAACAAAAGCTTTAAATGACACAATAGACCAGGTAGATTTAATTGATATTTATAGGACATTCAATCCCAAAACAGCAGATTACACTTTCTTCTCAAGTGCGCATGGAACATTCTCCAGGATAGATCACATCTTGGGTCACAAATCAAGCCTCAGTTAATTTAAGAAAACTGAAATCATATCAAGCATCTTTTCTGACCACAACACTATGAGATTAGAAATCAATTACAGGGGAAAAAACCGTAAAAAACACAAACACATGGAGCCTAAACTACATGTTACTAAATAACCAAGAGATCACTGAAAAAATCAAAGAGGAAATCAAAAAATACCTAGGGACAAATGATAATGAAAACAGGATGATCCAAAACCTATGGGATGCAGCAAAAGCAGTTCTAAGAGGGAAGTTTTTAGCTATACAAGCCTACCTCAAGAAACAAGAAAAATCTCAAACAATCTCACATTACACCTAAAGAAACTAGAGAAGGGAGAACAAAACCCAAGGTTAGCAGAAGGAATGAAAACATAAAGATCAGAGCAGAAATAAATGAAATAGAAACAAAGAAAACAATAGCAAAGATCAATAAAACTAAAAGCTGCTTCTTTGAAAAGATAAACAAAATTGATAAACCATTAGCTAGGCTCATCAAGAAAAAGAGGGAGAGGACTCAAATCAATAAAATTAACAGTGAAAAAGGAGAAGTCACAACAGACACTGCAGAAATACAAAGCATCCTAAGAGACTACTACAAGAAACTCTATGCCAATAAAATGGACAACCTGGAAGAAATGGACAAATTCTTAGAAAGGTATAACCTTCCAAGACTGAACCAGGAAGAAATAGAAAATATGAACAGACCAATCACAAGTAATGAAATTGAAACTGTGATTAAAAATCTTCCGACAAACGAAAGTCCGGGACTAGATGGCTCACAGGTGAATTGTATCAAACATTTAGAGAAGAGCTAACACCCATCATCTCAAACTCTTCCAAAAAATTGCAGAGGAAGGAAAACTCTCAAACTCATTCTATGAGGCCACCATCACCCTGATACCAAAACCAGACAAAGGTACTACAAAAAAAGAAAATGACAGACCAATATCACGGATGAATATAAATGCAAAAATCCTCAACAAAATACTAGCAAACAGAACCCAACAGCACATTAAAAGGATCATACACCATGATCAAGTGGGATTTATCCCAGGGATGCAAGGATTCTTCAACATACGCAAATCAATCAATGTGATACACCATATTAACAAATTGAAGAATAAAAACCACATGATCATCTCACTAGATGCAGAAAAAGCTTTTGACAAAATTCAACACCCATTTATGATAAAAACTCTCCAGAAAGTGGGCATAGAGGGAACCTACTTCAACATAATAAAGGCCATATACGACAAACTCACAGCAAACATCATTCTCAATGGTGAAAAACTGAAAGCATTTCCTCTAAGATCAGGAACAAGAAAAGGATGTCCACTCTCACCACTGTTATTCAACATAGTTTTGGAAGTCCTAGCCATGGCAATCAGAGAAGAAAAAGAAGTAAAAGGAATACAAATTGGAATAGAAGAAGTAAAACTGTCACTGTTTGCAGAGGACATGATACTATACATAGAGAATCCTAAAGTTGTCACCAGAAAACTACTCGAGCTAATCAATGAATTTGGTAAAGTAGCAGGATACAAAATTAATGCACAGAAATCTCTTGCATTCCTATACACTAATGATGAAAAATCTGAAAGAGAAATTAAGCAAACACTCCCATTTACCATTGAAACAAGAAGAATAAAATACCTAGGAATAAACCTACCTAGGGAGACAAAAGACCTGTTTGCAGAAAACTATAAGACACTGATGAAAGAAATTAAAGATGATACCAACAGATGGAGAGATATACCATGTTCTTGGATTGGAAGAATCAATATTGTGGAAATGACTATACCACCCAGAGCAATCTACAGAATCAATGCAATCCCTGTCAAATTACCAATGGCATGTTTTACAGAACTAGAACAAAACATCTTAAAATGTGTATTTTACACAAAAGACCCTGAATAGCCAAAGCAGTATTGTGGGAAAACAATGAAGCTGGAGGAATCAGGCTCCCTGACTTCAGAGTATACTACAAAGTTATAGTAATCAAGACAATATGGCACTGGCACAAAAACAGAAATATAGATCAATGGAACGGGATAGAAAGCCCAGAGATAAACCCACACACCTATGGTCAACTAATCTATGACAAAGGAGGCCAGGATATACAATGGAGAAAAGACAGTCTCTTCAATAAGTTGTGCTGGGAAAACTGGAGAGCTACGTGTAAAAGAATGAAATTAGAACACTTCCTAGCACCATACAGAAAAGTAAACTCAAAATGGATTAGAGACGTAAATGTAAGACTGGATACTATAAAACTCTTAGAAGAAAACTTAGGAAGACTACTCTTTGACATAAATCACAGCAAGATCTTTTTTGATCCACCTCCTATAGTAATGGAAATAAAAACAAAAATAAACAAATGGGCCCTACTGAAACGTAAAAGCTTTTGCACAGCAAATACAAACAAGATGAAAAGACAACCCTCAGAATGGGAGAAAATATTTGCAAATGAATCATCGGACAAAGGATTAATCTCCAAAATATATAAACAGCTCATGCAGCTCAATATTAAAAAAACAAACAACCCAATCCAAAAATGGGCAGAAGACCTAAATAGACATTTCTGCAAAGAAGACATACAGACGGCCAAGAAGCACATGAAAAGCTTCTCAACATCACTAATTATTAGAGAAATGCAAATCAAAGCTACAATGAGGTATCACCTCACACCAGTTAGAATTGCCATCATCAAAAAATCTACAAACAACACATGCTGGAGAGGGTGTGGAGAAAAGGGAACCCTCTTGCACTGTTGGTGGGAATGTAAATTGATACAGCCACTATGGAGAACAGTATGGAGGTTCCTTAAAGAACTAAAAATAGAATTACCATATGACCCAGCAATCCCTCTACTGGGCATATACCCAGAGAAAACCATAATTCAAAAAGACACACGCACCCCAATGTTCATTGCAGCGCTATTTACAATAGCTAGGTGATGGAAGCAACGTAAATGCCCATCGACAGACGAATAGATAAAGAAGCTGTGGTACATATATACAATGGAATATTACTCATCCATAAAAAGGAACGAAATTGGGTCAATTGTAGAGGCATGGATTCATCTAGAGACTGTCATACAGAGTGAAATAATCAGAAAGAGAAAAACAAATATCGTATATTAATGCATATATGTGGAACCTAGAAAATGGTACAGATGAACTGGTTTGCAGAGCAGAAATTGAGACACAGAGGTAGAGAAAAAAACATTTAGACACCAAGAGGGGAAAGTGGTGGTGGGTAGGAGTGGTGGTGTGATGAATTGGGAGATTGGGATTGACATGTATACACTGATGTGTATAAAATGGATGACTAATAAGAAAAAATAAATAAATAAAAAATAAACATTAAAAAAAGGTTCCCTGAAAACTGAGCAGCTTCTAGGATTAAACTAGCAAAACGTATTTAGTTTCTCTTGTACTTTTTTTTTAGATTAAAATCAGTGGAACAATTACTTCAAAAGATAGCTCAGATATTGTTGAACCCACTATGCTTGCAAAATGATAATAAAAAATCTGTCGGGCTTCCCTGGTGGCGCAGTGGTTGAGAGTCCGCCTGATGATGCAGGGGACGCGGGTTCGTGCCCCGGTCCGGGAGGATCTCACATGCCACGGAGTGGCTGGGCTCGTGAGCCATGGCCGCTGAGCCTGCGCGTCCGGAGCCTGTGCTCCACAACGGGAGAGGCCACAGCAGTGAGAGACCCGCGTACCGCCAAAAAAAAAAAAAAAAAAAATCTGTCAAATAGTCCAGCTCTATGTTCTAGAGCTTAGAAGATAAGAGAAAGAATAGTGTTGAGCAAAATGATTTTACATGCATGGTAGTGGTGTGGGGTAGTGCTACTAATTATTTCACTGGTGGTGGACAGGCATCCAAAGGTATTCTGGGCAAGTCTCATTTTTCAAGGCAAGTTCTAGTCATGTGAAATCACTGTAGCAAATTTTTTGAGATATATTTTAGATTGGACTCTGCCATTGTGTTTTTCTGAATATGCAGCAGCATAATGATGTATTATCTGGGATTTTAGGCTCCCTTTGATGTGTAAGTGATCAAATTTACATTTTAGCATTTCCACTAGATGGCATTAGAAACTTCTGAAGCCATGAACTAATTACTAGTCACCTTTGTTAGGCTGTAAATTACACCTGCATGTTTAAGAGGTAATTGGCAAACGACCTTCTGGTGTGTTTTAACTCTCATGCCTGGTACATGGTTAAGACGTTGGTATCAGATCTCTCCCTCGACATAAATAGCTCCTGGGATTATCAGAATGTCATTCCACATCTCATGTTCCAAGGAAGAGTTTTGAACGTGACATATACCTTCACCGCACCATAAATCAAAACCAAGTAACACTCCCTTGTCCTATCTGGGCTGGGCAATCAGTTTGCAGCAAACGTATTAGGTGGAAAGGAAAAGCCAAAACTTTTATTTTCCCAGCACACAGAGTAAAATTTTCTTGTTTGTTTCTTCTGAATAGGATGCTGTGTTTCAAACATGAGAGGGACAAAAAAATATCTGAAGATCTGTCAGCTTCTTCTAGTGGCTGTTATAGAGGAACCGTTTAGGTTTTTAAATTATAAACAAAAATTTACAGTCTAGAATGGGTACACATTCCAGTGTACCTGAAAAATCTTTGCTTCCTTAGATGCTCTGTCTAGCTAAACCAAGAAGTAGTAGGTTTGGCGTGTGCCTGTGCGTGTGTATATCTTTTTCTTTCCTCACAGTGGTGTGTCTCTGTGGCTGCTGCCTGCTTCCTAGCCTGGCTTTCATCATTTCTTCCTGTTGATTGGTGTCACCTCGCATGCTTAGAATGTCTGCCTGTCTGTTCAGAGTGTGAACACATTCCTCAGAATGCTGATCTGCTCGTTTCACACCAGTGTCAAAATGACTTATTAAATTCAGCACCTCCTGATACTCCATAGCTGATGTGTTACTGTCCAAACAGTAAATGACAATAAGCATATGCAGCTGGTGGGCCTAGCAAACTCATTTAATTTGATAAAAATGTCACCGCAACATGCTTTAAATCGCTGTCCTTTTCATCATTGCTAATTGCTAGCTATAGACCTTTTTCCTATGCTTAATACAAGTGTGTTAGAATACGGCTCCTTGCAGCCTGATTAAGAATTTAAAAAAATGTAGAATTCCTTTTCAGTGGTAGCATTATTTCATCAAGAGATGGATTTTGCTCTTAATTAGCCAACATGCCACTAGGGAAGCTTCAGAGTCATGGGTGTGAAACAGCCTCAAGCAGGAGATCAATCTAAAGGAAAAAAATGGTGGCTGGGGAATAATTGGCAGCTCCGGTGAACGTGGGCTGGTTATAACAGTGACAGTATGTTCCACTGGAATATCACAAACCTCTTCCCCTATTTCCAACTTGGCACATTTCAAGCTCAACAAAAGCTGAACAATATATCCCCTGGTTATTTGTCTATTGTTTTGTACTTTTTCCTTGCTGCTTCATTGAGGTTTTCTCTTGTGTTGGGTTGACAATCTGGACATTTCCCCTGAACGGATTAGGGGATTAAAAAGGAATATGAATTCTAAAAATAATAATCCTTCAATCGCTTGGTGCTTAAAAACAGATCTGGAACTGATCCATACACCAGAAAACAGGCAAACCTGCACTAATTTGCTAAACCCGCAGACACACATCCCCATAAAATGAACTCAAACTTTTTCTGAGTGATGCCCACCCGATTGAATAGGAACGGACTCCATTTTTTCAAATTATAGAGTTCGAAAAAGAGGCAACATAAAATTTTATCCCAAGCGAGTTGATATTTAATTTAGTTCAAATTCCTACTTTTTTTCTTCTGAAATAAGCTTTGTGTGTGCAGCCCAATTCCTGGAGCGAGTGAACTGACAGCCACACAGGCCACCAGGCCGTCCATCCACCCATTAACACCTGCTCCCAGAAGGAGGCTTTATCTGGGATCTGACTTATACAAAATGGGCTGAACAAAGAAGGAAAAGCTTCCCTTCCTCCTGATATTCTTGTATTTTGGAGCCTGGTAGCCTTTCTCTTTCCCTTTGCTAAACATGGAGCAATGATCCTGTATTATTTCCTATTTTATTTATGTGGTTGAATATATTTCTTAAAGTTGTTTGTGAAAGAAAACACCACAATCAATTTGGTGCAAATTCCAAATGATCTCTCCAGTCATCTACCTATAGTCTTCTTGCTTTGATTGGCCAACCTAAATAAGAGTCCGTTGAAGCCATGGGTAACCTACTTTGAAATAAAATTTTGCTTTGATTCCTACTCTACATCTAAAGTTAAGAAGTACCTATGGGTCACCAGGCAATCTCAGGCTGTGAGAGGTTGTTTCATTTTCTCTTCTCTTTGTGTGCTAGTGATACCTTCACCTCTGGCATGCACAGAAGAAAATGTCTTTCCAGGAACGTCCACAGAGGCTCTTTTTTTTTTTTTTTTTGGCGGTACGCGGGCCTCTCACTGTTGAGGCCTCTCCCGTTGCGGAGCACAGGCTCCGGATGCGCAGGCCCGGCGGCCATGGCTCACGGGCCCAGCCGCTCTGCGGCATGTGGGATCCTCCCGGACCAGGGCACGAACCCGTGTCCCTTGCATCGGCAGGCGGACTCTCAACCACTGCGCCACCAGGGAAGCCCCACAGAGGCTCTTTATGCTTAAACTGAGCAATGCCGAAGAGCAAGACTCTGAACTCTCCCGGATTAACATCAGTCTCACTTAGACTCCGCATTTCCAAGTGAGAAAGTACCAAAGGGCCTGATTAATATTGGTGGTGGCGGGGGCAGAGGGTCAGGCATCAACCATGTGGTGCGTGTCCTATGCCTGGCCGTTTCATGGTGGAAGACAAGGTTGGTGGCCCCCTGGTTGACATGTTGGGACATAGGGAACCCCATCTAGGTTTTCAACCCATCACAGAACTTCCTCAGTCCCAGCTGCAAATCCACTTTACATATCAATGCCTTACAGGGTTTATTTCCAAATAGGTTTGGAGCCAATTCTTTCAATTTTCAGCTCAGTAAGGGAAATCCTACTTAATGTCTTTCTACATAGAACGCTGGGTTCTCTACCTTTTGGCCTCATCTTAATACCTGCTCTCATTTATTGATTGGCAGAGATTCTTCTAAAATTACTATATTCCCTGAAAAAACCTAGAGTTAGTTTTTATTGGCCACATAGAAGTTTTCTTTTCTCATGTATAAGCAATATATAAATATAGTCTCTTCTGAATATGTAAATAATGAGGCCCCCATTCACTCCCCAAGTCTCAATCCAGGGCTGATCCCGTTGGAGACCACCTGGTGCTTTGGCCCATGTACTTTAGTCTCTACTCTTCTGTATTCTCACATATATGTCCATGGGCCTGCAGAAATCACCCAGTGTTCTTTCAGTGGCTTCTTTTTCCAAACGCAAATAGTATCATTCTATGTGTAGCATTCCACAGCTTGCTCTTTGAACTGAATAATGTGGCTGAGAGCTAGCCGGGAGACCCGGGTTATTCCTTCAAAGAACGTCAAGGGCTTCCATAAAATAAAAAGAGCAGAGTTTGTTTAGCAATCTCTCTTCATTTTATAGATGAGAAAAAGAAGGCCCAGAGAAGTTAAGTGACTTATCCAAGGTCACCCAGCTACAAAGCACTAGGGCATGGGTGAGAACCCAGGCTGGGCTGATTCTCTAACATGTGTGACTCCTTCTGCATCATCACATTTCCCTGGTGATGCCACCTCTGCTACCCTCTCTGCACTCCTCTCTCAGTTGCTTTACTCTTGAAGCTTCACTGGGCTCTAGAGTCATGTTTCTGCTATGAATGCCCTAATTCATGCGGCCAGATCTACTCCAATCTAGAAAGTACTCGGGAGGATGCACAAATATTTTTAAAAACATTTTTTTCATAGGCACCAAGTGGCTTTCACCATTTTAATATTTTATTTGTTTTTGTCAACCAAGGAGTTTTGTCAACACTTAGGGTATTCTAATCCTATAAATCTTTTTTTTATTTTAAATTTTTATTGGAGTATAGTTGATTTACAATGTTGTGTTAGTTTCTGCTGTACAGCAAAGTGAATCAGTTATACATATACATATATCCACCCTTTTTTAAGATTCTTTCCCCATATAGGTCATTACAGAGAATTGAGTAGAGTTCCTACAAATCTTCTAAACACTTTCCCTCAGCGGGTTCTACTTCCCATGTTTAACAGGAAAATGTGTAGGAAGGATGTGGGAAGCCATTGCTTGGGGAAATACCGCCCTCAATGTTTATGGTGGTATCACGGTCAGCAGGAATTTCTGTTTTTGAAGTGGCTGTAACATCAGAATGGGAGATAGGCTTAGTAACTCAGTTGCTTTACAAATGAAAGGGACTTTATCCTGCTCCAAAGATTTTCATAACTTGCGACTCAGCGGCTTATTCTGAAGAGGATCCATTCTTGAAAACAGTCCATTTAATGCAGCAGTTTGAGAAGCCATCAGTGAGTACTAATGGAGGACCTATTCAGAAAAAAAATTGTTTAAATAAAAGTCTCATTTATAAATTCTGCTTACCTGTGGAATGAACTAATTTTTGCATCTCAGTACCAAGATTTGGAACTTCACATAGATGTATTTGAACATAAAATTTTAAAGCCATTGTTTCCGCAGCTATATGCTACAGACCCCCCAGCCCCTGCCCTATCGACCACCTGGTTAGTTTTCTGAGAGTTTCTGTGGGAAAGGTTTACAATGGCTGGTTCCTGGTTTGATGTCATATCGATAAATTATGGTGCTTTAAACAGATGTGATCTCACAGCGTGATCCTTCAGGGTAAATCTCGTGAAAAGGTTTCTATCCCCCCTTGGTTTCATTGTAGTTTTGTTGTTTGGAGGTTTTATGTTGTTCATTTAGTTCCCTGGCTATCGGGGTTTTATAGTCATATTTCCTTTGTTTAATATAATTTCCTTTTTTCTTTTAGCTATTTTTGTTAGGGTGCCCAAAGCTTCAGTTATGAGTGGCTGTAAAATAAAATATATTATGATTATTACAATGATAAAGTATAAGCTTTTAAGAGTCTGCTTATATTGACCCATATATTCTCTTTCTCCCTCTCTCCAAGGTAACACACAGAAGCAAATTGGAAATGCAATAGAAAATGGCTACCAGTTTAAAAGCAGAAGTGAAGAAGAACAAACCCAAGTGAGCTTCAAGCTGGACCAGCTCCCAGCAGAAGTGAGCCCTGAAATCGTGCATTGTTACCTCTTCTCTCCTCTGCAAAGTGGCAAAAGATGTCAGCACCTGGGCTTGAACTTGGGCATTATTTCCCAACCTTTTTCAAGCTACCTAACTCTCTGGAATTGTGGTTTTCTCATCTGGGAGAACTGGGAGATGGAAGGTTCTTCCCTGCCCAGGTCTGAATGAGATGTGTGCAGAAGCACTGAGCATGGTACATGGCATAGATGCTCAATGAATGTGAACTGGCACGAATATGACCTCCACTTGCTTCTTGCCCCCTCATGGTGGCTGGACTCTGGTGCTCTGGGCTCCCTGAGACATGGAAGTTTTTCCCAAGTGGGCACTAAAGCCATGTCTGTCCTTGGTGCCTTGTTTCCTAGGCTTCCTGTGCCACCTGCTCCCTGCCAGTCACAGATCCAGGCTCCATTCTGACAGAACCTTGCTTCTGCTGCCTACTATGCTTAAAAAGCAGCTGATGACCACTGAGGTGTGAGATGATAATCATTTATGAATGCCATCCCTCCAGACAACGTTTGCAACATTTCAGGTTGGTTTTGTTTTTTTGGGGTTTTTTTGAGGTATGCGGGCCTCTCAGTGTTGTGGCCGCTCCCATTGCGGAGCACAGACTCCAGACACGCAGGCTCAGCGGCCATGGCTCACGGGCCCAGCCGCTCCGCGGCATGTGGGATCTTCCCGGACCGGGGCACGAACCCGTGTCCCCTGCATGGGCAGGCGGACTCTCAACCACTGCGCCACCAGGGAAGCCAACAGTGCAGGTTTTGCTTTTATTTTATTTGGCACTAGAAAAGCATTGGGAACAAAAGGAAACTTTCTAATGGTGGAATATAGGAACTGTTGTACATTTTTTATGGATGGGAAGAAGGCTTTTCATCTTGAAACTTTTCAAATCATACTCCACTGGTAACTGCTGAATCTCTCTACTCATATTGATCTCTTCCTGTGCTGGGTTGAATAGTGTGCCCCCAAATTCATGTCTACCTAGAACCTGTGAATGTGACCTTATTTGGAAATAGGGTCATTGCAGATATATTCAAGTTAAGATGAGGTCATATTGGATTAGGGCAAACCCGAAATCCAATATGCCTGGGGTCTTAATAGGAGGAGGGAAATTTGTACAAAGAGATATAGACATACAGGGGATCAGGCTATGTGAAGACAGAGGTGAAGCTTAGAATGAGGTGTTTAGAAGTCAAGGAGTAACAGGGATTGCTGGCAACCATCCGAAGATGGAAGAGGCAAGGAAAGACGCTTCCTTACAGTCTTCAGAAGGAATATGGCCCTAACAACATCTGACTTCAGAATTCTAGCCTCCACTATTTTGAGAGAGTAAATTTCTGTTGTTTTAAGCCACCCAGTCTCTGGTACCTTGTTATAACAGTCCCAGGAAACAGATACACTGACTAAGCAGGATGTCTGCTGAATGTTCAGGATTAGCCCAGTGGGTCCAGCAATAGGGAGGGGTTGCAGGGAGATTTTGGTGTCAGGTAAGTGATGTTGGCTTAGAGTAGAGCCTTGAGTGTAGGACATGAAGTGTGTGCTCTTCAGCTGGAGGAAGGGTGCGTGTAGGTTGTGTGGAAGGACGAGTGATGCTGAGTGAGTAACTGCCTGAGTTCAAGGAGGGTAGGCTTCACTTTACAAAAGGAAAGTGCTCTTAAAACATGCCACATGAGGGCTTCCCTGGTGGCGCAGTGGTTAAGAATCCACCTGTCAATGCAGGGGACGCAGGTTCGAGCCCTGGTCCAGGAAGATCCCACATGCCGCAGAGCAACTAAGCCTGTGCACCACAACTACTGAGCCTGTGCTCTAGAGCCCGCTAGCTACAACTACTGAGCCCGCGTGTTACAACTACTGAAGCCCGTGCGCCTAGAACGCATGCTCCGCAACAAGAGAAGCCACCACGATGAGAAGCCCGCGCGCCACAATGAAGAGTAGCCCCTGATCACCGCAACTAGAGAAAACCCTTGTCCAGCAGTGAAGACCCAATGCAGCCGAAAATAAATTTTAAAAATAAATAAATTAACAAAACCCCCCAAAATACCAAAAAAACATGGCATGTGAGCTAAATATTTCTTGAATTTCTCTAGGAGGAAGCGAAGTTTAAAGGGATCACTGGCATTTCAAGAAACTAGAAATGTTTTTACGAAGTGGAAAATCTACTCCGCTCCTCAACCTGGGGATTGTTATATTGTAAGTTTCCATCCTTACACTTGTGAAAGTGGGGACTCCCTGAAATGCAAGCAAGAGCCCAAGGAGGTTTGGGAGAGTGAAGGGAGGCCGACTTTCATTTTCTATAGGGAAAAACAATAATACAACTCTGCTAATTTAAGAATTTTAGAATGTTCTCTTTAGACACTTGATAATTTATTTCTGAATGTTAAGGAATAGAATTCAGCAAGAAGAGGCTATTGTGTGTCAAAATAGAGGAGGCCCTTACTCGATCATTTGAAATAGCAGAGAAAAATAGTGTTGTTGAACCATCCAGTCAACAAACATTTTCCAAGTGCCTGTTACATGGTAGACACTTTATCAGGCACCTGGGGAGAAAGATACCAAAAATCTCTATCCTTGCCCTCAATGACATTGGGGGAGGGGATACACAGGCTTGTAAATGTGTAATTATAGCAATAGCTAACATTCCTGAACATCTGCAAAATGCCAGGCCCCGTGCAAAATGTTCTACATCCAGGACAGCATCATTTATGCCCTACAGCCCTATGAAGTAGGTTCTGTTACTGGCCCCATTTTGCAGATGAGAAAACTGAGGCTTGGAGAGACTAACTTGCCTACTGTTAACCAACTAAGTAAGTGGCGAAGCTGAGATTCAAACCCAGGTCTGGGGCCCTGAAGCCTCCACTTTTCATCACTGTGAGTGGTTGAGATGTAGCTGATGTATAGGCTACAGCGTCAGACTCCCTGGGTTTGATTCTCATACCCACTTGCTGCTAGTTGTGCCCTTGAACAAATTACCATACCGCTCTGTTCCTCAGAGAAGGCTAATGGCAGTACCTGCCTCCATAGCCTATTGTGAGAGTGAAATGGTCTGACGCAGGTGAGGTGTTTCACATAGCACCCAACGTGATCAGGGCGGTCAGGAAACACCAGCTTTTGTTACTACATGCTGCTGGGAGCTACTGTAGGGTTGTCACCAGAGGGCTGTGGAGCCCGAGAAGTTCCCAGATTAGGCTCTGCCCCACCTGCATGGTGCTTTGATCCTGGTCCAGGCACAGATTTTTTTGAGGTCAAAAAGGGAGATTTGGGCTTCCCTGGTGGCGCAGTGGTTGAGAGTCCGCCTGCCGATGCAGGGGACACGGGTTCGTGCCCCAGTCCGGGAGGATCCCACATGCCGCGGAGTGGCTGGGCCCGTGAGCTGTGGCCGCTGAGCCTGCGCGTCCGGAGCCTGTGCTCCGCAACGGGAGAGGCCGCAACAGTGAGAGACCCGTGTACCGCAAAAAAAAAAAAATATATATATATATATATATATATACATATATATATATAAGTGCTATTTGGGAGTGGTGGAATAGTAGCTTCCAGTATTTGGGAATACTTCACCTTAAGTCATTTGAACACATGTATCCTAGCAGAGATCTGGGTTCTGAGAAAATGGCAGGTAAACTTACAGAACAGGTAAATTGATGAGGACTGGGGATGGTCTAAAGCTACCTGGTACTGGTGGCGTTTTGAAGTGCAGAGGCTTGAACTCGAATCTAGTTCTTTGCTAACTCCAGTGGAACCTTCAGACATAGGCGCCAATATCACCCCCTCTAGGAAAGCCTTCTCTGACCACTGCCTCCCGCAGAGCCCCTCACCTGAGTTCACCTCATTCATTCTGAACACCTCTAGCGTAGAACTCACCATACTTTGTTGGAATGATCTCTTGAGGAGTCTGCTCTCTTACTCCAGCCCCCCAAATATTTCTAACACCGTGGAAGCACCACATAGTAAGTACCCACGTCATAAATGGACAGAAGGAGGTATTATCAGATTAACAAAAAGAGGGAGAATGGGTCCAGAAAAGGGGCACTCGGAGTATGCTGACAACAATAGTCTCTCATTCCATAATCTTGTATCAAACATGCTCTACGTACTTGAACTTAAAGTCCAATGTACTGTCAATCTGCTCACCTTTTACAACATGAATTCTACCTGGAATAATTCTTTTTCTCCATCCAGACCTGGAAACTCACAAATCTCAGGTAGTGTGCTTTACCTTCTTGGAAGCCAAGTAACTGTGGCTAGCCTGGGTTCAGGAGAAAGAGGGGCCATTGATGGATCCATTTTTCCTACCCTCCGAGAAAAAAAGACAGAGACCGGTTAAGCTTAGGCAAAATCCACTGTAAGGCAGGGAGCATTACCTTGGGAAGAGAATCTGCTCTGTCAAGGCCACCCATCATTTCCTTCACATCTACAACATGGTGGGCAATCAGGGAATTTTATGCATTTTCAGATCTGCTGTATAATCTGGGACAGCTCTACCATCTGAACCTGAGATGTTGAAAATGATTCTTCTAAATACCTTCTCAGGCAGCTTTAGGATGACTTCAAAATTGAAAAAATAAATTGATGGTAGAAAATTACCTCCCCTTCTTTTTTTTTCTTTTTCTTTTGTTTTTTAGGACATTCCATTCCAAATCAGTGAAGATAGGCTCCAATTGCTAGATTTTGTTTGAAGTTTCTCTTCCGGGTAGAACAGTATTCTTGCTCTGGTTTGGCAGAAGCAGTCCTTTCCTTAATCTAGGCCAAAGTGTGGCCGTAAAGCAGGCCAACAGGAATAATGTGTTTGGAATGTATTGTTATTTGTTACCAGGAGGGTTTATAGCACACGACTTACCTAAACAAATGAAATCTAAAAGTTTGGATTACAAAGGGCCATACATTTAAACCCACTCAGCTTATCTTTGCTGGGGCTTACCTCTTTTTGAAAATGGCTTCCCACTCTTAACTCCTACTATACCTGCTTTTTTGATGGAGGTTAAAAGAAAGGCCTGAACAAACTGGTGCTCTGGAAGCCCCAGATGCTGAACCACGATAAGGGAGAGAGATCTGAGAGTGGGAGCAGGGCCCTCTGCACCAGGTCAGCCTCGCTGGCTGCTCACAGCAGGCAAGTTGCTTCCCCGAGTCTTGGGGAAAGTAGAACGTCATGGTGTCAAGAGTATGGGCTTGGGAGCTCGTAGACTTGGGTTCAGATTCCAGCTCTACCACTGACTAGTTGAGGGACTTCGGCCCTCACACAGTTCTCTTTTTCATTATTTTCTTTTCTTGAATGGGTAATATTTTTACAAGTTTGAACATTTAAAAACTATAAAAATATATGTGCTTAGTGTCTTATTCTCTTCTGTCCCTACTCATTTTGCTTGCCTTTTCCCTGACCCCTATAGACAACCTTTGTTATTAGATTCTTATTTTTCCTTTTGGTGGTTTTTAATGAAAATATAAGCAAATATAAATATATGCTATTATTTTCCTTCCTTTTTTGCTCCCAAAGCATCATACTATATACACTGCCTTGAACCTTGTTTTTTGCATTTTTAACATCAGAACATAAATTTCTTCCTTATTTTTTACAGCTGTCAGTATTCCATTGCATGGATGTACCATCCTTTATTCAACTGGCACGCTATTGCATTGTTTCCAGACTTTCGCTGTTAGAAACAATGCCACAAGGAACAACATGGTATACGTCCTATGTATGCTGGTATGCCTTCAGGATTACCTTTATTGGGGCAAAAGATAAACGCATCTGTAATTTCAGTAGTGCTTGAACCACTTACTGGACAGGCCATGTTAGGGCAGTTGGTTGCCTGCTCTGATCCTCAGTTTCCACCAAGTGTGAAATGCTCACCTCCTCAGGTGGTTGTGAGGATTAAATGAGGCAATGGTTGTAAAGCGCTTAGCACAGGACAGCACTCAATAATAATAGCTGTTAATTGTCATTAAACAGAAAATTTCAAGTCTGTCAATCCTTTTGTCTCCAGGGCCTGGAACAGAGTTAGTCTCTTAGTAGGTGCTCAATAAATATTTATTTATTGAGTACGGTAGGGACACCATTGAGATGCTATTACTTGCTTCCTTCCATGTCTTTTCATGAAGATAGAGCTCTTTCTGGTCTCAAGATGAACTGTACTTCTAAACAAGCCGTTTGATTTTCTCCTATGGACACTGGAAAATGCAATGGATAGTGTTTTCCTCTTTTCACCTTGGCTGCTAGGAGGCTCAGAGCCAAATTTGCTAATCTCCTCTGGCTAGTATGCAGACCATTAGGGCAGCTGTATTGTAAACCAGTGTTTCTCAAACTTAGCTGTACAGTAGAATCACCTGGGGCATTTCAAAGAAAATCCTGATGGCCAGGTAACATTTTATACCAATTAAATCAGGATTTCTGGGCATGGGACCCTGGCATCAGTACTTTTTAAAGCTCCTCAGGGGATTCCAATGCACAGACAAGGTTGAGAACAGGTATTCTAAACTAACCTTATCCCTAGCTTTATCTCATTTTTCCTATCCTTATTTTTTCCTCCATGGTCATAAATATTATTTCTCTTATCCTCTTCATTTGTATCTTCACCTTCCATGTGGAAAGTGGTACATAACTTCTTATGAGTCATCAACAGCATGATGCTTGGCAAAAAAAGAGGCAGAGGAATAGAGAAGAAAATTGGGTCTCTCTCTAGAGAAAAATTCATTTATTCATTTATGCATGCATCATTCATTTATATTCAGCAAATATTTATGAAGTGCTCTGGGCTCAGTTCCATGTTTTGGGAATGGGAATTACCTCCACGTTTGGTGAAAATAATGTCTAAGAGAGATTCTTCCTAGTGAATATGTTATTTTAGGCGTATGATAATGTCAGGTTGTCTGATAGGAGTTGTGCTTCTGACAATTCTTTCGCCCTCCAGGGAGGATCTTGGCATTTACCCAGAGAAACATTCTAACATGTCCACAGGAGGGAGTGGTAAAGAACTTAGAAACGTGTCAGTCACTAGAAGGCGTCTTGGCCCCGGGAAAGCCAAGTATTTGTATGATGGAGGCATGGAGTGGATTTTGGCTTACGTCTTTCATCACTTGGCTGAGTCCCTTGTCAGATAAAAAGTAGCCGCTGAGAGCATTAGTGGAAACAATCATCAGCCTAAGCTTCCTGTAAGAGCAGCAGACTGGGCTGAGGAGGCCTGGGTGTGGGCTGAAGACAGCGGCAGTGGTCCTCATCCACACAGACCCATCGTGGTCAGAGCCCTCGTGGCACCAGCCGAGATGCATCCTGGCTGCGTGCAGACACTGCGGCCAGTCTTCCAACAGCAGTGGTCCCCGGTCAGTGGTGAGCCCAGGACGGACAAGCGAAGCAAAGAGGTGCCTGCAGGCCCTTGGTGACAATTTGGACAAGCAGATTTCTTGTCTGAAGGTGGACTCTGCTGACGGTGTGGGCCTGGCTGCCTCCATGGGGGCAATGCGGTAGTAGAAGCAAGCCAGCAGCAGTGGTCACCCCTAAGCTGGGTTGCCCCTTTGCAGCCGGCTTCCCTGCCCAAGGTGAGAAAATGGGGAACACTCCCCAGCGGGTGCAAATATGTAGAAGGAATTTGAATAGAATCCATCCCCACCCCCCCCACCACTTCCTCCAGGGAGCATGTTTCCTCCCTCCCTCTCCATTTTGTTCTCATTTTCAGTTCTTCTGTGTCCAGCTAAAACCTTTCTGTTGTTAAAAATGAAATTAGAACCAAAAGGAGAAGGGGGAGGCTTTGTGGCCAAAGATGACACTGAAAAAGGTGGCAGTTAGTGGCAGCTTTACGTTTCCCCAGCTGGTCAGAATCCCTCAAATAAATATGCAGAAAGTCACCGACATCTCTGGTACCCACAGATCCGCTGAAGTAGAGCAGCACTGCGGGACCACTGCGCGCCCGTGAGCTCTTGCTACAGCGGTGCCACTCGGACCCCAGGGACCTTCCAGCCTCCCTCCCCTGGACTTCTCCCCTTCTTCTTTCTTGGGCTTGGGGCTCTTCTGTCCTGTCAGCACCTACCCCCATGCTGTGAATGCCCTTCCCCAGTTCTGGAAAGATTTATGTCCTTTGGAGGAGCAGGTTTTAAAGCCAAAAGGTTTTTTTGTGATGGGCAGAAGCACCAATAACGACACCACCGTGGCCTGGCCCCTTGGTAGAGGCCTGTGCGGTCAGATTTTTGGCCAGTAGGGTGACGTGAGGGGGCTCTCCCTGGGTCCTGAGTGACTCAAGTGCCCTCAGAGGAGTGAGGACCAATGTGTCTGCTCAGGTTTCCCTCACCAAGAGGCAAGCTCTGCAGGGTGAGGCCTCGGCTAAAATCTACGGTGAGGCCTTGAATTGGCGCAGCTTTTTCTGACAGGGTTTTCTGGCCCACTGGGCTGAGCTCTGCCAAAAAGCCATCTGAGCCCTCACTTTAGTGCTGATGTAAGGAAGTGATTATGACTGGAAACCTGAATCTGGAATGTGGTCTCTTCAGGCCCAGGGTACTTCTGGTGCGTCTTGCTGGGTAAAATGGGCTTTTCCAGCTCCGTGGGCGGCCTCACTGCGACTGGTAAGAGCATCTAGCTGGGAGGCGTGAGTCGTGGTCCAGCTTCGGTGAATCACCCACTGTGTGACTTGAGACAACTCACTTAGCATCTCTGGGCCTCACATGAACCTCTCAGCACTTTCCACTTCAAGACAGTTTATGTAATCAAGTGTGTTATTAATATGGTGTCATTCTTTTCCCATAGTTTATGTAGACAGGAAGTGGAGTTGTGCTAGAAAGAAACCCAGCGAAGCTAAAACACACATACACAAAATCCCTCGGCATCTCTCCCGTTGAGTTTCAGTTGTCAGAAGGTGCTGCTAAAGGACAGCTTGATTTTTCTTTATGCAGCTTGTCTGCAAATGGCGCTAGAATGAAAATATTCCCTTTCATCTTTGTGACAGAAATATGCTTCAGTAATTCTTTGTGAAAATGTAGATGATACGCTGCCGTAGTTACAGTGAGTTAGGTTTAAGTGGCAAATGCCTACTGATAAAGACTTAATTAAAGACACAGTAGCAGTGGGAGGTCATTATAGTCATTACAGTCCTGGCTGTACTGTGAGGGCCCAGCACTGAATTGCAGGAGCACATTATCGCTACGTAGTGTCTTGGTGTGATGGGGCACAGTGATCCCATTCACTGTACTTAGACTTTCCTTGACGGTGGGATCGGTGCTTTATGCGAATGCCCTGGTTCCACTCTATTTTAATGTCGGTTCTGTGCCTCGTTTAAAAATACGTGATGGAGTAAATCAGTGATCTCATGCAGGGGCTTTCTGTTTCATCTTTTTTTTTGGACACGCGGGGTATGTGAAGGGT
Source organism: Tursiops truncatus (assembly GCF_011762595.2). NCBI lineage: Eukaryota > Metazoa > Chordata > Mammalia > Artiodactyla > Delphinidae > Tursiops > Tursiops truncatus. The sequence continues at coordinate 34,050,716 of NC_047047.1, read as the reverse complement.
GGTGAAGGTGCCCTGGATCTTCTTTATGGCAACACATCTGTAAGCCTTAGAAGGGGGAATTCTGAGCCCTTGTAGAGGAAAATGTGGTGAGGCCAGCAACTCTGTCTTTGCCTGGGATGGAGCCATGGGTGGTGCAGTGGGAAGGCCTGGCATAGCTGACTTCGAGGTGGTGGTGAGGTGTGGCAAACTGCTGGTTCCCATTTCTGAGCAAGGAAGCAGAGCTGTCAGCGCTGCCAGGGGCCTCTGCCTCTAGGTCTGTCCAGGGCGCTGTTACATCACTTTGAGAGCCCTGCTCCAGGCCAGATCCCAGGCAGAGTGCCTTTGTGCATCTCAGGACAGACACTTCCCCAGACTTGCAGGAAAAGGGCAGGGTCTTGAACTGGGTTTCTTGTCACGTAGGTTGGAATAGTGGTGTCCAAGGATAAGAGTCACTAGCAGTTTGCCAATGTGGCTAAGAATATTGTCAGCATTATTAGTTACCTCCAATTGAATAAATAATAAAGGTAGTTTAAGTGTGAAGGTCCATCAAAATGGGAGTCTTCTAAGAAAGTAGAGCGGTGGTTGCCAGAGGCTTGGGGCAGGGGGAAGTGGGGAATTATTGTTTAACGGGTACAGAGTTTCAATTTGGGAAGATGAAAAAGTTCTGGAGATGGAGAGTGGTGATGCTGCACAACAACGTGGATGTACTTATGCCACTGAACTGTACACTTAGAAATGGTTAAGATGGCAAATTTTAGAAAATGCCAGTCTTCTGCCTCTTTGAAGTCTGAGATAATTAGTTTGTGAGTTATTAGATATTCTGTTCATCAGCTGACATTGTAGAAGGTTTTATCCTTTTTCTCAGAGACACTCTTTTTTCTGACTCTTGCCTTGATGTTTCTTCAATAGGCATTTCTGTTCTATTTCTGGTCCCTGACCAGAATGATGTAATGAGATGTACAGATCCAACAAGATGAGACTCATGGTGTACGATTTTAGGACATCCAGGAAATGCACCTCAAAATATCTTCCCCATCATTCTGTTGCTGATGCTGGCAAGAGTCCGACTAGTAATTCATTCTTTGGGTTACTTTAGAAGCTATGGATAACTCTAAAGAAACAAAAGCATGTCCAGGAAGGGGCTCCTTGACTCTTTCAGAGTAGTCCTAGGCCATCAAGGCTCAGATGAAATTCAATGGGACCCCGCAAGTCCTCCTTAGGTCCTGAGTCCTGATACTTCCTGAGCTTCTTGGCTGGTTCCTGACTATGGTTATTGGTTAAGACCTGGCTGTTGGCTGCTTGATTTGACTGGTCACAACTCTCAGCTTACTGGTTGGATCTGACTTTGCTTTGCCTAACTGAATCATCTGCTGCCTCCTGGCCCAGCTTTGATATGTAGCTGCATCTCTTCTGGCATCTACCTCTAGCAAGTCCCAAGTTTGAGTTTTACCATGTTTCACCAGTGTTCAGGGGCTTAGTTGAAAATGCCAGTAATCTCTTAAGGAGTGACTACTCCTCCTTGAACCACTCAAGGATGAAGTTCCAGAAAGAGAAGTATTGGATCCTTGGTTGGATGGTGGGACTAGGATGGAGAGAAATATTCAGTGATGGAAGATTTTAGCACCTCACTCTCAGCAATTGATAGAACTAGTAGACAGAGATCAGCCAGGCTACAGAAGACCTGAACAAACCGTCAAACAGTAGGATCTAATTGACAGTTATAGAACACTTCACCCAACAATAGTGGAATATACATTCTTTTCAAGCACTCATGGAACATTCACCAAGATAAACAATATATTTTTCCCCCTTTCTTTTAAAAGAATTAAAGAAAATTTTTATACAATTTTTAAAGGTTGCCTTCCATTTACAGTTATTACAAACTATTGGCTATATTCCCCGTGTTGTACAACACATCCTTGAGCCTATTTTATACTCAGTGGATTGTACCACCCACTCCCTTACCCCATGTTGCCTCTCCCCATCTCCCCACTGGTAACCTCTGTTTTGTTCTCTATATCTGTGAGAAGATAGACCATATTTTTTTTCTCATTTTATTTTATTTAAAAATATTTTTACTGGAGTATAGTTGCTTTATAATGTTGTGTTAATTTCTGCTGTACAGTAAAGTGAATCAGCTATATGTATACATATATCCACTCTTTTTTAGATTTCCTTCCCATTTAGGTCACCACAGATCACTGAGTAGTGTTCCCTGTGCTAAACAGTAGGTTCTCATTAGTTATCTATTTTATACATACTAGTGTCTATATGCCAATCACAATCTCCCAATTCGTCCCATCCCCCCTTCTCCCCTTGGTAACCATGTTTGTTCTCTACATATGTGACAGATAGACCATATCTTAAATCATAAATCAAACTATAAAATTTAAAATAATTGAAATTATATTATTTTCTTGAACCATAATGGAATCAAGCTTGAAACAATAAAAAGACAACAGAAAAATCTCCAGATATTGGAAATTAAACAACACGGTTCTAAACAACCCATAGGTCAAAGAGGAAACCATCAAAAGGAATTTTAAAAACACATAGAATTGAATAAAAATGAAAACAACAGATCAACATTTGTGGGATGCAGTGCTAAGAGGGAAATTTATACCACTAGATGCTTGTGTTAGAAAAGAGGAAAGGTCTCAGATCAATAATCAAAGTTTCTACTTCCAGAAACTAGGAAAAGAAGATCAAAATAAATGCAAAGCAAATAGAATAAAATAATAAAGAGCATAAATAAATGAAATTAAAAACAGGAAAATAACAGAAAAATGAATGAAACAAGTTAGTTATTGAAAAGAAATTAATAAAATTGATAAATCTCTAACAAGGTTGACAAAGATTTAAAAAAGATACAAAAATCCCCAATAACAAGAGTGAAACAGAGGATATCACAACAGATCCTGTAGTTATTAAAAGGATAATAGGGCAATAGTAAAAACAAGTTTATGCTCAGACATTCCAAACATAGAAGAAATTGACCTATTTCTCAAACACAAGTTACCAAAATTCAGCCAAGATTAAATGGATAACCTAAGTAGTCCTATAATTAATTTAAAAATGGAATTTGTAATTAAATAGCTACTGAAAAAGAAACCTCCAGGCTGAGCCGGTTTTACTGAGAGGATTTTGTCAAACATTCAAAGAAGAATTAACACCAATTTTACACAATCTATTGCAGAAAATAGAAGAGGAGGGAATACTTTCCAACTCATTTTATGATGTGAGTGTTATCTGGGTTCCAAAACCAGGCAAAAAGAGCACACAAAAAAGAAAACTATGTGCAAAATCTCTTATGAACTTATATGCAAAAATCTCCAACAAAATTTTAGCAAATCAACTCCAACACTGTATAAAAAGAATAATAGAACATGACCAAGTGACATTTATTCCAGGTATGCAAGAGTAATTGAATATTTGAAAATGAATCAATGTGATCCACTAGCCCAACATCATATGATAATATCAATTGAGGCAGAAAAAACATTTGACAAAATTTAATACCTATTCTTGATAAAAATTCTCAGCATATTAGGAATAGATGGGAACTTCCTCGAACTCATAAAAACCCTACAGATAACTTAATGGTGAACGACTGAATACTTTCCCTCTAAGATTAGAAACAAGACAAGGATGTCTGCCTTCACTACTCTTATACAACATAGCGCTGGAAGTTCTAGCCACTGTGTTAAGGCAAGAACAAGAAATAAAAGGAAGATAGTTTGGAAAAGAAGAGATAAGACTGTGTCTGAAAACAACATGATCCCAAGGAGTCTACAAAAAACCTTCTAAAACTGAGTTCGATAAAATCAACACAGAAAATCGATTGCATTTCTTTCTACTGACAATGAAAAAAAAATACAGCACTATCCACAATTGCTGCAGAAAATGAAGTACTTAATGAAGTACTTAGGTATAAATTTAACAAAACATGCAGAATCTGTGTGTTGAAAATTACAAAATGCTGATAAAAGATCTAAATATTTGCAGACATAATGTGGATTGGAAGACTCAACACAATAAAGATAACAATTCTCTCTAAGTTGAGCTATAGGTTTAATGTAACTCTTAGCAAAATCTCAACAAAGTCTTTTGTAGGCTATACAAGCTTGTGCCAAAATTCATATGGAAAGGGAAAAGCTCTCTAATAGCCAGAAAAAATTTGAGGAAGAGAAATGTTTCTTCTTGATATTAAGAATTATTATATAACTAAAATAATCAGGGCAGTGGTATTTGCATAGGGATAGACAGATCAATGGAACTGAATACAGAACCTAGAAATATATCCACACAAATATGCCCAATTAATTACTGACAAAGGAGTCAAAACAGTACAGTGGAGGAGCGATAGCCTTTTCAATAAATGGTGCTGGGGCAGCTGGATATCAATAGGCAAAAAAATGGGATATTGACCTAAATCTCACACCTTATACAAAAATGAACTCAAAATGGATTGGACTTAAACGTGAAACATAAAACTATAAAACTTCTGGAAAAAAATAGGAGAAAATTTTTGTGACCTCAAACTAGGCAAAGAGTTCCCAGACTTGGCATCAAAAGCATAATCCAGAAAAGGAAAAATTGATAAATTGGACCTTTTTAAAACTAAAATTTTTGCTTTTTAAGAGGAATGAAAAAGACAAATTACAGACTTGGGGGAAACATTTGCAAGTCACATATCTGACAAACAACTTGTATGTAGAACAAAGAAAGAACTCAAAACTCAACATTAAGAAACCAAAGAATCCAGTTAGAAAATGGGAAAACAACATGAATGGACATTTCTGAAAAGGTTATACAGATGTTAAGCACACGAAAGATGTTCAGCATCATCAGGCATTAGAGATGTAAATTAAGAACGTGATATATCACTATACACCTCTCAGAATGGCAAAAATAAAAAATAGTGATAACACCAAATGCTGGCAAGATTGTGGGAAAACTGGATCACTCATGCATTGCTGATGGGAATTAAAATTATACAACCACTCTTGAGAATAGGTTGGCAGTTTCTTAAAAATAAAACATGCAATTACCATACAACACACTAATTGTGCTCTTGGGCATTTATCTCAGAGAAATGAAAACTATGTTCACTCAGAAACTTGGACAGGAATGTTCATTGAAGATTTATTAATGGCCCCAAACTGGAAACTACAGAAATGTCCTTCAATGGGTGAATGGTTAAACAAACTGTGGTAACATCTATATGGTGGAATAGTACTCAGCAGTGAAAAGGAATGAACTACTGATATATACAACTTAGATAAACCTCAAGGAAATTATGCTGAATTTTAAAAAAAGCCAATTCCAAAAGGATACATACTATATTATTCCATTTATAAAAAACCCTTGTCAAGTAATAATTACAGAAATGGAGTGGTTGCCAGAGGTTGGTGGTGTTGATGTGGGGGGAAGGGGGCTGAATGTGGCTAAGAAGGGGTAACACAAGGGAGTGTTATGGTGATGGGAGAGTTCTGTATCTTGACTGTGGTGGTGGTTACATGAAGCTACACATGTGATAAAATTGCATAGAGCACCATACACACGCACGAATGTATAACTGGTGAAATCTGGATAAGCTCTATGGTTTGTATTATCACTTTCCTGATTTTGATACTGCACTATAGAACAATAGTTTTGTAAGATGTTAACATATGGGAAGGCTGGGTGAAGGGTGCACAGGACCTGCTTGTATATTTCTTTGTGACTTCCTTTGAATCTATAATTATCTCAAAGTAAAAAGTTAAAAAAATGCCAATAACTCTCAAAGGGGTGACTTCTGTCTCAGATGGAAGAGTGTAGATTCTTCATTGGAGGGCAGAGCTGTGACGGTAGGTGGGGGAGAGAATATTGAAAATGGACAAAAGATTTCCAAAGAAAAATTACAATATTTCCTGTTTATTTTGGGGGCCAGAGCCTACCAGGACATTATATTGACATAGTTTCTGCGTTGGGGTGTGGGAACAAAGCTTTGAAAGACATGGGATATGTTTAAAATTTTTATTTATTGAAAACGTTATTTTTTTTAACAATTAAAATACAGAAAAGGAAGAAGAAAATTAAAGTCTATGCATATTCTCAGTATCCAGAATTATCCATTGTTAGCAGATGGTATATTTGTTTCTAGTCTTTTTTTTTTCATTTTAAAGAAAAATCACTCTATTATTTTTCTATGGAAGTTATATTTTGGGGATGAAGCAAGGAGATGTTTGAGAGAAATGAGAGGAAAGAAAGAGATAACAAAAGCCAAGATCCCTATTCTATCTTCTTAGTTTTTTGTTTTATTTTCTTTAGTTTGATCCCCTTTTTCTGCCTGACAAACGGAGGCTGAATTCCTTTAACTGCACCAAGTATTCAAGGGGATGTTTTAGGCACCACAATGATCTGGTTTACTGCTAAAGAGCAGATGCCCCTGGCGCAAAATTCAGTCAATAACTGAGTTTGGAAGCTCAGTAAAGACAGATAATTTTGAACAGGCGTAGTATTTAGAAACGGTTAACCACTGGAGAGTGTGGAAATTGTTCATTATAAGCATAGGCTGGGAGGTTAATTTTCTGTTTTCTTACTGACTATTTAGGTATCTTCCACTCCAGCAATTTACTTTTTAATTTTCATAAAGTGAATCTATTACTGGATATCAGAACTTCAGTTAGTGACTGAAAATAGGGAAACAGAAAATATTGTATGTTCTTCGTGCGACATACTTTTCACCTGCAGTTGGGTGCAGGTCTGCTTGGAGCAAAAGATTTGAGGATATAAGTTTGATCTCTTTAACCTTTCATGCTGGCTTCATTAGAAACAGACTTGTTATCTATGATTAAAATATCAAAGAGTTATCTTGGAAAAGACGATTGAATTCTGGACAAGAAAATATCCTTTAGTGAGGAATGTTGGGGAGAACTGTGCATATACAAGGAATTTGAAGGACCAAAGGCACAAGACTGCAAATGTCAGCTTGACCTGGAAGGCCTTATAGAGGCACACTTGTGCATCACAAATGGACCTCCTGGGGCAATAAGTACAAAGTATGGAATGTTTAAGACTGTGAAAAGAGATCTAAACACTGAGAGGGCTGATGGGATTTTTTGGAACAGCTTGAGATAAAATTCACATACCATGCAATTCTCCCATTTATAGTGTACAGTCTGCTTTATTCACAGTTATGCAACCATCATCACAGTCAATTTTAGAACATTTTCACCACCCCAAAAAGAAACTCCATACCCTACTCCTCACCCCCACCCCCAGCCCTAGGCAACCACTAATCAATTTTTTGTCCCTATAGATTTACTTATTCTGGACATTTCATATAGACGGAGTCGTATAATATCTGGTCTTTTGCCATCGGCTTCTTTAGTTTACACAATGTTTTCAAGGCTCATTCATCTTGTAGCATGTATCAGTACTTCACTCCTTTTTATATTTCATTTAATAGTTAATTTCATTTAATATTCCACTGTATGGGTATCCTACATTGTGTTTAGCCATTCATCAGTTAATGGATATTTGGGTTGTTTCCACCTTTTGACTATTATGAATAATACTGCTATAAACATTCATGTACAACTTTCTGTGTGGACATATATTTTATTTTTCTTGGGTAGATATCTAGGAGTGGAATTGCTGAGTCATATGGTAACTATATGCTTGATCATTTGAGGAACTGACAGACTGTTTTAGAAAGTGCACTATTGTATACTCTCTCCAGCAGTGTATGAGTTTTCAGAAATTTTGACATCCTTGCCAATACTTATTACTGTCCATACTTTTTATTATCACAATATTAGTAGGTGTGAAGTGGTATCTCAATGTGATATTGATTTGCATTTCCTTGCTGATTAATGATGCTGATCATCTTTTCATGTGCTCATTGGTCATTTGTATAGCTTCTTTGGCAAAATGTCTATTCAGATCTTTTCCCAATTTTTAAATTGAGTTGTCTTTTTTGTTATTGAATTGTAAGTGTTCTTTATATATTCTAGATTTAATCCTTTATCAGATATACGATTTGCAAATGTTTTCTTCCATTCTGGGAATTGTCTTTTCACTTTCTTGATAGTACCCTCTGATGCACAAAGCTTTTAATTTTTAAGTCCAATTTATCTATTTTTCCTTTTGTTGCTCATGGTTTTGATGTCACATCTGAGAATTTATTGGCAAATCTGAGGTTGTGAAGATTTATCCCTGTGTTTTCTTCTAAGACTTTCATAGTTTTAGAAAGGTACGGTGTGTACGGTGTGAGGGAAGGGTCCAGCTTCATTCTTTTGTTCATGGCTATGTAGTTGTACCAGCACCATTTGTTGACTCCTGGTGGATTTTTAAAAAAATTTATTTTATTCAAGTATAGTTGCTTTACAATGTTGTGTTAATTTCTGCTGTATGGCAAAGTGATTCAGTTACAAATATATATATTCTTTTTCACATTCTTTTCCATTATGGTTTATTACAGGATATTGAATATAGTTCCCTGTGCTATACATTAGGACCTTAATGTCTATCCATTCTGTATATTCTGGTGAACTTTTAATGGGTTGTACATCCTATTTTTCAATCCATGGTATTGGAAACCTTGATGACTGAGTCCGTTCATTTTATAAAGGAGGCAAATCTGCTTGTGGAACAAATATGCCCTGTCTATATTTGGAGTCTTTTAACCTGTATGGTGCTTCAGGTGGGGCAGAAAGGCAAGACTATTGTGGCAGCCACTGAGGTGACTTGAAGTCTGGTTATGAATCAAGGTCCAGTCAGGCTCCTTGGAATGCTCCTGCTCTGGTGAGGAGATACCACCTGTGCATTGGAGCTAGCCTGTGACCTGGGGGCCCTCGGCTTCAGGCTTCCTCGATACAGCTGCTTTAGACCTGTCGGAGCTTACTGGATGGTGGGAGGGGAGGCAGAGGGCATGCATTTCAGAACTGGTTTCTTTCCTTGAGACTGAGACATTTGATTTTCTTCCAGAGTTTCATGTTTCTTACACTTTCTACGTTTTCTTGAATAATAGCTTAGCCTCTTAAAACCAGATGAGAAACTAATGTTTTAGGGTAAGATACCCAATAGGGAATTGGGGGAAATAACATGGGAGGGGGATCTGATGGAAAAAGCATTGAGGCTGGGTCCTCATCCTGCCACTGCCTTAGTTGGAAGTGTGACTTGGACCAGATAATAATGATAGGGACTGTATTAGTTTTCTAGGGCTGCCATATCAGAATATCACAGACTGGGTGGCTTAAATAACAGCAATTTATTTTCTCACAGTTCTGGAGGCTGGAAGTATAAGATCAAGGTGTTAGCAGTGATGGTTTCTCCTGAGGCCTCTCTCCTTGGCTTGCAGATGGCCACCTTATGCTGTGTCCTCACATGGTCTTTTCTCTGTGTGTGTGTTCCCTGGTGTCTTTTCCTCTTCCTATAAGGATACCAGTCATATTGGATTATAGTACACCCATATGACTTCATTTAACCTTTAAAAAATTTTGTACTGTTTTATTTTTTAAGCATTGTGATGGGAACAATGAGCTGAGGATACTATTTTTTTTTTTTGGTGTTAATTAAAGCCAAATCTTTAATTAAAGCCAACTTAAAAATTTTTTTTTTTATTGGAGTATAGTTGATTTACAATGTTGTATTAGTTTCAGGTGTACAGCAAAGTGTGAATATATTATTTTTATTATAATTTTGCTCTGAATTTAAAAAAACCTACAAAAGCAGAAAGACTAGAAAAACCATCTCCTAGGTATCTGTCACCTTGCCTCAAAAAGCATCAACTCATCAAAATCTGATTTCATTTCCATGCAATTAACGTGCAGCAGATTCCAGAGGGCACATAATTTTATCTGTAAGTATTTAAAAAATAGTTTTCCAGTTATTTTGAGATACTATTGATATATAACATATGTAAGTTTAAGGTGTACAATGTGATGATTTTATACATGTATAAATTGTGAAAGGATTACCACAAAAGGTTAGTTAGCACCTCTATCCCCTCACATAATAACCATTTTGTGTGTGTGTGTGGTGATAACTTTTATGAGCTGTTTCCTTAACGACTTTCAAGTACATAATGCAGTATTGTTAGTTATAGTCACCAAGCTGTACATTAGATCCGCAGAACTTATTTATCTTATAGTTGGAACTTTGTACCCTTTGACCAACATCTTCCTATTTCTACCCGCCTCCTCCCCAGCACCTAGCAACCACCATTCTACTCTCTTTTTTTTTTTTTTTTTTGCGGTATGCGGGCCTTTCATTGTTGTGGCCTCTCCCGTTGCGGAGCACAGGCTCCGGACGCGCAGGCTCAGCGGCCATGGCTCACGGGCCCAGCCGCTCCGCGGCATGTGGGATCTTCCCGGACCGGGGCACGAACCCGTGTCCCCTGCATCGGCAGGTGGACTCTCAACCACTGCACCACCAGGGAAGCCCTCCGTTTCTTTGAGTTTGGTTTTTCAGATTTCACATATGAGTGAGAATATACAATAGTTTTCTTTCTCTAACTTATTTCACTTAGTATAATGCCCTCCAGGGCTTTCCATGTTGCCACAAAAGGCAGGATTTCCTTCTTTTTAATGGCTGAATAATATTCCATTGTCTATAATACCACATTTTGTCTACTCATTCATTTATTGAAGGACACAAAGGTTGTTTCCTTGTCTTGGCTATTGTGAGTAGTGCTGCCACGAACATGAGAGAGGATGTACCTCTTCAAGATACTGACTTCATTTCCTTCAGATATATACATAGAAGAGGGATTGCTGGATCCTATGGTAGCTCTAATTTTAATTTTTTGATGAGAACCTCCATACTGTTCTCATCATTTAACCTTAATTACCTCTTTAAAAGCTCTATCTCCAATTACAGTCACATTGGGGGTTAGGGCTTCAACATGTAAATTTTTGGGGGAAAACATTCAGTTCATAACAGTGATGATGATGATGATGATGATAATAATAAAATAGAGGGCAACATTTATTGAGTTGTTACATATCCCAGACAGTATTATAATTGCTGTCTATGGATTATCTCATTTAATTTTCACAACAACCTATAGAATAGGTACTATTATTATTATCTCCTTTTACAGAGGCACAAAAGCTGCCCAAAGCAAGACACCTAGTGAGTTATAGGGTTAGGGTTTTGATTTTAGAGTCCAAGCTCTTATCTCCTAAGCTATCATAGCTCTAGACATCAGGGGTACTCATGTCATCCATGTGTACAATGGATTAGATATTGTTTAGGATCTTTTCCAGACCTAACATTCAAGATTGTCTTGGACTACACATTGTTTTTTTAAATTAATTATTTTTTTTCTTTTATTAAATTTTTTAAATTAATTTTTATTGGAGTATAGTTGCTTTACAGTGTTGTGTTAGTTTCTGCTGTACAGCAAAGTGAATCAGCCATACGTATACATATATCCCCTCTTTTTTGGGTTTCCTTCCCACTTAGGTCACCACAGAGCATTGAGTAGAGTTCCCTGTGCTCTACAGTAGGTTCTCATTAGGTTCTCTATTTTATACATAGTATCAATAGTATATGTGTGTCAATCCCAATCTCCCAGTTCATCCTACCCTCCGTCCCTTTCCCCGTTGGTATCCATACATTTTAAACTACTTATAAGGAAGGCCCAGTTTTAGGTGCTTTGGAAAATGATGAAAGGGGGCTGGTTTTACTCTAAACTTTTTTCTCTGCTCCAGTCCTTGTTTTCTTGCGTTATTGTTTATGGTCACATCCCTTGTTTGTATCCTGGTCTGTTTTAGGGTGCTTGTGGCATTCCTCCTTGCCTCAGTTTTGTTTGGTTCCTTGTCTCGTCACACAGAACAGTTCCTAAGGGGTTTGAGTTCTCCCTTGCTTGCAGGAAACAAGGAATCTGCCCTGCCTTTGAACTCAAGTCCCTGCTCCCAGTGACAGTGTGTCCATTGCCACCTGTCTGCCTATACCTCTGCCATTCACCTGCCTTAGGTCTCAGACGCCCCCTCTCTTCTCAGACAGGGTGCTAGTTGATGACCTGCTTTCCTCCAGGGAGCCCGTGCAATGCCTGGCCCCCTGTTCTCCCTGACTTAGCTCATACTGGCAGCTGTGTGGCATTTAAGAGATGCTGAAGGTAAACTTGGTACAATAGGGACAAAATACTTGGCTTTAAACCCACAGTACCCTGGGTCATTAAAATAATGGCATTACGGTTTTAACTTTCAGCTTGTTGCAAGGCTACATTTCAAGAGGAGTCCCAGTTGCCTGCCAGTTCCTGCTTTTATGCCTTGGGATTTCTAGCAGCCTTCTATCACACGCCGGCATTTCAGATTCACTCAGTGCAATTAAAGAAATTGCATGACTGCTAGTTTCTCTCCTTTTTTTCTCCCTCAGATAAATTGTAGAGCTCAACTTGATTAAAACATTTATTAAGTGAGATTTAATAGATTCCAGTAATACTGTGTGTGTGTTCGTGTGTGTGGGCGCATGTGCATGCACTCATTATCCGTTTCTTCCGTGTGTGCCAATAATGGCCATGTGCACATAGAGAACTGTCCATGGAACTCGCTTTTTTCTGCAATTTGCCAGCAATGTCAAATTAGGAGGTTTAATGGATTCCTACACAGAAATTCCTAGTGTGGTTGTATTAGCAGCAAGTTTCATTAAAAAGGGCTATTTTTCTCTACTGGGATTTCAGTAAAGAGACAGTGTTTATTTTTTCAGTGGAAAATTGATTGTAACTAAGAGGCTACTTGGCTTGAAAGTGGCGAATTATCATATCATATGATTAAATGAAAGCTTACCTTGTTATAAGGTAACTAGACATATCCCAGTAGAATTGAGACAATGTTTGATTAAGCCAGATTTTCCTACTTTATATTCAAGGAACAAATTAAAGAATAATTGAGATCCTTTTCAGATCTTTTATAAGCTGCATATATAAAGCTTCAGCTCCAGGTGGCAAAGCAATTAGCTGATGAATAAAATCAACCCCACTGTCATTCGTCAGATGTTTAAATTCTATAAACCAGATAAATTAATGTGTTCCTTAAGCCCAATAAACGGTCATGCTCCCCATGTTACGACTCAATTCCTTGGGGGAAAGGTTGGAAGCATGTTCATAGAACGGCTAGGATCTACTTAATCAGAAAGGTTGAAATTAAGTTGCCCATTTGCTTTTTGAAATAAATGTCCATCTGGTACAAAATCTATTTTCCAAGCAAAGTTGTTAGACACGATGGTTTGGTTTGTTTCAGTAAACTAAGGATAGGGCTGGACTCAGCGATGCACTCTCCTGATTGAAGACCTTTCCATTTCCATGTATTGGTCAGGGAAGTTATTTATAAGCAACTGAAAGTGCTCTGATTTCATTTATTCCTTGCTCCTGAGTATTAATGCAGGGAATTAGAACCTATGCTGCCTTTTATGCTTCCAGATTAATCTCTCAGAGATGAGTCTCCTGCATAAGTACAACTTACCTGCCATCGAATGATGACATGGGGGCCTTTTCTGACATTGACATCTAGATAAGGTAGACTTAGGGTCCAGAGGACATTATTTTATTAGTTGATAATTAACTTTTGTTGGCCAGTTGTCCTGCTCTGCTACTGTCATTATAAGCATTGCTTTCAGGGCCTGCTCACTGGTCTTTTACGCTTTGCCATCTGGTTTGCTTTGCATGGTGTCCATAGCTGGATCACTGTGAATGTTACAACAGAGTGTGGTCCTGTGACCACGAGCATCAGAGTCACGTGGGAGCTTGTTGGAAATGCAGAATCTCAAGCCCCCATGACCTACTGAATCATAACCTGCACTTTGTCTGATTCATGCGACATGTAAGTTTGAGCAGCACTGTGTTAGAGCATCACCTCTTCAAATATAGTCAGGGCTGGAGTTATGCAGTGAAAGCATATGGTGAACGGGAATATCTAGTTTGTCGATTTTCTGGACCTTACAGGCTCTTTTCTTTTTTATACTTTATTCCCATTAGTCACTAGCATTTAAAAAAGAGGTTAACGAAGAAGAGCTAGAACTCATTTATTATAATATTGATTATTGGAGTCTAGCATTCTTCAGGAACTGTAACAAAAATTGGCAGTTATTTATAGAAATTGAATTTAGATCTTGCAGTCGTTATCAAGAGGACTCTGGATGAATTTTCTTGTTGAACTGCCAGCTAGGCTATCTATTAAGTGCAAAATATTGGTCCCAATATGGCATAGTAGAGAGACAACTGGATTGGATGTTCAGGCACCAACTTATCATCTGATTATGGGCAAGCAGTTTCACTTTGAGCTTGATTTCCTTGTGTGTAAAATGAGGGATTTGGAAGCAGATGATTCTAGGGTCTCTTTAAGGTCTGAATGTTCATGATTTGATGTGACAATGTGGAAGTCTGAGTAAGATGTCCTGAATACATTAACTCAGAATTATTCCAGTGGCTGGAAACCAACCCCACACATAGATTCTCCTGATGCTGTTTGAGTAGTATTATCCCTAGCATTTGTTTTGCAGCCGTTTGGAAATTCTCTAATCATATGAGTTCCCAGGGATCAAGAGGCCAACATTTGGGTGTGATATAGGCGTGTGTGTGCGTGTGTGCGTGTGTGTGTGTGTGCGTACACATTTGCAGCCTATAGGGGCTATGTGAATATTCATGTTGCACAGGGACTGGAGGGAATGAAGCAGCAGCATAAATATGTTTTAATGCGAGGAAGAATATGAAACTCATGAATAGCAGAATGAAGCAAGCTCAACATAATCTTTGCTGTAAAATGAAAATTTGATATTTTTCCCAGTCCCTGGTGTGTTGTATGCTGTTATTGTTTTTTTTTTAAAATGATAATCTGTCTTCTTTCTCTCTTCCTTCTTCAACATGTTTTTTTTCTGGTTTTCATTTTTCATTTGGAGGTTTACTTTAGGTTGTGTGTGAATGCTAAAGAAGTTGGGGTGATTATTTTTTGTTGTAAACTGCTTCAAGGTTTGAAAAGCATTACTAGGAGAAAATTAGTTGCTTAAAGAAAAGCCTTCCGTGTTCTCTTGTATTCAGAGGGCAGTCCTGTCCAAAAGCTGCTTTGGGGGAGAGATGACCTGTAGGCTTCTTCTCATTGGGGAATTGATTCGCTCACTGATTGTTTTGAAGTTTTCTTTCTTCCTTTCTTTTTTCTTAACACAAGACTGGATTAATTGCCTACTGTGTGCTTGAAACTGGAGACAGAGAGGGGAATAATTCGCCATCACAGCCCTTAAGGGCTCATATCTTGCAGAGGAACACATGGTCTGTAATTTCCATATCCACTGATAGCTCTCACTCTGAATTTTATTGTAATGTGAGCACATAAGAAAAGTCATAATGGTTGTTTGAGAGCGATTTCATTTTCTGGTTACACAGTGTTTACTCAAATTCATGTAGGGGTGTGTGTGTGTGTGTGTGTGTGTGTGTGTGTGTGTGTGTGTGTGTTTTGAAGGCTTTGAGTAACAGCTTAAGTGATATTAATAAAGTAGATTTCTTGTCTCCAGAGGAAGGCAGATTCTCAGTGCAAAGTATGATGTATTCGGGTAAGTGGGTTTATGTCTTAAATTGAATATATTAAAATATATCCAGGGATCTTTAAGGGCACTGCCTTACTGGGAATCTTCTGGCTCTTAAAATTGATCTTTGTAGTTTCTTGTCTTGTAATTCTGAAGAGATAAATATTCTTTCTTCAAGTTTCACAGGCACAAGACTGTGCTTTTTGAATGCGAAAGTGTGCCAGTCCTAGGGGAATGGTTCTTCTGCTTCGACAAGCAAAAACATCACCTGGGGAGCTAATTCACAATGCAGATTCCCACACTGGCTTCTTCACACCTCAAATTCCGATATGGTAGGCATGAGATGGGGCCTAGTACCCTGCATTTAAACCAGCTACCCTAAACAGGTGATTCTGTTTAGGTGGTTTGAAGCCATGCTGGAGAACACAGGCATACCATTTCTCCCTTGGGATCATATCTAGGTATAAGCCCATATACTGTATGCTTTGAAAGTGTTTTGAAATCCATGATTGAAAGACTGATATGCAAAGGCATTAGTTTCATGATCTGACAAACGAATAAAGACTCATGAGGCCATATTACACGATGCTCAAGAACTTAGGCTCTGTAGTCAGACTGCCTAAGTTTTAATTTCCATTCCTGTGGCTGCTGGAAACAAGTCACTTAACTTCTCTAAGCCTCAGTTTCCTCAATTATAAGACAGGGGTAATAATAATTATTACTAATAATACCAATCTAATCAGATTGTTGTGAGGATTAAATGAAATAATGTATATGAAATGCTTAGCACAGCGCCTGGCACAGAGTAAGTGTTCAATAAATTTTGGCTGCTATTTTTTTGTAACAGCATAACAAAAATTACGGTAAATAGGATTGCGTCCTTTTCCTTTCTTTTTAGGAAACTGTGAGCACTTTGCAGAGTACCAAGTTAATCAGCACGGAATCCCCAGGAAATGGTTGAGGATTCTTTAGTCACTTTACAGTGGCCCCTTTGAACTGCTTATGTCATTTTCATGTTAAATCTGGTTAGTAGTGGCTTTGCCTCATTGCTTGGGTCTCTAGGCCTCTTGCAAGCCCTGCCACACAGACTGATTTCACACAGAGATAAGTACAGGGTGTATCTTCCTCTTTCAGGGAGTGCACACATTTTCTTTTGATGTGATTGTCATTTACTTCATAAACTGGAACAGGTAATCTCTGTCGAACAGGATAAATGCAATTGACAGTCATGGTTTGGAGAGAATGGCTGGTGTGCTCTCAGGTCCCTAACTGCAGGGATGGGAGGATTTGTGGGATGAATGGCTGCACCTTCCTCAGAGACACTGGGATCTTCGACTTTGAGTCTCTGGATTCTCAAGTATTTCTCCAGGAAGTGGGGATACTCAAATACTCATTGAAATTGAAAGCTTGAGGACTTCCCTGGTGGCGCAGTGGTTAAGAATCCGCCTGCCAATGCAGGGGACACAGGTTCGAGTCCTGGTCTGGGAAGATCCCACATGCCGCAGAGCAACTAGGCCTGTGCACCACAACTACTCAGCCTGTGCTCAAGAGCCCGCAAGCCACAACTCCTGAAGCTCGGGCGCCTAGAGCCCGTGCTCTGCAACAAGAGAAGCCACCGCAATGAGAAGACCACACACCTACAACGAAGAGTAGCCCCCGCTCACTGCAACTAGAGAAAGCCCGCGTGCAGCAACAAAGACCCAACTCAGCCATAAGTAAATAAACAAACAAACAAATATATAAATAAATAGAATAAGACTGTCAGAGCTGCAAGGGATTTTATTAAAAAAAAAAATTGAAAGCTTGAGATTGGCCCGATTTAAGATGACCTGTTTCCCAGTGCTTTGCAAAATGCCAGTCTAGATTGGGTTTTTGGTTTCCTTGCTGATTGAAATAAAATTTTATCAGAATCATAAGAAATGATGCACAGATACTGTTATTTCTATCTCTCCTCCACTGATCCTCAAACCACTACACACTGGAAACACCTGAACTCTGTTCAACTCCCAGAGTTACGGTTTAATTGGTCAGGGTTTTTTTTTTTTTTTTTTTTTTTTTTTGGGTACGCGGTTCTCTCACTGTTGTGGCCTCTCCCGTTGCGGAGCACAGGCTCCGGACGCGCAGGCTCAGCGGCCATGGCTCACGGGCCCAGCCGCTCCGCGGCATGTGGGATCTTCCCGGACCGGGGCACGAACCCGTGTCCCCTGCATCGGCAGGCGGACTCTCAACCACTGCGCCACCAGGGAAGCTCCCTGGTCAGGGGGTTTGACCTTGAGACTGGGAATTTAGAAAGCTCCTCAGGTGATTCTAATGTCTAGCCAAGCTTGAGAACCTCTGCTTTACAGGATAATTCTCCATGTACTCATCTTTGGCTTTTTATATTTATAAAATATAAATATAAAATATTTTTATTTATATTTATATATTCCCTGAGATGTCAAATTCATCTTCCCAGCTTTTCCCACATACTTTATGAATTTTTGAAAATAAAGAGACCTTCAGAATTACCCTAGACCAGTGGTTCTAAACCAGGGTTGATTTTCTCCCTCGTGGGATATCTGGCAATCTCTGGAGACATTTTTGACTCACAACTGGGGCACGAGTGAGCCTGTGCTATTGGCATCTGGTGGATAGAGGCCAGGGACGCTGCTAAACATCCTACAACGCACAGGATGCTGCCTCCCCTACCCTCCGACAGAGAAGTATCCTGCCCAAGATGTTAATAGTGTCAACATTGAGAAACTCTGCCTTAAACTTGATCTCTCTCATTTTACAAATGGGAAGATAGATGATATCTTGATTTGCCCAAGGATTCATGCATAATTATTGGCAGAATAAAATTCCTAACAATTGTAGCATTACAGTGGAACCCTGCCCTTATGCTCTCCCCTCCCTTTTAACCTACCGCCCTAGGGAAATTTGTTATTCATCTTGTTTCCTTTTCCCTCTCAAATATCACCAGGCTCTCAACGGTGGTGACATGTTTCCTGTATTATAGTATTTCAAATTTCTTAAATTAAAAAAAAAAAGGACGTAGGATAAATTGCATAGGCTCAATAAGCACCTTTTTTCTTTCTTTTTTTTTTTCCTCTTGGAGGGAATAATAACAACTTGGTGCTGGGCCTGGGTTGCTTTGTTCTGAAAGCAGCTCTGATTGGGAGTTACATAAATCTATGATCAATTAAAAAAATGGCCAAACGAGGTAATTGTCACTTCATAAACCTGGTTTGGTGAGCAAAATGTTTCTAACTTAGGCACCCACAAAATGAAATTATACAACGTCTTCTTGGTGACGAGAAGGCCGGCAGAGCCTCTGCAGTCCTCCTTCAGAGCAGGGATCGTGTTTACGTGCCTGCACACGTGCCTCGGCGTGTGGCTGTGCATGTGGCTGTGCATGTGACTGTGTGTGACCATGCACGTGCCTGCGGGCGTGCTGGTGCACGTGCACGTGAGTGCGTGCCCGTGCGCGTGAGTGCGTGTCGTGCGTCTGCGTGCCGTGCGTCTGCGTGCCCGTGCGTCTGCGTGCCCGTGCGTCTCCGTGCCCGTGCGTCTCCGTGTTGCGGGATGCCGGAGCGCAGTCTCTTAGCTCCAGAACTGCTTGGAGAGAGTTTGGGAAGCTGATGGCGACTTTGAATTCGGAACCTGTGAGTACACCTTCCTTTACTTGCATATTCCCTCAGTACCACCCCCGTCCCCCCATCTCCACCTCAGCTAAAGTAATTAACTGTGGTTATTTCTGGAAGGTAGGATTTGGGATTATGCGTGTGTAAAGTATATTTCTTTTTTACTTTATTCTTTCTACTTTTTCTGTGAATGCGTTTCTGTAATAAAAATGCAAGCTTTTAATCAAATATTATAACTGCAGAATCACTTGGGAGCTTCTGAACAAAACCCTCGGGCGCCATCCCCAGAGACTGCGATTCCTTTGGTTTGGGGTGGGGTCCAGGAAAGGGTGTCTGAGTTTCCCCAGGCGGTTCTTCTGTGCGGCTAGATTGGAGACCCCGGGTCTAGGAGAGAGGTTCTCAACTTTGTCTGCAGAGCTGCAGAAAACACCCATGCCTGCCTGGGTGCACCTGCAGAGGTTCTGATTGAGTTGGTCTGGAGCTGGGCCTGGGCTTTGGCAGTATTAAGCGTTCCCCAGGTGATTCAGGCATTGGAAGGGCTGCTTGGTATCCCTAAGGATTTTTTGGGGGGGATTATCTTATTTTTGCTCTCTTACCAAGCTTCCCCTGTCAACAGAGTTAATGAAATTGCTCTAAACTTTGATCACAGGACTAGAAACAAGGGTCCATCCCCTTTGGGGGGCAGTAACAGTCAAAGTTAGGGGAACACTAATTTTAAAGATAGATTGTATTTTTCATTGTTGAGAAAAGGATGAGCTTGAAGGAGATTTTACTTATTAAAACTCACTTACAAAAAAAAAAAAAAACAAAACTCACTTACCTTCATAAACTACCCTAAGAAGATTCATAAAGAGTAAGGAGCTGCCTCTGGGGTGCAAAGAGGCCTATGCAGTAGGTACTAACAAATGTTTTTAGTCTCCAAATACTTCTGCCTCTCTTTCCTTTTGCTCCACCCCCACCCCCCGGCCTTTTTTTTTAAGGAAGGGAGGGTCTCCTTCCAGTTGTATCTTAACAGACTCTTCTGTGATGATGCCCAGGTTGAATTCGGGACTTTGTTTTGTTAGAGCAGCCGTGCAGCTTTTTAGGCTTATTAAAGATACGGAGTGGCTGCCCCTGGTGCCTCGACCTAGGGCCTTCCTGGAGTCGTGAGATGCCGAGTTCTCCAGTGTGATGGGCCCTCGGAAGGGTCTAGGGCCCGGTTGACAGAGGGGACCTCATAACAGCGAGGCAGGCCCCGGCGGGTCTGAAAAGCGGTCCAGTCACAGCCGTTTCTGGCTTCCTGCTTCTCCACAGGAGCCACTTGGGAGCAGTATGGCCTTGCCTATGAGGGAGGCTCAGGGAACCTTCCCGGAACTGACCAGCGCAGCCCGGAGCCTGGAGCCCGTGGCTGATGACAAGTGAAAGAGTTCACAGAATATAAATCTTTCAACTTGCAGATGCTCCTTTGGTGAGAAATGAGACAGTGGGTAAGAAGTGGGCAGAATCCTTGCCCCAGTAAATGAGAGTAAAGGATGGGAGACCCTGCCCTTTGTTCTGTGATTCGATAGTACAAAGTTTGTGGGAAAGAAGATTCTCTGCTATGGTGGGTCCTTAATGGGCTTCTGAATGGGAGGCACCGGTGCCTCTCTTTATCTCACTGACAAAGAGACAAAACAGAGAGAAGCTATCACTGGCCTGATGTGATATCCCACCATGCGGCAGCTTCCAGGTTGAAAGCTCTTCTGACACAAGTCAAACAGAGGAACATATGACTCAGGGCCTTGCAATCTTGCTTTCATAAGAAACAGTATGAACTTTTCAAACTTATGTGTTTGTTCTAGGTCTTTGAATTAGATTCTTTACCATGGATATGTCTCGCCGCCAAGGAGATCACATTTGAAGTATTATTTTACAAATTATGAAGTGTGTCTGTGTGTGTGATTAGCATTGTATTTCCATTTTCTGGCTTGCTCTATATTGTCATGCTTCCAGAATCTGTTTAGAAAGGGAGAGAACGAAGGGCATGCAGGGAGTTGGGGGTGGAGGTCGAGGGAGCATATGGGCAGAGGTGCAGGAAAGAGAGAGAAGTGGGCTGACTAGAGGGTTCCCCAGATTGCCAAGGTCACAGGGCAACAGGAATTAAGTGTGAACCTCTGAACTTGGTTTGTTGGCTGGCTGTGAGCTCTGTCTCAGCTCATTCCTTTTCCAGGTATTACTCAATCCCATTTCAGTCATCAGTTCCTTGGTGAGAATAAACCCAGCTCTGGAGGGAGGGCAGGAGGAGGAGTTGTCAGATGAGAGAACTAACAGATCCCACTGGCAGCTTTTTAGCCTCTCCCTAAAAGCATGAGGAGGTAAGGACCACCTGACTGCCAGCTCTACTGTTGTGCACCTGGGGTTGATTCCAGAGGTTATGAGGTGCACTCAGAGGAGAGGGCACCTGGAGATCTTGTGCTCACAGCCAGCCAGGACAAAGCACATGAGCCTGTCAGTCTTTCCTGCTGTTCCTCCCTCTGGAGGTCAGAACTAGCCAGTCTAGCTGAGCCAAGTGAGATATTTCCTTCTTGATGCTCTTGGGAGCTTCCCACACCCCAGGCTAGAAGACGCTCCAGTTGGCTTTGGGGGTGAACTGGTGTCTCTCGTTACTGGAATTCTGAGGGATTCTAGATTCTCTGGAGCCAAATGGAGGTTTCTGTGCATCCTCTATCTGAATTTAGCCCAAAAGTCAGCAAGCGATCACCACAGCTGTTTCTCCGGTTATATCCTCAGTGAACCATGGAAGCAAACAAACTTTGATTCCATGACTATGACTAATAAAGTCAAAAGTCAACTAGACACCAGACCTGTAAGAAAGTGTTTCATCACAGGGGCAAGATTCAGGGCTGCCATGTCAAAGTTTTAGGGGCTATACAAAAACAATGAAATAGGAGCTGGTTCTGGGAACATACAAATAGCCTGTTATATATTATGACATGGAAAGTTCTTCAGGTAAACAGATGTAAGCCATCAGGGCTGGCATAATTACTTTGTAAATTGCTTGATTAGCAGCACTTGTGGAGACCCCATACTTGAGCACAGGGGTCTTTGTTCTTGTTTGGCTGTGATAATGAAGGCCATAATTAACATGTAGGGCACTGTGATAAATGCATTAGATATATTTTCTCATTTAATCCTCATAACAACTTTATGAGGTAGGTATTATTACCTCTCTGTTGTGCAGATGAGAATGCTTGAAGAGGTTAAGTCATGTGTAGGCTCCCCTGGATGGTAGGTGGAGGAACTTCTGTAGCTTGTGTTCTTTTATAGTCCCCCTCCCGCTTTAGAGGTTCTTTGGGGGATACTCCAGGGTGTTGACCCTCATAGATTTTCCTAATATGGGTTAGTAGGTGTGAGAGTAAAATCCTCCTTTTCATTTAGATTAATTGTGCCAACAAATTAATTGTGAGACCATAAGGCTGAGAGACTAGCTCTCCAACAGGGTGCTAAGTGAAATGAAAAACTGCTTATTTCTAATTGCTTTAAGTAGCAGTGTTGAATCTTCAGGTAGGGCTCCTAGTTGTAGGTTTGGACCAACTTCCTCTTGAAAGAAAGGAAGTTGAGAAATCTACAATTCCTAGGTAGAAGAACAAACAGAACATCCCCTGTCCTCTGACAAGTCAAAAAAAAAAAAAAAAAACCTAACAAAACTGTAGTAGGATTCCCTCATTTTGTAGGGGGATGTTTTAAGGACTGTTTCTCTGTTTATTCTGCAAACCAAGGGGAGCTTCACCTGGTGTTTCGGTAACAAGATCCACAGTGGTGCTGTCTCTGAAAGACCAGACTCAGTGTCAGGGAAGCTTGGAGGCTGTATGTAGGGAACAGCACAGTGCACCGGAAGAGCTGGCTCTAGTTCTGGCACCAGTAGGTCCTGTGACTTGAACCAGCCCCGTCAGCTTTCCTCAGCTTGCCTAACTGGTTTGATTTGGGATGGCAGTAAGACTGCATGCTATGCTCACTTCGATGATCATAGATGTTCCTGGGGGGCATGTCAAATAATGGAGGTCAACCTATAACTCTTATTTTGTGTGGCTCATTTGTTCATTGTAAACACTTGGTTCATACTTCCTGCATGCCAGGTACTGTGTTTTATTTTAACTCAATTCTTACAGCAATCCAGTGAGGGAGATACTATTCTTACCTTGATTTTGCAGATGAGGAAATAGGAGCACATGGAAGTTGATTTGTTCAAGGTCACCCACAAGTATGGGGTATGTGGTAGAGTCAGGCTGGAACCCAGGTCGTTGGAACCTGAATTGTGTGTTTTTAACAGCTGTGCTACGGTCCTTCTCCATCTGACCTCCTCCGAAGTATACTCAGTTTTGACATGTCTCTTTTTTGGGGGGTGGTGTTCTTGTCTTTCTGAATAAAGAGGTTGTATATTGGGAGCCTAAGGGAGGCTAGAACTAGAGCTTAGTTGTTGAAAGACCCTGTGGCCTTCAGATTTCAGAGTCCTGCCTGAGGAAGATCTGGAGAGGTTTGAGGACTTCTGATGTTTTCTTCTCATTATGCATTCTAGATGCACTACTTTTTCCCTTCTAAAGAATATGATATTAAATCCCAATGTTATTATTTTTGTTAATTGTAAAATTACTGTGCAGTAATTTGTAACATTCATTTGTATCATCAGTATCTATATGTGGCCTATTGCTGGGTTCTTGCCTTGACAACAGCAATTATTGACATGCCTTTCAATGTCCAGCAGAATGTAGGAACATAATAATCAGCACTCATCACAAATCTATTCACTTTATTTGTTTTTATTAATTTTTTTCTTATTACAACAACACGTGTTCAGTGAGGAGCAAATAGATAATACCAAAATGCCAAAAGAAGAAAGATAAAATCTTCCAGAATCGTACCATTCTGTGATAGCTATACCAAAGCAATATCTATAGAGTTTTGCTCATAAAAGGCTGTATTCAAGAATTTTATACCTAGCCAGGTTGTCTTTCATGTGTGAAAATAACAATTATATTCTCTGGTAGACAAAGCTTCAGAAATTTTCTGTGATATTGGTTCTCTTGGGAAAGGTTTTACTTATTTGTCTCTTTTGAAAAAAGTACGTGAAGATAAATTCCAGGTGACTAAGAGATGGTTGATGGTGCAGTGAGTGATCAAAAAACCAGAGTATGAAAAAGGCCAGGGGCAGACACTTAAACCAGTCAGTGTACATCTGTTTGTATACCTAGATAGTTATAAATAATAATTAGGGATTACATATAAAATCTGTAATTGGATTTTTGTTTACAAACTGAAAGCAAATTAAAAAAATAATTCTTAGACGATACATGATACAGTAGTAATTATGTGGTGATCTGTACCTATAGCTCCAGATTGTATCATCAAAGTCTGAGAAGGAAATTCTGGGAATGGGTAGGGGAGAAGGAGTAGGAGGTAACGGGAGGAGGAGAAGTGGGAGGAATTCAAGGCATTTGACTTGGATAATGTGAGCCATTTGTATTTGTATACCCTGAAAAATAAAATATTATAAGTATTTTGAAAAATATTTAAATTAGTCAAGTGAGGATTATTATCATTTTAAGTAATATCAGTCCTTTAAAAATTTAGCTAAGTAACTTTGTGGCTTTTTAGGCAATTATACAATTTGTGCATTTTGTTTTTGAACCCAGTTCTCTCTGAGCTTGTTCGGCTGCTAAGCCCAGTTTACTGTGTGTTTCTCAAAGTAACCTTGATGAAGAGAAGCATACTGTCCTGTCTGCTTATGTCTGGGGTCTGACTGCCCAATTGGTCCTAGAGATTAAAAGACAATTTTTTTCTTTTTTTTTTAATGGACTGAATTATTTAATTAGGTTCTTTGTAAGAAGTTTAGAACACTACTTTGTGAGGATAAATTCCTTTTGTAAGAGCAAACACAGAGCGGAGGTAACCCGGGAGTTGAGGAATGGCTTTGATTCTTCTCAGAATTTGTGAGTGCACAGCTTTCTGATCAACCTTCCGCTGCTCTGTAATCTTGTATTTCTCTCTCTGTGTCGAAGATCTCACCTTCCTGGTGCCTGGGCTTATGCAGTTTCTTCTTGAAGTAAGCGTCAGTGAGATGTTCTGGGATTTTCACACCACTGATATCAATTTTGGTGGAAGCGGCAATGACAGATTTCTGGTGTGTTCTCCGCAGAGGAACTCGATTGAGGGACAGAGGCCCAGTCACAAGTAGCAAGCCACTGCTCAGCTGCTTCAGGAAAATGACCCTCTTGCCTCTGTGGCGCCCAGTGAGGATAAGCAGAATGGTCGCAGGAGTGATGCTAGCGCGCGGTTTTCTCACATGCTTACTGAAGGGTTTTTTTGCCGTGACTCAACAGCTTTCGAGGCACGTCTTCAGTAGGATGATACCTAGGCATTTTGTGAAGATTAACCACCCAGGTGCTACCATTCTTGTCACTACCAACTGGTTTTGTGACAGTAGCAAGAGCCTTCACCTTTTTCTTTTCAACCTTGGACTTAGCTACTGAATACTTCCTCTTGTACAAGGCCTTTCTGGAATACATAGCCGATCGGGAATATCTGCCCATTCCTCTGACCACGACAGGGTTTCGGCTGCAGTGGGGCTTCCCCTGCTAGGATGCTACATGTGTGTACATCTCCTTTCAAGGAAATAAACTAAACAGATTGGAATTTACCAAAAGATGTTCTCTAATTCCGATTGAATTTATACTTTAATAATTCTTGAATATTGTTTTCTCTCAACTTGAGGCGCACTGGCACTGAACACAGCTTCTTTTGGAAATGTTGGTGTTGCAATTTGCTAATATCCTGTGTGTGTGGGGGGTGTGTTTGTGTGGCGGGGGTGCAAGGAGGGTCAGGAAGGCTTCACGAATCAGATGTTCAGATGAGGACAGATAGAAATCCCTCCACTAGTAGGCTAGTTGCAGGAAGGCTAATCAGCACTTAAGCACGGAAGTTAGCAGCCTTTCTCCTGGCCTGACCGCTGCTTCTCCTGGTGGTGGCAAGGTTTTCAAGCCTCGTTACTGGAAAGTTCATCCTGTTAGATTCCCACTTAGAGTAGGAGGATGTGATTGGAAATAGCTCAGACTCTGTGGCCATTCTGACATAGACAATGACATTCCAAGTGTTGATCAAGGAGTTTTATTTATAGTTTCATTAAAAGATGTGAAAAATAAAAACTGATTAAGAAGTAACCACATGTGCATACTACTGGATTAGATTTAGCAGATTTAATCTTGGCTGAATAATGAAGTGAGGTTGGCATGAGTTTTAGGGTCGAAACAGAAGAAACAAAACCAGTGATGGGCACAGGCTTGAAATATATACACTAGCCAGGTTACGCTACATTGATAAATAAACCCAGAAATGTCAGGGAGTTAAGGCAGAAAAGGCTTATTTCTTGCTTTCATAAAGTCCAGCGTTGGGTCGGCGAGGCTCTGGGCAGCATTCCATCTATCTGGTTAGGCTGCCATCTCAACAGGTGGCTTCCAGCATTGCCAAGGCAAAGAACTGGAGACCAGTTCTTTATTTGGTGTCCCAGAGGAGACAGAAACACATTTCACTGGCTCTGCCTAGTCACGTGGCCCCACCTAACTGTGAGGGAACTATGGAGTGCAGACCTGTGTGTCCAGGAAGGAGAGCAAGACTGGGTGTGGGTGAGCACCACACGCTTTTACTACACAGAGGAGGCTGTGCACATGGCCGGAGTGGAATCCAGGCAGTGGTTAGAGTCTGATGGCACGGATACTCAGCAAGGGAAGCAGAAGTCCTAGGAAATCAAGTATGGGCTACCACTTTGTTCTTTGCAGCAATGACAGCCTGCACGGCCCTGGGGTCACCTGCACACAGGGAGAGGGCACTGTCCCCTACCGCCAGCTTCTGGCTGTGGGTCAGCTTCAACTTGGATTGATATGTGTTGAACCTAATAAGATCTTAATAATTTTTTATTAAATGAATCACCCTCTCCCGATACCTTCCTTGGCTACTGGCCCTGCCTTAAAAGGACAGTCTACTATTCAGGTCTGTGTTCCTTCTCCAGTCTGGCCCATCTCCCCAATGTTCTGACATCCTCCCAGCCTTGCCGTGGTGATCCTGGTTCTGGGCTGTCACTCTGTCCGTGACACCCATAGCTGCCTGGCATGGGTGGTGAGGGTGTAGTGAGACCTTAACAGCATGTGTTTCTCCCAACCTGCTGTACTTCATAGAATGCGGATACAGGGCCCCTGTCAGCAGAGGGGGCCTCATCCTTCCTCCCTGGTGAACTCCTGCCACTTCTCCACATACTTTGCTGGTTCACAGTCGTTTCAGGAGATAGAATGCCTGGGTCCAAACCTTGTCTCCATCACTAGTAAACAGTGAGACCCTGAGCAAGTGACTCAACCTCTTTGTGCTTTGGTTTCTCATCTGTTGGTATAATAATGCTACCTAGCTTTAGAGTAGTGCCGATTAAGTGAGTTAATACGTGAAAAGCACTTAGAACAGTGCTGGGTGAGTGGAAAATAATTAAAGAACATTAGCCATTGTCACCCTCCTTCAAGACTCAGCTCAAACGTCCCTGAAACTTTCCTGATCTTGCTTCTTTTCGGGGTTCCTCCAGCCCTCTGCTGATATCATTTATCATGTTATATTGTAATCATTAACGTGCCCACTTTTCTCTCCTGCAAGCCTGTGATCCCTGAAGGGCAGCACACTGCTCAGCATTTACCCTAGTGCTTGACAGAGTATCTGATGTGCAGAAGACATTCACAAGTGTTCTCTGAATAGATCCAGGGTGGCAGAAATTGCTGGGATTCACCAGTGTCCAGTTATCCTCTCTTTCCTGAGTACAAAGAAAGCTACATTTCCCAGATCCCTATGTATCTAGAAGGAATCATGTAACTGAGTTCTGCGCAATCTTCCGTGAGCCTGCTCTCTGCTCCCGTCCATTTGGTTTGAAGATGGTAGAATCGGAGGATAGAAAGAGCCCAGATCCCGGAGTCACCATTTGGAAAAGAGGGACCTGGACTTTTGAAATTGTGTCTGGCTTCTGAAATCTGATCCTGTTTGTTATAGCAGCTGGTTTGTTATAGTAGTTACTGGCTAATAAAACTAGGATCTGGGCATAACAAAAATTTTCTTATAGACATCATGGCATGATATGACTCAGTCTGCTGACAAAGGCAGCTGAGCCCAGAACAGCATTTTGAACCAGCCTGTAGGTGAAAAGCAGAAATGTACAGCTGCAACTGAACCCATGGAAAGATTGGGAGGGATGAAACGACGGAGAGGAGGTGAAGGGGGAGCAGCCAGCCTGCCCACCCTCTCCTCAGCAGGGGGCCAGTTTTGGGGTCAAATGTGGATTTCTCTGAACTTCTGGTTACCTGTAACCTTCCTTTCTTCACTTGTGAGCAGTCACTGAGTATGATTCTCCTCTTCCTGGAAAGTTACTTAGAGAAAAAGCTGACTTTCCTTTCACTACACAAAGCATCATCCTTAGAAACAATTACAATTCTTTTCAGAGTTTTGGTTCCTTCTTAGGTACCTATTCTCCTAATAAATGGAACTGCTTGGAAAACAAAAGCATTTATTTCCTCTTTTAGCTAATTTAATTTTTATAGCCCCGGTGAAAAAATATTTTATGTTTTTGCTCGTCTAATGTGATTTTAAGATAGTTTATTCTTGGATTCAATTTTGTTTTCATTTTCTAGAAAATCAATTTAATTCACAGAATGTTCAATCATTTAACGGCTTTCCTTGCACACGGTTAATACTTAAGCATTTGATCAGATATTCCTCTTAGCAGTAGCATCATAAGGCTCAACCAGAGAAGGTGTTAGATGGGGAAATCGTCTACATTTGGCAAAGCCTCTTTCATCCTGACTAATTGACATGGCAAATCAGTCCGATTGGTGAAGTTGAATTGCGGACTATTTCTCAGAGAGATTCCTGTATAATTTCAAGTTGCTCCAACTAAATTTACACAAGTGAGGCTAACAAAGGCTTTTAGGTTATTTCCTTCTTTTAGCTTTCCTGGTACTTGGTATGTATTTCTGTATCTATCTCGTGAACTTCTCTTGGGTTCCTGAAAACTTTTTGCCCTCAAGTCTTAAACATTCTCTTTGCACCTTTGTTTATTGTGTTATGTAGTAGGACTATTAGCAAACGTAAATGTCAGGCTGGTCCCTATCTGTATAGTTATAGTTTCAGAGTTAAAGGTTTTTATTTTTAAAGTTGGGTGGCAATTCACCATTGGGAAGAAGTTTCTTAATTTCCTTCTTGGGCATGTTTTCAATACTGTAACGAAAGGATTTGAGATCAGATTGTAGGTCTTTTTTGTTTGTTTGTTTTTGGAAAGGAAAACTGACGTTTCTGAAGGCAGTCCTTTGCTGCAAAGCAGATTCAGCAATGGCTGGAATATAAGACTTGGCTCTTCAGTGTCAAGACACTGGTTCTTCAGGGCACTGCTGTGATACAGCACAGAGGAGGCATATTCTGGAAGGTCATGATTTCTCTGAAGTGAATTTTAAGGTTCAAAGAATGTATCTGACTGTATCTGACCACAAAGTAAATGGTGGTCAGGTACAATGGAATATGCCACTCTTGACCTTTTCTTCTTTATGTTACAGTGTTTACCCTCAGATTGGTTCTCAGTTGCCCATGGCGAAAAATATAAGCCTTGAGAAACTTTATGGTGGGCTCATAGATTATCTGTGAGATGGTTTATAAGTAGAGTTACAATATAATTTATCCTTCGAATTTGGACACTTTTGAGAGTGAAAAGGTGAGTTATTAATAGTTATGTCAATGATATAGGTAAAAGGGAGACTTTTCCAAGCAATTAATCGCTCTCTTTCTCTCTCTCTCTCACACATACCCCGCATCGGTGTGCTGAATGCAGAGACTTCAAGACCCTAGAGGAGGGCAGAGCTGCAAAATGGAATTATCCTGGGTCCCAAATGAGCATGCAAAAGGCTGTCTGCTAGTCAGGAACACCCGACCCATATTAGGGTCTCTAGTGCACACAAAATAAAATATTATATTAAGTCCCTGGGATTTTGGCATTTATTATAGCAGCTAGCATTATCATAGCTAATGCTGAACACTTTATTTCAATGCAATGAACTGCTATTGAAATCTACTGTTCTTTCCACTGGGGATACAAAGATATGTAAGATCTGGTCACTGTCCTCAAGGAGCTTAAGAGTCTGGAGGAAGTACAGATGTGTATTTTAATGGTCATTAAAATTTGTGAATAGAGGGAGATGAATTTAATTTTGAACATGCTGATTTGAAGGTGTTTGTAGAGTGTTCAGATGGCACTACCCTGTATGTAGATAGAGGGAGTAAAGCTGGGAAGAGAGATCTGGTATCAAAGGCAAATTGGCTGAATTCACCATTTACAGAGGGTCAAGTCAGCTCCTTAGAAACAGTTTAAGGTTCCTTTGGAAAGTAAGAGAGCCTTCACCCGTATTCCCGAAGATGCTTTTCGATGTAGCCACACTGGGCCCTCTGAGGGCTCAACCTACCACTGGGACCTGAGCTCTTTGAACTCTTGGCTGTTGTCTTTATATTGAGAAAACAAAGGACAAAGGAACATCCCCACATCTCTAGATCTCTTTTGTAGTTTACAAGTTACTCTCCTGTACATGACCTGCTGTGAGCCTGACATTGGCCCTGTGGTGTTGGCAGGAGAGTTCTCTTGCCCATTACACATCCACAGGTCTTGCCCACCAGCAAGTAGGAAGGACCTCTTGTTAATTGGAATGACCCAACTCCGAAGGGGCTCAGCCCCTACTTGGCATAACTGTGGGACCTCGGCGCCCTCTTGAAGATTGCTCTGTTGCTTCTGGGGTCCCCTGAGGGTGTCTCACTTGGGCTCAGGAGCCAGGCTTTGCGTATTCTGCCACTGGGGCTTCATTGTGCTGGCAAATCACTCCCTTCCACATGCAGGCTGACAGGGTTGCTCCCAGTCAGAGTGGAGTGCTCCCAGCTGATGTGGAACCATCGCCCTCCACCACCCTCATTCCTTCAACCAGACCTGTGCTCCTAAACTCCTTTTCTAGCAAAGAAACACCTACCAAGGCCTGCAAATAGAGAACTGGAGGGATAGGTGTCCCCCCACTCCCCACCGCCCACTAGATGTGTTCAGATCTCAGTTTTGAAGCTACCAGTTTACTCTTATATATACACACCCATGTGCACACAAACATGTACATGCTGCGGGACTCAGATAAGTGAACTAACCTGTTCCAGCCATCCCATTTTTGACAAACTGGGGTATGGAACCCAGGACTTTTGACTTTGAGTTTAGTGTTCTTCCCTCTGCCTCATCCTGATGGAGAGAAAAAATTCTATGAAAAAGTTGGTTAAATCAGCAGAACCATCTGCTAGAAGCTTGAATCAGTGCCACAGTGGAAATTCTGCTTTCTGCCTCTTTCTCCAGGGCTTAGGGAGGCTGCTGTGCCCAGCACTGGGAGCTGTCAGGAGAGTTGGGTGAATAACAGGGGCTTTGTCATGGGAGCTCCCTGAAGTCTTCCCCTAGTGTGAGTGGTGTCAGTGTTTTCATTATTTTGGCTTGTGGTTTGTAACTTGTCATAAGAATTAGTTCCGGCTTAATTGAGGGCCTCATGTTGAAGTAAGAAGAGGAAGTGTTGTGGCCTCTCAAAATGCCTTTTATAAGATCCCGACACTTTCATTCTCAGCAAATACAGCTGGGAACAGTAGCACGTGGGAAGGGACGAGCCACCAAATGTTCCAAGTCCAGTGCCCTCTTGGCCTCTGACTGTGGCGCTTGCTTAAAGATTGCTGGGAAGTAGAAACAGACACATTTGTTTCCTTTTCTTTCTTTCTTTCTTTTAAAAATCTCTTTATTTGGGGGTTGTACTGCCTGAGGGCAAGAAGAGCTCTGGGAAGAATGTGATGTGCATCTTCCCCAACTCCCTTCGAAAGGGGCATCCAGCCCTCAAGTTGATTTTCAGCTCTGCACCAGACCTTTGAAAAGTTTCTTTTATCAAATCATACCAACCTTGTGTCTGTTTTCTCTTTTCTGTGTTAATTGGAGGCACTAATTTATACTCAAGTGTTAATGGGTTAAAGTGTGATAAAGTTCCTTGAAAACATTCTCATGTTTTTCCAGGGGCTTTCGTTATCTCAATGCAAAACCTTCCCTGACCAAGCCGCAGAACCTCCCTTTCCTCTGATTCCCTGGGCAGGATCTCCAGCTTTAGTGAGCAGAAGAATCACTTGGAGAGCTGGTAACGTGAAGATTCCTAGGCCTGTCCCCGGAGATTCTGGCCCATATGTAGGTGAAGCTTTTTATGATGCTATGGTACCACACGAGGAGTAGTAAATGTCACAGATCTTTGTCAGTGACCCTCCCACCATGCTTGAAGGTCTCCCATTAACTTCTGCAACAAACATGCATTGGGTACTTGCCATTTGGAAGACACTAGGCTTGGGGCCAGGAGCCATAGTCTCCCTGAGCCTGAACTCTAGTGGAAGAATCAGGGGACACACACACACACAAATAATTACCAACAGAAGACAGTGTAGGTATGAAGGAACTGGTTAATGAGAGCTGGGATCAAGGAAAACCCTAGGGCAGTGCTACTCCAAGTGTGGTCCCTGGACTAGCAGGCTCAGTATTACCTGGAAACTAGTTAGAAATGCACATTCTCAGGTCCCACTTCAGAGCGTTCTGCCTCTGGGAGTCAGTTAATCTGTGAGCACCCTTTGTCCTTTGCTTGTAGCTCAGGCTCCCTCTCTTTCTGTCCTGGGCACTGATAGGACACAGCTTGGTGGTGGTAGAAAGAAGAGCTGGAACATGAAATTTACCCGTAATTCCACCATCCAGAGATGACCGCTCCAACTATTTGGTGTATATCTTTTCAGACTTATTTCCATGCAATATAGACATATATAATGAAAAAAATGTTTAAACAGAAATTTATTATACTGTAATACTAGCTTTTAAATTTCTTTTTCCCCACTTAACCATAATAATGGAGTCTCTTTCCATGTAACTAAAAATACTTTCACCACGTTAATTTTAATAACAGTATAGCATTTTGTTGTAGGGATTTACTATAAATCATTTAACTATTCCCTATAGTGCAAGTTTTTACAAATTTTTGGGATCGCTAGATAACTTTCAGAAGAATGTCCTTATATGTACATCTCTGTACATATCTGAGATAATTTTACTAAATTAAGTTCTTTTTTGTAGTGTGTTCTTCAGATGTAATTCACAGAACATTTATGTCAGAGAGACTAGTATGAGAGATGAAGACTTCCCATTTAATAAGTACTATTAATCACACCTCCAGTCTTCCATTTGATAGTCAAAAGAACATGAAGATAGAACAAATTGTGCTGAAATATTTTTTATTTTGTGTGATTAATGGACGTAAGGCCATTGGTAAAGGACCCTGTCAGTTATCACAGGACGAATAACACTCTAGCAAATGTAAGTGCTGAGATAGGACCCTTGTGTGCATTGCTCACTCAAACACATCTTGGATCTTTGGAAACTAAAGTGAGTTTCTAAAATAAGTGGAAGATCAGCTTATACAGCTCTGATTTTAATAGAAAGCTATCCACAGTATCAGCAGATTCATTAAGAAGTCTGCTGGTGGTGATGTTAAGAAGGCTGGCAGATTTTCAATTCAGATTGACACTGTTCAAGACAGAGGCATGACTGATGTTTATTCAAGAATCCTAAGACATGTCACAGATTCTGTGGAGAACATCTGATATCTGTAGAGAGCTCGAAGTATGGTCCTGGGAAAAATATGTTCCCAGACGGTTACAGATGTTCTCATACTAAATCATATTTCTCTGAGAAGTTATGTACCACGTTCAACTGATGGCGCAGCCAATGTGAAGGGACAATTTAAGGTTTTCTTCCTGTTAAAAAAATAATTGATTCTATCAATGTTATGGATAGTGTTAGTCACATATTTTCAGTCTTGCATTGGTGGATTTAGAAGGTGTCTGGACCTCCAGTTAATCCAGCAAAAAATTCAGTCACTTGAGTCCACTTAGAACAATTTGCGTGCTGAAGCTTGTAGAAACTCCCAGAATATTAACTGAATGTTTTACCAAATTAAATACATTTTCTAGGTCCACAGGTATCACACCAGTGCCTACATGATCATTTCAGATGTTGGCTCTGCGACATTAGACATGGTAGAGGGTTAAAAGGAGGGCTTTAAGAAGTGTTCAGAGGACTTTGTCATTCCCTTGTGGGAGCTAATGGAAATGCAGGAAAACATATTCCCACACTGAAGATTGCTGTAAACACCAGGCCAACGACAAGGAGATCGTCATGGAGGCTTGAAGCCCTATGTACAGTTCAGTTGTTTCTGAACATTTTTAGATTGCTTTGTCTGCATAAAAATTTGGCTTGAAAATAACCACAGTTCAGAATATGGCTTATAAAACCATCAAAATGAGACAGTATCAAGAAGATGGAAGGAGCTTAAATATTTTATGAGTAAAAGGGGCTCTCAGAGCCAAATATGGAATATTGATATTATT
Organism: Tursiops truncatus; assembly: GCF_011762595.2. Classification (NCBI taxonomy): domain Eukaryota; kingdom Metazoa; phylum Chordata; class Mammalia; order Artiodactyla; family Delphinidae; genus Tursiops; species Tursiops truncatus. The sequence continues at coordinate 34,016,112 of NC_047047.1, read as the reverse complement.
CTGGAAGATTCTTTACCTCAACTGTGTTTGTACGTGTTTTTTTTTTTTTTTTTTTTTGCGGTACGTGGACCTCTCACGGTTGTGGCCTCTCCCGTTGCGGAGCACAGGCTCCGGACACACAGGCTCAGCGGCTACAGCTCACGGGCCCAGCTGCTCCGCGGCATGTGGGATCTTACCGGACTGGGGCATGAACCTATGTCCCCTGCATCGGCAGGCGGACTCTCAACCACTGTGCCACCAGGGAAGCCCTGTACGTGGTTTGAGGGTGAATTGAGAAAATACGTTGCCATTCAATGACGTTTTCAGGGTATTGACATAATCTCAGTGTGTTTCCCACATGCTTTATGTTTTGCTGAAGCACCTCATGTATCAAAAGTATTTCTAATCTGCTGAAATAATTTCTGCTGAGCTCTAAAACATCTACTTTGTAAAGCAAGACTTTAATTCATTGTTAGGAAGTTTAAAGAATTATCAAAGTTTAGTGTGGCCTATGCTGTGATAAATTGATATGTTTACCCCATGCTTATGCTGGTGAATGAACAGTGGCATAAGGAGTCTGGAAAAGGGGGACAAGGAGGTGGCCTCGGGTGCTAAAACTGGGTCTAGGGTAATCAACTGTCCAGGTTTGCCCAGGATCTAAGGGTTTCCTAGGGTGCAGGGCTTTCAATGCTAAAACCAGTAATCTCTCTGGAGGTCACCAAGATCGAACTTGTGGGAATGGACCCATCTCTCTGCCTTATCTTTTTTATAACCTTTTCCCCCTTCAAGGTCACTCCTGAGAACCATTTAACAAGATTTCACATGGCTATCAATGAGGGGGACAGGTACACACATGTGCCTGGACACAAAAATATGCCTGTATTTCTTCCTCTCCCCCTGCCCTGACACACACACACACACACACACACACACACACACACACACACACACACACAAATTGTGTTTCTCGGTCTCTGCCTTCAACATTCATGTTAAGAACCACAGAGAAACAGGTGCTCAAAGGAAGAATCTTACAATAAGGACTTCTTCTGTACAAAGCACTCCAGTGGGTGTTGAGGACACTGGGGATGATGTGATACAGAGACAAGGAGACCAAATCCTGCCCTCAAGGATTTTGACCTATATTCAGAAAAATAAAACACAGCAGCAGGCAGTCCTATCAATAGAAAGAATGTGATAAGTGCCTTAAGAAAGATACCAACAAAGTTCTGTAGGCTTTCAGAGGCGTGGGATTTTTAGTTTCTTTAGTTCATCGGCAAGTGGTATTTGTATTGAGTCTTAAAGGAAGGGTAGGGTGGTGGTAGGCAAAGGTGGGGGAGGCAGACTCGTGGGGGAGGCAGACTGTTTAAGACACAGTCCCCACCCTTAACTCACTTATGTGTTAAGTGGGAGACAGAACAGTACACATTATGGCCATGGGAGTTCAGGGAAAGGGAAGAATTAGTCTAATCTGTGGCAGCGAGAGAGGGAAGGTGTAATGGGGGACCTTGAAGTAGGGCAGTGGTGATCAGGAGGACATCCACGTAGGGTCTTGGGTCTAAGCAGAAAGCCAGAGGCAGAAGTGAGCGCTGCCGTATTTTCTGACACAGCAAGACACCTGGGGCATGGCATGTGTGTCTGGGAGTGTGGGGAAGAGTTGGACTAAAAGGATGGCCCAGATAACTGAGCTCTAGAAAGCCAGGCTGGTGGAGCGAGAGCTTGGTTTAAAAAAATAAGGCCATTAGGAAATGGGAAAGACTTCTTTGGGGGCGGTTGGGGTGGCATGTTAAAAGCACTAGTTTAGAAAGGGGAGAGGAGACCCTCTTTGAGGGCCTTTTCAGCAATCCCAGAGTGAGTAAGTGAGATGGACTAGATGGGGGTCAGTAGGGATGGAGAGGCAGGGGGAAATCTGGTAGATATTTTGAAGGAGAATATGACAAACGGATTTGGTGACAAACTGTGTAAAGGGGATGAAAGAAGAGTCAATTTATTTATCTTTAAAGTAAAGGTTTTTCCACGATGATCTGTCACATTCCTTTCTGCTCTGGGAATTCATAACTTCCAGGTTTCTAGACTTAGCAACTGGAAAAATGCCAGTACTTTTCTTCCTTCTTTTCCATAATTCAAAACCTTTTATCCAGTAACAAATATTGTAGGGAGTAAGGATGTAGCTCTATCTCTGGAATACTTTTTAATTTAGTAGAGGGATGTATGTTTAAACAAAAATTCTAATTTGATCTCACAGGTGTTATTGTGGAGGTGTGGTCAAAGGACTGTGAGAAAACTGAGGAGGTGTGACCAACTCTGTCTGGAAGTGGAGACAAGCTGACATCTGAGTGAGGTCGTGAAGGGTGATCAGGAGTTTGTTAAGCTAGCTAGGTGGGGTGGAAAGAAAAAAAAAGTAAGAATAATGAGGCTGATTCGGGACTCTCCCAGTGGCTGGTGTGGCTGGAACATAGAATGGGTTGGAGGAGCAGGAGAGAGGAGGGAAGTAGGCAATTTAGCAGCAAAGTTAGCTTGTGGTCAAATGAAGAAGGACCTTATTCCATGAAAGGAATTTGGACTTGGTCCTTTTGCTAATTCTGAGTTCCCAGAGATGTTTAAGGAAGGTAGAGAGTGATCCACGATTTAGGAGGTAACTGTGTTTACCATGCAATGCAGAAGACTGGAGACAGGGAGGCCAACTGGAAGCCATTGTAGTTCAGGCAAGAGATGATGCACAAATATTTGTGAAGTTTTGAGGGGAAGTTGAGTCTAACTTTGAAACTTAAGTTTTGAAATGGCAGGGCATTAATTTATGGATTCATTTTTCCCCCTTGCACTCAAATCTGTATTAACTTTGCCAGGCTCTGTCCCAGGAACCAAGGTAAGATAGAACATGTCTGTTGCCATCTTCAGCTCATTTGCAATGGTTCTCACCATTTTTTTCTGGTCCCAGTAACATACACCTGTGCGAGTGGGGATGGTGGAGTATGAGAAAGGAGTAGGGGTGTGGAAGAGGGAATGTGCCCTCAGTGGAGAAATAGCATGTGGAAGGTGAGGGGGAGATGTGTAGCTATCCCTCCTTCTGCAGGTGATTCTGCTGAGCCTGTTTCATTTAGGGGACTTCAGTTCCAAGTAACAGAATACCCTACTCAAAATGGCTTGAACAATACTGGTGCTTTTTATGATATATGACAAGAAATCCAGGATGGGCCAACTCACTAGCTCAGTGATGTCATTGAGAACCCAGAGTCTTTATGTCTTTCTACTCTGCCATCCTTAGCAAGTTCCTCCCGGGCTGGCTCCACTTATGGTCACAAGTTGGCTATTGCAGTTCCAGGCATCACATGCAGAGGTAACTGTGGCAGAAGAAAAAGAATTCTTTCTTCCTTGTGCGTCTTTTTTTAAAGCGCAAAAAATCGGGCTTCCCTGGTGGCGCAGTGGTTGCGAGTCCGCCTGCCGATGCAGGGGACGTGGGTTCGTGCCCCGGTCTGGGAAGATCCCACATTCCGCAGAGCGGCTGGGTCCGTGAGCCATGGCCGCTGAACCTGCGCGTCCGGAACCTGTGCTCCGCAATGGGAGAGGCCACAACAGTGAGAGGCCCGTGTACCACACACACAAAAAAATAAATAAAATAAAATAAATAAAGGGCAAAAAATCCTATCCCAGAAACCCTCAGCAGACTTCTTATGTCTCAGTGGCCAGAAGTGGGTGGGAGGTCAACCCTTGAATCAGCCACAATCACCAGCAAAGATAAAAGGGGAGCAGGAGATATTGGAAATGAAATTGAGACTGACAGCAGAGAAGAAAGTGCAGATGGTTTTTGAGTAGGCAGACAGTCCTTCTGCTTAAAATTGCCGGCTTTGGGAAAGAATCTCTTAGTTTTTGGAAATAAGAGCCTCATGTTGCAGATAAGCCATTAGGACTGGTGATAAAGATTTGAAAGATAGTTGAAGAAAGATAGAGATTTTTTTATTAACCTGATGTATATCTTGTGCTTCACCCATCTTAATTCCCAGGGTAACAGGCAGGCCATTTTGCTGAGGAAACTGAGGCTCAGAGAGGTTCAGGAACTAGGCAAAATATTGCACAGCTAGTAAGTAACAGAGCTGGCATTATCTGTGCCCATTTTTATCTTTTTCATTATGGAGAATTTCGAACATAACACAAAAGTAGACAGAATGGCATAATGAATGCCCCCTGTACCTGCACTTAGCTCCAACCAACAGCCTCTTGCTAATTTTCCACTCACCCCCATCCACTTTCTCCATCAATTATGTTGAAGTGAATTCCCCACCATTTGTATCACTTCATCCCTAAATATTTCAGTATGAATCTCCACGACGTAAGTTCTGTTTTCTTTTAAAATTAATTACAATGCCATTGTACCTAAAATATTTAACAATCCTTGTTTAATGTCATTAAATATTCAGGTAGTGTTTAATTTTCCAGTTACCTCATAAATATAATTTTTTTTTTTACAATTTATTTGAATGAAGATTCAAATAAAGATTCAGGTCCAAACATTGCAATTGGTTATGTTTTAATTCTTGTTTAAATCTTAGTTCTCCCTCCATCTCAATTTTCCTTTTTCTGATTGATCTCTTGAAGAAATCAAGTTATTTGATCTGTGGAGTCTCCCATAGTCTGGATCTTGCTAGATGCATCTCCATGATGTGGTTTGACATGTTTCTCTGTATTTCCTATAATAGGAGTTAGATTCAGAGGTTTGGTTCCATTCAGATATGATTTTTTTTTGGTAAGAATACTTCATAAATGGTCTTGTACTCTTCCATTATGAGGTTCTCTTTCTCTTTGTGATGTAGCAGCCGATGATGCTCAATTCATGGTTGTTTTAATTCCTAGGGGTCACACAGTGGTGATTTTATAGTACTGTTATGGGCTGAGTGTTTGTCTTCTCAAAGTTCATATGTTGAAATCCTAACCCCTCAGTGTTTGTGATGGTATTAGGAGATGGGGCTTTTGGGAGGTGATCGGGTCATGAGAGTGGAGCCCTCGTGAATGAGATTAGTGCTCTTACAAAAGACACCCCAGAGAGCTCTCTTGCCGTTTTTTCTTCTGCCATGTGAGGGCACAGTGAAAAGACAGCTGTCTGTGAACCAGGAAGCAAGCTCTCACCAGAACCTGACCATGTTGGCACTCTGATCTCAACTTCTAGCCTCCAGAAATGTGAGAAATAAACTTCTGTTTATAAACCACCCAGTCTGTGGTATTCTGTTATAGTGGCTTGAATGGGCTAAGGTACATCCTTATTCAAGTGTTTGCTGGAAGAGCTGAAATTTAAAAGCCTGTTTGGACTATTGTGGTTCCGTTTTACCTTCCGGTTGTTGTTTCATCTATATGTTTATTTTTTACTCTAACATATCTGGTAATTTTCTAATCTTACTTTATTTTTTTACTCTGTTATTGTTCTGCTCCTTCTTGTCTTTTGTCTTTTTTTATTTTTTTTTTTGCTGCCCCACATGGCTTGTGGGATCTTGGTACATGAGCCAGGGGTCGGGCCAGAGCTCCTGTTGTGGGAGCTCTGAGTCCGAACCACTGGACTAACAGAGAACCTCAGATTCCAGGGAATATTCGGTGGAGTGAGGTCTCCAGGAGGTCCTCATCTTGGCACCAAGACACAGCTCTACCCAACAGCCTACAAACTCCAGTGCTGGAAGCCTCAGGCCAAACAACCAGTAAGACAGGAACACAGTCACACTCATCAGAAAAAAAAGAAAAATGAGATGAAAAAAATGTCACAGATGAAGCAGCAAGATAAAAACCTACAAGACCAAATAAATGAAGAGTAAATAGGCAACCTACCTGAAAAAGAATTCAGAGTAATGATAGTAAAGATGATCCAGAATCTCAGAAATAGAATGGAGGCACGAATTGAGAAAACACAAGAAGTGTTTAACAAAGATATAGAAGAACTAAAGAACAAACAAACAGAGATGAACAACACAATAACTGATGTGAAAAATACATTAGAAGGAATCAATAACAGAATAACTGAGGCAGAAGAAGGAATAAGTGAGCTGGAAGACAGAATGGTGGAAATAACTGCCGAGGAGCAGCATAAAGAAAAAAGAATGAAAAGAATTGAAGAGAATCTCAGAGACCTCTGGGACAGCACTAAACGCACCAACATTTGAATTATGGGGGGTCCCAGAAGAAGAAGAAAAAAAGGATTTCAGAAAATATTTGAAGAGATTATAGTGGGAAACTTCCCTAACATGGGAAAGGAAATAGTCACCCAAGTTCAGGAAGCACAGAGAATCCCATACAGGATAAACCCTAGGAGAAACAACCAAGACACATATTAATAAAACTAACAAAAATTAAATTCAAAGAAAAAGTATTAAAAAATATTAAAAGCAGAAAGGGAAAAGCAAAAAACATACAAAGGAATTCCCATAAGGTTATCAGCTGATTTTTCAGCAGAAACTCTGCAGGCCAGAAGGGACTGTGGCAGGATATACTTAAAGTGATGAAAGAGAAAAACCTACAACCAAGATTACTCTACCCAGCAAGCATCTCATTCAGATTTGATGGAGAAATCAGAAGCTTTTCAGACAAGCAAAAGCTAAGAGAATTCAGCACCACCAAACTAGCTTTACAGCAAATGCTAAAGGAACTTCTCTAGGTGGGAAACACAAGGGGGGTAAAAGACCCAAGAAAACAAAACCAAAACAATTAAGAAAATGGTAATAGGAGCATACATATTGATAATAACCTTGAATGTAAATGGATTAAATGCCCCAACCAAAAGACATAGACTGGCTGAATGGATACAAAAACAAGACCCGTATATTTGCTGTCTATGACAGACACACTTCAGACCTAGGGGCACATACAGACTGAAAGTGAGGGGATGGAAAAAGATATTCCGTGCAAATGGAAATCAAAAGAAAGTTGGAGTAGTAATACTCATATCAGATAAAATAGACTTAAAAAAAGACTATTACAAGAGACAAAGAAGGACACTACATAATGATCAAGCGATCAATCCAAGAAGAAGATATAACAATTATAAATATATATGCACCCAGCATAGGAACACCTCAATACATAAGGCAAATGCTAACAAACAAAAGGGGAAATCAACAGTAACACAATAATAGTAGGGGACTTTAACACACCACTTACACCAATGGACAGGTCATCCAAACTGAAAATAAACAAGGAAAAACAAGGTTTAAATGACACAATAGACCAGACAGATTTAATTGATACTTATAAGACATTCTACCCGAAAGTGGCAGAATACACTTTCTTTTCAAGTGCACACTGAACATTCTGCATGATAGATCACATCTTGGGTCACAAATCAAGCCTAAGAAAATTTAAGAAAATTGAAGTCGTATCAAGCATCTTTTCTGACCACAACGCTATGAGATTGGAAATCAATTACAGGAAAAAAAACTGTTAAAAACACAAATACATGCAGGCTAAACAGTGCACTACTAAATAACCAAGAAATCACTGAAGAAATCAAAGAAGAAATAAATACACAGAAACAAATGACAATGAAAACATGATGACCCAAAACCTATGGGACACAGCAAAAGCAATTCTAAAGGGAAGATTATAGCAATTCAGTCTCACCTCAAGAAACAAAAATCTCACTTAAAAAATCTAACCTTACACCCTAAACAACTAGAGAAAGAAGAACAAAGAAAACCCAAAGTCAGTAGAAGGAAAGAAATCATAAATATCAGAGCAGAAATAAATGAAATAAAAACAAAGAAAATAATAACAAAGATCACTAAAACTAAAAGTTGGTTCTTTGAGAAGATAAGCAAAGTGACAAACCTTTAGCCAGATTCATCAAGAAAAAAAGGGAGAGGGCACACATCAATACAATTAGAAATGAAAAAGGAGAAAGCACAACTGACACCACAGAAATACAAAGGATTATAAGGGGCTACTGCAAACAACTATGCCGATAAAATGGACAACGACGAAAAAATGGACAAATTCTTGGAAAGGTACAATTTTCCAAGACTGAACCAGGAAGAATTAGAAAATATAAACAGACCTATCACAAGTAATGAAATTGAAACTGTAATTAAAAACCTACCAACAAACAAAAGTCCAACACCAGATGGCTTCACAGGCGAATTCTCTCAAACATTTAGAGAAGAGCTAACACTTATCCTTCTCACACTCTTCCAAAAAATTGCAGAGGGAGGAACACTCCCAAATTTGTTCTACGATGCCACCATCACCCTGATATCAAACCCAGAAAAAGATATCACAAAAAATGAAAATTACAGGCCAATGTCACTAATCAACATAGATGCAAAAATCCTGAACAAAATACTGGCAAACAAAATCCAACAACACTTTAAAAGGATCACACACCATGATCAAGTGGGATTTATCTGAGGAATGCAGAGATTCTTCAGTATATGCAAATCTATCAGTGTGATACACCATATCAACAAATTAAGGAATAAAAACCATATGATCATCTCAATAGATGCCAGAAAAGCTTTTGACAAAATTCAACACCATTTATGGTAAAAAACCCTGCAGAAAGTGGGCATAGAGGGAACCTACCTCAACATAATCAAGGCCATATATGACAAACCCACAGCAAACACCATACTCAGTGGTGAAAAACTGAAAGCATTTCTACCAAGATTAGGCACAAGACAAGGATGTACGCTATCACCACTCTTACTCAACATAGTTTTGGAAGTCCTAGCCATGGCAATCAGAGAAGAAAAAGAAATAAAAGGAATCCCAAATTGGAAAAGAAGTAAAACTGTCACTGTTTGCAGCTAGAAAACCCTAAAGATGCCACCAGAAAACTACTAGAACTAATCAATGAATTTGGTAAGGTTGCAGGATACAAAATTAATGCACAAAAATCTCTGGCAGGGCTTCCCTGGTGGTGTAATGGTTGAGAGTCCGCCTGCCGATGCAGGGGACACGGGTTCGTGCCCCGGTCTGGGAAGATCCCACATGCCATGGAGCGGCTAGGCCTGTGAGCCATGGCCGCTGAGCCTGCACGTCCGGAGCCTGTGCTCCGCAACGGGACAGGCCACAACAGTGAGAGGCCCGCGTACCGCAAAAAAAAAAAAAAAACTCTGGCATTCCTATACACTAACAATGAAATATCAGAAAGTAAGGAAACAATCCCATATTTTTTCTTTTTTCAGATTCTTTTCCCAGATAGGTTATTACAGAATTTCAGTAGAGTTCCCTGTGCTATACAGTAGGTCCTTGTTTTCTTAAACATCTTCATTGGAATAAAATTGCTTTACAATGTTGTGTTAGTTTCTGCTGTATAACAAACTGAATCAGCTATATGTATACATATATACTCATATCCCCTCCTTCTTGCGTCTCCCTCCCAGCCTCCCTATCCCACGCCTCTAGGTGGTTGCATAGCACCAAGCTAATCTCCCTGTGCAATGCAGCTGCTTCCCACTAGCAATCTATTTTACATTTGGCAGTATATAGATGTCCATGCTACTCTCTCACTTTGTCCCAGCTTACCCTTCCCCCTCCCTGTGTCCTCAAGTCCACTCTCTACGTCTGTGTCTTCCTGTTCTGCACTTAGGTTCGTCAGAACCATTTTTTAAAAAACTTTTAGATTCCATATATATGTGATAGCATATCGTATTTGTTTTTCTCTTTCTGACTTCACTCTCTATGACAGACTCTAGGTCCATCCACCTCACTACAAATAACTCAGTTTTGTTACTTCTTATGGCTGAGTAATATTCCATTGTGTATATGTGCCACATCATCTTTATCCATTCATCTGTCGATTGACAGGTTGCTTCCGTGTTCTGCCTATTGTAAATAGAGCTGCAGTGAACATTGTGGTACATGACTCTTTTTGAATTATGGTTTTCTTAGGGTATATGCCCAGTAGTGGTATTGCTGTGTTGTATGGTAGTTCTGTCTTTAGTTTTTTGAGGAGCCTCCATACTGTTCTCCATAGTGGCTGTATCAATTCACATTGCCACCAACAGTGCAAGAGGGTTCCCTTTTCTCCACACCCTCTTCACAGCGTTTATTGTTTGTAGAAATTTTGATAATGGCCATTCTGACCAGTGTGAGGTGATATACCTCATTGTACTCTTGATTTGCATTTCTCTAATAATTAGTGACGTTGAGCATTCTTTCATGTGTTTGTTGGCCATCTGTATATCTTCTTTGGAGAAATGTCTGTTTAGGTGTTCTGCGCATTTTTGGATTGGGTTGTTTGTTTTTTTGATATGAGCTTCATGAGCTGCTTGTAGATTTTGGAGATTAATCCTTTGTCAGTTGCTTCGTTTGCGAATATTTTCTCCCATTCTGAGGGTTGTCTTTTTGTCTTGTTTATGGTTTCCTTTGCTGTGCAAAAGCTTATAAGTTTGATTAGGTTCCATTTGTTTATTTTTGTTTTTATTTCCATTTCTCTAGGAGGTGGGTCAAAAAGGATCTTGCTGTGATCTGTGTCATAGAGTATTCTGCCTATGTTTTCCTCTAAGAGTTTTATAGCGTCTGGCCTTACATTTAGGTCTTTAATCCATTTTGAGTTTATTTTTGTGTATGGTGTTAGGGAGTGTTCTAAATTTATTCTTTTACACGTAGCTGTGCAGTTTTCCCAGCACCACTTATGGAAGAGGCTGTCTCTTCTTCATTGTATATTCTTGTCTCCTTTATCAAAGGTAAGGTGAACATATGTGCGTGGATTTATGTCTGGGCTTTGTATCCTGTTCCATTGATCTATATTTCTGTTTTTGTGCCAGTACCATACTGTCGTGATTACGGTAGCTTTGTAGTATAGTCTGAAGTCAGGGAGCCTGATTCCTCCAACTCTGTTTTTCTTTCTCAAGATTGATTTGGTTAGTCGGGGTCTTTTGTGTTTCCATACAAATTGTGAAATTTTTTGTTCTACTTCTGTGAAAAATGCCATTGGTAGTTTGATAGGGATTGCATTGAATCTGTAGATTGCTTTGGGTAGTATAGTCATTTTCACAGTGTTGATTCTTCCAGTCCAAGAACATGGTATATCTCTCCATCTGTTTGTATCATCTTTATTTTTTTTCATCAGTGTCTTATAGATTTCTGCATACAGGTCTTTTGTCTCCTTAGGTAGGTTTATTCCTAAGTATTTAATTTTTTTGTTTCAATGGTAAATAGGAGTGTTTCCTTAATTTCTATTTCAGATATTCAGTAATGTATAGGAATGCCAGAGATTTCTGTGCTTAATTTTGTATCCTGCTACTTTACCAGATTCATTGATTAGGTCTAGTAGTTTTCTGGTAGCATCTTTAGGATTCTCTCTGTATAGTATCATGTCATCTGCAAACAGTGACAGCTTTACTTCTTCTTTTCCGATGTGGATTCCTTTTATTTCTTTTTCTTCTCTGATTGTTGTGGCTAAAACTTCCAAAACTATGTGGAATAGTAGTGGTGAGAGTGGGCAACCTTGTCTTGTTCCTAATCTTAGTGGAAATGGTTTCAGGTTTTCACCATTGAGAACAATGTTGGGTGTGGGTTTGTCATGTATGGTCTTTATTGTGTTGAGGTAAGTTCCCTGTGTGCCTACTTTCTGGAGGGTTTTTATCATAAATCGGTGTTGAATTTTGTCAAAATCTTTTTCTGCATCTATTAAGATTATCGTATGGTTTTTCTCCTTCAATTTGTTAATATGGTGTTTCACATTGATTGATTTGCGTATATTGAAGAATCCTTGCATTCCTGGGATAAACCCCACCTGATCATGGTGTATGATCCTTTTAATGTGCAGTTTGCTTCTGTTTGCTAGTATTTTGTTTGGAATTTTTGGGTCTATGTTCATCAGTGATATTGGCCTGTAGTTTTCTTTTTTTGTGGCATGTTTGGTTTTAGTATCAGGGTGATGGTGGCCCTGTAGAATGAGTTTGGGTGTGTTCCTCCCTCTAGTATATTTTGGAAGAGTTTGAGAAGGATAGGTGTTAGCTCTTCTCTAAATGTTTCATAGAGTTTGCCTGTGAAGCCATGTGGTCCTGGGCTTTTGTTTCTTGGAAGATTTTTAATCACAGTGTCAATTTCAGTACTTGTGATTGGTCTTGTATCAAGTTTAAGGTGTACAGCATAATGATTTGACTTACATACATCATGATTACCACAGTAAGCTTAGTGAACATCCATCATCTCATATAAATAAAAATTTAAAAGGAAAAAATATTTTATTCTTGTGACGAGAACTCAGGATTTACTCTTGACAACTTTCATATATAACATATAGCAGTGTTAATATATTAATCATGTTGTACATTACATCCCTAGTACTTACTTACAACTGGACATTTCTGCCTTTTCACCACTTTCATCCAGTCCCCCTCCCCCTCCCCCCTGCCTCTTGGTACCACAAATCTGATCTTTTTTCCTATGAGTTTGTTTGTTTGTTTGTTTTTGAAGTGTCATTGACCCACAACACTATGTTAGTTCCTGGTGCACAACATAGTGATTCAATATTTCTGTACATTACAAAATGATCACCTAGACTACAGTCTACTCTTGCTATTTGTGGTAATTATGTTTTATAAAGTCACTGTGAACACTGCATTAGCAAATCCTGAATCGTTGCTCTTGAGGGAAATACAGGGTTAGGTTCCTGTGAACCTCTGTCCCAACTGATTAAGACATAACCTTGTTGTATGTGTGTTTCTGTTTGAAGACCCCTTGTTTAATACATACTGTTGCTTCATTAACATTGGACTTATGGCCAACAGCACCATAACTGATGCCCGAATGAAGCTTTTCAACTTATGTATTTTCTCCATAGGGCACATCACAGCCTTCTTGTGCTCAGGAACACTAGACAGCACTTTGGCACTATGCTTGGCCATTTTCAACAGCAAAATCACCAAGAAAAATGAAAAATCATATAAGAAAGTGGCACTTAAAGAAATTACAAAAACCAGTTGTTTGCAGTGTGAGAGCTGAAAAAAGGAGGCAAAGTGTCATCGTATTCAACTCAGCTGGGATGTGTGTGTTGGATTTTTTGTTGTTCTGCATGTGTCTGTGAATGACCACAGAGGTGCCTGTGCGTATTGATTTGAGGGTTACAAATAAATTTTAGTGAGTAGGTGAGTTTGCAGATATAGAATCTGTTAATGAGGATTGACTATAATTTGAAAACCAGTGTTGAAAGATAATCTTGGGGTGAGGGGTGGAGTGCAGAATTGGAACAGGTTTTCTGGAGTTTTCCAGAACATTCAGGATGTATCACTCGGCAGCTACCTGTGCTGAACCCATTGGTGAAGGTGTGCCTTCAGGTTGGAGGGGGAAGAAGGAGGAAGAGAGGAAGTGTGGCCCCCAGAGTAGTAAGGAGAAAATGAAGGCATGGTGTCAGGCCCCAAGAATCCAGGAAGTGGGGACATGAGAGTAATGGGAGAGGTCTCTGGAATCAGGGTGACTGAGTATGAAGACGTAGAACAGGTATGAGGAAAAGGAGCAGGAAGAATGAGGCTGCCATGAATGGTAGAACCACCATGTGATTTGGGTCAGTGCAGTAAAAGCTCAGACAGACTGGTTCTTCGGCAGAGGGCTGCTATACCTCTTTTCTGCTTAGAGCCCTCTGAGTGAATTTTTTTTACTTTCCAACCAGTTGTGCTACCTGCTATGGGCTGCAGGAGAGGGGAGGACAGCAGTGGGTCCCTGTTCCACCCTTTTGGGACACGTCAGGGGTGTCTGGGGTAGAGGCCTTATGCCACGGACTTTCTTGCAGATGATTTAAGGAAGGATGCAGGACTGGTTTTCACTGGCAGAGAGAAAATTAAAGCTAGAGATTTGATCCTATAAGATGTCTTTGAACTTAGAAACACAGACGCATATGTGTCAAGAATGGAAACTGGCGAAGACTGTGTTCCATAGTTTGAACTTAATTGCTTTTGGTATGTACTTGAAAAGATAAAATGTCCCAGGACGTTTAACTTCAGAAAGTCATTCTGTTGTGCTGCACAGTAAGTGATTTTCACAAGATTTTGGCTAAGATATTCAGTATCAATATGCGGGAATGGTTTCAATATGTGGTGGGCCAATAAAAACAAAGTCACTGTGACCCATGCTTTGCAGATCTAAGAGGGATAGAGGAGCAAGTAGCGATAATTAATTCCAGTTTTGGGGGAAGTACTGTAGCTATGCAGCCACACACCTCCGTCCTGCACCCTGCTCTGTGTGTCTTCTTAGGGAGGGGCCTAATGCTGCAGTCAGTGGCTTCTGAGGGGGCACTGACATGATGTGGTTATATGGTGAGGCCTAAGAGTGGGCCCCGTGGAGAAGGGGAGTGCTGATTTCATCTGGAATCATGGAACCCATAGAAGTGGCCACTGGGCTTGGAAAACTCACGTGAGCAGTGAGCCTCATTGAGAGGAAACAGGACCTCCCACCCCCCCATTGCTTTGCTGCTGGCTCTGTAGGCAGGAATGTTGTCCAGAGCCTTTGACTCCCTTCCCTCCTTCCAGGGCAGTCAGAGGCAAGCACTGGGCTGAGGATGGCATGCTCTTCTCTTGTGTGTTAATACATCAGCATTCCCTTCCTCTTCTCTGCCTGGCAGGGGTGGGGCGATATCCTTCCTTCCTGGTGTTAAAGTGGAGTGAAGCATGTGTGTGAGGCAGAGGATTGGGTAAGAGGTGAGGGTGGGGTATCTGGAAACCTACCCACCATGCTCAAATAGTGTTCAAAATATGGAGACTGTTTATTTTTTATTGCAGTATATTTAATTGACATATAACATTAGCTTCAAGTGTATAACATAGCAATTCAGTATTTGTTTATATTGTGAAATGATCACCATAATAAGTCTAGTTAACATCTGTAACCATGGAGACTGTTGTTTGTAATTGATAATCTTGTTCAAAGCCCCTATTTGTACAGACTCACCAAAAAGAAGTTAAATTTGCCCACTTAAGTAAAACTGGGTTCTTCTACTTTGAAACAGTATTTTCCAGGTAAGCTCAGATTCTGTGGGCTTCAGCATTTTCTTTCAGGCTTTCTCCTTCTCTCAGTCCCTCTTCTCCTTTACCTTGAGTGATATCTGGGCACAGGAAAAGGCTTATATAACATTGTCAACATTGAGGGTAGGGGCAGGATGTGTTTGCTGTACACTTGTTGTCCTTTTCTGCTGGTTTCTGTTGACCTCCCTTCAAGGTTGCTGATCTTATCTCTCTTTGGGAGTTAGTTTCAGCTTAGTAGTAGTTTGTCAGTGGTAGGTGTCTTTGGTTGGTGTGTCTCATGATGGTCTGGCTGGGCCCAAGCAGTGCATGGTAGTACCCCCTAGGTTTAGTATCCTCCACTTTGCCTCTCGCTGCTATAGACCCTTCGAGGCTTAGGCAGGAACTCCTATCAGAGCTGGCTTTAGGTGACCTACTTTTCAGCTTCTGCTTTAGGGATTCTCTGGCCACATGTCAGGCAACCTTCAGGAAACACTCTCTTAATTCTTAGCTACCTTCTTCCATGTCCACCACTAGGCTCATGGGGAACTTGAAGACATCCCCATGGCAGGTGTAGTGGGGAAACGAGAACATTAACTCCGGCCCATCTACTTGGGCATTTCCCTCAGCTGATGATATTCTGCCGCTCCTGAACTGCATGGACCAAGTGTGTGTGTGTGTTCGTGTGTGTGTATGTATGTGCATGTACATGTTGGGGGAGCAGTGGAAGGAGGGAGAAATTAAAGCACCACCCTAAGTTTTATTTTGCATTTACCAGATTATTATAAAGGATATAGTAAAGGATACAGATGAACAGCTAGATGGAAGAGGTGCACAGGCAAGGTATGTGGGAAAGGGTGTGGAGCTTCCATGCCCTCTCCAGGTGCACCACCCTCCCAGCACCTCTGTGTGTTCACCGATCTGGAAACTCTGAAGCCCATCATTTAGGATTCTTATGGAAGATTCATTATGTAGGTATGATTGATTAAATCATTGGCCTAAATATTTTTGGATTTGCTTATCTCTCCATCTGGATTTTTGCCACCTCACTCTCCCCCGTCTTCCAGGGCCAGCCCGTGGTAGGTGATGAGATGTGTGGAAAGTCTACCTCCTGCTCCTTCTGTCTGGCAGGAATTGCCTTACATCCTGCCCTATGTGCTCTCTATTCTGTGGCTCATGCAAAAACTCTATGCTTAGTCCCCTGAGCTTTGTTCTTAATATGTACAAAGATGATTTTGAATACAAATAATACGTTTTTCTCTTTCAGCAAAAGTGATTTCTCAGATAGTAGTTTTTCTTTAGCTTGAGAAATCTTACATAAAACACAGCAAAAAAACAAAACAAAACAGGATTTCTTGGTTCAAGGTTTTGCCTCCTCTTACCCTGAAACAACAAAGGCCATTGATTCTGTGGGTGGAGAGCTGTGGGGCAACATGATTTATGGGTAATGAAAAATACATTAGTGTAATATTTAAAAAAATATGGCAGAAAGGGTTGGGGACTTATGGATTAGAAGAAATGGATCAAATGAGGCTGCTTGCATGCTGGGGCGGCTGAGTCAAAGGAAAATGTAGCTGGATTGCCACAGCTGGATTTCCTTGGGGTGTGTGGTTGCGTTTCTCAGCCTTGCTGAACAGGGTCAGCAGATGTGAGTCACAAAACCAGCTGTGGGAAGAAAGACAAACACAGCCCCTCATATCATGGCGGCACAGGGCGGATGGAGGCTCTTGTGAGCTTGTGAACTATTCTTCCTCAGAGATCCTGTTTCTCTAGTTTACTTAAAGCTGATCCAGCCAATCTTCGGGGGTCAGAAGGCTTTTTCTATAAAGAGCCAAATAATAAATATTTTTGGCTTTTTGGGCCTTATGATGTCTGTCACAAGTACTCAACTCTGCCTTTGTAATGGGGAGCAGCCATATAATACATAAATGAATGAATGGGCCCATATTCCAATAAAACTTTATTTACAGAACCAGGCAGTGGGCCAAATTTGGCCTGAAGGTGGTAGTTTGTTGACCTCTGATCTGGAGAGAAGTACCAAGTCAGTGTAGTAAAAGAACTGGCTGAACTGATCCCTCTATCCCGTGTCTGCCTAACACACACACACACACACACACACACACACACACACACACACACACACACACACACACACTCTCTCCCTCTCTCTCTCTCTCTCTCTCTCTCTCTCTCTCTCTCTCTCATACACACTCACACACTTTCTGCATACATAGACCAGACCATTTTTTAAAAAAATTGAAGTATACTTGATTTACTATGTTTCGTTAGTTTCAGGTGTACAGCAAAGTGATTCAGTTATACGTTGTATATCTGTTCTTTTTCCGATTCTTTTCCATTATAAGGTATTACAAGATATTGAATATAGTTCCCTGTGCTTGTAGTTTGTCCGTTTTATATATCGTAGTGTGTGTCTGTTAATCCCAAACTCCTAATTTATCCCTCCTTTCTCCTTCAGACCATGTTTTTGTCATTATTATGACTGTGACTTTGACTTTGTCAATCAAGTGTCCAGAATGTGGGGACAGAAATCCTGAATTGATGGGGTTTTTTCTTTCAGCCTTTGAAATACTCGTCAAGCTCAATGAGTTGTTATTTACAGAGGTAGTTTGAATTTTTAAATTCTGTTACTACCTTTTGCCCTGGGAAATCTCCAGCTTGGCTCATGTTTGATTTCCAGGTCTTCGGTGCAGGGCTGGGTATTCAGGAGGCCACTGTGCTCATTAGTGGAGAAGATGGAAGGGCCAGGTGAGCAGATGCTCCTCACAGCCACAAACTGCAGGGTAAGTAAGCTGTCCCATGTGTATTTGAGAGCGCGTATTAGTTTCCTGTGGCTGTCCTAAGAAACTACCACACGCTTTGTGGCTTAAAACAGCACAGATTTATTATGTTACTGTGCTGTAAGTTAGCAGTTTGACATGGGTCTCCCGGGGCTGAAATTAAGGTGTGGTGAGGCTGTGGTTCTTTCTGGAGGCTCTAAGGGAGAAGCTGTCTCCTTGCTGTTCTGACTTCTAGAGACTGTCCACGTCTCTTGGTTTGCGGCCCCCTGCCTCCGTCTTCAAAGCCAGCTGCGTTCCACCTCTGACACTCTTCAGTCGTCACACTGCCCTCTGACTTACTGTAGCTGGGAATATTTCTTTGTTTCTGAGGATTGTGAATCCACCTGATTACACTGGGCCCGTCTGTAAACTCCAGGATAACCTCTCTGTGTCAAGGTCTTTAACATTAATAACATCTGGAAAGTGTCTTTTGTCATGTAATGTAACATACTTATAGGTTTCGGGGACTAGGAGAAGATCTTTGGCGGGCTATTATTCTGCCTACCCCAGAGCAGGATCCTGACTTGGACTTTTCTCTTACTTTCTGGGCACATAGAAGTGCTGGATAAGTCTCTTAAATTTTTTGGGATCTAAGTTTCTGTCTGAGGGGATCAGCTGAGTGGAAGCCAGAGTCCACTGTGTTAGTGGGGAGTGGCCTTCCTCAGGGGGAGGTGGGTGGTGTCATGGATGGGCCCTGAGCTCACAGTCTGAGGACTTAGGTTCTGTTCCTGACTCTGCTGGACACCTTACTTGCCATCTCTGTCCTTTGTTTTATCTTCTATAACACAAGGAAGGTGGATTAGGCAGTGGTTTTCTAAACCTTCAAGCAGTAGAGAGCTTTCTTCAAGTCAAGCCTGTAGAACTCCAGGTAAGAGAGGAGCTGCCCTGATGGAAGCAAGGGTGGGGAACCTGGAGCCCTTTCTACAGACCTCCAGGGGTACAGCTTCTTTCCAGGGTGCCTTGGAACACTGTTTGGAGATCATTGGACTAGATCAGGTGTCAGCTAATGGTAGCCCATAGGCTAAATCAGGTCTGAGGACTGTTTTTGTTCGGTCTGTGAACCAAGAGTTATATATGTATATGTATGTATGTGTGTATGTGTGTATCTATTTATCTGTCTAATTTTTCATTGTGGTAAAACACACGTAACATAAAATTTACTGTTTTAACCATTTTTAAGTGTACAGTTCAGTGGCATAAGTACATCCACATTTTTGTGCAACCATTACCACCACTCACGTCCTGAACTCTTTTCAGTGAAACTCCCCCGTCTCTCTCTGACCAGCCCTTGGCAACCCCCTTTCTACTTTCTTTGTCTATGAATTTGACTACTCTGGGTATCTCGTATAAGTGGAATCATACAGAATTTTTCTTTTTGTCACTGGCTTATTTCACTTAGCATGATGTCTTTAAGCTTCATCTTACAGTGTGTGTCAGAATTTCCTTTCTTTTTAAGGCTGAAAAATAATCCATTATATATATTTACCATATTTTGTTTATCCATTTATCTGTTGGTGGAAACTTGGGTTGCTTCTACCTTTTGACTATTGTCAATACTGCTAGGAACATGGGTGTGCAAATATCTCTTTGAGAACTTGTTTTCTTTTTTATAATTGTTTCAAACTTTATTGAGATATAATTGATGTATAATATTGTATAAGTTTAAGATGTACAACATGTTGATTTGATATACTTAAATACTGCAATATGGTTATCACCATAGCATTAGATAACACCTGCATCATGTCACATAATTACCATTTCTTTTTTGTGATGAGAACATTTAAGATCTACTCTTCTAGCAATTTTCAAGTGTATAATACAACATATTAACTATAATCACCATGCTGTACATTAGATCACCAGAACTTATTCATCTTTTACCTGGAAGTTTGTACCCTTTGACCAGTATCTCCCCATTTCCCCCAAGGGCCAATACCTGGTAACTGCCATTTTAGGCTCTGTTTCTATGAATTTGGATTTTTTAGATTCCACATATAAGCGATATCATACAGTATTTGTCTTTCTCTCTCTGACTTATTTCACTAAGCATAATATTCTGTCGGTCCATCCATTTTGCTGCAAATGGCAGAATTTCATTTTTTAATGGCTGAGTAATATTCCATTGTATATATGTGTATATAAATAAATATATATATATATACACACACACATATATATTTATAATCCATTCATTTGTTGATGGACATTTGGGTTGTTTCCATATCTTGGTTGTTGTAAATAGTGCTGCTGTGGGTGCATATATCTTTTCAAATTAGTGTTTTCATTTATTCCGAATATATACCCAGGAGTGGAATTGCTGAATCATATGGTAATCCTATTTTTAGTTTTTTGAGGACCCTCCATACTGTTTTCCATAGTAGCTGTGCCAATTTACATTCCCACCAGCAGTGTACAGGGGTTCACTTTTCTTCACATCCTTGCCAGCATTTGTTATTTGTAGACTTTTGACAGGTGTGAGGTGACACCTCATTGTAGTTTTGATTTGCATTTCTCTAATAATTAGTGATGCTGAGTGTATTTTCACATACTTGTTAGCCATCTATATGTCTTCTTTGGAAAAATGTCTGTTTAGGTCTTCTTTCCATTTTTCGATTGAGTTTTGCATTATTTTCGATATTGAGTTGTATGACTATATATTTTTGGATATTAACCCCTTGTTGGTCATTCATTTGCAGATATTTTCTCCCATTCTGTAGGTTGTCTTTTCGCTTTGTTGATGGTTTCCTTTGCTGTGCAAAAGCTTTTAAGTTTAGTTAGGTCCTATTTGTTTACTTTTATCTTTCTTTTGCCTTAGGAGACAGATCCAAAAAAATATTGCTACGATTTATGTCAAAGACTGTTCTCTCTGTGTTCTTTTCTAGGAGTTTTATGGTTTGGGGTCTTACATTTAGGTCTTTAGTCCATTTTGAGTTTATTTTTGTATATGGTCTGAGGAAGTATTCTAATCTTGTTGTTTTACATATGGCTGTCCAGTTAGTATCATATTTTTTTGATTACTGTAGCTCTGTAAATAAGTTTTGAAGTGAGGAAATGTGAGGCCTCCAGCGATTTTTATGTTTTTAAAGGATTGTTTTTTAGAAAAGAAGAATACATGACAGAGAGAGTTTGTGGCCCACAAAATCTATAATATTTACTACCTGGCTCTTTACAGAAAACGTTTGCTGACCCCTGGACTAGATGATCTCTCAAGTTCCTTTAATGTATGATATGTAGGTCGGTTCACACAATGAGCATCAGAGATTTCCTTTACTAGTGTGTCTACTGGAGACCAGACTGTCACAGAGAGGAAATAACTCTTTTGTATTTAATAAATATGATGATTAGTGCACTAAGAGAAAATACACTTTGATTAACTATGTTGCTAGTAGGTTAAACTCTCACCTTGGTTTTCTCTCATCAGTCATACAAAATACCAAGATATTGAGAATCATGAGTTTGGGAATGGGCCACCTTGTTCTGAGGCCTTTGTATTGCACAGTTATGGCACAAATTGTCTATCATTTTAGGCATTTCAGTCAGGCTTCTAAGTTGCAAACTGCAAAGATGGACTCTTGCAACAAGGAATTCATTGGAAGACTATTTGTAGCTAACAGAGTTGCCATGAGGCTCAGGAAATGAGCAGGAGAGCAGGGAGGTTCTGTGTTCAGAATCACAGTATGAGTCATGCTACAGAATCATCTGTCAAGACCACCGCTGGCTGCCAACAAGAAAGAATTCTCTGCTGGCAACAGGTGCAGATCCAGGCAAGCACATCTTCCTGGTCATGCCTAGGTGCTGCCACACCTTAGCTGTTTGGAGAGCTGGCATAGTGAGTGTCTGGAGAGGCCAGATGAGGGACTCATGGGGCAAAGGAAAGGGGCTGAGATGCTGTGTAGCCAAGAAAATGACAAATGTCTGCTTAAATTACACGTGTTTCTTGAGGACAAAGCCACAAAACACTCATACAATGGAAATGCCATTAACACCCAGTGGGATGGAATTCAAGAAGTATTAAGTGATCAGAATAGGGATGGTACTGAGTTTGCTGAGATTGTATTAAATATTTCATAGATGCATACCTAAGAAAGATCTATTTCAAGAACTCAGAGTACTTGGATAATAGGGCTCATGTTCTATTTTGTGTATAATTAGAGAAAAAGTTACAGATCTGCCTCTGCCCTTAGCACGGGACTAGCAGAGTTTGCCATGCTCCATCCCAACATCCATCTTGCAGCCTCAATGGCCCTTTTAAGAACCAGAAAGAGCAGAGCTGGTAGCTCCTCTCTGGTGTAAATTACAACCATCAGAATATGTCCTGAGGAAATTGTGGAGGCTGTGTACCATGGTGGCAGCATTGCTGATAACAGATACAAATGGGAGTCAACCTAAAAGCCCAACAGAAGGGGATTTACTGAATCAATTATGTATGTCCATAAAATGGAATGCTACAAGGCTATTAAAAAGGTATCGTAGGGCTTCCCTGGTGGCGCAGTGGTTGAGAGTCCGCCTGCCGATGCAGGGGACATGGGTTCGTGCCCCGGTCCGGGAAGATCCCACATGCCGTGGAGCGGCTGGGCCCGTGAGCCATGGCCGCTGAGCCTGCGCGTCCGGAGCCTGTGCTCGGCAACGGGAGAGGCCACAGCAGTGAGAGGCCCGCGTACTGCAAAAAAAAAAAAAAAAAAGTATTGTAGATAAATATTTATTGACATCAGAAGATATTCATGATTTATTAATGAGGAAAAATACATTATGTCGCAGCATGTTTAACAATTAAAAAACCAGCATGTGTATACATGTGTGTATACACATATGTACATTACTTTATATATATATAAATTTACTTTAAATAGATAAATTTATATTATAAAGATATACACAAAACTGTTAACAGTGTTTGACTCTGGGTAATGGGATAATGGTCAATTTTTATTTTCTTCTTGCACACCGAGTTTTCCTTTTCGTGTAGCACTTGGGCCTTTCCTTTGAGTATGGTTCTGTTAACTAGAATTCTGAGTCATTTTTCTTATGTAAACCAAACCATCTCCATTTTTCTCGTTTGGGTCCTTTTAGATTTTTACAATATTCTCAATCTTTAACAGTTGTTAAATCTATCCCTAATTCCACAGTGACTTAAAAAAAATCACTGTGTCCTCTCAGTGTAATTTAGTTTTCATGGAAACAAACAACTCTGTTTTAGTTGTCTTATCTCATTGTTTTTATACATTTAAGCAAATTGCATACTTGTAGTAGTAGGTACACTTGTTGTAGACAGTTTGGGCCTTGTTATCAGAACTGGTAGAAGTGGAGGTGTCCAGGAATACTGGGGAGTAGCCTGTTGACTGTAGGTATTCAGTATGCCCTGGCATTTGCCTGTGGGTTTCAGAGGGGGAATAGGGAATATTGGTTAATCTGGCCAGAGTTGGTTAAGTGAGGTTCCGTTGAAAGGGCTTCTATTTCGTATATATTTTGCTTTCATCATATCTCCACTTCTGCTCACATCTTCCACTCTCCCCAGCTGACCTGACTCTGCTATTTGGAGAACTGATACTCTCACGCTTAGTTTGAAAACACAAGGGCTTCTTCTCCCAATGTATAGAGGAGTTCATATCAGCCACTCTGTCTTTCCTCCTGAAGCTGGGCTTCCTTTTTTGTGTTACTTGTTGAAACACAAAGCATGGGCTTGTTCTGGTAGGCTCACACTTCCAGTTCTTAGGGTCCATGGCTCTTGATTCTACTGACTTTCTCTCAGCAGCCAACGTACGGGACCGTGTGTTAGGGGCTGGGTGTAGCCATTCCTGCCCGGTCCCTGCTGCTATTTCATGGCCATATGCAGCCTTATTTTGTCTGTTATTCCTTTGGGTCTGGGTTTTCTCCACAGAGTACTACATAAAAGGCCTTCAGTAGATGCTGAGAGAATATGGTATGTCTGGGATAATTTCCAGAGGGCCCTGCAGTTCTACTGATAGACTGTGGAGCAGAATCCCTTTCTAAATGCTTTAATTACTTGTTTAGGCATTGCTTTCTTATTAATCCAGACTCCTTGGCACTTTACTTCTTTCTGCCAGCTGGGTTGCTGACTTCTTCAAAAATAGCACGGTGCTTACATTTTGTGGACTAGTTTATGAGTCAATTGCCAGCTGATCAGTACTCGTTCCTCACTGCCAAGATTAGCACATTTTCTTTGTTATCACCTGGATGTCCTGTTGAGTAGGATTACCTGGGGCCTCATAAGCAGGTTGTACTAGGAGTACAGGAGTACTCCTGTAGAGGAGTGTAGAGGAGTGGCTTAACAGAAGTTCTTGACTCAGAGGTTTTAGTTCACTCATTCATTCAGCAACTTATTGACCATTTTCTATGTGCCCAGACGCTTTTCTAGAGGTATGCTCTCCAGTAAGGCAGCCACAAGCCACCTGTGCTACGAAGCACTTGAAATGTGGTAGTCTGAATTGAGATGTTCTGTAAATATAAAATACACACAGTATTTCACAGGCTTGATGTGAAGAAAGGAATGTGAAATATCTCATTAATAATTTTTTATATTATGTGTTGAAATGACATCTTGAATACATTTGGTAAAGTAAAATGATTATTGAAATAAATTTAACCTGTTTCTCTTTACTTTTTAAAATGTGACTACTAGGAAATTTAAAATTGTGTATGTGGCTCACATTATATTTCTATTGGCCAGTACTGCCCTAGTCACTGTGCATACATCATTGAGTAAAATAAGGTCTCTGTCTACTTTTATTCATTCAGCAAACGATTATTGAGCACATACTTTGTGCCAGGCATCATTCTTTTAGGGCGTATATTCCAAATGAGGAAGATGAATCATAAAAAAGTAACCAAATAAATAAACAAGATCTTTTCATGTAGAGTGAAATGCTGTGATGAACATACAACAGAGTGATGTAATAATGGTTGGGGGGCAGAGATAGGAATTTCTGCTGTGAGGTTGGGGAAGGTCTTACTGTAGCGGTGCCATTTTAGCTGAGACTTGAGTTACCAAGAAGGAACTAGACATAGGAAAACTGTCAGAGGGGACAGTTTATAGTCATAGGAAGCACCAACTGCAAAGGCCCTGAGTCAGGAATATGCACGGCACATGTTTGAGAAGCAGCAGTAAGTCCTGTGTGTCAGGGGCTGAGTTGATAAGAGGAAGCAAGAGCCAAATAGTGGGGGCCTTGTAGGTTGTTGCAGGGACTTTGGCTTTTATTTTAAGGGCAAGGTGAAGTCATTGGAGGGTATAAAGCAGGTGAGTGACACGACTGATTGTAAATTTTGATGGCGTCATTCTGTTTAGAAGATGAATGAGAGTGAGCACAGGGATACTGGTAATGTGGGCAAGAGGTAACGGTGACCTGGAGTAGGATGTTGATAGTGAAGTTGGAAAGAAGCCCCTGACTTGAGAGGTAGGTCTGTTGAGCCTTATTGATGGATTGATGTGGTGTGTAGGGAATCAAGGAATTAGGTGCAAACTTAGCATACATCAGAGTGTGATGTCATGGCCAGAAACAAAGAAAAGCCACCCAACCCTGATAGTCAGTGTGATCTGAAGCTGCTCTGGTAGAATTTGGCATTTGCAGAGAAGTGTGAAGGCTCCACTTTGTTCAGTGTCTGCTAAACCATGAGTAAAGATCAGACAAGAAGATGACTCAGGTTGTTCATTGCCAACACTGAGATTCTTGACTTCCTTGATGTGTATTTCCAAGGAATAAGTTCTCATTTATTTTAAGATCTTTCTTCCACCAGCCTGCACTGGAGTAATGTGTGCTGTGGCATGTATGATGGTTATGAATGCAGGCTCCAAAGTTAGGTATATCTCAGTTCCAATCTCATCACCAGACACAGTTACTTTATAACTTCTCTGGGCTTTGTGATCCTCATCTGTAAAATTGACCTGAACATTTTAGTTCCTATCTCAAGAGAGATGCTGTGACTATTAAATGACATAATGCATGTAAAAGACTTATCCCAAAGTCCGGCACACAATAGGTGCCCAGTAGATGCTATCGTTAAATATTTATTGAGTATCTACTATGCTCCAGGCTTTGTGCAAAGTTCTTAGAGTCGTCGAAATGTAAGTGAATGTTATGGTTCTCGTGTAACTCCCTGCATTTACAGCTGAGGAGACTGAGCTCCCAAATGGTGATCTGACTGACCTAGACTGGATTTAGATCTCCTCTGTCCTGCAGACGATTGGGTTCAGGCTCTTTGCCCATTCATTTCCTGGCCAACCTCTCCCCCAATCTTCTTCTCTCTTCTTTCTGTTCAATTCAACAACTATTTATTGAGCATCTACTATATCCCTGGAGCCAGTTAGATGTAGAGCAGTGGTTCTCAACTGGATGGGGATTTTTGACCCCCAGGGACATTTGTCAGTGTCTGGTGACATTTTTGGTTGTCACAGCTGGCATCTAGTGGAGTGAAGCCAAGGATGCTGCTAAACATCTTATAATGCACAGGAGGACAACCCCTCCTAACAGAGTTATTTGGCCCATGGTACTGAGGTTGGGAAACCTAGATGTAGAGGATATACAGATGAATGAAGTGTGTGTGTGTGTGTGTGTATACATATTTGTGTGTGTGTGTGTGTGTGTATATATATATATATGTGTGTGTGTGTGTGTGTGTATATAAATATATATATATATATTTCACCTTGAAAGGGGTTCCTGCCCCAAGGCAGGGTTGGGTGGGTGGATGGGTGGGGAATACTCTTGATGCACTGTGATAAGTCCCTTCAGAACAGCAGTGTCCACCATGAACGCTTTCTGGATTTTGAGGCCCTAACTGCTTTCCTTCAGACAGCACTTGCAGAAAATCTACATGGGCAGAGTGATTATTAAATAAAATGGAGGGAGCCACAGAGCCAAATGAAGGCACATCATATATCCCTTCCTGAGGGCTCAAACTGGGAGGAAGCTTCTGGCGTCTCAGGGTTCCTCAGTAAAGTCTCCCCTTTCCATTTTGGGCAATACCCCAAGTGAGCAAAACCAAAACAAACAGGGACAGCATTGGCAATATATACATTTATTCATTTTCAAAGCAAAGCCTTCACCCCATTATTATTATTATAATTAATACTTATAGGAAATTTGGAAAAATATATAAAAGGCATAAATAACCTCTGTTAACATTTTGCTTTTTTTTTTCTATGCTTGTCTTTTCACTTTACACAGTGGGGATCATTCTGAATGAACAAACTTGTAGACTGCATTTAACGTGACATTCTTTCATTGTATACATGTTACCTCTGTGGACAGATTTGTGCATAAAACTCTTCCTATATTTAGGGCTTTTTTGGATAAATTCTCAGAAGTGAAATTACTAATTTAGAAGTGTAAGTAATTTTAAGGATTTGATATATATTGAAAATTGCTTTCCATAAGAGATTATTCCAATTACATTCTTACTGACAATGTATGGCATTGCCCTCAAAAGTTAATCTTAAAAATCATGGGTTTGGGTAGTGTGATTCTAAGCTAGCCAATGGCAGGGATCAAGTCATATATTTCTTGGAATATATGGAGGGATATATATATATATGTGTGTGTGTGTGTGTGTGTGTGTATATATATATATTTATGACATAGCAGTAAATGCTTAATAAAATTCTCGTTGATTTAACTTGCAGTATTGGCAGTATTGAGTTCAGTGTTCACAGTGCATTTTTTATGGAAGATTTAAATATCTCAGTTTTATCATGTTGCAAATGCACTATTTTGCATTCACAGTATGAAATTCTTACTGTATTTTGAACTATTTCCATGACTGCAGCATTTCATAAATATGTACCGTAGTGTTAGTGACATCACCATGGTTTGTGCAACTGTTTTACTCTGCTCTAGAGAAATGTGGATGAGAGTTTTATCTTTATTTATTTTCCTTTCCTTTCTTCTATTTTTTAAATTTATTTTTATTTTTTATTTTTTTTTTTGCGGTACGCAGGCCTCTCACTGTTGTGGCCTCTCCCGTTGTGGAGCACAGGCTCCGTTCGCACAGGCTCAGCGGCCATGGCTCATGGGCCCAGCCGCTCCGCAGCATGTGGGATCTTCCCATACCGGGGCACGAACCCATGTTCCCTGCATCGGCAGGCGGACTCTCAACCACTGTGCCACCAGGGAAGCCCTCCTTTCTTCTTTTTTAAATTTAAAAACTGCCATGCAAAAAGCCATTCCTCAAGGAATGAAATACAGATTTGCCTTTCCCTGCTACAAGTTGGAACACACGAATATTATGGCAATGAAAAAGTATGCAGTTCTAATTTTATGGTAGAATCTCTGTGTCTGCAGTATCAGAGAAGGCACTTCCTTGAAGTGAGTACAGGAATATGTTTTCACAACTTAGCAATAAACTGAATTTCTTTAAAGGAGCTTTTATTTTTCCCTACTGCTTCAATTATAAAATTGGAGACATAGACTCATAAAAAGGGGGAAAAATCAATGATAGACTGAGTTGAAATATTTGACCAAGGGAGTAATTTAAGACTGGTCCAACAGAGGCCATAGACTGTTTACAGGAGAATAAATGTAAATGATTAATAACATAAAAAGTTCAACTTCACTAATAAAGAAATGCAAATTGAAATGAGATACCATTTCTGCTTATCAAATTGGCAAAAATAGATATTCTTCAATGTTGATAAGGATACAGTGAAATACATTTGCAAACATAACTGTTTGAAATGTAAATTGGCATAAGCATTATAGAAATCAATTTAGCAAAATGTATTACGAACTTAAAAAGAATTCACATCCTTTTTGACTCAGTTATTTCCCTTTTATAAATATAAAGTAAGTTATTCAGAAATTTGTACTAATATGTATGTCCTAATATGTTAAGTGCATTCTTATTTATAATAGTCAAATATTAAAAAGAATTTAAATATTCAACAGTAGGAAATTGCTTAATTACACTATGGTGTATATACCTTCCTAACCAAGATTAAGTGTGGTTCAAAAACTAATAGCATTGTGCCAACCCAGACATGATGAATAAGAATCATTTAAGTGCCCCAGTACCTTCTGAGGATGGAAGTGAATCATCTGTAGGTTTAGAAAGCTCACACATGATTCTCATTTAAAACCAAATTTGAGAACAATGGATATATAATTTGATGCTACTGTTAAACCTGCCAGCTTCTCTACCATCTTCCACAGCACATGTTAATTTATTGAATTACTTTTTGATTTACATTGAACAGTTGTACCAAAAAATACCCACATAACATTTGCAATAGGGAGATCACTTTCTAGATTATCCCTAAAAGCTGGGATATCATCATTTCCTCTGAGAACGGTGCCTGGCATATGAAGCTCGATGGATATTGTTGAAGGAATGAGAAGGTGGGCAACGGTTCCTATGGCTTCCATGTCTGTACTCTTAACAGTCTGTTTCTATACTACGTATTGTTAGATGAGACATTTTTTTTAGGTTCCCCAAATCCAGGTTGTACTGGGTTAGTCATTTGTTTTTAGGTATGTTTTTTTTTTAAAGATTTTTTTGATGTGGACCATTTTTAAAGTCTTTACCGAACTTGTTACAATATTCCTTCTCTTTTTTTTTATGTTTTGGTTTTTTGACTGTGAGACATGTGGGATAGAACCCAGGCCCCCTGCTTTGGAAGGCGAAGACTTAACCCCTGGACTGCTAGGGAAGTTCCTTTAGGTATGATTTTGATTATGTCAGTCAGGATCCTGGCAAGAAATAAGTAGCAATCTCAAACTAGGAATTTACAAAGTGGATCACAAAGGTGTAAGCAGAGTTACAGGAAACCAGCCAGAGGGAGTACAGCACTTTGGGAAGTAACCGTGGGGAGTGGTTACCACTCAGGGGTCTAAAGGGCAAGAGAAGAGCAGTATGGGACAGGACGGCAGCTCCATGGAGAGGGCTGGCTGATGGGAGCAGAAGCGCAGGAGAGGATCTCAGCCAACCCAGGGCCACCTGCAGGAAGGAGTGGCAGGAACAGACACTTGGCTTTCACTCTCTGCCTCCTCCTGGTGTTTTCCATGGGCCCAAACCAGCTGAAAGCCAGAGGGCCAGGGAGCCCTTGGTGTAGCCAATATATGTCAGCCTCTTGGCGCACAGAGGTGAGTGGGGAAGGGTGGAAAAGATGTCAGGAGGGGAAGGTACCCAGCACAGGGATAGACCTGTGATAGATAACATGGAAGCAGCTCTTGCTTTCTAGTCTTCCTACCCTCAACCCCATTGGCTTGGTGGATGAATCAGGTTCTGGCAGCTTCTTTGTCTTAGTCTTAGAGTCATAGCACAGACCATGGAGAAGAGAGCAAGCAGCGTTTTTTTCCCCCATGACTTGCTTGTCAAAGCATTAAGGTTTTAGGTGGATAATATCTGTAAAAGACAGGAGTTACAAACCATTCTGTGTAAGGAAAACCACATACAGAGCTTTCACTTGCCAATGGATGTGTTCTGTTGAAAGCTCCAATTGGATGTGGTTGTCTTTTTTGGCCTTTTATGCCCAGAGACACATCCTATGGGCACAAAGCACATAGCAGCAGGCACTAAGAATGTAGAGCACCGTTTCCTCCTCCCTGGAACACCGCCTATAGGAATGCAGCACATAGATCCAAGACCGTCTGGTTCCTGCTTTTTGGACGTAACACTCATGTGTCTTGTGGGTGGATAGTATAGTTGTGCCCAGAGTCTGTCTCCTTTTTTCAGTAATATTAGAGGTTTTGTGTGGGGGAAAGCCAGGAGAAGACCAGGAGGGTCTTTAACTACATAATAAAGAATAAAGAAGCCGAAATAGTTGTTTCATGCAGGAACTAGATTCACCCAGGGCAGCAGGAACTACCTGGGGATAACTAGGGTCTTTTAAGGATCACAGTGTGATGCAATAACTCTTTCAAGCAAGTGGGGGCACCACTGAAGCTAACGGTAGTCTGGGATCCTGATCCAGTCTTACGGTGTCTCAGGGGAGCAACTTAATTCCTGGGCTGTACATAGTAGCTTGGAATATGCATAAAAAAGCTACAAGAAGATTCAAATGGAGTGGTACTTGAACTCTGCCTTGCAGGCATGTGGGGAGTAGTCCATTGGCATGGAGCGAGAGTGTCAAAGTAAATAGCAGAATGGAGGTCATTTTTACATATTTTCTTTCCAGCACATCTTACACTTTAGATGAGTAACGCCCTCTGTGAACTTCTGCAAATGGAATCAAAACTGATTAATGAACAAGTGACTTTTAGTGCTTTATTTTCATCTAGAGCTTCATTTGAAACAGATCATCATTAGCTTTATGGTTTTAATTGTATTGAAATTCCTTTTGTAACCTATTGCTTTATAGCATTAGTCCATTAACCTGGGTGCCACAGAGCATAGTTTTAGAGCCTGTATTTATATCTAGACTAATTGCATGGATGCTTTCAGTATAGAATGAGGTATTTTTCAGATCACCACAGGAAAAATAATCTGAACCCCCTGCCAAAATTCAGGGTGTGGAATAATGAGAACCAACACACAACACAACAAAACAAAAAGCCCTGCACATTATTCTGAATTTTTCTTGCTTTGAAATACCTAGTGCTCTATCAACAAGGAATTGCAGAATAGTAATTCTCACAGTGTGTGATGCTGCCACATGTTTTTCATTTGGAAGTACTGTGGGAAGCACTGGACTCTGGGCTCCCCAATCAAAACCAGGTGGTTAATGGTTACAAACTGGAGGACCATGAGGAAATCTGTGCCTTGCTCATTAGGACAAATGGAGATAGAGCATCCAGGCTGCTGGCTGCGGGCTTAGAAGCTCAAACAAACAAGAATGACCAAGGCCCAGCTCCCTGTGGGGACCTCCATTAATAACCCAGAAGGTGGCACAGCTGTTAACGCCCTGTTGACCTGAAGCATTTCTTCCTGGAGTGGGAAAGTGACTGATGGGGACTCCAGCATGTTGTGATCACACAGGGTGTTTTCACTTCTGCTGCAGGAAGGAACATTGAAGTTGGAATTGGGCCCTTTGTTACCTCCCAGATGCTCAGCAGCAGGGGTGTTTATAATGCCCATCAACCAGGCTTTCCGTTGCACCTGTTGGGGGACCAGCTGCAGAAAGCAGGTGTATCTGGGGACTGAAAGGACGGGTGACTGTGGAGAATGCTGAGGGCTCCCAGATGTATTCCACATAAACACCGGGCCAGCAGCTGGGGGGACAGAAAAGATGTGGATTTAATTAAAAGTGATGTGCAAATTTGATTATTAATTTCAACCCACTGTGTGAATGTAATATATACACATGCACATACACACATATATATAAAATACGTATTTCAGAACAAATCAATGGAATGTGTTGATGTAAGCATGAGATTCACTTTTCACCAATTCCATGCACATTATGTTTTATTCATTGGTCCACACATTGTTCATTACATTTCCATGTCCATTAAAAATATTTTTCCCAGGCAGGAAGCTAAAATTCCAGTTTCAGTTTTGAATGTCTTGCAATCCTAACACACAGTTGTCAACTTAAAATAGAGAAACTGAATCAGGCAGCCTCTGAAGCCTGCATTTATGTCTGGAGTAGTTATATGGAACAATCAGTGTATGATGGGCAACTTCGATCACAATTGTTTGTGCTGTGGATGGTGGACTCCCGTGAGATTGGACCAATCCCTTCGTTTCTTAGGTGCCCCCTACACCAGGAGCCGAGAGACAGCAGCGCTCTGTGAGAAGGTGAAGCTTGGGGGGGTGTTGATGCCGCTTCCCTGGATTCTGTGTACTGCGCATAAGATGCGTAAGAAACCCAAGGAGAACTTTGTGTGGCTGGCTTTGCAATGCAGGTGTGTGGAGGGTCTTCTCATTTAGCAATCTGAAAGTATGGGGCTTTGCTCACCACTCAAGAGAGCTGGAGGTGAGAATGCTCTCTACCTTGGGAACAACACCCTTTTTGGTTTTGAGCAGCGCTTTAAACTGGCACTGGCCAAAGAAGATAGTGTCAAAGTCTTGGCGTCAGAGCTGAGGATAAAATCAGAGGTCCTGAGACTACTGTCTCTAGGGGCCTTCAGGGGACTCCCCCGCTTGGCTTGGAGTGCCACATTCTCCATATTCTTTTGGAATATTGGTTCTTATCTGAGAGCCCCTTGAAACTATAGGCAAAATGTTGTGTATGTGTGAATATGTGCATTTTTCTTAGTGGTGGTTAGTATGTTGTTTTCTTCAGATTCTCGAAGCTCCCAAAGCTTAAGACCTAAGGAGGATAGTGTTTCTTTCTTTCTTTTTTATGGCCATGCTGTGAGGCTTGCGGGATCGTAGTTCCCTGACCAGGGATTGAACTGGGGACCCCTGCAGTGGAAGTGTGGAGTCCTAACCACTGGATTGCCAGGGAATTCCTGGAGAACAGTGTGTCTTAGGTGAGCTTTCGTCTTTAACAGCATCTTACTTCTCTTGAGGAAATTTATTCATAGCAAGAAATAATAATGAGAGGAGCAACAATAATAATAGTTAACACTTATGGCATTCAGTACATTCCAGGCACTGTGCTGAGAACTCTACATATGGTAGTTCATTTAATAAGGTGTCTATAATTGTCAAAAACAAAACAGAGTATTGGGCAATAATGAATAATTACAGACATATTGAATAAAGATATACAAGGGCTTCCCTGCTCTGGTCTTGAATGCCAGTCCTTTCCAATATTTATTTAACTCAGAGTATTAGTTTTCTTTGCTGGATAACAAATTACCACAAACTTAATGGCTTTTAAAGAGATGCCCACTTATTTCACAGTTTCCATAGGCCAGGAATCGAGGTAAGCCTTCTCTAGATTATCAAGGCTTCCTAAGCTATAATACAGGTGTCAGCTGGGGCTGTGGTCTATTCTGAGGCTTGACTGGGGAAAGATGTACTTACATGCTCCCCTGATTGTTGGCATAAATCATCTGCCCTTTTTCTTGCTGGCTGTTGGCTGGAGGTACTGTTCAGCTACTAAAGGCTGCCTATTATATGACCCTCTCATAATAAGGCAGTTTACTTCTTCAGAGCCAGCAAGGGAGCCTCTCTCTCCTGTCTGCTAAGGTAAAGTTTTATAGGTAACAACATGATCATGGGAGTAACAGCCTGTGACGTATCATGTATCTTAATCAAGGGAGTGACAGCCCGTCACTTGTGATATTCTTTTGGTTAGAAGGAAGTCACAGGTTCCATCCAAACTCAAGGAGAGAAGACTATACAAGGATGTGACTCATTGGGGGTCATAACCAACACTGTGTGCTGGCACAGTATAAGCTAGTTGTTTGAAATATATGTATCAGGGAGCATCATTTTCCATTTCAGCTTCTTGCTTCCAGTCTACAGGGAGCACTGTCTGCTTCCCAGATGTGCTTTGCTTGCCCATGTCGCTGAGCCTTTGCTCTCAGCTGTGCTCCCAGCTTGCAGTGCCCTCCCATGTCCTCTCCATCTGTTACAGTCATTGTCAGACTAAAAGGCTCAGCTCCAATACTGTGGCTTTCCCGAAACCTTCCCCATCCTTCCATCACTGTGGGTGGCATAGGAGCATATGGTTGTACCTTTCCTATAGCAAGCATTTAATTCTGGATTGCATTATAGTTACTGGTGTAAATATCTATCTAGCTCAGAAAAGGAATCACATCTTATGTATTATATATACATTTAAAAAATTTTTTGCCAGAGCCCATTATTTTTGTTGAATAAAAGCCCAATGTTTGTTGAATAAATTTCCCCGCCAAAATTGACCCAGCTTTTAAATTTCTCCCTTTTTTAAGGAATGAAAATAATCAACAATCCATCATTGGTATTGGTTTGGGTTTCTTCTTTTAAAATGGGGACAGAACACTTGCCTTAAGCTCTTTCCTTTTCTCTCTACCCCAAATGAACTATAGCAAGTACCCCTGCAGGATCCACTCAGGGCCTAGTTAGCCCAGCTTGAAAAGACTGAAAGGTGAAAGCTACTGAACAACCTAGTTTGACAGTATTCTGCTTCTTAGCAAGGTTTTATGCCCCACTTGCCCTGCATTTCCTTCCTGCCATTTTGATGCCTAAAGCAGAACTTCCTGCTGACCAGTCACTCCTGGTCCAGCTGAAAAAGCATCCATGCTATGTGGCAGACTGCCTCCCAGCCATTGAAAGGGGTTTCTGGTGGGCCTGGCATCCCAGGGGCAGTTGAGTTGCTACTGTTCAGATGTGAAACACTGCATTTTATTCTCCCGAATTACTGACTAGATGTTAGAATTTTTGCCCTCCATTTCTTTAGCTCAGTGTACGGCGATAAACAGCCTCATCACACAACAAATTTAAATAACTACTGTCCATTTTTGGGGTGCTGTTAGCACGACATCAATAAAATATAATCCAAATGGTGTTTTCTGATACAATCTTGCATTTCTGTCTCCTTACCCTGAGGCTGATTACCTCCTGGAACAAGGTTAAAAAAAAAAAATTAAAAAGCAGAGGAAAGGGAAATTCAGGTAAAGCAGCAAGAAATATTCCGGACATTGGACTCTGTAAAGGCAAAGAGTCTGGCATTGATTTCTTACGTTTAGTATGACAGTAAAGTGAGCCAGATATTGCAGAGCTGGAAAAGAAAAAAATTCCACGTTAGCAGAATGGGCCTTTCTGGGTAATGTGGATGTGACAGAGTTATTGTCCATTGCGGGAAGGGTTGCTAGCTGTCCTTGCAGTTGCTTTGTCTCCCCGCCTCCCCCAGTGCACCTGCAGTCACTTTCTGACTCTTCCAGGAATACAAGAAACGTAATATCTTAACAGTCATTTCTACAAGGCAACATCAGCCAGACTTAGAATTTGCAATTCGTCCAGTCACCAGTGCTTTAATGAGGTGGCTCCTGGGAGATGGGTTATGCTCCAAGAGAACTCAGGACAGAACTGGTCCTAATAGGAGCATGGCCGCTTGGCCATGCAAGACAGTGGTGTCTAATGATAGTGATGGCTGCTTCGTCATTTAGGAAGCTTTCAGAGCACGTGGGATTGCAACCAAGTTT
This sequence comes from Tursiops truncatus, assembly GCF_011762595.2. NCBI lineage: Eukaryota > Metazoa > Chordata > Mammalia > Artiodactyla > Delphinidae > Tursiops > Tursiops truncatus. The sequence continues at coordinate 33,980,409 of NC_047047.1, read as the reverse complement.
CAAGCTGGGTGTGACAATGGAAAACCAAAGCAACACGTATGAAGTTGCTGGCCTATAACTTCATAACCTATGAAGTTATGGCCTGTTCAGTGTCAGGGAGCAGGTGGGGATGGAGATTTCCTCTAGACATCCTGCCTGCACAGAACTTTTTTTTTTTCTTTTTTTTTTTTTTTGCAGTACGCGGGCCTCTCACTGTTGTGGCCTCTCCCGTTGTGGAGCACAGGCTCCGGACGTGCAGGCTCAGCGGCCATGGCTCACGGGCCCAGCTGCTCTGCGGCATGTGGGATCTTCCCAGACCGGGGCACGAACCCATGTCCCCTGCATCGGCAGGCGGACTCTCAACCACTGCGCCACCAGGGAAGCCCTGCACAGAACTTTTTAAAGCTATTGGGGTTGTATTCAGAGAAAACAGTACCGGAGAACTGGGTTGTTTTAGGGGGGAAATATCCCTAACTTTATGTAAGGAATTACCATGAGTTTTAATAGTTAATTATCATTTAAACATTTTCCTAAGCTCTGTGTTTCTGTTTCCATTGGCAGTGGCTGTGAATACCCAGTTAAATTGGGAGGGGCTTAGAATTTGAATAGACTGAGACAAAGTGCTGCTTTCTGATGCTTATATCTGTGGGCTTCACCATTCTCCAGTCAACCCTCCAAACATTTATAGGATACCCAGTACACACAGGTGCTGGGATAGACCTTTTTCCCAGAAGGACCTCTACTCTCTCCATCTGTCCCTGAATAAAACTTCACCCCATCTCCACCTCTGAGGTGTTAGCTATAGTAAGTCACAGATGACAGCAAGAATGTCCCGATACTCACAAGTTATGGCTCATAGTGGGGATACTAATAGTTTTTTTCTTTTTTTTTTTTTGCGGTACGCGGGCCTCTCACTGTTGTGGCCTCTCCCATTGCAGAGCACAGGCTCCGGACGCTCAGGCTCAGCGGCCATGGCTCACGGGCCCAGCCGCTCCACAGCACATGGGATCTTCCTGGACCGGGGCACGAACCCGTGTCTCCTGCATCGGCAGGGGGACTCTCAACTGCTGCGCCACCAGGGAAGCCCCACTAATAGTTTTGAAGAGTAAATGTAGTAATAGCTATAAAGTCCTTAGTTATTTTTATTACTGTTACTATTTTTAAAAATCATTATTGATAATGGGCCAACTCCCTTCATGGGTCTGACATTAACCTGTATCTTTCACACCTTCTCATTTGCTTCCTATACAGTGAGGTTGTTTTTTTTTCTAGTGCAATAATGAGTCATGGGATATTTTTTCTGTTTGATTAAAAATTTTTTTAAATAAAAATAAAATTTTTTCCACTATACTGGGATATTGAAACGACTTGGCCCAAAAGTTTGAGGCTGAATATTAGTGAGAAGACAGTGTTATTAGTGAGAAGACAGTGTTATTCTAGAAATAAATGAGTCTGGTAGTGTTAGGGCAGTGGTGATTTTGCCCCCCAGGAGACATTTGGCAATGTCTGGAGACATTTTTGATTGTCATAACATGGGGGTGGGTCCTACTGGCATGTAGCAGGTAGAGTCATAGATGCTGCTAAACATTCTACAATGCACAAGACAGTCTCTGTACTAGTTTTTTAATACAAAGGCTGCCAATACAAGGGCTGTTACTTGCCATAACAAATCACCACAGATTTAATGGCAAACTTTATTATCACAACATAGATTTATTATCTTATAGCAGCGGTCCCCAACCTTTTTGGCACCAGGGACCGGTTTTGTGGAAGACAGTTTTTCCACAGATGGGGGTGGGGATGATTCAAGCTCATGACATTTATTGTGCACTTTGTTTCTATTATTATTACATTGTAAGATATAATGAAATAATTATACAACTCACCATAATGCAGAATCAGTGGGAGCCCTGAGTTTGTTTTCACTTGCCACTCATTGATAGGGTTTTGATATGAGTCTGCAAGCAATTGATTTATTAATTTCTCTGTGCAGTCAAACCTCTCTGCTAATGATAATCTGTATTTGCAGCCACTTCCCAGCACTAGCATCGCTGCCTCAGCTCTACCTCAGATCATCAGGCATTAGACCCTCGTAAGGAGCGCGCAACCTAGATCCCTCACATGCATAGCACACAGTAGGGTTCACTGCTGATCGGACAGGTGGTGGAGCTCAGGTGGTAATGCAAGCGATGGAGGTGGCTGTAAATACAGATGAAGTTCTGCTTGCTCGCCTGCTGCTCACCTCCTGCTGTGCGGCCCAGTTCCTAACGGGCCATGGACCAGTACCGGTCCATGGCCGGGAGTTGGGGACCCCTGTCTTATAGTTCTGTAGGTCAGAGGTCTTCCATATGGTTCCCAGGGTTAAAATCAAGGGGTCAGCAGGATTCCTTTCCTTTCTGTATGCTCTAGGGGAGAATTCACTCTTTTGCCTTTTTCAGCTTCTAGATGTTGTCTTCATCTCTTGGCTTGTGGCCCCTTCCTCTGTAATCAAAGCCAGCAATGGCAGGTCAAGTCCCTTTCAAGTTTCAAATCTCTCCTGCCTCTTCCATCATCACATCTCTCTGGACCAACTGTTTTGCCTCCCTCTTTAACTTTTAAGGGCTCCCGTGATTACATTGGACCCACACAGATAATCTAAGGTAATATCCTCATTTTAAGGTCCATTGATTAGCAAATGTAATTTTATCTGTAAACCTTAATTTCCTTTTGCCATGTAATGTAGCAATTCACAGGTTCCAGGGATTAGGACGTGAACATCTTTAAAAGACCATTATTCTGCTTACCACAGCTCCTAGAACAAAAAATTATCTGATCCCAGACATCAGTAGTGCTGAGGTTGAGAAAGTCTATCCTAGAGAAAACTTCCGAGTGCTGGAAGATGGTGCTTCATTCAGTGTGGGTAAAGAAAAAGATAAGCTACTTTTAAACCGACTCACCCGAAGTGTTAACATCACAGTACATTTAACAGTTTGCACAATTTGCATTAAAAGGCACTGCTGGGTAAAATTGCTCGTCCAGTGCTGGCCAAAATATGATGATAACTTGGTCTGCCCGGTGAGGAAGTGAAAATCTTCCTATTAAATAAGTGAAGCAGCAGCTTCTGGTAACAAACATATGAAACAGAATATTCATCTTTTCTTCAATGGGAATAACACATGACAAAAGTGAGGCTTTCTTCATACTGTTTGTTTATAGAAAATTCATCTCCGCCGAGGCCTTATGTTAAATTTGCTCTCTGATGTTAGCATTTCCAGGATGCACAGGGCCACTGGAGTATGTTCTTATGATCTTACCATTTATTTACCTTGATACAAAACTCCAGTTACTGTCAGAGATGCTTCTTGTTAAATATGGTAAGATCTCCAGCTTCTGAGAGTGTGAATATGTATTTGATTCTCTGGGGCCAGGCTCAGATGCAAGTTATGGAATTAGAGTTCTGGGGACCTGGGTGCAAATTAATTAAATATCTAAAGATAACAGTGGAGGAAATTTGGGCTTTAGATTAAAGGCTGGAATTTAGGGAGAGAGGATTATATGTCAAGAGATTGTGAGGCTGGTTTTTCTTACACTGAAGCTTTCTCTCCTGGCCTTGCATGGTGTGTGTGTGTGTGTGTGTGTGTGTGTGTGTGTGTGTGTGTACACACACTCATGCAAACATATGCTTGCTCCTTCACTGTGAGCATTACTGTGCTTTTGTGTTGCTTTCTAGTAGCTTTCAACACCTATAGCAACTCTTTTGGATTATCTGAAATCAGGAATCTGAATCTAACACACAGCTTCCAATGGCATTGCGGGAGACAACTCCCCATATAAAATGTTAGAATTCTTCTGATTATTCAGACTGTCATATTTAGTTACCAACTTTTCTGGGGGTAATCCAATTCTGTTTTATTCATGGGCTATTCTAAAAATACAATCAAAGGACACCTACTGGCTACAAGCGACTTTGCTCATGTCTAATAGGGCTGCAAAGAATGGTTTGAATTTAGTGCAGATGGGGGAAAATATATGCTGTCATCAAGAACCTATCACACTTTTAACTTACAAAATATCTTGACTGGAGTCTGGCCTCAGTGAGTATGAGGTGGGCGCTTTAGTAAGGATGAATGTATTGGGTCAGATAAAGTAAGGACCAAAGCAGACCTTAACTAGACTGTAAATTGAACAGAATGGGATACTATTATTTTTGGCTTGGTGAATAGAAAAATGTTACTCTGCTCATCTCTTCTTCCATTTTTTGAGTTGCAATAAGGCTCCACTTTAGGGTTCTGTATATATATATTTTATTTCTGGGGCCCACAGAGGCCTACTTTGGGGAAGCACTGAAGTTCTGTGGTTCTGAATGTGGAAAATAAATGATTGCATCATTGTTGTTGCTGGGATGGGGAATTTTCCAGGGAAACATTTCCATTTCTTCACTGAAATCTGCTCTGTGCTTAGGCCTAGGAGAATGATCATTTCCTAGGTATAAAGCACATGCCAGCAGCAGCTCAGTTATACTTTATAACCCCAGAGCATATCAACAATTTGATTTGGAAAGCCAGCTTAGTTCCTCCTTTGCCTTCCATCTTATTGGCTGCATAAATTGTTTTGCCATTTTTCTCTGGTATGGAGAAGACGAAAGCAATGCAGTTTTAGTCATGAGAGGTAGTACACTTTCAGGCTTCTCTGAAGAAATTACCTTTTGTATGATAGTAATTAACACAGAGGGATTGTGGTATGTCAAAACCCTAAAGACATTCCAAGACTCAAAGGCGAATAGGTAGGAAAGACTTCCCAAAGAGGAGGAAACAAGGTGTGGCCTTGTGTGGTGGCTTCTGACATGAGTGCCATTAGAGACCCCTGGAGGGCTTGCTAAAACACAGACCACTGGACCCCACTCCCAGAGTTTCTGATCTAGTCTTTCTGGGGCAAAGCCCTAGAATTTGCATTTCTAACGCATTTCCAGGGTCTACTGCTGCTGGTGGTCCGAGGTCACACTTTGAGAACCAGTGCCTGGGAGTAGGAGTGGACCTAATGACTTTGAACCTGGTGTCCACTATTCCCAAGTCCTGGGTCTTGGTCCTAGAACCTCCTGGATCAGAATTTGCATTTTAACAAGATCCTCAGGTCATTTGTTTGCACATTAAATTCGAGAAGCACTGATTTAATCTTACTGCTCCTCATTTTCCTCATCTGTAAAATGGGAATAATACTTATTTCCCAGGCTGTTGTGAAGTGCAGTGTGTATCATGGGCTTAGCTGTAGTTCCTGGTACAAAGTATGCCCTCAGCAAATGTTACCAGTTATAAGTATTAAGCCAATTTGGAATAAAAAAGCAAGTAATTTCTTTCCTTACAGCAACTTGGTTTTTAAAGGTCAAAATTGTATGTTTCTACTTAAAATTTTTTGATTCTGTGTGTTTCTCCTTTCCTTGGAAATACGAACATTAAGTGACAATAGTAGGTTTGAGGACAAATGGGTTTACTATTTTAACTCATTCCCATCATATATGCCTTGACTAAAGTATCTTCAGTTATCTTAAGGGGGTGTGGGGGAAGTTCTGAAAGCAAAATCAGTATTAAATGAAAATATATGTATATCTAACACTTTGTAAAGGGCTGTGGAAGAAGCGCTTAAAGTCAGCCATACTTCAGTAGGGTGTGGACACGGAAAAAAGTTGGAAATTGGCCTTAGATTTTAACCTCTTCTTTCTCCTACCTTTCTTTATTCAGTCCTTTCCAATTCAATTCTGTAATTATTTTCGGAATTGTGTGAAATTATTTTGCCCCAGTATGACTCAGAAAAGGTTGGTGTGCCTTAAAAAGTCTTCTTTGCAATGAAGCATTTCAGTGTTTCCTGACTCTTGAGGACCTGTTCCTCAGTGTGGGCCTCTGAATCCCACTTCCCCCCACCCCTTTTGCTCCTAGGATCCGGCTATAAATAGCAGAAGCCCTAGGCAGTTTGGAGTTGTGAGTGTCACTCCTGCATTTGTAATCTGTGGGTCTGGTGTCTGGCCTGGGACCAGCATTATGTACCTTGGACAGATCTGTACTATATCCCTGTTTCCTCATCTTTAAATGGAAATCCTTCTATTTTTCCTGCCTGTATCTCCATGTTGTAGTGAGGAGCAAATTAAGATGCCTCAAATATCAACAACATTGTTTTTATCGTTGTTACTGGGGCAGATCCCTGAAATGCAAGAGTAGAGCTGGCCTTAGAGAACATCAGGGTGCCCTGGTGTCAGAAGTCTGCTCCCCAGACTCAGATTGGTGAGGTTTTATTAAAAGTGGTCATAAAGACATTGGCCCATAAAGGCTGAGCATGTACACTCATGAGGAAGCCCTGGGCTCTGTTTCTAATTTATTCATTTTAGGGGCTGGCAACCTCCTTTCAACGTCCTGCAGGTGAAACACTGCTGGGAGAAGCCTGAGGCAATGACAGCTGTCGTCAGCCTTGTAGTGAGTGGAAGCTGATTGCTTCACTGGATGAACAAGTGACTTTGTCCTCATCTCCCCTGCCGTGGAACTTCTGCTACATGCTGAGCCCTGGCTGCATGCTGAGTGCCCTAGAGGTTTTCCCAGAGGGAGGGGAGATTGTGAAGGGCTAAGGAAGATAACATGACTTGCATTTAGCAAGTCTATGGCCTGGGTCTCAGGGAAGACCATGCCTTTCTGTCCAGTCTCTCCTGCAGCCTTGGCTCCTTAAAGGATTTTACCAGGAAGCTCTTAGATGCCTGTTTAGATAGATAGGTAAACTAACAAACAAGAAACATTTGGTTGCAAATCCCGCCAGTAAGTTTTTCCTCTTAAGGAGAAATTCAGGCTGTTGACTGTAAAGAATGTGGTCCTAGGCTTGACTCCTGGTAAGTTCCCATCTTTGAACTTTCTCCCCTTGGCCTAGTCTACCTTTTTGGATAGGAAGCCAGATTTTCTTCTTCCTTGCATCCTGTAAGTCCTTGAGGCTCCCTTGCTCCATCGCTGATTTAATGTCTCAGTGTAAACTTGAACTTTACCATCTGTGACTTTAACATCTGTTCCAACCCCCTGTGCTGCAGATGCTGGAAAACAAAAAAACTGATTGAGAAAACTTCCCCGGAGCCAGTTTCTGGGTACTATATTGGTTCTGCCCATGTGCAAGGCTAGCTTTCAGAGCTGAGTGGACCAGAGTGAGAGGGAGGGTGTGAAGCATCCACTTTGCTGCTGCACATCAGGCTGGAGACTGCTCACCAGCTTGCCGTGATGGCCCTCTCCACTGTGGCAGGGCCTTGCAACTTATTCCTGCAAGCCCTCCATAGGTCTTCTAAGCCCCCTAATGCCTGGCAATAAATCACCCTACGCTGAAACCAGCTAGAGTGGTTTCTGTTGGCTGCAGCTGAATCCTAACTGATACAGTGACTGGGCATCTGCCGTTCTCCCTGATGTGACTCCCCAGCTTTCACATGTTGTTCTTGGCCAGCCTGACTGTCTGGCCACCAGAGTGGCTGCACCCGTTATCCCAATCCAACAGGGGTCTTTCCCTCCCCTCAGTCCCAGGCGTTCTTTGGTGTGAACTCTGCTGCAGCCACAGCCAGTCAAGGTCTTGAGCAATCAAAAAACGCTCGGTTGAAATTGCTTAAACATCGTGTGTAGAAGGATGAGTTACATATGAGTTTACATAGCTTCATGGCCTATTCTTATTCTGATGTTTCAAATGCGCTGGCTTGCTGGAAGCTGATCAGAAATTCTTCACACCTTCTGTCCTATTGGGTATCCCAGCCTTTTCAGACATCTGGAATTTTTCACTCATTCATTTGCCATATTTAAGAGACTTATGTTTTTAAAGTGAACGAGAAGGGCACTTTTCATTTCAAAGATTTCTCTATGCAGTTTTCTAGGTGTTATCAAATAGTATCCTTCAGGGAATCCTGTTAGAAGAATTGGACATATGTGCTGAAGATAAGAAACCTTTGTGAAGAAGATGCAGACATTTTAGGAGTCAGGAATATCAAGGGACATCCAGAGTCACACTGAAGTCCCTGACTTGAACTTGGGAGTTGTGGATTCTTCATATGGGTTCTGTGCCATTGTACCATTGGTCTTCCCTAAGTGCATCTCGAAGCAGCTGAACTTACTCTTCACTCACTGAAATGGTCAGAAGCCAGGAAGTGCTTGAAGTTACTGAGACTTCCTGCTACCTGCAATAGGGAAATGGCATGAGAGGCCAAATGGCTTTTATTTTTGAGGTGGGGTGGACGTGTGGATAATCACATATAGTCTTTCCCTCTCCATCACTAAACCTTTATGCATGATAGAAAATATCTCAAAAGAATTCATGTGTCTTTCCAAGCCTGAGTGGTGGAAGAGAGTGCCTAGTGATGTGTCTTGGGTAGAGAAGGTGTGTTATATGTGACCAGCACACACACACTCACCACTCAGTCACTCTTAAGAACTGTTCCTTTCAAAGCACAATTGGTCTCTGCCTTTGAGCACAGTCCATTCCTGGAAACTCTATCATAAAGCAATCATATTTTCCCATAAGAACGATGTCATCATTGGGTATTGCATTCCTGACCAAGGACTTGCCATTAAATAAACTATAGATGTGACAAAAATATGTCATGAAAGCAAAGATGCGACAGCTCTAAACCTCTGTAGTAATTCTAAAGAATAAAATTTTGCTGTCATATAAACGGGCTCAAATATACTGTACACATTGATTATATAAGAAATCTCAATGAACTATAAAGTCCATATAATAACATAAGAAGTACAAATCTAGTGCATCATAAATTTGACCTAAAACTAATATTCTAGCTATAATAAACGTTAAACATTTAATTAAGAATCATTTTTCTTGCCTTTTGGAAGTTAGGACATTTTAGTATACGATTTGAATGGCTCAGTTTTCTCAAAAAGAGCTAACCGTATGCCTTCTATTATTTCCTTGAAACTTCCCAGTAATAAGTAGAGGCCTTTCAGAAAGCATCCCAGTGACTTTGACACAATAGCCCACAGGAACACTATTGCCACTAGACAGAATGTTTCAAACCACTAAATGGGGAATAGATATTATAAAGCAGTAGTCCCCAACCTTTTTGGCATCAGGGTCTGGTTTCGTGGAAGACAATTTTTCCACGCAGGGGGGCTTGGGGGGGTTGGTTCAGGTGGTAATGCGGCGATGGGGAGCGGCAGGTGAAGCTTCACTGGCTTGCCTGCCGTTCACCTCTTGCTGTGCGGCCCGGTTCCTGACAGGCTGCTGACTGCTACTGGTCTGCGGCCCAGGGGTTGGGGACCCCTGTTATAAAGAATGATATAGGTTTGTTCTGTGGAATGCTGAATGGGTGAATGGTGTGTTGGAGAGGTGAGGGCTGAGAGCTGTGTCCATATACATAGTTCTGAGCCTTGAGCTTGCTGTAAACTCCACTGTCTCCACTTAACCTATTCCACGTTTATCCAATGCTCTAGTGCTTAGTGACTTAGAAAGAATACCTATACCTTCAGTAACTGTATGGCACTCTTTTGCTTCCCTATAGAATATCAAGTTCAAGAGACTTCAAAGCTCTGCCACGATTTTCTTTTTTTTCTTAACAAAGCAAAATTTTAAAAATTAGTAACAATAACTCTTTAGCTCATTTCTCTTAAATATAGCCTTTGAGTATATGCTATAGGAATACTGTGCTTTTTAGTTCATTGCTTCTAGCGCCTGGCACATGATTGGTGCTCAATAAACATTTGTGCAAAAGAAAGCAAGCAAGAGAAAGAAAGAAAGAATGATGAGAATAACGAATTGCTCATGTAAGAGGTTTAGCTACCTCAGGGCTCCTAGGACCAGTTGCTTACAGAGGAGATGCCTTGAGGAGTTCAGGAAAATTGGGCCCCAGGAATGTTTCAGAATAGTCCATCCAGCAAAAGAGTAACTGGCCAGTTCCGATTCGGGAAGACGAAGACACAGGAAATCAGATCAGTGGAATCTAGAGCAGGGCACTTTAAGAATCAGTATGATTCGGGGGATCAGGCAAGGTACTCATCTGCCTCTTTGCTTACGTATTCTCTCCAGGTCATCTCGTCTGCTCCACTTCACCTCATCCATTTCAACTTCCACCTGTAATCCAATGGCTCCTAAACCTGTCTTTGCAGTTCAGTCTCTTATCTCAGCCCCAGGTACTTATATCTGGATATCTACTGGACTCATCTATTTGTCCTAAAGGCACCTCAAATTTACCTTATTTAAAACTAAATGAATTATCCTTTCTCACCCCAAACTTTAGTATCTTTACTTGGTGAGAAACTAAAACCTTCTTCATTTATTGGGCTTTCTTAAGCAAAAGTGAGGGAAGAGTATGTTTGAACAAATTTGAATTCTTTTCATTGCTACCATCCTGTCTTAGTTTTTAGGTGAAAAGAATTCATCACCCAGAGTCTTGGCGAGCAGGTCCCATTGTGTTGGTCTGTGTGCTGGAAGCAATTTCCTAAGAGCTATGCTTATTGAAAATCACACACTTTTGGAAAAAGCCATTTACAGTGTGTATCAGTGATGCTTTCAACACATTTTGAGAGTAGACTTCATGGTGTCAGAATGGATTAGCTCTAAGGAGGGTGGCTGCAGGAAGGTTTAGGAAGAGCCTGGAACTGCGGAGTTTCCCAGGATACAGAACCTTCAGTGCTAAAACCAGGACAGTTGCAGGTAAACTGGGACAGTTGGTTACCTCGTAAAGGGATGTTTTCAATGTGTAATAACAGGAAGCAAGTCACTGAAAGTTATGAGTAGAAAATCTGTGGTTGGCATCAAATCTTTTTGGCCATATCAACACATAAGAGTGACAATACTGTCTTTCCATTAACTTGTTTAGACTGTGAGGATCAGTGGATTTGTAGGGCAGTGGGTTTCATTGATACAGATTTGTGGAAGTATTTACTGTTGAATCCATGAGCTACTTGCTACTATTCAGACATTTAATACCGACAAGTATTATAAATCTATGAACAATTGTTTCTCTGTATTTAAATAATGATCCATAAAAACCTGTTATAGAGGGAGCAGCATATATTCAGCTAATGAGTAAGCATTGGTTTGACCAAGTGTGAGAATGCAAAGTGATATTTGAAATATTAATATTCCAAAGACATATTGAAGCAAATATTCCATTTACTACAATGGGCATGTTTAATTACTGAAGAATAGTTGGCTTTTATCATCAGTTGGCTTACAGCTATGTTACTGGTAACAAGACATAAATTTTAATGTATCACCTTTCAAGACTCCGAGGGACAATACTTTAAGGTAAAGAGAATATGTAAGAATTTATACAGCATGGCAGTTTTGTTGTAATTGTTATTAATAAATTAGCAAGAAAGGGGTAGCAAAAGGATGAATTGCTGGAATTCATTAAATTGAGGGTAACTCTCTTTGTGCGTGAGCCAATTATTTCTAAGGGCGCTCAGAGGAGGCAGTACCATCCAAAGCGAAGATATCATAAAAATGGGGAAAAAAATCACTAGTGGGACATCATAGCAGTGGGCGTTGTTTAGGTATTTTAATCCTAGTTAAAGAGTAAATGAAAATGAACGTGAGCAATTTCAGAAAGCTTACTTTGTATCTTAGTGGGTAAGTGTGGAGACGGATTGCCTGGGTTTCATCCCTTATGGGGCCTTGTGCAAGTTAGCTACCCCCTTCAAGCCTTGATTTTTTTCCATCTGTAAAACTAGAATGAAGGAGTTACCTCTTGAGCTTGATAAGTTGAGACAGTGAATGTAAAACTGTTAACAGACTGCCTGAGTGTTAGTTGATATTATTTCATGCATTATATATTAATCTTAATATAATGTATAGTATAACAATTATTACATAATATATTTATATTTTGTCTTAGCTTAGCCACCCCACTTCGAGTGGCTTCGAGTGGCTTTATAGGCTGAGAAGTCCAAGGTCAAGGTGTCCTAGATTCTTTTTTTTTTTTTTTTTTTTTTTGGCGGTACGCGGGCCTCTCACTGTTGTGGCCTCTCCCGTTGCAGAGCACAGGCTCTGGACCCGCAAGCTCAGCGGCCATGGCTCACGGGCCTAGCCGCTCCGCGGCATGTGGGATCTTCCCGGACCGGGGCATGAACCCATGTCCCGTGCATCGGCAGGCGGACTCTCAACCACTGCGCCACCAGGGAAGCCCCCTAGATTCAATTCTTGATGAAGGCTCTCTTCTTGGCTTGCAGACAGCTGCCATCTTGCTGTTTCTTTATGTGGTAGAAAGAGAAGGCTCTGGTGTGTCTTCCTCTTATAAGGACAGTAATTCCATCATGGCTGCTCTACCCTCATGACCTCCTCTAAACCTCCCAAAGGTCCCACTTCCAAATATCATCACACTGGGGGTTAGGGCTCCAACATTTTCGAGGGGATATAAACATTCAGTCCATAAGAGATATAATATATTAAATAATAAAAACAAAACAACTAATGTTTGTTAGTTATTATTAAATAAATTTTGGGATTATAAGTGTTGAGATCTGCAATTGAATGAAATGCCATCTGGTGTTACATTAGAATAATTGGTAATTTTTTGGTCATTATTTTGCCCTTACTGTGAGCATGCCTTGAATATGATGATTTGAAGGATCACACGTTACCAAAAATGGGTTAAATGTATATGTGATGATTAAAAAGACAAACTGTGCAAACATCATCAGTTGGGAAAAAAATTTTGCAGTAAATGCATTCATTGAGTTCCAGATACAAGCCTCATCGTGAAGGATTACTGTTCATTAGCTTAGAAGATTCTGTCTTTCTGAGAGTTATCAGATGGAAAACTCTGGGTTGGCTTTGCACTGTTTGAAAATGCAAGATCTTTGCAATTCTCATACTCTTGGTGAAATGTAAACAGTTCTTCAAAGGGTTTAATGACAGGGATAAATTAAAGACAATTTCAAATCAACAACTGATAATCATTAACATTGGAGGCCTAAACATGACCCGGGGTCACTAATTTACTAATAATCTCTTTATAGGCACATATAGCATTAGTAGGCGATAAAGAGTAGATTGAAATAAGTGATAAGTTAGATGAATTTCCAGTAAATACAGGAAATTCTGATGCTGGAAGACCTCAGGTATGTGTCCAACCATAGGGATGAGAAAAAACAGATTTGATAAATTAGGCTGATTCAAGCAAGTGGGATTATCTGTTTCAAGAACTGGAGAAAGGAAGGGGGCATGTAGATGTTTGTTGAATGAATGATGGTGAAGGGATGCCTACTGGGATTAGTTCAGGGGGACACCTAGATTTATGCTGATGCTGTTTCTTATCAGCTGCTTTTGGATGAGGAAAGGAACCTGAGTTGGGAGAGATCCCAAATTCTGAAAGGAGAGATGGGACCAATTGGGGCAGATGGAACACATGGATCTCTCTACAGGGTCTTCACAATCATCGGTAATTACAAGTTCCATTTCCTGATTGGTGGTTCCTGGAGGAGGGGGCATTATTCCCTGCTGATAAAGTTTAATGTCAAGTGTAGACTGATTTGCTTTACCTCCAGGCCCTTTTTTCTCAATTTAGAGATGGTGGCTGTTTTTCTGTCAGATACAGGCTTCACTTAATGACTGTGTAGTTTATTACCCAGTAGGTCATATCCTGTATATTTTAAGAACAAACACCTCAGAGACTGTGACTTGGTGGAAGGAGATGACATGTGTCACTGCTGTTATTTTCACTACAGCTTGGTGGAAAAACTAATTACCTTTTCATCTGGGCAAATTCAGAGGTCAGTTTACCACTAGTATATCACTACATGACAGGGAACATGGGTAATTAGGTGGGATGTGTAACCTGGATATTCCGTGGATCTCATTACATCTTATTTAGAAAGGCTATAATTTGATTGGTGGAAAATTAAGGCATCTTCTCATGGGTCATTTTATCTTTCTGCAATAATAATTCTTGGCTTGATTAAAAATTGATCCAGTGTCTTCAAGTGAATTTATTATTGCTGCAATCTATCACCCCCAGACAGATAATCTGGTTCCCATCTTTATCTGATTTGAAAAATCTGTCACTTATTATGTGTTGTTTTTTTTCAATCATTTAAATTGATAGCATTCTAGGAAGGTATCTGCAACCCCAGGTTTCTCGGAGAAAAGCTTGCAGAAAGTGTGGGTTCATCCTTTTATGGTAAAGGATTGGATAATCTGTCAATTTTAATAAATTGATTTTGAATTGGTCTATGGCAACATTTTCTCTATTAAAAATAATCAAACCCCATTTTGAGGACTGAGAACAATTGAAGGATAGTATGAGGGTGGACTGTTTTTCCTCTTTCTCTCTCTCTCCCTCTCTCCCTCCCTCCAGCTGCTTTTGTTGAACCAGAGGACTTTAGTTCCTTTAAAGATTCCCTAGACTGCAAAATGTAACCCCAAATCCTTGAGAGTCAACCAAATATGTTTAATGACCCTCACAAAGTTACAGAACGTCAGTCCATATGCAGAAAAAACATTTTGAGTTAATTTAGGCATTCAAGGAAACATATTAAATTTAATTATTCACATTTTATAGGTTCTCTCAGCTCACAGTATGAGTCCAATAGAAGATATAAAACTTACAATCATGAAATGTATTTTTGACTTCTACTTTAATAATGGTTATCTTTCTATTATTTTTTAGTATATGTGCTGCTGCCAAAGTGAGTGCTAGTTATCTTTTATTAAGTGCTTACTACATGTAGGTAAGAACTTAAGAGGTTTATGTGGGTTTATTTAGGCATCCTGTCAACTCTGGTGGGTGTGGTTTAGTCACAATTGGTAAGCAGACCACCAGGATTCAAATTCTGATGTTCTGACTCAAGAATATGCTCATTACCAGTATGAGTGTACCCGCCCCACTTTTTGGAAGTTTGCTTTACACCACTTTGCATTTATAAAAGACCTACATTAGTACTACAATGAGACTTCTTTTTTTTTGTTTAAATCTTTATTGGAGTGTAATTGCTTTACAATGGTGTGTTAGTTTCTGCTTTATAACAAAGTAAATCAGCTATATGTATACATACATCCCTATATCTCCTCCCTCTTGCATCTCCCTCCAACCCTCCCAGCCCACCCCTCTAGGTGGACACAAAGCACCGAGCTGATCTCCCTGTGCTATGCAGCTGCTTCCACTACCTATCTGTTTTACATTTGGTAGTGTATATATGTCCATGCCACTCTCCCACTTCGTCCCAGCTTACCCTTGCCCCTCCGGGTGCCCTCAAGTCCATTTTCTAGTAGGTCTGCATCTTTATTCCCATCCTGCCTCTAAGTTCTTCAGAACCATTTTTTATTTTAGATTCCATATATATGTGTTAGCATATGGTATTTGTTTTTCTCTTTCTGACTTACTTGGCTCTGTATAACAGTCTCTAGGTCCATACACCTCACTGCAAATAACTCAATTTTGTTTCTTTTTATGGCTGAGTAATATTCCATTGTTTATATGTGCCACATCTTCTTTATCCATTCATCTGTTGATGGACAGTTAGGTTGCTTCCATGTCCTGGCTGTTGTAAATAGAGCTGCAGTGAACATTGTGGTACATGACTCTTTTTGAATTACGGCTTTCTCAGGGTATATGCCCAGTAGTGGGATTACTGGCTCGTATGATAGTTCTATTTTTAGTTTTTTGAGGAACCTCCATACTGTTCTCCATAGTGGCTATATCAATTTACATTCCCACAAACAGTGCAAGAGGGTTCCTTTTTCTCCACACCCTCTCCAACATTTATTGTTTGTAGATTTTTTGATGATGGCCATTCTGACCGGTGTGAAGTGATACCTCATTGTAGTTTTGATTTGCATTTTTCAAATGATTAGTGATGTTGAGCATTCTTTCCTGTGTTTGTTGGCAATCTGTATATCTTCTTTGGAGAAATGTCTATTTAGGTCTTCTGTCCATTTTTGGATTGGCTTGTTTGTTTTTTTGATATTGAGCTGCATGACCTGCTTGTAGATTTTGGAGATAAATCCGTTGTCAGTTGCTTTGTTTGCAAATATTTTCTCCCATTCTGAGGGTTGTCGTTTCGTCTCGTGTATAGTTTCCTTTGCTGTGCAAAAGCTTTTAAGTTGCATTAGGTCCCATTTGTTTATTTTTGTTTTAATATCGATTTCTCTAGGACGTGGGTCAAAAAGGAGTTTGCTGTGATTTATGTCATAGAGTCTTCTCCCTATGTTTTCCTCTAAGAGTTTTATAGCATCTGGCCTTACATTTAGGTCTTTAATCCATTTTGAGTTTATTTTTGTGTATGGTGTTAGGGAGTATTCTAATTTCATTCTTTTACATGTAGCTGTCCAGTTTTCCCGGCACCACTTATTGAAGAGGCTGTCTTTTCCACATTGTATATTCTTGCCTCCTTTATCAATGATAAGGTGACCATATGTGCGTAGGTTTATCTCTGGGCTTTCTATCCTGTTCCATTGATCTGTATTTTTCGTTTTGTGCCATTACCATACTGTCGTGATTACTGTAGCTTTGTAGTATAGTCTGAAGTCAGGGAGCCTGATTCCTCCAGCTCCGTTTTCCTTTCTCAAGATTGCTTTGGTTGTTCAGGGTCTTTTGTGTTGCCATACAAATTGGGAAATTTTTGGTCCTAGTTCTATGAAAAATGCCATTGGTAGTTTGATAGGGATTGCATTGAATCTGTACATTGCTTTGGGTAGTATAGTCATTTTCACAATGTTGATTCTTCCAATCCAAGAACATGGTATATCTCTCCATCTGTTTGTATCATTTTTAATTTCTTTCATCAATGTCTTATAGTTTTCTGCATACAGGTCTTTTGTCTCCCTAGGTAGTTTTATTCCTAGGTATTTTACTCGTTTTGTTGCAGTGGTAAATGGGAGTGTTTTCTTAATTTCTGTTTCAGATTTTTCATCATTAGTGTATAGGAATGCAAGAGATTTCTTTGTATTAATTTTGTGTCCTGCTACTTTACCAAATTCATTGATTAGCTCTAGTAGTTTTCTGGTAGGATCTTTAGGATTCTTTATGTATAGTATCATGTCATCTGCAAATAGTGACAGCTTTACTTCTTTTCCGATTTGGATTCCTTTTATTTCTTTTTCTTCTCTGATTGCTGTGGCTGGAACTTCTAAAACTATGTTGAATAAGATTGGGCAACCTTGTCTTGTTCCTGATCTTAGAGAAAATGGTTTCAGTTTTTCACCATTGAAGGTGATGTTGGCTGTGGGTTTGTCATATATGGCCTTTATTATGTTGAGGTAAGTTCCCTCTATGCCTACTTTCTGGAGGGTTTTTATCATAAATTGGTGTTGAATTTTGTCAAAAGCTTTTTCTTCATCTGTTGAGATGATCATATATATTTTCTCCTTCAATTTGTTACTATGGTGTATCACATTGATTGATTTATATATATTGAAGAATCCTTTCATTCCTGAGGTAAACCCCACTTGATCATGGTGTATGATCCTTTTAATGTGCTGTTGGATTCTGTTTCCTAGTATTCTGTTGAGGATTTTTGCTTCTGTGTTCATTAGTGATATTGGCCTGTAGTTTTCTTACTTTGTGACATCTTCATCTGGTTTTGGTATCAGGGTGATGGTGGCCTTGTAGAATGAGTTTGGGTGTGTTCCTCCTTCTGCTTTATTTTGGAAGAGTTTGAGAAGGATAGGTATTAGCTCTTATCTAAATGTTTGATAGAAATCGCCTGTGAAGCCATCTGGTCCTGGACTTTTGTTTGTTGGGTGATTTTTTGATAACAGTCTCAATTTCAGTGCTTGTGTTTGGTCTGTTTGTATTTTCTATTTCTTCCGGGTTTAGTCTCAGAAGGTTGTGCTTTCCTAAGAATTTGTCCATTTCTTCCAGGTTGTACATTTTATTGGCATATAATTGCTTGTAGTAATCTCTCATGATCCTTTGTATTTCTGCAGTGTCAGTTGCTACGTCTCCTTTTTCACTTCTAATTTTATTGATTTGAGTCTTCTCCCTTTTTTTCTTCATGAGTCTGGCTAATGGTTTATTAATTTTGTTTATCTTCTCAAGGAACCAGATTTTACTTTTATTGATCTTTGCTATTGTTTCCTTCATTTCTTTTTCATTTATTTCTGATCTGATCTTTATGATTTCTTTCCTTCTGCTAACTTTGGAGGTTTTTTTGTTCTTCTTTCTCTGATTGCTTTAGGTGTAAGGTTAGGTTGTTTATTTGAGATGTTTCTTGTTTCTTGAGGTGGGATTGTATTGCTATAAACTTCCCTCTTAGAACTGCTTTTGCTGCATCCCATAGGCTTTGGGTCATCGTTTTTTCATTGTCATTTGTTTCTAGGTATTTTTTGATTTCCTCTTTGATTTCTTCAGTGATCTCTTGGTTATTTAGTAGTGTATTGTTTAGCCTCCATACGTTTGTATTTTTTGCAGATTTTTTTCCTGTAATTGATATTTAGTCTCATAGCATTGTGGTAGGAAAAGATAGTTGATATATTTTCAGTTTTCTTAAATTTACCAAGGCTTGATTTGTGACCCAAGATATGATATATCCTGGAGAATGTTCCATGAGTACTTGAGAAGAAAGTATATTCTGTTGTTTTTGGTTGGAATGTCCTATAAATATCAATTAAGTCCATCTTGTTTAATGTATCATTTAAAGCTGATGTTTCCTTATTTATTTTCATTTTGGATGATCTGTCCATTGGTGATAGTGGGGTGTTAAAGTCCCCTACTATGATTGCGTTACTGTTGATTTCCCCTTTTATGGCTGTTAGCATTTGCCTTATATATTAAGGTGCTCCTATGTTGGGTGCATAAATATTTACATTTGTTATGTCTTTCTCTTGGATCGATCCCTTGATCATTATGTAGTGTCCTTCTTTGTCTCTTGTAATAGTCTTTATTTTAAAGTCTATTTTGTCTGATATGAGAATTGCTACTCCAGCTTTCTTTTGATTTCTGTTTGCATGGAATATCTTTTTCCATCCCCTCACTTTCAGTCTGTATGTGTCCCTAGGTCTGAAGTGGGTCTGTTGTAGATAGCATATATATGTGTCTTGTTTTTGTATCCATTCAGCCAGTCTATGTCTTTTGGTTGGAACATTTAATCGATTTACATTTAAGGAACTTATCGATAATGTATGTTCCTATTACCAATTTCTTAATTGTTTCGGGTTGTTATTGTAGGTGATTTCCTTCTCTTGTGTTTTCTGCCTAGAGAAGTTCCTTTAGCATTTGTTGTAAAGCTGGTTTGGTGGTGCTGAATTCTCTTAGCTTTTCCTTGTCTGTAAAGGTTTTACTTTCTCCGTTGAATCTGAATGACATCCTTTCTGGGTAGAGTAATCTTGGTTGTAGGTTTTTCCCTTTCATCACTTTAAATATGTCCTGCAACTCACTTCTGGCTTGCAGAGTTTCTGCTGACAGATCAGCTGTTAACCTTATGGGGATTCCCTTATATGTTATTTGTTGCTTTTCCCTTGCTGCTTTTAATAGTTTTTCTTTGTATTTAATTTTTGATAGTTTGATTAATATGTGTCTTGGCATGTTTCTTCTTGGATTTATCCTGTATGGGACTCTGTGCTTCTTGGACTTGATTGACTATTTCCTTTCCCATGTTAGGGAAGTTTTCAACTATAATCTCTTCAAATATTTTCTCAGTCCCTTTGTTTTTCTCTTCTTCTTCTGAGACCCCTATAATTCAAATGTTGGTGTGTTTAATGTTGTCCCAGAGGTCTCTGAGACTGTCCTCAGTTCTTTTCATTGTTTTATCTTTAGTCTGCTCTGCAGTGGTTATTTCCACTATTTTATCTTCCAGGTCACTTATCCGTTCTTCTGCCTCAGTTATTCTGCTATTGATCCCATCTAGAGTACTTTTAATTTCATTTATTGTGTTGTTCATCGTTGCTTGTTTCATCTTTATTTCTTCTAGGTCCTTGTTAACTGTTTCTTGCATTTTGTCTATTCTATTTCCAAGATTTCGGATCATCCTTACTATCATTATTCTGAATTCTTTTTCAGGTAGACTGGCTATTTCCTCTTATTTGTTAGGTCTGGTGCATTTTTATCTTGCTCCTTTATCTGCTGTGTGTTTTTCTGTCTTCTCATTTTGCTTATCTTACTGTGTTTGGGGTCTCCTTTTTGCAGACTGCAGGTTCGTAGTTCCCGCTCTTTCTGATGTCTGTTTCCAGTGGCTAAGGTTGGTTCAGTGGGTTGTGTAGGTTTCCTGGTGGAGGGGGCTAGTTCCTGTGTTCTGGTGGTTGAGGCTGGATCTTGTCTTTCTGGTGGGCAGGATCGTGTCTGGTGGTGTGTTTTAGGGTATCTGTAATATTATTATGATTTTAGGTAGCTTCTCTGTTAATGGATGGGGTTGTGTTCCTGTTTTGCTAGTTGTTTGGCCTAGGGTGTGCAGCCCTGTAGCTTGCTGGTCATTGAGTGGAGCTGGGTCTTAGCGTTGAGATGGAGATCTCTGGGAGAGCTTTTGCCATTTGATATTACATGGAGCCAGGAGGTGTCTGGTGGACCGGTGTCCTGAACTCGGCTCTCCCCGCTCAGAGGCACAGGCCTGCATCCAGCTGGAGCACCAAGACTCTGTCAGCCACATGGCTCTGAAGAAAAGGGAGAAAGAAGAAAGAAAGAAAGAAAAATAATAGTTATCAAAAAATAATTATTTAAAATAAAAAAATTAAAAAGTAATAAAAAAAGAAGAAAATAGAAAGAATGAAAGAAGTGAGCAACCAAACCAAAAAACAAATCCACCAATGATAACAAGTGCTAAAAACTATCCAAAAAAAAGCAAGAAAACATAACAACAACAAAAATGGGCAGACAGACCCTAGAACAAATTGTAAAAGCAAAGTTATACAGACAGTATCACCCAAAGAAACATACACACTCACAAAAAGAGAAAAAGGAAAGAAATATATCTATATTTAAAAAAAAAGGCAGAAGAGCAACCAAATCAATAAACAAATCTACCAATGATAATAAACTCTAAATACTAAACTAAGATAAACATAAAACCAGAAACAAATTAGGTGCAGAAAGCAAACCGCAAGTCTACAGTTGCTCTGAAAATCCACTGCTGCAATTTTGGGATGATTTGTTGTCTATTCAGGTATTCCAGAGATGCAGAGTACTTCAAGTTGATTATGGAGGTTTAATCCATTGCTCCTGAGGCTGCTGGGAGAAATTCCCCTTTCTCTAGCTTGTTGTCACAGCTCCTGGGGTTCAGCTTTGGATTTGGCCCTGCCTCTGAGGTCGCCCTCTGGCATCTGTTCTTCGCTCAGACAGGACGGGGTTAAAGGAGCAGCTGATTCAGGGGTTCTGGCTCACTCAGGCGGGGGGGAGGGATGGGCACGGAATGCGGGGTGAGCCTGCGGCGGCAGAGGCCAGTGTGATGTTGCACCAGCCTGAGGTGCGCCGTGTGTTCTCCTGGGGAGGTTGGCTCTGGATCCCGGGACCCTGGCAGTGGCTGGCTGCACACACTCCCAGGAGGGGAGGTGTGGTTAGTGACCTGTGCTTGCACACAGGCTTCTTGGTGGCTGCAGCAGCAGCCTTAGCGTCTCATGCCCGTTTCTGGTGTTCGCGCTGATAGCCGTGGCTTGCGCTGGTCTCTGGAGCTCAGTTAGGCGGTGCCCTGAATCCCCTCTCCTCGCACACCCCAAAACAATGGTCTCTTGCCTCTCTGGCAGGTCCAGACTTTTTCCAAGACTCCCTCCCGGCTAGCTGTGGCACATTAGCCCCCTTCAGGCTGTGTTCACGCAGCCAACCCTAGTCCTCTCCCTGGGATCCAATCTCCGAAGCCCGAGCCTCAGCTCCCAGCTCCCACCCATCCCGGCAGGTGAACAGACAAGCCTCTCAGGCTGGTGAGTGCTGGTTGGCACTGATCCTCTGTGGGGCAATCTCTCTGCTTTGCCCTCCGCACCCCCATTGCTGCGTGCTCCTCCGTGACTCCAAAGCTTTCCCCATGCCCCCCCCCCCACGCCCGTGTCTCCTCCAGTGAAGGGGCTTCCTAGTGTGTGGAAGCCTTTCCTCCTTCACAGCTCCCTCCCAGAGGTGCAGGTCCTGTCCCTATTCTTTAGTCTCTGTTTTTTCTTTTTTCTTTTGCCCTACCCAGGTACGTGGGGAGTTTCTTGCCTTTTGGGAAGTCTGAGGTCTTCTGCCAGTGTTCCGTAGGTGTTATGTAGGAGTTGTTCCACATGTAGATGTATTTCTGATGTATTTGTGGGGAGGAAGATGATCTCCACATCTTACTGCTCCACCATTTTGTAGGTCTCCCCTACAATGAGACTTCTTGCTTTAGAATTAGGTTTCTGAGGACGCAGAAGGAAGCCTTTAGAGTAAGCATAAAGCCAACAGTTTCAATAGAGCAGCTAACACATATTTATTAAGGCCTTCCTATAATTGAAGCATCATTCTTAAGCAATTAGGAATACAAAAAATAATGACAAGATTTGCATTAATAACCTGTAAACAGGAAAATTAATAATAGTAATGATAAGAGATAACAATTCAGCGTCATCACATGGGAGACTTTTATCCCGAAGTGCTAACAGGGCTGGGGCTATAGGAATCCAGAGGAGGAGAGCTAACAACTGTAGGTGCAACAATCCTGGAATATGTCATGGAGAAGGAGAGTTTTTCATTGGGTCTTGAAGAACAATCTAGAATCTGAGGAGGTAGAGAGAAGGGAAATGGTTTTCTTGATTCGGGGAATAATGTGAGAAAAGCATGGAAATGGAAAGGAATTGGATGACTTGGGGAATAAATGCCTGGAAAAGAAGATATGCGATTGTGGGAGGATGGAGAAAAGGACGGTAGGTCATTTGGGGGGCCTGATGTGGAAACCTCGAGCGCTAGGGCAGGAGAGTGGAATTTGCCTAAGGGGCCAGAGTAAGGCACTGGAAGCTTTGGTGCCAAAGCGGGTTGTGAGCAAAGCAGACCTTGAGTGGGTAAGGTGAACACAGGACAGCCGTAGATTAGAGAACGGGTGATGTCAGAGGGCTGCTTGCTGACCCACTGCAAGAGGCAGACAGTTTTTCCTGGGGAAAGGTGGTGTGAAGGCCTTCAAAAGCATCTAACTGAGGCTCCTGTGATATGGTCTCAGGACTAGGGGTTGTGAAACTGCTACTCCATGTTTGCCTCAGCCACCCACGTCTGCTCAGTCCCATGTTTTGTGTGTTGAACCAATGCAGCCCAACTTCCTGTCCTGCTTTGATTGCTCCCTCAGTGCTGATGTTCCTGGTTCTCCCCTCCCCCAGCCTGATGTTAGCCTCATGATTGGCATTCCTCTTGCGGCCACTTCTTTGGCTGGCTCCAACCTATCTGTTACTCTGGTTTATTGCAACTTATGACTCACAACCCTGGCAGCCTCCCCTGCCTGTGGGCCTCACCAGCCCAACCACAGCCAGGGAGACCAGTTAGGAGGTAATTGCCATAAAAGTAGATCACAGAGTGACAGTGGTCGACAATAGGTGTTGACAATTGGGCTTTAGAGGAAGAGGTAGTTACCATTGTATATAAGAAGGTTTTTCTTAAAAAAAATTTAAGTCACTTTTAGGGTCTTAGTTCTCTAGAGATCTCTTTTGAGATTAATTGTATATTTAACCCAGTTTATAGCTTTTATATAAAAAATGTGAAATATAGGTTTTATTCATTCATAATCATTTGACGAATCTTTTATTGAGAGCCTCGATTCCAATAATGTAATTTCTACCTCTTTTACTTCTGGACAACTGAAAAAAACAACCCTTAAGTTTTAAAGCATCTTACAGTTTACATAGTGTTTTCACTCAACCTGAGGATAGCTCTGTTGAAAGGTCCTGTTAATCTACTTTTTCAAGGGAAGATAATGAAATTTGGAGAGGCACTCACCCAGAATTCCACCGGTTTGTAAATGGTAGGGTTTGAGAATTAAACCCGGGCTTTCTGACTCTTAAGAGCAGGGGATTTCCACACTAATACAGTTGCTTACAAAATTCCGTTGTCCGAGAAGAGTGGCTGTGGGCTCTTCCAAGCATAGACCATGCTGGTGGTGGGCCAAGGTCACATAATTGGTGAGTTGAGGAGGACAGGCGCAGTGGGCCTGGAAAAGGTGGGCTCTGCCACGGGGCCGAACAAGCTCCAGGCTGGCCTTAATAGGGTTGTGCAAAGAACGTAGCAAACTTGGCCTTGGTTGGGTTAGGCCCATGGTGTGGCTTCAATAACAAACACATGGAAGACAACTGTGTTAAGATTTGGGGAGGGCCACTATTGGGTGAGTCTGTGGTTGTGTGGGACTCCAGGGCAGCAAGGCTAGCTCCAGCCTCACTGTCTAGTCAGGCAGGGCTCCCAAATTGCTGTCAGGCATGGGGACACTGGCTCAGGCGCAGGGCAGAGCTGAGAGGGTGATTGAAGGGCTTCAGTGCTGGCCAGTGGGCAAGGCCAGGGAAGGCCAGTTACTGGGCTGAACGTCCTTATTTTCGTACTGCAGTGTTCATCAGTCAGGGTCCCTGCATTTACCATGGTTGGGTTTTGAGGTTATTCCCTCTCATAAACTGCAGTTATTGTTTTTGTTTCCATGACCATTCTGGCATGTGGCTTAGCTGATGACCTGATATTTTTACTAGGCTCTGAGCTTTGCAGAGGGCATTGATTGTTATGGGCTGTGATGTTCAAAATTGGGTTTTGGAGCCTCCAAGAGTCCCAGCAAGCACTTTGCTACTGGCTTTCTTCCCTTCCTGTTCTTTTTTTAATCTGATTCCCGAGACGGCCCCAAGTCACATAGAAGATGCTGTTTGCTTAATTGTGTGAGAGTCTATTAATATGCCGATAATAATACCTTCCACATGTTTGCTGCTTTATACTTTTCAAAGCACTTCCACATTATTATTTGGAATCGTTGTCGAATCCCTGTTAGGTAGACTGGAGAGTATTTTTATTTTCATTTCATACATGGGGCAATTGAGGCTCCAAGACCATAAAACAGTCAAGATCTTCTGACTTGTGGGCATGTGTCCTGCCTAACATATGTGCTGTTTTTGAATTCTCATTTGGGTGAGCTGAGGTAGTGAGGGAGGCTACTCATGTCCTTTTACGTTAGTTTTTCAATAGTGCTGACCGTGAGGATGATGATGACAGATCACCTGTAAGATGTGCGCATTCAGAAGTCTCTCATGTAATTCTTGGAATTTCAACAGAATTCATTAAAAACCAACCTGAACCCCAGGTGACCTAAGGTTTTCTAATATGCCAGTCATTCATCTAAGGAAACAGAACTAAGTTACTTGTACCTGAAAGAAAGTCTTTTGCAAAACAAAGAGTGTACACATACTCTTACCTGAACCCAGCAGTTACACTCAGCAGTGGCAGTTATTATAAATGGCTATATTCCTTTAGCAGCCCTGGAGAAAGAATGAAAGAAAATTGTGCAACCAATTTAATGAGGTGTGTGTATAAGAGGGATGGTTAGCAATTTGTCTTTAACAATCTTGTTATACGGCAAGAGGCTTTGAGGGGAAAGAGAGAGACCGGGAGTCAATGCTATATTTTCTAACAATCCTCAAGAGAAAGGAGATAAAGACCAAGAGAATTCACTAAGCAAATGTTTTCTATCTGGCAACAAATGCAGGCTCCATGCTTGCAGACTCACCGGGCAATATGAACTGAAAAGGGTTATAAATCTGGATTTAACAAAGGTTTCACCTCAGTGGTAATAGAATTAGAGGGTGAAAGGTTACATCTTGTTCAACCTTCTCAGGAATCATTTTCTGTAATGCTGGAGAGTAATTTTGTGGCATTTCTGGAAGCTCAATTGAATGAAAAGAAATCTCATTTGGTACTTAAACCAGTGTTACCAAAGTAGGTACTTAGAAGACTACCTAGGTATCCAGTAAAGTTCAAATGAAATGGCAGAAAACCACTTTAATTGCAGCATCTAGTGTCTCCAAACATGTGGGTACTCCTGCTCCCAGCAGTGTGACATAATATTGACAGATGTTTAATTGGGCTTTTCTGAAGGGAGAGCCCCTTTTAATAGGACCACATCTTGAGCTAACGTTTAGAAGGCATTCAGCCCAAGAACTACCCTGGTGCATTTTCCTCTGCCTCTTCAGTTGCATTTAGGTTCATAAAACTTTAATCAGTCACTAATGTAGCTAATTCAGAAACTAAACGATTATTTATTGAGCAACTACTATGTTCCTGGCCTTATTCTAGACTCAGTGAGGCTTAGGAAGATGTTTACAACATGGTCTCTATTAGTCCAGACTCTGGTTTCCAGTGAGAGAAAGACATCCAGTGGAAGCATCTAGGAGGTAATTCAAGGGACTCTGTAATCACCATTGCTTTCCCAAGCCAAGTCTAATTTTAATAATAAAACCATAATTCACGAAAGTCAAGATGCCATCTATTGTAAAGAGTACCATTATTTTATTTACAACTTGGCATAAAGAAAAAGTATTCAAGATAGGAAGTTTACTAGGAGACCCCTACCAAAGGCAGGATACCAAAGAGCTACTCACTCAGTGAAAGGATAAAGGAAAATTCTCTGGAAGGGCCAGCTAGGAAACCTGCATGTCTCAGCTTTAGACATCTGCAGAGGGAATAAAACCCAAATCTCTCTGAGAATCTGAGCTACAGGTACTGGTGGTGTGGTCCAAATACTTAGAGAAATTAATTCCCAGTAGGCTCAGATAACTCTGATTGGCAGAAAGAAATGCCAGTCCTCTCTGGAAGAATTCAACTTCAGTTCAAGCCCAGGGATTGTACGATCCCTTTGATTATATGACACATTCTGATTTCAGGAATGTTACAATCTGAGAATAATGTGAATCTAAGAATTGATGAAGAAAAGTCATAATGATTTTCATGACTAACATATTAACATACCTTTATATAATATTCTTTGCCTTTGCTGTGGACAGTGGAATGTTTCTCAATCTTCTGTAAAGTGTGACTAAAACCATCTTAAAAATCTTCCTATTTTTATTGAGCTGTAATAAACAAGATTGCTATGCATGCTCAGTTCCCAGAAAGTTCCACAGTCTCTTTCCTAATCAAATTGCCCTCCAAAGATTCTCCCATAAAGAAATGAGGGGACCCTAACTGAACCCAATTTCAACGGACTTAAAGGAAACACATAGTTTGTGTACCCCTAAAAGTCCAGGGGTTAGGTCTAGCTGGATCCAGTGACTCAAATGTTCTCATCAGGACCTGGAATTGCTCATCCCTTGGTTCTGCTTTTTCCATTCTGGATTCAGACTCAGGCTCCACATGGGGCTCCCAGCACCTCCAGCCTTACGTCATTTTCCCTGTTGGCAGTCTCAGCAGAAATCAAGCTTCTACTTTCCACTGCCATCACAAATCTCAGAATGGAGCCTTATAGGTTGGTTGGATCGTGTATCCATTCCTGGGGCAGGACAAAGGTTTTGGCCACTCCCAAGCCACAGGGTCTGAGAGTGGAGTGGGATGATTCTCAAGAATGCAATTACCAGGACAAGGGGGCTTGGGGACTAGTCAAGATAGAAGTAATCAGTTATGTCCTGGAAACAACAGCTGTCCACTCCATGAGAGGAAGTGCAGTCTATTTGTGGGCATACTTACTGTTATAGGTATGACAGTTCAAGGTGTAAAGGAAAATTCAAGACAGCTAGGTGAGAGATGTGACCAAATTACATGAGACAAGTGCCAGGAGAGGTACAAACTGTAAGAGTTTGAAGGAGGAAGAAGTGTCTGGATTGGAGTAACTGAGAACACTTTATAGAAGAATTTGGGAAGATGGGGAAAGAGGAAGAGGGAAGCAGATGGGAAAGAGCGAGAACCATGGCTTGGGGAGGAGTAAGCAAGGAGATGATGTTATCTTAATTCTGGAAAATTGGTTGACTTTATGTGTGCCTCACATTCTATAGACTTCTCAGTTGGTGCTCAAAACCACTATTTTTATTCCTGGTCAGAGGGCATACTCTCTAATTAACCTGAGAACTTCCTCAGGATGGAGAAGACTACTGGGCTGAACCGATTCTTGCATCTAATTCAGATCGCATCAAACCAGCCATGTGTGTTGGTGAGGCATTTCACTTCTCTCAGCCTCTGCTGCCTCATCTGAACATGGCAATGATTTACCGGCCACATCTGTCTCACAGGATTGTGATGAGGATCCAGAGGAGTGTTTGTGAAGATGTCTTGAATCAAACAGGAAAGTCTGATACAAATGCAAAGCATTATCTGTTGTATTCAGCCTGGGGCCGGTCTTATTTAAATCTTGTGCCCTGCTCAGTTCACCTTTTATTTCTATTAGGGCTGTTCTTTAGATTGTAAATATAAACAATGAATTTATGTGGGTTACTAGAAATATGAAAATGGGGAATGGAATCTTTGATACATGAATTAACCAGCTTTCCCCTGAGCTAGTTTATCTAAGGCAGGAAGTGTATTTCTAGGTTGTAGAAAACTCCCTCTCTCCCTCCCTCCCTTCCTCCCATCCATTCCCATCCATCCATCCATCCATTCAATATATCTTGAGTCGGACACATTATCTAGCATATAAGGAAAATGAAATTAAAGGCAATTAACTTAGGATTACATTGTATATTATCACTAAATAATTTGGTTACAAAGACTGAGAATACAAAAACACAGAACACCATCTCATTGTTACAACTATGAAGAGTCTTGAAGGTCTTCGAGAGCACCAGTGTAAGCAGTCATTGTTATTGTACTACAACTGTCAACTGTATGGATGTAGTTAATAGAGTTGTGATAGGTGTGAGGGCACAAAAACTCGCTTTCATTGTAAAAAAAAAAAAAAAAAAAAAGAATCAGAAAAAAATGGTTTCCCTGAATCTGAGAATCTTGATTTGGGGTCCCCATTGGATTTCAGGGGTTTGGCTTCTCCATAGTCTTCCTTAGATATAGTCTTTGGAGAAAGCATAAAGTTAAAAAAATTTTTAAATTGCCTATTTAAGCTGCATATACCCACACATAGAATATTGAGGCCTAATAATAAGATATCTTTTCCATTTACCACAGCCTGTCATGACCGAGGAAATTCACGGGAGGATAAGTCTCCATAGAAATTGTCAAAATATGGCAACTTCCAAATGAAATCTCTCCTTTTAGGGAAAAGGAATGTTTAACTGGTCCCATATGTTTTCCAGGGGGCATCTTTTCCCCCTGTTACTTCCCCTAGCCAGTTCTTATCTTTCGTGATGAAAAGGAGAGAAACATGATTTTAGGGAGGGCCTAAATATTAAGCATTCCTTTCCCTGATCCATCCTAATGCAGTTGTATGTTGGTATTAGGGGATTTTTTTGGTTATTTCTGTCACTTGGAATTTCTCCATTAATGGAGTCTCTGAAGACATTTTAGGAATGAATAATATCTTTTATCTAGTTGGAACATGCATGGGATTCCCATCAAATCTGTCCTCATGTGACTGAGCAGACAGCCAGTAAGATTTCCCCTTTCAAGTCTCTGTCAGGAATAAATACTTAGCTCTTCAGTAGTGCCTAGATGAAAACCTGACAGAGGATGCTTTGCTCTGAAAGCAGACTGTGGCCCAGCTGTTCTGTGGTTTATGAATTTTTTAGCGAGGCTGGGGCCGGTGGCTGAGCCAGCATTGGCTGAGTCCGGGCATACGCTGGGGGTTTGATTATTTCAAGCAGGGGTTAGAAAAACCTGGCAGTGTTTTCTGGGTTTCCCCTCTGAGTTTTGGAGATTTAACTTTTGTTCAAAGCCAAGCTCAGAAAATGGAAAATAGGAGAAGCCAGCTGAATCTAGAAACTTGAGAGCTGGGCCACCTGGGCAGTGCTTCTATCAGTAATGTGGAAAGGGGGCCACGCTGGCCCCAGTTCAGCACCCTCCAGGAGGGCACAGCGCTCGCGCGCTCCCTCTCTCTCGCTCTCTCGCTCGCTCTCTCTCGCTCTCTCTCTCTCGATGAGTGCACCCCCTCTGACAACCTTCTCCCTGGTGGAAAACCAGCCTTTGGGGTCCTACGTCTAGTAAAGGCTGCCTTTCTCTGTCAGATCTCACTTCAGGTATGCTGGGGGAAGGAGCAGGGAGAATCAGAGTGTGAGCCAAGGCGGGAGAGACACAGATCTTAGCAGTGAGAGAGAGGGGCACTTCAAAACCCTGAGGTTACCCAGAAAGTCTTCAGTGTGACTTTCCCTTTTCTGTATTTTTCCTCCACAACAGGGCATCTGAGGGCCAGACACCATGTTTTTATATCTTGTCTCAGTTTATTCAGTCTGAGTGAGCTTTGACATTAGGGGAAGGAAAATACCCACTGGCCAGATGTCACTTAGTGTTCACTGACCACTGGGAAGCCAGGCTAGGACCCAGGAATTAGGAGAAATTCTTTCCACCGGGGGGCTCTGACGGTGGGGTCTATGTAGAATGAAGTGAAGTGAACATAACCTTTGCCTCAGTCCACTGAGGATTAGGGAAATAATTGATCTATTTGATCAGGTTAGATACCCAAACTAGACCATCCCTATTAAGTGACTCCTCAGGCCTAAGTCCATTTAACTCTTGGCATCAGAGGTTCTCCACTCCTGTCTGGGGGAGATTTAATACATACTGATGTCTGGAGCCCTCACTGGACCAAATGAATTAGGATCTCGGTTAGGAAATGGGGACACATTGACTGCAGAGCTCCCCAGCCTGAGCAGGATTAATAAGCCTTGGTCTACGCTATTCAAATCAGCCAGGTACTGCAGTAGCCAAGTCTTCATTTTGTGTCGAGAGGCAGGGTGCACCTTGCAGGGATGGGGTTACTCTTTTATTTGGCTGGTCAGGAAAGACCTTGATGATGGGGTGATTCTTGAACATGGACATGAAAGAAGTGGGGGGTGAGCCATTCAGGGGCTGGGGTGAGGGCATTCCAGGCTGCTTTGTACCCCACAATAGAAGGCTAGTTTCTGATGGTGAACGTGTGGGGAGTGAGCGATGAGGAGAGGCATGATGGCATTTATGTCAGTACTGGTTCAGGTAAAATTAGACAGGACCCTTTAATGCCTCGTCAATGAGGAAAGAACACACTGGTTAGAAAGTACCCATTGGTTAAAAATAACCTGACTCTTACGGTATTTGTTAACTGAACTAATATGAAATTAGAACTAAAGTTTGGTTTAGTTTAAACATGGTGAGATTTTTGTAGGATCCAGCAATATAGAAATGTTTAAAAAGACAAGAAAATAAATTAAGTGAGAGGAAAAAAAACAGGGTTGCTGGTAAAGAAAGGGCAGTGTGATTCCTTATTTGCTTGGCTTTCATCTATGTCTGATAGAAGCCTGGGGAAGATGCCCGTAGGCAGGTCACAGTTATGCTTTTGAAGGTGACCAGTGGCACTGATGTACCCCAAGTGTGACTGCTTTGTCACCCCATGCCTAATTAGGTAAGCAAGGCGCTCATGGTGGAGATTATTTCATTTATTAGGTTCGAATGAAACCTGTGGGAATTGGTTAAGATGTGATCTTAAATTAACATACTTCCTGCAGCACCTGCGATGTGGTATTATCAGAATTAATTAAACAGTCTGAAATCGCAGGCGCGGTGTCAGGCAGGGATAACCAGATGCCTGAGAGCCTGCATGCCCAGGCTGGGTCTCCAAACACTTGAGAGTGTCTTTCTTTCTCCCTCTCCTCACATCCTGACGGGTCTCATTGTAGAGCCTTTGAAGCTTTTGTAGACGTGGTGGGGGATTCTATGGGGATGCATATAAACAAGTAAACCAGTGTTACTCAAATTTTAATACTTTTATAAATATTGCCTGGGATGCCAGTGATTATCTGAAGGGGTAGACAGAAAGCCTCAGAGAGCTGGCTTTGTTTTTCTCTCCTCTGAGGCTTCGATCCATTTTAAGTTGTTTGGTGGAACAATAGGAGTCCATCCTTTAAAGTCTCTTTCTCCCTCATCTGCTTGCACAAGGCGCTATTACCCAGATGAAATGCATGTGTGGTAACACACAGTGAAATGCTGTGTGCGCACGCATGTGTGTGTGAACTTCAGTGCGGTACTTTTCTGGAGGCCATGCCAGTTAGTAACATGTAGGTTTCAACTGATCAATACAATTTGTTATTAAGGTTCTTTTGATTTGTAAGCCCCATTTCCACAACATGGACAGTGGCCTAAGGGTTGCCTGGCTTTGTGGCTAAAATGCAAATTTCATCGTGTGTAGGCAGTTGTCATGAAAAAAGTCTCTGTATACCTAGTGAGTCTGATGCATTTCAGCAGGCAACGAAAGAGCCGGGCCAAGGGTTGAATCCCTTTAGGCAGTAGGGTGGTGTGCAGAGAGGGACTGCTTTGGAGGCCCCAGCACAGTTTGTGTTCTAGATATACCCAGGAGCAGAGGGAAGATGCCGGCTGCCCAGTCAGTCGTAGAAGCATTGTGGGCAGATCAGTGAAGTCTAGAAGACAAAAAAATAACTACTTCTCGTACTGTATTGACATATTTCCCCCTAGCTTCTTTGAAAAGGTATTCATTCTTAAAGACACAACTCTGTAAACAGCTCTTCCCACGGTAAGTTAACTTGTTTCTTCCTTTCTCTCCCTAAACACCATCCATACTGCTGAGGTAGCTGTTTTCTCTTCGCATTGTAGTTAGTTGTATATACCACTGTCTCCTTCATTGGATTATAATCTCCTTGGATATCATGTTTTATTCGTGTTTGAAATTCTTGTATTGAGTCTGGGACAGTTCTTGGATTCATTTGTTTGATGAGGGCTCAGTTACATTTTCCAAAAAGGAAAGTAGTTGAAGGAGGGAAGATAGATCAGGAAGGAAAAAGGCAACTTATTCAAGGTTGCTCCCTAGCTGGGAGTGGAACAGAGGCATACCCCAGGTCTTCTGGCTCTTTTCACTTCACCATGCTGCCAAGAAATATGCGAAACCATAGTATACTGAGGAGCTTTTCGGGGAGTACAGTCTTCTTAATCATTTGGCCTGTAGAATATTTTATGACAAGTCACTTTACTTGTGAAAGACTGAGAACGACCTTATTAATGGTGAAAGTGGAGTTCATTTGTTTTTTTCTGTGTAATTTTGTCTGCCAAAGGGCATGGAGGTTATATATTTGCCCATTGTATTTTTTTTAAGCTGTTCTTCGTAGAGCCACTCCATCAAAATCCCCATCTACTTAGCTAGTGTCTCTAGGACAAGGCCTACACGTTATCCAATTCCTCCTTTTCTCTTCCTTCAGAAATGGGCCAGCCTGGAGTCTACTCCCTGAGGGTCCTGCCCTCTGCCGATGAACTCTCCATGCCCTTCTTGTTCCACAGATGTGTTTATATATAGTCAGTTCTCAAGACTGCTGCCCTCTGAGTGTTGTGGGCTTGGATGGGGCTGCTCAGGCTCCAGAATAATTCTGGAATCTTATGAGTACAATTTTTAGGCACATTAATTTCCATCAGAGAGACTCTGGGCCATCAGTGGTTGGAGTCCAGTCACTTCGACAGACTAAATTGAAGGGTGGAGTGGTTCTGTGAGCTTATAATAGAATCGTAGAACTAGAAGGTAGCTTAGAAGTTGTCTGTCTGGCCTTTCTTTTCACAGATGTAGAAACTGAGACCCAGAGGTAAAAGTCACACAGCATGGGGCAGGGCCAGGCCTTAAATCAGGCTTTCTGACTGCTAGCTCATTGCTTTCTCTACTACACATATCAAAGAGAACTTCTCATTCCTTTGTTTCTGTCTTAGTTCATGATGGGGCCCCCGAACATCTCACTTCTGTAAGGAAAGAAATTCACCCCCAATTTAAAAAAAAGACAACGTATAAATGTAAATATTCATTTTATAAATATGCATATCAATTAAATATACATTTATTTTAAATACATGTGTTAATTGTGATCTGATGTAACATGTATAATTAAATCCACAGAAAGTGATGATTTGCATATAATCAAGCTTGTATATTAATCAGTTGTCAATCTTGAATGCCATTTTTCTTCAGACGGCACCTTCCATGCAGCCATATCAGAGCCAGAGATTTGAAGCAAGTGTTCAACCTACATAGTTGAAAGTGTGCTTCTGTGCTGCTCTGGGCTGACTTACTGTACCTCATTGGCCCCTTGGGATCCCATTTTCAGTTCTTCAGGGCGCTCTGAATAATCCTGCTTTTCTCTCAGACTTCGCTTCTAGGAGTCAGACCTTCTGAAAGAGGAGAGAAGTTTCTCTTTGTCTGGAGGCGGGTCTCTGAAGTTTCTCACTCTGTTCTGAACGAGTTTCTAGACAGCGGAGGTTGTTTACTGGGTTACAAATGCCCCACAGAGGGACATCAGTTGTTGTGGAGAGTACAGAAGAGAACCAGTTAATGTTTCAACTGGAAAGAAATGTAATAAAATTATTTAACCCACATCCCTCACTTAACAGATAAGGAAACCAAGGCCTAGAGATATTAAGTGTCTTCCATAGGAATCCTACCCAACCTTGAAGACCTTTGAATGTCTAGCCTCCTCATGAAGTCTTGGGCATCATTCTCCCCTGGACCTACTCCTCCCTTACCTGCAGTGCTTATCAAAGTACTGCCTAAGTGGAAGGGTTTGTCTGAGTATAGCTTGTTCCCTGCAGTGGATTGTTTTCTAATTCTTCTGTAACTACCAGAGTGCCTGGCATACAGTAGGTACTCAATATATATAGGAATGAAGAGGTTGTCGATTGGGAGGTTGTGAATTCATTTTGAAAATATATGGAAATGTCTCTTCTTTATGGATATCATGGTTTAAAGCACCTAAGTGCACTTGTCTCTCAGAAAACCAGAGAATCGTTTCTTGGGAGGGCAGAGGGGACAAAGAGTAGACCTGTAGCTTTATCGCTAGCCTATATTCTTTCCTCGTGCTGAGCCTGGTTCCAAAGGTAATTAATCAACAAGGACATTTTCTTTGTCCCCTTGTCCTTTGGTATGTGGTATGAAAAATGTTATTTCAGCTACAGGAATTGTGTTCACTTAGCATTCTCTCTGCATTTGGTCCCTGATATTGTTGTAAGATAACAGGAAAAGGTTTTTCATTTGATTTCTTGATTAATTAAACTCAGACAATGTCCCACTTTTACATTATTCTAGTGAAAATATCCCACTTCCCCATGACCCTCTCTACTCTTGCATGAAACAGTTTTCATTAAGGAGCATTCTTTTTTTTTTTTTTTTTTTTTTTTTTGCGGTATGCGGGCCTCTCACTGCTGTGGCCTCTCCAGTTGCGGAGCACAGGCTCCGGACGCGCAGGCTCAGCGCGGGCCCTAGCCGCTCTGCGGCATGTGGGATCTTCCCAGACCGGGGCACAAACCCGTGTCCTCTGCATCGGCAGGCGGACTCTCAACCACTGCGCCACCAGGGAAGCCCAGGAGCATTCATTTTTTTAAAGTATAGTTTAAAGTGAAGAACAACATCTTATAAAACAACTCAGAGGATGATTTTAATCCTTTAAAGCAACACTGTATGTATCTGGACATCACTCCTTTTTGCTGTATAGAAAATCAATAGGAGAAATGTGTTGAAATATTGGCAACATGCAGGGTACTAAACTAGGCAATATGATAGATCAGACATGGGTTCTACCCTCAAGATCGTGTAGTCTACTGAGAAAACTGAAACTGAAAAATTTGTATTTATTCTTTTATTCAACACATCTTTATTGACACCTACTATGAGGGATACGGTAGTGAATCAGCCTCATGGGGCCCTGCCCTCATGTTGAATACTTTGTAGTGGGTTATAAACATGAAGCTGGGACCACAGGTCAAGATGGCAGAATGAGTTCATGTTGAGGCCCATCCTCATAAGGTCAAGATAGCAGAATAGGTTCATGTTGTGGCCCATCCTCATAATGATGATGTGTATACACTTAACCATTATATGTAAGCTATAAAAGACAAAAGCAAAAAAATGCAACTAATCTCAAAACAAGACAAACAATCTGTGGGTCAGAGAGAGAACAGCTGCCTAAAGTGATGTGTAGGGTTGAATGAAACCCATGCCTGTTGGGCTTTAGGCTGAGAAGCAAGTAGTGGTGGCTGAGAGTTTGACTCCAGCCAGGACTAAAAGTGTTCAGGGGAAGGGTGGGGGATTGGATCCAGGCTTACTGCTGGAAGCCAAAAGCAAGAGTGTGGTTTCATCTACTCAAACACTGACTTGTGAAAGAAGGCTAAAAAAATGCTGCCAGCTACTGCTAGGACTACAGCTTTAAAGAATCTACAAACCTAGGACTTAGAGTCTTGAGATCCTGAACTAAACCAAATTCCTTTTTGCCTGATATTTTTGCTTTAATGCCCCTAAATCACCAAGGGGTAGGAATCTCAAACTGCTTTTGCCAAACCAGGTTCTGAACTGTGGCTGTAGGAGATGAGAGGCAGATAACTCAGAGAGTGATGAACTCAGAGGAGTGGAGTGAGGACAGAGCAATTATGAACATCCTCTCACTTAAAAACCTCAAAAGCTAAATTTCAAGTCAAACCAAGAAACTAAAGGCCAGGGAAGATAGCCAACAAACCAACCATCAGAAAATTAATTTATTCAAATAAAATTAATTTTATGTTATAGCCAGAATAGCTCTTTAAATAAATAATTTTAGCAAGGTTATACTAATTAGGGATGAAATAATAGCCATAAAAAATGCGATTTTACATAAGAATAGGCAGAAAGAAAATAAGAAAGGTTGAATGTGAAAAAGAATCGATTTCAAAATTAGAAGTAAAACTGTTATCATCAGAGTAAGACACTCAGTAGATGAGATAAACTCTAGATAACACAAGTGATGAGGTAATTACCATATTGGAATTCAATACAGAGATGGTCACCCAGAATGCAGGAAAGAGAAATAAAAAATTAAGAATATTAAAACAAAGCAGAAAAGAGACATGAAGGATGGATTGAGAAGCTTAACATACATCTAATCTGATTACTAGAAGAAGAGGAAAGAAAGGTAAATAAGCAATATTTCAAGAGATAGTAGCTGATAATTTTCAGTACTGAATAAAGGCCAGAGTAATCAGATCAAAATATACTCCAAGAACAGAGGTACATAAATAAATATAAACCCATGTCTAGGCACAATCCTCTTCAGTCTGCAGAACATCAAGGATTTAAAGAAAATTTTAGAAACTACAAGGAAGAGAAGAAATATTAAATTTGAAGGAAGGATTATCAGACTAAAGGGACATTTCTTATCAGGAAAATTAGGCGCCCGAGGACACTTACTATATTCAAAGTGCTCAAGGAAGATATCTGTCCATCTGTAATTTATATAAGCTAAAATATCATTCAAAGTGAAAATAAAACAAGGACTTTTTCAGACATACCAAGGCTAAGAAAATTTGATACTCACAGAACTTTTAAAGGTTGCGCTTTAGCAAGACAAGAAGTGCACCAGAGGAAAGACATAGGATAAAAGAAACATTGATTAATATAGAAATTGGTAAAATATATTGGTAAATTTACTTAACTGTTGACTAAAACAAAATCTTCATTTTGTGTGTGTGTATGTTTAAAACACGTCAAAGTAGAACACTGGACAACAAATATGGGGGTGGTTCCAATAGACAGTTCAGCCAGCTAAGGTCTCTGTGTTTGGGAAGGAGATAGAAATTTGTCAGAATATTTTATAGTTATACATGAGCTTGGAATAAAAACCAAATGAAACAAAACTAATATTCAGTTTTAAGAAACCTAAAGTCATACAAAGATGTTAAAAATAGAGAGATGGGAAAAAGTGTATAGGCAAATACTAACCCAAAGAAATCTTATCTAGAAATATTAATAACAAAGTAGAATTTAAGAGAGAAACATGAAATAGGTGTAATCATGAACACTGCATAATACTAAAAGGAGCAATCCACCAAGAAGTTGTAATGAATATGACTTTGTATTACCTAACAGTATAATCTCAGAATATACGAAGAAAAAGTTGACAGAACTATGAAATAAACTTGATAAATCTGCCCTTTTTGTAGGAAATCCTACACATTTTTATCATACATTTATCTATTGAGTATACAATATTAACGTGAATATAGAAAGAAACTCCCTCTTTATGCCCAACAGAGAATATACATTATTTTCAAGTACACATGAAGCATGTACAAAAATTGATTTCTAAGGAACCTTTCAACAAATTTCAAGGAATTAATATGATGTAGATCATGTTCTCTGACTTAATGAAATTAAATCAGAAATTATATAAATATAGTTAACATAGCAACAATTAATCTCCCTCTTAATAACTCATGTTTTGAAGAAGAAATTATAATGGCAGTAATAATATATATGAGGGACAAGGAAATTACTACATGTTACATTTGTGGGCCACAGCAATATTTGTATATAGAGATAAAGTTAGAGCTTTCAATATACTAGCCACCAAGGAGTATTGAAAATATGTGAGATAAGTGCTCAACTCTAAAAGCTCAATTAAGAATAAGAGTAAACTTAAAGAATGTAGAGTCAGAGATATAGTAGAGATAAGAGTAAATTTATGAAATTGGAATAAAAGAGAACATTATTTAGAGGGAGGGCTCAGGCTCAATGGTACCTACAAACCTTTGTCAAGCCTCTGCAAAAAAAAAAAAAAAAAAGATAAAAATTAAAAGAATTATTACTGTAGATGTAGCAGATTTAAAGTAAGAGGGTACTGTGTAGAACTTATGGTAGTGAATTATAGACGTAGAAAAATGGATAAGTTTTTAGAAACGTGTAAATGAAAAGAATAAACCGGATAGATCAATAACTATCACAAGTATCTCTTCTTAACTGGTACAAGGCCCAGGTAGTGTCAGAGGTGAATTTTAGCATACCTCTAAGGACGGGATGATCTTTACCTTATATCAGGGGTCCCCAACCCCTGGGCCATGGACCGGTACTGGTCCACACAGCAGGACCTCACAGTAGTGTGGAACTGGGTCACGCTGCAGGAGGTGAGCGGCGGGTGAGCGAGTGAAGTTTCATTTGTATTTACAGCCGCTCCCCATCACTCGCATTACTGCCTGAGCTCTGCCTCCTGTCAGATCATCAGCGGCATTAGATTCTCATAGGAGTGCGAACCCTACTGTGAAGTGCACAGGCGAGGGATCTAGGTTGCGCGCTCCTTATGAGACTCTAATGTCTGATCTGAGGTGCAGGTGAGGCGATGATGCTAGCGCTGGGGAGCAGCTGCAGATATAGATTATCATTAGCGGAGAGGTTTGACTGCACAGAGACCATAATAAATCAATTGCTTGCAGACTTATATCAAAACCCTATCAGTGAGTGGCAAGTGACAAATAAGCTGCATTTGGTGGCAGGCTTTATAGTGGCAAGTGAGTTGATGTACTTCAATTGTATGGCTGCATGGTGGCAGGCTTTAAGTCAGAATCTGACACTTACTTTAGTCTTCATGCGGCCCGCCCATTATTTTATTTACCACTTCTGTCCGTGCCTCTTTCCCTCACTGCGCACTTGTCTCAGTCATAGTTTTGGTAAGCCTGTGAGCTAACCCTAGCCAAAATGAGTAAAAAAGAAACATCACTGGAGAGCTTCTTTGAAAAGGGGGAAAGACTCAACGATGAGACAGCAGAAGACTCTAAGACTGCCAACCAAAAGAAAGCTGCATTTAAAAGAAAATATTACACCACAGCTGCAGCACTATTCAAGTCTTTGAATGACTACATATCAGGAAAACTGAATTCGTCATTTTGTGTCGGTATATGCACGGACGGAGTGGCTGCCATGACTGGACAGCTTTCTGGTTTCACTACACGGGTCAAAGAGGTCGCTTCTGAATGTGAGCCTATGCACTGTGTCATCCATAGAGAAATGCTGGCTAGCTGAAAAGTGTCACCTGAACTTAACAATGTTTTGCAGGATGTGATTAAAATTATCAACCACATTAAAGTACATGCCCTTAACCCACGTCTGTTCATGCAGCTCTGTGAGGAGATGGACGCAGAGCACACGTCTTCTCTCATACACAGAAGTGAGATGGCTTCTAAAGGTAGATCGCTGGCCAGAGTTTTTGAGTTATGAGAGCAGCTCCAGAGATTTTAGAAAAAGAGTCACCACTGGCAGCACATTTCAGTGACACAGAATGGGTCGCAAAACTTGCTTACTTGTGTGACATATTCAACCTGCTCAACGAACTCAATCTGTCACTTCAGGGGAGAACGACAGCTGTGTTCAAGTTGGCAGATAAAGTGACTGCATTCAAAGCCAAACTGGATTTATGGGGGCGATGAGTGAACATTGGGATTTTTGACATGTTTCAAACATTAGCAGAGATTTTGAAAGAGACTGAGCCAGGGCCTTCTTTCTCCCAGCTGGTGCATGATCACCTATCTCAGCTTTCAAAAGAGTTTGAGCATTACTTCCCAACCACAAAAGACCCCCGAACTGGGAAGGAATGGATCCGCCACCCATTTGTGAATAAACCAGGTGAATCGACTTTGTCCATGCTAGAAGTGGATCAACTGCTTGAGATCACAAATGACCGTAGCCTTAAAAGTATGTCTGAGACAACTTCAAATCTCCATACGTTCTGGATTAAATTCAAGGAGGAATAGCCTGAGATTGCCACAAAAGCACTGAAAAGCCTGCTTCCATTTCCAGCATCCTATCTTTGTGAAGCAGGGTTTTCTGCAGTGACAGCAACCAAAATGAGATTACGGAGTAGACTGGACATAAGCAACACACTTTGGGTGTCACTGTCTCCCATCACCCCCAGATGGGACCGTCTAGTTGCAGGAAAATAAGCTCAGGGCTCCCACTGACTCTGCATTATGGTGAGTTGTATAATTGTTATATATTACAATGTAATAACAATAGAAATAAGGTACACAAGAAATGTAATGCACTTGAATCATCCCAAAACCATCCTCCCCACCCCCAGTCCATGGAAAAATTGTCTTCCATGAAAGCAGTCCTTGGTGCCAAAAAGGTTGGGGACTGCTGCCTTATATGAATATTTCAGAGTATAGTAAAAGAGGAAATGCTACTGAATGCATTTGGAACTCATTGTTAGCCAAAAAGAACAAGGGCATAATATAAAGGCTATCTTTAAACACTCACAATAAACTTAATATCAATGGTAAAACTTTAGAAATGTCTCCATCAAAGTTGTGAACAATGATGTCCACTTTCTGTTCTGTTAACCTTGTGTTGGAGTCATAGCCAATGCAATAAAACAAGAAAAAAACTAAGAACTGAAAAGGAAGAAATAAAACTATGTAATTGCTAGGCATGTAATTGTCTATATTGAAAATTCAAGACAATATACAAATAATTTTTAGAAATAATAAGAGGGTTAAAGTTGTTGAATCACAGATCAATACACAAAATCAAAAGTGTTCCTAAATTCCATCCTTTCCTGAGCTTTCATAGAGCTAAGATACTATGGTTTCTTTTAAAGGTATGGTAGAAGGAATGTAAGTGCCGTAAACTTAGAAAAAGTACTAGAAGAGACAGTGCTGGGGTAAAGGGCGAAAGTCAAGCTGTCAGAAGAAGTCATCTATTGTAGAGGTCATCAAACAGTACCAATTACAAAGTGTAATAGGAAAAAGCTCCCAGTTACAAAAGCAACAACATCAGTGAGTTAGGAATAAATATAAGTATATAGGAATAAACGAAAAATGACTTTTATGAAGAACTTTACCACACACTATTTAAGGACATAAAAGACTTGAGTAAATATAGAATTATACCATGTTCCAGGGTGGGAAGATTTAATAAAGATCTTAACTTATTCCAAATCTGTAAATTCAAAGCTGTTGTAATAAAAATTCTGTCAGGATTTTTGATGGAACTTGACAGTGTGATCCTACATCTGTCGAAGATGATTTAAGAAGAAGAATAAAGTAGAGAGACGTGGCCTATCACATATCAAGAATTATTATAAGCTGCAGTAATAAGTCAGTGTGGTATTGGCATAGGGACAAACAGACCAATGGAATAGAATAGAGAACTCAGAACAGATTGACACATATATAGCTACTTGACATTTGACAGAAGTCATATGTCAAATCATTGGGGAAACATTCAGATAATGATACCTAGGGCAAGTGGTTACCCATATTGTAAAATGTAAAATTAAATCTTTTATTCTGTACACAAAAAAAGTGAAAATTTCTCAAAACTTTTAAAAGGAAATATTTGACAATATTTTTGTGGCCTTGGGGTTTGGAAGTATCTCTTAAGGTGGACACAAAA
Source organism: Tursiops truncatus (assembly GCF_011762595.2). NCBI lineage: Eukaryota > Metazoa > Chordata > Mammalia > Artiodactyla > Delphinidae > Tursiops > Tursiops truncatus. The sequence goes on along the minus strand of NC_047047.1, from coordinate 33,938,377 downwards.
AGCACAATTTGACACATATATAACATAGATATTATATGTGCACATACACACATGCATACATGTTTATACATATGGGTGCATGTGTCTGTACTTCTGAACAACAGGGAATGAATTGAAAAGGTAAGCTGCAGACTGGAAGAAGATATTTGCAATGCATAAAGTTGATGAAGAATTTTCATCCTTTGAAACAAAGAGAGGCAGAAGACCATGACACCCTGAATCAGATTCCTGGGTGTGAATCTTGGCTCCATCACTTATTAATTGTGTGTGACCTTATGCAAGTTATTCAACCTCTTTTGACTTCAATTTTTTCATTCTTAAAGATAATGATCTTCCCTACCTGACAGGTTGTGGGGTTGTTGCAAGGATTAAATCATTTACTATGTGTAAAGCCCTAAGAATAATGGCTTACATTTAGTAAACACCCCCCAAATGTTAATTATTATTACTAATATCATTCAAAATATATAAAATTACTCTAAATCAGTGAGACTAACAATACAATAGAAAAGTAAGCAATGGATATGAATTAATGATAGAGGAATTCTGTATGGCAAATAAGTATATAAAAAGTACTCAGGCTTCCCTGGTGGCGCAATGGTTGAGAGTCCGCCTGCCAATGCAGGGGACACGGGTTCGTGCCCCGGTCCGGGAAGATCCCACATGCCGCGGAGCGGCTGGGCCCGTGAGCCATGGCCGCTGGGCCTGCGCGTCCGGAGCCTGTGGTCCGCAATGGGAGAGGCCACAGCAGTGAGAGGCCCGCGTACCACAAAAAAAAAAAAAAAAAAAAAAAAAAAGTACTCAGTGTCCCTGGTAATTTGGAAAATGCAAACTAAAACAACAGTCAGGTATAAGTTTTTACCCATCAGGTTGACAAAAGTCCAGAAGTCTGACATTGCAAGCATGTGGAACCATGTGAACTCTTATGCACTGTTGGTGTGAGTGTAATTTTCAAAATTGGCATCACCAATAATAGAGAGCAATTTGGTGATATTTAGTAAGTAAGTCTGAAAATACACATACTTTACAGTTCAGAGCTTCTGTTGCTAAGAATGCACTACAGGGAAGCTCTTGCAAGTGTGTACAAGGACATGTGTTTAAGAACACTTGCTGAAGTCTTGCATGTAACAGTTAAGAACTGGAAACAACTTAAATATTCACTAAGAGGGGAAAGGATAAATAAATTGTGTATTCATATAAAAAATGAAATACAAAATTCTTCACTAAAATATAAAGTATTAGTACATTTATCTCATGATAAATCTCAAAACTTAAAGATGCGTTTAAAAGAAAGCAAGCTAAAGATAACATACAGTTTAGATACTATTTGTATAAAAATTTTAAACATGCAAAACAATATTATACATTATTTATGGATACATTCATAAGTAGTAAAAGGAAGAAAAACTTATGAGAATGATAAACACCAAATTCAAGAAATTGGTTTTCTCTGAGGAGAAAAAAGGAATGCAAAAAAAGGAATGCATTAGGATATGGGTACACAGGCAGTTTGAAGTGTATCTATAATTTTTTATTTCTTTGTAATGAAATGAAAAAGTCTGAAACAAATATGGAAAAGTGTAAACATTTGTTCAAGTTGAGGGGTGAGAGCTGTGCCTTCTTTTTCTCCTGTGTGTTTGAAATATTTTGTAAACTGAAGAAAAAAGAAAATTGAGATTCACACAAATATGTATGTATACATGCACATTTATTTTTTAAAGATCCTTCTATTTTAAAATTTATGGCATACTAACTAAAGTGTAAATGACACAGGTATGTTAGAGTTTGGCTCTCTACACTAAATTATGTTCAGCTCATATGTAACTTTATATGACATAGTATAAATCTAACAACTAAGCTATTTAAGCATTTTTCCTTACTTTGAGTCATTAATTCTTTAAACATAATTAGTGGAACTTACTACTCAGGTTGATCATAAACTGAAAGAAAATATATTTATATTTCAGTGAAACTGAGCCATATACCCTTTCATTGTCTCTCAAGGCGATAACTTGCACAAAAGATTATAAACTTGCACTCAGTATTTAGTATTTGCAAGTTGACATATGGGAAAAGAATTATGAAGGGAGCTGGGGTAAGAGGGAAGGGACTCAGGGAACCCAGGAAGGAAAGGGTAATGGCCCTGTGCAGTGACAAGAACACTGTTGGTGTCAGAAGGTGCTAGGTCTGGTCCCATCTCGCTCTTCCCACTGTGTCCCATTTATAAATGGGAGTATGGAATGTGGTCTCCATAGTCCCTCGAAGCTCTTAAATTCCGTGATTTCACTAACACAACACGAGCTCTTTTCCTGTGCCATTTCAAAAGGAGACATAATTTGGTACAATTATATGCCCACCTCTACATGCTGACCTCTATCTAGTACTGTGTTGAATATTCAGTGTATTTACCTTTCTACTCAAGACTTTTCTCATTTCAATCTGCTATTCAATGTGTGCTCAATCCAGGAAATGTATGATTCATTAAACTAAATGCATATATGACTTGTCCTTGGGTGACCTTGGTGTTCTCATAACCCTCCATTTTCCCGTGGGGTGGATGAGCATTGGTGTGACCTTAAAAAAATGGCTACCGAGTGCACCTGCACTAGCTCTCTAACTAGGTTCTTAGTGAGTGAGGATGTAAATTATGTGCATTTTTGAGAACTTAGTTCTATAAATAGACCCCAACCTATCTTACAACCGAAGATATTTTAGGATAAATGAAATACATCTCTGAAGTTGTTAAAGAGGCTCCCCTTTTATAATAAAACTAAAAATAAAACCCGTCTAACCTCATATTAGGATTACATTAGAAATGGGATGACATGCCTAAAATTATATGTATCTATAAAAAGATATATTGGTGATGGTGATGATGACCCTTTTGTTCTGAGCTATTAGAACTGAGTAGAATATAAAGTAATTAAAATAACAGAATTCTGGGAAATAGTGGAATGAGAAATTAAAAGCTGTGATACAGTTTTATATTCTTGTGGCAATCTATTGATCGTAATTAGCGCATAAGCTAAATCAGAATGAATGGGTAGGTTCTAAAGTACAGGCGTAATATTGTAGGTTATGGATGATGTCTTTTTCTTGTTTGTTTAATGGATCTATGATTGGTTCTCAAATGCTGTTCAACTGGTAATGGAAATGGGTTTCCCTTAAAAGCCCTTCTTCTAGGCTTTCATAGCACCAGGACGTTACAGTTTTCTTCAAGCACAATGTAGACACAATGTACGTGCTGTCAACTTAAACAGGTACTAGAAGAGACAGCTCCAAGGTGAAGGGGAGAGGTCAAACAATCAGAAGTGGCCATCTATTGCCAAGATCATCAAACAGGCCTGCCATCAATGGACTCAGAATGTTAGAAATTAATCAGCTCGACTCTCCGTGTTTAGCTAGGCTGATTATATATGCCCTGGAATGTGACCATGCAGTGACAGGCCCGAGAAACTAAAGTAATAGGAGTGCAATCCCAACAAAGGCTGGGAAGACAGATCAATTTGCAATATTCTTTTCTGCACCCATGCAACAAAGCAGAAACATGAAAGCAGAACATTAAGGGATGCTCCCTATGAACTGGACAAATCAATAAACATCAGTGGTAAAGAAAAAAAGTTTCTCATTCTCTTGAGTACCCCGAGGGCTTTTCCATCTCGAGAAGTGATGAGTAGTGGTGGCCTCTGTCATGTTCCCTTCACCTGCACGGTGTCATCTCCTGCCTGCTCAAGGTGAACACTGCTAAGCATCAGCTGAAGGAGGTTTTGAGGGGGAGCATTTAAGGAAATGACTGCCTCTTGTTAGAGATGTGCTGTGCTAGCTGGAAAGCAGATGTGGCCTCAGGGGGAAACATTGAAGGCAGGATCAAAACAGTAAGATGGTGGGTTCCCCTCTTCCCCAAACATTCTGAAAGTACCAGGTGTGTTTTCTCCTGTCAGGGTTGAAGGCTACAGGAGTGCTTTTTCCTGTCATAGTTGAAGGCTACATAATACTGAGGGTCCTCTTTATCTTCTTGGACTTGAGTCGGCGACGGAGAGCTGGAAAAATAGCAGACAAAGGATATGCAGGAAGTGACTTAGAGATAGAAGAATATGCTTAAGTGTAACACAGGCTATTAACGGCATGATCCCAGTCTTGGCTTCATACAACAGAGACCCAGATTTCAGTGTGAGCATGTGCAAGTGTGTGCATGCATGTGTGCAGGTGTGTATGCGTGTGTGTGTATGCATGCGTGTGTGTGTATGCATGCGTGTGTGTGTGTGTATGTGTGTGTGGATGAGAAGAAATAGGACAAGCAAGAAAGGGACTGTCAGGGTAAGCACTTTCTGAAACTTATGAGGCTGTCAGACCAATTCTTTTCTCTTCTAAATCATTTTCCGTAAAACAAGGAGATGATTATCTGACTGCTAGAGGAAAGCAGGGGTATTATATTTCATTTGGGGGGAAATGTAGATTTATGGCAGATGGAATTTTTTTTCTTTAAAACCAACAACCCAACAATGGCAGAGTTCATAGAGTGAGTTAAAGTGCTTGCTTATGTTTTGTGTTTTAAACTGATGAGATTTACACACATCTGTAGTGGTTTCAGGGGCTGTGCCATTGGAGGGACTCTTGTTTAAGGAGTTCAAGGAAGGAGAAAGAAACCGTCCTGTACCCGTTTAACAAAGGCAGAGCTTTTCCAACATTTGCCCAAGGTATTCTGCAATTGGAGACATGTGCTCACTGGGAAAATGATTAAAATGGATTTTGCAAAGGAAGAGGAGGTTCATTCATTGACTAGTAGTAAACAGGGCATCTATTCAGTGTAAGATAGTGTGCCAAGCACTCAGGATGAAACAGTGAAATGGCAGGTCCTGCCTGCAGGAAACTCACAGTCAGTGGTGAAGGTGGGTAAGTCACTGCATTGTAAGGCAGCATTTCCCAATGGAGGCACATGCCAGGTGCCATGGGAGCCCAGAGAGGGAAGGGCTAAGCTCTTCTGGGTGGTCAGGGGAGGGAGCCTAGAAGACAGAATCACCAGGGCAGTTGGGGAGGTTCTGGAGCATGGGAAGAGCAGGGATGCTTGGCAGAGTCGTGTGCACTTGAGGATCTGTGAGCGGCTTGGATAGACCCAGCCGTGGGTGTATGTTGACGAGGAGTGGAGTGTAGAGAGTGGGTGAGGCCTGCATCAAGGGAGGGCAGAGTCCAGTTTTGGACAGTTTAAATTTTGATAGAGGTGGAAGTGTGCCACGATTACTCTGGTTGGGGAAATGAAGCTTTCTGACTAAAAGAGATGGCATCCACCCCTCATCGTTTTTAACTAGATGTAAAAAAAAAAGTACCTTTTAATAAAACTTCCATCCATAAGATGAGAATCATAAAAATGTGACATCTTCTCCGAGTTAATATTCCCTGTTCCCTAAACAGTTCATCGTATTGAAATGGAGACGTTTTAGACCTCTCATTGTCTTGGTCTGTCCTGTGTGGAACTAACCTGATTTATCAGAGTTCTGCTCAAGGCTGCCATAGAGAGCTAGAGCATTGCCAGAGCGTGGGCTGATTGTCAGGGAGTGCAGGGAACAGATTCATCCCAAGCTCTTTATTAGCACACTCTGGATTACTCCTGCTAACAGCCTGTTGCACTGTTTGCTGATCTTAAACCTTCAGGAAAGAAAACTTCCAGGCCTTTTTCATGTCAGTGACGGGAGGTCAGCTCTCCGTCTTTTTATACAACTGATGTTTTGAGGCCCAATAAGAGCTTAATCCTTAATAAGTCTTAAAAAATGATTTTTTTCCTTTGTGAATCCTTATGTGTCCACCCAAAATATAAGCCATGTGGCACTTTAAAGGGTTTTAAAATTAAAATATTTTTATTTTAACAAAATTGGAAATAAAAAAGTAAAAAAAAACCCACATGATTTTCCTAACATACTATCATAATGTTATTAGTTTTTCTTAGTTCATATGCAGAAAAAAAACTATATGGCTTTGTCATCATGAAACAGACAAGTACGGTGTTGGTGGTATAGTGATGAGCATAGCTGCCTTCCATAAAACAAAGTTTTGAGGTCTGCTTTTAAAATAACACTTCCTAAGTATTTTTCAGATTGCTATAATCTTCAAAATGAAAATGTGAAACAGTTGCATAGTATACTATCTTGTGGTTATGCCATAATATACTATACATTATTCTTTTGTTGGACAATCAGGCCTTTTCCTTATTTAACCATTATAAAAATACTGCAACAATGATATTTTTGCATATTTTAAATGTTCTTCTTTTGAATTATTTTCACAGGGTAAATTCCTAGTATGAATTATAGGGGTCAAATTACTAGGCCAAAGATAAGCTGCATTTTTATGGTTGTTGAAATACAGTGCCCTCTAAAACCCAGTGCCACTTCTACCAGAAATGTGACAAACCATCTAGGTCTTCAGCTTCACTTGTGATGGCAGAGCTAAGACTAGTTACTCGTTACTGAATCAACCATTACAGATTCATCTCAATGTAATGTCATTCTGCCTTCATTTCCCCACGTCAGAGAGCATTTGTGGGCTATATAAAGGCAGGGATCTTGCCCACTGCCATATCATACTTCAGCTTCTAATGCACAGTGAAGGCTCAATAAACATGTGTTCAATGAATAAAATGCCTTATGAATCCTATAACATTTTTCTGACATACCATTCATTAACCCCATTAAATAATAAATGGTTGATGAGTAATGATTCATTGTTGGTGAACCTTTTAGACCCCCAGTATTCACCAGTTTCTTAAGGACTCTCTTACCATCATTTGGTAATGGGTTTTATTTTTTAATTGCAACGCATTATAAATGAAATTATTGATTTACAAACAAAGTTTACCTCAATTGGAAACAAAAAAAGCAATTTCTAATTTTTTATATTCTATTTTATATATAGATTGCAGCATAACCTTTTTTTTTTTTTTTTTTTTTTTTGCGGTACACGGGCCTCTCACTGCTGTGGCCTCTCCCGTTGCGGAACACAGGCTCCGGACGCGCAGGCTCAGCGGCCATGGCTCACGGGCCCAGCCGCTCCGCGGCATGTGGGATCCTACCAGACCGGGGCACGAACCCGTGTCCCCTGCATCGGCAGGCGGACTCTCAACCACTGCGCCACCAGGGAAGCCCCAGCATAACCTTTTTTTAAGAACATAACTATATGATTTGTATGTTTTTAGCAGTTCTGCACAATATTTTTCTACATGCATTATACATTTATCCATTTAGTCAGTAAATGTTTACTGAGGAAAACATTGTGTACCAGATACTTGGGCAGTTGTTTACGGCAAGACAAACGCATTCTTTGCCCTCATGGAGTACATTGTCTAGTGGGGAAGACAGACATCAAAAAGTAAAAACTGCTGAATTTTTGTAAGTACAGAGGGCTAGAGGACGCTATTACAGGCTGACATTACTATCCTGGGGTGTCATGGAAGGCTTTCTAGAGGAAATAAAATATACTGAATCCTAAAGTATGAATAAGAGTTACCTAGTAGCGAGTGGTAGTAGGGGAGGAGGGCAGTAAGAGGGAAGAGCATGTGCTCGCTGCCGGGCTCCGATGCCAGAGAGAGCACAGTAAAGTGAGCAACTGAAGAGCCAGATGAAGTCAAGTGTGGGCGGGTTATAAAGAGTGATATAGATTGAGGCGATGTGAGGGATTTTGGTTTCTACTGGGAGGGCAGTGGAAAGCACTGAGAGTTTTAAGCAGGGGAGTATGGCCTGATCAGATGGGCCACAAAAAAGGGAGCAGCTTGTCTGATTTGGTTTACACTGAGCATTGGTGGCAGCACACATGATTCCCGTTGTATTGCAAAATGGAGACATGAGTTGAATCCTTTCTGAGTTTATTCTTGCCTTCTTGATATTTTTTCCCTCAAACTTGTCCAAATTTGTCACCAATATAAGGAGACTCTAATCTGGGCTTGCATTTGGACGTCCCGAGCTGGTGATTTCCGTATTCTTCATTCCAGAGAAGCGGGTCCGGCTTTGAAGAGGGAAGCTGTCCTCCTGTAAAGTCAGCCTCTGGACAACATCTGTGGTACTGGCTAATCCAGGCTGTGAACTTCTATGAAGCACCCAGCTCTGTTCTGGGGCCTGGGCCCCTCATACTAACAACATTTAGATAACTTTTGTTAGTTTGTAAATAGATAATTTCATTTACAATGTGTTGTGATTAAAAAATGAAATCCATTACTAAATGATGTTAAGATGGCCAGTCTCCTGTCGGGCCCTGGAAGGAGATTGCAGCTGTAGAATGCAGTAGCAGGGAGGTGTGTCCGAGGTGCAAGATGTGGGCTCATCTCCATTCTCTGATTCTCTGGAGACTTCCCTCACTTGCCCAGGAAAGATTGGTATTTACCATCAGGCCAGACGGCCTGTCTACAGGGATCACTCTAGAAATCAGCTGCTTTGTTGAAATCGTTCTTCAAATTTTCCTCCCTTTTTTTTTTTTTTTAAGATGTATTTGTTCATGTAATTGATTTGAATGACTTGGCTGGCTGCTGCTAGACCTGAGAGTTCCTTGGTACTAGCAGAAGCCAGGTGCTTCACTGTGGGTTGAATAATGACTAGTTACAAACTAGGGAACCTATCTGAGCCTGAGTAATACTTTATACTAACAGTAAGTAAAGCAACAGCTATCCTCCTCACCCTCCACTGTTAGTTGAGTGTTTTTAATGTGCCAGACACTGTGCTAGATGCCTTGCATATATTTTCTGTGTTCTTCACAAGGACCCTACAAGGTAGGTATTCACATTGCTGTCATCTACTGTATCATAGGCTCCCAGCAGGAAACAGATGGCCCACTCAAATTAGGATAATTTGAGAAGAGTTTAATAAAGGGACTATTTACAAAAGTGTGGTTAGGGTGAGGGAAATCCCAAGCATGGTGTGCTTGGGGCTAGTAACAGTAGAGTTCCTTTGTTACAAGTCTAAGACTGAGTAGGAGAGGAGGACCTGGGTGTGGGGCATGGGGAAAGATGTTTGGGGATGCTGTCAACAGGAGTTGGGTCTTTCTTTTAAGGGATAAGGTTGGTCTGCAGCAATCCTGAAACAGCGGTGCAAAGGAGACAAGTATTCCCAGGTCACACTTCACTTTCTCTCCAGTCTTGAAAGAAAGTAGTGAGTGGTATGTGTGCTGCCACCAATGCTCAGTGTAAACCAAATCAGACAAGGCTGCTCCCTTTTTTGTGGCCCATCTGATCAGGCCATACTCCCCTGCTTAAAACTCTCAGTGCTTTCTGCTGCCTTCCCTTTGGAAGCCAGAGGGCCAGGGAGCTTTTTCATGTTTAAATACAGTGCAGGGTAGAGAAGGGTAATGGGGGTGCAATTGGAAACTATCTAGTCCATATACCAAACTCCGTGATGTATGTGGTATTTAGTATTCAGTTCCTTGCTGTCCTTTCCTCCCCTAGTCCTCTCTTCATTATTGGTGATGGGGACTCCAGTATTCAGGTATTTGATCTGTGAACATTGTGGCCTCTCAGTTGTTCTTCCCCTTCACATGCAGAATCTTTTCCTCCTCCCAACTCCTCTGCCCACTCTCTCTGTCATACTCATGACTTTATCACTATCACTACATTGAGACTCCAGGCCAGGGGCACTTCCCCCGTTCACTATCCTTTCTTGTCCTCAGGTCCACTTCCTACCTTTCCCAGCTAGGATTTCCTAGCTGGTTAGGATCATTCCTGCCTCAGGTGTCCCTCTCTGACTCTGTGGTACTCCTGGTATGACCCAGCTCTGATTAACACCATCCAACTGTCTCCTCCGTGTCTGTACTTGAGCAGCTGGAACTTCTTGGAGAAAACATACAATTGGGCCAGCTGATCTCATATTAAAATCAGGACCACGGATCTCAAATGAGCTCTTACCCACATGGGATTCCTACTGCATTTCCCTAGTAAGGAAGTACTTTCTTTCTCACCAAGTTTCTTAACACCTTCCTTCCTTAAATGTCCTGTGCTTTCTCGGTACACTCCTAGTTGAGGGGCTTTCTTTGTACTTTATTAAGAAAAGAAAATCAATTAGCTAAGAATTCTCCATGCTTCCTACCACCTGAATCTGTGCCTATACTCACACCTTCCGTCTTCCCTCTTGTTACAGTGAAATGTTCTGTCCTTATTTAAATCCAACCCATCCACTTATGTTCTAGACCCTATCCCCATCCTTTCTCAAGGACTTTGTGCTGCAGTTTTCTCCTTTGTTTTCTCTCACCATTCCTCTAGACTGGATCATCCCTGTGAGCATCTACACATGCTCTAGTATTTTCTATCTTAAAACATACACTTGAGCTACTTGTACCACATTCATTTCTCTGCGCCTCTCCATAGCAAAACATCTTGATATTGTTGTCTATAGTTTCTCTCTCTACTTCTGTACTTCACATTTTCCGTAATCTACTCCTAATTCTGCCTTTCTACTGAAATTGCTCTGTCAAGATCACCAATGACCTTTATGTTTTTAAATTCTGTGGTCAACATTTTGTCTTCAGCTTATTGGTTCTCTCAGCAGCTTTCAATATTTATTTATTTATTTGGCTGCATTGGGCCTTCATGGTGGCATGTGGGATCTTTTGTTTTGGTGCATGGACTCTTTGTTGTGACATGCGTGCTTCTCTCTAGTTGTGGCACGTGAGCTCCAGAGCGTGTGAGCTCAGTAGTTGTGGCGTGCAGGCTTAGTTGCCCCGCGGCATGTGGGACCCTAGTTCCCTGATCCCTAGTTCCCAGGGATCAAACCTGCAACCCCTGGATTGGAAGGTGGATTCTTAACCATTGGACCACCAGGGAAGTCCCCTCAGCAGCTTCTGATACAACCTTCCACCCTCCTTTTTGAAAGTTTTTCTCATCTTTTCCATAACAGCTGCTTTCTGGTTCTTCATCATCATTTATACAGTGACTGCTCTCAATTTTATGTCTGGCTCAGATCACTCTGCTGAACTTGTGCAGCTGAGCATTGAATAGCACAGGTTTGAACTGCATGGGTCCACTTACATGCGGGTTTTTTTCATTAGTAAACACAGTGGTACTACGTGATCTGTGGTTGGTTGACTCCACCGATGTGGAACCGCAGATACTGAGGAACAGCATGTATGGAGGGCCGACTCTAAGTTATACACAGATTTTTCAGCTGTGCAGAGGATCTGCACCCCTAACCCCACATTGTTCAAGGGTCAACTGTATATTCAACTGCTTCTTAACCTCTCTATTGGATGACTTAGTAGGCATCTGTAGGAGACACTACTGGGAGGTCTCCTAACTCATTTCCTCTTCCTGAACACACCCCTAGACTGTACATTCCAGCCTCCCTTACTGATGGGTGTGGCCGTGTGATAGATTTCTAGTCTGTGGCATGTAAGCAGAAGTGATGTACATCACTTCTAGGTTTGGCCTGTTCAAACCTTCCACATGTGATTGTCCATACTCTTTATCTTTCAAATGGATACGGATGAGCTCAGTGAATTTTAAAGTCAAATGTTGTACATAGATGGGCCATAACAAGGAAGGAACATGAGTCTCTGAGTCACCACTTGCAGGACGGCTGCCTACCAATCAGGAATAACTGATTTGGATTTTAACTGAGCAAGAAATTCAATCTTACTGTATTAAGCCTTTGGATTTTGGGGGGGCCACCATCCATCAGCTTCTCAGCACTATATGAGTGCCTAGCACATATTAAGTGTCATAGATACTTGTTGAATAAATGGATGTTATCCTTGAATCATTTCTTTCTCTCTCTCTCTGTCATCTAATCCATCAGTAAACCCTCTAAGCTCTATTTCATGATAAACTATCTGGTTCTCTCCACCTCTGCTATACCCGTCCTAGTTCAGACGTCTGCCAGCTGTTAACTGGCATTACTGCGGTAGCCTCCTGACTGGACTCTGCTATGTTCTTTCACCCTCCAATCCAATCCTATCATAGCAGCTGGACTGATCTTTTGAAAACATAAATCAAATCTTGCTCTCCTTGTCGAAGCCCCACAGTGGTCTCCCAGTTCTAATGCTGGTCTGCAGGGCCCTCTGTGACCTGGCTGCTGCTTCCCTCTCTGACTACATGTTGTTTCATCTGCTTCCTTGTTCAGAAAGTTCTGGCCATACTGACCTTCTTCCTGTCCATGAACACATCTGGCTTGTTTTCCACTGTAGGGCTTTTCCTCTGACTGTTCCCTCTGCCTGAAATGCTCTTCCTGCTTAACTGATGGCCAGCTCCTTTTTCTCATTCAGATCTCAGCTCCTATGTTCCCTCTTCAGAGTCAACTTCTCCAGCCATCCAACATAAAGAGGCCCCTAGTCACTCTCTGTCCCAGCACCTGATTGGCTTTAAATCATTGCACTTAAAACTAGTTGGCATTTAGATAGTATATTTTATTGTCTTCCCTCTGCCCTCACAAGGGATCTTGCTTACCCTGTTTAATGCTGTATTCCCATCACTAGGAGCAGTATCTACCATTCAGTACCTGCCTAATATGTAGCTCAAAAAAAATGAAGAAATTTTTATTCACTCTTACACAAGTTCAAATACAATCTTGCCTCTTTGATTTATATAAGGATCATACATGACTTGGTTAGCTTGTTGCCAAGATGAATACCAGTGGTTATTATCATTATTAAAACTTTTAATTTTACAAAAGTAATGTTTTAATATTCTCACTGCAGAAAATTTAGAAAACACAAGTAAAAAATAAATAATTAAAAAGTAACTGTAATACAGCATCCCTGAGCTAATCATCATTGATATTTTGGTGTTTTTCTCTTTTTTTTTGCGGTACGCGTGCCTCTCACTGTTGTGGCCTCTCCTGTTGCGGAGCCCAGGCTCCGGACGCGCAGGCTTAGCGGCCATGGCTCACGGGCCCAGCCGCTCCGCGGCATGTGGGATCCTCCCGGACCGGGGCACGAACCCGTGTCCTCTGCATCGGCAGGCGGACTCTCGACCACTGCGCCACCAGGGAAGCCCGTGTTTTTCTTTCTTTCTAATTATTTATACACATATTAAGCAACAGTGGCATCATTCTTCCCCAGTGGAATATTGGACATGTCTTTCCATGTCGTATTAGTCTTGTTCAACAAGCCATCTTCTTAGAGGGCGCTTCAGCCCAGCTTCAAGTTCAGTGGTGGTGGTTTCTTTGGAAAGTTTCTTTGGGTCTGCCAAGTGCATGTGGCCTCTGGTATTGGTATTGCACCTCTGCAGGCACTGGATAATGTCAGTTTATCACTGCCATTGTCCTGGGGTGGTGCTGAAAGTCAGGGAATGCTGTTCTCTCTGTGGTTAATTTTTTTGTTCTTAAAGCTAAAAAGTGAGACCTATTTCAGAACTCTGTGACCCAGCTGGTTCAGTGATGACAGGCTAATGTCTCCCAGAGTGACTGTAGCAGCTTGCAGATTGACAGTAATGAAACCAACCTCCATTACATGTAATAAAAGTGGGAATCTTAATAAAAAGCTAAACAAGAGAGGGGCACAGTTAAGAGCTGCATCCTTCTCGCCTTAGGTCCTGGCAAATTGTCATGTAGTTACTGAAGCCTCAAAAGACAAGACGTTCAGTTGTGGTTCAGTTATTATTTAGTTTTCAAATGCTGTGCATTAAAGGAACAATTACAACTAATTTTTATAAGGCTGCATATCTGTCTATCTATCTATCTATCTAGTACAAGACTGGAAGACCGGAAAAAAGGGCAAATCCAACTTAATGCTCTGCAGGTAGAAAAATATTTTGGCATTTTAATGGTATATCTTACTGGACTGCATGGGGTGATTGGTCCAAAGACATATTTTGATTTTATGTTTGGTTGAAGGATCACTGTTGTTCATTAATAATTAATAATTGGAAATTTGGGTGAATCAAGCTTCTCAGTTCATGTTGTTATATACTCAGACCCCACAGGTAAATCTTACCAAGAGACCTCTTCTGTGGTCCTACAAGGGAATTTTCTACAAGACATGGTTTGGTAGGTTGAATAATGGCCCCAAAGATGTTCACATCCTAATCCCTGGAATCTTTGAGTATGTTACCATGCATGGCAGAAAGGACTTTGCAGGTGTGATTAAATTAAGGAGCTTGCGATGGGAAGATTATGTTGTATTTTCAGGATGAGCCTGATGTAATCACAAAGGTCCTTATGAGAGGGAGGCAGTGAGAGAGAAACAACGTACAGATGGAAGCAGAAGTCTGAGAGGAGAGAAGATGCTGCTGTCTTTGAAGAGGAGGAAGGGGCCATAGGCCAAGGAATGTGGGTTCCTCTAGAAGCTGGAAAGGCAAGGAAACAGATTCTTTGCTAATGCCTGGAGAAGGAATTCTGCATTTCAGACCTCTAGGATTCTAAGCTCAACTTGTATTGTTTTAAGTTACTAAATTTATGGTAATTTGTAATAGCAGCCATAGGAAACTAATACATGTGATCCATTTATAATTCAGGGGAGATTCTAGGTCAGAATGACATGTCAACTCTGATCAATTAGTAAGTGGTGCCTAGGGTTCCGGGTTGCAAATGGTTCTGAGTCTGAGTCTGGGTGGGCTCTGTGAGAATTATTATCATGATCAACTAGCGTTGACTGCTGTGGGTTCAGGATGTGCCATCTTTTGTGAGTGGGAATGTAGCTTGCAGAGCCTCACAACCAGAGGTTCCATGCAGCTTTGAAAGATGAGTTCCACACTGGACACTGACTCAGATTGAGATGGCTAAGGTATATGGGGTATGTTGAACAGCACAGCTGAAGTTTCTTGAAAGGGCAAATTTATTGGCTTTACTCAAATCTTCGGATATTCTAGAGCCCCTGGTTCCACTCACATCTAATGAATCCCCTAAGTTGAAACTTTGGGTCATTTGATGCCTTGTATTCTATTTTACTGTCAATGGAAAAGCAAACTAGGCAAAAGCTATTTTGGGATAAAGTATGAAAAATTGAATCAAGACTTTTAAGGTGACAGAGTAGAGAGACCTTGCGCTCACCTCCTCTCATGGGCACACCAAAATTACAGCTGTTTACAGAACAACTATTGATGAAAAAAACTGGAACATACTAGAAAAGATCTTTTATAACTAAAGATATGAAGAAGGAACTACAATGAGATGGGTAAGAGGGGTGGAGTCGCCGTATATAGTCAAGTCCCACACCCCCAGTGGACAACCCACAAATGGGAGAATAATTATAGTTGCAGAGGCTCTCTCCAAGGAGTGAGAAGTTTGAGCCCCATATCAGGTTCCCCAGCCTGGGGACCCTGCACCAGGAAGAGGAGCCCCCAGAGCATTTGGCCTTGAAGGGCAGCAGGGCTTACTTTTGGGAGACCCAGAGGGCTGTGGGAAATAGAGCATACACTCTTAAGGGTGCACACAAAATCTCACATGCTCTGGGACCCAGGGCAGAAGCAGTAATTTGAAGGGAGTCTGGGTCAGACCCACCTACCGATCTTGGAGAATCTTCTGCAGAGACAGGAGACAACTGAGCTCACCCTGTGGACACAGACACAGATGGCAGCCATTTTGGGGAGCTCCTTCTACCCCATGAATACTGGTGCTGGCAAGTGCCATTTTGGAATCCTCCCTCTAGCTTATTAGCCTCAGGACTTAGCCCCGCCCCTGCCCACCACCCTGCAGGCACCAATACTGGGATGCCTGAAGCCAAGCAAGTAACTGGACGGGAGCACAGCCCAACCCACCATTACACAGGCTGCTTTAAGATGCCCAGAACCAGCAGCTACCCCAACATGGCCCTGCCCACTAGAGGACTTAGGAGGTGGCCCCACATACCAGTGCACAGGCACTGGACCCAGGACCCGCAGGACTCTGTAGACAGAGACTTCGGGACCCAGCTCTGCCCATCAGTGGGCAGGCACCAGCCCTGCACACCAACAAGCCTGCTCTAGCATTGGGACCAGCCTGACCCACCAGTGGGTGGACATTATTCCCAGGACAACCATAGCCCCACAGCCTGCAGACCCACCCACCTACCAGCCAGGCTAGCACCAGCCCTGGGACTGGCTGGGCCCTGGCCCTGACCACCATCAGACCAACACAAACTTTGGGACACCCCAGACCCACAGCCAGCTGTGTCAGGAGCTGGTCCCAACTACCAGCAATCCCACACCAGCTCTGGGATCCCTGGGCCCTGCAGCCAGACCCCAGGACCTGGCTCTGCATGCTAGTGGGCCAGTACTAGCCCCAGACCTGGCTTCACCCACTGGTGGGAGGGAACCAGCCCTGGGATTACCTGGGCCCTGACTGTACCAACCAGTGAGTTTGCATTACCCACCTCCCCTCTCCTGCACCAGGATTCTGCAGCCAGTCACCTTGTGCAACCAGCAGCTGGCAGCCTTCGCACAAGGCAGCCTGGCAACCAACTGGACCAAGGACCAGCCATCCGTACCAGACCGCCCACAGTAGTCAGCCCGCCACAACAGAAGGACCCAAGTAGCCCTCATAGGGGTCACCCCAGAGCATATAGCTCTGGTGATGAGGGCAGTGTGCTACTGGAATACACAGGATGTCTCCTATAGAAGGCCACATCTCCAGAGTTGGGAAATGTAACCAACCTACCCTATACATAGAAATAAAAAATAGCAAGTTAGGCAAAATTAGGTGACAGAGGAACATGTTCCAAATGGAGGAACATGTTCCAAATGAAGGAACAAGATAAAACCCCAGAAGAACTAAGTGAAGTGGATATAGGCAATCTACCTGAGAAAGAGTTCAAGTTAATGGTTACAAAGACAAATAACTCAGGAGAATGGATGAACAGAGTGAGAATTTAAGAAGTTTTTAACAAAGACTTAGAAAATATATAGAGCAACCAGAGATGAAGAAAACAATAACTGAAATGAAAAATACACTAGAAGGAATCAACGATAGACTGACATAGAGGAACGGATCAGCAAGCTGGAAGTCAGAATAGTGGAAATCACTGACACTGAACAGAAAAAAGAAAAAAAAGAAATGGGGGGGCTTCCCTGGTGGCTTGGTGGTTGAGAGTCCACCTGCCAATGCAGGGGACATGGGTTCGTGCCCCGGTCTGGGAGGATCCCACATGTCGCGGAGCGGCTGGGCCCATGATCCGTGGCCGCTGAGCCTGCGTGTCCGGAGGCTGTGCTCTGCAACGGGAGAGGCCACAACAGTGAGAGACCCGTGTACCGCAAAAAAAAAAAGGGGGGGGACAGTTTGAGACCTCTGGGACAGCATCAAGTGCGCTAACATTCACGTTATACGGGTCCCAGATGGAGAAGAGAGAAAGGAGCAAATAACATATTTGAAGGCGTAATAGTTGAAGACCTCCCTAACCTAGGAGAGGAAAGAGACATCCAAGTCCAGGAATCACAGGGTCCCAAACTGGATCACCCCAAATAGGACCACACCAAGACACACTGACATTAAAATGGCAAAATTTAAAGATATTAAAATGGAAAAATTTAAAGATAAAGAGTGAGTATGAAAAGCAGCAAGGAAAAAGCAACAAGTCACATACAAGGGAACTCCCATAAGGCTGTCAGCTGACTTTTCAGCAGAAACTCTGAAGGACAGAAGGGAGTATATTTAAAATTATGAAAGGGAAGAACCTACAACCAAGAATACTCTACCCGACAAGGCTCTCATTCAGATCTGATGGAGCGATAAAAAGTTTTACAGACATGCAAACACTTTCTGAAGGAGCTCAGCACCACCAAACCAGCTCTACATGAAATGTTAAAGGAACTTCTCTAAGTGAAAAAGAAAAAGTCATAGCTAGAAACAAGAAAATTATGAAAGGAAAAAGCTCATTGGTAAAGGCAAATATGCAGTAAAGGTAGTAAATAATTCATATACAAAGCTAGTAGGAAGAATAAAAGACAAAAGTAGTAAAACCATTTATATCCACAGTAAGCAGTTAAAGGACACACAAAACAATTAGATGTGAAATGTGATACCAAAAACAGTAATGGTGAGGGGAGGAGAGTACAGATACAGGGCTGTTAAAATGTGTTTGATATTAATAGACCAGCAACTTAAAACAATCATATATATATATAGACTGCTATATATAAATCTCATGGTAACCACAAACCAGAAATCTATAATAGAGACACACACAAAAAAGAGAAAGGAATCCAAACATAACATTAAAGGTAGTCATCAAATCACAAGGGAAGAGAATAAAAGAAGAAAGGAAAAAAGTAACGACAAAACAACCCCCAAACAATTAACAAAATGGCAATAAATTCATATCAATAATTACTTTAAATGTAAATGGAATAAATGCTCCAATCAAAAGACATAGAGTGGCTGAATAGATACAGAAACAAGACCCACATATATGCTGCCTACAAGAGACTCACTTCAGATCTAAAGATACACAGAGACTGAAAGTGAGGAGATGGAAAGAGGTATTCCATGCACATGAAAATCGAAAGAAAGCCAGGGTAGCAATATTTATATCTTCCAAAACAAACTTTAAAACAAAGGCTGTAATAAGAGACAAAGAAGGACATTACATAATGATCAAGGGATCAATCCAAGAAGATATAATAATTGTAAACAAATGTCCAGGACCAGATGGCTTCACAGGTGAATTCTACCAGTCATTTAGAGAGAGTTAACACCTATCCTTCTGAAACTATTCCAAATGATTGCAGAGGAAGAAATGGTTCTGAACTCATTCTATGAGGCCACCATCACCCTGATACCAAGACAAAGATATCACAAAAAAAGAAAAATACAGGTCAGTATCACTGATGAACATAGATGCAAAAGTCCTCAACAAAATATTAGCAAAGCAAATTCAATAATACATTAAAAGGACCATACACCATGATCAAGTTGGATTTATCCCAGGGATGCAAAGCTGGTTCAATATTCGCAAATCAATCAATGTGATATGCCACATTAATAAATTGAAGTATAAAAACCATATGATCATCTCAATAGATGCAGAAAAAGCTTTTGACAAAATTCAACATATATTTATGAAGAAAATTCTCCAGAAAGTTTGTGTAGAGCGTATGTACCTCAACATAATAAAGGTCACATGTATTAAGCCCACAACTGACATCATAGTCAATGGTGAAAAGCTGAAAGTGTTTCCTGTAAGATCAGGAACAAGACAAGGATGCCCACTTTTATTCAACATATTATTGGAAGCTACAGTGCCGACAAGAAAAAGAAATAAAAAGAATCCAAATTGGAAAGGAGGATTAAAACTGTCATGGTTTGAAGATGACAATATACTGTACATAGAAAATCCTAAAGATGCCACCAAAAACTACTAGAGCTAATCAATGAATTCAGTAAAGTTGCATGATACAAAATTAATATATAGAAATCTGTTGCATTTTTATACACTAACAATGAATTATGTGAAAGAAATTAAAGAAACAATCTCATTTACAATTGCATCAAAAAGAATAAAATACCTAGGAATAAACCTAACTAAAGAGGTAAAAATCCTGTACTTCAATACTGTGTATTGAAGGCAACACAAACAGATGGGAAGATACACCATGTTAATGAATTAGAAGAATTAATGTTAAAATGACTATACTACCCAAGGCAATTTACATATTCAATGCAACCCCTGTCAAAATACGAATGGTGTTTTTCACAGAACTAGAAGAAATAATTTTAAAATTTGTATGGAAACAAAAAAGACCCTGAATAGCCAAAACAACTTTGAGGAAGAAGAATAGGGCTGGAGGTATCACACTCCCTGACTTCAGACTATGCTACAAAGCTACAGTAATCAAAACAGTATGGTGCTGGCATAAAGACAGACACACAGATCAATGGAATAGACTAGAGAGCCCAGAAATAAACCCATGCAGTTAATCTATGACAAAGGTGGCGAGAATATACAATGGAGAAAAGACAGCCTATTCAATAAGTGGTGCTGTGAAAACTGAACAGCTATGAATGAAATTAGAACATTCTCTCACACCATATGTAAAAATAAACTAAAAATGGATTAAAGACCTATACGTAAGATCAGAAACCATGAAACTCTTAGAAGAAAACATAGGCAGAACATTCTTTAACATAAATTTTAGCAATATCTTTTTAGATCTCTCCCCTAAGGCAAAGGAAATAAAAGCAAAAATAAACAAATGGGAATGAGTTAAATGCACTGCAAAGGAAACCATCAACAAAAGGAGAAGACAACCTACTTATTGGAAGAAAGTATTTGTAAATGATATGACCAATAAGGGGTTAATATCTAAAATACGTAAACAGCTCATACAACTCAATATCAAAAAGAACCCCCAAACAACCTGATTAAAAGTGGGCAGAAGAAATGAATAGACATTTTTCCAAAGAAGACATACAGATGGCTAATAGGCACATGAAAAGATGCTCAGCATAACTAATTATCAGGGAAATGCAAATCAAAACCACAATGAGATATCACCTTACACCTGTCAGAATGGCTATCATCAAAAAGACCACAAATAACAAATGTTTATGAGGATGTGGAGAAAAGGGAACCCTTGTACAATGTTGGTGGGAGTGTAAATTGGTGCAGCCACTGTGGAAAACAGTATGGAGGTTGCTCAAAAAACTAAAAATAGAACTGGCATATGATTCAGCAATTCCACCCAGCAATTCTTCGGGTATATATCCAAAGAAATTGAAAACACTGATTTGAAAAGATACATGCACCCCAATGTTCATAGCAGCATTATGGAATAGCCAAGATATAGAAGCAACCTGTTTCCGTCAATAACTGAATGGATAAAGAAGATGTCGTGTGTGTACACACACACACACACACACAGACACACACAGACACACACACACACACACACACACACACACACACACACACACACACACACACACACACACACACACACACACACACTGGAATACTACTCAGCCATAAGAAAGAATGAAATTTTATCACTCGCAACAACATGGATGGATTTGGAGGGTATTATGCCAAGTGAGATTAAGTCAGACAGAAGCAAATACTGTTTTTTATCACTTACATGTGGAATCTAAAAAATAAAACAAACTAGTGAAGATAACAAAAAAGAAAGAAACAGACTCACACATGGAACAAACCAGTGGTTGCCAGTGAGCAGAGGGAAGAGAGTTGGGGCTCAGATAGGGGTAGGGGACTAATAGGTATAAGGTACAATGTATAAAATAAATAAGCTACAAGGGTGTATTATACAGTGCGTGGAATCTAGCCAGTAGTTGTTAATAAGTATAAATGGATTATTATCTATAAAAAATTTGAAATATTATACACCTAATATAGTTGTTCAGTGTAGTTGGAACTAATATAATGTTGTAAATCAACTATACCTCAGTTTAAAATACACAATCCTATACCAGTACACCCCCAAACCTGACAACACCAAGTGCTGTTTAAGATGAGGGGCAACTGGGAACACTTATCCATTGTTGGCAGGTGTTCAAAATAGCACAGCCCTACTAGAAAAGTTTGACAGTTGCTTATAAAGTTAAATATACTCTTACTGAAGACCTAGCAGTCATGCTCCTGTGTATTTATCCTAGAGCAATGAAACTTGTGCTCACATAAAAACCTGTATACAAATGTTTTTACAAGCTCTGGCCATAATAGCCCCAAACTGGAACTAACCCAAGTGTACAACAGGTAGAGGCTACTGAGCAACCCAAAGGGATGAGCTATTGACACATGCAGCAGTTTGGACACATGCAGCATCTCAAATATACTGAAGCCAGTCTCAAAGGTTACGTACTGTATGATTCCATTTATATGACATTCTTGCAAAGAGAATGGTTGGAGTATAGAGATCACTGGTTGCCAGGGGTTAGTATTAGGGAGACAGTGTGAATATCAAGGCATAGCAGAGGGGTTTTTTTTTGGAGCGATGGAAATATTCAATTGTGGTAGTGGTTACGTATGTATACATGTCTCAATATTCATTGAACTGTACACTAAAAGTCAATTTTACCATATGATAATTGTTTTAAAAGTTTTAAGTGTCTTTTAATCAGGTTCAGTAAGAATCGTACTTCGTTTTGTATGTTTTTAGTTTGAAACAATTTCAAACATAGAAAAAGTTGCAAGAATAGTGTAGTGAACCCACATACCCATCACCTAAATTCACCAAATGTTAACTGACATTTGCCACATTCTCTCATACACAAATGTCCACGGTAGCTTTGTTTGTAATAGCACAAATCTGTAAACAACTCAGATGGTCATCAACAAGTGAATGGATAAAAAAATTTTGGTATACGTACAATGGAATACTGCTTAGTTAATACGAGCAAAAGAACTATTAGAAAAAGTATGAAAATTGCCTGTTTTTTAAAATCATGGAAATTGGGAAATTTCACTTACAAGAACAGAGCCACAGAATCCATGGTAACACTGAGAATATTCTCCTTTTAACCCACCTATTATTTACTCTTAACTTTCCCCCTTTCCCCCCTGCCCCTTATCTCTTGTGTTCAGGAACAGAATACACAGCACCCACACTAAAGAAGCCAGCCTCCTGGGAACAGTTGTAGGAACCTGAAGATGGATCAGGACTAAAGTGTGGAGGACTGTTTGGTGAGTTCGAACCAAGACGTGTTGTTTGTTATTAACAGCTTGGCTGCTGTTACCCGTCCTCTTCTTCCCATGGTACAACTGCTATCTGTGAACTCACAGAGGACCCCCTTGGCAGCTGCAGGACATAATTACCACATTCCAGAATATCTTTTAGGCATTTGGATCTATGGTTACCTCTTTGGATTGCTCCCCTGCTAACTAATATGTTACTGGCTTGACACAATTGACAGCCGGCTGTGCCGGTGGCTGAAGGACTGCCTCTGGGGCTGTCTCAAAATGAGGTTAATGATGGGCTAGATAAGCTCTCTAGGTTCCTTAGCCATCATCTACCTGGGAGCAGAATACGTGTGGGGCTCTGGTGTAATGACAGGGGGGTCTCGCCACGTAGTCATATGTACCAAATGGGCCATTTACCCTGCTAGGTGGATCATGGGGATTGCTTTGCTAATTTTGAATGTAATTAAAACAAAGTAAAACAAAGCTAGACCACTCCTGCAACCACAAAAGGCCCAGGAGGGAAAGGATTCAGAAGAAAACAAAGCTGCATCTTCTCCTATGGGTGGAGGTGGGGGAGGGGCCTTTCTTCAGCTTGCTCTCCCAAGTTCCCACACATCATTAGGATAAGAAACAGGGTGGTGGCGTTCAGGCTGAAGCTGCCATCTCAGACTGGAAGGACGCTTAGTAGTTGTTTAGATTAACTCACATTTTACAGATAAGGAAGCAAAGGCTCTGATGGGGAAAATGCTTTCTCTGGGATTCACAGCTTGTTAGTAGAGGAGTCTAAACTAGAATCTATTTCTCCAAAATTCTGGCTGGGGAGGGAGAAATCTTGAAGAGTGCTGACTACTCATTGGGTCAGGTGATTCCTACCTAAATACGGAACATCTTGTGGGCAGGAATTATGCTTGTTCATGTCTGCGTCCCTGGCACCTGGTACCTGGACAATAGAAGGTGCTCAGTTACTGTTTGTTGAATGAATGAATGAATACATAGACGATTAAATGAATGCTCCATGAGTAATTCAGGAAGACAGGAAAGTTGAAAGTTTCATCAACACTCAGAAACCAGAATGGACTTTTGAAGCATGGGATTTGCTCTCTCTTTATTGCTTTGTTGATTTTTTCTTAACCTTCATCAGTCTTGCAGTTATACTTAAGACAGCTCGTAGGGCACAAATGTCTAAAAGTCTGATTATCTCTATAGAGCTTCACTGTCCATTATAGTAGCCAGTAGCCTCATGTGGCTATTAAGCACTTGCAATGTGGCTAATTCGAATTGACATGTGCTGTGACTGTGGAATACATACCCAATTTCCAAGACAGTACAAAAAAGGGAATGTAAAATGTCTCATTCATAATTTTAAAAACATTGATTGCGTGTTAAAGTTATAAATTTCTCAGATATGTTGGTTAAATATATTATTAATTTCTCTGTGTTTAAAAACCTTTTTCTAATATGGCTACTAGAAAATTTAAAATTATACAGGGTGGCTCACATTTTTGGCTTCCATCACATTTCTGTGGAACAGCCCTACTATAGAGCATTCATTTTTGTGTTTGCTGGGCAAGTGGGCTCTACGATTGGCTTAAGCAGAAGTTGTTTATTTGATAAAGTATCAATCAGTTAATGAGTTTTAAGTAAATATCCAAAGGATTACTACTCAGGGTAGCATTTAGTGAAGATGTGCCTTCTTAAGTCAGTCCTGTTAGCACATCTCATCGTGTGTCAGCTGGAGACTGAATCTCAGAGAGGTTGAGGGGTGTGGACCAGCATTAGGAGCCAGGATTGTGGGACTCCAGATTTTCAAACATGGTGTTCCAAGATGATGGTGGGGTATTCTCAGGACTCAGTTTGTATGCCACAAACAGTATATTACCCATGTTATTTAAAGTCTCAAGGTTTGTGATTGCTTCTTTTTACAAATTAAAGCAGATTCAAGGCCATCTCTATCTATGTCATTCCTCTTCCTGACTGCATTCTGATGTACTTCCTTCAGAAGAGGGAGCAGACAGGGAGCTGGGCACATCTGTAACAGGGTAGTGGACGTCGTCTCCTTCTGCACTATTCTCCCCTTGGTTACTATGCGCCAGGAAAATCATGTCTTTAATCTCTGCACTCACCAAGTTCTTTCCAACCTCAGGGGCTTTGCACTTGCTCTTCCTCCCCTTGAATGTATAATAATTGGAAGGCAATGCCCGGAATTTAGCATTGTGAGTTCCTTCTCATTCTTTTAGTCAGTCTCTGCTTAAATGCAGAGGTAAGTCCTACCTGTTACTCTCTATTTTAGATCCTTGTTTATCTTTTCATGTCACTTATTCTAGTCTGCAATATTTTAGTCACATATTATTAATTAATTAATATCAGCTTCAAAGGAGGAGAGGGATAGGTTGTTCTTGTTCACTTCTGTATCTCAGTCACCTAGCATTCGACCTGGTAGAGAATAGAGGCTCCATTCTTACTTGTTGAATGATGAATGAATGAGTGAATAAAAACATTGGTGTGCCTATGAAAACAGTAGCTGAAATTACATTTCATCTCCAGAAATGGCCACTGTTTCATACAGGCAGTGGCCACCACTGGGAGGAAATCTATTTCTCTGATTGCATTTCATGTGAAGCCAGTTTGGAGAAGGAACACAGAAGGCAGTGGTGCAGATCCTTACCAGTCTGAGGTCATACCTGTGAAGGAATGGCTGGATGGGAAAATGTAATTTGAGCCAGAGTTCATCTCTATGCACAAACCAGAAGAGCTGCTTAAAAACCCCTGGGTCCAGTACTTCTTTAAAGTTAAAGGTCCCCAGTAAATCAGGTGACTTGAATATTTTTGTCCTGCATGTAATACAGTTGATAGTATTACTATTTTGAGGGATACAAGAGTATTAGTAGTCCTCTGCTTAATTTTAACTTTAATGTACTATTTCCTCTGAAATGTGGTGCCGGACACTTTCAAAAATGAAACGGAATGGAATGAGTTTTGTCTTGAGAATTGAATCTAAGAATTTCTCAATATACCTTGAAATGAGGGGAGCCACCTGCAGTTTTGCAAAATCAGGATTGGAAAACAACAGAGTAAGGAGGGGATCGTTTCTGGATGATCTAGGGTAGCGCAGGGCACTCCCTTGTAGGCTTTTTTTTTTTAAACAGGTGATGGCTTTTTGGAGAAAACAGATGGAACCTTTGGATGACCCAGATGGTTCCTGCCTGGGTTCAGGAGACTCCAGGTGGGAGTTGGTAACTGCAGGCGCCGGAACAGGCTCAGCGGGTTCCGCTCTAGGCTGCTTGGTAGGCTGGCATGTGTCTTTGCCTCCCATTGACATTACAAGCACAGACCTTTCCTGCTCCTTCTGGCTGGAAGGAGTGCTAAGGGCAGCTGTGGAGCCAAGCTCTTGTCACTACCCTTACTTCTGTGTTGGGCAGATTCTATTAAAGTCAAACCAGAGGTGAGACAGCCTCTGGGTTCTTTCTTATGGAGGGGTGAGGGGCAGCTCATTTTAACCCATATTGGTCGAAAATTAATATCACATTATTCTAGCCTCCAAGATCATCCAGTACTAGGTCAATGTGAACCCTTATGTATATTGCTTACATATTGCTTTCAATAAGGGCGCTGTGGGTTTTGCACCTGTGTGTACAGGAAAAAAAAAAAGATGAAGAGATGAAGCTGCAGATCCCCAGGCCAGTTGTCAAAGAGAAAAAGCCTTGATGCCCACGACAGGAACTAAGCCCAGCCTTTTCAGTTCTTTTAAAGTGAAGGTGGGTTTGAGCAGAGAAAATCCTACTGTGCTGAATGATTCCGTCGGGAGAGAGGTGGAGACTTTGGAATATAAATGAATGCTAGTGAGTGGGAGAATTAAGATTCTCCCTCATTGTGTATTATGGGCTTCGTGTGTGATGAGCATGTGTGTTTCTAGATTAACCCCAGCCTGCCAGGGCTCGTTTAATGGTATTATTATTAATAGCTTCCTTGATCCCAGCATGTGTTTATTATACCTGTCGGGGGCGGGGGGCGGGCATCTGTTCTAACTGGTGGTGGAGCCCTGCTGGAGCACATGGGGAAACCTTGGGAGGGAAGTGAGTGGACTTTCAATCCAGAGATTTGGGAAGCCCTTGTCATGGGGGATAGGAGACAGAGTTGGGGGGCATTGGGTGTAAAGGAGGAAAAGTCTGCAGAGGAATGGATAATTCTTAAGATTATTCTGGGTCTAGGTTAGTGTTCAGTTTTGAAAAGAGCAACTAATTTTGAAATGGAATGTGAAGGAAAACTGGATAAGAGCAAATGTGGAGAGAAGCAAAAGGTTAGTACACACAGAAGAAATTTTTCGAGACAGAGTAAGAGAAAGAGGGGGAGAAGGAGAGATGGATAAAGAAAGGTTTGGCAGGAAGGACACTTGTGGCAAGGAAGGTGACATCATAGAAGGGGGAGGAGGACTGCCCCATTCTCTGTCCTCCCCCTGCTTACTTTCCCAGTGGCCCACACAAGAAAAAGGTGGACAGGAACAGGAAAGGATTCTAGGATCCTAGACAGGCTCTAGGATCTCCTTCTCTCCTTCCTCTCCTTTCTGTCCTTTTTTACTTCCTTTGTCTTTTCTTCCTTCCTTTACTTCTGAGTTCACAACATTTCAGTGAAGTTTAGCCCCAGTGTCGGAACTGCCTGTTTGACTTTGGGCAAGTCTCTCTATGCCCTGCTTCTGCAATCCTCCATCTGCATGTGGGAGTGAGTCACTCGTGCCCCTGGAACACTCTGTCCTTCAGCCTGTGCGCACCAGGGAAGGGGAACTGCAAGTACACATTCTTTGTGTTGGTAAACACTGTGTGTGTGTGTGTGTGTGTGTGTGTGTGTGTGTGTGTGTGTGTGTGTGTGTGTGTATGTAGGTGAATAATCTTTGAAAAACAGAACTATAAGCAATTGAATGTATTTCAAAGTGTGTAATAAAACAACAAAAGTTTAGTGATAGTTCTCCTTCCTTCCTGGTCACTTCATTGCTCCACTAATGTCTTGGAAGTGGAACAGTCTGGACGTGCAGGGAAAGGTGTGAGGTCCAATCCCTTTCCTGAGATGCAGGGCTCAGGGAGGTCCTTCTTCTGAGAAAGGAGGCCAAATGTATTTTTATTCTGAGTGACATAAAAACATTACATGTTATTACTCCATGTTGCTCTCCTTCAGAAATAATATACCCCAACCATACCATCCTTTGAAGAATCCTCTCTCCTTTTCGCTTTTTCCCACCGAGGGGCTTGACATCTGGTTACAAGAGGTGTGAAGGAGGGCGGGTTAAATTGACCAACCAGCCAGCAAACCAACCAACCAAAATAAAGGAAAATGGAGATTTTGAGTGCAGTTTGAAATGCATCTAGTGTTATGTTCCACAAATAGTGTCTCACTCTTTTCCCGGTTGGGAGGTGTGCCCTACCATCTGCCCAGGCGCTGCAGAAGTTCCAGGTGGTGGAGAGGCTGACAAGATCTCCCCTCGCACTTTAGGGGAGATCTTTAGGACAAGCTCTTTAGGACAGCCCATGTCCCGCTTTCCAGCTCAGATCACTGAACTGGAAACGCGCCTGTCCACAGAGACACTCACCTTAGACGGTAGTCAGCTGTCTTTTTGCCTTTTACATCTCTCCCCTTCTCTGATGTGTTGCCCTTGAAATGAGGCTTCTGAGTGGCCCGGTAGTCGAAGCAGGTGGACTGGTGGGTACCTGGACACTCCAAGCAGTAGTAGGCTTTCTGCTTTTCTGGTGTGTGTGAGCAGCTTTACCTGTGAAATGACTGTCAGCGTGTACCCTGGCTGCTTGCAGACAATGTGGAGTAAAGGTGGCAGAGGCTGTGAGAGAGTGTCTCCCTGGCATGGCCCTTCTGTGGGCCGGGCCGAGAAGTGCTAGAGTCTCTCAGACGTTTCAACATCTCAGCCTGTGGGAACCGTATTTACAAGCATCTTTTCACACATGAGAAGACTTTTTACGTGAGGGGGAGGTCAGTGATCAAGAAGCTATGCTCATTTTGAGCATGAAGGTGTTTCCCTGACATGAAAAAACGGTTGGGATTCTTGCTTTTTCTCCTCCGGCCCTCCCTTCTTCCCACCTGTAGGCCCTGACTGAAAATCCCCTTGTAATTATCCCCATCAGCGAAGCCTGGAAGGCTCACCTTCCACAACAGGGGATATTAGAAGGGCTAAATGTCTCCCGCTGCACAGGGAGAAATATTCCTTTGTTTGAAGAGGAAGTTTGCTCATCCAGAGATTATGTTCTCCTGTGACTGTGCCATGATCGGAAGGGAGGGAGATTTTCGCATTCCCTGTGACTGACTCTTGTGGAAAACATTGTAATACCAGGGTTTAGGTTGGCGAGGTAGGAGTCATAGGAGATTTTGAGGTGGTCTCTTTTGGAAGGTAGTGTAACCACTTCCCGGGATTAGAGAGGACGGGGGAGGGCCATGAGCTGCATAGGGGGTGCTGTCGTGTTGTGTGTGACTCCTTTGGTCTTTGGAAATCCTCCTCTGACTTAGTGGGACATGTGGTCTAGGTAAACCAGTCCCTGGGGAGAGAAATGGCACTGGTCATGTAGTTTGTCCCCAGTTCAGTGTCCCGTGTGGGCACTGCTGACCTAAAGCGATGTCTGCCCATTAGGGGCCTCAGCGTTAGGTTGGAAACACCTATTGGTTCTGCCTGCCTAGGTATTTGTGCTTATATAACCTGAAAGAAGTACTTTTAACCTGAGGCTTTTAAAATGCAACAAAATGATTAGTGGAAAATGACCAAATCTACACTGCGATGTAGATTTAACAAACTATACGCAAGTAATTTAATGATAAATAAATCATGGGCAAATTACAAATAAGTTACAACTACGGTGTAATTTGGTTGTCAACTACTAAGCCCGCCTCACTGGAGTTTTGGTAAGATGTGAACCCGGAGTGATCTGGGCCTGAATCTACCTTGTAGGCAGTTCAGTGTCTATGGATTTGCCCTGGGTCCTGTGAGGGGCTCAGGTCTGATGATGGAGCCCCAGGATGCTAAATATGCCCTCAGCCAGGGTCGGCAGAACTCACTGATTTTGACTGGCATTTAACCAAACAAAGTATGGTCTCAGGTTAGATCCATTTCTTAGTCCAGGATCCGGGGGTTTGTTCTTGGGTTTGTGGTGGCCTTGAGTCAGACTCAGGGATGATAAATACTTAGCCAGTGTGTCTCTTCTACCTGTCCCCAGACAGAGCACACATAGCTAATTGATTAAGGCCTACTTGGCCTTGAGCCCAGATGCCCTCACACCATTCTCAGGCATCCTCAAGAGTTGATCTGGGAGATGCAGCCCATTGGTAATCCCTCACCCACCACGCCCTGATGCTTGAATTGATGTCTGCATTTCAGCGCTTTTTAGAAATCTTATTTTAAATGGCTTGAAGTTTAGTTCTTAAAGTAGAGGCTCTTTCTAACCCACACAGGGTTGGTGCAATTTCTATTCCTTATTGCTGTTCAACAAATCCACATGATATAAAAATGAATGGCATCATGGTAAAGTAGAAAGAGAATGGTGTTGTCTGTTCTGAGCTTGGATCCTGGATATTACATTTACTAGTGGTGTGACCTTTATGTGTAAAATGGAGATTGCAAGATTATTGTGAGAACAAGTGCTAATATAAATAAATAGTCTAGCATATTTTTCTGATATGCTTTAAGCACTAATAAATGGTGCTAACACGGTAAAGGAGACTAGCTCAGTGCCTGGTTTGTAGTGAACATTCACTAGATGTCATTTTCTCTTCATCCTTTTTATTTCCTTTGTAGGGGTTATCACAGATTGTAATTATTTTTTGCATGTGTGTTTGTTTATTTCTCAGGTTGTCGCCACTAGAAGGTGAGCTCTATAAGGAGCATGTCGATTTTGTTCACTGCTATATCTCCAGAACAGAGCTCCATGCTTGACACAGAGTTGTCACCTGGTAGATATTTGTGGCAACGCTAAATGTGCTTTCTCTGTTTTTCTTAATAAACTAATAATCTGTTAGAGACATGTGTTGCAGCTCTCCTCTACAGTGACCCTTCAGGGCTTGCAGGAGTCTGAGTGAGCATGCTGTCTGCTTGGCAGTGTAGGGAGGGAAAATGTTAATAGTTTCTGGGGCTTTATATCAAGGATAAGAGTCTCCTTAGGGTTGGAGGCTGCCTGGAAACCTTTCTCCCACTTCCCAATGGAGCTGTTGTGTGGGTCTCACTTGAACAGTCCTGACCACGAAGGAGCTGTCTGACCCATGGCTGGACTTGGCAGGGCTGTGCTTTTCACATATTTCAGACAGACGCTATAATGCTGCCTTATCTAATAAGGTGGCCACATGTGGCCAGCGACCATTTGGAATGGGGCTCATCTAAATTGGGATGTGCTGAAAGTGTGAAATACACCCAAGATTTTTAAGACTTCATGTGAAAAAATAATGTAAAATATTTCATTAACAATTTTTAATATCAATTATTTGTTGAAATGATGGTTGTATTGGGTTAAGTGGTATCTATTATTAAAACTGGATTTACCTTTTCTTCTTACTTTTGAAAATATGGCCACTAGAAAATTTAAAGGGATATACGTGGCTCACATTTTGCTTGCACCGTATTTCCCTTGACCAGTTCTGCTAGAAGGGGATTTGCTTTTGGCACCAGGCAGAGGGCAGAACAGTGGACCAGGTGTCCAGAGAGCCGATCTCAGTCCTGCTCCTGCACTAATTCCCTGGGTGACTTTGAACAAGCCATCCAACCATTCTGCACCTGAGATATTTATGGAAGAGGCTGTTCAGAGGCTTTGTTAGCCAAGAAAGAACAGTGTTAAGAGAATTATACAGGTACAGGATGCTAATGGTCTTATTTTCATCCACAAAGCCCCAGACTTTGGGGCTTGTCTGGGGTGCAGGCAGCCACTCCCTCCTGCTGCTTAGGAGAATACGCTGAGGGCACTTTCCATCTGCACCAGGCTACTCTCCGATGGAAGAAAATAGAACAAGCAAGGCAGGAAGTTCTGCCTTTTGTGGCAAACTTGATGATAATAAAGCCTTTCCAGTCAAGCTGAAATTTCCTAAAAAAGTACAATTCTTCTGAAACACACTGACAGACTGTAAACTTCTCACCCCTAATGCCTCCACCCCACCTTATGATGTCAGTGTTATTTTCAGCCATGCTAGACTCAGTCAGAAAAACAACAAGGTCAATATTTGGATCCAGAGCGTGCACAATAAAATTTAACGAATGACCTGGGAAACGCAGGCCAGTTTCTGTGTGTCAGAAACTCCAGGAAACTTCCTCTCCTACAGTCCCTGCTGGGAGGAAATCAGAGCTCTGATGATGTTGTATATCTAATTTAGACTGTGTCTGTTTAATTTAGGTTGTGTCTTTCTAATTTATATTATGAACACTTTCTATTGAAATAGTCTCCCTTAATGTTCTGTATGGTGTCTAGTGTGTTTTCTGTGCTCAGATAATATGAACAATAAGAAACATCTTAGATTCTTGATGTGTTTTTTTGTTAATGTCAGAGTTCTTTGGAGGCAAGTCTCCTTAAGAAGTTTTGGACGTTTGAGTAAGTCTATATGTCTCCCAAACATTTTAGGAAGAAGTGAAAAATTCAGGGACCCATTATTTATAAGTATCTTGATGATTAGTGGAAGATTTTTGTTGAAAAATTTAGCTGTGTGACATTGTATAGACACGGATTTATGCTATGCTATTTCTTTCACCTACCTGTGCAATTATAATTACAAAGTTGCCACATTGAGCATATCTGTCTTCTGGTGGATAAAGTTTAGGTCCCTCCAGTTGGCAGGCATTTCCATTCCTGTGAGTGTACAGAAAGACCTTCAGGTTGCATTTCGATGCATTGTTTAATTTCCTATTTTTCTTTCCTCCAGTGGGATGTGTAAGGACAGGCATGGGCTCTGGAGTCTCCTAGTATTAGAATCTGTGCTTTGCTGAGTAACTTGGTGGCTTTGGGCAAATTATTTCATCTCCTTGGGCCTCAGTTTCCTTGCCCTACTTGAGAACAAATTACATCCAGTTCACTTAGTTGTTTGGGGATTAAAATGGATCACCTCCATGTAATCCTTAGAATTTAGCGATAGGCTTTCTCATAAACAGCCAAGGTAAAAGGGTGCATTTGACTTTTGCACATTCACAGATTATGCTAGATTGCCTCTACTCAGAACTTTTCCCCCAAGGATAAATGTCTTTCAGTTAAGTTTTAATATCTCTACAAAATATTTACTTATGCATTTATGATTTTCCACACCTGCTTTGCAGATGGGAGGAACTGAGTCACTTGAAGATAATCAGAGAGCCCGGTTGCACTCCGTTTAGGCTGCCATGTCCTTTTGTCAGGGTAACTAAAGTAGGAAAATGCTGACCATCCCTTGCCAGTGAAGAATCTACTCAATACCATTTACTGTAATATCCCCCAATAGAAACAGGAGGCCCAATGCCCAGATCAACCCTTCAGTAATTAATGAGCGCCAATGTGTACCAGGCATGGAGAAGGGTTCAAAGAAGACTAAGAGAGAATGGATCCCTGTTCTCAAAGAATTTGACATCTAATGGGTGAATCAGGGCACATAAATACACAGGAAAACAGCGAGACCAAGGCAAATCAGCAAGTGTTTGTTGGATCCCCACTGTGTGCAAAGGCGTTGTTGATGCCTTGTGGTTGGCAGAGCAATATGGGATACAGGATTCAGAGAAGAGAGGGTACGCTGAGTGCTGAAGGAGTCAGGAAAGGTTTTTGTATAATCTAAAGCTGTGGTTCTGAACTCTTACTGGGTCCCACCTCTTGAGACTTGGATTCAGCAGGTCTGGGGCAGGACCTGAGATTCTGTGTTTCTAACGAGCTCGCAGGTGATGCTGATGCTGCTGGGCCGCCCTTGAGTTGCGAGACTGAGGGATGAGCTGGATCTAGCTCTGGGAGGAGAACTGAGGAGGGTATGCCAAGATGTGCCCAGTTTTGCCTGTGTTTCTGGCCTTTGCCTTCCTCATACCCTTTACCTGGGGTGCCTCCTCATTGCAGTTGGCCACTGTCACGTGGTTTTGCCAAATGGTGAGGCAATATGTTGCATCTGCTCTTTATTCAGAAAGAAAATTCCCACCTTTGCTTTAATGGCCTTGTAAGCCCGCCTTCTCCTTCCCAAAATATTTGCATTTGAATACTAACTCTGCCTCTCCCCCTGCAACTCTTATTTTGTCAGCAGTGATGTTGCAGGGCTTCCTATTTGAAATAACTTTAAAAAGGCTTAAAGACAAATAATCCCACAAATTACAATTACTGGTATTTACCCAAGTAAAACCCAGTATCCTGTTGCTTTGTTGACAGCAGGGCCCAGCCAACTGTTGGGTTACCAGGGGCTGGTAGAGTTAAAAAGAGGGCCTGGTTGAGTTGCCTCACCATGGGAGGAGAGAGGCATGCACAATCAGATATTTAACACTCCTCAGCAATTATGGGAGGTTTTATTCCTTCCCTGGCAGGGAACATTTACTGCAGTGTTTCAAGTTTGCCTCCAGTGCTGTCTGATAGAAGTGCTTTTATCCCCTGAAGATACAGTACAAAATACAAATCATCGTTGGTTTTATCTCAGCTGGAGCTGCTGCTTCTCCAAATACGTTTACTCTGTGCAACTGCCCATCAGACCCATTTTTCATCCTTCATCCCGCCCCTTTACGATGGCTGGGTTTAAGACCTTTCTTCTGCTCTTTGTTCCTTTAGCTCAGCGAAGTAAACTGCAGGATTGACCTTACACTGCATTTTGGTATTGTTCCAAGTGCTCATCAATAGACACGGCTGGGAATGCACTGACTGGAAAGGAAGGGCAGATGGAAATGCACTTCTTGTTCTTTGTGCCTTTTAGTGTGCAGCGGAATGTCCCTAATCTGAAGGCTGCTACACTGGCTGCCGATCGACATGCAAATTCATCATCAAATGATGAGTTCCACATTCATTCCAAGGGAAGTCTTTACAGGTATCAGGGAGGAAAAGAGAAAGAGAAAAAAGAGAATAGAAAGGAGCTTTTCTTCGCTACCTCTTGTGCTGAGGTCATTACAGTGTCTTGGGAAAGAGGAATGTTGTTTCTCTTTGCATTGCATCTGTTCACAGGTACACCAAGTGAAATGCTCTGTGAGGCAATTTAAGTGGATGATGACTTAAAATCAGTGATGGTGGCCTAAAAATGAGAAAAAGTGTTACAAAGTACGGTAGGCTTTTCACGGTTATTTTCTTTTGCTTTGTTATTTTCTCCTCAGTTATTTGGGGAAAAAAATCCTAATGGGCTATTTTCTGTATTTTTTTTTTAAAGGGAACCAACAGTATTTTGACTTATAACTTTTTTTTTAAACATCTTTATTGGAGTATAATTGCTTTACAATGGTGTGACATAACTTTTTCTTGAAAGGTGTGTGGCTAAGTTGAATTGGAAGCTGAAAGGTGCTGCTTTTATGGGCCATACACTATCCTGTTATATAGGAAGACGATAAAAGTTAGTTGGCCAAATACAACTTTGGATTTGTTTTTTGAAGGCCCACTTGTTATTATAAAATGCATTTAGGTATTGTTGAGAGATAACTGGTTGGAGGGGGAGTTTATGGAAATAATTATAAGTATCTTGTTTTGAATACTCCTTAACAGCAGGACATATCCCATTGCTTATCAGATGGTTGGCACAGAGACTGTCTGACCTTACACTGATTGTATGGATGTCATGTCTTCTCTGTAAAAGGTCCTCAATTTTTAGAGCAATTAGGCCATCCTATATCCTCCCTGTATTAGCTTTGAGAAAACATATTTTCTCTTTTATTTCCATTAATAGTTATATTATGAGAGCTATTCTGTGCAGCTTTTCCTCGACACCTACAAACGTACCTCTCCCCAACAGTGTCCCACCTAATCCCACCTTCCTTGTGACACTAGTCATGCCCTCCTTTGTTCTAGAAAAGTACTAAGTTCATGTTTTGTCATATATGTATTATCTATTTTTGGTTATCCAGGTTTGCATTGACCAATCCGTAGATTGTGTTTTTTAACACAATTGTAAAAATATTAAAATTACCAAGAATCTGAAGATTTCTCTTGTTTGAAACTATATAGGTACTAAGTTGTTTACTGTAACATAACAATACCCCATTAAATATATAATGTACATTGCTGGCAGCCACTTGTGCAAATTGTAATAGTGCGGTGTTAGTGAACAACTGTATGGTTAAATATAATGAAGTTAATCAGTAACCTAAGACATTTGAATGGAAAAAAAACCCCACACAGTATTTCACGTACCACAAAAACTTTAAAATATGGAACGATGTATAAAAGGGTAG
Organism: Tursiops truncatus; assembly: GCF_011762595.2. Lineage (NCBI taxonomy): Eukaryota > Metazoa > Chordata > Mammalia > Artiodactyla > Delphinidae > Tursiops > Tursiops truncatus. The sequence goes on along the minus strand of NC_047047.1, from coordinate 33,902,550 downwards.
AATATAAAACCCAAACCAAACCAACTAACTTACACATATCAAGGAAATGTAAGTGGTTTAAGGTTTTAAAAAAAAAAAGATGAATTAATCTTTTGCATCCCCAAGTGAATCCATGAAACTGACTTAAAAAATGGGAAAGGCCTATTATAACAACCTTGATAAAGCAGTGTTAGTTTAGATCCATTGGCAGTGGGCAAAAAGAATGTATCTGGATTTATCTGTGTCAGACAAGGAAAACGTTTCTTGGATGCTCTCGGAACAAGGGTATCCTTGATTCATCTTTTGCTGGTTAAGCGACGTTAAACAGGGATAGAGGATTTAAAACTGGCATTTGAGACCCTTAACAACAGTGGCATAGCGGGTAGATGGCAGGTATTATCTGCAGTAAGGTATGTCTCACTAGCACAAGGAAGATCACCCTGGCATGCTCTGATCTCCTGCCGGCTGACCTCTTTAAGAAATGTGGACGGTTTTTGTGCAAATACGTTTACTTATGAAAATGAATTCACATTTAGTTTAAACATTAGTTTACATGAAAACCATTTCAAACCATATATCAACCAGTTATTTTTAAATTCATGTTTTGAGTTATATGTGACCTTCCTCAAATACTGCAGCTCTCTGGGAAGTAACTGTTTATGTGTTTGCCTGTGAGCTGAAGGAATAAGATCCTTTTTTTATTCAATTTTGTTTTCCTAGTCCATAGCACAGAGCAAGTGCTCATAAATGTTTATTGAGTGAATGTTTGAATGAATAAATAAATAGATGAATTAAGATCTCTTAGCTTAGATGACCTTGGCCAAAGGTATTTATCACAGAGCTAGAAAGGCAATCAAGAATTCAGCTCTCTGTCCTCAACTTATCCTGTAAATCACAGGCATTTGTGTTGTCCCCCAACCACTGCGATAGTGGGATTGTTTTGGGATTCCTGGTTCACCCTTAGTCTGCTTTCTCTGGGAACTGCCTGTGCTCTTAGTCTTTGTTGAAAGGAACTAGGAATTGGGATATTCAGAGCCCAGGCTGGTGGATAGCAGGACAAAACACAGGGGATTCCTGCGGGAGGAGCTGAATCAGGTCAATGGTGAAGAGTAGAATGAAACCCAAGGGTGTCTGCTGATGGGGTCCCAGGAACCACCCTGAGTCTGGTTGTCCAGCTCACACTTCTACCACTTCCCACATCTACTTTGTTTCCTGCCCTCAAATTTCGGGAGATCTCTATATTTCTAATATTTACTTTTTTGTGCCCCCCTCCCCATCCCCAGTCCTATACCGTTAATTGAACTAATTTAAATATTTCTTGAAATAAAACTATTCAGATTTCTAAATTAAGCATCTGGTCAACCTCAACAATCAGATATGAAAATCCTAGATTTCTTAGGTTCCCCCATAGAGGGGCTATATTTAAGGGAAAGAAATCCCTGTTCCCTGGAGTTCCTCTCTGTTACATTCCTCATTATCTAAGGGGAAATGGTTTTTGTGAAGCTACAGCTTAGAAAATAACTTCTCTTCTCTATTAGGAAATAAAATGAGAGGACCATATCAGCTGAGAAACTCAAGAAGCATTAAATTTTAGCTCTGAAAAGCAACAGAGAGGCTCACACTGTTTTAGAGTCTCTAAAAACTCTTGTCCTGTTCCTGGAATGGTTGCTCTTCTCAGTGTTGCTGAATGAGTTGGTTCCTCTGGTCCAGAAAACACTGTTGTCAGTGACCATGTAGCATGAGCAAACATTAAGTCATGTGTGGAAACTGTGAGTACATGGCCATGTCCAAGGTAGAAAATAGCCAGGTGATTAATGCAAAGTCCTGACTTGGGCAGACGCTTTCTTCTATTGATAGCACTACTTTCACAAACCTGGCCAAGACTATGTTCATTTGGGCTACTTAATTTTGCTGAGTTTAATGGCCCCTATATTACTCTCTCTCCTCTCTCTATTGCTTAGGGTACAGAGTAAGCTGCTGTACCAGAGACTCAAGTATAGTATATTAAGCATGATAGAAATTTATTTCTAACACAACAGTCAGAGATACAGGACTTTGTATCCTTGATATGTGGCTTCTGTCTCTATCTCCAGCCAATGGGAAGCGGGGAGGGAGGAAAGGCAAGAAGTCTGCATGCCCATTTTTCTTAAGGACATACTCTTGAGTTAAGATGTATTGCATCTGCTCACCTGTCATTAGCAGAACATAGTCACATGGCCACGTTCAGTTGCAAGAATGTCTGGGGAATGTGCTGTTTTGCTGGACAGCCATGGACCCAGCTAAAACTCCACAGGGTTTTTAAAATGAAATAAAAAAGGATATTGACAGTTAACTAGCAGTATCTATCACATTCCTCAAACCCAGTCCTCCCCCATAGCCTGCATATTCCAAATCCATTTAGCAGGGAAATCTAAACCCTTTCTTAGAACCGCACAGGGGAACTGAGCTGGAGATATGGCTAATCAGTAGAAATCTACAGAAATCCATAGAAAGAAAGACAATTCAGAGTGTGGGTATATTTGTTGTGAGTGGTCTCTCTACCTTCTTATTTTTAAAAAAATTTTATTGGAGTATGGTTGCTTTACAATGTTGTGTTAGTTCCTATTGTACAGCAAAGTGAATCAGCTATATGTATACATATATCCCCTCTTCTTTGGATTTCCTTCTCATTTAGGTCACCACAGAGCACTGAGTAGAGTTCTCTGTGCTATACAGTAGATTCTCATGAGTTATTTATTTTATACATAATATCAATAATGTATATATGTCAATCCCCATCTCCCAATTCATCCCACCCCTACCGCCTTCCCCTTCTCTCCACCTTCCTTGTGTATCAGTCAACCAGTCATAGACCTGGGTGAGTGTCCAAGGCTACCACTGGCTGCTATATGAACATTCTCTAACCCCACCTGTGCTTGAATCCCTAATCTAGGGGTTTATTCTGTGCTTCCAAGTATACAGATTTACATTGTAAGAATAATTTTGAAAACGGGTAAAAAATCTTTACTAAATTATCTGCCACTGTCATCACACTCAGTAAATAAGAGGAGAGAAAACAAGAAAATTTTTTTTTTTTTTTTTTTTTTTTTTTTGCGGTGCGCGGGCCTCTCACTGCTGTGGCCTCTCCTGTTGCGGAGCACAGGCTCCGGACGCGCAGGCTCAGCGGCCATGGCTCACGGGCCCAGACGCTCCGCGGCGTGTGGGATCTTCCCGGACCGGGGCACGAACCCGCATCCCCTACATTGGCAGGTGGATCTCAACCACTGCGCCACCAGGGAAGCCCCAAAATAAAAATTTAAAAAAACTTTTCTTTATATATCGTAAGATTTGGGCATAAAATATAGATTGCTGGTTTACACATAAAATTGTCATGTATAGCATATACTGGATGTGAAGGATCTGGAAATTTGGGGTGGAACAATCCTTCCATTTTTGATAAAATTACCTTAGATTCTTCAGAAAATTTTGTATTACAAATTATAATTTCAGGGCTCCCCTGGTGGCGCAGTGGTTGAGAGTCCGCCTGCCGATGCAGGGGACACGGGTTCATGCCCCGGTCCGGGAAGATCCCACATGCTGCGGAGCAGCTGGGCCCGTGAGCCACGGCTACTGAGCCTGCGCGTCTAGAGCCTGTGCTCCGCAACAGAAGAGGCCACAACAGGGAGAGGCCCGCGTACCACAAAAAAAAAAAAAAAAATTATAATTTTAAAAGAATCTATTGATTTCTTACGGTGTGGTTTCTCATTCCACCAAATCTCCCTGGTATCCTGTCTACACAGCACATGTTATTTTCTATCTCAAAGTAAACAGGTATCCCCTGCTTTTCAAAAATTTATGCCACTTTTGTGAAAGATCTACATTAGTACCTGTTTTCATTAACTGAAAGAAATTGGAAGAGGAATTTTCCTATTACAAAAAAAGGCATAAAGGGAAAATAGCGTTCAGTATTGGTTTTGCAGGAGCTGTTACAAAGGCAGCACACCACAAGCTCCTTCCCCAGGAGCTATAGTCAGCATCTCAACATCCAGCCTCCATAGCTCTGAGCTGTGTCTGTGAGCATCTGTGCATTATCTTGATTTATTTTATGCATTCATTAGCAAGATGTACCCTAAGGTAATTGCTTCTTCTCTTTACACCATTTCAAGTTATGAAAGATTTCATAGGAACACTACTTTCAAGTAGTGGGGGAAACCTATAGTTTGCCTTTTTTTTTTTTTTTTTAAAAATTTATTTATTTATTTATTTGGCTGTGTTGGGTCTTTGTTGCTGTGCGTGGGCTTTCTCTAGTTGCAGCGAGCGGGGGCTACTCTTCATTGCGGTGCGTGTGCTTCTCATTGTGGTGGCTTCTCATTGCGGAGCATGGGCTCTAGGCACACAGGTTTCAGTAGTTGTGGCACACGGACTCAGTGGTTGTGGCTCGTGGGCTCTAGAGCGCAGGCTCAGTAGTTGTGGCTCACGGGCTTAGTTGCTCCGCGGCATGTGGGATCTTCCCAGACCAGGGCTCGAACTTGTGTCCCCTGCATTGGCAGGCGGATTCTTAACCACGGCACCACCAGGGAAGTCCCCCATGTCTTTTCCTTTTTTTTAATGTATGCGTTATCTCTTTTATTGACTAAATCTCCTCGAGGAGTGTATCCACTTATGATTCTTCTCTGTTTCCCTCAGCAACCAAATAGTAACCTTTCAGAACAGCAGGTACGTGATAAATACTTATTGGATGGATGAACTAAGTAAGCACTCAAGAGATTTAGGCTCAGTTCAGGTCACTGCTCAAAAGTCTCCTCCTTAGAGAGGCCTTTCCTGATCACCCTGTCTAGAATAGCATGTGGATCCCCTTATTCTTGGCTAATTATCTTCATAGTACTTACCGCTGCCCAACATGACTTTCATTTGTGAGTTTAATTGTTAATGTTTGGCTTCTGCTCTTGAGATAACACTCAACGAGGTCAAGGAGTTTCTCTCTTTTGTTCACAGCTGAATTCTCAGCCTTTAGAACAGTGACTGGTTCAATAAATATGTATTGAAAATTAATGAATGATTATAATGATATAAGGACAATTTCAGTCATCAAAATTACTTTGGATGGTTTTATATACATATTTAAAAAAAAGACTTCGATCAGCCACTTGGAGTGGGACTTGAGACACCAAAGAGTCTTCTCATATAGTTGAACTTCCTTCTGAAGAGGGTAGTTCTGTTGTGTAAGGCCCAGTATTTGCTAAGAACAGAATGAGTTGGATAATATAAGGTCAGAGGTATAAACTGGAGCATAGTTGAATTTTTCTGCTTAGTGAGGACCTTGGAGCTCTTAAGAGTAATCTGGAAGGATAAAGGATTTACTGGGGAGGCTGGCCACTGGGTCACTGAAGAGGGGAAAGAGAATTATGTTACCACTGAGAAGAAATTTGGAGAAAATGAAGCATTTAGAGTGCTATGTGCAACCTTATATAGCATTCCCATGAAGTCTCCCTGATCTTCAGAACAAAACAAAACCCAAACTACAAATATCCCTAATGCTGGGAATTGCTGTATTTTTATTGGAAACTAGTAAGTGTGCTGAGTCCAACTTCTAGGTATATGTGCATTCAGGGAAGTTAGTACCCCTGGCTAAGGGATGGGGAGATGTCTGACAGTTGTCTGGGTTACATGGAACATAATCTTAAGGGGAGACAGTCCATCATCTGGGTGCCTTCTTCCCCTATCATACTGTGAGTTCCTTAGGGTTGGGGCCTGTATCTCCAACTTTCTCTGAAGACCCCACAAGGGAGTAAGTATAGTGGTGTGTGAATAATGATCACTTAGTGAATGCTGACTGTATCAGTCAGCTACTGTTGCAGAACAACCAACCACCGAATCTCAGCGGCTTTCGCAGTAAGCATTGATCTCTCACAAAGCTGCAGATTGACTTCAGAGGCCCTGATCTAGGCTGAGCTTGAATGGGTAACTCTGCTTCCACTTGTAGGTCCAGCTGGGCTTGGCTCCACACTGTCGCATGGACTGTGGTCTGTTCATGTGGACTTATTTCAGGGTTCAGGCTAAAGAGATAGGATCTATTTGAAGGGAAGCTCTTTTAATTGTGATGGCAGAGTCACAGGAAAACAAGCAAAACATAAGATGCCTATTAATGATTAGACTGGAAATTGGCAATCTCAATTTTGTCCGTATTCCATTGGCTAAAATATCACAAGCTAAGCCCCAGGTCAAGGAGTGGCTTTTGCTTTGTGTGCTTTGCGTAGGGTGAACATCAAAGATTGTGGATACAGGAGGGGTGAAGAAACAGGATCAACAATTCCATCTATGATATTAATTGACTGACTGACCAGTCCTCAGCCAGTGATGCTGAGTTGCTGAGCCAGGCAGTGACTCCCTTCCCAGCATGTTGGTGTGACCATGATTTGAGGGCCTTTGAGGGAGTTCTTTTATTTTTCCTCTTTGCAAAAGGAGCTATTAAAGTTAAAAACCTCATTTTTGTAGTAGGATGCACACAACAGTACACATATTGACTTATGTTTTCAGTCAATATCAAGATTTATTGTCCCCAGAGTTAAATAAATCGTGATATTGACCACATCATAAGCCAATATCTGCCTAATGCATTTTTTTAAGGTATTTTGTATTCATTATACTAATAGGACACAAGCAATCACTCACAGTGTAAATTTGTTTTCCCTTTCTTGGTCTTTCTCCTTTGTTAATTTTTCATTTGTCCATCTTGGTGATTAGCTCAGGGTTAACATGAGAGTTACTGCAATGGTGTATGCCATGCAGGAAAGATGGCCAGCAGTGGACACTGCCCCACTATAGAAAGAGGGGGTTTGTTTCCATAGAGAACTATGCCTTCTCTGATTTCGGATGGTGGAAATGCATTCTGTTTTCTTTGGCAGTTTTTTCCCCTGGGTTCCTCTCCTCTGTGATATTCTTATATACAATGCCTTTGGGTCAGTGGGGGAAAATGGCGGTGAGAGGATGAGGCAGGAAAGGACAATAAGTCAGGGGTTCTTCAGTTGTCCTTGAATTGGTTTTTCTGGCTTTCTTTCTGTGCTGCTTTATTCTTGATTTCTTTGTCTTTTTCTTTCTATTTTGTAGCTGGAATTTACATTTTCTGGAGGAGTGGAAAAAATATATTTCTTTAATACTGAATTCCATTTATCTCCATAAATTGGTTAGGGTGTATGATCTAAAGGACTCAGCTGTTTTTAAAATAGGTTTATTTCTTTCCTTGAAGATTATTTCCACACAGTATAGACGAGTTAGAAGGAGACTTATTTTGTAGACCACAGTGAGAGTTTCACATTTGCAGGACATCATTTCAGATGTGGAGTTTGAACAAAGAAATTAAATTTATATGTATCACGTAAATTATTTTGAATTCATGGTTCAACAAAGAGTTCAGATCCTAATCAAATATATAGTTTGCATGGAAGCTGCCACCCTTTTTTGTAGTAACAGGGCAGTTCTTTATACAGTGTTGACGAGATGGAGGGTGGGGGAAGAGACTGCTTCTGTGGGAATTCACCCTGGGTATTTGCAGTTGGGCCCGTATTAAATGTAAAGGTTTTTCCAGAGAGGTCATTGAGAGAAGAGCTTTTTAAAGTTTCATCCCTTATAGACAACAGAAGGATGCCCCATCCCCCAAAGAATCTTTGAAAGAAAATGAATTGTTCAGTCTCTCTTTTGCCTTTCCATCCATCCATGCATCCATCCATCCATGCATCCATCCATCCAAATGCTGCCTTTGTACAAGGCCCCATGGCAACCTCCTTTCTCCGTGAACCTTCCCCAGCTCTTTCTGCTCTGTTTCTCCCTCCTCATTCAGACTCCTACAAAGTGTATGTCCTGTGTCACCTAATCAGTGCTGTTTTGGATGTCAACTTTATCTCCATCCCAGATTGTATACTAGGGAGACCAAAGATAGAGTTTTTCACTTCTTGACAAATGGGAGCTGGAAAGATGATGGTGATTTTAGGTAATATTTATTCTTGCTCACCATGTACTAGGGACTTTTCTAAGTTCTTTAAATAGATTAACTCATTTAATCCTTACAACAACCCTAGCAGCTAGATGCAGTTATCTTTCCTATCTTACATAGAAAATTAGGCACAGAGAAGTTAAGCAATTTGCTAAGGTAAGGGGTCGACGGGTATTCAAAACCAGGGTGACGAATTCTGAAGTCCATGTCAGTCTTTATTTTGTGAATTGTTGAATTTTATTTTATTTTTTTTAACAGGAGGTTCTTATTAGTTATCCATTTAATACATATTAGTGTATATACGTCAATCCCAATCGCCCAATTCATCACCCCCCCACCGCACCCCGCCACTTTCCTCCCTTGGTGCCCATACGTTTGTTCTCTACATCTGTGTCTCTATTTCTGCCCTGCAAACCGGTTCACCTGTACCATTTTTCTAGGTTCCACATATATGCGTTAATATACAATATTTGTTTTTCTCTTTTTGACTTCACTCTGTATGACAGTCTCTAGATCCATCCACATCTCTACAAATGACCCAGTTTTGTTGCTTTTTATGGCTGAGTAATATTCCATTGTATATATGTATCACAACTTTATCCATTCGTCTGTCGATGGGCACTTAGGTTGCTTCCATGACCTGGCTATTGTAAATAGTGCTGCAATAAACATTGGGGTGCATGTGTCTTTTTGATTATTGTTTCCTCTGGGTATATACCCAGTAGTGGGATTGCTGGATCATATAGTAATTCTATTTTTAGTTTTTTAAGGAACCTCCATACTGTTCTCCATAGTGGCTGTATCAATTTACATTTCCACCAACAGTGCAAGAGGGTTCCCTTTCCTCCACACCCTCTCCAGCATTTGTTGTTTGTAGATTTTCTGATGATGCCCATTCTAACTGGTGTGAGGTGAGATACCTCATTGTAGTTTTGATTTGCATTTCTCTAATAATTAGTGATGTTGAGCAGCTTTTCATGTGCTTCTTGGCCATCTGTATGTCTTCTTTGGAGAAATGTCTATTTAGGTCTTCTGCCCATTTTTGGATTGGGTTGTTTGTTTTTTTAATATTGAGATGCATGAGCTGTTTATATATTTTGCAGATTAATCTTTTTGTCTGTTGATTCGTTAGCAAATATTTTCACCCATTCTGAGGGTTGTCTTTTTGTCTTGTTTGTAGTTCCCTTTGCTGTGCAATAGCTTTTAAGTTACATCAGGTCCCATTTGTTTATTTTTGTTTTTATTTCCATTACTCTAGGAGATGGATCAAAAAAGTTCTTGCTGTGATTTATGTCAAAGAGTATGCTTCCTATGTTTTCCTCTAAGAGTTTTATAGTGTCCGGTCTTCCATTTAGGCCTCTAATCCATTTTGAGTTTATTTTTGTGTATGGTGTTAGGGAGTGTTCTAATTTCATTCTTTTACACGTAGCTGTCCAGTTTTCCCAGCACCACTTATTGAAGAGACTGTCTTTTCTCCATTGTATATCCTTGCCTCCTGTGTCATAGATTAGTTGACCGTAGGTGCATGGGTTTACCTCTGGGCTTTCTATCCTGTTCCATTTTTCTGTATTTCTGTTTTTGTGCCAGTACCATATTGTCTTGATTACTGTAGCTTTGCAGTAGAGTCTGAAGACAGGGAGTCTGATTCCTCCAGCTACGTGTTTTTCCCTCAAGACTGCTTTGGCTATTCAGGGTCGTTTGTGTCTCCATACAAATTTTAAGACTTTTTGTTCTAGTTCTGTAAAAAATGCCATTGGTAATTTGATAGGGATTGCATTGAATCTGTAGATTGCTTTGGGTAGTATAGTCATTTTCACAATATTGATTCTTCCAACCCAAGAACATGGTATATCTCGCCATCTGTTTGTATCATCTTTAATTTCTTTCGTCAGTGTCTTACAGTTTTCTGCATACAGGTCTTTTGTCTCCCTAGGTAGGTTTATTTCTAGGCATTTTATTTTTTGTTGCAATGGTAAATGGGAGTGTTTCCTTAATTTCTCTTTCAGATTTTTCATCATTAGTGTATAGGAATGCAAGAGATTTCTATGCATTAATTTTGTATCCTGCAACTTTACCAAATTCATTGATTAGTTCTGGTAGTTTTCTGGTGGCATCTTTAGGATTCTCTATGTATAGTATCATGTCATCTGCAAACAGTGACAGTTTTACTTCTTCTTTTCCAATTTGTATTCCTTTTCTTTCTTTTTCTTCTCTTATTGCCATGACTAGGACTTCCAAAACTATGTTGAATAATAGTGGTGAGAGTGGACATCCTTGTCTTGTTCCTGATCTTAGAGGAAATGCTTTCAGTTTTTCACCATTGAGAATGATGTTTGCTGTGGGTTTGTCATATATGGCCTTTATGATGTTGGGGTAGGTTCCCTGTATGCCCACTTTCTGGAGGGCTTTTATCATAAATGGGTGTTGAATTTTGTCAAAAGCTTTTTCTGCATCTATTGAGATGATCATGTAGTTTTTCTTCTTCAGTTTGTTAATACAGTGTATCACATTGATTGATTTGCGTATATTGAAGTATCCTTGCACCCCTGGGATAAATCCCACTTGATCATGGTGTTTGATCCTTTTAATGTGTTGTTGGATTCCATTTGCTAGTATTTTGTTGAGCATTTTTGCATCTATATTCATCAATGATATTGGTCTGTAATTTTCTTTTTTTGTAGTATCTTTGTCTGGTTTTGGTATCAAGGTGATGGTGACCTCATAGAATGAGTTTGGGAGTGTTCCTTCCTCTGCAGTTTTTTGGAAGAGTTTGAGAAGGTTGGGTGTTAGCTCTTCTGTAAGTGTTTGATAGAATTCACCCGTGAAGCCATCTGGTCCTGGACTTTTGTTTCTTGGAAGATTTTTAATCACAGTTTCAATTTCAATGCTTGTGATTGGTCTGTTCATATTTTCTATTTCTTCCTGGTTCAGTCTTGGAAGGTTTATACCTTTCTAAGAGTTTGTCCATTTCTTCCAGGTTGTCCATTTTATTGGCATAGAGTTGCTTGCAGTAGTCTGTTAGGATGCTTTGTATTTCTGTGGTGTCTGTTGTCACTTCTGCTTTTTCATTTCTAGTTTTACTGATCTGAGTCCTCTCCCTCTTTTTCTTGATGAGTCTGGCTAATGGTTTATCAGTTTTGTTTATCTTCTCAAAGAACCAGCTTTTACTTTTATTGATCTTTGCTATTGTTTTCTTTGTTTCTATTTCATTTATTTCAGCTCTGACCTTTATGTATTCTTTCCTTCTACTAACTTTGGGTTTTGTTTGTTCTTCTTTCTCTAGTTCCTTTAGTTGTAAGTTTAGATTGTTTATTTGAGATTTTTCTTGTTTCTTGAGGTATGCTTGTATTGCTATAAACTTCCATCTTAGAACTGCTTTTGCTGCATCCCATAGGTTTTGGATCGTCGTATATTTGTTATAATTTGTCTCTAGGTAGTTCTTGATTTCCTTTTTGATTTCTTCAGTGATCTCTTGGTTATTTAGTAATGTATTGTTTAGCCTCCATGTGTTTGTATTTTTTACGTTCTTTTCCCTGTAATTGATTTCTAATCTCATAGTGTTGTGGTCAGAAAAGATGCTTGATATGATTTCAGTTTTCTTAAATTTACTGAGGCTTGATTTGTGACCCCAGATGTGATCTATCCTGGAGAATGTTCCACGTGCACTTGAGAAGAAAGTGTAATCTGCTGTTTCTGGATGGAATGTCCTATAAATATCAATTAATTCTATCTGGTCTATTGTATCATTTAAAGCTTCATCGCGGTGCGCGGGCCTCTCACTATTGTGGCTTCTTTTGTTGTGGAGCACAGGCTCCAGATGTGCAGGCTCAGTAGTTGTGGCTCACGGGCCTAGTTGCTCCGCGGCATGTGGGATCCTCCCAGACCAGGGCTCGAACCCGTGTCCCCTGCATTAGCAGGCAGATTCTCAACCACTGTGCCACCAGGGAAGCCCTTGGGTTTGTTTTTGTAGGTCCTTTCGCTTGTGTTTCCCACTTAGAGAAGTTCCTTTAGCATTTGTTGTAGAGCTGGTTTGATGGTGCTGAATTCTCTTAGCTCTTGCTTGTCTGTAAAGCTTTTGATTCCTCCGTCGAATCTGAATGAGATACTTGCCGGGTAGAGTAATCTTGGTTGTAGGTTCTTCCCTTTCATCACTTTAAGTATATCATGCTGCTCCCTTCTGGCTTGTAGAGTTTCTCCTGAGAAATCAGCTGTTAACCTTATGGGAGTTCCCTTATACAGTATTTGTCGTTTTTCCCTTGCTGCTTTCAATAATTTTTCTTTGTCTGTAATTTTTGCCAATTTGATTACTATGTGTCTCGGCATGTTTTTCCTTGGGTTTATCCTGTATGGGACTCTCTGCGCTTCCTGGACTTGGGTGGCTATTTCCTTTCCAGTATTAGGGAAGTTTTCGACTATAGTCTCTTCACATATTTTCTCATGTCTTTTCTCTCTCTCTTCTCCTCCTGGGACCCCTATAATGTGAATGTTGTTGCGTTTAATGTTGTCCCAGAGGTCTCTTAGGCTGTCTTCATTTCTTTTCATTCTTTTTTCTTTATTGTGTTCCACAGCAGTGAATTCCACCATTCTGTCTTCCAGGTCACTTATCCGTCCTTCTGCCTCAGGTATTCTGCTCTTGATTCCTTCTAGTGTAGTTTTCATTTCAGTTATTGTATTGTTCATCTCTGTTTGTTTGTTCTTTATTTCTTCTAGATCTTTGTTAAACATTTCTTGCATCTTCTCGATCTTCGCCTCCATTCTCTTTCTGAGGTCCTGGATCATCTTCACTCTTATTATTCTGAATTCTTTTTCTGTAAGGTTGCCTATCTCCACTTCATTTAGTTGTTTTTCTGGGGGTTTATCTTGTTCCTTCATCTGGTACATAGCCCTCTGCCTTTTCATCTTGTCTATCTTTCTGTGAATGTGGTTATTGTTCCACAGGCTGCAGGATTGTAGTTCTTCTTGCTTCTGCTGTCTGCCCTCTGGTTGATGAGGCTAAGAGGCTTGTGTAATTTTCCTGATGGGAGGGACTGGTGGTGGGTAGAGCTGGGTGTTGCTCTGGTGCTCAGAGCTCAGTAAAACTTTAATCTGCTTGTCTGCTGATGTGTGGGGCTGGGTTCCCTCCCTGTTGGTTGTTTGGCCTGAGGCGACCCAACACTGGAGCCTACCTGGGCTCTTTGGTGGGGCTAATGGTGGATTCTGGGAGGGCTCACGCCAAGGAGTACTTCCCAGAACTTCTGCTGCCAGTGTCATTGTCCTCATGGTGAGCCACAGGCACCCCCTGCCTTTGCAGGAGACACTGCAACAGTAGCAGGTAGGTCTGGTTTAGTCTCCCCTGGGGTCACTGCTCCTTTCCCTGGGTCCCAATGCACACACTACTCTGTGTGTGCCCTCCAAGAGTGGAGTCTCTGTTTCCCCCAGTCCTGTGGAAGTCCTGCAATCAAATCCCACTAGCCTTCAAAGTCTGATTCTCTAGGAATTCCTCCTCCCGTTGCCAGACCCCCAGGTTGGGAAGCCTGACGTGTGGCTCAGAACCTTCACTGCAGTGGGTGAACTTCTGTGGTGTAAGTGTTCTCCAGTTTGTGAGTCACTCACCCAGCAGTTATGGGATTTGATTTTACTGTGATTGCGCCCCTCCTACCATCTCAATGTGGCTTCTCCTTTGTCTTTGGATGTGGGCTATCTTTTTTGGTGAGTTCCAGTTCCTGTCAATGATTGTTCAGCACTTAGTCGTGATTCCGGTGCTCTTGCAAGAGGGAGTGAACGCACGTCGTTCTACTCCGCCATCTTGAACCAATGAAGTTCATAGCAGTCTTTTTTTTTTTTTTTTACATCTTTATTGGAGTATAATTGCTTTACAATGGTGTGTTAGTTTCTGCTTTATAATAAAATGAATCAGTTATACATATACATATATCCCCATATCTCTTCCCCCTTGCGTCTCTCTCCCTCCCACCCTCCCTATCCCACCCCTCTAGGTTGTCACAAAGCACCGAGCTGATCATATCAGTCTTAATGGCATTGTCAGTCTCTGTGCTGATCATTAGACTGTGTCATGGATTTCTTGCTTGAAAACAGAGGAGAGTGAAATGGAGTGTGTACTTCTTGTCCATTTGAGGGATGGCATAGGGTACAGGATAAAGCTGGGTTGGCAGAAAAGAGCAAGACTCAAGGGTCTTTTCTAAGATTTCTTCTAGTGCAGCCCTTACATGACTTACTTATAGCACTCAGAGCCAATGGCTCACGAATTTCAGAAGCTGTAAATCAGGGGAGGTAGGAGCAGGTTTTTGTCCCAGAGCTGCTACAGTATGAACCCTTGTGCAGCAGTGCTGCATCCTGATTCCTGCTGTGGCACTTCTAGCTTAGAAGGTAGAATCTTTCGCCAGAGGACATAGGCTTTCCCAGCCTGGCCGCTCCCTACGTGGTGTCAGCTCTGTATCTGGGTTGGTGGAGAATAGATCTTAATCTATACCATCTTGATCCTGTCTGGGCCAGGAGTGGCCACTCTCCTGATGGAAGAATGGGTGCTCTGGGTACCACTTAATGCACACAGGCAGCTTTCAACCTGCATCGCATTTCCACATTAGGTTTATGTCACTACTGCTTCATTTTCTTTCTTTCACAAAATTAAGAAAAGATCATTTGGTCATGCATATTATTCTCATTGGGGCTGAACACACATCTCTTATTTGGTATTCCAGTAGCTAAAAACCTGCAAGATATCAGTTTCATTAGTTAACCTATGAGGATAAGGGGTGGGGTAGGGCAAGGAAGAAAAGAGGTGGAAACATAGGTGGGCCACAGCGAGCCCTTACCTGAACTTTCTTTTCTTCAGGTTCTGAAAAGTGCTCCTCTCAACAGCCCTCTCCTCTCCTCCCCTCTCCTCATCTCCTCCCTGCTCCAGTAGTCCTGTACACCAGGTGGGGCAGGTTGGGTGTCTCATGTCTATAGATGCATCAGCTGGTTCATGTTCATAGCTGACAGGCAGATGTTTCCCTGTCTCGTTATTAGTTCCATAACGAGTGGGCTAGAGAGATTGGCTTGGGATGTTCTCAGCATCCCCTACCCCAAATGGTAAATTATTCCTAGTTCAAAACACACCAGATCTTGACAGTCACCTTCATCTTCTGTGATTCTGAGCTGTAAATTGTTCAAATGGATGGTGGGAGGTGTGGGAATGTGCTCTGTTGTTCAGCCATTGGTCTTTTTTTTTTTTTTTTTTCCTTTTAAGTAGACTTTATTTTTTAGAACAGGTTTAGGTTCACTGCAGAATTGAGTAGAAGGCACAGAGAGTCCCCATGTACCCCCTGCCCCCACACATGCACACAGCCTCCCCCGCCATCAACATCCCCCACGAATGGTACGTTCCTTACAGTCGATGAACCTACATGACTCGTCATTATCACCCAGAGTCCACAGTTTGCAGTTGGGTTCACTCTGGGGTTCACTAGGTATTGGACATTTATGAGTTTGGACAAACGTATAATGACAGGTATCCACCATCAGAGTATCATCCAGAGTAGTTTCACTGCCCTAGAAAAGGTAAAGATGGGCAGCCATTGGTCTTTGGTTTCAGTTTAACTTCTGGTGAAAATGGAACCCCTTGATTCTGCATGTTTTTGTTTGTTTCATTTTGTTCCTTGGTCGGGTGAGAAGGGGCTGGGCAAAGACATTCCCTCAGGCAATGTTTTAAAATGGAATAACTTCATACCCCCTTTGTCTGAATGGCTTCATTGGCTTTTCTGTTCTCATTCAGTTTAAATTTCTAGGGTTTTGGTTGGGATTTTGAGCATCCCTTCACCAGCATCCCCACAACTTCATCAGGGGTGGAATCTTTTTTCTTGTCACTCATTTCTTGTGATCTTGTTTCACCTCCTAAAGAATGATAAATATTATTAATTGGGATATATGTTTATTCTAGAATTCAATTTTTAAGGTTGACCCCAGTACTGAATTCACTTCTCCTGGGCACTCCTCTGCAGCTTTTTAACCATCCAATGCCTTTTATGGTGATTTTCAAGAGAGGAAAAGTGGGTTGCCTGGAGATAGTAGGGAAGAGTTGTAACTGAGTACCTCCCAGCAGTGTCCCGTAACTCCCTGCGATTATACTGGGTAGGGCACAACGGTAAGGTTCATTGTTTTACTAAGTGAGCTTTGAGGGGGTGGAGGCAGGTGGGTGGCCTAAGACCTTTCAGATGAAACTTGTGTGGCTGAGAACAGCACAGCAGAGACGGCTAGATTGAATCTTGCTTGAAATACTGCTATTTGTCCCCCTCTTGGAGGTTGTTTCTATATAAAACTAAGAATAAATGAAATGAGAGTTTACTGAGCCCTGCCGTGAGTGATAAGCATTGTGCTGGGTCAGCTGGGAGGCACAGAACAAGTATTAGAGTGAACTGCATGAAATTGCTACTACTCGACTGTTTTCACCTACAAAAATGTCAGTTTCATATTATTCATCCCAATATAAAGAACCTCCACTTACGCAACAAACATTTATTCAAGAAAATAAGGCCGTGCCAATTCCCCAACACACTGCCTGATATATAGTAATTGCTCAATAAATGGTAACTATTTTGAACAATATGTTGCTGATGTGGGCAGTGATGGTAGGTTGGAAGCATATAATAACCATTCAGTCAACTTTAATCAGGAGGCTAAATGTGATATTTCTGTTTGGATTGACAGGTCAGGTGGTCTAAGAGCTCATTTTTATCCACCACCCTCCCCAGATCATCCAGTTACTTGTACGAGGGAACCAAATCCCAAGGCTGGCTTGGCAGTGTGGATATGGCCTCTGCTCCACCACATTTCAGTAGAACAGGCAGTTCTGTGTGTCTGACATCTGGGATAAACTTCAGTGTTTTTCAGGTCTGCTTGTAATCCAACCTTTTGAGGAATATTAACTTTGTCCCTAATCTGTGAAATCTTCACTTTACTCTGAGTTTTAATCCGTAATTTTTTTCATATAAACTGCAACATTGAGAATTGTAAACCAAATTTGATGGAGATGACAAATTGCAGTTTTGGCTGATTATATCTGGTATAACAGCTGGAAAAAGAAAGCCAGAAACACGAAAGAGGCCAATGAAAAGCTTTTCTTTGGCACGAAGAAGCATATTGTCATAATGTTTCCCCCAAATTGAATTGCCTTTAAAAAAAAAAAGAACTGTAGGAATATTTAAAGAAACACAAATATTTTTTAAAAAGCTAAAGTAAGCCTTTTTTGTGAGAGAATGTTTTCAGTACCGTCAGTTTTCAGACTTCAAAGTTTTTCAAAGAGTAGTTCATTCACTGAGGGGGCAAAAAAACTCAGGGTTCTAAGAAGCAATTTCCAAAAACATGCCATAGACTTTTCACTCTCCCCATAGGCATTTTTCTGTTCAGAATCAAAGTTAGAATCAAGGATTTAAGATTTATATCATTTACCTGATATAAATAAGTCATAGCACTGGAAGTCATTATCCTCCTCCCCATGTTTTTAAACCCCCAGCAAAAATAATAAGAGGTCCTCAGGGAACACCCTTCTGGACTCATGCTGGTGGTTATATTGATAGTGACAAACCGGTGCTCATACCTGCTTCACCCATCAGTGCAGTCATGATGGTGACTTTTTTTTTTTTTTTGCGGTACGCGGGCCTCTCACTGCTGTGGCCTCTCCCGTTGCGGAGCACAGGCTCCGGATGCGCAGGCTCAGCGGCCATGGCTCACGGACCCAGCTGCTCCGCGGCATGTGGGATCTTCCCGGACCGGGGCACGAACCCGTGTCCCCTGCATCGGCAGGCGGACTCTCAACCACTGCGCCACCAGGGAAGCCCTGCAGTTTTATTTTACTTTTTCCCAGCTTTATTGAGATATGATTGACAAATAAAAATTGTATATATTTAGATTGTACAAGACAATGTTTTTTTAAGGTATACAACATGATGATTTAATATACATACATATTGTGAAATGATTATCACAATCAAGCTAATCAACACATCTGTCATCTCACGTAGTTACCATTTGTGTGTGTGTGTGGTGAGAACACTGAGGATTACTTTCTTAGCTGATTTCAGGTACACAGTGCAGCATTATTAACTATAATCACCATGCTGTCCATTAGGTCCCCAGAACTGTATCTTCTAACTGGAAGTTTGTACCCTTTTACCAGCCTCTTCTCATTTCCCCCACCCCCAACCCTTGGCAACTACCATTCTACATTCTGGTTCTATGAGTTCAATTTTTTTAGATTCTACATATAAGTGAGATCATACAGTATTTGTCCTTCTGTGTATGGCTTATTGTGTCTGGCTTATAATGCCCTCCAGTTTCATCCATATTGTAGCAAATGACAGAATTTCCTTCTTTCTCGTGGCTGAAAATTATTCTCTCTCTCTCTCTCTCTCTCTCTCTCTCTCTCTCTCTCTCTCTCTCTCTCTCTCTCTCTCCCCCTCTCCCTCTCTCTGTCTCTCTCTCTCTCTGTCTCTCTCTCTCTCTCTCTCTATATATATATGGAATACATTTTCTCTCTATGTATTTTCTTTATCTGTTCATCTGTCGACAGACACTGGACAGTTGTTTTAGATTAAATAATGTAATATGTCCAAAGTGCTAGACCTGTGCCCTTCTTTATATAGTATGTGCTCAATAAATTATAGCTACTATTATTGTAGCTATTAATATTATTGGAAGGTATGGGAGGATTTTAGCAGGGGAGTGATATGATCCGCTCTGTACTTTAGAAAATGTCATCCTGGTTGCCATGTGGAGACTGTAAAGAGACAATTTGGGGAGGTAGGAGACCAGCTAGGAGGCTGCTGCAGTATCCAGCAGAGAGATGGTGATGAAGTTGACAGAAGAGTAGGAGGAGGGGAGAGATTGTCAGATTTGAGATATTTATTGGGATATAACCAGCTGGTCTTGCTGGTGGATAGGATGTGGGTTGTGAGGGAAACAAGATTCAAGACTGGCCTGAGCACATGGGCCAATGTTGGTGGAATTGACTAGCCAGGGAACACTTTGACAAGAAATTACCCTATTTAATACCAAAATAACTGGCTAGTTTTGCTTAAGACAGTTCAGTAAAAAGCGAGTGAACAAATGTCTCTTGTGCACCTGCTGTGTTTCTGACACTGTGTAGGTGCTCTGAACTGGGAATCTCATTCGCTTCTCACAGGAGCCTCTGCATTGTTACTGTCCCCATTTGTGCCGAAGAGGAAATTGAGTCCAAGAGAAGATAATTGACTGGCCTAGGCCACCTGGAAAATAAGTGTCAGAAACAAAAGAACCCAAAGCCCATCCACCATGCGACAGGCTTCTCAAATCAAATCATCCAACCTTGTGTGAGATGGGGTGGGTAAGTGGGAAGCAGGCAGTGGATGTGCCTGTAGTAGTAAATAAACAAATAAACCATTGGTAGAATTTCTCACTTTCTTAGCCACAGTTATAACCTTGGTTATAATAGGGCAAGCTATCTAATGATGTTGGTTGCTTTTTGACTTTCCCTCAAGGCTTTCTGTTCAATATTTCATAGGATTACATTGGTACCTCTGAACAATTGTTTTTTAAAAAAATGATATGAAACCATCTGAACACTCTAACTCTTTTCAGAAGGTCAGGCCAGTTTCCTTTTTTTTTTTTTTTTTTTTGCGGTACGCGGGCCTCTCACTGTTGCGGCCTCTCCCGTTGCGGAGCACAGGCTCCGGATGCGCAGGCTCAGCGGCCATGGCTCACGGGCCTAGCCGCTCCGCGGCATGTGGGATCCTCCCGGACCGGGGCACGAACCCGTGTCCCCTGCATCGGCAGGCGGACTCTCAACCACTGTGCCACCAGGGAAGCCCCAGTTTCCTTTTTGACGTGTTACGCAGCTCTGTTTTTGGGGTGACTTCAGGGCAGAACTATGTGGAGGTAGAGAGATACCAATGATGACCTCTCATGAGCGTTTCCTCTTAGTTCTGATGTGTATGACAAAAGCATTTTGAAAATAAAAGGCAAATTTGTGTATTCCAGTCTGGGGCTCACTCATGTTGAACTCAAAGCACAGAATTACAATATAGAGTCCTAATTTAAGCAGATTCTGCAAATGGGTTTGAATTAGAGACCTTGGAGAGTCTTGACCTATACTGGTACTAACTAATCTGGTCTCTAGTCCTGTGTACTTTAGGTTTTGCAGAAACACTGTCCCTGAGTCACATTTCAATGTTGTGCTCATAGCATATAGCACTGACTGCTTAGGTGGTAAATGTCTATAGTACAACTCAAACTATTTTGAGCACAAAGGTAACTTAATTGGCTCAGGTAACTAGAAAGTCCAGGGACAACTCTTTCAGGTGTGGCTGAACCCAGATGCTCAACAACACAATCAGGAATCTGTCCTTTTCCATCTTTCTTCCTCCTCGTTTACTTCAGTCTCAAGAATGCATCCCTCAGTGCAGTGGCAAAGACCACCAACTCCAGGCTTTCGTTCCGTCAGTTTAGTAACTCTGTTGAAAACAGACGTCTTCTTTTGTAGTAGTTTCCCAGTAAGTTGTATCCGTCTAGAAGAGGGATTTTTTTCTAACTTAACCACTCAGAGGGCTGCCTTTTTCTAATTCTTATGAAGGCATGTCTGCCCTGAAAAGATTGAAAAGGGTAAGAATGGAAGCAGTCAGAGCATTTAGGGAGGCTCTTCCTGTCACCCAGCTAAGACAGAATTAGACCATGGGTAGTGGAGATGGAGAGAAATGGGTAGATTTGGGATATGTCAACTGAATTAAGAACATCTATTCAGCAAACACAATGACTGCATACTCTGAGCCAGTCTTATATGCTAAACAAGAGATACAGTGGTGCCAGTCAGGTGATATCAGTTACTTGGGCTGGGAAGTGCGGGAGGGATATAAGAAAAAAAAAGATTGTGGCAAAAATAGGAAAAAAATTGTGGTGTAATGTTAAGTGAATAAATGTAAAATTCTGCCTCTTAAAAAAATGAGATACAGCGATGAATTAGACATGCTTCCACTCTAGAATTGTTCATGGTCTGTGTGTAAACGGCTGAGTCTTAAAGCACAAGGTATGTGCTTTAATAGAGATTTGAACAAAGTGCTTTGAGAGTCCAGAGCAAAGAGTGATTGTTTCCTAGGAAGTCAGAAGATTTAAGGCAGATGGTGGTATTTGAGTTGGGCGTTGGAGTATAAGTAGAAGTATGCCAGGTGAGGAAAAATGTAGAAGGAACTTTAATGGAAACAATATGTGCTAAAGCATGAAGGCAAGAAATGGGGTGAGGCAAGTGGAGTAGGTGGGGTCTGATTGGGAAGGACCTTACATGCCTCCTTATGCAGTAGGTTTCAAGGTAGAAATATTGAATCTGCAGTACCTTAATGCATGGGTACAAATATGTCAAATAGAACATGTTTAAGTGTTTCTTCCCGTAGTTGAGTTTCAAACTTTGATGTATGTAAGAATTACTGTATACCATCTTCATGGAATTTGCTGTAGTAAATTTTGCTGTGTGTGGTTTTTTTACATCATGATACTAGATTCTAAACTCTCTTGACTTAAGATGCAACTTCATGGTATTGAGTGGGTGCTATATGATTTAGTGCTGGAGGTTGCCTAGTACATTCTCAAAGCGCTCTAACAAACTCAGTGTACCAGTTAGGGTTTTTTTACTCACAAACAAAATAAAACTCAAATCAGCCTGAACAAGAAAGCGGATGAATTGCTGCATGTTACTGAGAAAGCAAGCATGAGGTCGAGCTCAACCAGGGCTTTTACTCTCCTTCTCTCAGGTTTCCTCAGCTCTCTCCTTTGTGTGTGGGTTGGACTTCACTGTCGGTTCTTTGTCAGGCTGGTTCCTCTCTTGACTGCAAGAGATCAGACAGCCACGACTGGAGCTATTTGCTTCCTAATTCGTATCCCAGGAAGAGGGTACATCTCCTCCCAGGAGTATCAAACAAGAATCCTGATCTTCACCCTGATTGGATCATCCCTGAGCCCTGAGCTATCTGGTTTAGGCCTGGGTTGGCCATGTCAAGAAAGGTGAGATTGCTGTGACGACCTGAAATGGTCCTGGAGCTGGAG
Source organism: Tursiops truncatus (assembly GCF_011762595.2). Classification (NCBI taxonomy): domain Eukaryota; kingdom Metazoa; phylum Chordata; class Mammalia; order Artiodactyla; family Delphinidae; genus Tursiops; species Tursiops truncatus. The sequence goes on along the minus strand of NC_047047.1, from coordinate 33,880,559 downwards.
TCCGGGCAGTCCACTCATGCCTCAATGGGAGCATAGAATAGACACTATAGAGATAATCACAAGGTCCATCACTGTCACAGAAAAAAAAACCCAAATGACAAAAACCCCAAACCTGGAATTATTTATGTAATTAGGGAAAACATATTATGTCAGGAGGACAAGTTAAAATTTTGGTTGACAGTTTTGTGTGTGGAATGGTGTTGAGGGAACATGTTCATTAAGCATATGTGTGTGAATTGAACAGGGGTTGGGCTGAAGATAGCTTTTAAACTAGTTATGAGCAGAAAGTTCCCCAGAAATTAAGGAAACAATCCCATTTCCTGTCACATCAAAAATAATGAAATACCTAGGAATAAACCTACCTAAGGAGGCAAAAGACCTGTACTCCAAAAACTATAAGATGCTGATGAAAGAAATTAAAGATGACACAAACAAAGGGAAAGATATACTGTGTTCTTGGATTGGAAGAATCAATATTATTAAAATGACCCAAGGTAATTTACAGATTCAGTGCAATCCCTATCAAATTACCAATGGCATTTTCACAGAAATGGAACAAAAATTTTTAAATTTGTATAGAAACACCAAAGACCCTGAATAGCCAAAACAATCTTGAGAAAGAAGAACAGAGCTAGAGTAATCATGCTCCCTGACCTCAGACTATACTACAAAGCTACAATAATCAAAATAATATTGTACTGACACAAAAACACAAACATACAGATCAATGGAACAGGATAGAAAGCCCAGAAATAAACCCACACACTTATGGTCAGTTAATCTATGTCAAAGGAGGTAAGAATATACAGTGGAGAAAAGACAGTCTCTTCAGTAAGTGGTGCTGGGAAAACTGGACAGCTACATGTAAAAGAATGAAATTAGAACATTCTCTAACACCATATACAATAATAAACTCAAAATGGATTAAAGACCTAACTGTAAGACCCGATGCTATAGAATTCCTAGAGGAAGACATAGGCAGAACACTCTGACATAAACTGCAGCAGTATTTTTTTGGATCTATCCCCTAGAGTAATGGAAATAAAAATAAACAGATAGGACCTAATTAAACTTAAAAGTTTTTGCACAGCAAAGGAAATCATAAACAAAACCAAAAGACAACCTACAGACTGGCAGAAAATATTTGCAAATGATGTGACCAACAAGGGATTAATTTCCCAAATATACAAACAGCTTATACAGCTTAATATGAAAAAAACCCAATGACCCAATCAAAAAATGGGCAGAAGACCTAAATAGACATTTCTCCAAGGAAGACATACAGATGGCCAACGGGCACATGAAAAGATGCTCAGTATCGCTAATTATTAGAGAAATGCAAATCAGAGCTATGATGAGGTATCACCTCACACTTGTCAGGATGGCCATCATTAGAAAGTCAAGAAATGGATGTGGAGAAAAGGGAGCCCTCCTACACTGTTGGTGGGAATGTAAATTGGTGTAGCCACTATGGAGAACAGTATGGAAATTCCTTAAAAAATTAAAAATAGAGTTACCATATGATCCTGCAATCCCACTCCTGGGTGTATATCCAGAGAAAACTCTAATTCAAAAAAATACGTGCACCCCAATGTTCATTGCAGCTCTATTTACAATAGCCAAGACATGGAAGCAACCTAAATGTCCATCAACAGATGAATGGATAAAGAAGATGTGGTACATATATACAATGGAATATTACTTAGCCATAAAAAGAATGAAATAATGCCATTTACAGTAATATGGATGGACCTAGAGATTATGATATTAAGTGAAGGAAGTCAGACAGAGAAAGACAAATATCATATGATATCATTTATATGTGGAATTTAAGAAAATGATACAAATGAACTTATTTACAAAAGAGAAATAGATCCACAGACAGAGAAAACAAACTTATGCTTACCAAAGGGGATAGCAGGGGCAGGGGGAGGAAGAGATAAATTAGGAGTTAGGGATTAACATATACACGCTACCAGATATAAAACAGGTGAACAGCAAGGACCTACTGTATAGCACAGGGAACTATACTCAATGTCTTGTAATAATCTATAATGGAAAAGAATCTGAAAAAAAAAATATATATATCTCTGTGTAACTGAATCAGTTTGCTGTACACTTGAAACTAACACAACATTGTAAATTAACTATACTTCAATAAATGTTTCCTAAACAAATTAATAAATAAATTGTAGAAAAGATACAGTTTGAGAGTGAATTCGTTGCAGACGGCCTTGAAAGATGCATTTTTGTATAAGTGACATGTGTTGTACACACACCACCATTAACTGTGCATCAAGATGTGGTCTTCTAGGGCTTCCCTGGTGGCGCAGTGGTTGAGAGTCCGCCTGCCGGTGCAGAGGACACGGGTTCGTGCCCCAGTCTGGGAAGATCCCACATGCTGCGGAGCGGCTGGGCCCGTGAGCCATGGCCACTGAGCCTGCGCGTCCGGAGCCTGTGCTCCGCAACGGGAGAGGCCACGGCATTGGGAGGCCAGTGTACCGCAAAAAAAAAAAGATGTGGTCTTCTAGTTCTACTTGATATGTGGTTAACCTTGTTCCAAATGCAATCTAAGCTGAAAAATATTAATTGCACTTCTCTTCATATATTCTGTTAAGCAGAATTTTGATCCATTCAAAGGTCCTCTCCTTAGTGGATGAAATCAGTAAACTTTCTACGTACAACTTGGGCTGCAACCCACTCCTCACTTACCAAATGCTGAGGAATGACCTGTAGTCATTTTGTAGTCATCCAGACTTTGGTTCAGGTTCCTACTCTGCCACTGGCCAGCTCTGTGACCCAGGGCGATTTATTTGGCCCTACTGAAGTTCCTCATCCTCATTTGGAAGGTGATGATAACGATCACCTGAAATAACAGTGGTCATAAAGATGAAACGTGGCAGTGTTTGTAAAGTTCCTGGCACAAAGAGGTGCTCAGTGAAGGTTAGCTAATATTAACATTGAAAGCTCATCTATGAGCAGTCCTCAGGTCAGATTCTCTTCCCTTGATTGTTCCAAGCACAATTTATCCATTCTGCTATAAGCCATGAAATGAACAAAGAACTTGCTCCTAATTTTGCAGCTCTGTATCTGGATTTGGTCAAAAGATGGGTGTTGTAGATAAAATGGTGTTTGGGTAGAGTGGTGGTGGAGTTCCCATCTGTGAATTCAGGTATCCATGGATTCTTCTCTCTAGCAATGGAGAATGAGGGTGCTTAAGATTGTAGCAAACAGATGCATGTTTTGTCCCCTCTTTCCCAAATGGTATTTGTGCTCTTTTGTAAAAACCAAAGAAATCTGAGACCTTTTTGAGCTGTTGTAAGTCCAGTGCCCAGGTGCTCAGACCTTGGGTTTCCCAGCCTGATGGTAGAGGCAGAGAGTTCCCCCTATTTGAGGACTACCCCTCCAGACCAAAGCCTGGCTAAATCAAAAGTGGTGGGTGGTCTTACTGTTCTCCCAGTGTTTTAGCAACTACCCTGCCTAGGCACGTAGAGAGAGACAGAGACACTGTTAAACTTTCTGCTTTCTGGGTGTATGTGCCTTAGTTGTTGCCAGAAACTTCATGATGTTTTAACTCATTTTTGTGCGTGTGAGAGGATCCATTTTCCAGCCCTGCTGATGGGAGGCACTCATCGCCCCTTTTTATGACCGAAAGCCAGCTGAAGATTCAAATACAAAGTTCATTCTGGAAAACACAATGGTGGTTTCTCCTCCCTCCATCCTCCTTTATTTGGGCATCAGCCCTTTAATCTTTCGCCTGGGGAAAAAAAATCTAATATGCTGTAACTAGGTTGTTTTTCAAAACGAGGAACACTTCAAAACAAGTTTAAATATAAATGAAATCGGTTTCCAAATGTCTTGTTAAAAAAATGCAGATGTTTTATATTTATTATATCATTTTTGTTTTATCACCTTGCAAAATTTTACAGCATGGAATTTTATTTAATGCAGTGGCATTTGAACAGCAATATTAGACAGCTGTATTTGTTTCATATTTGGGGCCTTTTTTTCTCTCTTTGGCAGGATATTAAAACTGAAACTAATGTAACCTGGTGTTTTGGGAAATGTGGATGAGGCGTTTTGCTTATTGGTAATTGAAAACAACAACCCTCTCCCCTCCAAATGCACCCCTCAAAAAATAAGCTTTATTGCTTAGATAAGTGATTATATGTTTTGAGAATGCCAGGAAGTCAAATGAAGCCACTTGAAGGAAGACTCGGCTCTTCAAGTGCAGGGACCGTGTCTCTTGACTTTTGCTGTGTGGTGCCAGGCGGGGCCTAATAAATCGTACTGTTGATTTTGCTGATTTTGGATTTTTAAGGACGTATGGTACAGATAAAGATTGCAGTTCAGCTAAGAAACAGAATTATTTTCAGGGCGTACATAAGCCAGATACCATTTCCCCCCCTGCCCCACACCCTCCTAATTTGTACCTCTTGGTTCCTCCTCTACCTCCTGTTAGTTTGTTTTTCTAAGATATTGCACTGGTTCCTCTAATGAGGGTATAGGCTGGATGTTCACAAAATGCCAGCTTTCTTTTTCTCTTTTGTAAAATTTTCCTTCTACAGGCACAGACAGGTTTCTAGTTTCCTCTTAACCAAACCACAGACTCTCTGCTGATTCTCACACCCTCCGGATCACAACGAAGTCCCCTATTAATTAAACTGAAATTATATCTGAAATAAATCACTCAGTGAAAGAAACCCACCGTGGTATTTTTCTAAAGATGTTTGCAATCAGTAATGAAACATTTGGTGACTGGTGACATTTTTGATATCTCTTAAAGTGCCAGAAGATGTTGATATGTAAATAATTTCTGTGGACTCTAGGTAGGCAGAAGTCAGAAGATCTAGCAAGTGCTGAATAATAATTTTTGGTCTTTCTAAAGCTCTTGCTTTTTGGTGGGGGGAATAGGGACAGTGGGCTGGTGAAAGTGTTCTCTGAAGGGAAATTCATGGAGGTCAGAGGTTGGCAAACTGTGGCCCACCAAATCTAGCCTGGAGCCTGTTTTTGTAAATAAAGTTTTATTGGAATACAGCTATACCCACTATTTATGTATTGTCTATGCCCCTTTTGTGCTACAATGGCAGAATTGAGTAGTTTCCACAGAGACTACTATATGTCTAAATACTAAATAGTATAAATACTAAAATATTTACTAACTGATTCTTTATATATAAAATTTACCAACCCTTGATATAGGCAGTGATTTTACAGGAATCTGACTAAATGGCAATCATTTTGTATTAGTTAGAAAACCAGGGCTACTCACCGTGGAATGATCTGAGACTCAGGAATAATATATATATAATCTCATGCACCTCACTGCTCCTGTTCTTTTATCCATTGCAGATATTACAAAACTACAAATCAATCATGGCACATTGTCCTAATGAACCCATATCTGGTCTCAGAAACTTTCTTAAAACAGTTTCTAGGCAGCCACTGCCCATGGACCACAGGTGTCATGGCAGATAAAACCATTTTCCCATCCCTATATTATGGTCTTTCTCCTGTCTGAGGTATCTTCATCCAGCATTATAATCTTAGTCACTAATAGGTTAGGCAGTGGTTCTAAGCCTGGTGGGAGGTTGTGTGATGTTGTAGTTATCCCAAGGGTACCCAAATCTACAAGGACACCAAGCATTGTAAAGACACAGGAAAATATCATTCCCGTGTGTTCCTTCATTCAGAAAATATCTCTTGACACTCTGCCTAGTTTGGGCCAGGCTCTGTCCTAGGCACTGGGGATTCAGTGGGGGAATAAAACGTACCAAGTCTTTGCTCTTCAAGGGGCAAGCAACCTTGTGTAGGGGGCAGACAATAGAAATAAAAATGGACTATAATAGACTTCACCTCAGCAGGGTGAAGGGATAGAGAGAGTGTACGAGAATGTTATTTTAAGTAGGAAGGTCAAGGGAGACTTCCCTAGGGAGGTGATATTTGAGCAGAGAGAGGGAGGAGGGCGTTTCCGGCAGAGGTAGCAGAGGCCAGAAGTGGGCAAGTGCTGTGTGTTCGCAGGTGCAGGGGAAAGCAAGGAAGATGGCAGGAGTTTAACTTTCATGGCCGTGGGGTGCAGCATGGCAGCTGAAACTCCTTTCACATGTCTTGCTCCTCTGATCCCTCAGCCACCCTCTGGAGAAGGCAGGGCCACCCTGTGTATCTTACAGAGGGGAGGCTGAGCAAACCATTCTAAGCAGCAGTGATGCCTCCCAGGTCACACAGCTGAAGCTAGAGCCCAAGATCCTGACTTCCAGATTATGCTTTTTTGAAAAAATTGATTTCTACGTCTTATTGAGAAGTCTGTCCTAGGGCAGAGCATGATAAAAATGTTTCACTCCCCCTTGAATGTGGGCTCGACTTGGTGTCTTGCTTCAAAAGAATAGACTATAGAAGGGGGAAAAGAGTAAGCCTTCGGTGGAGGAGCCTGCTACACACACCTTAACCAGGTGGTCAGTGTGAGCATGTCCAGTGATGTGCGTATGTACACCTCCTGGTAGGATGTGATGAGAAGGTAGTTTATCGCTGTGATATTCTTCCCCCAAACCTATGACCTCAGTCTCATCATGAGAAACACATCAGACAAACTTAAATTGAGGGACATGCCTCAAAATACCTGACCAGAACTCCAAAGTGTCAGGGTCATGAAAAGCCTGAAAAGACTGAGAAACTGACATAGATAAGAGGAGACTACATTGACTAAATGCAGTAAGTTATTCTGGATTAGATCTTGGAACAGAAAAGGGACGTTAATGGAAAAACTAGTAAAATCCAAATAAAGTCTGTATTTTAGTTAATAGTAAAAAAAATTAAATAAACAAACCCTAGTCATGTATTATTTAATAAATTTTGTTTCTTCTGCTCAGTAGTTGATAAAAAAAAGCTCCACCAGTCATGGGTGCTTTGAGGATGACCTTAGAACCACAGTCATCTTGTGGTGTCTTTGGGAGGCTGCTGCAAACTCACACTCATCTCTGTCGCTGTGGTCTGGTCCTTGGGAGAGCGGCCCTTACGAGTGGGCCAGATGCTAAGCACCGCGAAGGCACTTTTCAAATTCCTGATGGATGGGTTTTAATGTCTGCAGTGTCGTATACTATAGGACTTCTCTTCTCCCCCACCAGTCTTCTGCTTCCAGAAAAGTCTGAGAGAGCAGGTAAAAAGGATTTAATTAATGCATACAGCCTGAGGGAGTTAAATATTCTTAAGACTTTTTAGCACAAATGGTTGACAGAAGCAGCCCTTAATTACTCCATCCAGCTCAGTAGTCTGCAGTGTTTCAGACAGTGGGTCCTTGTTTCCGAGGGGCCAGTGGGGATGTGAGGGGCCAGGAGGCACTGGGTGGAGGGGGGCTTCCCAAGCCTGGGCTCCAGTGACCAGGGTTTGAAAGCTGACCTTCGCCACTGCACTTCACCGTGAAGGCTGACACTTGTCGTCAATCTGTGGAAATCTCAGTTAGTAGTAGTGTGAAGCAGGCTTTTGGGGAGGTTATGGAGGGGGGAGTTGTTATCTTTTAAAACCACCACCGTCTTGTGTGTGGTTCTACCGAGTGAATGGCTTACTTTTCAAAGAAACTGAAAGCAATTAGCTGATAGAGAGGTGGCCTTCCCACAAGGGGAAAGTTGGGGTCGGCGGGGGGTGGGGACCATTCCCAATCACTGTTCTCCCATCCATCTCCATTTCCTGAAAGAAAGGACCTAAGGGGTCCGACCACCTCCCCAGGTGGCCAGTCTCGGCCTACGCTTTCTGCATGTGCACCTCTGCGGCTCCAATTCTCAGCTTTCTCATGAGACACTCTGGGGAGTAGTAGCTGTGCCTTCCCCAGAAGCCCCCTGGAGCCGGACAGTGTCATAAAAACGTGAGGTCCTGTTGGTTGACCTCGCTGTCTCTACTCCATTGGGGTGGGCAGCTCCAGTGAGCAGTGTTGGAGAGGCCGTGAGCATGTCTTAACTGAGCATCTGGCTTGGGGCATCAGCAGTGAGATGGTCTCAGGTCAACCTGCATCTGCCCCTAGTGCAGTCTGCCCTTTTTTGGCTTCCCTGTCACAGAGCAGCAGGGTGACTTCATTTATTCTCTGTTCATTCATTCATTCAGGGAGAGGCAGTGGGGCTTTGGACCCAGAGACTTGAGATCCATTCCTGGCCTTTCTATTGCCTTGTTAGGTGACCTTGGAGAAGTTACTTAACCTCTTTAGATTTATCTGTAAAATGAGGATGAGAAAATCTATTTCATAATTGCTGTGAAATTTTCAGTGGTGTAAAGCAGGGTTTCTCAGCATTATTGACATTTTGGGTCTAATAATCCTTTGTTGTGAGGGCTGTCCTGTGCATTGTAGCACGCTTAGCAGCACCCCTGGCCTCCACCAGCCAGATGCCAGCATTTCCCCTGTCCTCACTTGTGACAGTCAAAAATGTTTCCACATGTGGCCAAATGTCCCTGGAGTGGGGAAGAGGACAAATTGTCCCTTGTTGAGAATCGCTGGCCTGAAGAATGGAGTGCAGATGGCATGGTTCGTGGCACTTAGAAGGAGGCTGGCTGACACTAACTCTTACTTTCCCCTAGATGCCATGGGGCTTAGCAAGGAGTTGTATAGCAGAACTCCTGCTTTCCAGACATTTTAGAGGCAAAGTGGAAAGAAGGGACAAAGTCGGATGAAAAGGTACTTAACAATGCAAATTGTGGCTGGGATGTTGGTCCCTTGAAGTCATGGCATTGATTGCCAAGATTTCTGGGTAGAGGGAGGAGTGAAAGTTTAGAAACGGCCCAGTGATGGGACAGATGCTTTGCGTTCTGCTGTAGTGATGACCTGGCTGTTCATGAACTCTGAACACTTCTGGTCCCCCGAGTCTTAAGCACAGGCTCAGCCACTCATTCAAGGGCAGGCGTGGACCCAACAACTTCTGACTAGGTAATCTACAATCATGAAGAAAAGACCACTTTCATCAGGTTAAAAACACTTCATGATAAAGGAGTGAAACGTTCAAAACAGTATTCGCTCTTGGGGTTTGCATATTTTTGTGGGTTCTTTGTCTGAAAATTTGACAGTGAAGTTATTTTTATCTAATTGTTTCCAACTCTATCCTCTTTTTTTTTACATAACCTGTAGGGAGGAGAATACTTGCCTGTAGTGATTTTGGTTTTCCTATGAAAATATTTCCATGAATAGCAACGTAGACTCGAAGAATGAGGCAAAGGAAAGAAGGTGTAGAATTGTGGACTTCAGAATTGCATGGCCTTGGTGATCCTCCTTGACTCTCTGGTTTTAATGACGAGGAAACCAAGGCCCCAAGAGGTGTGGTAACTTGCCCAAGGTCACTCGGCCCATTTGGGTCAGAGAGAAGTTGTCAACCCAGGACTCTTGACTCAGTCAGTCTCTCAAGTCTTCCTTTTCTGATCTGCTTCTGGTGTTTCAAGGGAGAGCTTGCATTTTATTTATTTATTTTGGTTTTGCTTTTTTAAAAAATCACTGAAGCAAAACCTCATGAAATATTAAATAATTACACAAAGTGGGGGGGTTTGATGTCTCTAATTGGGAGGGAAATTGAACCCTCCCATCCTTTCCAGCTCCCTGTGAGGACAGGAGGGCTGTGCTAACCTGTACTCCTTCGGATGAACTGATCCCCTTTCAGATTTCCGGTAACCACCACAGTCTAAATTAATCCCTTCCTGCCAGAAGAAAAACTTGAATTGAAATGACTGATGAGTTTAGATGCTGCTTATTGTTCTTAATTTCTTTTTTTAAACTGTGTTTCTTCTGTCGTTTCGTGCTTGGTCTTGGAGGTCTTTCTGTGGCGGAAGTGTCTTAAATATTAAAAGCAAATAAATAGAGGATTGTCTTATGAGCATCTGGCAGATTTATTTGGGTTTGAGGAGTCTGAGTAGTTGAAAGTTTTAGTTTTCCTAGATCCTGTAAATGCAAGTGTCAGACAGCTGCCTAAGTCATCAAGATAGCTAAGGATTTAACTGGTTAGGTGTGTCCCATTCATTCAGGGTTCGCCTGCATCTAACTTCATACATTCTGACAGGTTCCTCTTCACTCTCAGAGATCTGGATGGTAGTCATTTCCTCCCCTGGGGCCTTAATGTAATCTCTCTGGGCAGTTTCTGCCTGGGCTGCTTTTACTAAACCACAGGGGAAGACAGTCCTTTCACTGGTGCTCAAGGGCGACCTTTGTCCTTGTGGCACATGTGTGTCCTGGCCCCAGACAGAAGAGTTTGCAAGTCACAGGTGCTGTCTTATGGGAACATTTGGCTGCATGCATTACACTCTGTATGTTGTAAATGGACCATTCTGCCAGCTGGAAAAGCCACCAGGCACATTCCTTCAGCCAAGGCTGTGGCTGCTCCTTCATGGGCCATAAATGCTCCAAACCATCACATCTTAAAAGTGGAGTTCCAAGATCCCCATTGCTCTCTGGGAGACTGAGATGAGGGCTTTGCCACTTTCCAAGATGCAGGCCTTTTAACGGGCAACATCATGGTCTAAATATTATGCGTAGGCCTCAAGACTCCATACCAGTGGGTTTCAATCCTGGTTGCACACTGGAATCATGCAAAGAGCTTTAAAGAATACCACCTGGGAGCTTCTGAGCTAATTGGTCTGGGGTGGGGGAATTCAGGGCAGGTGATTTCCATGTATAGCCAAGTTTGAAAACCACTGTTTGAAATCCTTGAACCAATTTTCAGTGCAAGCCATGCCTGTCTCTTGTCTGTGGTGATGATTGTAATGATGACAGTGATGATGACTGTATTGAAACTTACTAATGTGCCAGATTGTATTATGAGCACTTTTACATGCCTCTTCCGAGATTACCGTTGCAGCAACACTGTTGCTATTGTTGCCCTTATTTGGAGATGCGAAAGTTGAAGCACAGAGGAGTTAAGTCAACCTCCTAAGACCCCCTAGCTAGTATGTGGCAGGCCCCAGGAAGATCTCATGCTGTAGCCACTGCAGTGATGCTGAAGGACTGGGCTGTTAAGCTGGGTACCTCCCCTTGAACGCCTCCACGGTGCAGGGCTCTTCAGTCTCCCCATATACAGCTGTTGTCTCACTGTGGAACTGGATGTGGACATTGCCAGGCATGGAGAGTGGGAACATCAGAATGTGAGACACAGCCCTTGACAAAGGTCTAGTGCTCCACCGGGGCCTCTCCCGTGTCCCTGAGCGTAGCCATTGTCAGATGGAAACACCTGCAGTGACTCCTGTACTTAAGTGAAGTGCTGTCAGGAGGAAACATTAAGGAGTGATTGAAGGCAAGGACGATAATGCTGACGTCTTCTCCTGACATTGCGTTGATGGAAGAACACGGAAATGCAGCCGGTTCCCTTTAACTCTCACTTGGCTCTCTTCTAAGGATGCTTAGAGGCTGCTTCTAAGGGTGTCAGGCTGGGCTTTGCAAACCAGTTGTCTTTAGGGATCTGTTTTGCAAGCCACTGTGCTGTCCAGAATGCCAAACACTTTTTTTTTATGGAAATGTGCTCTGTGTGGTTCTGATTAATGTCCTTCTTCTCTGCTGTCTTCCTGGACAGCTTTCATTTCCTGCTGCTTCCCGTAGCTTTTTATCTTGGTCCAGATCCACCTCCTCTTGTCCACCTAGTGCTCCTTTCCAGGCAGCTGCATCTTCCTGCGCTGCTGGTTCTGACTGGCTCTCATCTTCCCAATTCCTCCTCTGAGTCCACTTTTGCTGTAAAGTCTATGTGAAATACAATGCTACTTGCCACGACTTCCCTCCAAACCTTAGCAGTGCCAGAAGGCACAAAGACATGATCCATCCAGTTCTTCAACATCATCAAGCAAATTGTCATTTGGTGTTTTATTCGATGGTGGTTTTTCATATATTACTTTATTCAGTCATTCGTTTATTTGGGGTCTGAACTTGGGTGGGAAGAATGTGTCTCCTGATAGTGCGTCAGGAACTGTGCCCTAGCTTGCTCAACACCAATTAGGGTGAAGCCAAGGTTCTTTAAGTTGGGATTTTTACATTCATACTATAGAAATTGGATGTTAAAATCTTAAAAAAAATTAGCATTGTCTTTTATTATAGCCAACTTTTCATCTTGAGCCATGTGGATTTTTCCAAGTCATTCTCTTCTATCGATTTCATTTATCAAACTGCTTGGTGCTTATAAGGCAGATGATTGGGGAAAGCACAGGCCAGATTAATGAAACCAGCTGCTTGGCACCGATTCCTATGAAAGGAGATGTCAGGCAGGAAGTTCAGCTGTAGGCACACTTGGGTTTTGAGTTCAGATGGGGTTCTCATTTATCTGTGCCAACCCCATTGCCATTTGCCTTCCCTCAGGTGCTCTTTGACCTCACCCCATTGCCTAATCTGCTTCTGAAAAAGAGCGGCAGTTGTACCAGCACCCTGAGCTCAGCATTAAGCCCGCCTGGAGAGAGGATGAGAAGTCAGGTGGGCCGCAGGGACCCCTCAGGGTGCAGAACCCAGCACGAGGGTTGAGGGCACTCTGCCCTGGCTGAAGGTATTTCTCAGGAGGTCAGGAGCAAGGATCTTGGCGAGAGAGGAAGGCAGGAAAGGGTGAAAGGAAACGGAGCAGAAGAAAGGAGGCTTTCACAAAGGAAAGTTGCTGATTCTGTCTGTGATCGATCACGCTTAACAGAGACGCCCGTGACACAGGGCCTTGTTCCTCCCAGAGCATCACCAGCCTGCCATCCAAAGCCCGTCAGAAGACACTGACATCTAAACAAATGTCCCTCCTCTCGTTGGCAGTTGTTCTCAGTACGGATGGAGTTGACGGACTGATGGCAGTGACTTTTCTTGTTGCGCAATTTCCTTGATGTGGTCCTGGGTAGGAGGAACCGCCTTCACAAGAGGCCACACATTTTCCTAGATGTGTCCCCAAAAATGTCAGCCTCAACTATAAAGCTGAAAAAGACATTTCACATACATAAAATATGTAATTAAAATGATGAATTATTGTAAGATAGAATATTAGCCTTGTGACATTTTAATCTGAATGCGAGAGAGAGGGAGAAAGAGAGCTCAATCTGAAGCGCTCAATTAAATTTAGAGTTTCCCCCCTCCATTGTTATGAATAAATAGAAAGGATTCTGTAGCAGTCGGTGGAATTATTAATTGCAACTAGTGTAGAAGGTGCATGCACCATATCACGAAATGGAATATCATTGTTAGTGACTATATTTCTTGGTAATTAAGGCCCAGACTAATGATGCAAGTTTTCTCCAGCATGATTTTCATCTGATTATGAGGCTGCTTCATTAAGAGCACTCAGCCTAACGAGCTGTAGCTGTAATAAAGTAATTTTCTGTCTTGTGCTCTGATTGATAAAGAGTTTCTATAGCTAAAAGGAATTGAAAATATAATTATAATTAGAAATGGTTGAATAAAGTTATTACAGGATTGCTGAAGGGTAGTGCAGTTGACACCATAATGTTTTTTTGGAAGTGAGCATCTTAAAATTAGACTTTATAAAGCAACAAAACTCCTTTGCTAATATCTGGACTGCGTGTTGCTGCTTCCATAAAATGAACATTTAGATTAAAGGAAAATGAGACTTTCCCACATTGTTCTCGACAAGAAAAACATATGCAAGAAGAATGCCGTCGCCTTTTCTTCCCAGCATTCTTCCCTCATGAAGTAAAGCTTATGAACATACTTTTTACTCCATTTATAATAATTTTCCTTCTGCCATATGTTGGAAAAAGATCTTTTTGATTAAAGTGATGTCTTTTTAAGCATACAGAATAATTTTGGAGTTTCCCCTTGCCAATGTGCAAAGAGTTATGCTGTCTTTTTTTATATATTTATATTTATGAAGCAGTGGGTTTCATATAATTTTTCAAATTGTATAGAGGGTTTTTTCCCCCGTCTTTGTCATGCATTGGTTGATATCAAAATATAACTGGGGAGGATACAGGATTTCACCCCCCTCCCGTGGGAAATGCTAATCAACTTTTTATCCTAGAAACCTTATTTCTTTTTATGATGTTTACATTTATAAACCGTGAAAACTCCGTTAGAGTGGTCCTTGGTGTGTATGTCATTGGATATATCTGCAATATTGACATATAAGTCTATGGCAGTGGTTTTATTTAGAATTAGCTGATACACTTTGTGCTCCAAATTAGTTTCACATATTTAATTTAGTCTCTTTTGCCCTATTTTAGCTCCCTGCACTGCATGAAAAACATGCATATACTTTAAAGCTATATGGTTATGTAAATCTATTTTATGCAAACGTACATGGATATTATTGGGTCTGGACTAAACTGGGGAATGGATTTTCCTAGATCCACACTTTCCACTGACTATTTCAAATCTAACATTTTACACTGATACCGTTGGAAAGACTTAGAATTTTTGAGAATCATTTCACATATTATACGGTAATAAAAGCATGTTATTAGAATACCATTAGTAAGATTAGAGAGGGAGAAAAAGAGCAGAATTTTATTGGTTGTTCATTGAAAATGTTAGCTGTGATTAGTTACATAATCCTACATTAACCTGTAAATTAAAATTCCTTGGTGCAATTTGATGGCTGATTTAATTTTGTCTTTCTTTGTTTGCCGCAGGCTAATTCCATTATGAATTCTTTATACAGCCTTTTCCCTCAATGATTAGCAGCTTCTACTCAAGTTCTGATTACTATTGTACACTTAGCACTACATAAAGCTGGGGATTAATATTCCCCTGAAGAATTGTTGCTATGGATCTGCTCTGTTCCTTCTAAGAGATGTTTCTGCAGCTTCAATTGTCCATAAATTATGATCTCTAGTGAATTATCAGTGGGAGTGAGCTGAGCTTAACAAGCTGAAGAGTGCACTCTAGTTCGGAGAGAAAAAAGGCAAGGGAGAAAGAGAAAGAGATTCTCAATTATTAATTGTGAGGTTGGATCATTCAGAAGAGGTGATATTTTCCCCAGCTCTCTCCTTGTAGACATGTACAGATCAGAATGAGGTTGTGGGTTAAAACAGAAGCTTTAAAAAATTTTCAATATTTAGTGATAGTAACATGCCAGAGGGCCTAAATTACCTGTAAACACGGAGAGAAAATGCTGCCTTTGCACTGAGTAACATAGCAGGGTTATAGGGTGTATTGGTTTTTGAGAAGTGTCATTGTCTTAATTCGTGAACTGTGATTTCCCCTCTATCAGTTTAGGAATATGTATTTGAGTACCATTGTTTTAAAACATCACTGGGAATAACAGAAGACCTAAATGAAATTGAGCTAAGGATTTTTCAAAATGAGGAAGGCTTTTCTCAAGAAGCTGATAATTCCAGGTAAAGTTGTTCTGTAGCTTGGGAAGGGTTTCTCAATTTTATTTTGCTGGGACTCAAAATCAGGGTTGGATAATATTTGGGGTTGTTTCCCCTTGGCATTAACATCACAAGGGACTGTGTTCAGGGTTTATTTTGAGCGTTAGCTTGGGTAAACCCAAGTATCCATTCCTTCCACTATATAGCAGTCTGCCGGATGGATTCTGGCTCTTTGGGAGGACTCTGTGGTCCTGCGATGTGTGGCAGAAGTGCTTACTGGCTCAGATGCTGGGAGAGAGCTTAGCTGGAGAAACCCATTGGAATCAGGCTGAGACCACCAAGCTTGATGAATTGTTAGCTTTTACCAACACATGTTACAGTCCAAGGGAAATAAACATCTGAATAATACATCATATAAGATGATTCTCTCGTTTCTTTCTCCTTATTTAATTTCCTTCTTCCTTTTTACTTCCTTTCTCTTCTAGTTTTTTCTCTCCATTCTCCATCCTTTCTCTGCTTCATCCTTCAACCTTCCTTTTTTGAATTTCTCTTTTTCTTTTCTTATTCCTCCCCCAGCCGCTTATCCCCAAAGGGCTAAAATATGCTGGCATTTTGAAGTTCAAGCAAAAAGTTGAATTTTATTGCTACTTGGAAGGCAGCTCAGGGCAGAGTCCTGAGGGAAGTGAGATAAAATGACGGAGTCTGAGCAATGCACTTAACAGAACAGACACAGTGGAAAGAATCTTTTCCAGGAATTAGCACTTCCTGGTTTTCCAACTGCAAAGCAACAAATCATATACCAAGTCAAGGCAACTCTGTTATTGGGGAAGTGGTTCCTGTGAATCGTTCTCAAGATGGAGTCTCAAATTGGGTGGGGCAGTTCCTGGGGGTGGAGGTAGTGTCCGCTGTATCGGAGCCTGGCCTCTGCAAGACGGTTCCGGGCAGTCCGTTTGGGGCTGTGTGCACACATGCATGTACCTATGTGCAAAGCCCTGTAGGCCTCATTTGAGGCTCATTGCAGGGCATGAGCTTAGGGAGGGTGACAGTATCATTATTTATTTTCTAAACTGCAACACTTCTGAGAATGAAAAGGGTATTATTAATGGAGCCAGGACGACAGGCATAAGTGAGATGGTCCCGGCACAGAGGATACACAGTCACCTTAGTCTTAGGTGAAAACCACAATCAAGTCCTGAAGGCGAAGTCTCCCCTCTGAGCCCATGTTCTCAGGTTTGCCCTTCCTCTCCGCCACCTGCGTTTGAGGCTCCCTTTCGTGTTGAGGAATTTGTCTCCTCAGTCTTGTTAGGAGTCAGAGACTGTCTCCCACTCTGTGTTTTCTCAGACCCCTTTGCACTAGGGCACAGACATGTGACCCTGATCTGCCCACCAGACACATCCACAAGGGGCTTGGCTTGGGGGCTAGTGATGCGAAGAAGCAGGGTCTCCGCGGAGCTGCCTACAGTTTCCAGGTGCATCAAGGATGGCGGTCATCCTGTGGGACCCAGCGCTCAGGGCAGGGTCTGGGAGGAGGGCTGCAGGGCAATTGTGGCTACGTATTCTAGATGGGCGTCCTCCCAGTCTCCTTCGCTAGTCTTAGAGTTTCTGCGAAAGTGAATATCTCATCGTCAGGGAGTTGCTGTGCGAATTAAATGTGAAACCAAGTGGAGGACAGTTAGAGCATGCTGGTCACAATTCACTCTCTTCCACGAGCAGGTGCTTGGCCTTGGATTCCAGATGCAGGAATCGGGCAGCAAGCCCTGAGTGTCAGACCATGGAGGAGGCTGCCAGGAGAAGCCTTAGCTTCTCTGTGACCTGGAAATCCAGTATCTGACCCAGTGGGCATGCTCACCTTCCTGGACCATGGGGGCGGGAACGGGGAGCCAGGGGCTAGCTGGACTACCGTCCTTAGAAGGTGTGTGCTCTCTGGGAATACTTAGCACTGTTTCTCAATAAGGTAGCCACTGGCATTTTTGACAGAAAAGTTCTATTTCATGGATTATTGTTCCTGGCGCCACCTATTACTCTCCCAGCAGTTGTGACCACCCAAACCCTTCTCTCCACCCATCTCCAGACACCCCTGCAGAACAGTAAAAATCCCAGATAAGATCCATTGAGTTACATGTTCTTCCGATCACGTTTAATACACATCTTTCACCGTTTGATGACATTTTTAGTGATGTTCTGTGTCCTAGTGATGTTTTAGTGCCCCTTACAAATTGGTCCCTGCAGAACTTCCCTGTGACCCCGTCCTGCTGTTTAATCCACCTCTGCTTGGAATGGGCTTGAGGTAGAGAACTGAAGAAAGTGCTCTGAAGACATATTTTACCTACTTGATTTGCTAAAGACCCATCTTGAATCCAAAGTGGAAGGAAAAAGAAAATACCTAATATTTTATTTTGGCATAAAGTCCTGTGCAGTAGCATTTTGACTTACTGGAGGTGAATGCTGTCAGTGCTTTGGGAGTGATACCTCCTCCTAGAACCTTGTCCGCCAGAGACTGGAGTTCAGCCCCCAGGCAGGCATCTGGCCCAGTGGAGCCCCCCCCACTCCCACCCTGGGCGTTGCCTGCTGCGTAGCACTGGTTACAGGCGGAGGCTGATGTGTCAAATGACACCGGAAGGCCTGGTTTACAGGATGCTTACCTACAGGGTTAGGCGGTGGTTCCCCCAAGGCATGTGGCAAATAATGTGAGTAGAATGAGAGACTATTAGAGATGAAAGTAACTGGTTTAGCTTCTTCTACATAAGGAAAGGAAGTCAGGGGTGTTGAAATGACTTTTACCACATCATCATCCGAATTGTAGCAACTATGTGCCAGACCTTGTTCTAACCTTAACCATTATGAACACTGAACCT
Organism: Tursiops truncatus; assembly: GCF_011762595.2. Lineage (NCBI taxonomy): Eukaryota > Metazoa > Chordata > Mammalia > Artiodactyla > Delphinidae > Tursiops > Tursiops truncatus. The sequence goes on along the minus strand of NC_047047.1, from coordinate 33,862,467 downwards.
CATGACAGTTCTGTTAGTTGGTTATCAGGGTCATCATCATCATCACTATTTACAGATGGGGAGACGGAGGCACGAAGAGGTTAAAAAATTGACCTTTACACATCATGCAAGTGGCAGGTGGCGGAGCCAGCATTAGAGCTGTGGACATTCAGCTTGAGAGTTTGTGTGCTTTTCATCCATTCTGCTCTGTACCTCAGGAGGTGGCAGCAGCATTGAACCTGAGTTTGTTTGGTCTTTGGTGTAGTGGACTCCCCCACCCCCATTTCTCTCTTTCTTTTCTTCTCCATCACTTACCTATTTGTCTATAGTTGAGGCTCCTCTCCCCTGAGACTGCTCCTCTGTGCTTGCTGTCCCTGCCTCATTCAGATCCTCAGTCTGACATTTTCATGCCCACCGCCTCCCAGTTTTCACTGCCGCCTTTCTTGCCAAATACAAGTAATGACTGTTCTTTTGCTGTTCCTTGTTTCTGGTGCAGCGGGACAGTGAGGGGAGCACAGATCAGTGTCTCTCAGAGCACGGCTGTGACAAGCCTTGAGAGGAGGGAACCCTGGTAACACACCCAGAGGGAGAGACAATTTCCTTGCTCCACTGAAGCCTCTCCCAGGGAGGAGATTCTTAGTAGAGGAGCCAGCTCTGGATTCAGAGGAAGCAGTGGAAGTTTCAGTTGTGTGTGTGGTGTGTTAACAATCGCCGTGCGGTGAGGATACCGAGGTCTCAAGCTCGCTGATTCCCTGAATAGCATAGGCAATGCCATTGAAGGCGGAAGTTAAACATTTTCCTGCTCTCATATTGGCCAGTGTGAGGGAGCAAATGAAAACCTCCAGTGAAAGGATGCCACATTCTGCGGATGCCTCTCTTGCTTTTTATTTCCTTTCCATTCTAGCCACGGCTCAAGTTGGCTTTTGAGCCAAGGAAGCTGAATAATTTTCCTTCGCCTTTGCTGAAACACTTGCCGTCAAATTCCATGCAAGTTGATTCCGCTGATTTGCATGAGAGGAAATATAATCTGATGAAGATATAAATGTACACAATTGTTTTCTTATCTGTAGGCTTTCTGTTTCTTACTTGGAAAGCGTCTGCGTCTGATTTAAATATGCCCATTTAAAGTAACTTATAGGGGTGTGTGTGATGCCAAGTGATTACATCTTTAAAGACCTCTTGGTTTGTATTATTAGAAACAAATGATACAAAGGGACTTATTTACAAAACAGAAATAGACTCACAGACACGGAAAACAAGCTTACGGTTACCAAAGGGGAAAGGGGGGGAGGGATAAATTAGAGATTTGGTATTAACAGATACACACTACTATATATAAAATAGGTATACAACAAGCACCTACTGTGTAGAACAGGAAACTATATTCAATATCTTGTAATAACCAATAATGGAAAAGAATCTGAAAAAGAATATATTTTATATATATACACATACATATATATATAACTGAATCACTTTGCTGTACACCTGAAACGCTGTAAATCAACTATACTTTAATTTAAAAAAAAGACCTCTTGGTTAATTATGGCTTTTATTTTTTTAATGTCAGTTCATCTTGTCATGTGTATTATAAGAACTTTTGATCATTTGTATGAAAAATATAATGAGAGATAAGATACAAAGAGAAGGAAGAAATGGGCCCTGCCTTCTGGGAGCTTACACTGAGACACATTTTAAAATGCATTTTGATGTCATTTGAAATTTGGAATGAATTCCATATAAATAAGGTTCAAACACACTGCAATTATATAACAATTTATTGTTTATAAAATACTATTATAATTAGGAAAGACAATAAAAGCCTCTTTAGGGGCTTCCCTGGTGACGCAGTGGTTGGGAATCCGCCTGCCAATGCAGGGGACACGGGTTCGTGCCCCCGTCTGGGAAGATCCCACATGCTGTGGAGCGGCTGGGCCCGTGAGCCATGGCCGCTGAGCCTGCGCGTCCGGAGCCTGTGCTCTGCAACGGGAGAGGCCACAACAGTGAGAGGCCAGCGTACCGCAAAAAAAAAATAAATAAAGTAAAATAAAAGCCTCTTTAACTCCTTATGTAATTGAAACAGTGCAGTTGGTAACCATTTTAAGCATTCTCTTTCAGTTCCGTTAAAACCCAGAACTCTCACCATTGGTATCTTGAGTGTTTCCTTTGCCCACTTTGCTCTGACACAGGATTACCAAGGTGTCGAGAATGACCCTGAGTGTTGTGAGGAATACCAGTGGTCCCAACTTTTGTACGCCTCTCACTTTTGCACATTGTCTTTGGTACCACATACTGTCTTCTGTGGGCCAGATTTAGGCTTTCTTACAATAGCCAATAGGATATTTCAAAATTTTGATGTTGCCTGCCAGCCTCTAATAGTTTGTGCAGGGATTCAATCTTTAGTTGTACAATTTGTTTATATATGAAATTATTTAAATATTTTATGTACTTTTCCCCTGATGATTGAAAAATAGAATCCAAAACAGGAGAATGAAAATGTCAATGTGGTGACTAAAAGTGTAGGTTCTATCAAGTGAATGTACATGAGAGAGGTCAAATCATTTTTTGTATGTTGTATGTGGGAACTCTCGCCTTTTTCAGCCTATTAAATAAGCCAAATGAGTAAGAAAGAAAATGATATGACACACGACATGATAGGAATCGATTATTAAAATTGTGTGTGAAGGACAATTCTGTAAGATTTTTATTGTTTTTTCTTGTTTTATTGAAGTATAGTTGAGGTACAATATTATATAAGTTACTGATTTACAATATAGTGAATCGCAATTTTTAAAGGTTATATTCCATTTATAGTTATTATGAAATATGGGCTATATTCCCCATGTTGTACACTATATCCTTATAGCTTATTTTATACCTAATAGTTTGTCCCTCTTAATCTCCCACCCCCATTTTGCCCCCTCTCTCCTTCCCTCTCCCCACTGGTAACCACTAGTTTGTTCTCTACATCTGTGAGTCTACTTCTTTTTTGTTATATTCACCGGTTTGTTGTATTTTTTAGATTCCACATATAAGTGATATCATACAGTGTTTGTCTTTCTCTGACTTATTTCACTGTAAGATTATTTTTAGCTCTCTTGAGAACAGAACCTCTATGCAAGTTTACAGTTCAGCTTGCACACCTATGACTTTCCGACATACTTCAGGGTCAGTATAGATGGAATTAGGAGACACTAAGACTGCATGGGGTGGAAGGGACTGAAAGGGGTGGATGGTGACAGTGACGGCTAGAGCCTTTGGCTGCAGAGAAGTAGCAGAGCAAGACAAGGGGGAAAGAGGAAGGAGGGGCCCAAGTCAGCAGCAGTGGCATAGAGGGGATAGTCCTAGAAGGCGTGAGAGCTTGGCAGGAAGGAGAAGGTGAGCCTCCTGCTGAGGGGGACACTTCTATGAGCAGGAGTCACCAGGGAGTCATACAGAATGCTTTAAATCCCAAGAACAGTGGAGGGACAGACTGCTCTGCCTGCTCAGCAAGAGATGAGCTCACGTTTGGTGGTAGATCAGGCAGGGCTTCAGGGTGTGTATGACATTTGAGCTGAGCCTAGAAGAGTGCGAAGATTTTTTTTCAGCTAGAATTTTGGGAAAATAATATGATGAGTACAGAATGGGTTAGGATGAATGATGAGAACAGAAGTGTGGAGGCAGGAAATGTGAGCACATGTTTGGGGAACAGTGAAATGTAGGACAGTTACAGTTGGTGTAAGGTTCATTGAGAGGAGTAGAGAATGATTCAGCTGCAAAGCTAGGTTGTGGCCAGGCTAGAGAAGTTCTGGAATTCCAAGCTAAACTGTGATTTAGATTTAACTTGTTAGCCACTTAATCTGGTGGTGGGGACCCTGGGACTTAGGAGGAAGGAAAAGCAGTTATAAAGCTCTTGCAGTATTTCAGGTAAGAGTTTTGAGGGCCTGAAGTAGGAGGGTGCACATGGGAATGGGGGGCAGTGATGGATTCAGGAGCTAGAATAGGTGTGAGTTGGCATGGTTGGATTGTCAAGGATGAGAGAAAGAGTCAAGAATGAAGGAATGGAAGATTGGTAATATTATAATATAAATAGGAGAAAGAAAGTGAGAGAAACACGTTTAAAGATGTTGAATTTTAGATGCCCGTGGAATACCCTGACAGAATCCTCTGGAGTATTCAGTAGAATTGAAGGCATGGAATTTGGAAGTAATTTTTTGCAGGTAAGGGCAAAAATAATGGGGATGAATGAGATTTCCAATGAGAGTATTGAGGGCAGAGGGTCAGGGCCCGTGGCTCAGAATTGAGGGAATTTATGCTTTTCGGGCATAGAGGCAGAAGTTGAACCAATGAGGAGAGAGACAGGAGAATTATGTACAGTGTAAAGGATGATGAGAGAGCGAGCTTCGAGAAGGAGGTGGTGAGCAGTAGGATCAAGTGCTGGGAAGCAGTTGAGGATGAGGCTGTTAGAGGTCACCAGAGGCTCTTAAGCGAGCAGGTCCACTTAGAGACATGCTGTGATAGCTCCTGTCATATTAGCTTGAATGTCTCTGCAAGGCAGGAGGCAGTGCCACTGCCGGGAGTTAGAGGGCTGCAGCTGAGAACAGGGCTGTAAGTGGAAGTTCGGAAGAGCCAAAGGAGGAGGTTCATCAGTCGTGAGGGGCCAGCTGGAGCGAAACAGCATTGAGAATGAACCCAGTCAGCATGGTGTGATGATTTTGTTAGATGAAGATAGATGGCAAGTGTTCCTGGGGTTGGAGTGTGACAAGGCAGTCTCAGCAGGAGATCGAGAAGTTGAGGGGCTGTAAGGTGCTTGCAGGGGAGGAGGCTGAAATGCCTGGATGCAGCCTGGCTTGGGCAGTATGCTGAATGGAGCTGGAGAGGAGGGAGAGGGTGCATGGCTGGCTGTCATGATAATGGCACAGAGTATATGTAGTAGGAGTGAACACATGCAGAAGAAAGGACTACTCAGAGAAGGGCATTTCCGGGTTTTGGATTTTTTAGCTGGGACAGTTTACAGTAATTCAGCATCCCAGGACATGGCTGAGAGGGTGTTGCCCTAGAATAGAGATGAAAGTTTTAGAGTTCCACAGGTCAGGGAGGTGTTAAGTCAGTGCTGAAGGGGTCATCAGTATGGATTCTGAACCCACCAGGGTTAAAGGCAGGGGGCAGAAAAGGAAGGAAAGAGGCTACTATTTATTGAGGGTCTACTGTGTGCCAGTATACAAATGTTTTTTCACATCTCTTATAGCATCTGATCCTCAGAGCAGCCCTATAATGGTAGGTAGTATGGGACCTACTTTACAGATGAGAAGCAGGAGCCTCTCAAGGTGGCCCAGGTAAGGTCTTCCAGGGAGGACATGCTGGAGATAGTCTGTGAATGCAAGTCTTATCCCAGAGCCTGGGCTCCTTGGTGAGAAGAACCAGAAGCCAAGAGTTGACGTCATCCAAGCAGGGTCTCCTGGGGGTCAGTAGACAGTGATGAACAGAATGAGGATAGTATGGTATAAATAGGAGGTGTGGACTTGAAGAGAAAATACGCTGTTCAGTGGGCGTGTTGGGAGAGAGTCCTAGAGATGGAAGTGCCGGGCTAGGGCTCTGTTGACGTCTCCCATGGAGATATTGGGGTTGTGAGAAGGGGTGGGCTTAGAGGGATTGCCAGGGGAAATGAAGATCCATTTAAAGGACAGTGGATATAATGGCATGTTTCAGGCTTATCCCAGGCAGAACTTTCCCTCCTCATTGCCTCCAAGTCAATACAAATATGACACTGCTTTGGCCTCTCCACTGCTGTTCTCATGTCTGCCAGGATCAATGGGTAAGGATGTGTGGTTTCTCTAAGAATTGGGATTGAGCTTGGTGAATATTTCAGGAGCAATTCAAACATATTCTTTTGAATCCTGAAACATTTATTTAAAATGAGAAATGTGAAGTGTTAGCCATTGCTCCTCTCAATGGAGGGGGATGGGTTTTGAGTTTTGTAGAAAATTGACTAAATTTTCATCCCCTTTTTCACTTATGGTAGACCTGTTAGAAGGTAATCGTTGTCACAGTGGTTTCGAAGATAACTGTTCTTCATTATTATTTGTACTATTTTGCTTTCCGGGTTCCCTGACTAAAATTCATTTGCTCTCTAAGCTGCATATTTAATTATGAACTTTTAAAATGGCTGATGGGACATTTTGAAGACTTTTAATGGGCCTTGGCACTATGAATTGAATTATTTCCTGGACATGAATAAGAAATAGTTGACATCAGCAAGTGGTTAGCAGGCTTCTCAGTGTTTTGTTTTCTAATCTCCAGAGGGCTGTTTCTGTGAGACTGACATCTTTAGGCACCAGTTGAGACCAGCTTCCGTCAAATATTATGAAAAAGAGTTCAGCTATTATTCAAATTGAGCCAGATCTGAGTTAGGCCTCTTTCATTCTTAGTGAATTTTCCCTTATGCAACAAACTTATAAACAGAGTGGGTACTACTTAAAGTTTTTTCCTCTAGGGAGAAATTCCTTTGATTTTTATAGTTGTTGAACTTAGAACTTCCCGAGACACTAAAATCCATTCCTTTTAGGATTTATTCAGGCGAACTTTTGATCATGTTTCCTTATTACATGAAATGTCCCAGATACATTAAACAGAAAGATTGTTCTTATCTTTGAGTTGTCTACTTTTTTTTTTTTGGTGGTTAGCTGGGAGATAGATGGTCCACCAAGAAAAGTCATTTGCCCCCGTCTTCATCAGCTTGGTGGTATGGGGTGCAAAGAGCCATTTATCTATTCAAAAAATACTGAGTGCTGACTTTAGACCAGGTGCAGTTCTGAGGCCTGGAATCATAGTAGGCGACAAGGCAGACAGAAGTCCCCGCCCATGGATTTCTGCTGTGGGAGACAGACAATAAATACATTACCAACTAACTATATAAATGATCGGAAAGCAGGGAAAGGGGCTGGAGGAGGAGAAAAGTGATCATTTTCACAGTGTGGTCAGGGAAGACCTCTCTGAGGAGATGGCATTTACGGTGAGGAAGTCTGGCACTCGATGCTTTGCATCTGCTTTTTAATGCACAGAGTGCTTTAACAGTCATTCAGTTCTCACATCACAGCCCTGGGAAGAAGTCATTATCCTCCGTTACAGATGAAGAGACTGAGTGGAGACGGTTAAATGACTAGGAAGTAGGCACACAGCTGGGTCTGGACTCAGGCTGCCTTAGTCCAAGGGAGTCTTTCACTCCCACAGCACAGATCAGACCTGCCAGTAAATATGCACGAACACACCCAAGAGAGATGCCGGTGTGGGTGTAAACTCACCTATAGCGAAGTTGCTAAATGCTGAGGGGGATCCTGGAAAGGATGGGTCCTCAGAGTTGTCCACCTGGGGAAAAGGTGAATGCAGTTGGACACCATTGCCCCCTCTGGTCCAGCCAACTCAGAATGAGGACCAAGGTCAGACCTGACACTGACCTTGGGGTGTCCCCAGTAACCTTTATTTGAAAGCATTTAAGAAAATATGAAAACTGTCTTCATTTAAAATATCTACTAACCAACCCCTCTTTACCAGATCATGCCTCAGGTGTTTAAGAAAAGCTGTGAAGTAACTGACAGTAAGCAAAATGCACAGCCTGCCTTTTTGTGCTCTCTTTTTCATTTCAGAGAATTCAGGCTTTCTGCAGCTCCCTCTGGTAACAAAACATCTAAACATGTTCAAAACACTGTTACCTTTCACTTTACCTTTGAGCAGTGCAAAGAAAATACTGTGAACTGGCAGACATCACTTTGCTAACACTCTCTCATACATCCTAGCTGTGCTTCTCGTAGGAAACCTCCTTTTTCCTCTTTGTAAGGTTGTTTTCTTTGTATTTGGGGTGTGTTTCCAGGAAGCACATGGTTTGACTTCCTTTTTTTAAGTGTCATCCCAGTCCTATCCGTGGCATTTTTAAATAAGCACTGTTTAGCAGCTGCATTGCCAGGACTTGTTTCTGGCTTCACAGAAGGGGTTCTACTTAGAATGCAAAGAGGCTGGAGCCGTAAGCCTTGTTTCTGGCTTTGTAGAGGATCTAGGCAGCAGAGGCAAATACATGGCCCATGTGCCATCACTGCCCAGTCCCTAACCCACGGCAGATACCGATAGTCGAACCTGGCACCTTTTTTTTTGTTGTTGTTGTTACATCTGGACATGGCCCCAGGGCCCTTCTCAATTCATGGCAGCCACTGCCAACTTCTAGAGTTGACCCTTGCATATAACTTGCTTGTCACCTCCAATAATCAGAATAATTTCCTGCTGACAGCTGCCTTTACTGTGCCCACCATAAACTTTACTCTTAGTATTAGCATGACAAATATAACAGAAATGTAACAGCACAGCTATGCTGTTCAGCAGCGGTCCCCAACCTCTTTGGCACCAGGGACCGGTTTTGTGGAAGACAATTTTTCCAGGGACTAGGGGGTGGGGGGATGGTTTCAGGATGACTCAAGCGCATTACATTTATTGTGCACTTTATTTCTGTTATTATTACATTGTAGTATATAACGAAATAATTATACAACTCACCATAATGCAGAATCAGTGGGAGCCCTGAGCTTGTTTTCCTGCAACTAGATGGTCCCATCTGGGGGTGATGGGAGACAGTGACACCGGAAGTGTGTTGCTATGTCCAGTCTACTCCATAGTCTCATTTTGGTTGCTGTCACTGCAGAAAACGCTGCTTCACAAAGACAGGATGTTGGAAATGGAAGCAGGCTTTTCAGTGCTTTTGTGGCAATCTCAGGCTATTCCACCTTTACTTTAATCTCGAACGTATGGAGATTTGAAGTTGTCTCGGACATACTTTGAAGGCCACTGTCATTTGCGATCTCAAGTAGTTGATCCTCTTCTAGCACGGACAAGGTCAGTTCACCTGGCTTATTCATAAATGGGTCACGGATCCATTCCTTCCTAGTTTGGGGGTCTTTTGTGGTTGGGAAGTAATGCTCAAACTCTTTTGAAAGCTGAGATAGGTGATCATGCACCAGCTGGGAGAAAGAAGGCCCTGGCTCAGTCTCTTTCAAAATCTCTGCTAATGCTTGAAACATGTCAAAAATCCCAATGTTCACTCGTCGCCCCCAAAAATCCAGTTTGGCTTTGAATGCAGCCACTTTATCTGCAGACTTGAACACAGCTGTCGTTCTCCCCTGAAGTGACAGATTGAGTTTGTTGAGCAGGTTGAATATGTCACACAGGTAAGCAAGTTTTGCAACCCATTCTGTGTCACTAAAATGTGCTGCCAGTGGTGACTGTTTCTATAAAAGAAATATCTGGAACCGCTCTCCTAACTCAAAAACCTGGCCAGCGATCTACCTTTAGAAGCCATCTCACTTCTGTGTATGAGAGAAGACGTGTGCTCTGCGTCCATCTCCTCACAGAGCTGCATGAACAGACGTGGGTTAAGGGCATGTACTTCAATGTGGTTGATAATGTTAATCACATCGTGCAAAACTTTAAGTTCAGATGATGCTCTTCTGCTAGCCAGTATTTCTCTATGGATGACACAGTGCATAGGCTCACATTCAGAAGCAACCTCTTTGACCCGTGTAGTGAAACCAGAAAGCTGTCCAGTCATGGCAGCCACTCCGTCCGTGCATATACCGACACAAAATGACCAGTTCAGTTTTCTTGATATGTAATCATTCAAAGACTTGAATAGTTCTGCTGTGATGTTGGTTGGCAACAAAAGTGCACATAGCATATTCTCATGCACATCCTCCTGAAAAATATATCGCACAAAAACAAGTACTGTTTCCTTGTTGTCAACATTGGTAGACTCATCAACCTGGATTGTGCACCACGATGACTCATTAATCCTAACAATTGTGTCTCAATATCCTCTGCTGTTTCATCAGTTCGTCTAGTTATGGTGCTAGCTGAAAGAGGAACACGTGCTACCTTTTGAACTGCCGACTCTCCTAAAAGTTCATGACAAATGTCCTTAGCAGCAGGCAGGATCAACTCTTCACCAACAGTAAAGGGCTTCTTAGCTTTAGCAATGCGGTTAGCCACTAAGAATGATGCTCTCAGGGCAGACACATTTGATGAAGTGGTGGCCTTCAATAATTGCTTCTGTTCTTTGTGTTCACGTTTTTTTCTTTTGAAAAACTCCAAAGGCTTGTCTTTTAATGCAGGGTGCTTGGTCTCTTTGTGGTGAAGCAGTTTTGAAGGTTTGACTTCATTGGATAGCCAGTCGCCACATATTATACAAAGCAGGATTGGAGAATGTGAATCACGTGTCGCAATGAACCCATAATTTACGTAGGACTCTTGGTATTTTCTTTTAAATGCAGCTTTCTTTCTGTTGGCAGTCTTAGAGTCTTCTGCTGTCTCATCATTGGGTCTTTCACCCTTTCCAAAGAAGCTCTCCAACAACGTTTGTTTTTTACTCATTTTGGCTAGGGTTAGCTTGTGAGCTTATGAAAACTATGAGACAAGTGTGCAGTGCAGGAAAGAGGCGTGGATGGAAGTGGTAAATAAAATAATGGGCGGGCCATGCGCAGACTAAAATAAGTGTTGGATTCTGACTTAAAGCCTACCACCAGATGCAGTTGTACAATTGAAGTACATCAACTCACTTGCCACTATAAAGCCTGCCACCAGATACAGCTTAATTGTCACTTGCCACTCACTGATAGGGTTTTGATATGTGTCTGCAAGCAATTGATTTATTATGGCCTCTGTGCAGTCAAACCTCTCTGCTAATGATAATCTGTATTTGCAGCCACTCCCCAGCACTAGCATCACCGCCTCAGCTCCACCTCAGATCATCAGGCATTAGATTCTCATAAGGAGCACGCAGCCTAGATCCCTCGCATGCGCAGTTCACAGTAGGGTTTGTGCTCCCATGAGAATCCAATGCCCCCGCTGATCTGACAGGAGGTGGAGCTCAGGCGGTAATGAGAGAGATGGGGAGCAGCTGTAAATACAGATGAAGATTCACTCGCCTGCCCGCCACTCACCTCCTGCTGTGTGGCCTGGTTCCTAACAGGCCATGGACGGGTACCAGTCCATGGCCCGGGGTGTGGGGACCCCTGGTGTTCAGCGTGAGAAGAGGGTATATTGAAATCTCTGGGAGGGAGTCTAGACATGTACACTTTTTAAAAGTTCCTTAGGTTTTGCTAACATTTCCACCTACGGGTCGAGAGATATTAGAGCACACATGTCAAGTTTCTGGCATAGGTGTTCACCTGCCCTCACAATGGGGTCGGCACCCTGAGGGGAAGAGAGATCTAGAAGGCATCTTGGGTTGGTGAGAGCTCTAGGAGGGCCAACCCAACTCAACATGACCACTTGTCTTCATCCCAAGGAACCTGAGCAGCAGCTAAGCTTACCGAGAACAGTGAGGTGAGTCTCCCTCTGTCCAAGCAAAGGGGTTTCTTGCTGGCTTTGCCCTTCCAGGGACTCATTTCAGTTCCCAGAAAAAAGATGGTCCCCGTTGGTGGAGGGGCCTGTCAGCACGGAGCTGGATGGGCACACCTGGTCAGGCAGGAGGCGACTTGTCTCACAAAGACCCCATTTGTAGCTTCCAAGAAGGAACTTCTCAGAGTTCAAAAGCAAGTTGTGAAAATATTTTTGGGGGGCAGAGTCAATATGGCAGAGTAGGAGGATGCAGAGTTTGAGTCTCTTCACAACTAGGGCACCTACCAGGCATTGATGGGAGACCACGGACACCTAAGAGGATGGGAGGAACCTCTGAGCGACTGGGTAGCATGTGGGGAGAGAGGGAAGAGGGAGGAGAAGTGGAGGCGGGATGGGACTGGCACCCCTGAGGGGCGGTGGGGGGAGAGGAGGGGTTCCCACGCCAGGAGGGGCCCACCTATGGTGAGGGAAACAATGGGGACGAGGAGAGACCCTCAGGAGATTGGAGGATCGGAAGGGAACTTGGCCAGCGTTTCCCCTGCCCAGTTGGGTCTTGGGGAGCCTGCTGAGGTCCCGGGCCTGATCCTCTGCCTTCCAAGGCCCTCTCTGGCCTCATGGGTCCTGAGGGAGTTGCGGGGGGAAGCAAAGCAGAGGCCAGACAGTACCGGTGCCCCTGAGGAGCAGCTGGGGGAGGAGAGGGGTTCCCATGCTCGGGAGGGGCCCACCCACAGTGAGGGGATCAGCGGGGATGGGGAGAGACCCTCAGGGGATTGGAGGATCAGAAGGGAACTAGGCCAGCATTTCACCAGCCCACTTGGGCACCTGGGAGCCTGCTGAGGTCAAAAGCTTTACAGACAAGCAAAAGCTAAGAGAATTTAGCACTACCAAACCAGCTTTACAACAAATGCTAAAGGAACTTCTCCAGGTGGGAAACACAAGGAAAAAAAAGGCCCACAGAAACAAACCCCCCAAATTAAGAAAATGGTAATAGGAACATACATATCGATAATTACCTTAAACGTGACTGGATTAAATGCTCCAACCAAAAGACACAGGCTTGGTGAATGGATACCAAAACAGGACCCATATATATGCTGTCTACAAGAGACCCACTCAGACCTAGGGACACGTATAGACTGAAAGTGAGGGGATGGAAAAAGATATTCCATGCAAATGGAAATCAAAAGAAAGCTGGAGTAGCAATACTCATATCAGATAAAATAGACTTTAACCTAAAGAGTGTTACAAGATATAAGGAAGGATACTACATAATGATCAAGGGATTGACCCAAGAAGAAAATATAATAATTATAAATATTTATGCACCCAACATAGGAGCACCTCACTACATAAGGCAAACGCTAACAGCCAGAAAAGGGGAAATCGACAATAACACAATAATAGCGGGGGACTTTAACACCCCTCTTACAACAATGGACGGATCATCCAGACAGAAAATGAATAAAGACACACAAGCTTTAAATGACACAATAGACCAGATAGATTTAATTGATATTTACAGGATATTCCACCCAAAAGTGGCAGAATACACTTTCTTCTCAAGTGCACATGGAACATTCTCCAGGATAGATTACATCTTGGGTCACAAATCAAGCCTTGGAAAATTCAAGAAAATTGAAATTGTATCAAGCATCTTTTCTGACCACAACACTATGAGATTAGAAATCAATTACAGTAAAAAAAAAAAACTGTAAAAAACACAAACACATGGAGGCTAAACAGTGCACTGCTAAATAATTAAGAGATCACTGAAGAAATCAAAGAAGAAATTTAAAAATACACAGAAATAAATGACAATGAAAACACGATGACCCAAAACCTCTGTGATGCAGCAAAAACAGTTCTAAGAAGGAAGTTTATAGCAATTCAGTCTCATCTCAAGAAACAAGAAAAATCTCCAACAATTTAACCTTATACTTACAGCAACTAGAGAAAGAAGAACAGGGAAAACCCAATGTTAGTAGAAGGAAAGGAATCATAAAGAGAAGAAATAAATGAAATAGAAAGGAAGAAAACAATAGCAAAGATCTGTAAAACTAAAAGTTGTTTCTTTGAGAGATAAACAAAATTGATAAACCTTTAGCCAGACTCAGCAAGAAAAAAAAGGAGAGGACACAAATCAATAAAATTAAAAATGAAAAAGGAACAATTACAGTGGACACTGCAGAAATATAAAGGATCATAAGAGAGTACTACAAACAACTATATGCCAATAAAATGGACAGCCATGAAGAAATGGGCAACTTCTTGGAAAGGAACAACTTTCCAAGACTGAATCAGGAAGAATTCGAAAATATAAACAGACCAATCACAAGTAATGAAATTGAAACTGTGATTAAAAATCTTCCAATAAACCAAAGTCCAGGACCAAAGCAAACCAAATTTGCTTCACAGGCAAATTCTATCAAGCATTTAGAGAAGAGCTAACACCCATCCTTCTCAAACTCTTCCAAAGAATTGCAGAGGGAGGAACACTCCCAGCTCATTCTACGAGGCCACCATCACCTTGATACCAAAAGCAAAGCTGTCACAAAAAAAATTACAGACCAATATGACTAATGAACATAGATGCAAAAATCTTCAACAAAATACTAGCAAACAGAAACCATCAACACAGTAAAAGGATCATACACCATGATCAAGTGGTATTTATCCCAGGGATGCAAGGATTCTTTAATATATGCAAATCAGTGAATGTGATAAACCATATTAAAAAACTAAAGAATAAAAACCATATGATCATCTCAATAGATGTAGAAAAAGATTTTGACAAAATTCGACACCATTTATGATAAAAACTCTCCAGAAAGTGGGCATAAAAAAGGAACCTACCTCAACATAATCAAGGCCATATACAACAAACCCACAGCAAACATCATCCTCAGTGATGAAAAACTGAAAGCATTTTCTCTGAGATCAGTAATAAGACAAGGATGTCCACTCTTGCCACTGTTATTCAGCGTCATTTTGGAAGTCCTAGCCACAGCAATCAGAGAAGAAAAAGAAATAAAAGAATACAAATTGGAAGAGAAGTAAAGCTGTCACTCTTTGCAGATGATGTTGATACTATACATAGAAAATCCTAAAGATGCCACCAGAAAACTACTAGAACTAATCAATGAATTTGGTAAAGTTGTGTAGGATACAAAATTAATGCACAGAAATCTCTTGCATCCCTATACACTAACAACAAAATATCAGAAAGAGAAATTAAAGACGCAATCACATTTACCACTGCAACAAAAAGAATAAAAACCTAGACATAAACCTACCTAAGGAGGCAAAAGACCTGTACTCAGAAAACTGTAACACACTTAAGAAAGAAATCAAAAATGACACAAACATATGGAGAGATAACACCATGTTCTTGGATTGGAAGACTCAATATTGTGAAAATGACTGTACTACCCAAAGCAATCTACAGATTCAGTGCAATACCTATCAAGTTACCAATGACATTTCCACAGAAGTAGAACAAAAAAATTTACAATTTACAAAGACCTCCAATAACCAAAGCAATCTGGAGAAAGAAAAACAGAGCTGGAGGAATCAGGCTCCCCAACTTCAGACTATACTACAAAGCTACAGTAATTAAGACAGTATGGTACTGGCACAAAAACAGAAATATAGATCAATGGTACAGGATAGAAAGCCCAGGGGAGATAAACCCACACACCTATGGTCACCTAATTTATGACAAAGGAGGCAAGAATGTACAATGGAGAGAAGACAGCCTATTCAGTACATGGGGTTGGGAAAACTGAACAGCTACATGTAAAAGAATGAAATTGTAACACTACCTAACACCATACACAAAAGTAAACTCCAAATGGATTAAAGACCTAAATGTAAGACCAGACACTATAAAACTTCTAGAGGAAAACATAGGAAAAACACTCTTTGACATAAATGACAGAAAGATCTTCTCTGATCCACCTCCTAGAGTTATGAAAATAAAAACAAAAATAACCAAATGGGACCTAATGAAACTTAATAGCTTTTGCACAGCAAAGGAAACCATAAACAAGATGAAAAGACATCCCTCAGAATGGGAGAAAATATTTGCAAACGAAGCAACAGATGAAGGATTAATCTCCAAAATACACAAACAACTCAAGCAGCTCAATATCAAGAAAACAAACGACCCAATCACAAAATGGGCAGAAGACCTAAATAGACATTTCTCCAAAGAAGACATATAGATGGCCAAGAGGCACATACAAAGATGGTCAACATTACTAATCATTAGAGAAATGCAAATCAAAACTACAATGAGGTATCATCTCACGCCAGTCAGAATGGCCATCATCAAAAAATCTACAGACAACAAATGCTGGAGAGGGTGTGGAGAAAAGGGAACCCTCTTGTACTATTGGTGGGAATGTAAATTGATACAGTCACTATGGAGAACAGTATGGAGGTTCCTTAAAGAACTAAAAGTAGACCATATGACCGAGTAATCCCACTACTGGGCATATACCCTGAGAAAACCATAATTCAAAAAGTCAAATGTACCCCAGTGTTCATTGTAGCACTATTTACAGTAGCCAGGACATGAAAAGAACCTAAGTGTCCATCAACAGATGAATGGATAAAGAAGATGTGGTACATGTATATAATGAAATACTATTCAGCCATAAAAAGGAATGAAATTGGGTCATTTGTAGAGATGTGGATGGACCTAGAGTCTGTCATACAGAGTGAAGTAAGTCAGAAAGAGAAAAACAAAAACTGTGTATTAACATATATATGTGGAATATAGAAAAATGGTATAGATGAACCTGTTTGCAGGGCAGGAATAGAGACGGAAATGTAGAGAATGGACATGTGGACACGGCGGGGAAGGGGAGGGTGAGATGAATTGGGAGATTAGGTTTGACATAAATACACTACCATGTGTAAAATAGATAGCTGGTGGGAACCTGCTGTATAGCACAGGGAGCTCAGCTCAGTGCTCTGTGATGACCTAAATGGGTGGGATGGTGCAGGGAGGGAGGTCCAAGAGGGAAGGGATATATGTATGCATATAGCTTATTCACTTTTTTGTACAGCAGAAACTAACACAACATTGTAAAGCAACTATACTCCAATAAAAAATAAAATATTTTTTTGAAGGTACCTCATTAGTTCTACCAGTAAATCTCATCACTGGAAGTAGCGATTTGGCAATTAAAAGTCAAACTTCAAGTAAGGGCAGGAGAACTAGTTCTAGAGAAACAAATAGGGCCACCTCCCATTGAGCTGACTTGTACTTTGAACTTTCCTAGAATTTATTTTTCTCAGGGACCTTTGGGAACTGAGCAGGTTTCAGTTCATCAATAATACCTGTGTTTGTTTATATATCATCTGTGCCAGAGGACTCCAAGTATTTTAGAGGTGGCCCGTGTGTCCGTGTTTGGCCAGATTATCTCAGGGGGCCTTTCATTTTTCATCTCTAATTCTTCGTGGTGCCTGCTGTGGTTGGTCCTGTGGGGCAGGGTGACGCTATGACTCCTGGTCCTTACAGGAGACCAGATGCCCTGGGAGTCTGCCCGGTGTGTGTTATTACAGCATTCATGCAAAGTCTGCTGATCCTGGTATAATTCATGCACTTGTTTATTGATTCAGTTATTCAGTGAAAGTTAATGATTGCCTAGTATACGCTGAGCCCTACGCTTTGTGATAGGAAACAAAAATAAGTAAAATACTGGCTTCCCCTCATATGACCCAAAGTCTAGTGGGGAAAACAGACCCATATATAGGTTTTTTTTTCCCCCATTGCCCTTTATTTATTAAACATTTTTTCTTACAATTTTATTGCGATATAATTGACATGCAGTGCTGTGTAGGTTTAAGGTGAACAGCATAATGATTTGATTTATATATATCATGAAGTGATTGCCACAGGGAGTTTAGTGAATACCCACCTCATATTGGTACAAAATTAAAGAAATAGGAAAAATCAGCTTTTCTTATGATAACTTCATAGATGTTTTGAAGCAGTGCAGCAGGGCACCAAAGACAAATGCCCCAAGTTTTCTGATGCTTAACCGAAGTTCTCTAATCCTGATAAGGGACTAGAGAGAGGTGTTGAGGGGAAGCTTCCTTGAGAGGCAAACAACCTGTATGTTAATGAATACCTAAGAGGATGCCATTTACTTTTCTTCCTATTACCTCCCTTTCTAGCTGGGGCTTGACATGTTTCAAAATTAGACAGATGGAGCCATTGGAGATATAACCCAAGGCAGAACAAGGAACAAAGATTCCCTTGCGTGTAAAAATGCACAGGCGGTGTGGCGAGAGGTGGTCAGTGATGGCCAGGTGAAGAGCTAGTAGCTTGTTTCCCTCTTGCGCTAGGACATGGTTGCCTCTTTTCTTTCTTTCTTCTTCTACCCAGTAATTAATTGTCCCCTGCCTCTGTGCCCAGACCATAACAGGCACAGAAGAATGTAGTATGAAATTAGAGCAGTTACATGTAGCTACAGAATTGTAGAAGTAGGGTGGTTCAGGAAGTTCCACCTGATGGCTCTGATTTCCATGCTGAAGGAGAGCTCAGTCTTTCTTAGACTCGGGTGTGGGAGGGGTTGTCTAGGTGGTAAGGAGAGTAGGGAAGTTTGGAGCAATCACTGAGATGAACGGGGAAGGGAGCTGACCGCTGACAAGGGTAAGGGTTGGAAGGTGGAGCTCTGGCCTCAGCAGCTGGGATCAGAGCTTGCAATCGTTTTAATCATTCCAGCTGTGCTGTAGGTGGGACCAGAAGAGGCAGATTCTTGCATCGATCTGAGGATGGTGTCTTTCTGAATGAATTTGGAGGAAAGGATAAAGATGCAAAAGAAAGGAGGCTGCAGGTAAGTGAGTAGCTTGAAGATCAAGCTAAGAATTCAGGCTGGAGGAGAGACCAAGAGGGGTATGAGAGCCTGAGATGAAATGGAGAGATCAAGGAATCCTCTCAGAGATTCAAAGCAGTTGTAGAATTACTTCGCAATAGAATTTTCATTTTTTATTTATTTTTTAGCCCAGCAACAGCAGCCTGAGTTCTAGATGTTAGTTTGGCACCTGGCAGGCCAGGAGATATTAAGGAGGTCTGTTTGATTGGGTTTAGCTTCTTTAGACAAAAGTATTGGTTGGGGAAGGCCAGAAGCAGGGATCTTGGAGAAAAGAGAAAAGTAAGGAAAAGGTGAAAGGAAATAGGCCACAGGGAAAAGCTGCTGATGGTGCCTGTGAGCAATCACACTGACAAAGAGGCCCGTGACACAGCCTTGCTCTCCCAGAGCATCACCATTCTACCAGCTGACGCCCCATCAGGACACACCAGTGGTGATTTAGAGGAAGCTCTCCTGCTCTCCTTGGTAGTTTACTTCAGTGCACATGGAGTTTTTCATTGGCACACTTTCTCTAAAATTTTCTTTGTGTGCAAGCAATGGTCACATCTTAATGCAAAACAACCTTTGGAAAATAAACACTTTTTCATGTTGCATTTAAAAGTAAAAGAGTTTCCCAGTAATTTAGCCTTGCCTGAGGTTTGAGAAGTGTGCAGACATTCAAGAACCAGCCCCATTTGGTTAAATTCTCAAGGAAATCACATGTCTTTCGTTGAGATCTTTCTTAGATTCTCTTGAAACAACTCAAAATTTCCATTGCTTTTATTTATTTTTTTGTTTTACGTTATTGGACTGAAAACTTATTATCAATATAATACACATTCCCTTTATTTTCAGAGTCTTATTCCTAATTTAGGCATCTGATACTTACTTGTTGACTGATTAGTTGCCTGGCCTTTCACTCTTCTGCCCAGGGGCAGCCAGGACTGTGGCCTTTAGGCTAGTTCCATAGGACGTTAATTAGTGAAAAGCTGAAAAGGTTCAGTGGTCAAAAAGGTTGGAGACACTCTGGATAAAACAATGTTAAGCAGAGTTTTTTCTTTTGCTGCTGACTTTCTGAGAGGTTTTTCTATGCTAAGAAGCATTGGGAATTTCCGAGGGAGACAAAGGGTACAGTATGTGTACCTCCTTTTGAACATAGGGTCTTCTTTTGTTAGAGAATCTTCTGGGACTGATACTTTATAGAATACACTTTGGAGCGTACAGCATTAAAATTTCTGAAAGAGAATAGTGAGGCAGAAAAGGAATGAAACTCAGAATAATGGACTTCATACACAAAAAGGCAAGATGCAAATTCTTCGTTAGTTCAACTTCGGTAATTGTTACATCATTTCTGTGCTCCATCTCCGTGCTGTCCTTGCTACCAGGTTAATCTTCCTAAAATATAATTTTGTCGGATTGCTCTTCTATTCACAGGACTTTGTGTTATCTAAAGTTGAGGCAGATGGTGTTTTCCAAAGATTAATCTCCTATCTATCTACCTATCTGTCTTCTTACAAGTGACTGATAACTCCTTTCATATACTCTTCTTACAATGTGACAACACTCTTCTAACCAAGAGGTGAGGTCTCCCCTTGAAAATAGGAGACTTGTAACTCCTTCAGTTAGGAGTATATGAAAGTGATGTGTGTGACTTCCAGTGTTAGGTCATGAAAAGGATATGGCTTCCTCCTCTCTCTCTCACTCTGTCTCTCTCTTTCAACACTTCCCCTTGGAACTCAGGCCCTGGGCTCTGAGGTAGTCTGAGCTAGCCCACGTGAAGAGGCCCTTGTGCAGAAGAACTGAGACCCCCAGCCCGCCCTCAGCATCAACTTCCAGAATGTAAGTGAATGAGACTTTAGATGGTTCCATATCTCCCTCTGCTCTTGAGCCTTCCAGGTGAGCCCCAGACATTGTGGAGCAGAGACAAGCTGCCCACTGTGCTTTGTCTGAATTCTTGACCCACAGAAACTATGGGCATAATAAATGGTTGTTATACAGCAATAAAATTTGGAGTACTTTGTAACATAGCCATCGTAACTGGAACGAAAGGGTAAAACTCTGGATTATTAATCTGACGTTAAAGGTCCCTCTCCGCTGTGGTCCCAAACTACCTTCCATTCTCTTCCACTATTCCTTTATGAGTTCAGTGCTGAAAATCCAGCTACCTTATTTTTCATCTCCACAAAAGTCGTATTTTCCTTCCTGTACATCTTTGTGTGTTAGGTTGTAAGATCTTTGAATAGTTCTTTCAGCCACATTTTCTCAGCACTTAATACAGTGCTAAGAATACAGAGTTGTTTAATAAATATGTGAAAAATAAATCAATGAATAAATGAATGGCATCATTCTCCTAGATAGACATACTTTTCCTACACTTTCCCACATATTTCAAGTTCTGTTCCACCTAAAAGACTAAGTTCAAATGCTACTGCTTGGTAAAGCTTTCTCCACTTATTCCCCAATTAAGCAATTCATTCCTACCTTGAGTGCCAGGATAATACGTTGCATATACTAATTTTATAGCCTTCAATATTTATCAGTTGCAGTGATTTTGCAGCACACCGTGGGCTTATATACAATTCCTCCAGTTAGTTCTTAAGGTCCTTTAGGACAGGACTGTGCCCTAGTCTCCTTTTCCTTCTTGTCCTCCTCTTGCTTCTCCTTTTCCTTCTTTAATTCTCCTTAGGACCTATGGTATACAGTGTATGTTCAGAATCTCTTTTTTGATTTTTATGAGCCAAGAACAAAACAGTAACCTCCAAAACAAAATAATTACAAAAATCTAGCTCAAGTTTTGTAGTCTGTTCAAATCCAGAGAGATCCCACTGAACTTTCTATACCATTGAGACCACATTGTGAGCATTGTGCACTGTTCTAGGAGAATGAGGTGTTATGAAGAAATTAACACACTGGAAGATGGGGTTCATAGACTCCCAGCCAGGCAGAATAGAGCAGAGCATGTAAAGGCAGGTGTGGGGCTGAAAAGCAGGTTGGTAATTGGCATCTGGGCCCACAGACCACACTGACACAAGCATCCATCTCTCACTTGAACTCTGGGTCTCCTTAAATCCCTTCTGACCTTCCTGCCATTTGCTCTCTAAACTGTAGCCAGAAGGGTACCTTTAAAACGAAGATCTAATCGTGTCGCTCCTTTCTTGAGCCCTTCTGATAGATTCCCATTTACATTAGGGTATGCACCCACGGTCCTTTGCATACGTGGTCTGGAAGGCCCTGTGTGGTCTGCCCCTTGTTCCTCTTTATAGTTTCCTCTAACACCAGGCTTGTTAATCTTTGCAGTGCAGCTATAATGGTCTTCTTTCAGTTTCTTGAATGTGCTGTTCTCCTTTTCTGCCACAGGTCCTTTGTACATAGGTTTTCCCTTTCTCTGGTATGTTACCCTCACTCCTCAGCCTCCAGATAACCCAGAAATTCTTTCTTCAGAATTCAGTTCAATCAACCTTCCTTCATAGAAGCTTTCTCTGGTCTCCCTGACTGGATCAATTGCACCATTTTAATATAACTGTCTCTAGCTATCCGTTATTTACTTCTGTGTTTTTATTTCTCTCTCTCTTTCTCCCCATCCCCTATATCCATTTAATATCTATCTTCTGTTCTAGACTATAAACTTCAGAAACACAGGAATTATGTCTTTTTTCTATGTTCAACAATGCCCGCTCAATACCTAGCACAGTGCCTGGCATGTAAAAGATGCTTAATAAGTGAATAAATGTACAAACACACAGGCATATGATTTGCTAATTCATTTTTACTGAGTTGAAGTTAAAAGCATCTTGGGAACCAGTGCTAGTTGTCTGTGTTTTATTGTATTCTTGAAATACTGAATTCACTACTGGGCTTATCATGGGCATCATTTAAATATTAGAAAAATGACAGTCATTTTTTTCTATTTGAGAGGACTCTAAGGAAACTCTTTCTCTGCATAAAAATATAACATCCCTCTGAAGCTATTTCCCTTATCCTTATACTTCCTGAGATCCTCAGCTCTCCCCAGTGTCTCCAATCTTCAATCATTAATTCTCCCATGAGAGAAGGCCTCTAAAAATGCTGCCTTTATTTACTGGGTGATTTTGAAACGTAGTCTATTCTGGGAATAAAAACTCAAACTGAAATGCTTGGAGTTTTCCCACTGGGAATTTAAACCACTTGATTCTAAGAATATGGTGACAGGAACACAGGGAAAAATAGATGAGATTCTGAATTGCAAGAATTCCCCAGGACTCACTGGAAAGCTACCTAAGGACAGAGGAAAAAACCCAATCAAACAATTTTCTACAAAGGGCCATATTGGGGGCAGTGTCCTGTTCACTTATTTCTTTGGCTATAGTGTTTCCATCCTTAGCAGCTGCGTCTGAATCTGGCAAAGAATCGTGGCACCATTGGTCCCCAAGTCAGTTTGTGGGGAGGTTGCATTTGGTAGCACAGGTGCTATCTGGATTTTCAATTTGCCATAAGAACACCCTCTCCTAGGCTTGAGGTTTTTAGAGGATGGTGAGATGGGCAAGATGGGCAATAAAAGAGAAATATGACATTGCTCATGAGTGATTGTTGTCATTATTTATTCCCCATCCCTTAATCCATAGGTGAAGTGTTCTAGTCAGGACTTTAGCTGACTGGGAGACTTTCTGTGTCTGCCAGATGGAGGAAATAAAAACCTAAAGGGATATATTTTTGCAGTGTTTACAGTGAATGGAAGTTTCCTTAAATATATAATCAGAGGTAATTAGACTCCGTGGTGTAAGAAGGGGTATAAACACTATTGACATGCTAGTCTCGGAATAGGCACATCTGACTTGATTTGCCTTTGACAGTTCCTGATTTTCAATATTTTTGATATTTTGGGAAGCAGATGTGATGAGGGTAAAGAAGTTTAAGCTTGAGAATAACATCTCTTGGTTCCAAAATAATATTGCTTGTTTGTGATCTCTCAACTTTTTAACCTGCAGAGAGACACTGGCTCATGCAAAGATATCAGTCTAGGGCTTAGTGATTCAGATCGTCAAGATGGAGGATTCTATCTGCCACCAGACTAATAAGCTTGCATTAAAGGTACTGAAATTCTCTGCCACGGGGGTTGACATCTTTACTCTCGGGTAAATTTTTTTACATTCACCCCTTCCAGTCTCGAGGCAGACTTGATGTCATAGTATTTTGTTGTGCCTGTCAGCAGACTATCACGTCATGCTCTTAGTATTGTGTAAAAATATAAAACATATAACAATATAAGAACAGTATGATTATTAATAACTCCAAATGGGAACAAATGGTGTTACCTCTATTTGAGACATTTGACATGTTTCAGATATGTTCCCCTTGTTTGCATACCATGCCAGCCTGGAGGTAGAATCTGGGTACTAAACTATCACAGCATTTATTTTAAGGCTTGGTGCCTTCCCATAGACCCCCATATAAATGCTTCCAGACCTCATTGCTTATGCTGATATGCAACAGATTATCTTAGAGCTTAGCGACTAAAAACAGCAAACGTCTGTTACCCCAGAAAAAGTAGTTTCTGTGGGTTAGGAACTTGAGAGTGGCTTAACTGGGTGACTTGGATGTTTCATGAGATCATGACAAAATACCATTTGGGGTTGCAGTCATCTGAGAGCTTGACTGAGGCTGGAGAATCAGCTTCCACTGTGGCTCACTTACATGGCCATTGGCAGGAGGCCTCAGTTTCTTATCACATGGGCCTGTTCGTGAGTGTCCTCATGACATGGCAGCTGGGTTTCCCCAGAGTGAGAGATTGAAAGAGAGCAAGGAGGAAGCCACTTTCCCTCTTATGTCCTCATCCTAGGAGTCATGCTGCTTCACATCCACATTCTATTCCTCAGGTCACTAAGTTCAGTTTAGAGGTAAGGGAACAGGAATTAGTCTCCATCTTGTGAAGACAGGAGTATCAAGGAATTGGTTGGTATACTTTCAAGCCACCTCATTGCTGACTGTGACCTACTCTACATTGAAATGTTTATTTCTTGTTTGAACTTTAAGATCTCGTCACCTTCCACTGCTACTGCAGAAGGAACCGTGATACCTCCATGCAGGAGCTGCAGCTAGCTTTATAAACATCTCCCGTCCTGCCTGAGGAGAAGAACGCCAGGCACACCTTGCAGGGAACCTATTTGGGTTAAACCTAAGTTTCTCATTTTAAGAAAGACAGCCATTTGAGGTTTTGTGAGCAGTCTAGTTTCTACTAATGAAGGATGTCAACTAACTTTGTGATGGGCTTCCTTTGTTTTGGAAAAAAAAATCTTCAAAACTAAATTTATATATCCAAAAGTTCAGCAGATCTCCCCTGTATGCTGCACTGAGCTGGGAGGAGGTAGAAACTCCTTTCCAGGGACTTTATGATACATTCCTCCCAGGTGGTTTTTGTCAGGACTCTGTAAGTCCATTAAAATTTGCGTCCTAATTAGGAATGGGTGAGAGGCTCTTGGCGGGAGGAGATGGCTCAGGGATCTGGACGCCTGATGCAGACTTAGAACCCCAGGGCCCAGGTTGTCCTTAGAAAGGGCTGGCTCTAAACATACCCTATGGCCAAGGTTTGGACCCACCCTGACTCTGACACCCTTGTAAGATCAGCCAAGTCCATTCCTCCTCAGGACCTTTGCACTGGCTTCCAGGCATGAGCCTCCAATATTCATGGTCCACTTTGTTGCTTGGCTCATTTCTTTTTTGTCATCTAAGATCACAGCTGAAATGCCACCTCTTCATTGAGGCTTTTTGTCAGACCTCTCAGTCTAGAGTAATCGTCTTTGCACTAGCAGGCCCTCTTTAAGAGTCTATCCTACTTTATTTCCTTCAAGGGTATGTTCATCTTTGAATGTATCTTGTTCATTTTCTGCTCATTTGGTCTACCTTAAAAATTGAATGTTTGGACCAGGAGAGTAAGGGATCTTGTTTTCATTTTTCTCTGCTGCATCCTCAGCATTTACAGCAGTGCCTGATGCATAGCAGGTGCTCAGCAAATATTTATTTGATGAATGAATGAGTGGGTGAGTGATGGAATGAGCATGGATTCTGCTGTGAAATGAAAAACACAAGATTAACATTATGGACTGAGCAGTCTGTGTGTTCTTGGGCTTGTCTGGCAAAGAGAAGCACTGCTAACCTAGGCAGGTAAGCCTTGGAGTCATTACAACTTGAATATCAAGGAAATGTGACTTTTTTGGTATCTGAATTATTAAAGCAGGGCCTACCTTTTACATGTGTTTTCTGGGCACCCCAGTCCTACCGCTTGGCCGGCTCACTAGCACACATCTTGTGTCTTACTGACCCCGGAGGTGAGAATTAGATTACCCCTCATCCAACATGAGGCTTCATCTTGCCTCTGTCTTCTTCCCCTTGATCCTCCCATTTTTTCCTTCTGTGGCCATCTTTACCTTAGCTCAGTTGCTAAGTTCAACTCATGGGCCTTGCTTCTCTCTCTTTTAACTGCCTTACATATTTTTCCATTTGGAATTTTTCTTACACATAATTAGAAATTGAAAGGTGATGAAGAAAATACAAATAATACAAACGCCAATGAATCTCTGAGTGCCCGAGTCTGCAGTTATTGGCATTTTCCCTTTTGCGTTCCAATGGTATTTTTACTGTTCCTCTGCCACATCTCCCCCTTTTGTCTCTAGGGAGAAGTCTTTGCTGCTGACGTTTTTAAAGGGTTTCACAAGTGAAGGGAAAATAAAGGACAGACTAGAAAGAGGGAAAAGTGTTATTTGAAGCCAGCTGAGGCCACTTAGGGAAACTGGGTACAGTCCTTTCCAAGTGCATCCCGTTGTGGAAGCATACTGCAGCCCCTGTGCTTTGCTACCCTGAGCTACTTGGCAAATAATGCCCCTTCTTTGAGAGGTGACTGCATCTTGTCTGGGTGTGGCTTGACCCATATCAGAGATTTTACAAAATGCAAAATTATTTGGCTGTACTAGATTCAGAAAAATCCTGCAACTGAGCAATGGATAGATTAGCATTATTATTAAATAGGTGCAATGGCAATGAAAACTCAAGATAAGGCCATTAACAGAGTGAGTAGCCTGGATAAGACTGTCCCTCCAGATCCATTCTCCACCCCTTTCTCCATTCTGTTCTGAGCCTCCAGAAGGCTGCCCATGTGGGGTGTAGCTTTGGGCTCCTGTGTGCTCTGGTTTCTAGCTGGATTTGGCCAATGGGAGGCATCAGCAGAGAATCAGAGGGCAAGAGGAGAGTAAGGTCAGGTTATTAACTCCTCTGGCTGTGTCCAGTGGATGATCTACAGGTGGCCCTCTAGATATATCCATCTCTCAGTTTCTGGTAACTTCTCCCTCCCCTTTGTCTCTTCACTTTAGGGGCATCTTCATAAGAGCTGTCGTAACAGCTCTTCACAACACCGGGGCCTGAGGTGCTGCACTGATCTTTGCTGTTTCTCTAAATTTTGTCCATACCTTGGGAATCAGTCGCTTTATTAAATTCTCCTCAGATTGATGATGCCATTTGTTTTCTACCAGGACCCGTATGCTTCTGAAATTCAATCTCAATCTTCCGGTTTAAGCCTAAAGGTAGAACAATCTGTCAAAACTTGGGGACATTCTTCGTAGTAGTTTGTTCTTCAGTATTCTGAGAAAAGAAAGTGAGCACACATACTTGTAAATTATTTACATTGAAAAAGTGTATATACACGTGCTCATGAATTAAGAAATATTTTGGTCTCATTTCTAAGTGATGCCTGATGACTGTAGTTTGATTGATCAGCAAAAGGAGGGAGTCCATCAGGAACCACGGGCTAAATCCCTCTGGGCGCCTCAGCAGCTGAGGCCATCACTCAAAATTTAATGGTGGCAGATTTTCCTTTTGACCCGTAGTGCCATTCAGGAGCTAACATCCGCCCTGCCCCTTCCATATTCCATGTTGTCTGATGGATCGTCTTCTTCCTCTTTGGAAAGTTGGAAATTAGGAAGAAGTATTCAACTTGTCGTTATCCAAGTAATAAAACCACCAGAATAGCCAGCGGACTTTGCTTATCACTCTTTACAAGATAAACTTTTTATTTTGGGATGATTTTAGAGTTACAGAAAATTTGCAAATAGAGTACAGAGAGTTCCCATACACCCTTCACCCAGCTTTCCCTAATGTTCATGTGTTACATAACAATGCCAGTTTGTCAAAACTAAGAAATTAGCATTGATATATTTCTATTAACTAAACTCTAGAATTCATTTAGATTTCACCAGTTTCCCACTAATATCCTTTTTTGTGTGTAGGATTCAATCCAGGATAACACGTTGTTCTAATCTGTGGTCGTTTCTCAGATTTTCCTTACCTTTCATGACCTTGACAGTTCGATTTTAAAATTAACTGGAAACTCATGAATGTAATTAGGACACCGTGTCTAATTTTATATTCCTATCCAGGAGAGGTAAGAATTAGTTCAAGCTTTTGTCATCCTGTAGATCCCCCCCTTAGAAGACAGCTGCTCCACCTCTGCCTTGCACATCTCTATTAGTGATAATATTGAGTGTGTTTTGATTCACAGTGAAAATGGAGTGATTTTGAGGACATGCATCTTAGCTTGCGATCAGTGCCTGCTTATCGTAGTAGCCAGCAGCTTTTATTAGCTCTCTGTCTGGAGAAATGAAAATATCTCTTTTAGGAAAGAGTCCATTTATTTTTCCCAGTGGCTTCCCCTTTGAAGCCAGTCGATAAACTCCCTTAGGTGGCAGTCACTTATAATAATTTTGAATAACACCCTGAGCCTAAGTTCCCGTAAAAGCCTGGCCTGTTGGTTGGTCTTTCTTGAGCTTTCATTGTTATCACTATGAGGGTAATATTCTTTCTTGCAAAAAGCTTTTAAGTATTACTTTGTGAAAGGTGTTAGAAAGGTGAAAATGATAATTAAATCTTATCTCGAGTGTAATTTTATGATTACATAGCATTATTCCCTAGAACTATGCTTTCGAAATTGTTGTGGGCCCACAAATGCCTCTTGTGTATCACGGTAGAGAAAGTGCTAAAATGGGGCTTTGTTGTCCAGTTATTTTTATGTCAGCATCTGAATGGATTCTCAGTCTAGGCAGCCACTCACTTGTGTTCATTCTTCTCATCCATGTGACTAAATGAAGAGGCATGACTTCTACAACCTTATTTTGGATGAAGATAAAGCTAGAGCACCAAAGCTAAGACACTGGGACTAAAGGAGTAAACATCCCTCCTCCTGATGACTCTAACCTTCTGTGAACTGTTGTATCTTACAATCTTCAGGGACTTAAGGTCAGTTAAGCAGCCTCAGTTTTGCATACTTCACCTATCTGTTGGGAGGATACCTTCAGTTATATTCATTTATTTATTCAGGCACTTACAGAGCATTGATAATGTGCTAGATGTTGTATCAGGATATCAGGGATATCATCCTAGGATATCAAGATGACTGAGAATTGGTTCTCATCAACCTAAGAGGGGAGACAGGCAACAGATAATTGCTGCTCAAAGTGCATGTGCGTGAGGGAAGGAAGCCAAAGGGGCCCTGGGAGCACAGGGGGACGGAGAGTGACTGGGGGAATGAAGGACACCAGTGGTCTTGGTCCTGAGGACAATCCTCTTTAGAGCTTAGGACTTCTAAAGTGAATAGTACCACTGTAAATAAAACTCTAGGGGAAATTCAGTCGTGTGTAGTGAGAATAGAAATGAGAAAGGAATGAGATAGAAAGTGGGAGAATGCACATAAATACAATTTTCCACCTCCTCTCCTGTTCTATTGTGAAAGGAAGTCATGGTCTATAAAAAAAATGTATGGAACTGGTTTGTAATTAAAGAAATTCTAGCTCTACCACTTGCTGATGTATGACCTTGAGTATATCCTTGGAGTTCTCCAAGTATCCATTTTCTGTTCCACAGAACGAGATAAAATGTAGAATCAACTGCCTGATGGCTCTCAGATCCTTTCTCTGCCTTTCCCTGATCTGCTCTGTAACACAGGAAGCTACGTTTCTTTCCCAGGCTTCCCTGCCCTTTGGCTTCCAGATTGATTTGACCAATGAGAGGCAGCAGCAGAATATTAGAGAGCCGGAGTGGAGGGAACCCAGGACACTTCTCCTCTTGGCTTCCTGCGGCATCCTTGGCTCATTCTTTCCTTCATGGCTGTGGAGCCACTGGATGGCCTCAAGTTCTGGGCTCTGTTTCACCACTTCTTCCCATTGCCCCTCCAGACCTAAGGGTGACAGTGGCTTCCTACTGTTAATTATGCCACGGTTCCTTCAGTGACCCTGATTGTATTCCTAACTTTTCCCTCACCAGAATGTAACCAGTTCCTCTGTATTTGCTTTCCTCTATTTGTAGGAGAAATAGTAATTTTCCATTTTCTGACTAGATCATGGCTAACCTGTGAAATGGAAGTGTTTTTTAAACTGTGATATAAATGGGGATATGTTAGGTTACATTATTACTATTTAGGATGTTTATATCTGAAGAGAATCTTGGAATGCAAAATCCTGTGGTGATTTGAGCTTGGTCCAGTTTGTGCTAGTCAGTGGGCCTATAGGTATAGTAGGCAATCTCTTCAGTTTTGGGCCCCCTGCCTGTGTATCCATACCAGAAGCCAGCAATTGGTTGTGTATTGATGGCTTCTCTGGATCTACACACTGTGTTGAGCAGAGACACAGATACTTAAAACATATCTTTGACCTTGGGAAACTTACAATCTAGAAAGAATTAGCAAGAAATACCTAATATAGTAGTAACATCCTTTGGGATCTGTACTTAAAAGCAAAGTACAAATCAAGGCAATTACATTAAAAAGCTTCTCTTGATGAATCAACCAACTATCAAGAAATCAAAAAATAATCTAGTAAGTACTATATAGACGGCATTGTTCTAGACAATGCAGGGTGTACAGAGGAGGACTAAGACATGATTTTCTTCTCATGAAGCTTGTTTACAATCTTTTGGGGGAGATAAAAATAGAATTACCTGAAATTAATAACAAAATAAGTACCAATATATTATAATTGTTAAAGAATTGCAGAGATGATGTTTTAAAACTTCAATATGCTTGATCAGTATGTAAGTGCAAAATTCTCCTACTCCCAACTTCACACATTACCTTTAAGTATTTTGCATAGACAGATAGATAGATACAATGTTTTGCAAAAAAAATGCACTTAATTTCCAGGCATTGGTGTAAACATTTTGGCATTATATAATGCCATTTACTGTTAGTGTACATATATAATAGTGTATATGCTTGAGATACTGTCATATGGGGTGAGTATATTGGGTATATCAAAGGGTTTTCCAAGTATATTGGTTAAGAGTCCAGCTGTAGAGTCCAGCAGAGCTGGATTGAAAATCTGATCCCACTGCTTACTAGCTATGTGACTATAGGGAAGTTACTTCCGTAAGTCTCATTTTCCTCCTCTGTAAGATGGGGTATTATATGGTACATAGGTTATTGTAAGGATTAAATGAGGCAATTAAAGTAAAACTTTTTAGCATAATGCCCGGAACATAGTAAACACTCAAAAAAAAGTCAGTCATCATTGTCTCTACGTTTGTCCCAAACTAGAATCTAGGAGCAAAATACTAAGAATTAGAATAAAAGTGTATAGTAGACTTCCGTTTCTGGCCGTGATGGAACAAGAGGAATGAACTTTATCACTTTGCTATAGACAATGAAAGACTTGACAAAACCTATGAAACAACTGCTTCTATATTTTGGACAAGGGGCAGGGGAGGATTGTGATCTCTGAAAGAAATAAACAAATGAGATGAGCCCTGTGATTGCCCCAGCTTTCTTCCTGGAAGGACACTCTGAACCATGGAACAGGGAGTAAGATTGTAAGCAAAGCATGTTGATTCTGTGGAGTTGAGGAGACATAGATCTTAGTTCAGGGAAGCTGAAGTGTCTGTAACATAAAGGGCAGAGTTATGGAGAGGAAGGTGCTGCCCAGAAAATTATCTCCAGGAATATGTATAGAGGTCTCCTTGACTCTTCGCTGAAAACTATGATCGACATGCATAGGGTGAAATGCCAAAAAAAAATGCTGGTAAGCTGGGAGCTGAAGGTTTCCCAGGGATAACTCAGGACTGTGTCATATTCAGGTTCTGACCAAAGAGGGTGAAAAGTCTTTGTTGACCATGCAGGGCATTCAGTGGAAACTCCAGAATGGTCACACCATTGCAGTAAAGTTAAAATATACTCTAGAATAGAGGGTTCTCTAGACACACTCTAAAAGTCTTAAAAACAAGAATCAAACTTAGCAGGTAATTTAGGGGCCTTCCAGAATAAATCCCAAAGATCTTTAAAGCAAGACAACCAGATACTCAAAAATGTAAAATATACGATGTCTAGCATTCAATAAAAAATTGCTCAACATGTGAAGAAGGGAAATTGTGACTTATAACTAGAAGAAAACTCAATGAAACAGAAGTTATTGAATCAACAGACGAGACTACTAAAGTGTTATTATTACTATGTTCAAGTATTTAAAGGAAAACATGAACATGATGAGGAGAGAAATGGAAGATATTTAAAAGAAGCAGATGGAACTTTTAGAGGTAAAAATAGAAATGACAATTTCCCTGAGTGATGTTAATAGCAGATTGTATACTTAACAAAAAAACAAAAGATGAGTGAATTTGAAGACATAGTAATAGAAGTGATCCAAAAGGAAACATAGAAATAGAATGAAAAATAAATGAACAGAACTTCAGTGACTTATGATATAATATCAAGTGTTCTATCATATGTATAATTGGACTTCCAGAAAGGGGGGAGGGTGCAGAAGTTATTTGAAGAAACAATGGTCACGAATTCTCAAACTTGAGAAAAACTATAAACCCACACTTCCAAGACATTTATTAAATCCCAAGGCTAATTAACATGAAGAAAACCACACCAATGCACATTTTAATTAAACTGAAGCAAATAAGTAATGAAGAGTAAATCTTATAAGCAGCCAGAGAAATAGATCACAGAGAAAAAATGATCATATACAAAAGACAATATAACAATATATTTAAAGTTTTAAAAGAAGAAAGATGCAAAACCTGTCTACCTAGAATTCTTTACCCAGCAAAAATATCCTTCAAAACTGAAGGCAAAATAAAGATGTTTCCAGATTAAGAAAAGCCAAGGAAGTATGTTGCCAGCAGACTTGCACAATAAGAAATGTAAGAGGAATCAGGTGGAAGGAAAGTAATGCTAGATGGAAACATATCTGCACAAAGAAATGAAAAGCACTCCGAATGATGGGTATGTGGGGAATATAAAACACATTTTTCTCATATTTAAATTTCTTCAAAATGTTTGACTTTTTAAAAGCAAAAATAACAATGTAGAATTGTGAGGCTTATAAACTACGTAGAAGTAAAATGTATGACATATTATCAATATGATAAATGTAGGATTTATCCCAAGGAATGCACAAATGGTTTAACATTAGAAAATCGGTTATAGTCCTCAGAACATAGTAATAAAAGGGAACTTCCTAAACCTGGTAAAGAATATTTGTGAAAAACCTACAACTCATACTATATTTAATGGTGAGAGACTGGAGACTTTCTCCCTAATATCAGGAACAAGGAAGGATATCTGCTTTCCTCACCTCTATTCATCATTGTCCTGGACATCCTAACCAGTATAATAAGGCAAGAGGAAAAAAAAGAAAAAACACGTATAGATTGCAAAGGAAAAAGTAAAACTGTCATGATCATAGCTATTGAAAATCCAAAGGCTTCTACAAGAAAGTTACTAGAACTAATAAGTTAGTTTAACAAAGTGCACGATAAAAGGTCAATGTACAAACGTCAGTTTCTATATATTAGCAACAAACACTTGGAGATTAAAATTTTAAAGATATCGTATGGAATAGCATCAAAACCCATGAAAAACTAGTAAAAATTTTAACAAAATATGAATAAGGCCTATACCCTAAAAACTACAAAATACTTGAAGAAATGCTGAGACAAAGGAGACTGAAATAACAGAACGATCTTGTTCATGTATCAGAATCAATATTGTTAAGATGTCAATTTTCCCTATATTAATCTATAGATTCAATACAATCTCAATGAAACCCTAGTATGCTTTTTAAAAAAAATCAGCAAACTGATTCTAAAATTTACATGGAAATGGAAAAATACCGAATAAATCCAAAGTAATTTTGAAACATAGGAATAACTACCTGATTTCAAGACTGAGCATAAGGATACAGTAACCAAGACAGTGTGGTACTGGTGTAAGGACAGACATATGGACATGTTCAGACAGTGGAACACAACAGTGATTCTAAAAATAGGACACCTCATATGTGGTCAATTGATTTTTTTACGTTAATTAATTAATTATTTTTAGCTGTGTTGGGTCTTCGTTGCTGTGCGCGGGCTTTCTCTAGTTGCGGCGAGCAGGGGCTACTCTTTGTTGCAGTGCACATGCTTCTCATTGTGGTGGCTTCTCTTTGTTGTGGAGCACGGGCTCTAGGTGTGAGGGCTCAGTAGTTGCAGTGCATGGGCTTCGTTGCTCCGCGGCATGTGGGATCTTCCTGGACCAGGGCTCGAACCTGTGTACCCTGCGTTGGCAGGCGGATTCTTAACCCCTGCACCACCATGGAAGTCCCTGGTCAATTTATTTTTGATAAAGGTGCCAAGAAAATTTAATGGGGGTAAGGAGAATATTTTTTAAAAATTATAATGGTATAAATATATTTCCATATGGAAAGATGAATATTGATCATTGCCTCACATCATATACATAAAAATTAACCCCACATAGATCATGGAAGTTTTAAAAAGCTAAATCATAAAACTTGTAGAAGAAAATAAGAGAAAATCTTTTTCATTTTGGAGTAAGCAAGTATTTCTTATATAGAGGAGAAAAAAGTATGAACAATAAAAGAAAAAAGGAGGTGGTTTTGATCAAAATTATTTTTATTTTTCACAGTAGAGTTTGGACTTCTAAAAATTGAAGTATAGTTTATTTACAATATTACATAAGTTCCTGGTGTACAACATGATTATTTACAATTTTTAAATGCTATATTACATTATAGTTATTATGAAGTATTGGCTGTATTCCCTGTTCTGTACAATATATCCTTGTACTTTATTTATTTTATACTTAACAGTTTGTCTCTCTTAATACACTACTCCTATCTTGCTCCTTCCTCCTTTCTCTACCCACTGGTAACCATAAGTTCTCTATATCTGTGAGTCTGTTTCTTTTTTGTTATATTCACTACTTTGTTTTATCTTTCAGTTTCCACCTATAAGTGATATCATACAGTATTTGTCTTTCTCTGTCTGACTTATTTCAGTTGGCATAATATCCTTCAAGTTCATCCATGTTATTTCAAGTGGCGAAATTTCATTCATTTTAATGGCTGAAAAATATTCCATTGTATATATATACCACATCTTCTTTATCCGTTTGTCTGTTGATGGACCCTTAGGTTTCTTCCATATCTTGCCTATTGTAAATAATGTTGCTGTGAACATTAGGGTGTGAGTATCTTTTTGAATGAGTGTTTTCATTTTCTTTAGATATATACCCAGGAGTAGAAATGCTGGATCATGTTGTATTTGTTTACACACACTGTAGCTGTACCAATTTACATTCCCAGTAACAGTGTACAAGGGTTCCCTTTTTTCCACATCCTTGCCAGCATCTGTTATTTGTGGTCTTTTTGATGATAGCCATTCTGACAGGTGTGAGGTGATATCTCATTATGGTTTTGTGTGCATTTCTTTGGTGATTAGCAATGTTGAGCATTTTTTCATGTGATTGCCATCTGAATGTCCTCTTTGGAAAAATGTCTGTTCAGATCTTCTGCCCTTTTTTAATGGAGTTGTTTGTTTTTTGACATTGACTTGTATGACCTATATATATTTTGGATATTAACCCCTTATCGGTCACATCATTTGCAAATATTTTCTCCCATTCAGTAGGTTGTCATTTCATTTTGTCGATGGTTTCTATAGCTATGCAAAAGCGTTTAAGTTTTATTAGGTCCTATTTGTTTATTTTGACTTTTGTAGGCTTTGCCTAAGGAAACACATCAAAAAACTGTTGCTATGATTTTTGTCAAAGAGGGTTCTGCCTATGTTTTCTTTCAGAAGTTTTGTGGTTCTGGTCTTACATTTTGAGTTTGTTTTTGTATGTGGTGGGAGAAAATGTTCTAATTTATTCTTTTACATGTAGCTGTCCAGTTTTCCCAGCACCACATATTAAAGAAACTGTTTTTTCTCCATTGTGTTAATTCTCTTTATCGATTTGTAGTATAGTCTGAAGTCAGGGAGCATGATTCCTCCAGCCCTGTTCATTTTTCTCAAGATGGTTTGGTTATTTGGGGTCTTTTAAATTATTAGTTCTAGTTCTGTGAAAAATGCCATTGGTATTTTGATAGGGGTTGTACTGAATGTGTAGATTGACTTTGACAGTGTGGTCATTTTAACAATATTAATCCTTCCAATCCGTGAACATGATATATCTTTCCATCTGTTTGTGTGTGTTCAGTTTCCTTCATCAGTATCTTCTAGTTTTCTGAGTACAGGTCTTTTACCTCCTTAGGTAGGTTTATTTCTAGGTATTTTATTCTTTTTGATGTGATTGTAAATGAAACTGTTTCATTAATTTCTCTTTTTCATAGTTCATTGTTAGTATATAGAAATGTAACAGATTTATGTATATTAATTTTGTATCCTGCAACTTCATCTAATTCATTGACTGGTTCTACTAGTTTTTGGTGGCATCTTAGGACTTTCTAGGTATAGTATAATGTCATCTTCAAACAGTGACAGTTTTACTTGGATTCTTTTTATTTCTTTTTCTTTTTTTTAAATTACGTTTTTATACTGATCAGTGTACCCAAATGTACAAACTTACATATATATGTATATCTTACATTATGGAATGGAAATCCTTTCTATGTGTTAGAATATAGTCACATTTCTTTCTAAGTTTGAATCATTTCCAACATTTTATTCTTAGAACTTTCCTTTTTTTAATTAATTAATTATTTTTTCTTATTACTCATCCATTTTATACACATCAGTGTATACATGTCAATCTCAATCTCCCAGTTCATCACACCACAACCCCCACCCCTTGCTGCTTTCCCCCATTGGTGTCCATATGTTTTTTCTCTACTTCTGTGTCTCAATTTCTGCTCTGCAAACTGGTTCGTCTGTATCATTTTCTAGGTTCCACATATATGCGTTAATATATGATATTTGTTTTTCTCTTTCTGACTTACCTCACTCTGTATGACAGTCTCTAGATGCATCCACATCTTTACAAATGACCCAATTTCGTTCCTTTTAATGGCTGAGTAATATTCCATTGTGTATATGTATCACATCTTCTTTATACATTCGTCTGTTGATGGGCATTTAGGTTGCTTCCATGACCTGGCTATTGTAAATAGTGCTGCAATGAACATTGGGGTGCATGTGTCTTTTTGAATTATGGTTTTCTCAGGGTATATGCCCAGTACTGGGTTTGCTGGGTCATATGGTAATTCTATTTTTAGTTCTTTAAGGAACCTCCGTTACTGTTCTCCATAGTGGCTGTATCAATTTACATTTCCACCAACAGTGCAAGAGGGTTCCCTTTTCTCCTCACACTCTCCAGCATTCGTTGTTTGTAGATTTTCTGATGATGCCCATTCTAACTGGCGTGAGGTGATACCTCATTGTAGTTTTGATTTGCATTTCTCTACTAATTAGTGATGTTGAGCAGCTTTTCATGTGCTTCTTGGCCATCTGTATGTCTTCTTTGGAGAAATGTCTATTTAGGTCTTCTGCCCATTTTTGGATTGGGTTGTTTGTTTTTTTAATATTGAGCTGCATTAGCTGTTTATATATTTTAGAGATTAATCCTCTGTCTGATGATTCCTTTGCAAATATTTTCTCCCATTCTGAGAGTTGTCTTTTCGTCTTGTTTATGGTTTCCTTTGCTGTGCAGAAGATTTTAAGTTTCATTAGGTCCCATTTGTTTATTTTTGTTTTTATTTCCATTACTTTAGGAGGTGGATCCAAAAAGATCTCGCTGTGATTTATGTCAAAGAATGTTCTTCTTATGTTTTACTCTAAGAGTTTTATAGTGTCCACTCTTATATTTAGATCTCTAATCCATTTTGAGTTTATTTTTGTGTATGGTGTTAGGGAATGTTCTAATTTCATTCTTTTACACGTAGCTGTCCAGTTTTCCCAGCACCACTTATTGAAGAGGCTGTCTTTTCTCCATTGTATATTCTTGCCTCCTTTGTCATAGATTAGTTGACTGAGGTGTGTGGGTTTACCTCTGGGCTTTCTATCTTGTTCCATTGATCTATGTTTCTGTTTTTGTGCCAGTACCATATTGTCTTGATTACAGTAGCTTTGTAATATAGTTTGAGGTCAGGGAATCTGATTCCTCCAGCTCCATTTTTTTCCCTCAAGACTGCTTTGGCTATTCAGGGTCTTTTGCGTCTCCGTACAAATTTAAAGATTTTTTGTTCTAGTTCCGTAAAAAATGCCATTGGTAATTTGATAAGGATTGCATTTAATCTGTAGATTGCTTTGCGTAGTATAGTCATTTTCACAATATTGTATCTTCCAATCCTAGAACATGGTATATCTCTCCATCTGTTGGTATCATCTTTAATTTCTTTCATCAGTGTCTTATAGTTTTCTGCATACAGGTCTTCTGTCTCCCTAAGTAGGTTTATTCCTAGGTATTTTATTCTTTTTGTTGCAATGGTAAATGGGAGTGTTTCCTTGATTTCTCTTTCAGATTTTTCATCATTAGTGTATAGGAATGCAAGAGATTTCTGTGCATTAATTTTGTATCCTGCTACTTTACCAACTTCATTGATTAGCTCGAGTAGTTTTCTGGTGGCAACTTTAGGAATCTCTATGTATAGTATCATGTCCTCTGCAAACAGTGACAGTTTTACTTATTTTCTGGTTTGGATTCCTTTTCTTTCTTTTTCTTCTCTGATTGCTGTGGCTAGGACTTCCAAAACTATGTGGAATAATAGTGGAGAGAGTGGACATCCTTGTCTTCTTCCTGACCTTAGAGGAAATGCTTTCAGTTTTTCACCATTGAGAATGATGTTTGCTGTGGGTTTGTTGTATATGGCCTTTATTATGTTGAGGTAGGTTCCCTCTATGCCCACTTTCTGGAGAGTTATTATCAAAAATGGGTGTTGATTTTTGTCAAAAACTTTTTCTGCATCTAGTGAGATTATCACATGGTTTTTATTTTTCAATTTGTTAATATGGTATATCACATTGATTGATTTGCATATGTTGAAGAATCCTTGCATCCCTGGGATAAATCCTACTTGATCATGGTGTACGATCCTTTTAATGTGTTGTTGGATTCTGTTTGCTAGTATTTTGTTGAGAATTTTTGCATCTATATTCATCAGTGGTATTGGTCTGTAATTTTCTTTTTTTGTAGTATCTTTGTCTGGTTTTGGTATCAGGGTTGTGGTGGCCTCAGAATGAATTTGGGAGTTTTCTTTCCTCTGCAATTTTTTGGAAGAGTTTGAAAAGGATGGGTGTTAGCTCTTCTCTAAATGTTTGATAGAATTCACCTGTGAAGCCATCTGGTCCTGGTCTTTTGTTTGTTGGAATATTTTTAATCACAGTTTCAACTTCATTACTTGTGATTGGTCTGTTCATATTCTCTATTTCTTCCTGGTCCAGTCTTGGAAGGTTATTCCTTTCTAAGAATTTGTCCATTTCTTCCAGGTTGTCCGTTTTATAGGCATGGGGTCACATGTCGTAGTCTCTTAGGATGCTTTGTATTTCTGCAGTGTCTGTTGTAACTTCTCCTCTTCCATTGTTAATTTTATTGATTTGAGCCCTCTCCCTGTTTTTCTTGATGAGTCTGGCTAATGGCTTATCAATTTTGTTTATCTTTTCAAAGAAGCAGCTTTTACTTTTATTGATCTTTGCTATTGTTTTCTTTGTTTCTATTCCATTTATTTCTGCTCTGATCTTTATGATTTCTTTCCTTCTGCTAACTTTGGGTTTTGTTTGTTCTTTCTCTACTTCCTTTAGGTGTAAGGTTAGATTGTTTATTTGAGATTTTTCTTGTTTCTTGAGGTAGGCTTCTATAGCTATAAACTTCCCTCTTAGAACTGCTTTTGCTGCCTCCCGTAGGTTTTGGATCGTCGTGTTTTCATTTTCATTTGTCTCTAGGTATTTTTTGATTTCCTCTTTGATTTCTTCAGTGATCTCTTGGTTACTTAATAACGTATTTTTTCGCCTCCATGTGTTTGTGTTTTTTTCCCTGTAGTTGATTTCTAATCTCATAGCATTGTGGTCAGAAAAGATGCTTGATACGAATTCAGATTTCTTCAATTTTCCAGGGCTTGATTTGTGACCCAAGATGTAATCTATCCTGGAGAATGTTCCATGTGCACTTGAGAAGAAAGTTTATTCTGCTGCTTTTGGGTGGAATATCTTGTAAATATCAGTTAAATCTATCTGGTCTGTTGTGTCATTTAAAGTTTGTGTTTCTTTATTCATTTTCTGTCTGGATGATCTGTCCATTGTTGTAAGTGGGGTGTTAAAGGCCCCCGCTATTATTGTGTTATTGTTGATTTCCCCTTTTCTGGCTGTTAGCATTTGCCTTATGTATTGAAGTGCTCCTAGGTTGGTTACATAAATATTTATAATTATTATATTTTCTTCTTGGGTCAATCCCTTGATCATTATGTAGTATCCTTCCTTATATCTTGTAACATTTTTTATGTTAAAGTCTATTTTATGTGATATGAGTATTGCTACTCCAGCTTTCTTGATTTCCATTTGCATGGAATATCTTTTTCCATCCCCTCACTTTCAGTCTGTGTGTGTCCCTAGGTCTGAAGTGGGTCTCTTGTAGACAGCATAAATATGGGTCTTGTTTTTGTATCCATTCAGCAAACCTGTGTCTTTTGTTTGGAGCATTTAATCCATTCACGTTTAAGGTAATTATCGATATGTATGTTCCTGTTACCATTTTCTTAATTGTTTTGGGTTTGTTTCTGTAGGTCCTTTTCTTCTTTTGTGTTTCCCACTTAGAGAAGTTCCTTTAGCATTTGTTGTAGAGCTGGTTTGATGGTGCTGAATTCTCTTAGCTCTTTCTTGTCTGTAAAGCTTTTGATTCCTCTGTCGAATCTGAATGAGATACTTGCCAGGTAGAGTAATATTGATTGTAGGTTCTTCCCTTTCATCACTTTAAGTATATCATGCCGCTCCCTTCTGGCTTGTAGAGTTTCTCCTGAGAAATCAGCTGTTAACCTTATGGGAGTTCCCTTATACAGTATTTGTCGTTTTTCCCTTGCTGCTTTCAATAATTTTTCTTTGTCTTTAATTTTTGCCAATTTGATTACTGTGTGTCTCGGCATGTTTCTCCTTGGGTTTATCCTGTATGGGACTCTCTGCACTTCCTGGACTTGGGTGGCTATTTCCTTTCCAGTGTTAGGGAAGTTTTGACTATAGTCTCTTCACATATTTTCTCATGTCTTTTCTCTCTCTCTTCTTCTCCTGGGACCCCTATAATGTGAATGTTGTTGCGTTTAATGTTGTCCCAGAGGTCTCTTAGGCTGTCTTCATTTCTCTTCATCCTTTTTTCTTTATTGTGTTCCACAGCAGTGAATTCCACCATTCTGTCTTCCAGGTCACTTATCTGTTCTTCTGCCTCAGGTATTCTGCTCTTGATTCCTTCTAGTGTAGTTTTCATTTCAGTTATTGTATTGTTCATCTCTGTTTGTTTGTTCTTTCATTCTTCTAGGTCTTTGTTAAACATTTCTTGCATCTTCTCAATCTGTGCCTCCATTCTTTTTCTGAGGTCCTGGATCATCTTCACTATTATTATTCTGAATTCTTTTCCTGGAAGATTTCCTATCTCCATTTCATTGAGTTGTTTTCCTGGGGCTTTGTTTTGTTCTTTCATCTGGGACTCTCTGTACTTCCTGGACATAAAGGTCTGTTTTCTTTTCCAGACATTAGGGAAGTTTTCAGCTATTATATCTCTGAATATGTTCTCAGCCCTTTTCTCTCTCTCTTTGTCTTCTGGGACCCTTGTCATGCAAGTATTAGTGCACTTGACATTGTCCCAGCTGTCTCTTAAACTGTCTTCATTTCTTTTCATTCTTTTTTCTGTTCATTGTCAGTGATTTCCACTACTTTGTCTTCTAGCTCACTGATCCATTCCTCTGTCTCATTTAGTGTACTATTGATTCCTTGTAGTGTATTTTTCATTTTAGTTATTATATTCTTCATCTCTGTTTGGTTGTCCTTTATATTTTCTAACTCTCTCAAAAACTTCTAACTTCTTGCTCTGTGCATCCATTCTTCTCCCAAGTTTTTTGATCATCTTTATGATTGTTATCCTGAACTCTTTCTCAAGCAGTTAGCTTATCTCAACTTCACTTAGTTCTTTTTTTTGGGGTTCTGATAAATGTGAATTTTATCAAGATTCTTTTTGAATGGCATCATTAAAAAATAAAAGATAAGACACAGCTAGGTGGAACCCGTCAAAATACATATGCTTCTAAAGTATTTGCATACAGAACGTATAAAAACTTACAACTCAATAATAGGTGCACAAATGATTCTTAAAAATGGACAAAACATTTGAACAGAGATATCCTAAAGAAGATATGTGAATGGATAATAACAACATGAAAAGATTCTCAATATCATTATTCTTCAGGGAAATGTAAACCACAGTGACCTACCAGTACAGATCCACAAGAACAGGTAAAAGTAAAAAGATTGGAAATACTAGGTCTTGCTGAGGACATATATCTAGTAGTACAGCCATTTTGAAAAAAGGTTTTGGCATGTCTTGTAAAACTGAGCATATGCTTGTTTTGACCCAGAAATTCTACTTATAGGTATTTGCCAAAGAGAAATGAAAGCATATGGCTACACAAACACTTGTACACAAATCTTTATAGTGGCTTTATTAATAATAGATTACAACGGGTAGCAACTAAAATGTCCATCAACTGATGAAATGGAAAAACAAATTATGACATGTGCACACCATGGAATACTACTCAGCAATAAAGAAGAATGAGCCACTGATATATGCAACAACCTAGTGAATTGCAAAAATATGTTGAGTGAAAAAAGATAAGAGTACAAAAGTCAGATACAAAGGATACCACTTACACGAAACATTACATGAGAGGAATGTAATGTCTAATTGGAGAAGGATTTTTCAGTGGTTTTCTGAGGCCTAGGTTATCTGAGATGGGAGGGTGGGGAGTGAATAGAATGGGGCACTCTTTGCGGGTAGTGAACATGTTCTATATCTTGATTTTTGATTTTATTTATTTATAAATGCATCAAACAGTGAAATTAAAATTGATGTATTGTGCATAAGCAGTATCTCAATAAAGTTGATAAAAAACATGGGGATGATGATATCTATCTCAAATCTGTTGAAAGGATTAGATGAGAAAAAGTAGGTAAACTATTGGCATGATTTGAAATAACAGTGTGTAGCATCCATGCACACTCATCAGAACCCAGAGATTTGTGGCTTAAGAGAAATTAGGTAAAACCTAAGGAATAAAACCAGGATCAGACAAAAGAAGACTTTGAGTTGTATCTTGGTTCTCCTGGAGGAACTCTGAAAAAAAAATAAACCAAAGCAACCTATTAATAACTAGTTTGCTGCAACTGGCCATTTCTGTAAAATCACTTCAGGTAAGGATCTGAAATGGACCACTCTAGTCCACACTAGTATCTCTCTGGTTTCCAGTGATAAGGAAGTGCCTTGCCCCTTGAGGTTGTGAGAACAGAGCATACAGTATATGTTAGCAAATAGAATGCTAGTACACTAAGTACACTTTTATGCTTTTTTTTGATGTCTCCCATCTGGCTGCATCCTTACATTTCCATACTGAGTTTGTGGTTCTTGGGACCAGGGGAAAAGGGAGTGAATCTTCCTATAACTTGGCAGTCTGAACAAACTTGTGCTCATAGAACTCTTTGATGAGCATTTCAGCTCCACCCCTGGTCCAGGTGTACATCCATTAGCCACTGACCAAGACAGAGTGTAATTTTTATTAGGGACTCTTTTTATATGTACCTGGAGGCTCAGCAGGTTTTTTCATTTGTTTTGTTTTTGGTAAACAAATACATTAACAGTGGTTAGCCAATTTTATATACCTCTGCTCTCAGGGTCTGTCTAGGTTAATACATGATAAAACTCAAGGTAATAAGGGTTTCTTTCTTTGGGTTTCTGGATTATAATATGTAAAACTTGGGAACAATAGGCAGCTGTATCCCACTGTCAAACAGAGAAACATAGGGAGCTAGTTTATAGAGAGGAGAATGAAACAGACATACAGAGCAAGGAACTTGACACATGGAGAGAGGAAAGTTTCTGATATTCCTTGAGAGTCATTGGAACCATTACATGCCACTCTGTGTGTGTTGTGTGGTTTATTTGTGTGTGTGTGTATGTATATACACACACATACATAATACACATGTAATTTATATATTATATATATATAATTTATATATATATAAATTTTCCTGTTTCTCTCATGTTACTTTGAGTTTCCTGAAACCAGAAACGTTTAACTAATATGTATAAGAAATACGTATGAAGAAATATTTTCAATCCAACTGGAGATTTTAAAAAGTGATTTGGAATGATGAAACTATTGCCATATTGCTGGCTTGTGTTGGGCTGTGTGCCAAAAGTGACTGTGATTTTGAATGAAAAGTCCATGGTTTTATAAACCTAAAAATAAATTGAGGAAATATGTGCTGTTTTATCAGACAATTGAGGACATAGAATATATTGGGGTATCCGTTAGGGTATGGGTTAGATTGCTGCCACAAAAGCACAACTTAACAATGGATTAGGTAAGATATAAGTTTATTTCTTTTTACTTAACCATCTGAAAGCAGAGAACTGGTAGGGCTGACAGAGTGTGTCTGTTATCCCCCATATATGGCTTACATTTCTGTGTTTAAAGTGGCTGTTTCCGATCCTGCTATCACATCTTCATCCTAGTCAGTGTGAAGGACAAAAGAAGAATGCCAGTGCACATTACTTCATTTTGAGGGTATGACCTAGAGGTTGCACATAATACTTCTATTCTGATTGTATTGGCTAGAGCTTGATTGCAAGGGCACACCTGGTTGCAAAGGAATGTACAAAAATTAGCCTTTATTCAGGTGGTGATGTGCCCAGCTATAATCTGGGGTTCTGTTTTTAAAGGAGGAAGATGACAGTGGATATCAGGGGACATCTACTCATGTGTCTCACAAATGGGAAGACTGGAGTAACATAGGAGTAAGAGAGGGGAATTTAGATCAGGGACTTTTATTGATTCTACAGACCAATTTGAAGACAACAGGGTTTTATGATTTTGTCTAACAGTGGTGTGGTCTCTGGATTTGTGTGCCAGAGGCTGGAGTAAAGTTGGTAACCAGGTGGGAGG
Organism: Tursiops truncatus; assembly: GCF_011762595.2. Classification (NCBI taxonomy): domain Eukaryota; kingdom Metazoa; phylum Chordata; class Mammalia; order Artiodactyla; family Delphinidae; genus Tursiops; species Tursiops truncatus. Next base: position 33,817,838 of record NC_047047.1, on the reverse strand, counting down.
TTGTCTTAGTTGCTCAGGAATGACTAGGCTGATGGCCATGGAAATGGTGAGACAGGGCTGGACCTGAGATATAATTTGAAAAGGTTATGGTAAGACTTGGGAGCAGGTCAAAATGCAGAGGAGAGGGGAGTTTCTGGGATGACCTCAAGGTTCTAGTTTGTGAAAGTAGAAGAGAGATGATTACACCGACCCAAACAGGAAAGTTGGGAGAGAAAACAAATTCTTGGTGAAGACACTGACTTTGATAGGCATCTTTTTGTGGCTGCTCTTGATCATGATTTAGGTGTGGGACAAAAAACAGGTTAGTACTTGGTCTATTCTTGAATTCCTGTGCTGATTCTGAACTCTCCCAATTTCTCTTTGATTTTTCCTAACTAAGCACACTTAAAACCACAGTGGAAGCCAGAAATCTGGGAGAGTTTTGATATGAGAGGTGGAATGAGATTCACATAGTGTGCCCATCACTGGGCACATACTCTTCATCACTCTTCATTTTGTTATTTTTAGAAAATATGCAGAATGAATTAGCCTAAGTACTGGCAGAAAATGCACATTGGCTATGTTGATACCCAGTTTTTGCTCAAATCTCATTAAGCTCTGAAACCAGAGGTTTGTAATGTTAGGTGTTCCTCTTAGAAATTTTCTTTTTTATTAGAAACTTCCTTGGACTTACCTTTGAGATCAGTCTAATCAAGCCACATATCAATGTAAGTTTTTCCCAACAATATCCAAGTGACAGTTATTGTGGTTGAGTAAATTATTGTTTTGCAAAAATTATTCAGATAGTTCTTCTAAATCCTTTGGGTTTCTAAATGTTGAAAGAAGTATGAAAAATTGCATTCAATTAAACAACTAGTTATTTTCAAAACCTGAACGAAAAACCGGATGAACTTACTTTGTGATTGCTTAGTAAAGAAATAACGAGTCGTTTGCCTAAATGTAGTCTGGACTTACGTTTTCTACCTCTAAATTTGTTTGTATATGATGTGAAGACTAAGTCAATTTTCAGAGGAATGGCTGCCGAGAGAGCTCCTGCATGAGTATTTTTGGCAGAAAAGGGGTAAATGAAAATGTTTAGGGAGATTTCCTTCCTTCTCTCTGCTATTCAAGCACTGTTGGGACATTTTGGTCTTTGTGGACGTTCACCACTTGAGGTTTGCTTGACATTTCTTTGTCCAGTTTCTCAACAATCTATTTAAAAATATAAGTGAACAAGTCCTTCCTTGCCACCGTGGGGAGGAAGGTGCATTGTTGTCTATTATGAAACGTTTTCCTTTGTTGCAGAGGACTTTCTTTTCCTTCTCCCTTTTAATTCTACATTTCTTTGAATGATAGGTAGAGAAGATTCTTAACCAAGAACTTGGTTGGTGAGTTGATCCTATTTGACTCAAGAGATTGATTTTTTGTATGAAAATCCTGTCCAAGAAGATTATACCTTACAAATAGAGACCAGTGGTTCTTCTGATTGAAAAAAAAAAAATCTATGTACAATGTAGGCAGAGATGAAAAGACTGCTATATAAAGGCATAACTGTCTTTCTAAATTCAGTGACTGTTTCCTGCTTAATTTCCTTTTCCTTTTCAAAATAGTCATAGGTATCAGACAACATTTTGGGCTAATGGCCTGGAAAAATTCATTATAAAATCATTTTGAATTACTCGGGGAAAATGCAGAGCCTGAAAATCATTGCTTTCCGTTTTCCCCCATGAATTCCTCTTATTTTTGTCCATTGTGGACATTTCTCAAATTTGGAGCATTAATGAAAGGCTTTGAACTTGCTTCTCTTTTCCACAGTGGAGATCTGAGCCATTGATTTTGGATCAATTGGTTTCCCATCTCCAATAAAAGGAGAAGCAATAAGAATTTGACAAATTCCTTTTTGATAGTAGTAGTTTGGCTGTAAGGATTTTTCAGGTGGTAGCTTAAAAAAAATTAATGGTTACATGCGTGTACTAAAATAACATAGTAGAAATAATAGCCGGATGTAGAATTTAGTTCTTAAAAGAATGTGTTTTTTAGCTCTCATTCTATATATCAGGAGATGAATATGGCTATCACTTTACAAGTATTATGCATTTCAGAAGAGTAGTATTTAGCTTAAAACGTGAGCTTTCTTTGGAGTGAATGTATGTAGGTATATGTGTGCCTGCGAGCACACAGTAATGAAAAAAAAAATCTCTGATCTGAGTGGATATTGGTTATTCAATTTCTGAGCATTTTGTAGCCTTAGGAGCGTGTTCTGCTGGGTAACACCAAATGAGGAGGAAAAGTAGCCCACTGATGGCCACCCAGAGGCCATCAGCTCATCTGCGATGTTGGGTTGGGTCTGACAAGAGCTAGCAAGGTGAAGCCCAGTGTACTCCATCAGCCGCATATGGGTGTGGGTATTTTTCATTCCTGGACAATTCCAGTTAAGGTTTGTAGCAGGCAGTACCAGCGTTTGCACACGTGAACTAACACATTGTTGGGGAGACTGGGAGAGCAATGTCCGTGGAGAACTCCCCTGGATTAGTGTGAGGCATATATACTTATATGAATATAAAGGGATGCACCTGGTCATATGTTTTTTGGGTTTTTTTTTGCTGTACGCGGGCCTCTCACTGCTGTGGCCTCTCCGTTGCGGAGCACAGGCTCCGGGCGCGCAGGCTCAGTGGCCATGGCTCACGGGCCTAGCCGCTCCGCGGCACGTGGGATCTTCCCGGACCGGGGCACGAACCCGTGTCCCCTGCATCGGCAGGCGGACTCTCAACCACTGCGCCACCAGGGAAGCCCTGGTCATATGTTTTTAAGGATATGTAACTATTCAGAAGTGACTTGCTATGAGTGTCACTATATCAGTTGCACGCACTTGCCAAAAGGTTCATGTTCGTACACATGACTCCTTTGTGTGGAGTCCGTAATGTGCTAGATCTGGCTCCTACTGGCATGGGAGCCCCTTGTTAGATTTTCAGAATATTTCCAAGCTGGTTATTAAAGACAGACATTAGTAAAAATCAAATTGTATAGGCTTATAATTAGATATGTTAAAAACAAAGGTAATAGGTACTCCAAGCTCATTCCTTTCTAATTAATTTACTACATTTTACTCTTGTCTATGCTCTTGAGGATACTTGAGACTGTTGTGTCTATATGGTGGAAGCATATATAGTATTGTGTGTTGTGCATCTCTTCCCAGCTCTGTGTTCAGTGACATCCATTTAGTAACGTGAAATCAGGTGAACAAGAAACCTAGCACACACCCTCCCCCCTTTTTTTGAGGCTTTTGATGTATAAAAAAGATGAAAGGCCAAAATAGGTTAAAAAATCATGGTATGTTTTAAATATTAATCTGGAACAAAAGTACATTTTAATAAATAAAACAATATATTATGATTCTGCTATCTACAAGATAACTTTAAATTTTAAGAAAAAATGTTAATTCATAGTACACTAAAAGATGTGTCCTCCTGGACTTTAATCAGAGAAAAAGGTTAAGTTGTTCACTTTTAGTGGTCTTGGTTTCTGTCTGTGATGGTATCCACTCATTTGGAAATAAAAACAAAAGTCTGAAATTGAAGTCTTTTGTGAATGCCAGTCTGGTTCATTTGGTACTTCTGGTCACTACCTCAGGAGGCCTTGCCTTATAAGATCTGATTCTTCATTTCTAAAGTGACTGTAATAGTAATAATGATATTCACTGTATAAAGCTGTAATGAAAATTCAGTAAGATCATGTATAGAAATCACAGTGACTGTTCAAGTCATCTACAAATTGTAGTTATTAGAAATCATCATCGTCATTATGATCATAGCTTTATTGAGTAGTTAATAAAGACAGGTCCCCCTTCTGTCAGGACCTGTCCTAAGAACTTTGCATATATTATCTCATTTAAACCTCGAACAGCCCCCTAAAACAGAAAGAATATTAGCCTCCTCTTAACAGATGAGGAAACAGAATGGTTTAGTCACTTGCCTGAAGTCATAGGGCTAGTATGTGGGGAGTTGGAATTTGAACCCAGCTTTGACTCCAAAGTCCATGTTCATATATCTCAACACTTTCTACTTATTCCTTCATTATCCCTCACAAGGCATATAGTAGGTGTTTAATAAGAAAAAAAATTTAAATTAATTCATTTATGTTTGGCCGCATTGGGCCTTCTTTGCTGCACATGGGCTTTCTCTAGTTACGGCGAGCGGGGGCTACTCTTCGTTGCAATGCACGGGCTTCTCACTGTGGTGGCTTCTTGTTGCGGAGCATGGGTTCTGGGCACCCGGGCTTCGGTAGTTGTGGCACGTGGGCTCAGTAGTTGTGGCTTGCAGGCTCTAGAACGCAAGTTCAGTAGTTGTGGCTCATGGGCTTAGTTGTTTTGTGGCATGTGGGATCTTCCCGGACCAGGGCTTGAACCCATGTCTCCTGCATTGGCAGGCAGGTTCTTAACCACTGCACCACCAGGGAAGTCCCTAAGAAATGTTTTGATAACATTGTTTATGGTGCTTTTTTCTAAGCTGGTCAGCCTCATTTCTTAGCTGTAGGTCACCACGGGTTCAAAGAGAATAAATACCTGCTCAAAAGGAGAAATCTCAGACTGCTCTGCAAGTAGATTACTAAAAAAATCCATATATATGTATGTATATTTTTCTTTTTAAGGGCATTTTTTCGTGTCTTTATTTGTTATGCAATTAAGAGAAGTTTTGTTTTAGTGTCTTGTATATGTGTTTATGAACTTCTCCCAATGAGGCTCTATAATGTAGCACATGGAGACTGTTCCCCTCTAGTATGATTTACCTTACAAATATCTGAAAATTCTTCCAGGAGAAGATTAAGTTGTTTAGCTCAATATTTAATCTGTTACTTCCTTTCTAAAGACACCCCATGGACTTTGTCATGCATTTGGCTGATACGAGGGGTATCGATCAGTCATAAAGCAAAAAAAAAAAGCAGGAGAATGGCCAGCCTAGCCTCTCCCATTCCCATCCTATAATTAAATTTTGATTTGAGCTGCTTTTGATTAATCTTCTTATTTGTGAGTGTGTGAATTTGAGACGACTGCTAAGTTTCTAAAGTTGCTGGGCATTGGTCTCTGGTGGATGGCTCAGCTAAAGAACAGTATGATTGCATTTTTATGGTTTTCAGATATTTAATAGCTTCTTCGTGTCATTTTCTGAATGACTGAATACGGTTCAGCCCTTTGGGAGCAGCGGAGCGCCGCATCTGAGAGCTGGGAAGATGACTGAGGTCTGTGTACTTGACTGATTGCCTTAGTCTTAATTGTTCTCTTAATTAGCTGCAGTAGCAACTGCATCTGGGGAGAGATCATGGTATCGGTAAACACTTCCACCTTGGAGCTCAGAGTGATGCCTTTTGGAGTCCTGACAGTGAGCAGCTCATGGGCTGGGCTGGTCTCTCCTCAGGGTCGGGGACCTGCCAAATTGGCAGCTCCCAAGGCCGTAATGCCCCCTCATGTGATCTGTCACTCTGGCCCCTGAGAAGCAGGCCTCCAACTGTTTGTGCTTAAGCAAATTAAGTTTTAATATGCAAAAAGCTGGCTTTATTTGGCTGAGTGGACTAACGTGAAAACAAAAGGATGAGAGGCCCAGAGAAGGCGCCTTGCTAGGAAGGCGGTCTTGGGAGCAGGAGGCCCAGGAAAGGGCTGCTGTCAGGAGGGCGGCGCCTCCTAGCAATTCGGGTTTTTTCAGGAAGGAGTCAGGTTCAGCTCGTCTCTGAGGTGTGACTTAGTCCCCGAAACCTGGCCTCGCCTTGTTTCTATAACCTACCTGGCATTTCTCTTTTTCTTTTGTATTTCTCCACTGAGGTGTTGCACTGAGACATGAAACTTAACCGCTAACCATCCTTTCCCCCTAAATAGGAGAGAGTTCATCTAATTTGAGGGGTTTGGGACCTGAAGAGTGAAAACTACAGGAGGTGACTCAGCTTGTTCTTTTTATGGGTGACAGCGCATTAGTGTCGTGCTGACCCACCTGAAGTATTTCAGAGCTGGTAGAACCTGTTCAGACTCACATTCATGTACAGAATGGAAAGGAAAACAGGTGCTTAGGTGGCCAAATTGCAAGCTCAGCACTTAATACGTATTTCAAAGGGTTACATAAAATGGTAAGAAATTGGCGTGGAGGTGTAGTGTGATCATAAAAATGAGGTGAACCAATTTTCTGTATTTTGCAAGTAAATAATAGAGAAATCACTGGTGTACGGCTGAAGGGCACAGCATGAATCTGTGAACTCTCAGGCAAATCATTTTCCTTTGTGCAGAATTCCTCTTTGACATAAACAGGTAGATGCTATCTACTCCAAATACTTGTCATGAAGCTCAAATAAGATGACAGTAACGAACTTGCTTTGAAAGTAAAAGGCATTATTCAAAACAGGCTTTAGATAATTGTGATTATCTACATTTTGTAGTCAAATTGCAAAACTCTCATGGCCACAGGTATATTTTTAAATAAGAATGTGGCTCAGATGTGGTGGCATTTTCTGGCTATCTCTTACCTTACTCTTAATTTAAACTGTCTTTTTTTCCCCACCGAGCAAACCCCACTTAAAAAAACAACTGTAAGTTCAGCCCTCTGCCTGTTTTTGTCAATAAAGTTTTATTGGGACCCACCCACATTCATTTATTTACATGTTATCCATGACTGCTTTGTTCTACAACAGCAGAGTTGATTAGTTGCAACACAAATTGTGACAGAGACCATATGACCTACAAAGCTTAAATGACCTGTCCAAATGCATTTGAACTCCACAATAAGTTCTGTTGTTCTTTCTGGCAGAGTGCTGTGCTTTAACCCTTTAAGGCATTACTTTTGCACTGAGGACTGTCCAGCAGGGTGTGCATAAATATTAGGCTTTTGGTTTTCACCAGAGACAAGGATGCAGCCTCCCTGGAGGGCTTGTGTGTGCAGGGGATGCACACCTTCAGAGATAGGACTTTGCAGGCCTATCCTCAGCCAGGCTTCTCTCAGTATCCGATTCCCGTAAAGTGGATTCTAACTTGTGTCTGATTCTTCTTTAAGCCAATGCCAGTGCTACTCGCTTGGAAAAACATATGCCAGTGCTAGGGGAGGAGATTCTGAAAGCCTTCAGTCATGCGCATAGTTGCAAGGCTGCCTCTGCAAGGGCACCATCAGAATCCCCGGGCTGTCAGGTGTTTCCTTACCGTTGAGTGCAATTCTTTTTGGCATCTTCGAGAAGAAAGGGAGAAAATACCTCAATACAACTGAAAAATCCAAAAATTATGTATTCATGAAAACAGATAAGAACAAAGTCAGTACAGTTCTAACCAGTTTTCCCTATTCTGTCATCTCTCCCCATCCCAGGCCCTAGATCTTGATCTATCTGTAGTGTTGAAAAAAAAAAAACTCATTCTCACTTTACTTTTACTTCAGTGTAGGTAATAACTGACGCATTGCTCTCTTTTTCTCTCTCTCCACTCCCCCAAATAGACCTTTGTGTTCTTCTGATAAAAGAAATGAAAAAGGCAAAAGTAAGTCATAGGTTTTGATATTAAGTCCCTACCTTATTTTGCTCTTTCCTATCTCTTCTCTTACAGATAGGAAGGCAGAAATCCAATAAAAATAAAAAAGTAGAAGATCAGAAAGGACAACTATGGTAATACAAAGATGAATTTGAGCCAGGTAGTGTTGGTACTTAATCTATTCAGGGTTGCAGTCTGTTAGTGGTTTTGGTTTTTGCTTTAGAGGGGCAAAAAGGAAATCTTAAGCTCCCATCTGGAAAATGAACCTTCCGCCTGTCAAAATAAAACTAGCAGGAGAACTAATCAAGCCTCCACACTCTGGAAGATACTCAGCCCAGTAAGCCTTTGGTGGTTCCTGGCCTCCACAAAGAGAAAGATCAGATGATACAAGAGTTGGTCTGTGGCTTGGAATATAAACTTGGGGGGAACTAGTTTGCTGAATTTAGGACTCTGGATTCAAGTTCAGTGCTCTGTTCTATGACACCTATTGATATGTTAATATACTGACCCTAAAAACTCATGCCTTGAGAGATGAACTAGACACTGAATTTGCAAAATGCATCTTGTAGAAGAATGATGTGCCCGAGTCATTTCCAGTAACTCAGGTCTGTAACAGAGGCAGGAAGATTGGAGAAACCTGTGGAGGACACAAGGCAAAGATGCTTTGTAGTTTACCTGTCAGGTGTGGATACTGCAAATGGATTGAGTTCTCTGTCTGGAAGAAAGTGCTTTTCCATTGTGACATGGAAAACATTCTGTCTTGGTACAGCATTTTCACTGTGCATCATGTCCACTCCCCCCACTCTCCAAATATGTACACCTTCCCGTGTGGTCTGGAGATGGCAGGCATGATCACTCATAATTTACAGATGAGAGAGGAGTGACCCCAAGAGGGCAAGAGAACAGGTAGGGAGAGCAGATCTGGGACTTGAACTTAGCTTTCTGATTCCAACCCTTCCAATCTTTCTGCTACATAAACTCTGATGAAGGAGAAATTGAAAGCAACTGATGTTGACTCTCAGATCTTAACCTGCAAAGAAAGCATATAGGCTCCCATGTGAATACTAGTTGAGGTTCAGTCCGTGAAATGTAAAGAAATAGTTTAACTTTGACCACCATCCAGCCTACAAATTCATGGAGCTCTGAAGGGGGCGGGTAGGTAGAAGACCAGTGCATTTGGATTAAACCATTGCAATTCCTTGGCTCAGCCACAGAATGTCAAAATGTCATCTTTACATCATGTAGCTTTCTGGATAACAGCATTTCCTAGTGGGCAGAAAAAGAGGGATTTTCTTAAAGAAGCCACTTTACAAGCACAGAATTATCTCAGTCAGTGTTTGAGTTAAAGCAGTTCCTAAGTTATAGAAATCATTGTTATTTAAAAAAAAAAAATCTCCTTTCTTCTCTTCTGCCTATTTTTTCCACATTATTGTTATTATTTGCAGTGTTTACCGCTTTTCTGAATTTCTTCTTTAGCATACAGTTTTTTGTTTTTTGTTTTTTTTTTTGCGGTACACAGGCCTCTTACTGTTGTGGCCTCTCCCGTTGCGGAGCACAGGCTCCGGACGCGCAGGCTCAGCGGCCATGGCTCATGGGCCCAGCCGCTCTGCGGCATGTGGGATCCTCCTGGACCGGGGCACGAACCCGCGTCCCCTGCATCGGCAGGCGGACTCTCAACCACTGCGCCACCAGGGAAGCCCTAGCGTACAGTTTTATAAACTACACATTTTTATTTTAAAAAGTCTGAAACTTTATATTTTATTTAACCAGCTTAAAGATTCAAGTTTAGAAATTCTTCTTTTTTTGAGTGAAAGATTCTTTAAATTCTGTAGTGCTTTAGTCTTTAAAATCTTCACACACCTGATTTCACATAATCCCATAATAACCTTTTTTTACCTCTACCCCTATATTGCCCCTCCCTCCTTCCCTCTCCCCACTGGTAACCACTAGTTTGTTTACTGTATCTATGAGTCTGCTTCTTTTCTGTTCTATTCACTAGATGGTTATATTTTTTAGATTCCACATGTGATACCATACAGTGTTTGTCTTTCTCTGACTTATTTCATGTAGCATAATGCCCTCCAAGTTGATCCATGTTGTAGCAAATGGCATTATTTAATTCTTTTTTATGGCTGAGTAGTATTCCACTGTGTGTGTGTGTGTGTGTGTGTGTGTGTGTGTGTGTGTGTGGTGTGTGTGTGTGTGTGTGTATGTGTGTGTGTGTATACCACATCTTCTTTATCCATTCATCTATTGTTGGACACTTGGATTGCTACCATACCTTAAGTACCTAATACTGAAGATCCCATATTTATAGAAGGCTCTTCATAAAAGAAAGTAAAAACTTAGCTATATTAATGGTTTGGGTGTAATGAATTTCTAAAGACTGAAAATTGAAGACCTACCTTGTGGGGAAGAGATTGTGGAGAGAAGCCAGCTGGTATTGGAGAGTGAGTATGCATGGAAAAGACAGTAACAGGAGGATCCCTGATGGGGATGATGGAGATAAATGCACAGGTTAACGCCAGAGATTAGTGGAATGGTCAACCACCCAGCTATTCAAACAACAAGTGTTTCTGAGTTTCTTTGTGTTTAAACAGTCCTGTAGTTACCATCTTTCTGAAAACATTATACTGCCTTTTGAAGGGGGAATCAAAAAGTCATCAAGTCATAGGGATTTGTTGACCTCAGAAGTGCTGGGGGGCCCTGGGACTGCTGGAAGCATCCTGGGCATTTGACACCCTGGATAAGATGACTGTAATCTGCCCCTTGTCCTCTTTTTTATTTTAATCTGTGCTGTTGGTTGGGAGGAAAAGGAGCCCAGTGGCAAAGTTTGCCCTTCTAGGAAGTGCAGACCATGGTGGGCGTGTCACTTCCTGGCAAATATTCACATTTATCATTTCTTCATTAGTTCTGTTTGGAGCACACTTCACTCAGTAGCTGCTCAGATTAAGAAAATCCTCTAGAGTCCTTGGTACCCATGGCCTTTCATTACTCATGCTTCTTTTTGGATGTGCTTTGTTCGTTTTGTAGTTGGACTCTTAATTCATCAATAGCTCTGGCCAATAGCTGTTAATTATCACTTTGTCCTCCTCTTCCCATAGCAATTATTAATTAGACTGCTCAGAGGGTCATAATGAGAAATTAAAGGCTGTGATAATATTTAGGAAGCAGCATTCCTTGGTCTTGCAGGTCGACATTCTGTTCCAAAGGCAAAACAGGGTTCATTGTTTAATTCACAAACATTTACTGAGCCCCCTATAGGTAGAAGGCCCCATACTAAGTGGCTCATGCTCTAGGGAAGAACTTCAGATCATGGTGTGCATTGTGTTTTGATCCAACTCTTAATTCCTATTGCTTTTCCTCTTTTCAACCTGTGCCATTCCATGGAGGATCAGGCCCAACTTTCCTTCTCCCTCCATTATCTACTGTTCCTTCCCACAACCTTAAGAACATTTGGCTTAACTGCTCCTCTTCAGAGTTCCTATGATAACCTTGTATAAGCCTTTGTCATAGAATCAATATTTTATCGTCATTTTTAAAAACACCTCAGCTGAGGGGGACCTTCAAGATGGCGGAGGAGTAAGACGTGGAGATCACCTTCCTCCCCACAAATACAACAAATATACATCTACATGTGGAACAGCTCCTACAGAACACCTACTGAACGCTGGCAGAAGACCTCAGACCTCCCAAAAGGCAAGAAACTCCCCACGTACCTGGGTAGGGCAAAAGAAAAAAAAAAAAAACTGAGACAAAAGAATAGGGATGGGACCTGCACCTCTGTGAGGGAGCTGTGAAGGAGGAAAACTGTCCACACATTAGGAAGCCCCTTCACTAGAGGAGACGCAGTGGGGGGGGGGGCATGGGGGAAGCTTTGGAGCCACAGAGGAGAGCGCAGTAACAGGTGTGCAGAGGGCAAAGCGGAGAGATTCCTGCACAGAGTGCCAGCCAGCACTCACCAGCCTGAGAGGCTTGTCTGCTCACCTACTGGGATGGTTGGGCGCTGGGAGCTGAGGCTTGGGCTTCGGAGGTCAGATCCCAGGGAGAGGACTGGGGTTGGCTGTGTGAAGACAGCCTGAAGGGAGCTAGTGTGCCACAGCACGCTGGGAGGGAGTCCGGGAAAAAGTCTGGACCTGCCAGAGAGCAGGAGACCATTGTTTTGGGGTGCACGAGGAGAGGGGATTCAGAGAACCACCTAAATGAGCTCCAGAGACGGCCATGAGCCATGGCTATCAGCACGGACACCAGAGATGGGCATGAAATGGTAAGGCTGCTGCTGCAGCCACCAAGAAGCCTGTGTGCAAGCACAGGTCACTCTCCACACCACCCCCCATGGGATCCTGTGCAGGCTGCCACTGCCAGGGTCCCGTGATCCAGGGACAACTTCCCCAGGAGAACACACAGCGTGCCTCAGGCGATTGCAACATCATGCCAGCCTCTGCTGCTGCAAGCTCGCCCCGCATTCCATACCCCTCCCTCCCCCTGGCCTGAGTGAGCCAGAGGCCTCTAATCAGCCGCTCCTATAACCCCCTCCTGTTTGGGCGAAGAACAGACACCAGAGGGCGAGCTACACGCAGAGGCAGGGCCAAATCCAAAGCTCAACCCCGGGAGCTGTGCGAGCAAAGAAGAGAAAGGGAAATTTCTCCATGCAGCCTCAGGAGCAGTGGATTAAATCTCCACAATCAACTTGATGTACCCTGCACTTGTGGAATACCTGAATAGACAACAAATTATCCCAAAATTTAGGCGGTGGACTTTGGGGGCAACTGTAGACTTGGGGTTTACTTTCTGTATCTAATTTGTTTCTGTGTCTAATTTGTTTCAGGTTTTATGCTTATCTTAGTTTAGTATTTAGAGCTTATTATCATTGGTAGATTTGTTTATTGATTTGGTTGCTCTCTTCCTTTTTTTAATATATATATATAATTTTTTTTCCTTTTTCTCTTTTTGTGAGTGTGTATGTGTATGCATCTTGTGTGAGTTTGTCTGTATAGGTTTGCTTTTACCATTTGTCCTAGGATTCTGTCTTTTTTTTAGTATAGTTTTCAGTACTTGTTATCATTGGTGGATTTGTATACTGGTTTGGTTGTGCTCTTCTTACTTTCTTTATATTTGTATTACTTTTTAATTTTTTTTTTTTTTTTGCGGTATGCGGGCCTCTCACTGTTGTGGCCTCTCCCATTGCGGAGCACAGGCTCCGGATGCACAGGCTCAGCAGCCATGGCTCACAGGCCCAGCTGCTCCACGGCATGTGGGATCTTCCCGGACCGGGGCACGAACCCGTGTCCCCTGCATCGGCTGGCGGACTCTCAACCACTGCGCCACCAGGGAAGCTCTAATTTTTTTCTTTTAATAATTTTTTTTAACTTTTATTTTAATAACTTTATTTATTTATTTATTTTTCTTTCTTTTTTTCTCCCTTTTCTTCTGAGCCGTGTGGCTGACAGGGGATTGGTGCTCTGGCCGGGTGTCAGGTCTTAGCCTTTGAGGTGGGTGAGCTGAGTTTAGGACATTGGTCCACCAGAGACCTCCCAGCCACCTGTGATATCAAATGGTGAAAGTTCTCCCAGACATCTCCATCTCAATGCTAAGATCCAGCTCCACTCAACAACCAGCAAGTTTCAGTGCTGGACCTCCCATGCCAAACAACTAGCAAGACAGGAACACAACCCCACCAATTCAAAAAGAGGCTCCCTAAAATCATAATGAGTTCACAGACTCCCCAAAACACACCACCAGACAGGGTTCTACCCACAAGAAAGTCAAGATCCAGCCCCACCCACCAGAACACAGACACCAGTTCCCTCCACCAGGAAACCTACACAAGCCACTGAACCAACCTTAGCCACTAGTGGCAGACACCAAAAACATCGGGAACTACGACTTGCAGCCAGTGAAAAGGAGACCCCAAACACACTAAGTTAAGCAAAAGGTAAGACAGAGAAATACACAGCAGATGAAGGAGCAAGGTAAAAACCCACCACACCAAACAAATGAAGAGGAAATAGGCAGTCTACCTGAAAAAGAATTCAGAGTAATGATAGTAAAGATGATCCAAACTCTTGGAAATAGAATGGAGAAAATACAAGAAACGTTTAACAAGGACCTAGAAGAACTAAAGAGCAAACAAACAATGATGAACAACAAAATAAATGAAATTTAAAATTCTCTAGAAAGAATCAATAGCAGAATAACTGAGGCAGAAGAATGGATAAGTGACTTGGAAATAAAATAGTGGAAATAACTACTGTAGAATAAAGAAAAAAGAATGAAAAGAGTTGAGGACAGTCTCAGAGACCTCTGGGACAACATTAAACGCACCAACATTAGAATTATTGGGGTCCCAGAAGAAGAAGAGAAAAAGAAAGGGACTGAGAAAATATTTGAAGAGATTATAGTTGAAAACTTCCCTAATAAGGGAAAGGAAATAGTCAATCAAGTCCAGGAAGTGCAGAGTCCTATACAGGATAAATCCAGGGAGAAACACGCCAAGACACATATTAATCAAAATTAAAAAAAAAAAATTCAAAGAAAAAATATTAAAATAGCAAGGGAAAAGCAACAAATAACATGCAACAGAATCCCCATAAGGTTATCTGATTTTTCAGCATAAACTCGGCAGGCCAGAGGGGAGTGGCAGGATATATTTAAAGTGATGAAAGGGAAAAACCTACAACCAAGAATATTCCAGCCAGCAAGGATCTAATTCAGAATTGATGGAGAAATCAGAAGCTTTACAGACAAGCAAAAGCTAAGAGAATTCAGCACCACCAAACCAGTTTTACAACAAATGCTAAAGAAACTTCTCTAGGCAAGGAAACACAAGACAAGGAAAAGACCTACAATAACAAACCCAGAACAGTTAACAAAATGGGAATAGGAACATACATATCGATAACTACCTTAAGTGTAAATGGATTAAATGCTCCAACCAGAAGATGTGGACTGGCTGAATGGATACAAAAGCGAGACCCATATATATCCTGTCTACAAGAGACCCACTTCAGACCTAGGGACACATACAGACTGACAGTGAGGGGATGGAAAAAGATACTTCATGCAAATGGAAATCAAAAGAAACCTGGAGTAGCAATTCTCATATCAGACAAAATAGACTTTAAAATAAAGACTGTTACAAGAGACAAGAATGCTACATAATGCTCAAGGGATCAATCCAGGAAGAAGATATAACAATTGTAAATATTTATGCACCCAACATAGGAGCACCTCACTACATAAGGCAAATGCTACCAGCCATAAAAGGGGAAATCAACAGTAACACAATAACAGTAGGGGACTTTAACATCCCACTTTCACCAATGGACAGATCATCCAAAATGAAAATAAATAAGGAAACACAAGCTTTAAATGACACATTCAACAAGATGGACTTAATTGATATTTATAGGACATTCCAACCAAAAACAACACAGTATATTTTCTTCTCATGGAATATTCTCCAGGGTAGATCATATCTTGGATCACAAATCAAGCCTCGGTAAGTTTAAGAAAATTGAAATCGTATCAAGTATCTTTTCCAACCACAACGCTATGAGACTAGATATCAATTACAGGAAAAAATCTGTAAAAATACAAACATAACGGAAGCTAAACAATACACTATTAAATAACCAAGAGATCACTGAAGAAATAAAAGAGGAAATCAAAAAATACCTAGAAACAAATGACAGTGAAAACACATGACCCAAAACCTATGGGATGCAGAAAAAGCAGTTCTAAGAGGGAAGTTTATAGCAATACAATCCTACCTCAAGAAACATCTCAAATAAACAACCTAACCTTACTCCTAAAGCAATTAGAGAAAGAAAAACAAAAAATCCCCAAAGTTAGCAGAACAAAAGATATCATAAAGATGAGATCAGAAATAAATGAAAAAGGAATGAAGGAAATGATAGCAAAGATCAAAAAAACTAAAAACTGAGAAGATAAACAAAATTTTGAGAAGATAAACAAAATTGATAAACGATTAGCCAGGCTCATCAAGAAAAAAAAAAAGGGAGAAGATTCAAATCAATAGAATTAGAAATGAAAAAGAAGTAACAACTGACACTGCAGAAATACTAAGGATCATGAGAGATTACTACAAGCAAATATATGCCAATAAAATAGACAGCCTCGGGGCTTTGCTGGTGGCGCAGTGGTTGAGAGTCTGCCTGCTGATGCAGGGGACACGGGTTCATGCCCCGGTCTGGGAAGATCCCATGCCGCAGAGCGGGTGGGCCTGTGTGCCATGGCCGCTGAGCCTGTGCCTCCGGAGCCTGTGCTCCGCAACGGGAGGGGCCACAACAGTGAGAGGCCCGTGTACCGCAAAGAAAAAAAAAAAAGGACAACCTGGAAGAAATGGACAACTTCATAGAAATGCACAACCTTCTGAGACTGAACCAGGAAGAAATGGAAAATATGAACAGACCAGTCACAAGCACTGAAATTGGAACTCTGATTAAAAATCTTCCAACAAACAAAAGCCCAGGACCAGATGGCTTCACAGACAAATTCTATCAAACATTTAGAGTAGAGCTAACACCCATCTTTCTCAAACTCTTCCAAAATATAGCAGAGGGAGGAACACTCCCAAACTCATTCTATGAGGCCACCATCACCCTGATACCAAAACCAGACAAAGATGTCACAAAAAAAGAAAACTACAGGCCAATATTACTGATGAACATAGATGCAAAAATCCTTAACAAAATACTAGCAAACAGAATCCAACAGCACATTAAACGAATCATACACCATGATGAAGTGGGGTTTATCCCAGGAATGCAAGGATTCTTCAGTATATCCAAATCAATCAGTGTGATTCACCATATTAACAAACTGAAGGTGAGAAACCATATGGTCATCTCAATAGATGCAGAAAAAGCTTTCAACAAAATTCAACACACATTTATTATAAAAACCCTCCAGAAAGTAGGCATAGAGGGAACTTACCTCAACATAATAAAGGCCATATATGACAAACCCACAGCCAACATCGTTCTCAATGGTGAAAAACTGAAAGCATTTCCACTAAGATCAGGAACAAGACAAGGTTGCCCACTCTCACCACTGTTATTCAACCTAGTTTTGGAAGTTTTAGCCACAGCAGTCAGAGAAGAAACAGAAAGAAAAGGAATCCAAATCGGAAAAGAAGAAGTAAAATGGTCACTGTTTGCAGGTGACATGATACTATACATAGAGAATCCTAAAGATGCTACCAGAAAACTACTAGAGCTAATCAATGAATTTGGTAAAGCTGCAGGATACAAAATTAATGCACAGAAATCTCTTGCATTCCTATACACTAATGATGAAAAATCTGAAAGAGAAATTAAGGAAACACTCCCATTTACCATTGCAACAAAAAGAATAAAATGTCTAGGAATAAACCTACCTAAGGAGACAAAAGACCTGTATGCAGAATACTATAAGACAGTGATGAAAGAAATTAAAGATGATACAAACAGAGGGAGAGATATACCATGTTCTTGGATGGGAAGAATCAGCATTGTGAAAATGACTCTACTACCCAAAGCAATCTACAGATTCAGTGCAATCCGTATCAAACTACCAGTGGCATTTTTCTCAGAAGTAGAACAAAAAATTTCACCATCTGCATGGAAACACAAAAGACCCTGAATAGCCAAAGCAATCTTGGAAAAGAAAAACGGAGCTGGAGGAATCAGGCTCCCTGACTTCAGACTATACTACAAAGCTACAGTAAGGTACTGGCACAAAAACAGAAATATTGATCAATGGAGCAGGAGAGAAAGACCAGAGATAAATGCATGCACATATGGTCACCTTATCTTTGATAAAGAAGGCAAGAATATACAATGGAGAAAAGACAGCCTCTTCAATACGTGGTTCTGGGAAAACTGGACAGCTACATGTAAAAGTATGAGATTAGAACACTCTCTAACAGCATATGCAAAAATAAACGCAAAATGGATTAAAGACCTAAATGAAAGGCCAGACACCATAAAACTCTTAGAGGAAAACATTGGCAGAACACTCTATAACATCAATCACAGCAAAATCCTTTTTGACCCACCTCCTAGAGAAATGGAAATAAAAACAAAAATAAACAAATGGGACCTAATGAAACTTGAAAGCTTTTGCACAGCAAAGGAAACCATAAACAAGACAAAAACACAACCCTCCGAATTGGAGAAAGTATTTGCAAACGAAGCAACTGACAAAGGATTAATCTCCAAAATATACAAGCAGCTCATGCAGCTCAATATCAAGAAAACAAACAACCCAATCCAAAAATGGGCAGAAGACGTAATAGACGTTTCTCAAAGAAGATATACAGATTGCAAAACAACACATGAAAGGATGTTCAACATACTAATCATTAGAGAAATGCAAATCAAAACTACAATGAGGTATCACCTCACACTGCTCAGAATGGCCATCATCAAAAAATCTATAAACAATAAATGCTGGAGAGGGTGTGGAGAAAGGGAACCCTCTTGCACTGTTGGTGGGAATGTAAATTGAGACAGCTGCTATAGAGAACAGTATGGAGGTTCTTTGAAAAACTTAGAACTACCATATGACCCAGCAATCCCACTACTGGACATATACCCTGAGAAAACCATAATTCAAAAGGAATCTTTTACCACAGTGTTCATTGCAGCTGTATTTACTATAGCCAGGACATGGAAGCAACCTAAGTGTCCCTCGAGAGATGAATGGATAAAGAAGATGTGGCACATATATACAATGGAATATTACTCAGCCATAAAAAGGAATGAAATTGGGTCATTTGTAGTGATGTGGATGGACCTAGAGACTGTCATACAGAGTGCAGTAAGTCAGAAAGAGAAAAACCAATATTGTATATTAATGCATATATGTGGAATCTGAAAAAATTGATATAGACGATCTTATTTACAAAGCAGAAATAGAGACACACATGTAGAGAACAAAGGTATGGAACAAGGGAGAAAGGAGGGTGGGATGAATTGGGAGATTGGGATTGACACATATACGCTATTGATACTATGTATAAAATAGATAACTAATGAGAACCTACTGTATAGGGAACTCTACTCATTGCTCTGTGTTGACCTAAATGGGAAGGAAATCCGGAACAGAGGGGATATATGTATACATATAGGTGATTCAGTTTGCTGTACAGTAGAAACTAACACAACATTGTAAAGCAACTATACTGCAATATAAATTAAAAACATAATTTGAAAGAAACTTTGGTTGTGCGGAGAATAGACAGCTGGTGGGTGGCAGGATGTAGTTCTGGATACAGGCTCTTCTGCAGTGTGGAGAAGAGCTAGAAAGATGAGTGTCACCCATACTGTAAAAGCAGTAGATGCCAGTGGACATCTGTCGTTTTTGCCACGCAGTATCTATTCACCTTTCTTTCCGTAAAGAACTGTGATTATCCTCTTGAGAACTGTCACTCCACAAACCTCAGCTTATAAAGTTTGAGTGGTGTTGCCTCCACCATAGACTGTGTGTGTGTTGGGGGGGGGGGAAGGGTGAGAGAGGCTTGGCCAGCAATATATCCCATCTCTGGCCACTGAGATGGTCCAGTGAGAGTCAAACCCAAGATTTTCATTCTGTTATTTTGGAAAATAATTACCCATTTCTACTGGGTTTGTGGTTATGAGAATGTAAGCTGGAGAAGGTCACCATGATGAAAGAGATTACCGGGAGTCAGGTCCACATAGGTGAGAGCAGATACCAGCAATGGACAGACTCAACATCCTTTGGGGAATAGAGCCAGGTATACTCTCTATATCTCAACTATTCAGCCAACACATATCCTTTTTGTTTAACCCGGTTTCAGTTGTCATTTTTTCTATCACTTGCAATCAAGGTGTCCTGATTAACCTAACAACTAGAGAAAACATGCCTGGGTTTGAGATCAGAAGACCTGAGCTTAAACTCTACCTCTGTCACTAATTGGCCATTTACTTCACTTCCCTGAGCCTCGGTTTCTTTATCTGTAAAATGCAGTAAATGATGCCTGTATCGCAGGTGTGTTTGTCAGCATTCTTCATAGTAAGCAGCCAAAAGTGACTCAAGCGGAAAAGGAATTCATTGGAAAGATATCAGATAACTCAGAATTGAGGAGAAGGCTGAGGAGACAGGATTGGAAAATGGGCAGAGACCAAGGGAAGCTGAACAGCCAGAATGTCAGCAAAGATGCAGCTGAAGGAACAGTCCTGTTAGGATGCTGCCACCTCTGGATGCACCACTGTGTGACGCTCCAGCTGTGGGATACTGCGTGGCTCTCAGCTCCATTCCTCTTGGCACTCCCTCCACATTTAAGCCTGTTTGGGGCTGGACATTCTATTGGGCGAAACGGTGGAAGGTTTTCGGAAGGGAAGAGGGCTTGGATGTTAAGCCACCTAACATGATGGCAGACGTTCATGACAAAAGAGCCGCTGAGAGAATTGCATAATGTCATGGCTGTAGAGGTCCATTGCTGTGCTCAATCGGTGTTCATTTTTCTTTCCCTTCTTCACATTTCTGCTCAGGGCTGACTCTACCAATCCTGTAAGTCTCTCTGTCTTCAGAGAACCAGCTCTGACAAAGCCCCAGATCTAACAGGCCTGAGTAGGCTGGACAGCAGGTTCCTGCCTCTGTACACTAAAGTATTCAGTGACTTTTCCTGTCACTGGGAACCTCTCTATTCTGCTGAGTTTGCCCAGTTTGTCTTTGCTAAATGGTTGGGTTCCTGAGGACATGGTCAGCATCTATTACATCATCTCCCTAAAAGTGCTCAGGACACACTCAAGCACACAGTAGGTGCTCTTTGGGTCAGTGTTTATTTAATGATTGGTCCCAAATTAGGATTGACTGGATGACCATTCCAGGAAAACCATGGGTTGGAATGTATTCCTAGTGCCAAGAACTGTGCCTTGAATATAGGTACCTGTTGAATGGATGGGTGGACAGTAGTGGCAGAGTAGGCAACATCCACTACCCTACTGTGGTCCTTCCTGTAAGTGAGATCTTGTACTGAGCCACTTGTTATATATCTCACACATTGCCACCAGGTCAGTGTAAATGATATTAGTGATGGTTTACTGGGCTCTGCATAATCTCAGGTAAGAGACAGAGGTGTACACTGGAGAATTGAATCCCTCTTTGAGGTGTGGGCATGTGGGGTAGGCAGGCCATCCAACAACAGTAGCTGTCTAGGAAGACCTCTTATGTGCTGGGAACTGATGTACAAATATGATGGAAATATAGGCTGTGCCTTTGAGGAACTCAGAATCTAGTGAGCTCGCAAAACATGGCTTCTTAGATGCTTTGAAATTAGTCTTCAGCACAGAGTGTATCCTTGGGAAGCATTAAATAAGAGGAGGACACATTCATGTATTGACGACACCATTTGTGTGTCTGGGTGGATTTTAAGTTCTGGAGGATTTTCTTGGAGAAAGGAGATCTTAACATTCCTTTTTTATAATTCAGGTCAGAGGCTTCTCAGCGTAGTCTCCTCTCTCCAGATGTTTCTAGCATCTCTCATGACAGCTTACTGCCACAGTTCTAGGACTTAATCTTGCCCAAGCCTTTTTACTATCACAAATTGGTAACTCCTCTGAGTGTGTCGTGTGTGTGTGTGTGTGTGTGTGTGTGTGTGTGTGTGTGTGTTTGTATGTGCACATGCATTTGGTCCTGTGTGAAGACAACGATGTACTGGGAGAGTTGTGGAAACCAGAAAAGAGAGCAGGATGATGTGTAACTGTTAGCTCTTCTTTTCCTGATTCACCATCAGTGACACCATTAGTGCTTTGCCTGTTTAACTACTTTGTGTTAGTCTCCTAGGGCCTTTCCATGTCCAAGAGCCTCAAAGTCTTCTTTTTCCATGTTCTGAGAGCCTGGAGGGGGCACAGCTAGGCAGACAGGGATGGAAGGTGATTCTCTCCGTGATCTGTCTGTCTTTGATGACAAGCATTTAGAGCCTTCTTTGTGGGGTGCCTTTTCATTAAAGGAGTTAGTGCAGTTTTCTCTACAGCGACTTTGGGGGTGGGATGAATCCTCCCTCAGTGCCTAGTTCAGTGCCCCAGGCTTAGGAGATGTTCAAAAGCACGTTGCTCATCGCTGCTGCTCGTCTGCCCTGTGCAATAGCTTCGCAACTTGGCCTTATGCTCAGTGAATTCTTAGTGTTTCTCCCAAATGCACTCAGTTGTTCCACAATCCCACAAAGGTCATATGGTCTGTGCACCAGGCATGTAATTTGCTGATCCCATGATTAGACATGCACACAACCTCAGTGCTATTAAAATGAACTCTGCAGTTGGCTTTTGGATTGCTTTTCCCGAAACAAACCTCCTAGGCACATGTGTATGGAATTAGTCCTCAGATCACTCTGGCCTGCAGCACACTGGCGTTAAATACTTTAGCTCTGTGGTACTTCCACGGCTGGGGACAGCTCAGGTTTCTGTGATCAGGTATATCTTGGTCCTGGGTGCCTTCCTTGCACCCACAATCCCAAGGTGAGAGGTACCTCACCCTTAGTCTCTTGTGGTTTGGGTATCGAACTTGGAAGACTTCTTTGTTCTTTCTTTCTCTGATATTGTTCTTTTGTTGTCTTGGCAACTAAAATAATAATCTTAAATGTCTCTGTTTGTATATTCTTTGGAGAATATTTTATCACAGATCTTTTCCAAGAATGCCTGTCTCATGATGCATTGATTACTCCTCAGTGTCTTCCTTTTGTGTATGTGTGTGTGTACTTATTTTCTGCATTTGGGAGAAAGAAATGTTAGCATGATGTAACCGGCCCCTGGGTTGAGGATCAAGAGTCCTCTGTTAGTACAGGGCACTTCACATCATTGGCCTTCAGTTTCCCAGATTAAATGGACTGGATGATTTCTATAAGCTGTGAACTGCCACGACCCTAAGCCAGAATTAGGTAAAAATGTGTCATTACTTGCTGTGATTCTTACAAGAATCTTGTCCATTATGCATGGGAATTTTCTGATTCTTCACTCTCTCCTTGACCGGAATAGTTTTCATTTGCTGAAATATGTTGCTTCATTTACCTCAGTCATTCATATTTTGGGGGAGGGGTGAATGCTACCAAGTAAACATGATACAGGCAGAAAGCTGATGCTGTCTCAAGCCTTTGTTTTACTCTGGTTGGAATGAACGTCATGGAAGTTCCTTCCTCTGGCTTTTAATAGAGCTCTTGTACTTGTTCCTTCTCTCCTGCAACTGGCTGCCCTCATCACCTGTTTGTCACTTATCAACTTGAGGACTTCAGGGAAACTTCAGACATCCCTGAGAAAGTGAGTCGTCATGGGATAGGAGGCGCCTGGGAAGGTAGAGCATCTAAACACTGGCTTGGTGTCCCTGACATCTGACATAGAGATGCTTCCTTCAACCTTGACTTTAGGGTCAGTTGATTCTGCTTTGGGCCCATGGATGGTGGTTGGGGAGGGATCTTTGGTGCCTGTGACAGGATGGCTCCTCTTTGGCCATATCATGTGTTCATTTGAGAGCTGAAACAGGAACACCACCCAGGGTAAGTTTTCCTTGCATCACTGGACAGTAAAAGCAACATACATAAGAGAGGTCTCTTCCTTTATTTTAGCATTTAGGTAGAAAAGAGAACAATCAGAAGTGTATGATATGAGTTTAAGTGATAAGTGCATATTTATCATTTAAAATATAATATTTAAAAATAAATAATATTTTAAATAGTAGCACTGAACCAGTTGTTAAAATGTTGAAATAGTTCTTTATTGGGGGGTAAATAGCTGCTGCCTTGAGTCTCCTGTGTGGCCATGCTGCCATAGCCTGGTCATTACCCTTGGGCTACCAGATAATTACTCCCCATGATCCTGGCCTAGTAGGTGGTCTCCAGCACCCTCTAAGACTGCTGTTCATTCCTGTAGAAGGGTTCACGTACTGTGCCACTTGTTAAATATCTCACACGTTGCCACCAAGGTAAACGTAAATGATGATAGTAGTGATGGTTTACTGATCTCCCACTATGTGCCTGGGACCGACTTTGGACTTTGGACGGCAGTGGCTCTGTCTTCATCTTTTGGATCTAGCACACACAGCACTCCATAGGTATTTTCTCAGTAGTGAACAATCTCATCTGATCCCATCAGCAATATTTCAAGGCACATGTTTTTAACCCTGTTTTGTAATTGCTAGAAAGGAGTCCTAAAGAGTCCAAATAACATGCTCTGGGTCCACTTAAGGGGTGATGGAGTGGTGAGTTTAACCCAGGAATGTCACTCCAGATCCAAAGACTCAGCTCTCCTAGAGTGCTATGAGATGTTCCCAAACTTCTCAATCCCTGCCAACTAGAATGGTGCCTACATTTGGGGGTAAATTTGCTTGAAGTTCCATGAGAAGGATGGGTGGGAAGTAGGGGAGTGTGTATGTGAAATGGTGCAGGAGGGAGAGGCTGTGGATCCAGGAGAAGGGGCCCTAAGATCATCATGAGAGGTTAAAACACACACCCCTCCCCCACACTGTAAGTCTCCTCCCTGCAGGAAATGGAGAAAAAAAGATCTGTATGAGAAGAAACTAGAAATCAGCCACCCTACAACATACCTGTTCTCCCATTACCCCTATGTGGATATAGAGAGAAGGGGGCATCTATTTTCCAGACGTACTAATGGTTTCTAATTAAGGCACGGACATAGGATTTGAGTGTTTGGAGACCTTCTTTACTGTGTTAAATGAGGCCAGAGCAATTGGAGGAAGCTGGTCAGAACAGGGAGGCTGGGGTTAGGGTTAGGACAAACATCTCCAGTTTCTGAGTTTGTGTATATGCCTCTTGGTAGCTTGCCCTGGCTTATTTGCGTCATCGGAGTTGCCTAGAGACAAGGCGCAAAAGCTTGGGGCTATGTTTTAGTAATTACAGTTGATAAAATTCATTAAAGGGTAATAAAGTAATATCTGCCTCATTTTGGAACTTTTGTATAGATAGGCATAGCTATCAAAAACACTATTTGTTAACCCATGGTAATAGCTATCATTTATTCAGTGCCTCCTCTGTCCTGGGCTTTATATATTTTGATCTCATTTAATGTTTTCAACACCTTATGTGATAGTTATTTCAATTGTGAGAGATTGAACCTCAATTCTTCACTCCCTCTGTGGCTTTACAAAGACTTCATGGGAAAGAGAGGTGATAGAGTGCATTTCCCCCTACTTGACTTTAGGTTATGCAGCTGCTTTGGCCAATGAGATCTTAGCAGACATGACTTGACCAGGGACTTGAGATGTGCTTGCAGTTTGCCTGCCCGTGTCCTCCTGTGGCTTGCTAGGAGAGGAACATTCCCTAGGTTGCCACTGATTTTAGGAGAAAACGGAAACATATGAACCCAACCCACAGCCTAGAGCCGAGCTGTGCTGACCCTGGCCAATCCCAGTAGACCTAAAACTGCTGGCAGACCTGTGAGCAAGAGAATCAGTGTTGTTTTTTTTTTTAAGACAGTGAGATTTTGAGATTATTTGATATGCAGCAAAAACATACAATCTTAAGTTTCCAAGAGTAGATGCTGAGGTTCGAAGAAGTTAAGAAGCTTGGCCAGAATCAGCAAAGTAGCACAGTAGAGAGAGGCTGGGTTCAAACAATGGTCCACCTCATTTCAAAGTTATATTATTGTTTGGAAGAAGTGCCCCATATTGGAGCAAGCTTGAGGTTAAATAGCATAATGGACATATTAGAAGTGTCTCCCCAAGGCTTATATCTGGTGGAGGAGACGGTCAGTGAGTTTGAGGATGGTTGTCAGAGAGAAGCTGATCTGACCTCTTTCACCTCTCTGCTTAGAGAATGTGTTTCTTTAACATAGGAGTGAGATTGCTGCTGGAGATATTTCAAGTTGCTGAGGCAACTGGTATCCCTGAACATCACCTAGTGTCATTTGCTTCCCAGTTCCATGAACTATGACGGTGCCCCTCCTGGGTCATCTCAGGCTGAGTCTTCAACAGATCTCTTTCCTGAATGTTTAATATACTGGAGGCTTATTGACATTCTACATGGGAAGCCTCGTTTTTCATTTATTAATTGTTATCAGAGTTATTTTTGTTTGTTTGTCTTAAATATAAAACCTTCCTCTAGGGAGTTCTGGGGCCCATTGTAGATATGAAGAACCCAACAATCCTCTGTTGTTTTTTTTTTAAACATCTATATTGGAATATAATTGCTTTACAATGGTGTGTTAGTTTCTGCTTTATAACAAAATGAATCAGCTATACATATATCCCCATATCTCCTCCATCTTGGGTCTCCCTCCGTCCCACCCTCCCTATCCCACCCCTCTAGGTGGTCACAAAGCACCAAGCTGATCTCCCTGTGCTATGCGGCAGCTTCCCACTAGCTATCTATTTTACATTTGATAGTATGTATAAGTCCATGCCACTCCCTCGCACCGTCCTAGCTTACCCTTCCCCCTTCCCGTGTCCTCAAGTCCATACTCTACATCTGCGTCTTTATTCCTGTCCTGCCCCTAGGTTCTTAAGAACGTTTTTTTTTTCTTGGTTCCATATATATGTATTAGCATACGGTATTTATTTTTCTCTTTCTGACTGACTTCTCTCTGTGTGACAGACTCTAGGTCCATCTACCTCACTACAAATAACTCAATTTCATTTCTTTTTATGGCTGAGTAATATTCCATTGTATATATGTGCCACATCTTCTTTATCCATTCATCTGTCGATGGACACTTAGGTTGCTTCCATGGCCTGGCTATTGTAAATAGAGCTGCAGTGAACATTGTGGTACATGACTGTTTTTGAATTATGGTTTTTTCAGGGTATACGCCCAGTAGTGGGATTGCCAGGTCGTATGGTAGTTCTATTTTTAGATTTTTAAGGAACGTCCATACTGTTCTCCATAGTGGCTGTCTCAATTTACATTCCCACCAACAGTGCAAGAGGGTTCCCTTTTCTCCACACCCTCTCCAGCATTTACTGTTTGTAGATTTTTTGATGATGGCCATTCGGACTGGTGGGAGCTGATACCTCATTGTAGTTTTGATTTGCATTTCTCTAATGATTAGTGACATTGAGCATCCTTTTATGTGTTTTTTGGCAATCTGTATATATTCTTTGGAGACATGTCTATTTACGTCTTCTGCCTGTTTTTGGATTGGGTTGTTTCTTGATATTGAGCTGCATGACCTGCTTGTAAATTTTGGAGATTGATCCTTTGTCAGTTGCTTCATTTGCAAATATTTTCTTCCATTCTGAGGGTTGTCTTTTCGTCTTGTTTATGCTTTCCCTTGCTGTGCAAAAGCTTTTAAGTTTCATCAGGTCCTATTTGTTTATTTTTGGTTTTATTACCATTTTCCTAGGAGGGGGGTCAAAAAGGATCTTGCTGTGATTGATGTTATAGAGTGTTCTGCCAATGTTTTCCTCTAAGAGTTTTATAGTGTCTGGCCTTATATTTAGGTCTTTAATCCATTTTGAGTTTATTTTTTGTGTATGATGTTAGGGAGTGTTCTAATCTCATTCTTTTACGTGTAGCTGTCCAGTTTTCCCAGCACCACTTATTGAAAGGGCTGTCTTTTCTCCATTGTATACTCTTGCCTCCTTTATCAAAAATAAGGTGACCATATGTGCGTGGGTTTATCTCTGGTCTTTCTATCCTGTTTCACTGATCTATATTTCTGTTTTTGTGCCAGTACCATACTGTCTTGATTACTGTAGCTTTGTAGTATAGTCTGAAGTCAGGGAGCCTGATTCCTCCAGCTCCGTTTTTCTTTTCCAAGATTGCTTTGGCTATTCAGGGTCTTTTGTGTTTCCATATAAATTGTGAAATATTTTGTTCTACTTCTGTGAAGAATGCCAGTGGTAGTTTGATAGGGATTGCATTGAATCTGTAGATTGCTTTGGGTAGTATAGTCATTTTCACAGTGTTGATTCTTCCCATCCAAGAACATGGTATATCTCTCCATCTGTTTGTATCATCTTTAATTTCTTTCATCAGTGTCTTATAGTTTTCTGTGTACAGGTCTTTTGTCTCCTTAGGTAGATTTATTCCGAGATATTTTATTCTTTTTGCTGCAGTGGTAAAAGGGAGTGTTTCCTTAATTTCTTTTTCAGATTTTTCATCATTAGTGTATAGGAATGCCAGAGATTTCTATGCATTAATTTTGTATCCTGCAGCTTTACCAAATTCATTGATTAGCTCTAGTAGTTTTCTGGTAGCATCTTTAGGATTCTCTATGTATAGTATCATGTCATATGCAAACAGTGACAGCTTTACTTCTTTTCCAATTTGGATTCCTTTTATTTCTTTTTCTTCTCTGACTGCTGTGGCTAAAACTTGCAAAACTATGCTGAATAACAGTGGTGAGAGTGGGCAACCTTGCCTTGTTCCTGCTCTTATTGGAAATGGTTTCAGTTTTTCACCATAGAGAACGATGTTGGCTGTGGGTTTGTCATATATGGCCTTTATTATGTTGAGATAAGTTCCCTCTATGCCTACTTTGGAGGGTTTTTATCATAAATGCGTGTTGAATTTTGTCGAAAGCTTTTTCTGCATCTTTTGAGATGATCATATGGTTTTTCACCTTCAGTTTGTTAATATGGTGTATCACACTGATTGATTTGCGTATATTGAAGAATCCTTGCATTCCTGGTATAAACCCCACTTGATCATGGTGTATGATACTTTTAATGTGCTGTTGGATTCTGTTTGCTAGTATTTTGTTGAGGAGTTTTGCATCTATGTTCATCAGTGATGTTGGCCTGTATTTTTATTTTTTGTGACCTCTTTGTCTGGTTTTGCTATCAGGGTAATGGTGGCCTCCTAGAATGAGTTTGGGAGTGTTCCTCCCTCTGCTATATTTTGGAAGAGTTTGAGAAGGATAGGTGTTAGCTCCTCTCTAAATGCTTGATAGAATTCACCTGTGAAGCCATCTGGTCCTGGGCTTTTGTTTGTTGGAAGATTTTTAATCACAGTTCCAATTTCAGTGCTTGTGATTGGTCTGTTCATATTTTCTATTTCTTCCTTGTTCAGCCTTGGAAGGTTGTGCTTTTCTAAGAATTTGTCCATTTCTTCCAGGCTGTCCATTTTATTGGCATATATTTGCTTGTAGTAATCTCTCATGATCCTTTGTATTTCTGCAGTGTCAGTTGTTACTTCTCCTTTTTCATTTCTAATTCTATTGATTTGAGTCTTCTCCCTTTTTTTCTTGATGAGTCTGGCTAATCGTTTATCAATTTTGTTTATCTTCTCAAAGAACCAGCTTTTAGTTTTACTAACCTTTGCTATTTGTTTCCTTTATTTCTTTTTCATTTATTTCTGATCTGATCTTTATGATTTCTTTCCTTCTGCTAACTTTGCGGGTTTTTTGTTCTTCTTTCTCTAATTGCTTTAAGAGTAAGGTTAGGTTGTTTATTTGAGATGTTTCTTGTTTCCTGAGGTAGGATTGTATTGCTATAAACTTCCCTCCTAGAACTGCTTTTGCTGCATCCCGTAGGTTTGGGGTCGTTGTGCTTTCATTGTCATTTTTCTCTAGGTATTTTTTGATTTCCTCTTGATTTCTTCAGTGGTCTCTTGGTTATTAAGTAGTGTATTGTTGAGCCTCCATGTGTCTATTTTTTACAGTTTTTTTCCTGTAATTGATATCTAGTCTCATAGCATTGTGGTCAGAAAAGATACTTGATATGATTTCAGTTTCTTAAATTTACCAAGGCTTGATTTGTGACCCAAATATGATCTATCCTGGAGAATGTTCCATGAGCACTTGAGAAGAAAGTGTATTCTGTTGTTTTTGGTTGGAGTGTCCTATAAATATCAGTTAAGTCCATCTTGTTTAATGTGTCATTTTTAAGCTCATGTTTCCTTCTTTATTTTCATTTTGGATGATCTGTCCATTGGTGAAAGTGGGCTGTTAACGTCCCCTACTATTATTATGTTGCTGTTGATTTCCCCTTTTAAGGCTGTTAGCATTTGCCTTATGTATTGAGGTGCTCCTATGTTGGGCGCATAAATATTTATAATTGTTACATCTTCTCTTTGGATTGATCCCTTGATCGTTATGTAGTGTCCTTCTTTGTCTCTTGTAATAGTCTTTTTGAAAGTCTGTTTTGTCTGATATGAGAATTGCTACTCCAGCTTTCTTTTGATTTCTCTTTGCATGGAATATCTTTTTCCATCCCCCCAGTTTCAGTCTGTATGTGTGTCTAGGTCTGAAGTGGGTCTCTTGTAGACAGCATATATACGGGTCTTGTTTTTGTATCCATTCAGCCAGTCTATGTCTTTTGGTTGGAGCATTTAATCCATTTTCATTTAAGGTAGTTATCGATATGTGTGTTCCTATTACCATTTCTCAATTGTTTTGGGTTTGTTATTGTAGGACTTTTCCTTCTCTTGTGTTTCCTGCCTAGAGAAGTTCCTTTAGCATTTGTTGTAAAGCTGGTTTGGTGGTGCTGAATTCTCTTAGCTTTTGCTTGTCTGTAAAGCTTTTGATTTCTCCATCGAATCTGAATGAGATCCTTGCTGGGTAGAGTAATCTTGGTTTTAGCTTTTTCCCTTTCTTCACTTTAAATATGTCCTACCACTCCCATCTGGCTTGCAGAGTTTCACTGAAAGATCAGCTCTTAATCTTATGGGGATTCCCTCTTATGTTATTTGTTGTTTTTCCCTTGCTGTTTTTAATATTTTTTATTTGTATTTAATTTTTGATAGTTTGATTAACATGTGTCTTGGCGTGTTTCTCCTTGGATTTATCCTGTATGGCACTCTCTATGTTTCTTGGAGTTGATTGACTATTTCCTTTCCCATATTAGGGAAGTTTTCAACTATAGTCTCTTGAAATATTTTCTCAGTCCCTTTTTTTCTCTTTTTCTTCTGGGACCCCTATAATTTGAATACTGGTGTGTTTAATATTGTCCAAGAGGTCTCTAAGACTGTCCTCAATTCTTTTCATTCTTTTATCTTTATTCTGCTCTGCAGTGGTTATTTCCACTATTTTATCTTCCAGATTGCTTATCTGTTGTTCTGCCTTAGTTATTCTGCTATTGATTCTTTCTAGAGAATTTTAAATTTCATTTATTTTGTTGTTCATCATTGTTTGTTTGCTCTTTATTTCTTCTAAGTCCTTGTTAAACGTTTCTTGTATTTTCTGCATTCTGTTTCCAAGATTTTGGATCATCTTTACTGTTATTATTCTGAATTCTTTTTCAGGTAGATTGCCTATTTCCTCTTCATTTGTTAGGTTTGGTGGGTTTTTATCTTGCTCCTTCATCTGCTGTGTGTTTTTCTGTCTTCTCATTTTGCTTATCTTACTGTGTTTGGGGTCTCCTATTTGTGGGCTGCAGGTTCATAGTTCCCGTTGTTTTTGGTGTCTTCCCCCAGTGGCTAAGGTTGGTTCAGTGGGTTGTGTAGGTTTCCTGGTAGAGGGGACTAGTCCCTGTGTTCTGGTGGTTGAGGCTGGATCTTGTCTTTCTGGTGGGCAGGACCACGTTTGGTGGTGTGTTTTAAGCTGTCTGTGACATTATTATGATTTTAGGCAGCCTCTGTACTAATGGATGGGGTTGTGTTCCTGTCTTACTAGTTGTTTGGCATAGGGTGTCCAGCACTGTAGCTTGTTGGTTGTTGAGTGGAGCTGGATCTTAGCGTTGAGATGGAGATCTCTGGAAGAGCTTTTGCCATTTGATATTTTGTGGAGCCAGGAGGTGTCTGGTGGACCAGTGTCCTGAACTCAGCTCTCCCTCCTCAGAGGCACAGGCCTGCATCCAGCTGGAGCACCAAGACCCTGTCAGCCACATGGCTCTGAAGAAAAGGGAGAAAGAAGAAAGAAAGAAAGAATAAAATAAAATAAAATAAAATATTTATCAAAATTAAAAATAATTATTAAAAATAAAAAATTAAAAAGTAATAAAAACAGAAGAAAAAAGAAAGAGTGAAAGAAGAGAGCAACCAAACCAAAAAACAAATCCACCAATGATAACAAGTGCTAAAAACTATCCAAAAAAGCAAAAAAAAACCCCACAACAACAAAAATGGGCAGGCAGAACACCCTAGGACAAAGCAAAGTTATACAGACAGTATCACCCAAAGAAGCATACACGTACACACTCAGAAAAAGAGAAAAAGGAAAGAAATATATATATCTATATTTTAAAAAGGCAGAAGAGCAACCAAATCAATAAACAAATCTACCAATGATAATAAACTCTAAATACTAAACTAAGATAAACATAAAACCAGAAAAAAAATTAGATGCAGAAAGCAAACCCCAAGTCTACATTTGCTTTCAAAATCCACCGCCTCAATTTTGGGATGATTTGTTGTCTATTCAGGTATTCCAGAGATGCAGAGTACTTCAAGTTGATTGTGGAGATTTAATCCGTTGCTCCTGAGGCTGCTGGGAGAGATTCCCCCTTTCTCTTCTTCGTTCTCACAGCTCCCGGGGTTCAGCTTTGGATTTGGCCCTGCCTCTGAGGTCGCCCTCTGGCATCTGTTCTTCGCTCAGACAGGACGGGGTTAAAGGAGCAGCTGATTCGGGGGCTCTGGCTCACTCAGGAGGGGGGAGGGAGGGGTACAGATGCAGGGCGGGCCTGCGGCGGCAGAGGCCGGCGTGACGTTGCACCAGCCTGAGGCGCGCCGTGTGTTCTCCCTGGGAAGTTGTCCCTGGATCCCGGGACCCTGGCAGTGGCGGGCTGCACAGGCTCCCGGGAGGGTTGGTGTGGATAGCGACCTGTGCTCGCACACAGGCTTCTTGGTGGCGGCGGCAGTAGCCTTAGCATCTCATGCCGTCTCTGGTGTCCACGCTGATAGCCGCGGCTCATGCCCGTCTCTGGAGCTCACTTAGGCGGTGCTCTGAATCCCCTCTCCTCGTGCACCCCAAATCAGTTGTCTCTTGCCTCTCTGGCAGGTCCAGACTTTTTCCCAGGCTCCCTCCCGGCTAGCTGTGGCACACTAGCTCCCTTCAGGCTGTGTTCACGCAGCCAACCCCAGTCCTCTCCCTGGGATCCAACCTCCGAAGCCCGAGCCTCAGCTCCTAGACCCCACCCACCCTGGCTGGTGAGCAGACAAGCCTCTCAGGCTAGTGAGTGCTGCTCGGCAGAGATCCTCTGTGCGGGAATCTCTCCTGCACCCCTGTTGCTTCACTCTCTTCCGTGGTTCTGAAGCTTCCTCCCCGCCACCCCCAGTCTCCTCCAGTGAAGTGGACACTCCTCCTAGTGTGTGGACACTTTTCCTCCTTCACAGCTCACTCCCAAAGGGGCAGGTCCCGTCCCTATCCTTTTGTCTCGGTTTTTTCTTTCTTCTTTTGCCCTACCCAGGTACGTGGGTAGTTTCTTGCCTTTTGGGAAGTCTGAGGTCTTCTGCCAGCATTCAGTAGGTGTTCTGTAGGAGTTGTTCCACATGTAGATGTATTTCTGGTGTGTTTGTTGGGAGGAAGGTATCTCCACGTCTTACTCCTCCGCCATCGTTAAGGTCTCCCACTCCTCTGTTCCTACGACAAGCCTAGGAGGGAGGCAAAGCAGGAGCCACTTAATCAGAATTATAATGTGAGGTGAAACTCCCGAAAGCTTTAAAATGGAAAACTCCAAGTGAAACGAATTAAGAAGGTAAAGCTTGGTTGCTGTTGTCAAATCAGCCCCATAGGGAAGGGAGGGTTCAGGACACACAAAGGAGAAAGGAGAAAGAAGAAAGGGAACTAGAATGAGACAGAAAATAATAGTGGGTTGGAGGACCAGAAGGATAGAGGCAGGTTCTGAAATCCAGAGACAAGCTCTGCTGCGTGGGCAGTTACTTCCATTGCCTGCAAGCAAGCTGCCCCATTTGGTTGGGGCCACGAATACATATCATTAGAGCTGTGGACTCATCCCCAGGACTGACCCCAGTTTGAAGGGATGGTGATGAGAGCTGAAGTTACCTCCCTGTTGAGTAGCAGCCAGCCTTACATTAGTGTCCTCATACCAAGGGCAAAATCACTGGAGAAGTCTTCCCCAACTGCTGTCCTTATCCAACTCTTACCTAAAGCATTTAAAATCAACTCTTTTCAGCCTGAATGCAGTAATTCTGCATGTCCTGATTTAATCTTGGCTGGCTTTCCCTCTATGACTGTCTTCTTCTAAGCACATACGGGGAAGTACATTTTCCCTTTTAAGCTAGTGTGAGGCAAATAATCCTCAACAATGAAAATGGGATAGAGCATTCGCTACAGTTATTCTAGGTGGATTTTCTAAGCCCTTCTTTTTTCACATTCCTGCCAGTTGCTCTGGGGCCATTTCATAGCTTCTTTTCTCTTCAGCAGAGTACTCATGAATCTCAAATCAGTCCAACAGTGGGCTTGTGCACAACTTGGGGGCCAAACAAGAGTAGCTGGGAATAATTGTTTGGTAGATAAGGATACTGGGGTACTTCTTCCACCATCCAACCTAGGAGGGTACTGTGGCAAATAACAAGCAAGTGTAGATGCCCTCTTTACCATCAGTCTGCACAGCATGTTGAAGTGGCACCTCCGTGATTCTAAACTTAATCTCAAATAATGGTTCTGAATGTTTTTAGAAACTGTCAACCTGTTCAAACTACCTACCTTTTGCTGCAGCTAGTCTTACTTCCTGAAGCTTAGGACATAAATCCACAGTGGTGGTTGTCTCTTGGGTAAACTTAATATCTCAGCAATCTCTGATTTGCTACCCAGGGTCTTCCATAGGCAACTTAGGTTGGAGCTATGATATATATAGTGTCACAATTTAAATTTGCCTGAACAGCAGCTTGAACCGTTGATGCTTGATTGAGGGTGTAGGTGGACATCTCTGTAAAAAAATCCGTTTGGGGGCTTCCCTGGTGGCGCAGTGGTTGGGAGTCCGCCTGCCGATGCAGGGGACACGGGTTCGTGCCCCAGTCCGGGAGGATCCCGCATGCCGCGGAGCAGCTGGGCCCGTGAGCCATGGCCGCTGAGCCTGCACGTCCGGAACCTGTGCTCCGTAATGGGAGAGGCCACAACAGTGAGAGGCCCGCGTACGGCAAAAAAAAAAAAAAAAAAGTCTGTTTGGGAGAGGGGTCATCCTAGAGATCCTCTCTACCTGGTGACAGAACCATCAGTGAGAAAAGACCTTCAGACCCTAGGCTGGTCAAAGCAAGATCTTGCAAAAGTTTATTTGCCTTTGGCTCTCTTACAGATGCTTTCCGTGCTCCTTTCTAACCCCTTGATCCTATTTGATGCTCTGAACTTGTGTTGACTCCTGGTTAAGCTACTTCTCCATTTACCTTGTTTGCTCTTAAAGACCACAAACCCAGAATCACTTGATTCCCCATTCCACCACACTTCCATCAAAACCCCTTATTAATCATTTTAGCTGATTGTGCTTAAGGGAGGTCACAGTCCCCCCTGCCCCGCTTGCACCCCCATCTCCAAGGAGGAGGAGTTTGGCTGTGCCTGGATTGGTCAAGCCTGAGGGCATTCATTGGGTCTCATTTTCTAAGATGTAGAGGCTTAGTCAGAATAGCATAATTAAGTGCATTTTCATGGCATTTAGTCTTTCTAGATGCGGCTCCTTCCTAGGGCTTAGAGAGGCAAGGCGGGGGCTGTGTAGAGACTTGCTATGCTTGGAGGAAGGCCTGATAGGGTCTGTCCGTCTGTCTCTTTCTTCCTGTATTGCCTATTCTTTCTTTAGATGGTCTGCCCTTCATGAGGCCAGAGGTAAGAGGTGCTCCCTTTCCACTGTGAAAGAATGACCCCACCACTCCCTTTAAACCTAAGTGAAAACTAGAGTAAGACTCAGGGGAAAGAAGGCTACTTCAGCCTTCCTAGTCTGGCCAAGAGGAGTTCTGGCAGGCAGCAGAGCTCAGCAGGGCTTGAGACCCAACTTGGGATTTGGGACCAAAGCCCCATTTCTAATAAAGGGCAAGTGTCATTGTCCTCTGTGTGGATAGGTTTTTAGACCACTCCTAGGGTGGGATGGCTAGTTGAAGCCAGGATTCTGGGGTTCCTGGGCCTTCCTGGACAAATTCCTTAACTTTTGAAGCTCAGATGATTATGAGACTTATTCATCTGTAGCTTCATCTCTTCACCTTTCCCATAGTCATCAGAAACAGATGTAAGAAATCTAGCAAACATTTATAACTGTTCATGCTAAGATCCGAATGATTGAAAGTCCACCCCTGCAAGTAGTATTTATGTTTTAAATGGTCAAGAATTAAACTTAAATTTTATTTCATTTATTTGAGTCACAGTGCACAGGGAAGGGAATAATTTTGGGAAGAGTCAGAATTTAGGCAACGATAACCTATATTAACATAAATTAAACCATATGTCTATTTGCAGTACAAGGCTAGTCCTTCATTTTTGATCACCCTGAGTCAGGACTGCGTTTTGTAACCTTGGGTAGCGATCATTTTTAAATAAAATTCTGCCTGTTGGCTGTCTCACACACAACATGATTTCATGAGGAAATCCTGGTGTAAGTGTGGGAGGACTGGGATGGGGGTTAGGAGATTCATTATCCTATCTTTATTTATGAGAGAAAGAGCCTTTGGTACTGGAGTAAAGGCAGATTGTTCATTTAAATCTTAAATCCTAATTTCAGAGAGTTTTCCACATGCCTAAAATGTTTCACTTTGAAAAGCCAAGCTGAGGACTTTCAATTTTAGGGATACTCCAACAAATGACACTGTTTTGAAATTTTTGTAATCCTTATTGAGTAATTTTGGGCGAACTGTTTGAGCTTTGTTATTTTTGAATAGTCCTATGCACTTCTCTTAAACCTTTTTAAGTCTTCTTCATTGGTCTAACCCAGCATTTCTCAGCATTGCCACTGCTTACATTTTGAGCCAAGCAGTTCTTCATTGCGGGGGCTGTGCTGTGCATTGTAGAAAGTTTAATAATATCACTGGCCTCTATCTATTAGATTCTAGTAGCATACTCCTCCTCTACCGCCACCCCCTGCAACCTGTTTTGACAACCAAAAGCATTTATCAGAATTTTGCCAAACTTCGACATGGCCAAATGGCCCCAGTTGAGAACCACTTGTTTATTGGCTCCTCTGGGGATTAACACAGGGAAACGTATTTTGAACTCTGCTGGCATACTCCTGATCAACTGTGCGATGAGCTCCCTGCTTTCTTGGATGCTGTTTGAAAATGGCATTTGTGCCAACACGAACACACCCACACGGCAGAGTATTCGGGGAGCTCATTTCTTTAGGTTTACTCATACCTGGCACAGTATCATGGCAAAATTATTTCAGCGTCTTAAGGAACAAGGTATTAGTTATTCCCCAGTAGCAACGCAGAGGGTGATATGGCTGAACACATGTCATATAATCAGATTTTTAAACCTCCAGCTCATCAATGGATGATGATAATATGCTTGGGCATTGCCCATGTTGTTAACCTCAGCAATCAAAATAAAGTAATTATACTAATTACAAACCTCTCAAAACCCAGCTCAGTATCCTTGTGCATGAGAGGAAAACTGTGCCACTGTCATGTCGTGTGGTTCTGATGCCCCACAAAGGTTTTAGTAGCTCATAATGGGGCTAGAGTAGTCACTCTGCCAGGGAAAGGAGAATTAGAGGTGAATCCATGGGGAGACTGATGGCCTTTTCACTCAGGAATGGCCCTACATGCTGGAAATAGTTGCGAGTAGCTGGCTGGGCCCGATGGTCTGTAACCAGAGATTTAAGACACACCCCAGCCCAGTGAGCTGTGACTGTCCGAAGTGTTCTGGCTGAAAGAGTCAGTCATCCACTTGAACCAGATTGCTGAGAGGGTATTAAGGGAAGCACCAGTAAATGCACAGCTATTGGAGACCTCTGTAATGGGAATTGAGGTGACGATGTGCAGACCTGCGAGGTAGCCACATTTTATTACCAAATATCTTGAACTGACAGCCAGGCCAAGTAAGCAAAATGTGGTAGATCTGAAACTAGTCATGGTAAAGAGAAGCCTAGTTATTGAATCAGAAATGGATATACCATCAGATATGAGTGCTCAGATCTGGGAGCAATGAATAGAAATTTGGATAAGGGTACAGAGTATTGTAGCTTGAAAAAAGGAAGGAAAGGTATAAATTTCAAATGAATTCTGATAGTTTTTGAAAACCATGGCACTCAAAAATTGTTTGCAAGAATTACGTTCATTGTGGCTTTGAATTTCTTTCATACTCTGACCTAATGAAAGACACCACACTTCCCAGATTTCCTACCTTACAATAATTAGGCTATTATGCATTACCTCAATAGCCAAATGACAGGTCAGGCTTAAAATAATATGTGTAAAATATCTACTATAAGATTGTTACAGCAGTAGGAAAAATGACTTAAATTATTCCACAACATAGCAGCAAAGGGGTGAATAGGGCAAAATGTAGTGAAACAAAGGGACAGAAATTTGGCAAAGCCACCAAAAGCCTGGGAAGACTTATATGGTATAAAAATAACCATGGATCTGACAGACTAAACAATAAAATTGCTCAGCTAATTAGTATCTTACATTGAGTGACTTAAGTGAAGATAAGTTGATGGAAATACTTGACAAATGCACACAAAAATTAACTCAGTACTCAAAACATTACAGAAATAGAAGGAAATTCAGGATTTGAAAAATTAAGTAATTCCAGGAAAACCAAATAAAATGTTCTTGGGTTTGACAATAGCACCAATTAGCTCTCACTGAGTGTGTTCCTCAATTATGATGTGTGATTGAATTGTTGGCAAATGTTTTCAAAGTTCCTAATACTAAATGGGCTGCAGCTTTGTAGTTGTGAGAGAACCAAATGGGGCAGATGAACCATAGAATTGTCAGCCTATTGTCATATCTGAACAGGAGGTTACTGAAGCAATCCAAATAACAATTCACTAGAAAGCAGCAGGTTCTGACTTGCAAATAATCTAGTCCAAGAAGCTCCCAATAACACATGACAGTATTGCAAGATGTTTCCTGCAAATACCACGTCAGTCAGACATAAAGATTGATTCATGACATCTGGAAACATCTGCCTTTTACTGAAAGACAATGAAATTTCAAATTGTGTTAAATATAGCCTGCTACTATGCTTACCTGCCATCCACAAATCATTGGCAGACATTTGGGGCTGAGAAGATTTCCTCACATTGTCAGAAAAATCAGGTCATGACTAATAAACAGAAAGTGTGTTATAATTTGGACAAAGAGGTAACAACCATATCCTCAGAAGGGTCAAGGACAGTGAAACCAGTCAGAACTGTCTGGAACTGTGATAGTGGGTACTCAAAAATGATGGGGTCTGGGATTCCACATGAATGGATGGGCATATAATGGTTTTCTTTAACAGTTGTCTCTCTGGGGAGAGACCTTAACAGCCTACGACCAGATCAACATCACTAGATTCACCCAGAAACCTGCTATTAACCTAGTGTATCTCTGTCTCATCTAAACTTTGATCACTGCTAATTTATACACAATGCTCTTTTCTAGAGCTTAAACTTAGGAGACAGGAATAACTGGGTTCAAACAGAAGCCCTTCAGTGTGATGTTCCTAAAATATCATGCTGTACTAAGTTTTTTTTTAACATCTTTATTGGAGTATAATTGCTTTACAATGGTATGTTAGTTTCTGCTTTATAACAGGGTGAATCAGTTATACATATACGTATGTCCCTATATCTCTTCCCTCTTGCATCTCCCTCCCTCCCACCCTCCCTATCCCACCCTTCTAGGTGGTCACAAAGCACTGAGCTGATCTCCCTGTGCTATGCGGCTGCTTCCTACCAGCTATCTGTTTTACATTTGGTAGTGTATATATGTCCATGCCTCTCTCTCACTTTGCCCCAGCTTACCCTTCCCCCTCCCCGTATCCTCAAGTTCATTCTCTAGTAGGTCTGCGTCTTTGTTCCTGTCTTGCTCCTATGTTCTTTTGACCATTTCTTTCTTTTTTTTTTTTTAGATTTCATACATATGTGTTAGCATACGGTATTTGTTTTTCTCTTTCTGACTTACTTCACTCTGTATGACATCTCTAGGTCCGTCCGCCTCACTACAAATAACTCAGTTTCATTCCTTTTTATGGCTGAGTAATATTCCATTGTATATATGTGCCACATCTTCTTTATCCATTCATCTGTTGATGGACACTTAGGTTGCTTCCATGGCCTGACTATTGTAAATAGAGCTGCAATGAACATTTTGGTACATGACTCTTTTTGAATTATGGTTTTCTCAGGGTATATGCCCAGTAGTGGGACTGCTGGGTCGTATGGTAGTTCTATTTTTATTTTTTTAAGGAACCTCCATACTGTTCTCCATAGTGGCTGTATCAATTTACACTCCCACCAACAGTGCAAGAGGGTTCCCTTTTCTCCACACCCTCTCCACCATTTACTGTTTGTAGATTTTTTGATGATGGCCATTCTGACCGGTGTGAGATGATATCTCATTGTAGTTTTGATTTTCATTTCTCTAATGATTAATGATGTTGAGCATTCTTTCATGTGTTTGTGGACAATCTGTATGTCTTCTTTGGAGAAATGTCTATTTAGCTCTTCTGCCTATTTAGAGATTGGGGTGTTTGTTTTTTTAATATTGAGCTGCATGAGTTGCTTGTATGTTTTGGAGACTAATCCTTTGTCAGTTGCTTCATTTGAAAATATTTTCTCCCATTCTGAGGGTTGTCTTTTTGTCTTCTTTATGGTTTCCTTTGCTGTGCAAAAGCTTTTAAGTTTCATTAGGTCCCATTTGTTTATTTTGTTTTTATTTCCATTTCTCTAGGAGGTGGGTCAAAAAGGATCTTGATGTGATTGATGTCATAGAGTGTTCTGCCTATGTTTTGCTTTAGGAGTTTGATGGTGTCTGGCCTTACATTAAGGTCTTTAATCCATTTTGAGTTTATTTTTGTGTATGCTGTCAGGGAGTTTTCTAATTTCATTCTTTTACATGTAGCCATCCAGTTTTCCCAGCACCACTTATTGAAGAGGCTGTCTTTTCTCCATTGTATATTCTTGCCTCCTTTATCAAAGATAAGGTAACTATATGTGTGTGGGTTGATCACTGGTTTTTCTATCCTGTTCCATTGAGGTATCTTTTTGTTTTTGTGCCAGTACCATACTGTCTTGATTACTGTAGCTTTGTAGTATAGTCTGAAGTCAGGGAGCCTGATTCCTCCAGCTCTATTTTTCTTTCTCAAGATTGCTTTGGCTATTCGAGGTCTTTTGTGTTTCCATACAGATGGTGAAAATTTTTGTTCTACTACTGTGAAAAATCCCATTGGTAGTTTGATAGGGATTGCACTGAATCTGTAGATTGCTTTGGGTAGTATAGTCATTTTCACACTGTTGATTCTTCCAGTCTAAAAACATGGTATATCTCTTCATCTATTTGTATCATCTTTAATTTCTTTCATCAGTGTCTTATAGTTTTCTGTGTACAGGTCTTTTGTCTCCTTAGGTAGGTTTATTCCTAGATATTTTATTCTTTCTGTTGCAATGGTAAATGGGAGTGTTTTCTTAATTTCACTTTCAGATCTTTCATCATTAGTGTATAGGAATGCAAGAGATTTCTGTTCATTAATTTTGTATCCTGCTACTTTACCAAATTCATTGATTAGCTCTAATAGTTTTCTGGTAGCATCTTTAGGATTCTCTATGTATAGTATCATGTCATCTGCAAACAGTGACAGCTTTACTTTTTCTTTTCCAATTTGGATTCCTTTTATTTCTTTTTCTTCTCTGATTGCTGTGGCTAAAACTTCCAAAACTATGTTGAATAATAGTGGCGAGAGTGGGCAACCTTGTCTTTTTCCTGATCTTAGTGGAAATGGTTTCAGTTTTTCACCATTGAGGACTATGTTGGCTGTGTGTTTGTCATATATGGCCTTCATTATGTTGAGGAAAGTTCCCTCTATGTCTACTCTCTGGAGGGTTTCTGTCATAAATGGGTGTTGAATTTTGTCGAAAACTTTCTCTGCATCAATTGAGATGATCATATGGTTTTTCTCGTTCATTTTCTTAGTATGGTGTATCACGTTGATTGATTTGCATATATTGAAGAATCCTTGCATTCCTGGGATAAATCCCACTTGATTGTAGTGTATGATCCTTTTAATGTGCTGTTGGATTCTGTTTCCTAGTATTTTGTTGAGGAATTTTGCATCTATGTTAATCAGTGATATTGGCCTGTAGTTTTCTTTCTTTGTGACATCTTTGTCTTGTTTTGGTATCAGGGTGATGGTGGCCTCGTAGAATGAGTTTGGGAGTGTTCCTCCCTCTGCTATATGTGGGAAGAGTTTGAGAAAGAAAGGTGTTAGCTCTTCTCTAAATGTTTGATAGAATTTGCCTGTGAAGCCATCTGGTCCTGGGCTTTTGTTTGTTGGAAGATTTTTAATCACAGTTCCAATTTCAGTGCTTGTGATTGGTCTTTTCATGTTTTCTACTTCTTCCTGGTTCAGCCTTGGAAGGCTGTGCATTTCTGTGAATTTGTCCATTTCTTCCAGGTTGTCCATTTTATTGGCATATAGTTGCTTGTAGTAATCTCTCCTTATCCTTTGTATTTCTGCAGTGTCAGTTATTACTTCTCCTTTTTCATTTCTGATTCTATTGGTTTGAGTCTGCTTCCTTTTTTTCTTGATGAGTATGGCTAATTGTTTATCAATTTTGTTTATCTTCTCAAAGAACCAGGTTTTATTTTATTGATCTTTGCTATCATTTTCTTCATTTCATTTTCAT
Organism: Tursiops truncatus; assembly: GCF_011762595.2. Lineage (NCBI taxonomy): Eukaryota > Metazoa > Chordata > Mammalia > Artiodactyla > Delphinidae > Tursiops > Tursiops truncatus. The sequence continues at coordinate 33,775,747 of NC_047047.1, read as the reverse complement.
TTATTTCTGATCTCATGTTTATGATTTCTTTCGTTCTCCTAACTTTGGGGGTTTTTTTGTTCTTCTTTCTCTAATTACTTTAGGTGTAAGTTTAAGTTGTTTATTTGAGATGTTTCTTGTTCTTAAGGTAGGATTGTATTGCTATAAACTTCTGTCTTAGAACTGGTTTTGCTGCATCCCATAGGTTTTGGGTCATCGTGTTTTCATTGTCATTTGTTTCTAGGTATATTTTGAGTTCCTCTTTGATTTCTTCAGTGATATCTTGGTTATTAAGTAGTGTGTTGTGTAGCCTCCATGTGTTTGTATTTCTTACAGATTTTTTTCCTGTAATTGAGATCTAGTCTCATAGTTGCAAAAGATACTTGATATGATTTCTGTTTTCTTAAATTTACCAAGGCTTGATTTGTGATCCAATATATGATCTATCCTGGAGAATGTTCCATGAGCACTGAGAAGAATGTGTAGTCTTCTGTTTTTGAATGGAATGTCCTATAAATATCAATTACATCCATCTTGTTTAATGTAATTAAAGCTTGTGTTTCCTTGTTTATTTTCATTTTGGATGATCTGTCCATTGTTGAAAGTGGGGTGTTAAAGTACCCTACTATGATTGTGTTACTGTCGATTTCCTTTTTTATGGCTGTTAGTATTTGCCTTATGTATTGAGGTGTTCCTATGTTGGGTGCATAAATATTTACAATTGTTATATATTCTTCTTGGATTGATTCCTTGATCATTATGTAGTGTCCTTCTTTGTCTCTTGTAGGAGTCTTTGTTTTAAATTATATTTTGTCTGATATGAGAATTGCTACTGCAGCCTTTTATTGATTTTCATTTGCATGGAATATCTTTTTCCATCCTCTCACTTTCAGTCTGTATGTGTCCCTAGGTCTGAAGTGGGTCTCTTGTAGGCCACATATATATGGGTCTTGTTTTTGTATCCATCAGCAAGCCTGTGTGTTTTGGTTGGAGTATTTAATCCATTTACATTTAAGGTAATTATCAATATGTATGTTCCTAAATACATTTTCTTAATTGTTTTGGGTTTGTTATTGTAGGTCTTTTCCTTCTCTTGTGTTTCCTGCCTAGAGAAGTTCCTTTAAGCATTTGTTGTAAAGCTGGTTTGGTGGTGCTGAATTCTCTTAGCTTTTGGTTGTCTGTAAAGCTTTTAATTTCTCTGTCAAATCTGAATGAGATCCTTGCTGGGTAGAGTTATCTTGTTTGTAGGTTTTTTTCCTTCATCACTTTAAATATGTCTTGCCACTCCTTTGTGGCTTGCAGAGTTTCTGCTGAAAGATCAGCTGTTAACCTTATGGGGATTCCCTTATGTGTTATTTGTTGTGTTTCCCTTGCTGCTTTTAATATTTGTTCTTTGTATTTAATTTTTGATAGTTTGATTAATATGTGTCTTGGCGTGTTTCTCCTTGGATTTAACCTATATGGGACTCTCTGTGCTTCCTGGACTTGATTGACTATTTCCTTTCCCATATTAGGGAAGTGTTCATCTATAATCTCTTCAAATATTTTCTCAGTCCCTTTCTTTTTCTCTTTTTCTTCTGGGACCACTATAATTTGAAGGTTGGTGTGTTTAATGTTGTCCCAGAGGTCTCTGAGACTGTCCTTAATTCTTTTCATTCTTTTTTCTTTATTCTGCAGTAGTTATTTCCACTATTTTATCTTCCAGGTCACTTATCCATTCTTCTGCCTCAGTTATTCTGCTATTGATCCCTTCTAGAGAATTTTTAATTTCATTTATTGTGTTGTTCATCACTGTTTCTTTGCTCTTCAGTTCTTCTAGGTCCTTTTTCAACATTTCTTGTATTTTCTCCATTCTATTTCCAAGATTTTGGATAATGTTTACTATCATTATTCTGAATTATTTTTCAGGTAGACTGCCTCTTTCCTCTTCATTTGTTAGGTCTGGTGGGTTTTTACCTTGCTCCTTCATCTGCTGTGTGTTTCTCTGTCTTCTCATTTTGCTTAACTTACTGTGTTTGGGGTCTCCTTTTCGCAGGCTGCAGGTTCGTAGTTCCCATTGCTTTTGGTGTCTGTCCCCAGTGGCTATGGTTGGTTCAGTGGGTTGTGTAGGCTTCCTGGTGGAGGGGACTAGTGCCTGTGTTCTGGTGGTTGAGGCTGGATCTTGTCTTTCTGGTGGGCAGGTCCACGTCTGGTAGTGTGTTTTGGGGTGTCTGTGGCCTTATTATGATTTTAGGCAGCCTCTGTGCTAATGGATGCGGTTGTGTTCCTGTCTTGCTAGTTGTTTGGCATAGGATATCCAGCACTGTAACTTGCTGGTCATTGAGGCGAGCTGGGTCTTGGCATTGAGATGGAGATCTCTGCGAGATTTTCACCATTTGATATTACGTGGAGCTAGGAGGTCTCTTGTGGACCAGTGTCCTGAACTTGGCTCTCAAACCTCAGAGGCACAGCCCTGATGCCTGGCTGGAGCACCAAGAGCCTGTCCTCCACACGGCTCAGAATAAAAGGGAGAAAAAAATAGAAAGAAAGAAGAAGATAAAATAAAGTATTAAAATAAAAAATATTAAGAAAAAACAATTTTAAGTAAAAAAAAAATGGACAGACAGAACCCTAGGACAAATGGTAAAGCAAAGCTATACAGACAAAATCACACACAGAACCATACACATACACCTCACAAAAAGAGAAGAAGGGAAAAAAATATGTATATCGTTGTTCCCAAAGTCCACCTCCTCAATTTGGGATTATTTGTTGTCTATTCAGGTATTCCACAGATGCAGGGTACATCTAGTTGATTGTGGAGAATTAATCCGCTGCTCCTGAGGCTGCTGGGAGGAATTTCCCTTTCTCTTCTTTGTTCGCACAGCTCCTGGGGTTCAGCTTTGGATTTGGCCCCGCCTCTGCGTGTAGGTCGCCTGAGGGCGTCTGTTCTTTGCTCAGACAGGACGAGGTTAAGGAAGCAGCTGATTCCGGGCATCTGGCTCACTCAGGCTCGGGGGAAGGAGGGTACGGATGCGGGGTGAGCCTGCGGCGGCAGAGGCCGGCGTGACGTTGCACCAGCCTGAGGCACGCCATGCGTTCTCCTGGGGGAGTTGTCCCTGGATCCCGGGACCCTGGCAGTGGCGGGCTGCACAGGCTCCCCGGAAGGTGGGTGTGGAGAGTGACCTGTGCTCACACACAGGCCTCTTGGTGGCGACAGCAGCAGCCTTAGCGTCTCATGCCCGTCTCTGGGATCCGCGCTCAGAGCGCAGCTCGCGCCTGTCTCTGGAACTCCTTTAAGCAGCGCTCTTAATCCCCTCTCCTCACGCGCCAGGAAACAGGCAAGAAAAAGTCTCTTGCCTCTTTGGCAGCTCCAGACCTTTTCCCAGACTCCCTCCCGGCTAGCCGTGGTGCACTAACCCCCTGCAGGCTGTGTTCATGCCGCCAACCCCAGTCCTCTCCCTGGGATCCGACCAAAGCCTGAGCCTCAGCTCCCAGCCCCACCCGCCCCGGCAGGTGAGCAGACAAGTCTCTCGGGCTGCTGAGTACTGGTCAGCACTGATCCTCTATGCGGGAACCTCTCCGCTTTGCCCTCCGCACCCCTGTTGCTGTGCTCTCCTCTGCGGCTCCGAAGCTTCCCCCTCTGCCACCTGCAGTCTTTGCCCGCGAAGGGGCTTCCTAGTGTGTGGAAACCTTTCCTCCTTCACAGCTCCCTCCCACTGGTGGAGGTCCCGTCCGTATTCTTTGTCTCTGTTTTTTCTTTTTTCTTTTGCCCTACCCAGGTACGTGGGTGGTTTCTTGCCTTTTGGGAAGTCTGAGGTCTTCTACCAGCATTCAGTAGGTGTTCTGTAGGAGTTGTTCCACATGTAGATACATTTCTGATGTATTTGTGGGGAGGAAGGTGGTGGTCTCTGCGTCTTACTGTTCCACCATCTTGAAGCTCCTCCTACTAAGTCTTATTTTTTTCCTTGTAGTCAACATGGGGATGACATTGGTACCAGCAGCTTTGGATTATTAAAAGGTTTGGATCAGCTTACATACAGAATGCTTTCTAGTAGCTAAAATAAAAAAACCTGGCTGGGTGGGGAATTTTGTAAATCACGAACAATGTATTTTCCTAATGCATGCAGGTCTGTGGGCTGGTACTGAGGCAGAGTCCAGTGATGCAGACCAGAAATTGGCTGAGTTGTCAGCTTCAGTGGCCGGAAACCTCAGTCTGAGGAGTGAGTACCAATCATGAGAGTGAGGTAACAGACAGAAAGGAAAGGATCAGGGTCAGATCCAAGGGGAGACCTAGGGGTCACACCATGGACAGGGATGAAGCATGAAGTAGAGAACTGGGCAGTCAAGATTGGAAGTGGAGTGCAAGGTGGGATAATGCCCAGGAGTCTGGGAAGAAGGCAGGGGTGCCAGGATCTTGTGCCTCCTCAGGGCTGGTGGTATGGCACAGAAGTGGTTCGCGGGCTCAAGGGGTGAGATTGTGGTAGATGATGCAAGTCTCCAGGTTTGCCTTTAACACCTATTTATACCATTTGATGGGTTGTCTAATAACAGCGTTTGCTGTGTATGGGAGATTATTTGACAGATTCTCACACCATTTATTCTTGAGGCATCTCCATCCAGATGGGACTGCTGACAATGATCTGAAACCTAATCAACTGGCCTTTTGTTTTTCGTAGACTGCCACTGTAGCAGAGCCTGTTAGATGCTCACCAAACCCATTTCCTCTTCTTCCTGAGTATATGGCTCAAATATATTTTCCTGCCTTCTTATTGTACCCGTGTAACTGTGTTCTAGCCAGAGGAATGTGAAGAGACGCGATATGTACCACTTCCAGGCCTGGCCCCTAAAATCCTCCTATTGCTTCTTCTGAGCACCCTTCTGCTCTGGCTTGCTAGAATGACATTGACCCTTTAGGTGGTTTTGGAAACCACATGTTGAAGATAGCAGAACCTGAGCATGAAAGGAGGCAGGGCTTTGACTCCCTCCTTGGAGGATAGCCGCTCAACTGCTAAATTGAACTGTTACGTGAGTTTGTTGTTCCAAGTCAGTGAAATGTTGGGGTTAGTTTGTTTTATCAGCTAATGTTACCTTAAGTCCTATGGCTACCTGATGAAACTGTTGGGATGTGAAAGGAGCCCATAAACACCACCCCTCTGTTCCTTGCCTGAAATCAGAGTGAACTGAAGATCAGCACAGGAGCCAGTCAGATGGAAATCAAATGGTTAACTTTAACCATTACATAAATATGCAACCAAATGGGCTTGTTAATATGCTCTGCTGCCCCTCCCTCCAGTCTAGACCCTAAAATTGCCACTTGAAGGAAAATTAGCATTTTCACAGCAGATATACTCATCTGGGATTGCAGCATTACTCTGGTCCAAGGAACAGGAGAGGAAAAGAGACCAAATTTTAGGGTTTGTAGTTCTCTTGTAACTTAGCAGTGTGAGCTGATAGTTTTCACCCTCCATCCTTGGACTGTTTGTAAGGAGTGGCCCATGACCAGGAGACCAGGAGGATTATCTAGTGGACATCTCTTTACATGTCAACACAAGGATTGCAGTTCACGTCTCCACACCACACATGATGTGATGGGCACAAAATGCATTTACCACCATGGCCTTTCCACGAATACTTTTAAATCAACCAGAAACACCCCTGGTTTTTGTCTCCTGTCAGTCTCTGTTTGGGAAAGTCATTCACTTTATTGACCAAGCTTCTATGTGAGGGATGTTTGTAGACCAGTGAGGAAGGGCACAAACCTCTAGTTTGTTAGAGAAGTCGATCTTCAGAAAGTAGGAGGCGGCATGTTCAGGTGGATTACCTTCAGAGCTTGCTCTGTCTGTACATTCTGGGTGCCGATGGATTTATTTTGTCATTGTCCCGTGAAGCATTTTCCATCATGATTATGATTGATTTGGGTCATCATGCCAATGCTTGTGTGCAAATTGGCTATTAATAAGGCCCCAAAGTCAGAATAGGTGATGAGATGTGTCACCCAGTCACGTAAAAGGGTGGAAATTTGATCTTTCACTCACACTTATTAGAGGATCTGTCAGCTTATAAATCCTACAGTTCTTTGTTTTGTTGCCAGATGAATGGAGCATTATTACAGCTTTCAGCTGGGGAAGGTACCTTCAAATTAAAGGCTAACTCCTAAAGCAGTGACTGTTTCAGGGAGACTTGCTTGGTCTGTTGTGATTGTGCCTGTGGACTGAATCCATAAAAGATAAAACTAAGTAGCACTGACTTTGGGGTTTAAGATGAGACATCAGGACCAGTATCACTTCATAAGCCATTTGCTGTACAGGGGTAACTGAGCTTTCTGCCAACTCAAAAGCACAGTTAATGTGGCTGTTAAACAGAATAAGAAACTTAGAGATGATCTACAGTTGTAGTGGGGTATCAATGAATGCAAGTCAATCTAAATGATGAAAAGCAATTCCATTCTGATGGCTGGGTCATGGTAGGGAAATTCAAATCTTTTGAGCTTAGAGGACTAATGGAGAACTCATCAACATCTGGGATGTGCCAGTATTTCAGAAGAGCTGACCACCCAAGAGTAGAAGAAAAATTGAATAGAGCATTTATTTCCTATTATTAACAGACTTAAATTTTCAAGGCTCCCCTTCCCTACTTTTATGAAAAGACACCTTCAATTCTATAAAGTTCTGTATGTTAGTTATTATTCTGCTACTTCATTTGAGTCTTAAAACAATCCAGGGAGGTAGAGAAAAAGGGGAATATATTCAACATATACAATGAACAAGATGTGGGCCATTGCTATATGCTGATACTCATCAGGGAGTACAGCAGAGACCAAAAGGACTCAATCTAGACCTCAAGGTCCCCAGCAATGCCAGAGAGTCCTGAGAAAATGATCTGAATAGACTCCATGAGTAGCAATGGGAAGGATCCTTCTGTCCTGCAAGCAGGAGAGTCAGTGAAAGTCTGTAATTCATTTTCTGCACAGATTGCAAAATTGAATGCTGATTAAACTCAGATATTTAGAAATTGACCTGTATACATGACCACAGAACTGTGGTTTGGGTCTGGAAATACAAAAGCAGCACTGACCACTTCTCCACAATTTTATAGCTGAGTCAGATTTAGAAATAGAAGGTACTCAAATGTTTCTGATTAATTAAATGTTGGTTAAGATGAGCTAAAATGACAGGTCACAATGAAGTGTTTAAGGAACTCAGAATAGGACGGTGTGGAAAACACTGGGTTGACATAATTGGATGCAGGAGTACAGAAGCTAATGTGAATTATGCCTGAAATTAAAGGAGTGCTTCATTTCATCTTATTGTTAAAATAAAGAGCTAACGCTATACAAGATAGACTATAACTGGGTCGGCATGTGGGTAACCGGGCACTAGAATATAAAAAGAGTATTTACAACAGCGCAAGCCATAGGGAAACTGTATGTTGAAACCATATTCATCTATTTGGACCAACAGAACATAGGGTCTCTTGTTTATTTATCTTAAACATAATTAAAGTAGTGGATATTATTGTTGTTTGCTGAACAGAAATGTCCCAGGAACATATGCAAAAGGATAAGAAAGCTGGGTCAGACTGAGAGAAATTTGAAGATCACAGTTCATGGAAGTAAGGCAACTCATTAATCTGGCTCCCAGACTGACCTCTGTTGAACCTCTTTGTCTGCAACACTGATTAGAAAGCCATGGGATGTTGTCTCTTAACCAGACAAGAGTTGGTCTCGATATCATAAAGCACGCTTCACACACTGTTTCAGAGGGCTATAATTCTAGATATCTGACACAATTGGGAGATTAGGAAGCTCGAAAACAGTTCAATATAGTTCAAGTCCACTTCGTTAATAAAGTGATTCATGAGACCAGATCCATCTGAGATATAGAAATATTAAATAATAACAGAACCTAGAACTTATGGGACACCTTCCCTCTCCACAGTATGAAATGTTTTCACATATACTCTATTTGATTTAGGTTAATATCCTCTCCATGTCATGGAAGTAATGTGAGTAAGTAAAATCATTCCCATTTGAAAGAGAGGAGAACCAAGGCATGGGGAGGTGAGGCTATTTACTCCATGCCTCGGTATCAGAAGTAGAACTAGAGATTTCAGCTTATCAGCCACTCTCTCACTAACACTGATGGGTTATCCTAGGGGCATCAGAAACACTGCAGGCTGAATTTTTGTCTGCTTCCTCATACTATTGTAATCTCTTTGCTAACTGCATATCCTTTGACTGAAAGATTCTTGTATTTCTGTGAGAGAAATAGGACATTAAAGAGTTTCTTTGGAAGTCAAGGAAATCATTGCTGTTTTGTGGAAGGGAAGAAACTTGGCTAATTGCTGCTCTGCCACTCTGGAAATGTTGAAAAATCAGTAGCAAAGACTTAGTTAAAGCTTAAAAGAAAGAAATGCAGGACAATAAGCCACCTGCTGTGGCTGGGAGTGGGGGGCGCAGAGCAGTAAATCCAGGAGGTGGTTTTCATGTACAGTGTATAATTTGGGCCCTGACATGAGGAATAGGCCTATATAACTATCGATCCACAGGGCTATCAGGGAAATCATTTAACTTGATGGCTTGTCTTGGTCCCTTAGGATGTGGACTCAGCTCTAACCTGCAAAGAAAAAAAAAATTAAAGGTAAATGAAAGGAGTAGAAGGGAAAAACCATGGAGAATCTCTCATAATCCTCCCTTTTAATATGAAACATTTCCAAATGACCCCAGTTTTTAGTTCTCAATAAGTGTTGGTTTATTTCATTTACTTACTTATCTAATTATGTGGAGGAATGCCTACTTCCTAATGTTATATTACACATTTACAAATATATCATCCTCACCTAGTCTTCAACAGTGATTACAGCCTAGGAGGCAAAGGGAAAGAGGCTACCCCTGGCCAGAGTCACACACAATCCAGGCCAGTGGGAGACTCCACAGCAGGAAAATGGGATGCTTGTCACCCGGTGGGTGGAGTTGGGTGCCAGCCAAAAGGCAGAGTGATCTTCTCTCACTGAGACTTTGCTGTACCTGGAACTGCAGAAGCTGGTAGGTTTTAGCCCATTGATTAAATCCTGCCACTCCTTGAGGCCATTGCGAATATTCCTGAGCCGTGGATCTGCCTCCATGTCTGGCCCATCTCTGACACTTTTGCCTTTTTCCTGTCCCCTGGCGTGGGCCCCCTTCGCATTCTGTCTTCATTCTACTTCCCAACCTGTTTGCCTGTTTTTTGATTTCTAATCCTCGGCTGGGTTATCTGTTGATGGCCTGGCTTCATCCTGTTGACCTAATTGTCTGGCACCCCTGCTCTAGTTGTGACCTTTTTCCCCTTTCTTTGATCGCAGTTCAGACTGGCCTTCCAGTTATATTGCTTTCAGCTGCCTTTAGTAAACACTCCATTTGGGCCTGGCCATGTTCCAGAAATTTAAACTGCAGTGTATGCTTTCCGGGGGTAATGTTCCCTCTGACTGCACATCATGCTAAGGGATAGACCCACACAGATTTAAAGGCTAAAAGATCAAAATCCTGATGCAAATTCATCACTAGTCTTTTGTTCATTTTCTACCATTAACTGAAGAGTATGTTTGTAATCAACCCACAGATATTACTCACTGTTGGTGAAAAATAAGATGCTTGCATGTCATATCTGCTAATGTGCATACCTCCCCCAGACAATCTTGTAAAATATGTTATTCCTTTGAGGTGTACCCTCAATGAATATTTCATATCATTTCCTTGACATAATTTGTGAATCGAAGGGAAAATGTTTTATGTCTTGCATCTTCTAAAAAGGGAAATCTCTGCTTCTTTAGGTGCCCTGGCTCTGTGCTCTTTCAGGTCCTCATCGGCTTCCCTGACCTTCCTGCATGTCCCCCCTCACCTGTCCTCAGGCCTGGTAGTCTTGGTGTGCTTCTGGGTTTGGTCTTGGCAGCTTTCTCAGTCCACACAATTTCTTTGATGACTCCCTGATCTTAGATTGAGCCCATAACCTTCTTTTCTACCCAAATGCCTAATGGATCTCCTACTTGATTATCATAAAGAAATTTCCAACAAAAGTGCCCAAACCCATACTCATCCTCTTCTCCTTTCCAAAGCTGATCACCTGCCTGCATCCTCACTCTCAAATTATACCAGTTTCTCCCTTTCCGCCTTCACCTGAGATGGCCTCCAACCCAGGCTCCTTGGCTTCAATTTTGTTTCCCTGTCTCCACTGTGCACAGTCAATAATAGGAGTTTAACATGCTGAATCAATGAATGAGTAAGTCAATATATTAACGGTAAGTAGGGAACAAAGCCTTAGGGGTGAATACAAGCAAAATGTGAGCAGTTAAATTTAAACCAGGTATGGCAAGCACATTTCTGCTCCCTTGCCAGTGATGGTCTAATGGTAGTGGTTGTCTGGAGCACTGTGTTTTAGGAATGTCAGACTAAGGTAGGGTTCACAGGTGAGAGTCCCATGCCAAATAGGAGGGCTTGGGAGGAGAACGTTGCATCTTCATTGCCATGAATTTGCACTTCTATTCTGTAGGCAACAGGATTTTCTACAATTTATAGAGTAGTGTGAAGAATATGACATTGAGAAGTATCATGATAAACAGTGGTGTACAGGATGGGTTGTGTTGGAGAAAGACTGGAGCCCTTTTGTATGTGTATGTGTGTGTACACGTTTGTGGGTACCAACAGAAACTACCTTCATTTTGATTCCTCTAACACGTACCTTTTTATGTGTCTGAATCTTGATTTGCTCTATTGTTATAAGTTCCTGGAGGTCCAGCATCTTGTTTCTGAACATGTTTGAATAAAAGCTTTCTGTGTTGTTTCTTCCTTACGGAACCTCAGTGGGTGACTTTAGGATCAAGGTCCCAGGTGAACTACTCTAGAACGGATTCTCCCAAGGTGCTTCCTAATCTGGGAACCCCCTTGCTTGTTGCTTGTATCCTCCTAAGAACTGGCAGAGAGTGGGTGTTTATTGGCAGGTGTAAACAAAAATTATGGGTATGTTATCAGAGGTTACTCATGCATCCCTGAGGCCAGAAGTTAGGATGTCATAGAATGAGTTCCAATGGTCTTGCCGTGACAGGAAGTGTGCACTTTTACACATCCCTACTGCACGCACAAAGGTGTGGCACATTCCACCGGCAGGGTAGCCTTGCCAAAGCATTTAGGCTGTGTATAGGCGCAGTCAAAACATGTTGCTGAAACACAAGAGAAATCAACACCAAAGCTTGATTTCCCCCCTCCTCCTTGTACCTTTAACTTTAGAAAATTTTTCCCTTTTGTACATGAAATTGCTGCCAATTGCACAGTACCATGGAACTTACCTAGTTAATATTGGCAGGAATAAGGGGCCCACGTAGTTGAACATAGAGAATAGAGTAAGGCTCCTGTTCCTAGAAGCTCTGGTAGCTGTTTTTCATCTCTACGATTTATAGGAGTTTACACATTTAATATTTACACTGGAAAATCTACTGAGGATCAAAAGAAGCTTCAGGTTACAGGACTGGGGTATACTGCTGGTTGAAGGTAAAATAGCGTAAAACTAAGAACAGTCACCTGAGATTGACAAGGGAGTATGCCAGTGACATGAGGACACGTGACTACAGACTATGCATATCGAATTTGAGATGGTTGTGAGTTTATGCCTGTGCCCTCTTACTGTGTAGACACTGAAGGCTAGATATCGGCTGCTTTTCATTTGAGGTTGCTCGTTGAGAATGAACACAATTCTATATACTTCAGCATAATTCTAGGGTAACTGTAATAGGAGAAGTTAAGAGAGAGCAAATCCGAGCTCAGCTGCTACCCTGCCACTAATTGGTTTAGGAAAAGTCACTTCATCTGTTAATGCCTCTGTTTCCTCACGTATAAGATGGGCAGAAAGCAAAATATGGAGGCATTGCTTATTTTTCTGAGTTTTCAGGAGAAGAAAAGAGAACTTGTGCAGCTGCTAGGAGGGGAAGAAACAACAAGAATAAACCTCTGGGGGACATACTGGAATTGAGTCTTGGGTCTCTCCCTCTTGAGGCAAAAAGCAGCTACTCAGAGAGAGGTAATATAGTGTGGGAAGCCCAATTATGAATTCAGTGAAAGGATGCTTTTTATAGGATAGCACATTTCTGTAGGCACAGAGTTCAATGTGAAGTTCAGACCCACACAGGCATTGAATCTGGTGTGGATGTTCTACCAGGAGAAAAGAACTGGAAGAACGTGGCAGGCTTTAATCGAGCAGGTCGGGGTCAGAGGCTCTGTTCATTTTATTCATGAATGAAAGGGCAAATATAGAAAACACTGGGACTTTGTTTAGGAGGGATTTTGCTTGCGGTAAGAGTTCCAGTAAAGCAGCTTGGTTTGAGGTTTCAACTTGGCAATATGAATGGGAAGTTGGGCTGTAGCAAGTTGGATGGTTTCTAATACCATAGATGGTGACCTAAGAAATCATTTGTGCATAGCAGTGTGCTGTTAAGTCAAATGTTTTAGTTGTGGAAGTCAAGGGTACCAGATAACTGAATTTATATAAACATTTGAGAAAGAGACTGTATAAAAATTTGTTAAAGATAAATTTTTAGTTAAGTTAAAAAATGAAATGAAGCACTCTTAGGTCTTAGTTCAAAGAAAAATAAAAATATCATTCTAGACTATTTAGACATGAAATGAGAACATCACACACAAAAACTGATGGAGTGTAGCTAAAACTATAATCAAGGAAAATGTATAATTTTAAATATTTTAATAAATAAGAAAGACTACAATAAGTAAAAACAGAGTGTAGCCTTAAAAAGCATTAAAGAGAAATCAGTAAATATGAAAGAAGATTTTAATGAACAAGAAAAGAGAGCTCAGAAGAGGAAGGTAAGTGGGATGAATTTCTGCCCTCGCTTCTGTCACTGGTCTCGACATTGCAACCAGTATCCACCATCTCCTCTACTGTGCATCCTAGTATCACCTCATGATTGCCTAGCACTTCTGCTGGTCTAGGTGTTTACCTGGTAGGATGACTGAGACCCACATGCTTGAGTAACCAGAGCCCCCAGTTGTCATGCCCTTCTCAGGCCATGGCTGTGCACTTCTCCACATACTGTCAAAATTGGACAAGGTTCTACCAAGAGATGCCTCAGTGGATCAGTTGGTTTCCAAAAACATTCTTCCCTTCCCAGTCAGCACCCCTCCTTCCTCCTGATGACTAGGTCAGTTACCCTAGTGACTCATCATCTGCTGGTCTCTTGGCACGAGGATCCTGAAGTGACCAGATGGAATCAGAGCTTAGAGTTTAACGTGGTTCTTGCTGTGTCACCTGATGGAAGCTCTCCTTCTCTGGGACCCAGTATCTCTAAATCTACAGAGTGCAGGAGCAGGAATCACGAATTCCCACAAGTGAGTCACTGTGAGTGATGGTAAGTGGTGCCACTCCTGTTTCCAGCCATTTTTTTCTGAAACTATATAGTCCGCCTATGGGGATTCAGCACCATATAGTGCGCATTGACTTGGAGTGTATATTACATTCTGGAGAGGGTGCCCCATTCTCACATAGCATCACCTCTGAGCTGGCACCTCAGTTGCACCTTCAAAAGGCCATCCCATTGCTTCATCCGGCTGACAACTTCTGGGTGATGCGATATGAGATAAGACTAGTGGATCCAATGACCATGTACCCATTGTTGTGCTTCCTTTGCTGTAAAGTGGGTACCTCAGTCCAATATGATATTTGGGGGGTCTGGGTCAGCAACTCAAATATTCACCTCTAAAATAGTGATGCTGACTGAGGCCTACAGACAGGAAAGGCAAACCCATGGATAGAAAGTGTTTTAAATCCAATCAGGATGAATCACTTCTAGGATATAGGATAGGGTGCAATGTAATCATTGGTTGTCTTTTTGAGGGATGGTACCTTTTCAGAAACTCAGCATTGGTCTCTGTTTGTGGTAGGTGAGACATTTGGGGGCAGCAGTAGCTACATCAGTCTTAGTGCCTGGGAGCCCATGCTGTTAGGCCCATGCACAGACCTCTTCCCTGTTTCTTTGGCCACTCAGTTCCTACAAACATTCTGCCAGCACTGGTGGGTTGATGCAGAGGCTGGCTAACATCAGTTGAACAAGTCATCCTGCCTGCCTGTTTGTTTAGACCTTCTATGGTGGACACTCGCCGGTGGATTAGTTAACATGAAGGTGAAGATCTTCACATTCTGTGCCACCTTCTGGAGATTCATCCTCATGCTTCTTCCTGAACTCTTCTTGTCCATGATCTTCCAGTCTCTCTCCTTCAGGCTCCTGACACACCAGAGGAGCCATTCCCCATTGGCCTTAAGCCCACATGTATTCTTATCTTGAGTCACTTCTCATTCCATAGTGCACTGCCCACTGCACCTTCTGAAGCTCTGCCCTTTGGGAGGATTTTCTGTATTACTGCCTTTCTAGGCCACCTCTGAGTGGGGCTGTTGTATAGTGGCTGCCCATTTTCACCCCACAACTACATATTGAACAGACACATCTGTGACCCAAGCTCAAACTTTTTTCTCTTGTCATTTGGTCCCATGGGAGAGTCTTAAAGGACCTGACCCTGTGGCCATAGACTTGAGCTGAGGGTGAGGCATTGGTGTAACTGCAGTGAGTGAATTGTGGGTTGAGGCCACCTGCTTGTGCTGGTTGCTTGTGCCCTTTGGCCCAGCTTGTTGGACAGGACTCATCTTATGAGGAATTGTTGCTGAGCCTGCCTGACCTTATCACTTGTTAGGTTTGACAGACCCTAGTTCATGGTGAGCAGTTCTGGTCACATGGTCATTTGATGTCCCATAATCAGGCATTATGTCTCTACTAGGAGCCAGTAGCATACAGTAATCATTTTTCAGAAAACATCATTTTGTCTACAGGTGTCATGACTTTGCTCCAGAACCTCAGGGGGCTATGCTGTGATTCTTCCACTGGGGCTTACCATGAACTCCACAGGACATCTTTTTCCCATATCAACACCTCTAATTAATAGAGGCTGCCAGTAATATTGACCAAGGGGCAGGCCTGCTTTCATCAGAGCTTCGTCCTGCTTTGCAGAGCCCTTTTCTGCTCTGGGATCTACCCCAAAGTGGTAACCTATCATGTCACCCAGTAGGGGGATCAGAGCAATATTTCCAAGTACAGAAAAATGTTTCCTGCAGAACCTAGACTATCAGGCATTGTACTTCCTCCTTATTGACAGGAGGTGTGAGATGCAGAATTTTGTCCTTTATTTTTGGAAGGGATGAATCAACATCCCTGGGTCTTTAAAAAAAATTCACTTATCTAGCAAGTCCCTGAATCTTCATAGAGTTTATCTCCCACCCTCCGGAGATGTGTTTTACTGAGGCCTCCAACATACTTGTTACTTCTTATTCATCCTGCCCAATAGTATGGATCAGTGTGATATTCTGCAATAGGTCAAGTAGATTTCAATCTCTTAAAGTTACAGTATGACAGAGGTTGGGGAAGTTAACAGTCCCAGAGAACGATGGTTATTGTAGTCTCTTGCCTATTCCAAAATGAAAGAACTATTTCTGATCCTTCTTTCTAACAGGGATGGAAATAGGGATTCACCAGATCAATGGCTATATACCATATATTTAAGACCATGTTGATCTGCCTTAGAAAATGTACCACATCTGGCACAGCAGCTGTAATTGAAGCTACTGCTAGACTGAGTTTGATGTCATCCACTGTCATCCCTTAGGATCAGTCTGGTTTTTGTAATAACCAGACTGGAGAATTAAGTGGGTATGATGGGGACCACCACCCCTGCATCCTAGATCATGATGAAGTCTTTAGAGTGCTACTAAACTCTGCTGTTCTCCCAGGGACATGATAGAGTGTTTTATTTATAATTTTCAGCTGGAAAGGGGACGTTTCAGAGGCTTCCACTTGACCTTCCCCGCTACAATAGCTCTTACCCCAAAGGTCAAGGATCTCATGTAAAGATCCTGTCATCTACCACGTATGTCCATTTCATTTATACATTTGGCATCCGAGGACATTTTCAAATCCCAGGGGTGGATTTGTGGACCCACTGGGCCTGCAAGCAAGATTGGGCCCAGGACTCCATTTATTACTTGGCCCGCATAAGCTCCCACTTTAATAGTGGGGTATTTGTTCAAGGATATAGGTTCCATTGCAGGGCAGAGACCTCTGCATCATCTTTAAGCAAGGGGGTGCTCTATACTCATAGGAAGCAGTGAGCCTCTTGCGTAGGCCCAGAGAGGTCAGGGGGATCTGGAGTGTAAAGGTTTTCAAGTGTATTGACCAAAATGAGCCATCTCAAATCTCACGGCCCCACACCTTCCCCATTCAGGGCCCTGACCTTGGCAAAGTGCACTTACCTGGGCTGAAAATTCAACTTTCTCTGCAGCTTTGTTACTCTTATAATGAAGTCTTGGGCTTGAGCCTTAACCTCCTTCTCCCACAGGAGATGAGAAATCAGAGCATCTTTACATGCTGCCAAGGAGGTCCTCTGATTTTCACACTTAGCATTCAATTAGTGATTAATCGCCCTCAGCCTTTTCTTGTCTTTCTCCAGTGCATCAGTGCCACTCAGCAAGCCATTGTCCTTATAATTACTACTTCCAAACCTCTCAAAGCTTAAGCTACTGCACCTGCCAGTGCATTTTCTTCCATGAGTATCCTATCCCAGGTTGTCACTGGTGAAAAGTTTTAGCAATTGCACTGCTACAGCAAGACTGTAGTTCTCTACCAACCTCTAGGGATGGGGTCCTCATTGCCAACTAGTTAGCAGGTGATCCAGTTCCGAAACTGCCTATTAATTCAGCCTTCTTTCTTAGATTACTTCTAACAACAACTGTCTTTCTTAAGAATGGTTCCCTGATTGGGCTTCCCTGGTGGCGCAGTGGTTGAGAGTCCGCCTGCCGATGCAGGGGACACGGGTTCGTGCCCCGGTCCGGGAAGATCCCATATGCCGCGGAGCGGCTGGGCCTGTGAGCCATGGCCGCTGAGCCTGTGCGTCCAGAGCCTGTGCTCCACAACGGGAGAGGCCACGGTAGTGATAGGCCCGCGTACCGCAAAAAAAAAAGAGAAAGAATAGTTCCCTGAGAAAAAGACTCTGAGTTGGATGCTCCCATGCAGGAAGCTAATTGGTGAATGCTTTCAGGGTCAGTACCTTAGGGGGAGTGAAGGGAGGTGTTAGACTGTGATGAAGTTGCCACAAGAACCATATCCACTTCCATGGGGAGCCCTGGAGCTGGGATGGTTCTTGAGAATCTCCCTGCTTTGAAGCAAGGAGTCTGGACCTTCATATCCCTAACCTACCAGTCACAGGACATGGGCTGTCTAGGGGAGGAGTATGGCTCAAGGCAAGGCAGCTCTCTCCTGCTAAGGGCAGATGAAGAGAGGGACTCAGTTTAAACTGTCATCCATCAACACCCAGAAGCTAGAGAAATGAGTGTACAAGCCAAGATGGAGGGTCTAAGCAGCGCATCATAGCAGCCATTCCTTTCCTGTATACAAGTGATAACCCCTAAAACAGGATGAGAAAGACCATCCCTTTAATACTAGCAACCAGAAAAAGAAAATGTGTTTATACAAACTTAATAAGGAATGTTAAAGACTTATTTGCAAAAAACAACACGCTTTTATTGAGAAACAATATCTTAATAAATGAAAGTCATTTCTAAATAAGAAAACTTAAAAGCCAGTTCTTTTCAAATTAACAGGATAGAATATCCAAAAACAGACCTAAGTATATACAATGATTTTTATGTGATAAGTATGGTACTTAAAATCACTGGGGAAGGAAAGATTATTTAAGAAAAGATTTTGAAACACATGGCTAACCATTTGGGACAAAAATTAAGGTCTCCTGCCTCACACTATGTACCAAATTAAGTTCCATATGAATTCAATATTTAAGGAGATAAAAGAATCCATAAAAGTACTAGGAGTAAATATGGGTGCTTTAGAAAAAAATCATGTTTTGGTGGGAAAGACATTTAAGGCATAATACCAAAGGTAGATAAGATATAAGAAAAGAATAATTAATTTCCTAAATAAAGACTAGTTCTCCATAAAAATAATGAAAATTTAAAAGTGAGTAAAACTAGGGATAAAATATTTATAAGGATAGGTCTACTAATATCCTATAAAGAACTCCTATAGATTTTAAGAAAATGACAAGCACTCTAGTAAGAAAATGTATAAAGGATATGAACAAATAATTCACAAAAACAGAAAAATAATAAGCATATGAAAAATATGATTACCTACTAGTGACTAAATACATGCAATTGAAAGCAACAGATAACACCATTTATCATCTATAAAATTGGAAAAGGTTTTTTAAAAATTGTAATACCAACTGTTGTCCTGGATGTGGGACATACACATGCCCATCTCCAGAGAACATAAATTGTTATACGTTCACGGAGAATGTAAAGCCCATACAGAAGGTGATCTTGATCTATATACCCCCAAATTTGATTCATGTTTCTTGATGTAGCAGTTCCATTTCTAGGAATGAATCCCCCAAAAACAATCATTGATAAGCACAAAGCTTCCTCTGCGATGATGTTCAGTACACAATTGTTTATAATCCCCAATGTTGGAAGCATCCTATGACTCACAATAAGCATTTGTTGAATTGATAATAGCTTATCTATATCATGAAATACTACGTAGTCTTTAAAAATGATGTTGTAGAACAATATTCCATGACACAGAAGAATGTGTACATTAGAACGTTAAGTGAATTTAGGAAGCAGTAAAATGGGATGAACAGTTATTCCATTTTTTTTTTTTTGCTAATGCATCAGGAAAAAAACCCTGCAAATACATACTCCAAATGTTAATGATGATTATTCCTAGCTTGCCAGGTTTTGAATAAATTCAATCTTTTTCTTTTTGATTTTCTTATTTTCTACAGTGTTCTATGGATCAAGGTTGCAATGATTACCTTAAAAGTAAATGGAAAAAAGAAGTTCTTTGTTCAGTCCTGATTCTATTCTGATTCACCCTGATACTAGTCTCCCACAGGTCCTTTGCAGATGAGCTCACGTTTTTAAAGAGGTATAAAATTTAAAAGAATGAACCTTGAACCAGGGATGCATAAAAGAGAATGTCTAGTGTAAAAAAAAGTAAAAGAAAAAAGAAAAATATGAAAAGAAAATTTCAAAAAGAAAGAGAGCTAAAGCTCAAAGTATGAAGGCTTTCAGAAATGCTTAGCATAGGGAAAAGGATTTAAAGCTAAGCATGGAATAAGAAGGAAAGAAACCCTTTGGCTGGTGCTTGGCGGCACCAGGGTACTGCTGATGAAAGATCAGTACAGTGCAAACTCCGTCAGTCCTCTTTTACATTCATCTCTTCTGCCAAAAGGAACGATGCTGGGGCTGTAAAGGAGGAACAAATCTCAGTAGGAAGGAACTAGGCTCATGTGTATGAGCAGATCCAGGGACCTCCCTGCTCTGGGTGAATTCTAATTTTCTGGCTGGAGCAGACGCCCTTCTGTGTTCTTGCACCCAAGAGGGCAGGTCACTGCCAGTGTTCATGGACCGACTGGGTCGGGGGGTGGGGGGGTGATGAGAGGGGTTCACAGATGGGATGTGGGCAAATATAGTTCCCTGTTTCAAAAAGGAAAGAAAGGTGAGGCCCTTAAACTTCAGTCTAGTGGGAAGGATTCTCAAATAGATCATTAAAGAAAGGAATGGGTCAGAGGAAACAAAATAGGAAGCAAATGTTCTCTATAAAATAAAAGAGAACTAAGTAGGGAAAAAATAGTACAAATCAGAGAACAAATGAGATGCATCTCTGTCGACACCATGCAGGTGATGAGGGACAGGAGGTCAGGAAATAATAACAGTGCCACCTACACATAGCTCGCAGACAGGGTTAGGGCTGGGAAGGTAGGAGATGGCATATGAGAAGAATAGAATAAAACAGGAGTTCTTTAGGTAATTGTTCTCAGGAAAAGTGCAGGGGAAGGGGCAAGGCTGTGGACTAACTCTGGCATTTCAATCAAAGTTGCAGAAGTTGGTGACTCAGTGCAGACATGTAAGCTTAAGAAATGAGTTGGAGGAGTCTTTAAGTGCACTCATGACTGAGGGTCTCACTGCTCTGCTGGATTCTGTGTTAAGTTTGATGATTGTCTGATCTATTTTTTGGCAACTGTTTTCAATGGCTAATAGGAGAATGATGATGAAATAACAAACACAATAGAAGGAGAAGATGTAGCAGCTCTTATAGAAAAGAAAGATGAAAGCCAGTATGAGTTCTCAAGCTTTTAACCTCTTTTCCTTCTTTCCTCCCTTCTTTTCTCCATCCCTCCCTCAAGTATTTATTAAGCTACTGCTATAAGCAGAGTATTGTGCTAAGCGTGGAGAATATTCATTTCTCAAATATTTATTAAGTGCTTCCTCTAGGCACTGAGGATTCAGCAGTGACCGAGACAGGCAGAGTCCCAGTTCTCATGGTGCTTAAGGACATCTAATGTGGTGGTGGGGGGGGAGGGGCAGAGACAGGCAGAGACAACAATAAGCAAATGGGTTATAATCCAAGAGGCTGTGATGTGTGCTATGAGGAGAAACAATCAGAGCAGGAGGATGGAGCATGATGATGGGTGAGGTGCCGGTGAGGGGAGGGCTCCTTGAAGAGGGGACATCTGAGCCAGCAACTGCAGAAGTGAGCCTGAGCTAAGCAGGGATCTGGGGGAAAGCTTTCTACAGTTCCTAACTGAATGGTGAAGAGGAGGTTGCCAGTTATCCAAATAAAATGGAAGAGGAAAAATCCTGCAGCCAGAGCAAATAGCTTGTGCAGAGTCTGGAAGGTGGGAAAGAGCATGACTAGTCCAAGCGACTGAAGGAAGTTTGGTTTCAAATGTGATGTGGGAGCAGCCATAGATGAGCTTGGACATACGGAAGGGTCAAAACGTAGATAGCTTGTAACCCTGCTCAGAGTCTGGACCTGCTCTTAAATGGCAGTGGGGGGACTCATTGGTGGTTTTGGTCAGAGTAGTGACATGACCGAATTTTCTTTTGGAGAACTCCCTCTGGCTGGTGCAAGGAGATGTGATTGCAGTTGGACGTGGACGAGAGTGGGAGCAGGGAGACCACTTAGGATGCTGTTGTGGTAATTCAAGTAAGAGCTATTGGTGGCTTGAATTAGGCTAGTGAGAGAGAAGCCTGAGAGAAGGGGGCAGATCAAGAGATGAGCTGGGGGTGAGGGGGAAAGAGGGGAGAAATCAGGATGACACCCAAGTCAAGGATGACCTCTGGTGCATGGCAGTGTATTCACCAGGGAGGAGCAGCAGGTTTTGGGGTAAGAGGAGGAGTTTTGAAGAGTAAGGAATTCAGTGATGGAGTCTGATCAAGCTCAAAATACATTTGGGCCACGTGGTGACAATATCAAATAATTTATGAAAATAAAACTCAGATGGGCGATGTGACTGGGCCAGATATCAATATGTGTTGCAAAGACCATAACTCATAAGACCTGGGTCTGCATCCCCGTTTACTCATCTCTAAATGAGACAGTTGGGTTCGATTTTATAGGTGTCTTTCAGGTTTAAAATTCTGTGGCAGGTCGAAGAGTAAAGGCTGAGTTTGTAAGAAGAAAACTTTTGGAAAGATTCTCTATACAAATAAGTAATTTCCATTTTTGAAGTTGATGGTTTGAGGCTAACATCAATTTATTTTTGTGGCAGCAGAAATAGAATCAGGGTGAGGAAGGGCAAGTAAATACTCTCTATGCAAATCACGAGGAGAACAAGTATAAGTACCAAAGGATATGGCCAAGAAAAGGGGGTTGCAAAGGGAAACAAAACAAAATCTGTTGTGAAAAGTGTGGGCATCATTTGATCAGGATTATGGTAGTAGAAAAGAGAAAAAAAAGAAGAGAAAATGGGAGAGACATCAACTTATGAATAAAGATCCTCAGAAGCAATTGAATTGTAAGCATCTCTCTATATAAAACAACAGTGTAATACAGGCTATAAAGGAGGCAGAACTGACCAGGAAGGGAAATAAGCTTTAGGGAAGAAGAAAGGGTAGGACAGTGGATGGAGAGAAAGATCATTTGAGGCTATGAGCAACTGTTAATGTACGGTTTACAGAGATATTGCTAGTTTGCTTGGTGGTGTTAAGATAACTGTAGATACACATCTCACTTGTGGGCTTTAATGCCTGTGAGCATCAAATGTGATAACGATTGAAAGTACTTGAAATGGTATAAGTTCTATACACATGTAGGGAATTCTTCTTAAGCTTTTTCAGTTAGAGAAGAAAAATATTCTTTCCGATGAGTATGTTCTTCCCCACTTAAAACCACAGAGGAGTAGATCAGATAAGTGAAGGTGTGTTTACTTCTCACACAGTCTCCAGAGAAGGAGACATGCTCATATGCCTTAATTTGGGCAATTTATTCCTGGTAATTTAGGACAATGATATTCAAGTTCCTCTGCATGTCGTAGCTATTCTACAGGGAACTACTACATCTGTCAGTTCTGCTAAAGTCTCAGTTTGAAGATTGTTTCATTCCTGTGACTTCCTTTGATAAATCAACTTGTGTCTTAATACTCTGTAGACATGACCAAATGTAACTTGAAGGGAAATAACACCGGGAGGTAGGATTCGGGGAAGGTATCGTCCTCCTTTAGGACTTTACCAGAAGATATTGATTCAGGCCAAGCAATTGAGAGAGAGAGAGAGAGAGAGGTTGAGAGACAGTGACAGAGACATTATTACATTCACTGGAGGGCAAGCATGTATTAATGAATGTATTTTTTCTGTTAGCCAGTTAATGCAGCTAATAGATTCTTGATTTTTCTCCTTGGCCCAGCATGAATCACTTGAAGTCTACCTGAATGATTATCAGCTTTGGTTCTTTTCTAGCAGCGTCCCCTTGGCTCCTGACTAAGCCAGTTTCCCTAAGCAGAGTCATGGCTGCCACATGGCATTATTCACGGGAATGAGAAAAGTTTACTCTCTACCTCCAGGTTTTCCCACATAGTTTCTCTTAGCTTCTCCTTGCTTTCACGTGGTTGTCTCTGATGTCTTTTCACCTGTACTTTTTCACATTACTCAGCATAGTACCTGAAGAACTTTTTATTGAGAGGTGCTGCTTCTAGAGAATGTGCTCCCCTTGAACCCCTGGTTGTGCTTCCAGAAGAGAACATCCTTGCCCTCCTCTCTCCTTTCCATTCTTTTTTTTTTTTTTTTTTGTGGTACACGGGCCTCTCACTGTTGTGGCCACTCCCGTTGCGGAGCACAGGCTCCGGATGCGCAGGCTCAGCAGCCATGGCTCACGGGCCCAGCCGCTCCGTGGCATGTGGGATCTTCCCGGACCGGGGCACGAACCCGTGTCCCCTGCATCGGCAGGTGGACTCTCAACCACTGCGCCACCAGGGAAGCCCCTCCATTCTTTATTGTCTGTCCTCTTTCCTTCTTTTTCTCCCCCACGCATAGTTGAATGGTCAAGCCTGGAGAGATCAGAGTTACATCAGTACCTGCCATGAATTCATTCCTGATTCTTCTCTTATCTTTTCCTCCACTTGGATCCCTGAGTCAGATGTCTGGACTGTGAGAATTTCCCTGGAGGAGTTGTCCCCTCCCTCTAAGGTGGCTGAGTAACATTCTACATGTGGCAGGCACATGGCTGCACGTTCTGCCTTTCCATGGAATTGGATGTTGATTGACAAGACACCAATAGCAACTTTATTTTATGTACCCAGAGCTCAACTAAGCTATATGCCTTACCAGGTGGCAAAGGCTAGTCTGAAAGTCTGGAGAAACTGGTAGTGTCTGAGTGAGTTTTGATATTTAATTTTGCTCTGATCCATTTGAGAGGCAGAGGGGGAAGACCGTGGGTGGTACAGAGCCTCTGGGGGTGTAAATGACACTCTGAAAGCATTCCTTCCTTTCTTAGTTGCTGTTCCTTGAGCTAATGGAAACAGAGGGCCACATAGAAATCTCCTAAGCTTTAACATTTAACTGGTGCGTTTGGGGAATTCAGGGAGGGGAGCACTTTTCCAAACTGGTAGAAAGACCTCCAACATGGAAGTAAGAAAAAAACCCTTTAAAATAGCTGAAGACATATTAAAATAAATAGGGCCACGTCGCCCTTTCCCTTTCAGACAAGACTTTTTATGTAGCCGCACAAGCATAATCACTGTGCCTGGGAGTCTTGGGGACTCTACAAACACTTGATGGATTCAAGACAGAGGCTTGGAGGGCTGTGCTGATTGTGGCTGAACCTAAGAGAAGAGATGGTGAAGGATTCTGGCATATTCCCAGGTATTAAACTCCCCCTTCCAATTTACTGTGTTTCATCGCATTTGCCATCAAATGTAATAGATGCCATTATTTTATGTTGTTCTGTTAGGAAAGGAGAAACAAGTTGTCTAAATTAAACTATGAAATGCCATTGATTTTCAAATGCATCTTGATTTTAGAGATGTTAATATGTGAACAGCCTTACGATAGATGACATACAGTAATAGAAGATCTACAAACCCTAGAAGGGAAGAGAGACTACCTACCCTTCATCCCGTTCCCTTTGCCAGAACACTGAGCTGAATGCCTAAACTTCCTTGGGATTCCTTCCTTTAGTAGCTGAATAGAACTTAATTGGTTTTCCTCATCTAGTTGATAAGTAGCAGTGCCTTTGACCTCTTGTGTATCTTCTGTGCACTTTGCAAAGTTACAGTTATCCCCTAGGACCAGGGATAGGCCAATTTGTGAAACAGATGGTGTATGCTTTTCAGACATCTATATCTTGCTAAGTCCAATCCATTCTGTGACACTCCATTCGTTATTCTCCCAATACTGTGTGCCTTCGTGTTCCCTAATGACTGCCCAGGCTGCACTGTGTAACCCCGTCAGTGTGTATATTTTGAGAAAATATTCAAAATTCCTTTCTTTTTCATCCCCCATGTCAAAACTTAGCTGTTCTAGATACCATTCCCTTAGGCCCTTGCTAGGTGACTAGCTAGTTACTCTGAGATTGAATAGTAATAAGCTGGTAATAGCTTAAGTCATTCCTTCCAAGATACACATTTTAAAGTGAATTGGGACCTTGTTGAAGATTTTTACTTGTAAAAGTGATTATCAGGAGATCAAAATAATTGAAAAAATATTTGACCTGAAGGGCTTACTGTATTCTTCAAATCAGAGTACATACATAGGAGCATGTTCTAAGCCTTAAGTTTACCAGGTTAGTATGCAGACTGCCAGAAGGATCTAGGGCAGGCCTAGCATGTATCAAAAACTGTTCCCCACTCCTGAGCCCATGGCACACACTATTATTTGATCACAGCTCACTTCTTATTGAGACATGACCTCAGAATCCTCCTTAACAGAACCCTTACATCAAATGATTGGAGTTGACGTGTGAAATGAAACCTGCTTTCTAGATCTAAGTCCTAGTGGGTAAGAATATCTATCAGCTCACATACCTTTTCTCACTTATGAGCACAGCACCTTCTTTCCATCCAGAGCCTCTTAATCTGTCAGGTTAAGGTGAAGGAAATAGTAAGAAAGTGTATGGAATCTTATTTTCAGAAGTATTTCAGTCTAATGCACCAGGGCATTTGTCAGAACTGAAAACTGGAGAAAACATTTCTGGAGAATAATGTGTGCTTGTCCTATTTGGAGCTCTCCCAGCAACATGGACAACAGAGAATTGGGGCAGGCTCTGGGCCAAGCAAGGAAGATGATTAAAAGGCTGTGGGTGGGGCATATTTGTATGGCAGTGTTGAAGAATGGATCAGCCTGGAAAGGAAGAGCCTGCTGGGTAACCTGAGGGAGGTCATGAAGTGCTAGGCGCGTTATTGTAGAATGGGTGTTCACCAGCTATTTTCTGTCTCCGGGAAGATTATGGACCTCAGGCCATAAGGAAATGTCGATTTGCTTAAGAGACGAGCTCCCAGGAAAGCCTGCACGAAAATGCACGTATTGAGTGTTCAGCACGTAGTAGATGCTCTCGTGGGTGGTGCCCATCTGTGATGGAGTTGGGCGGCTACAGATTTCCTGCTCTCAAGCAGCTGATGATGACTAGGGAAGGAGGAGACATCATGTTAGTATCATGTTAGTGAACAGTTACTTAGGGTCCACACGGCGCTTGTAGGCACTCTTCTCCGTGCTTTCCATATATTACTTTATTGTCCCCATTTTACAGATGAGGAACTGAGCCCTGGAGAAATTCTGTAAATTTCCCAGGATCACACAGCTGGCAGTTATTTGAGTTACTTAGAGTCAGGATTCATGCCAGGCAGTTGGGCTCCAGAATCTATACCTGAATCGTAATACTATGCTCTCTCTCCAGTCACTCTCCCCCTGGGCAGAATGAGTTAATCTGGAAAAAGAGAAGTGAAAGAATGTTCCTGGATTACTTAATCTGAGCTCACTGGGATGTCCCTGTGGTGACTGAGAAATTCTCATTGATGAACTCTGTGGTTCTCTTGTAAACTTTGAGAGCAGCATCAAGGCTTCATCCTATTTGCATCCCCAGCGAAAAGTGCAGTCCTTGATAGGAAGAGTGTTAGATGGGTGGATGGATGTGTGTATGTATGTATGTTTACATGGGATATCAGCCTAGTTTTGAAACACACACTAGGAGAGAGAAAATAGCCTCTCCCGATAAGGAGGGCATTTATGTCCCATGGTCTCAGGCAGTCGGCCTCAGTTAAGCAACAGCCAAAATTCAAGACTTTATTCCTTCCCATGAACTCAAAGATTATGGCTTGTTAAGTCCTTACCCAAAACTTACTTTCTCCACAAATCTCCACAAAGAGCCTCAGACTTACTCCTTCCCATGCTAAACATGTTTCTTTGTCTCTCAGCCCTTCTGCATGCACGTTGCATGTCTCTGATATGGAATGACTCCTATTGCTAGTGAATTCTAGTATAGAATGAGTTCTGTGAGGTTACACATTAACTCTCCAGGAGAGGTAATGGCCCATGTCTTATATCTTTCATATAAGTGTTTTGGTTTGGCTCAGAAGGGGCATTTGAGAAATACCACTGGCATTAAATGAATTTGGATATTTCCACTCAGTACCTGGCAGGTGAACCAATGCCAGCCCCAGAAAGCACCACACCAGTGTTCTCGTAATGCCTGCTGTTCATTTTCATTGTTTAGAAAAGAGAAATCTAGATTTTGCTGCTGTGATGCTGATCACTCCATATAATAATAACTACATTTATTAACTCATTTTACTGTAGGAGAGATGAGGCCATCCAACTCCGGCTACAGGGCTGAGAATATAATGCAGGCCTCCTGGCTCTCAGTCCCTTGCTTATTCCTCTAAACCTCTAAATTCTATTAGAGACTAGTGGAAGGAGTCCTCGTAAATGGCAGTGTTCAAAAGTAAACTTATTGATCACTAATAAGTTAGAGCCTTCAGGGGAAATTGTCCAGGGCAGTGGTTCTGAAAATTGGTTTGTAGGTCATGACATCAGGATCAGCTTGGGTTCTTATTAAAAATGCATATTCCTGGGCTTCTGCTCAGAACTACTGGGTCAGAATACCTACAGGCCAGCCCAGGAATCTGCATGTTCCACACATTCCCCAGGTGATACTCACAGCCAGGAATTTAGTGGACCAGCTGGTCAAATGATTTCCTACAATAGAAACTGCTTATTGAGTAGGCTTTTTGCATAGAACAGTCTTAGGAGATGATTTAGTTCCATCCCTTCAGTTACTTTCTTAGGAGGGGGTCTTTATTTTTGTTTATTACTTTTCATATTTCTGGACATTTAAAATTACATTTAAAAGGAGTAAAAGAAAAGAATAGTGCATACCATAAAATATGGGTTTCTTTGAGCTTGCAGTTTGGGCTGGGTCATACATAGGTGCGTAAAATTTGTTCTTATGGGCTTCCCTGGTGGCGCAGTGGTTGAGAGTCCGCCTGCCGACGCAGGGGACACGGGTTCGTGCCCCGGTCTGGGAAGATCCCACATGCTGCGGAGCGGCTGGGCCCGTGAGCCGTGGCCGCTGAGCCTGCGCGTCCGGAGCCTGTGCTCCGCAACGGGAGAGGCCACAACAGTGAGAGGCCCGCATACCACAAAAAAAAATTTGTTCTTATATACATGTAAATAGAATTTGTTTTCAATTTGTTAGCCACATACAGCTGCAATGGACAAAGTGTCTATGTGTAAAGGGATCCCCTCTGGAAGCTGAATCACCTAAAATGGGTAATCCTGCGTAGAAACAATCTGGAAAAGAATGAGGTTTGGGAGAAACTTGCTGTCTGACCTAGTTTCCTTCTGAATGATGTTTTAATGCCCTTTCCCACAGCCCCCTTTTCTTTGATTTTTCCATATGTCTTTTAACGTAAATCCCGAGATGGGCTCTACCCAGAGCAAGATCTACAGAGAAGCACCAAGCTAGAGGCCCGGGACTCAAAGTCCGAGCCCTTGGGCAGGTTTCTTTGTGGCTTCTCCATTCAGGCTCTGTGGCCCAGGACTCCTTCCTCTTCCTCATTTTCAGGCCCTTCCTTGCCTTTAGGTGCATGATGAGATGCTCAAAATGTCTCTCCAGATCTGTATTTTGCCATCTGTAAAATAGCTAAATTTACATTCCATCAAAGCATCATCAAAGTGCGGCAAAGTTATTTTTTTAAAAAAGTTATACTCATAATATGCGATAAGCAGGAGTTCCCTTGGATCAAGAGGTTTAAACTTCTGCCAGGAGGTTACTAATCAAGACTGGCCTGTTCACATGAAAAGCTGCTCAACATCACTAATTATTAGAGAAATGCAAGTCAAAACTACAATAAGGTATCACCTCACACTGGTTAGAATAGGCATCATCAGAAAATCTACAGACAACAAATGCTGGAGAGGGTGTGGAGAAAAGGGAACCCTCTTGCACTGTTGGTGGGAATGGAAATTGATACAGCCACTGTGGAGAACAGTATGGAGGTTCCTTAAAAAACTAAAAATAGAATTACCATATGATCCAGCAATCCCCACTACTGGGCATATATCCAGAGAAAACCATAACTCAAAAAGACACATGCACCCCAGTGTTCATTGCAGCACTATTTACAATAGCCAGGACATGGAAGCAACCTAAATGCCCATCGACAGACGAATGGTTAAAGAAGATGTGGTACATATATACAATGGAATATTACTCAGCCATAAAAGAGGAATGAAATTGGGTCATTTGTAGAGACGTGGATGGGCCTAGAGTCTGTCATACAGAGTGAAGTAAGTCAGAAAGAGAAAAACAAGTATTGTATATTAATGCATATATGTGGAATCTGGAAAAATGGTACAGGTGAACCGGTTTGCAAGGCAGAAATAGAGACACAGATGTAGAGAACAAACGTATGGACACCAAGGGGGGAAAGCGGGGGTGGGATGGTGGTGGTGTGATGAATTGGGAGATTGGGATTGACATATATACACTAATATGCATAAAATAGATAACTAATAAGAACCTGCTGTATAACTAAATTAATTTAAAAAAATAAGACTGTCCTTTTGCCTTGATGAAGTCCAGTTTTTCTCTGAGATACAATTTTCAAATGGAATTAATATTGGAATCTATACAAATCATACTGGCCAGTGTCCTTACACATTTTATTAATGCTAAAAAATTAAAACATAGAAATAGTTTTTCACTTACATTGCTATATGGTTCTCTAATTGGAAAGTGACAGTCAGACCTTACAATATTAGCTGTGTGGTATTGGTAGAGCTACTTACCATCTCTGTGTTGCTTTTTCCTAATCTTTAAAATGGAATTGACAGGATCTGCCCTACCTACCTTCCAGCATAGCTGTGTAGAAGAAATGAGATGTGTTATAATAATATTTCAAAAATTAAAAGAGGTATAGGAGGGCTTCCCTGGTGGCGCAGTGGTTGAGAGTCCGCCTGCCGATGCAGGGGACACGGGTTCGTGCCCCGGTCCGGGAAGATCCCACATGCCGCGGAGCGGCTGGGCCCGTGAGCCATGGCCGCTGAGCCTGCACGTCCGTAGCCTGTGCTCCGCAACGGGAGAGGCCACAACAGTGAGAGGCCCGCATATTGCAAAAAAACAAACAAAAAAAAGAGGTATAGGAGAATTCCCAAGATCTGATACAACTGTGATACAGTTCGACAGTGCAACAGCCTCTGAAAGAAAAATGGGGAACTCAAAAAAAGATAAGAGCAAGAGGGATGGGACTACCGTTCATCCTCCCCCTACAGCTTTAACAGGCTGGTTGGCCACTCCGAGGTCTACATTTTAGGTGAATGGGTGGATGAGACATCCGTCCATCATTCTCAGTCGTTTCTTGGCTGCCACTTGGTCACAATTCAAAGTACTGTATCTCTCTAGGTTATTTTGTTTCCCTCGTTCCCTGCATCTTGAATGGAAAGCTCCAGAAAGGTGCAATGATTACCCAATGACGTAAAATTTTCCAAAGATTCAGAAAGCCAAAGTCAGCCCAGTCAGAAAACAAATAAAGAAAATACTAAAATAACATTGAGGACAGAGGTCCCCATAGAACCTGCCAAAAAGATATGAAGTTTGATTAGAATAATTATTTTAATTGAATTATCATTTTAAATCGATTAAGGGGAAGGATTTCAATGGAAAGATGCCAAACCCTACGCATGGGATCCATTTGTTGGGCAGCATGTTGGGAGCCTAAATAATTGTGGGGTACATTCATGCCTTCTTTAATAAACACTCACACACACTCACAAAACCTCTCACAATTGATCTTCACACCCAGGACTGCAGACCTTGGCTCTGCTGAGCCCTGTAATGGTATAACTCAGGGTGATTATGTGGTTTAGTAAATATCCATAAATTAAGGATAGTGTTTGAAGGCTGCCAGTAACGACCTCAGTTTCCCAGTATCCCCCAGCGGAGTGAATTAATTCTTCCTAAGAGTTTGGGGCAAAGGCAAGCCAGGACAGAGAAGATTAGCTCCTTCTATTTCTCCCCTCCCATAATTGGTTACCTTCCTGGTCCCTCCCAGGACACTGGAAGCAGTTCACGCAATCTCTGGGTCTCAACAGTAATGTACTTCGAAGAGGAGGCTGATTATGTTGACTGAAATCCATCCTGGCAAAAAGCTTTTGCTGCAGCTGGTTCCATTTACATTTTGTATTTTTGGAGCTTGTGCCTGTTCCAGGGAGGGATGGGGTAATTGATTTAAATCAAATTATGAAACGTGATACTCTGAATTCCTAAAAACATGTTTCCTGGCACTGCATTCAGCAATGCAGCTCTCACAGGTACGGTGGAATGGGACGGGCGAAGCTGAGCCTCCTTGAACCGTGTGTGTGTGTGTGTGTGTGTGTGTGTGTGTGTGTGTGTGTGTGTGTGTGTGTGTGTGTGTGTGTGTGTGTGTGTGTGTGTGTGTGTGTGTGTGTGTGTGTGTGTGTGTGTGTGTGTGTGTGTGTGTGAGAGAGACACTTCACATCCCTCATTTAGAGCTTGGGCTGGGATCTCTGCCTGAAAACCTTTAAGGGAGTCTGGTCTCCCCTTGTAGGTGAGAAGCAGCCATCACGTCGCCACTGTTCCTCTCTCCAAGTACAGCCATTGATTTTAATAGTGAGCTTCTCAAGTTTCATGTCTTTGATCATGGAGCTGAAATTAAAGACTGTACATCACGTAAATGACAAAGGAAATAGATGGGGGCTCAGCAAAAGATGCTAATAACTTTAAGACTTCACTGCGTCACACATTCATTTTCATTTGGAAAGACAATTTGCCTCTTAGATTTTAAAAGCTATTTTAGAACGGTTTCAAAATCAAGATCCTTAATGTTGCTTTGCTCCCATCTGTAGCCTAAATTATTTGTAATTAAGTTAAATAGCTTCATATAAATAGTAGACCTCTGCAGTCAGGGGAATGATTGTTTCACATATATCCGTGCTTTGTGGAATTGTGAATAGCGACAGCATCTTTGAAAAGTAGCCCCCACTCTGTCTGGTGCAGAACTTTGATGTGGAATTTTGGAAAATGATTTTTCCTTCAGATATTACTGGTGATTCACTTTAGACCCTGGGCCCAGTGAGATAGCTGGATTTGAATTACACCTCTGTAGTTACTAGCTCTGCAACCTTGGGCAAGATATTTAACCTCTGGGTGCCTCAGTTTTCTTATTTGTAAAAAGATGACCATAATAATACCAGTATTAGATCATACAAAAAGCACTTAGAACATCCTAGCACATAGCAAGGCTATTATTTCTTTTTTCCAGTCATTATTGAAGAAATAATAACATCCATCCTGACAATCTATATAATTCCTGGAGTGTTTTCAGCCATTTATTTGGATGGCTTGTTAAGCCTTGCCATTTCCACTCACGTGGGCAAGCACTCTTCTCGTCTGGAGACTTAACCCCGCCCAGGGGACAGCCTGGGAAGGTCTTGCAAGCTACTTTGAGCTGTTTGGACTGAGGGGTTTTACCTCTTAGACATGCAGCCCACTGAAAGGTAG
Organism: Tursiops truncatus; assembly: GCF_011762595.2. NCBI lineage: Eukaryota > Metazoa > Chordata > Mammalia > Artiodactyla > Delphinidae > Tursiops > Tursiops truncatus. The sequence goes on along the minus strand of NC_047047.1, from coordinate 33,743,392 downwards.
GCCTTTTTGAAACCTCACCTTGACTGACCTTATATTTACTTACAGGTAAACTTATGAACAAAGATGGACCTCTCAGACCAGGGGTTAATTTCGGAAGACCAGTGCTTGCTATGTTGCCAGACATTATAATCAATCCAGAAAGATGTGTGGTTTCTTCCAGCTTCTCCCCAGCAGCAACCCCAGGCTTGGTTCTGTGAGGGGTTTTTTAGATGAGTCAGACTTGATGACATTGCTGCCCTCCTAGGGGAGCCCAGATACCTTTGCTCAGGCTTGACATTCAGCCCGTCTAGGCCTTGGCAACACCAGGGCAGGCCAGGAGAGGGCTCAAAGAGAGCGAGTGGGAGAAGATTGACACAACTTTGCCTTCTGTGGTGCAAATTCAGAGAAATAGGGGGAAACCCAACCTCATGCTCAACTCTTTTAAGGTAGAAATGTCAAATAATGTCAAATAGTGCTTAGAGTCACTATTAAAATTCATTTTCATCTAAGTGATACATGCACACAGTTAAAATCAAATGGTACTAGATAACATAGAGAGAGCAGTCCTTTGGTTCCATTCTCATAGAGAGAGCAGTCCTTTTTTTTTTGTTTGTTTGCAATACGCGGGCCTCTCACTACCGTGGCCTCTCCCGTTGCGGAGCACAGGCTCCGGACGCGCAGGCTCCGGACACTCAGGCTCAGCGGCCATGGCTCACGGGCCCAGCCGCTCCGCGGCATGTGGGATCTTCCCGGACCTTGGCACAAACCCGTGTCCCCTGCATCGGCAGGCGGACTCTCAACCACTGCGCCACCAGGGAAGCCCCAGAGAGAGCAGTCCTTTGGTCCCATTCTCATATACTTCCGTAACCCAGAGAAATAGCTTTCAATAGTCTAAACTGTTTCTTCTGGTGTGTATCTCCATATTGCTGAAAGAACACCATTATTAACTACTATTTTTTATTTATTAATTTTAGACCTTGTCTGTTGGCTCTCTTAAACCACTACAACCCTTAACTTCTTCTCCCAATCTCTCAATATAGTAGTATCAAAATTTTTATTACATTAATAGTCAGATTTCCATTATCACAGTGATACAAATATTATCACTGTAGAATTAGTAGCATACTGTGATTCTAATAATTGCCTTAGTTTTACAGATGTGGATTTCCATATACTTATCGGGATGGGGGACAGGTTTCACTGAGTAACAACTCAAAACAACGGAGGTTTCTTTCTTATTCATGTCGCGTGTCCACTATGGGTTGATTTAAGGGGTGAGAGAGAGACTCTACTTATTATAGTCACTAAGGGTCCTAGGCGCTTGGGGCAACCACTACCTTGAACCTAGTCAGTCTCCACACTGGAAAGAAAAGTGCTCTGAAGGACAACAAACCATTTAAACTGCTCTGGGCCAGATGTGATGCATGTCACTTTTGCTTACAATTTTTTGGCCAGAATAAGTCACATGACTTCACAAACCACAAGATGCCTTAGAAGAGAAATTCTACCACGTGTCTGAAAGGTGAAGAGGTAAAAATATCTGGTGAAAAGCATTTAAGATGACCACTGAATCTTTTCTTGATTTTTCCCAATTGGTTTGTCAGGTCTATTTTATATATATATTTATATATATATATATATGTTTTCCCAAAATGTTTAAATTTGTCATTTAATCAATTCCTTTAAAAAAAAAAAAAAAGGCTATTGCATAGCCACCATAATGGAAACTTCCCTTTGTCATTTTTTTGGATTGAATCCCTTACTTAGAGATCTCCTTAAATATTTCTCCCTCTGAGTTTACTCCTTTTCATCATTGGGGTACTATTTCAGTAGCTTCCTAAGAAAGGGTACAGGGGAGCTAGAAGATGCAGGGAAGTTATAGCTGAGTCTTCATAGCAGTCTTCCCTCCTCTTACCTCCAACTAATTCTCAGTTTGGCTGCATAAAGAATTATGATTTGGCAATCACTTCTCACTAAGAATTTTGAAGGCATTATTCCATTGTTATCCAGTACTTTATTGTTGTTGAGAAGTCCTATCATTTTGATTCTTGTACCTTTGCCAGCAACCTGGATTTTCTGAGTGGAATCTTTTTAGAATTTTCATTTTACTCTTATTTTGAAATTTCACAGTGATGTGCCTTGGTATGAGTTTTTTAAAAATGATTTTTCCTGGGGTTTTTCTATGTTCACCTGGGGTTCTAAGAGTATAGAACCATCAGAATATTCATAATTTTGGCTTAGAGAAGTTTTCTTATATTTGATCATTTCCATCTCACCATTTTTTTGTTTGCTTTTGTTAGAACTTTTATAAATGAGGTGTTGGGTTAACCAGATTTATCTTCTATGTATCTCTGCTTTTCTCTTTATCTGCCATCACTCTATCTTCTTTTATTTTCTTTTAGGATTGCATGATTTTTTTCTTCCAAATTTTCTACTGATTTTTAAAGATTTTTTAAAAAGGTTTATCTACCATAACTTTCGTTTCTAAAAGCTCTTCTTTTTCTCTTATTGTTCCTCCTTTATAGCATCTAATTGTTGTCTTATGGACATAACATCTTATATCTCTGAGGATATTAATTATAGTTTGTGAAACTTTGTTTTGTTTCTACATTATCTGTGTTTCACCTTGGTTCCTTTTCCTCTGTTGCTTTGTTCTTTTCTCTTATTCTGGAGATTTTTCTCAAATCTGGTAATCTTTGAATATCTGCTCTTATTTGAGAATGGAGTTGATTGGAAGCTTTGTGGGCCTATTAATTGGCAGGCTTCACTGTAACATCATTGCACAGAGAGTAGCATTTTCATTGGAGAATGCTCCATATGTTAGCATATGGAAGTCTGGGACTGTTCACCATCTCCAGCAAAGAATCTGACAGAAGCAGCTCTGAGGGCGGGGCATACACTTTGCTGTAGGAGTTCTTCAGACAGGACAAGTAAAGGAGGCTAATTGACAGGCCCACAAAACTTCCTTAACCCTCCAGTTTTCACTTCTTCATCCCACCCCATCCCTTTGCTATGTCTGGAGCCTCTTTAGTTTATTCCTTTTAGAAGGATACACACTTACAGTCTTCTGCCTGAGGATTATGTGGTATGAGGAAAGGGATTTAGACAGGTAACCATTTTCTATGCAGACTTTTACCACCAAGCCCCAAATCTGTATTTAGACCTGAGCCTGACCACTGCCTTATCCAGCACTGTTAGTTCCTGGGCCTCTTAGGGACTCTGTAAGGGGTCATCACTCTCTTCCCATTGTGGTATCTCCCTTTGCAGGGACTTCTGGTTCTAGCTTTCCTTGCTCAGCTAGATTGGTCACCACTCCTCCTTGATATATTTTCCTTCTAAAAATATATTAAATTTCTCATCTACTGATGTCTCCTCACCTGCTTCCCTGTCCTCAAGAACTTATATGCTTTTTATTCATTTATAATCATTTTAGTGGGGACTCAGGAGGAAGAAAGCTTACATGTCTGTGGTCAGGCTACCATATTTAACTGGAAGTCTCTTTAATGAAAGAAGTTACATCATAGTTTTTGGTGACAGGTTCCTCTCCTTCCCATGTCATTCACAGGAGTTCTTTTTCTCTAGGAAGTCTCAGTCCTGAACAAGAAAGTTCAGTCCTTTCTTAGGATCCCTTCAGATTCTAGACTTGACACTATGGCAGACTTCAGTGTCTTGCTAAGAGTGGTATTGCTTAGTGGTTTTAAAGCATGAGCTCCTTTTGAGAAAGCTTGGGTTTTTGCATTTCAGCTCCATTGCTTCCCAGCTGTGTGACCCTGGGCAAGTTTCTCATTTCCTTTTAAGTCTGTTTTCTCAGCTATAAAATGTGGATAATCATAGTGCCCACTTCCCTGGACTGATGAAAGAATGAAAGAAGATTATACATCACCTGTAAAGTGCATAGCATGGTGCCTAGCACATGAAAAGTGAGCGATGGTAGTGGACGTTATTATCCTTAATTTAAATATTTGGGATTTCTGGTGGTGGTGTGCCTAAAAGAAAAGTTTTTGTTTATTTCAGAATTCTGAAAAAATTGCAAGCTGAACCTGTGACTGGATCACTTCCAGCAGGCGCTGCTCTTGAACCTGAGTTTAGTTCAATTTCTAGAACCCATATTCTGTCCTATTGAGGGATTGAGCTTATTCTCAGTGACACATTTTAATTAAATCTTAGCAACCTTTTGAGCTCAGAACGGCTGAGCCATATCCCAGAAGGTTGAAGTTATGGTCAACCCATAGTCTAGAGCAGATGTTGGCCAACTTTGCCTGTAAAGAGCCAAATAATAAATATTTTAGGCTTTGTGGTCCATATGGTCTCTTTCTCAGCTCTTCAATTTCGCCATCAGAGTGTGAAAGCCACCATAGACAGCACATAAACAAATGCACCTGGCTGTGTTCCAGTGAAACTTTATTTACAAAAATGGTGTCAGTTGGCTTGGTTGTAGTTTGCCAACGTCTGGCTCAAGGCATAGGAGCAAGAAGGGGAAAAAGAAGAGAGAGAGGAAAGGAAACAGAAATGTACCTATAAGGAGGGAAGCCATGCCTCTCAAAAGCAATCTGGTGATTTAAAGGAGGCTTAAGGATGTTGACTACCATGAAATCTCTCCTACTTCTCTATCTAGTTGCCTTATAAGGGGTAACCCTTGGGAAAAGTAGGATGAAGGAAACAGTTGTGAATTGCAATCTGAGGAACTTCATACTCTGCCCCCTTTCCTTCACATTCTTCTTTGACTCCTCTACCCTTGGTTAGGTAGTGATTTCAAACTTCTTCCCCTGTTCCTTATTAGAGCCCATTAATACAAAAGGGTAAATTACTAGTAATAGCTTAGTTTATTATTTCTCCTAGGTGAATTTGTACTTTAAAAAGGAAGTAAAACGGAAAAATGTATTTCCTCCTAAGGAACAGTTTTTTTTTCCTTTTTTTTGTTTTTTGTAATGTATACAGTGGACACACCTCATTTCTGAGCCTCACCCCACCCCTGATGCTGTCTAGAATGTAGTTCAGAAATTGGGTGGTGATCTGTTGCACATATTACTTGGCAATAAAAACAATGCTTCAACAATTTGAGTTGTTTTGAAATGGTCATGTCAAAATGTCCTGTTTCATCAAAAACATTAGCTTAACTTTTTAACAGAGTGATTTGATTGGATAACCCCAGTGGAATATATTCTCATAGTAGAGAAGAACTACAAAAGACCTTAAACTTTTTGGTAACCATATTATTGATCATAACACTGATATTGCTATCCTGAAGTTGTTGTTGTGTGTATGTGGCATAATTCAATAGATATTTATTTTGGTTTGTTTAGAACTGGGGTTTTCAGAGTGGTTTAAGGAAATAAAGATGTAAGATCAATGAGATAAAGTGAAAATCCTGTAGTCCAGAATTTCAATCAGAAGAATCAGTGTAAATTCATAATATTCTTTCTTTAAAAAAAGACATATTTTCAAGCTCTAGTCTCAAAAAAGACTTAGAAATAATAACCACTCTGGTATCAATATGTACCCCATGCATCTGAATTCTGTTCACTCAATTCCATTTCTCACCAGGGGATCACAGCTCTTTGGAGAAATGGGCAATTCCATGTATGGGGAAGGATATGTACAAGATTAGTGGGGAACACTTTGTTAGACCAGGTAGTAACAAGGCTCTCAATAATACGGGGATTCTTTAAAAAGGACTCAGAAGGTGATTTAAATAAACTTACTTAGAAAAGATGGGACAATATGAGCACTAATAAGAATTGAATGCAATGGATTTAAACATAGGGAATGGGTTCATAGTGGTACTTTAAAACAAAACAAACAAAAACACCAAAAAAAAAAAAAATACCCTCAACACCTCATTGGTCACCTCTGGAGAATACTAGGAAGCTATCTCATATTAAAAACAGATAAGTAGAGGGAAAGAATCTAGCACGTATCCTGTTTTTCCTATATGATCTGTACCTTCGGTAACCACATAGTTGATGAGAAGTTTCTTTTTATAGGAGTATTTCAGTTAATAAAAAAGAAATAATTGAATTAGAAAATCATGATTTTGCAATCTGAATGAATCTAGATCAAGAGTCAACAAACTTTCCCTGTAAAGGATCAGATAGCAAACATTTTAGGCTTTGTAGGCCACATAAAGTTTGTTGCAACTACTCAAGTCTGCAGTTGGAATGTGAAAGCAGCCATAGGCAATACGTAAACAAATGGACATGATTGCATTCCAATAAAACTCTATTTATTAAAAACAGGGTACACTGACTAGATTTTGCCTATAGGCCATAAATTGCAGAACCCCCCGATCTAGTGATAGGTAATGATCATCTGTGTCTAATAACATCACAATAAAAGAGACAGCCAAGTTATGTGCCTCCTAATGGAGGCATACAACTCCATGAAAAAAAGAAAATCAAACCAGAATCTGATCAGGCCTCTAGATTTCATTACCAATTTTCAGAGAATAAAAGGAACATAGGAACATATTAGAAAACCCAGGGAGAGGCAATTAGAAAAATCTAGACTCCGGGAAACTCTAGAGAACAAACAACAGATTTCTCAAACTAACAAAAACATTGCAAGAGGAAATATTATATGAAGGAGTTACCCATAGATTAAAAATGACTTAAGAAACATGTCAAAATTTCAATGGATGCATGTGGTTGTTCCCCTGCAAAGATGGTCACCAGTAATTCCTCCCAACTCTATACAATCATGTCCTTTTCCTTTCAAGAGATGGGATCTATTTCCTCTCCTTTTCAGCATGGATTGGACCCTAACTTACTTTACCAATAGAATATGGTAGAAATGACACTGTCCTTGATCTGAGCCTTAGGCCTGGCCTCATCTGCTTTTGCTGTCTTGGAGCTCTCAGCCATGATATAAAGAGGTATCTCCTGGGGAGAGAACACATGGATTAAGGGGTTGGGGGAATCCTGGCCCTCTAGTCATTCTCATCAAGACCTCCAGCATGAGAGTAAAGCCTTGGTTATTCCAGCTCAGTCAAGATACCAGCTGAATATAGCTACATGAACAAGAAGAATCACCCTACCAACCTATAGAATCATGCAAAATAATAAACGTTTGTTTTAAGGCACCAAGAAGATTTGGAATGGTTTGTTATGCAGCAATAGCTAACTGATACATTGGAACTTACTTGGAAACAATTCAAACAAATTATCAAAAAATTTATCAAATAATAGGGGAAATATGAATACTAAATGAATATTTGATGTTACTAAAGAATTACTGTTAGAAATCTGAGGATGTTTCATAACTTTGTATGGTGACAGATGGCAGTTAGACTTATTGTGGTGATCATTTTGCAGTGTATAGCAAATATCAAATCATCATTTTTTTTTTTTTTTTTTTTTTTTGGGGTATGCGGGCCTCTCACCGCTGTGGCCTCTCCCGTTGCAGAGCACAGGCTCCGGACGCGCAGGCTCAGCGGCCACGGCTCACGGGCCCAGCCGCTCCGCGGCATGTGGGATCGTCCCGGACCGGGGCACGAACCCAGCGCCCCCTGCATTGACAGGCGGACTCTCCACCACTGCGCCACCAGGGGAGCCCTCAAATCATCATATTTTATACCTGAAGCTAATATAATGTTATATGTCAATTATACCTCAATTAAAAAAAAGAAACCTGAGGATAAACCTTTAAAAGCTTCATATTTAATTTATATAAAATTATTGTTAGTTTTTTAAGGTGTGATAATGGTACTGTGGTTATATCTTAAAAAGATATACATATTGGAATATTTACACCTACAATATCTGGGAGTTGCTTCAAAATTATCTGTGGAGGAAGGAGTTGGTGGAGTAGAGAGGAAATAAGTTTGACCCTATATTGATAATTGTTGAGGTTGGATGATAGGTACATGGTGGTTCATTATATAGTCTCTCTATTGTTGTATTTGTTTGAGAATTTACATCATTGAAACTAATAAAACTAAACCAAAAAAAGCCTTAGTTTACAGAACTTGTGTATTAAGGGTGAAATTCCAGACATCCTACATCAGTAGGGGAGTTAAATTCTTGAGCAGCAGAACCTTCCTGGCCATCTTGAAAATACCATGAAGATAAATATATACTCAGCAAAAACAGTCTCAAATGATCACTCTTAGGGTTATTCTTTTGGGATTAATTTTATCTAGAAAATTAATGTTAAATTCATTTATTTTAACACCTGAGGAATGACATGTTAATTTTCACTCTTATAGACACTGCATTCGAAGTCAGAAGAACCTTTCCTCTTTCAACTAACGGAGAAGATTTTAGTCAGATCACTTAGCCGTTCTGAATCTCAACTCCTTTATCAGTATCGAGTGGGAACTTACTTGCCTTACTTTGTTCGTGACATTAGGCCCTGAGACAGTCTGGTGATTTCCATAGGAAGTAGCCAGGGAACACGGTGTAGGAATGCAACACTCTCTACCCATGCTCTCGTAGAACTGGAAAATACTTAGGACATCCTCTTATGACTTTCTTTCCACAGAGATGGAAATGGATGATCAGAGAATTTTAGTGACTTGTATACTGAATTGTGTACCCCCCAAAACCTATATATTGAAGTCCTAACCCCTGGCCTCAGAATGTGGCTATATTTGGAGATATATTGTGTACTGAATTGTGTACCCCCCAAAACCTATATATCGAAGTCCTAACCCCCAAATTGTGTACCCCCCAAAACCTATATATTGAAGTCCTAACCCCTGGCCTCAGAATGTGGCTATATTTGGAGATAAGGCATTTCAAGAGGTAATCCAAGATGACTGATGTCTTTGTAAGAAGAGGAGTTTAGGATTCAGACATACATAGAGGGAAGACCATGTGAAGACACAGAAGATAGCCATCTATGAGTCAAGGAGGGAAGAAACCAATCCTGCCAACACCTTGTTCTTGGACCTGTAGTTTCCAGAGTTGTGAGAAAATAAATCTGTGGTTGAAGCCATAGAAAACGAATACAAACTTCACAATCTCAAAAATTATGATTCTCAACAAGAGCATGGCCCTGATGGAATGGAATGTAAACTCTGTGCTGGGAGGAGCTAGAAGGCAGTCGGGGTAGGAAAGAAAAGGCAAAACAAACAAAAAGGAGCAGGGCAGAATGGAACCCTGGTGCTCACCAGACCCTATGAGAAAGGGACTAAAAGGGAATGACAAAATATGCAAATATCATCTTTGCATATCGACGAGGCTTGAAAGCCTGAACCGTACATTGATCTTGCATGTGTGGGATGGGAATTGCTGGGCATAATCTCTTGAGGCAGGGTTGTGACTACATTATCAATAATTCCATCTAGCTAATAGACATTTGCAGTAGCTTACTTCTAGGACAGATAACTATTTCAGAGAGAAAACCACATTAATATGTTTAAAAATAAAAATTCTTTAAAATAAAAAAATGTATATAGGCACTCCTTTTATTTAGAGTTTTAAAAAGAATAGGAGCAGCATAGGAAGAAATGTGTAGTGACTAGGTAAATTTGGTACTAGTTTTTACTATTTGTACTGAATGCTTCTTAGATTACTCTGGAATTAACCTTCATGATTGGAAATTTTTCTCAAACTTTCAGGTCAAGCTCAAAGTCTCTTTCCCCCCAGGTAGCATTCCTGGAAGCTCCCTAACTAAATAATAAATATAACAAACGTGAAAATGAAGTAGAGAGAAAGTCTTCATGCCTTTATGTTTTATCTTCTAGTTAGTTATTCATGTGTTGTTTTTCATTTGGAGATCGAAAGCACTTTGAGGTCATTTTTTGTAGCTCCACATTGCCTAGCAGAGTGTGTTATATGTTGACCCTCAATAAACATTTATTAAGTTACATTTTGTCTCACCTTCAGAGCCTCCAGTAATTGAGAAGCAGCCACAGTCTAGTTCTAATAGGATATGAAAAGCTTTACACTATATTTTATCAGAATGAAGCACTGACACCCTCATATTCCTCTCTCTACAAACTAGCAAAAAGTATCAAGGGCCTGCTCAGCATCTTGGGTGCTGCTTTTCCTTCTTTCTTTCTTTTGCTGCCCATCTTATCTCTGAGAGTTTGGCTCATTGCCACCTCTTGCTTATATGATACCAGAAAACCCCACCAAACATGGGTCAAACCAAAAAGCTGCTTTTTTTCCCCCACACTCTGTGATCTCACCTTTCTCCTAATTTACTGCAACTAAACTAGGAGCTATGAAATTCTCTCTTCTACACTTTTCATTTTTATTCCTTTTCTTTTATTAAAAAAAAATAGGTGATTGTCATTGCATAGCTTCTTTTTTTCTTGGAATCTTAAGGTGTTTTGCATTTCACCACTTGCTGCAGAATTCAGTGTAAAAAGGTTCAACTTTGTTTTCTGAGCTTTCTGAAATGTTTCTGATTGTAATATAATAGACCAGTAATTAAATACTGATTTAGGGTGTAATTTTCTTGTGTTCCATTTCATCATCAAGGGAAGAAAACAGTTATAGTCATCAATCTGTGAGGCCGTGTGGTGCTAATGTAAGGTTTTGATTAGAAACTTTTCATCCACCATTCTCGAATCATTTTATCAGCCCTTGGAATTTTCTCTAGTTTTGCCAAGGCTTCCCAGGGGGGTCCGTGCAATGTCTTAATGGCTTGGAGACAGACAGGGTAATGCCCCACACCTCAGGGTTTTCTTCACATGTGCCCTCTGTATAGCCTCTGGGTCCAGGTAAAATGCTGGTACAGTTGCTGATTTGAAATGTGAGCCTCCCACACATCTGCTGAGGACACTGACTATGGCAGAGAAAGCGGCCCTCTCCAGGTTTTATTTGGGTCATAAAAATTTGCGCTGTGCACCACCTCTTTAAGAATCTGTGCCATTAAATGAGGCTAGATCCAGAGTACACTCTGGAGGAAGCCAGAAAGGACATTAAAATGCTTAGTCTATGACACACTTCCTTATTTTTGTCATTTTGACATTTATGTGTTGTTTCATTAGGGATTTTTAAGAGAAGACCCTTTTTCGGCAAGAAGTTTTCCCCAGATCTCCATAAGAGTCAACAGTTTATAATCAAACAGCTGTCTGGTTTTCATTTGGACTGAGCTGGACCACCTGCCGGCTGTTAACCTCTGGAAGGTTATTATGATACAATTGTTGTTGTTGTTTGTTTAAAAAGTTTCAGAGCTCAAGGAAAATATTAGTAATGAGTTACTTAACCTGCAGTGTTTACTCTTCCCACTCAACTTGCAGATGGTGTCCCAGTGGCCAGGGAGAGGGAGGGCTCATCCGAGTCCAACACTATTTTGCACTTGTTTTGGAGGCGAACCATAAAGATAGGCTTGGCAGTGAGGACGACTGCCCTTCTGGGAGGAGGAGTGGGCAGCCTTACAAAAGACTTTTAAAAGGAAGCAGCCCTTTCTGATGACTGAGGTTGAGAGGCACCATCTTAACATAACCCTTAATTCAGCACACAGTAAACTTGTAGCTGAGGTCAGGAGATCAGTGGATCTTTTGAGCATGTGTGGCTCAGCCTTGGCATTTTGAGGCTTGCTCACTATCTGCTTTCTTCACTGATATGTACACCCCTTTGACTAATGGAAATGATGGCTGCAAATTCTCTCAAGTGGCTGTGTGGGTACAATTTTCTAGGCCCTATAAAAGTCTGGTCCCTGGACATCTTTGTGTGGGCTCTGATTACAAGACAACCTGCCTCTCCTCTGGACCTGGGGGCCTGACCATCATTTGTAAAGGCGTGAGTGTATCTGAATGAATGAAAGGGGTTTACCTGCAGGGGCCACAGAGGACAGGGACTTACTGGAATAGATGATCCATGAGGATTGAGATTTCATCTGTTTCATTCCCTTTCTCATCCCTAATGCTTAGAACAGGGACCAGCACGTGGTAAAAACTCACGAAATAGTGAAAGACAGAAAGAATGAATGAATATCTTTTCTTTCTGTTTTCTGTTCATCTTCTTATTTATCCCCCAAGTAATAATGAGTAGTATGAATAATCAATAAGTACGGTGACTTTCACCATTCATGTAACAAAACTGCCAAAATTCTTTCTCACTTTCAGAGTTTCAGAACACTGAAGATGAAAATTTAGGCAAGATAGCATTCAGGGGCTGACTTGTGAGGCAGAAGAGAATGGGAGAAAGGATTCAGACTTTGGCCATAGACAGACTTGAGCTTGGAGCTGGAATATGTCTCTTGCTCTGTGACCTGGGGTAAATTAATTAACCTCTCTTATTCTCAGTTTTGTCATTTATAAAATGGGAATAATGATAGCTATCCTATAGGTTTTTGTGTTAGAGACTGTATAGGTAAAGCCTGGCACAGGACAGAGGAGCTGTAAATAGTAATAATAATAGGAATAATATAATAATAATAGTTCATATGTTATCATTACCATACTATCAACACTATTCTAATACTTAATATTACTATCATTAATTCTTTATCACACTCACTGACTACCAAGGAATTAATTCTTTGTGGACTGCAACATTTTGTGACAGAAATTGCCTGGGATTTGGAGTTCTAGTAGCTAGTTGTATAACTCAGGGCAAGTCCCTTAACTTTTGAACCTCACTTTCCTTATCTGTAAAGTGAGGGAAATAGTTACGCTGATTCTGACTAGTAGGAAGCATTTAAGAAACCAGAGCTATGAGAATGATTGCCTTGCAAAGTTTTTATAACCCTGACATAATTAATATGAAGCTACTTGGTCAACTGTTAATTATTATGCAAACATCACTTGTTCAGTTCATTTCAGCTCAACACATGCTTGTTGAGTACTGTGTACCAGGCACTGTGCTAGGTACAGAAAAATAAGACATGGCTCTTATTTCTGAGGAGCTTTTACTCTGGTGGAGGAGATGGTCACGTTTACAGAGCACAGTTACTCCTGTGATGGTGAGGTTCATACTTCATTTTGCTCATTGTTCCACTGTTGTCACCTTGAACAAAAAGGATTTGGTGACAGTATAAGTTGGGACACCTGGTGTGGGTTTTTCCCCTCCTCTTGCACGTGTACAGAGAATTGGCCGCAGTTTGCACTACCTTTCTTCTCTGATTGCAGGAGGCTCATGAAGTCAGTGCCTCCACCATCTCATGTCTTTGCTCAAGAAGTGGTCATGAACTGAAGTCTCCCAGTGGTCACAGCACACACCATGATGTTATGGGGAGGCTGCTCGAAAGGTGCTCCAACAGAGCTTGTGATGAGGAATGAAGAGTTCCTTGGAGAGAGAGTCCATGTCTTTTCCATTTGTACATCCTCAGCCCAGAACCTTTCCACTCTGCCTCCTAGAATCCCCCTTATGGGACAAATTCTTTTTGTACAATATCTTCTCTAAACTGGCATCTACCTCCTAGTTAGTTAAAACTCTGGCTTTCTCCTAAGCACATGGTTTCTTCTGCAGCTAGCTTTCACCACCCCACATAACATGACTTCGGTCTGAGAGGTACCATCAGCATCTTCTTGACTCCTTCAAGGTCCCGTTTAGACTGACCTTGCCACTGTCATTATATATATAATCACCTTTCCTCCATAGAGGCTCATGCCATCCAATTAGACTGCCCTCTGCCTCTCCTTATTGTCATTTTTCACCTTCTGCATCATTATTTCTTTATCACTGAAGACACTGGCACATGGCTCAACCTCCTCTATCCCTAGTCAAGATTTTCCATCGTCCAGGGTGAAAATATCATCCATATGATGACCTAATAGCACTCTGGCCACTCAGTTCCTTGATCACTTCAGTTCCTAATTTTAGCTTCCACTTGGCTTCAACCGTCCACTCCTATAGCTACTCCCTAGACTTTGGTGTCACCCACTACTGCTTTGCTGATGAGACGATGCTGTTCTACAACCTAACCTTGTCTTCCTGCCCTTCTGGGGGCTCTCAGAGCTGCTTTCATTCAGGTCATTTAGCATTTTCCAGCCTTCCAGCTCCCTGGTTTCTCTCATCTTCACTTTCTTCCTTGCTCATCCTGGTCCTATGATCCCTTTTCAATCACTCTTTTGAAAGTCTCTTCAACTCCTTGAATTGATTATTCTTTTATCATATATACCAAGTAACACCTTCAACTATGGGTCCTTGACCCACTGTCTTCTCCATGGCAGGCTGCTAAGTAGATGGGGCTGCTCAAAATTCAAGGCCTCCAATCTTGATGTGTTCGGAAGTCCTTTTTCTGTTTTCCCAGTCAGCTCTTTATCTCTTTTGTGATGGCTATGACAAAACTCCACCATCTTTGCATGTTCTAGGCAGCCATCTTTCCATTTATCTTAGTGGATGGCCCTGGGTCTCACTTCACAGAGAAAATGGAAAGCATAAGATAGTAAGTCCCTCAGCTTCCTGCAGCCAAACATGAACCTGCAACCATGCCTATCCTGCCCACACCAAGCCCTCCTCCTCAGTGCTGCCAGAGAAATCTTTCTAAAGTTCAAATATGATCACACTGCTCTCTGCCTAATGCCATTCAAAACCTCCCCTTCTCTGCCTGTGGAAAATCTCCAGGTTTCTTGGTAAGATTTAAGATGGTTCTTAATGGTCTAGCTCCCGTTCGCTTTTCTAGCTTCACTTATTACTAACCTGCTATTCCCATTTTAGCCTCTACTTTCCAACTGCACACACTTTTTGAAATTATGTGCACTCTCCTATCTTCTGGCCTTTGCACATGATATGCCTTCTGCTTAGAATTCTTCTACCCCTCACCACCCTTGTCCAGCTGACTCCCACTCATCTTAAGATTTTTAAGATCTTTCTTAATTGAGAAAACTTCCCTGACTCCGCCAAGCCCTCAAGTGTTACGTGCTCTTCATCTGTTCTTCTCCTGATTTTAACAATTGTGTGTTTTAATTACCTGCTTGACTGTAAAATAAAGTAAGATCCTTGAAGGCAGGCGTTATTACTTGTTTACCATTGTCTCCCTAGCACCTAGAAGAGCACCTGCTACATGGCAGACACTCAGTAAATATTTGCAGAGTTAATACTGAATGAAGAAGATACTGTCTTAACTGAATCTTAAAGGATTGTAACTTCAAAGACAGCAACATGAAGAACAATGGGAAGGGCATGCCTTGCTGAAGGAATTGAGTTAGTGAGCTAACTCATGGAAAAGGAGAGGGCAGGAATTTGGTGAGACAGATTTGTAGAAGTTTTTGAGAGTTATAGGATTAGATCTTCTGGATGCCAGAATTTAACAATCATTTCAGTGAAACAACAACATATGGTTGACTGGATTGATGAGTTGTCTAATGAATTGGTCAGTTCAATGAAATAGTACAATTGGCTGTAAACCCCAGGCAGTAAAACACAGCGATGGCCTAACAAATGCCCATCAATATTCTTAAAATAGGAACAGTTAAGAAGAGTATTAAATCTCTCTCACCACCAAGTCTTCCTTTAATTCTGGAAAATTCTCACTTATTGTCTCTACAGATATACTGTCTATGCTGTTTCCTCCTTTTTTCTTAAACAGGGATGATAGAGTCAGGATATGCAAACTTTTCTGTAGAGATAATAAATAGGCTGTGTGGGCCGTTCTGTTCTTGTTGAAACTATTCACTTCTATTGTAGAAACCACTCAATTCTGTTGTAGCCTGAAAGCAGTCATAAACAATAGGTAAACAGACAAATGTGGCTATGTTACAATAAAGCTGAAAATTGAATTTTTGTATAAATTTTATGAGTCACAAAATATTAGTTTTCTTGTGATTTTTTCCAACCATTAAGAGCTGTAAAAGTCACTTGTGGCTCACAGGCAGAAGGCTGGATTTGGCCTATTGGTCATAGTTTGCTGACCCCTGGGTTAGAGCATATCAGTCTAGAATCTGTATCTCATAGTTGTTCTTTTGTGTTGTCCTTGGTCTCTCTGTGCTTTGTTCTGGACAGATTCCTCTATAATATCTTCTAATTATCTATCTATAATATCTTCTAAGTCTAGATTTTAACTTGTCTATATGAGTTTCTTCCATAATATTAATGATTATATATTTTACTTCCAAGATTTCTAATTGATTCTTTTTCAGACTCATATGTTCTTAAATTATTTCTGCCTGTTCTTGTTTCACAATTTTTGCTCTCTTTTAAACAAAGACTATTATTTCATTTTCAGTTGAGTACCTTAAATCTACTTATTTTAAAGTCTTTGTCAATGCTGTTCCACACAGTCAATATTATCTGGCATGAATCCACTTTTCTAGTGCTAATTTTTTCAGATGTATTTCTTAATACTAGATTATCTCATATATATATTTTTTAAAGTTTTATGTCCTGTTTTTTTAAATTAATTTTTATTGGAGTATAGTTGATTTGCAGTGTTGTGTTAATTTCTGCTGTACAGCAGTTATATAGATATATCCACTCTTTTTTAGATTCTTTTCCCATATAGGTCATTACAGAGTATTGAGTAGAGTTCCCTGTGTTATACAGTAGGTTCTTATTAGTTATTTATTTTATATATAGTAGTGTGCGTATTTTAATCCCAATCTCCCAATTTATCCCTCACCCCCACTTTCCCCCTTGGTAACCGTAAGTTTGTTTTCTGTATCTGTGACTCTATTTCTGTTTTGTAAATAAGTTCATTTGTACCTTCTTTTAGATTCTACACGTAAGTAATATTATATGATATTTGTCTTTCTCTGACTTACTTCACTTTGGAATTTTGTTACCTAAGTTTATTTTGAATGGGTCCCTGCAACTATATTTTCTCCCCCTCAGTGATCACCTCTCCTTGTCTAGTAGGTTTGTGGTTACCTCTACCTTACCCTTTGTTCCCTCTGCCCCAAGTGCAGGATTAGATCTTACAATATAACATTTTATACTTCTCCTTAAGATGATGTTAGGAATGTGGCACATCCAGGCACTGAGTCAGAGGATGGCTTAGCTCATTTCTTATTTGTGAAGCTGAATAATGCCTCTATGCTACTCCGTAGGTCCACAGCCATAGAGCTAGGCAAAATAGGGCAGTAGTCTCCCACCCCCAATCTCAGTTTCATTTCAATAGGAGAACTTCAGCTTAGTCCCTAATTTCAACCTCTCATTTTATATGGAGCTGAATTCCTGGCTCCAGTGTTTGCTTCCAGACCTGGAGCCCAGTTGGCCAATTGCTCCAGCCAGCTTCATCTCTCTGCATTTCTGGTTCAGGAATGCTTAACTTTTGAATTCAATTATGCTTTTGTACTATTTCGGCAGATTTGGAGAGAGGGATTCCATTAAAATGTTGCTACTCTTCACCATCTTGACTAGAAATAAATTTACTTATATACCCTTTGGTTAACTGCTAGAATGTTAGCAACTTGAGGGTAGGACCCCTGTCTATCCTGTTGACCACTGTATTGCCAGTGCTAAGTACAGAGTAGCTGCTAAATTAATGCTTATGGAAAGAATAGTGATATAGATAACAGCAAATGAACAACCTAGATATATAGTAAAATCAAATTTTGTTCTTTGTGCAAGTTGTAATTTTATTTGATGACAAGCATAATTAGCACCACACTCACCTATCCGTTCATTCCATGTATTCAGTGCTTGCAGGATATATTTGTGGAAGTCAGGTATGGCCATGTATTTGTAAGTTATTCTTCTGCCTCCTGTTAGCATTAGTCTTTGCACCTGTGAGCAAAAATAAATAGAACTATATAAATACCAAGTATTATCATCACTTTTATTACAGCATTATTATGCTACCAGTGGTATCAGCTGTAAGGTAAAAATGAAGAGAATTGAAGCGATGACAGACAGAGGCTTTTCTTGATGGCCTGTTTGGCTGCTCTTGCCGTATGGGAGGCATGTACCAATATATCCTTAACTGATGTTCTGGCACTTCTGTGGCATTGTAAAGCTGCTTTCTGCTTTAGTTCAAAAGCATTTGTGGAGCATACATAGCTAGGTCCTGACCTTCAAGACTCCTATTAGAGTAGGATAGTAGGTGGGGTGTAGCAGTCCTTACTGTCCATTTGGGTAAATGATCTCTAGCAATCTCCATGGGAATGTCAGCTCTGTGGGCTGCTAGGAACTAGCAGCCTGGTAGACTGGCCAGGGAAGACCATACATTAGTAAGTGTAAGACTCTCTGTGGTCCCTTCTTTGTCTGATTTGACAAGGAAGCTCTCTTCTCTGGGATCCACAGTGGCAAGGACCTGCCACTTCTGCTGAGAACTTCCCAGCAAGTTGAGAGCCAGCTGTATTCTTGGGGAAGGGGTACGATCTGTCTAGTGCTTGGTGTCTCTGCTGGAAGTGGGTTGGGCTTGTTGAGTCCCTCACAGGGAGATTTATCTAACAGAGAGACAGTGAATATGTGTTAGGTATTATTATTAAGAGCTAGTTTGCTCCCATCCCAAGCCATGCTAAGTGTCAGAGAACAATTTATATTACCAGCTAGAATAGTAATATTGGGAGCTTACTGAGATGACAGAATCGTATTGTTAGCTGCACTACTTTTCTATATTGAAAACATAAAGTATTCTGCATCATATCATATAATCTACATTTACCCTTTCTCTCTTTAATTTGATTATGAACTATTACTGTGCTTTGCCATAAAATATGAAAGTTTTACATTTCGATAGTTTTTCAAATGCTTATTTTACTTTCTGTGCAAACACTTCATATCTTTCTAGCATAATTATTTAGCAGCCTTTTCGGGTTAATTATTGTCATTAACAATATGAGTCCTGTGAGGGAATATCAATTAAAATATGCACAGCTGAACTTTCAAATGAGTAAATAATTTAGTTTTGGAAAATGACTGGAAACAGCAGGGTAACAGTCAAAAGGGGAACAATTATTTTAATGCTTATTTGACAAATGAGTCATTTTTACAGCAAATTAGATTCTTATCATAGCACCCCTACTGGTTACCACAGGAAAGCTGTTAACATGAGTTTTTAAAATAAAAGCTGTTAAGTTATGCATGCAAAGTTAAGGAAATCATTTGTATGAAGAAAAGGTGATTAGGCTACGCATTGTTAGCTAATGGAATACTGCCACTGGGATCTAATTAGGGCCATAAATCACACAAAATGATGTGTGTGTATAGGGCTTGAAGCATAGGAGTGATACATGCCATTGACAGTGAGATGGATGATTCCCCCTACCCTGACTTTGATAGCTGTCCTTGTCTTTGCGCTGGCCAGACCCTAAAGTCCTACTTAATGCAGAGTGGAACTGGGGGCTGAGCCACAGGAGCTTACCATTGTAAAGGATGCTGGGAAAATTCCAAGATGGATCTCTATTCTTTTCATTAGGAAAAAGGTCAGGAAAAACAGGATGGTGACCTTTAGGGTAAATAGCCTTGAGATGAGCTTCAATTTGTATTTTGTCAATTTTATTTAGTTTTTTTTTTTTTTGTAAATTTAACTCAGTGATTCCAGAAGGAAGGAAGAGAGGGAGGGAGGGAGAGAGAGAGGAAGGAAGGATAAAGGAAGGGAGGGAGGACACATTTACAGAAACCACATATTATGTCTAAGATATGAATAATACCTACTCCAAGCCCCATAGGGCTCAGCATAGGGTTGACACAGAGCCTGTTTGTAGAGTTTTGGAGTTCTGAAACCAGATAAACACACGCATCATTTCCCCAGCTCTTTTGCTGGTGCGGTTGAATTGAATTGCTTTCCTGACTCTGCTTACACCATCATCCCACAAACTTCTTTGTCCTGGCCACAGAACTGATACCACATTCCTCAACTTGTGTGGGAAGTTGCCCCCTCTCTGTCCTGGATAGAGTAATTGGACTGAGGCAGCCTACCAGTCACAAAAATCAGACCCCAAGAATGGTCTGGGGAAACATTCTAAGAAATGATCTAGGCCATTCCCAGGTCTGCTGCATCAGCATCACTGGGAACTTGCTAGAATTGCAAATTCTTGGGCTCCACCCCAGACCTACTGAGTCAGAATCTCCAGGGTTGGGGCCCAGCAATCTGTGTTTTCACGGGTTCTTCAGGTGACTCTGGTGCATGTTCAAGTTGAGAAGCACTGATCTAGGCCAGCACCTGGAAGAACTACACTGATACTAATTCTTGCAGATGATTATGAAAATGATGCCAAGAAGTCTCCAGGAATTAAGAGCCCTTATAAGACACTAAACCCTAGTACCTTCCACTCCCCCTTGCCATTCCTTGTTAACTACAGGTGTGACCATGTACCTTCAACTTAGTGTTTTCAGGGTCTTAGTTTTTCATGGGTAAATGAGGGTGAAACATTGCCTGTAGGGAGGCAGGAATTTAGACAGATTAACTTGTAAATTACCTGCCAGTTCTTGATCTCTAATTTTTAATATGGCCAGGAAGATTAAAACAAGTAAAAATATATATCAAGATACGCTTTCATTATACGTTTCTTGAATTCTTTCACAATTGTCACTTCTGAACTACCGCCCCTTGCATGCCTTTTGTAGAGAGACCGAAATCTCAGGCTCTGAACTCTGCCAGGTGAGCATCTGCTAAACATCTACACTGCAAGTCTGAAGAATCCACTTTCAGGATCACACCCTTGCATTAGCTTATCGAGAAATTTTAGCCTCAGAGAAAGCGTCTCTGTTTCTCCTTCCTTATATTACCACACCCAGTGGGATTCTGACTTCATTCCTTTCTCATCACTGAGAAATAATGATGTTTGTGTCTGTCTTGAAATTCTGTCCAAATCACATTCTTTTAAGTGTCTTTACTTCCTACCTAAAGCTGAGTGTTTTCCTTGAACCATCTATCATCGATGGAATGAACTTCTGCATTCAAAAACTTCACCAAACCAGTTCTGCAGAAGTCCGTGGCTTCTTGTTATGGGGGGTGGGAGGGGGGAGGAGAAATTGGGGGTCAGGCAAGGGGTATATCAAAATTATAGCAACCACTTATTGTGGGGGTGGTCCAGCAGGCGGGTTGGACGTAGAGTTCACATTTTAGAAATGCACTTCTCCCATTGGGCAAAGCTTAGGAGTGTCTAATTCCTGTCTAATTGGGCCTTGAATAAAGTCATCGAGATCATCTTTACTTGAGACTTCCAGGAGGTATTGCTTTGCTCACATGATCTCTCTATGGCGATCACAATTCTCTCCAACTTCTTTCAAAAAGAATATATTCCACAGAAGAGTGTATTTCCAGTTGCTAGTCCAGCATCAGCTAGTTGAAGACTTTCGTTTAACAAATGAGGAAACTAAAATCTAGGGGATGAAAAGACAAAACAAAGGCCATGTGGGTGATTCATGGCAGAGCTGCTCATAACCTAGGCTTTTGGACTCCAGGCCCAGGGCACCCCAGGGCCTTCCAGGACTAGACAAGACTTAGTAGTCGCCATCATAATCAATATCTAATAAATATCACTTAAATCATCAAGTCCCTAAAACAGCCTTATAAGGTAGCTCTTTAGAAAGTTCTTACAGAACTTTCCCCCTGTATGTAGCTGGTTAACCACAGGCCCTGGACTCAGACTCACGTCTGATGACTCTGAAACCCATTCATGGAACCTTCATTGTGTGTTGACATTGACCAGAGCTTCTGAATAGAATGGGCACCACAATTTGCTTTTTCAGTTTTATTGTTAAATTTCCAAGACTTAAACCTCAAAATATATGTGCTCGATCCTGATAGTGAGTTGAATGTGGAGGAACTGTCTTAAGGCCACAAGGTGCAGAGATTACCACAATGAGAGATTAGCACAGTTAGAACCCCTTATATACATGTAAATACAGAGGATTAAAGATTCAGTCTCTTCTCATCCCCCAGGAGTTTTTCCTCCTAGAAATGACCTTCAGAGGCCCCAAGTTTTTACACTTGCAGAGTTCTTAACTCTGGCTCTTTGTGGAAGAGGCCTGATATAGCCACATAAATACAGGAGCTTACGCAGGATCCTCCTTTGATAGGGAAGCTGGGACTCACAGAGAATTCTGGTTTCTGTTAAAACATGGGCTACTGCTGGAATCATTAATTTCTAGTACCCCAGGCAGATTTCCAGCATATCAAATCTAAAGACCTCACTGACAGAGAGTGCCCTGGCAGCAGCTGACAAAGCTAATGAGCACTGGGAGAGATGCTGTTCGGATGTGGGGAAGGCATTCAAAGCTAGAGTTTTAGAGTGGCCATGAGAGAGATTGCATCCATCTTTGTCTTTTTTTTTTTTTTTTTTTTTCTTGCGGTACGCGGGCCTCTCACTGCTGTGGCCTCTCCCGTTGCGGAGCACAGGCTCCGGACGCGCAGGCTCAGCGGCCATGGCTCACGGGCCCAGCCGCTCCGCGGCATGTGGGATCTTCCCGGACCGGAGCATGAACCCGTGTCCCCTGCATTGGCAGGCAGACTCTCAACCACTGCGCCACCAGGGAAGCCCCCATCTTTGTCTTTTTACCTCTTAGTTCTTACTATCAATTTCTGTTCAACTCAGGCCATACCTCCCCGCCCGGAGATTTCTGAGATCATATGAAAACTATGACTGAAGCGCTGCATTCCTCCCTCCCTCCCTCTCTCCCTCTTTCCCTTCCTTCTTCTGTCTTTGCTGCTCCTCTCTCCCTCTCTCTTTCCTTCTCCCTTTATTTCATTGCCCTTTGACGTTTTCTTATATTCAGAAAGTCAGCACTGAAAAATATTTGCTCCTGGTAAGCCGTTCCAGTGATGTGAGTTCAGCCTAATGAGAGGTAGAATTGTTGATATGGCTCCAGTGAGGAACAAAGTTTTTGTTTTTTTAATATATCATTTTATTTTTTTAATTTTTATTTTATATTGGAGTATAGTTGATTAACCATGTTGTGTTAGTTTTAGGTGTATAGCAAAGTGATTCAGTTATACATATACAAGTATCTTTTCTTTTTCTAATTCTTTTCCCATTTAGGTTATTACAGAATATTGAGCAGAGCTCCCTGTGCTATACGGTAGGCCCTTGTTGGCTATCTAATTAATTACGAGAAGGTCCCTTTACACTAAGAGTGTCCTAGGAGTCCAGAGGAGTGAATGCAGAAGTTTGGAGTGAAGCAAGCAGGGCCATTGGGTGACCCCTGTCTATGGTGGATGATCTGTGTATGTGAGTTAAACCAATTGTTTCTGAACAAGAATCAGACTTTATTCCTATCTGGAAGTGTGCACTGCCTGGCCCCTTTAAATCTTGGGAATTAGCGTCACACACTTTGCTAGAACACTACTTTGATAATCCCAAACACAGCACATCCATGTTCCTGATACTTTTTGAAAGATGACACTCACAGTCAGTCGAATGTCCCTCCAACTCTTAAATCACTTTCTTTCATCACCTTCTCCCCTCCTCTAGCTGTTTCTGGTTCTCAGCCTTTTCATATCCTTGCCAACCAGAACCTTCCCTGGCATGCCATAATTAGCCCTACTCCCCTTACCAGTATCTCCTCATCAATCAAAACGTACCTGTCTTACATTCCTTTCCCTCAAAGCCCTGATGGGTAACTGAAACCAACATGACAAATCAATCACCAAGAGATGTCAATGTCTGATTGCTGTTCCTTAACAACACACTACATTTTAGGTAACTGCTACAACAGATTCCTTGACAATCCAGGAGGGAAGAGATTTTCAGCATGCAGAGACTTTCCTACAGTGTCAGAATTATAGGGTGCACCGTCTGAGCTGCCAGGTGTTATTCTAATTGCTAAACTGACCCCAATAATGCACTGTTCTTTGCTGGTTTTGTTACTTGCTGAATGGCACCTATTTTAATGTAAGATCATTACATTAAATGTGGTCCTGACATTGAGGGGTGTCAGAGTAGCCTCTGAGGCTCCATGGCGGTTGGAGGTCCACATTGACAATGCCTGTGGGCGTGGCTTCACATCCTCCATGTATATATGACATTTGGGGTGGATAGGGGAGCCCTTGATTGGTGCTCTGGGATAAGTGAGACGTCATCCACCTTTCTAATGTGTATGGAACCTCTCACTTTCTTTTTCCCACGTGTGGAACAAGTGTATTCATCAGACATTTCAGAATTTGTAGCAAATAGGTATAGTGTGAGTGCATGGACTAGGGGTAGAAGCTGAATGAGAATTAATTATGGGCCACTGCAGGGGCCATTTTTTACCCTTTCAATTGATCATCAATCAGTCATTCAAACAGTTCACGCATCTTAATTGCACACTCATTTCACCAAACTCAAAGTGATGAGGTAAACCGTGTGAAAACTAGAAAGAAGTGTCAGACACTGTCCTTGTCCTCAAAGGCCTCATAGTATGATCAGTATAAGGATTCCTAAAGTGTGGTGTAAGCTGGAGTGAAAGAGGGGTGGGCACTCACCAGAATCATCTGGAAAGTTTTTTCAAAATACAGTTGCCTTGCATCACCCTTTGTCTTCTGGATAAGTCAACAGGAGTAAAAGCTGCCCTGACATCTGCACTCTGAAAGCACCTACAGAGGTAATGTGATTCACACCTTTGTTTAAGGACCCTTGGGTTAATGAGATAAGGCACACAGTCACATGAAAGCTTAAATTGCAACATGGGTCATAGGAAAGACTGCCAGGTGCCAAATGAGGGTGAATGGAGAACAAGGTGAGAGCACCACAGCTGGAATGGTCTGAGGACCTCAGAGATGAGAAGTGTGAGTTAGGCTTTGAAGGACAGGTAGGTTTTGCACAGAACAAGATAGGATAAGAGTGTTTCTTTCGGGCTTCCCTGGTGGCGCAGTGGTTGAGAGTCCGCCTGCCGATGCAGGGGACGTGGGTTCGTGCCCTGGTCCGGGAAGATACCACATGCCGCGGAGCGGCTGGGCCCGTGAGCCATGGCCACTGAGCTTGCGCGTCCAGAGCCTGTGCTCCACAATGGGAGAGGCCACAACAGTGAGAGGCCCGCGTACCGCAAAAAAAAAAAAAAAAGTGTTTCTTTCTCTTTACTAGTCATCATATTTCCCGAATTTCTCAAGCCATTAAAATCACATTTTATACTTGTGAAAAGGCAAATCCCCAAACCCAGAGCTAAAGGATCAAGTTTTCTTGGAGTGGATCCTGGGAGACTGTATTTTAATCAATTGCCCAGGTAATTCCAGTAGTTAAACAATTTTGTCAAATACTATACTTTATCTTGACTTCAGGAATCTTGTTGGGATTTTCAAATTGTGTTTGCAGAGCAGGAAGTAAAGCAGTGTGGTACCAGTGCTTCAGTTAAGAGTGGTGGAGCTGGGGGATGATGATGGGAAGGTGGTTAGAGTTCACAGTATGGCGAGTCTTCCGCACTAGCTGATACATTTCCTATCTAATAAGTATGAGAGCGCCTTTACACTTTTTTGAGCAGGGGAAACCCAAGATAATATGTTATTTTGCAGTGGAGGTTGAGTGACTATCTAGCCTGATAGAGATCCCAAGAGAAGAAGTGGAGAGGGGGAGAAAGAAGCCTGAATCAGTGCAGGGAACCTTTGGTTTTAGTGTGAAGAACCCAGGAAAGAGCTATGCGTACCATATGACACATGCTGGGACTTACAGGCAGAGGGTCATCCGTGGGATAAAGTAAACACGTTTGCTTTCATTTGTCATCTCATGGAGAGGCCTATGGGGGACTGGGCACAGTTGGACAGTGTGTGAGTCACGCTTCAGGAGAGGAATCCTGCTCTCCTTCTTGTATCCCTTTTTATAGATATTTTGGGAGTGGGGAGTCTTTGACTAAGAGTATGAGAATGGGGGCTTTTCCTGTCATAAGGGTACCCTGCTAGAGAGGACAGACACCTTACAGCCTATGTCAGCTGCTCAGAGGATTGACATACCTGTGCTGGTAGCACGTGGAGACTTAGTGGGAAGATGAGACCGCTGAGGACAGAAGCCACTGCTCTAGCCAGTTCTTTGCCAGGCAGTCCTAAAGAGCTGCCCGAATCAGCCAGAGATAAACCTAGTTATTCCTCCCAGAGCTGTCACCCAAGGTTGGGAGGGCTGGGAGTGTTAGCAGTGGAGGGCATACTTTTTCTCTAATGCCTGCCCTTAATCTAAATGTTGTGTCATTCTGTAAAGGAACAATTAAGGAAGAAAAGTTTCCAGGAAATCATTCCGTGAAAGCCTCTCCTCCCGCTTACATCACGGGTGTCTCAACAGGTAGGATGGCCCATGAGAGGTTTTAATTAGAGGAGGCCGCACCTTCAAGTAAGCCACTCTTCAAATTCTTTCCCAGGCAAACTCATCACTCTGTAAATAAACTTGTAGTCGTGTTTACATAAAAGTATTTAGCATATCAGCGTCGCCTCTGAAGATCAGGGCAAAAGAAAATAGCCAGGATCTCCTTCTGTCAGTTAGGATTGTGTTTATCTGCACGCTACAGAAAGCTGGGTTTTGGTGGCTTAAATAAACTAGGAGTTTGTTTTTCTCTCATAGTAAGAAAGTCACAGGTAGGCGATTGCTGAAGTTGATTCAGAGGCTCAACAGTGTCAAGACTGACACCTCTGGGGTCCTCTTGGTTGGCCTTTCTCTTGGGTTCGTGGCAGGTCCAGCCACACGGGTATTCAAGGCAGGAAGAGGGTAAAACCAGAAGCGGTGCAGGAGGCACAGCCGTCTCTTTTTATCAGAACAATAAAAGCGTTAAAGAAGCCTCTTTGTCTGACCCAGCAGACCTCTGACCCTTGACCCACACCTGGGCACATGGTCACCCCTTAACTTTAATGAAAGTTGAGAAAGTGAGTCATTTCTCCTTCCAGCCTTCACAGAGAGGAGTGGCAAGGGAGAAGGGGATTAGAAATGACGTTGAGGTTGCCAAGTATCAATGTCTGCCTTACTACTCAGGCTCATTAAATTAGAGCCTTGCATTAGGATCTGCCAAAGGAGCTTTAAAAATCCAGGTGCCCAGGGGGGCTTCCCTGGTGGTGCCGTGGTTAAGAATCCACCTGCCAGTGCAGGGGACACAGATTCGAGCCCTGGTCCAGGAAGATCCCACATGCCACAGAGCAACTAAGCCCGTGTGCCACAACTACTGAGCTCATGTGCCACAACTACTGAAGCCTGTGAGCCTAGAGCCTGTGTTCCACAACAAGAGAAGCCACTGCAATGAGAAGCCTGTGCACTGCAACAAAGAGTAGCCCCTGCTCACCACAACTAGAGAAAGCCCGTGTGCAGCAGTGAAGACCCAATGCAGCCAAAAATAAAAAATAAATTAAAAAAAAAATCCAGGTGCCCAGACCACACCCCAGACCAATTGCATCCAGATCTCTGGGAGTGGGACCCAGGCATCCGTATTTTTGAAGGCTCCTCAGGTCACTTCAAAGCACAGTGAAAGTTGAGAACAACTGATGTAGCCGACTCTCCAGGATATTTTGGAACAGCGTCTCCAGGTAATATTGATGCAGATGATTCCTAAATCCTTTTGAAAAACACTGTTAAACTCTTATTTATTGACAAATTTATTTATTTATTCAGAAGTATCTACTGAGTGCCTCCCATGTTTATGGGTACAGGAGAAAAGTGTGAATGGATTTATGCTTTATGCTCTTCGGTTTATGCTCAGCTATGCCCGTGCGCCACAAGTACTGAGCCTGCACTCTAGAGCCCGCGAGCCACAACCACTGAAGCCTGTGTGCCTAGAGCCCGTGCTCCACAACAAGAGAAGCCACTGTATTGAGAAGCCCGCGCTCCACAACGAAGAGTAGCCCCCGCTCGCCGCAACTAGAGAAAGCCCACATGCAGCAATGAAGACCTAATGCAGGCATAAATAAATAAATAAATAGATAGATAGATAAATTCATTCATTCCTTCCTTCCTTCCTTCCTTCCTTCCTTCCTTCATTCCAGAGAGGTAGAGTTTGTATCAGAGGTAGTCTTCCTGGCTTCTGGATTTGTGCAAATGGCAGTGAAGGAGAGGTAGAAAAATATGAGGATTTTAAGCATTGGTGGGTGAATCAAACCTTGATTCTTCCGCAATAAAAAGACACATTTGTGTTTCAAGGGACTTTTTTCTCACGGAGCAGGACCGTCAGTGGGTCTGGCTGGAATTGCTGGGAACAGGCAGAGGTCTGAGGGGATGCTGAATGTGGGTGCTCTTCTCTCCTGGTACTGTGACTGGAAGCAGGCTGGGTGTGAACCCGGTCAGCAGAAGTGCTGGCAAAGCCCGGCATTGAGAAAAGGTTAAACAGAGAACGGAGAGGTTTATGGGACACTGAGAAAAGGGAGGCAGAAGAGGAAGGGGGAGGGGGTGGAGGGGGAGAGAAAGTAAAAGAAGAGGGAAAAGAGAGGTTTAGACATTTTGTATTAGAAGAATAGAACCTCTGTGGCGATTTATTAATATTAATTTTAAGATCATCCCATTTTCACTTTTTTCTAGAGCTGTGTACATAGCTGCTTTGAGTTCGAATGGATTGTAAAATATGTCCCCAAAGCAGTGTGGAATATTCCTCAT
Organism: Tursiops truncatus; assembly: GCF_011762595.2. Classification (NCBI taxonomy): domain Eukaryota; kingdom Metazoa; phylum Chordata; class Mammalia; order Artiodactyla; family Delphinidae; genus Tursiops; species Tursiops truncatus. Next base: position 33,715,161 of record NC_047047.1, on the reverse strand, counting down.
TATGAAACCAATTTAAGTCTCTTTTAAAAAATTACGTAACTCTTAGTTGTAAGAGATGTCTGCTCTGTGTAAGGGATATAGGTGCCTTCAGAAAACAGTTTCTGAGGCTTTCTCTTTTTAAGTATCATTGAGACAGTCTACATGGCTCAAAGATCTGAGTATATTGTTAAGGTAGTTGAGAGCTTGATGTAACTAATTAAGTCCTCTAGAAATTTAGCTTTAACAAGTTCTGCCAGATGCACTTATTGGAAATAGCTGCTTGGGAATTAGGAAAGTTGAGACAAAAATGAATAAAGTGGAAGCTTAGCTACTCATAGTTGTAGAGAAATAGAAAAGAAGGCTTGTGTACTCTCTGCTGTCATATGAAAAGAAAGGAAGACTAGGCTTTGAGCACTGAATTCTTTCCAGCAGGCTGGATGAGGTGCCTAGAATATCTGTTAGTGATACAGAAAGAGAATACGTGGATGTTAGCAAAGCCCAGAGGGCTCTTTGGATCTGAGGAAACTCAGAAGTTTTGAACAAATTGCTGAGAAGGGATTTTGATACCAAGCTTAGCAATTCAGATAAGGTGATTTAAAGAAAGGCTCAGGGCTTCCCTGGTGGCGCAGTGGTTGAGAGTCCACCTGCCGAGGCAGGGGACTCGGGTTCGTGCCCTGGTCCGGGAAGATCCCACATGCCGCGAAGCGGCTGGGCGCGTGAGCCATGGCCGTTGAGCCTGCGCGTCCGGAGCCTGTGCTCTGCGGCGGGAGAGGCCACAGCGGTGAGAGGCCCGCGTACCAAAAACAAAAAACAAAAACAAAGAAAGGCTCAGAATTAGTGAAAAAGGTACTTAGTTGTAACTTAGATGTTCATTTCTTGAAAAGTTGCTCTAAAATGTAATCTTTGAGATTATCAGTTTAAACATAGCTATTGGTAGCCATGGAAGACAATTCTGTTTCTACTTAGAATTTTCATACTGAAGGATTTTATGCTAGAGGATGAGGAAATATATTATTAGCAGGCTACAAGTGTAGCTGTTTTTGATGTATCAGTAGTGGGAAAATAAGTTGGTAAAGAGACCTAGTAAGTCTATAAAGAGAAAAGTGTTAGTAGAGATCTACTTCTGAATGACAGGCAAAGCCAAAGGTTTTTGTTTTTGAATCAGGTGACTATAGCAGGACTGCCACTGTTGTTGGTGGCAGCATACTTAAAATGTGCCTACTAGATTTTGAGTTGGGGTGATGAATAAAGTTCTTTTAAAAGTTGAAACTATGAAATAAAGCTTATGAAGTGACAAAAAAAAGTTACAGCAATAGTGCTTGAATGGCTTAAGCACGGCCAAGAAAATATAAAGTATCTCTTGTGCTACTAAGAATGAACAGAGGGTTGGAAGAGATTTTTTATTTTTCTAAATTCTGTCTACTTCTTTAAATTGTATCTATTTATTTTGGGTTTCTGCCTCAGATTTTTTATTATGTATATCTGTAGCCTCCCTATTTGAGTTATTTTTAAACTTGTCACTTTCTTTCCCTTTTTGGGGAGCAGAGAGAAAAAGAAAAAAAAAAACACGTGAGTTCTGATTAACCTTTTGTAGACCAGGGAAATTATTCTCTTATTTGGCCCTTTAATCACTGGGTCACAGAACTCAAATGAGGGAAAAATACGGATGTTAACTTTACTCTAGAGGGGAAAAATATTTCAGTGTCAGAGAGATGTTTTTTGTTTGGTAGCTTGTTTTTGTTTGTTCTTAATATGAAAATCCATGGGTTAAACTAAATGAACTACTGGCTTGTTTTGGGCTTAGCTCAAAGTATATTTTGTTGTTTTGGATTTGTCTAGTTCAGTGAAATGAGAAAAATATATAAGGTCAGCACTCACTGAACCAAGGTATGGCACTGGGTCTAAACTTTCGGCAAAAATATATTTCAGTTGGTGATGTCACCAACTGAAAATGTTGATATTTGTGTTTGTTGCATTTTATGCTAGTTTTGTGTACCTAGTTTGGTAGATTTAAGTTCCTCACAGGAAATAACAGTAATGTTGATAATATATAGAGATACAGACATCTTTAATTTATGATGATCTTGAAGTAATTTTTTAAATTTTTGCTGGTATTTATTGAAACATACTTAGTGCCTCTTAGCCTTTTTCTGCACTTCAACATATGATGATTTGTAATCCTAATGTTACTGAGCTCACCTGGTCTCTCTCTACCACATGAGAACCTGAGGCACACAATGCCAATGCCTGGTGCATTAGTGGGCACCTTCAGGTGGCAACAGGGTCGAGTTGATGAATTTTGTCCACAAATCAAGCATGGAATTATTTTCTAGAGCTAACAGTTAGGTAGTGATTTTTCGTGTTATCAGTACCTAGAGTAGCTTCTAAATGAGTATCCAGCAATGAAGTGAAAACCTAGAGTCTCTGTCTGGTCGTCTTCTGAGGTCAAACCGTTATGCCTCAGTGACCAATGTCCTGTACAATGGAGGGGAAAAATTATTTAAAGCCAGTGCTGGCTTTAGCCTCTTCTGTGTTTTGAGAAGGGCAGCATAATTCATATCAGTGGGGCCAGGAATATTGAGACTGTTTCCCCCCAGCCATTTCTAACGGGAGCTGGAAGGTGTGAGGCCTGGAGCAGATGTTGCAGGATGTGCAGATGCTTTGGGTGTTGGCAGAGTCCAGCCTAGGGGCGGAGACAGTAGAGAGTGAAATTTTCTGTAAAAATGGAAGGATTTTTTTTTTTTTTTAAAGCAACTAGAGGTCAGGGAGACTGGGAGAATAGAGGAGAGTCATGCAAAAATGACATGAGATTTGTTGACGGAGTGACCCAAAACCCTCCAAGAGAGATAGGGGTCTAACATTAAAATATACATTGTTTGCAATGCAGTGCTGTAAGCATCCTGCATCACTGCACATCTTCAGTAAAATCCTCAATGAGTACATATTCTTTGGGGGAGTGTTTTCATTTTTGTTTTAGTTTTGTAGCAGTCAAGAACAGTGCTGAGTTCTCTGCCAGGGTTGATAGAAAGCATGGAGAAAGAGGACAGCTATGGAGGCAGGGCTGCTGTGAGATTGAGGATAATTGGTTCATAGGAGCTGGTACTCAGATCAAAAGTGGCAGCATAAACCCCAGAGAATGTGCAGGCATCTTGGGAAGGACAAGAAATAGAAGTCCTGAGCCTCTGGTTAAGAGAGCTAGCTAGCTAGCTAGCTAGTTTCCACAAGTATGTGCCTGTCATGTGTTAGGTGAGAGCTCTCACTGTCCTTTGTCCCATGTTAGGTCACGTGAACTGAGAGAAAAAGAGTAACACTTGGGGCCTTCCCTGAAGAAACCATGAGCCAAATTGGGAAAATCAATTTATCACATGTGATTTGGTAACAGTATTACTTCATATTTTCTGACATAGTAAAACAGAAAGTGCTGTAGCAGAAGCAGCTTGGAAAAAAATTAAGAAGTTGGTGTCTTTGTGGCTTTCTTCTAAGTAGAATTAGAGTCAGCCGAATGATGGAAAACTTTGTTCAGCGTCGCGAGTGAAGCTTACATCTCTGTAGGACATGCCTCTTTCCCTGTGCTTCCTTAACAAACATGTGGAATTAGCAATAGCTTCCCACTGAGGGATGATGACTCAGGGCAACTACCATCTGATACCAATCCAATAATGACACAAGAAGTTAACTAACATTTGCTTGGAGCTTGATTATCTAAGCACTTTACAGTTATTAATGTATTTAATTTCCACAAAAATACCTATGAAATAGGTGCCACTGTTTCCCCATTTTACAGCTGAGGAAACTTGAAGCGGTTAAGCAGACTGTCCAAGGTCATATTGTCAGTTGACAACTGAAATCTATTGGTCAGCCCTGTAGCCAGTCAGTCTGTGTCCTTGTTTCTTAACGGGTGGCACTGCCCTCCAAGGGACATTTGGAATTTTGTGGGAGCAATTTTTGGTTGTCAGAATGATCAGTGGGCAGGAGCAGCAATGCAAGGACAGTCTTATGCTGCAGAGAACTGTCCCACATTCTGTGTGGCTTATAAATATTCCACTGGGCATTCACGTAGATAAAACACTTGCACATGATTAACCAACATACTGTATTACTCTGCATTTGGAGCTGTTGCATTCTCAGCAATTTGCTCAGAAGAGGCAAGCATCTGCCGATGTCATCATGCCTTCCAAGGCAGTTATGTCCCAGCAGTTATGCACTGAAATACATTTTTAAATAAAGTACCCATTTTTTACTTCTCCTTTACATGATAGCTAGGACATTATATTTAAATTTTTGAATTAAGCACATACGTAGGTTATTTATCATAAATTTTATTTTAGAAGAAGAAGGAAGTTGTTCCAAAATATTCATTGTAAGAAAAGGGTCATGTGGAGGTGAGAGATCAAACTAATGATGCCACCGAGGCCACCGCTCTCGGGTCAGAGGTTGCAAACTGATGGCTCGCAAGCCAAATTTAGCCTACAGACATGTTTGGCGTGATCCTCAGAATATGAAAAAAGGGGTTCAAATGTGTTGCCAGCATTTAGAACTAGATTTTTCAGAAACCTTCTGCATTTCTGACTTCTCTTGGAAATTCTGGCAGTCTAGCAATACGGGGACTCGAATGGTCATGGAGGCCCCGACCCGCTTTAGAGGGGCATCACCTCTCCAAATCACCAGAGTCCTGACTTAGCCAATGTGACTCATTAAGCTTCTTTATGGTGCCCACGGGCAATTGCGTTTGTGACTCTTAGACACAGGGTGACTCATTTGGTAAAAGTGACCATGCTGTCTGTCCCCGTCTTTGCTCTGCGTGTTATAACTTGTACTGAAAAACTAGGCTCCAGCTTCCTTCATCTGTAAAGCCAGTGCTCCACCACAAGCCCCCACCCCACCCCCGCCCACCCCAGCTTAATACACCTAACTCCACGCAGGTGTGTGCTCGCAGGTGCTACTGCCCGCTGTGATTTCTGGTTTAGGCCCAAGAGGCCGTGCTGTCCATGCTTCCTGAGTCACCCTCCCCCCAGAGCCCCATAATTAATACATTTTATAACCACCTATTCCTCTTTGCTTTGCTTTGTCATGTTAATTGGGTATTTGGGTTTTGAAGTTAATGTTAGAAGAAGCCTCATAGTTGAGAACTTTTTTAAAACACAGGGGGAAATACTGTCGAGAAAGGGAACACAAGACACCCCTAAAATCATCTGCCACAATTTTTCTCCTGCACAGGTTTCAGTTATTGTATTTTCTGCCTCTAGAGAATGAAGAAATAAAGTCTAAAAAACAGACTGTCTAGAAGAAATTAGGAACGCCACACATCTGCAATGAAACTAGATGAACTTTGAAATCAAATTCATGGGGTGTAGTAAGAGGCTCAGAAAGTTTGTAAAGTGAACGGTGAGGCACATGATTTTTTATCGTGTTCTATTTTCGAACCCCCAAACTGGTCTTTGGCATCTCTGTGATGTTTTGTTCTCTCAGAGGCAGGCCTAGTTGGGGGAGAGCCTCTCCACCTGTTGGAATCCTGCCCAAATCATCAGACAGGCTTGGGTAGATCTTCCCCTCCAGGCTAAGGAGAGGCCGGTTTGGTGCGGTAACCAGCACCCCTTGCTTCACTAATAATAGTCTAGTGGCTTAGTCACCCCGTGAGCACACACTCCACCCTGTTTGAAAATACAGGAGCGGAGAAAAGCATATAGTTAAGGTTAAAACCCCATTTCAATAAATGCCCTTACAGTTCCTCACTTCCTGTGGGACAGTCCTCACTGACCTAGCCTGTCAAAGACATTGTCGTAGCAAGCAAACTGTCTTCTCATCACCTGTACCAACTCAGGGCTTTTAAAAAATAAGCACGTGGTAATATGTGTGGAAGGAATGAATGAGTACTTGAATTTTGGTTGGGTCTAATCTACTCTTAAGATACTAATTTCTTTACAGCTTCATTTACTCATTCATTCATCCATCCAACAAATATATGCTGAACATCCACTCCATGCCAGGCACTATTCTAGCTGCTGGGGATAGAGTGATGGGTAAGGCAGGGTTCATGCCTTCACAGAGCTGCAGTTTAGGGAGACAGACAATAGACCAGGAAGCAGATACGCAAGGCAAATGCAGATAGGGAGAGATGCACCAAGGAAAAGAAAACAAGGGCTAATGGGAGCAAATGAGTGGGGCTGGGGCTAATTCAGATCGGGTGGCCAGGGAAGGCTGCACAGATAAGATTTGATGAGATTTGAATAAAAAGAAGGAGCCGGCGATGCAAATATCTGGGGATGCAGTGGTCCAGGGACGGGCAACAGCAGGAGTCCTAAGGTAGAAGTGAGATTGGTGTGTTCAGGGAACCCAAAGAAAAGTCTGTCAATCAGGGAGAGTGGGATAAAATGAGATGGGAGAGGCAAAGGGGGCATTGGGAAAAGTCTGACATACTAAAACTACAGTAGAAAGCCAGAGGAGGGCTCTAAGCAGGGAGTATTATGATGGAACTACTCTTTCCTAAGATGAATCTAGATGTAAATGGGTAAATAAATTTTGTTTTCATGCAATGGAATATGGTACAGTAGAGAAAACAAACTATAGATCCCTACTTGTAACAATATGGATGAATCTCAAAAAATTAACGATGAGTGAAAGAAGTCACAGAAGTACATACATGACCCATTTCTGTCAAGTTCAGAAGCAGATAAAACTAACCATAAATTTGGGGGAGCACATCGGGTTCACTAAAACATAAAAATAAATGGCATCTTTCTTTAGTACATGCATGTGTATGAATGCATAGAAAAAGAACTGAACTGATAAAACCCAAAACTTATGACAGTGGGTACTCTGGATGAGGGAAATGGAATGAGGTGGGAGGAGAGGAGGTAGACTAGAGGTATTTGAACCTTATCTATAATTTTTGAGTTTTTTTTAAATTAATTTTTATTGGAATATAGTTGATTTGTAATGTATTAGTTTCTGCTGTACGGCAAAGTGAATCAGTTATACGTATTATATATATCCGCTCTTTTTCAGATTCTTTTCCCATATAGGTCATGACAGAGTATTGAGTAGAGTTCCCTGTGCTCTACAGTAGGTTCTTTATAATTTCTGAGTTTTGCATCCATAGTGCAGGTATCAGTTTCCTGTGACCGTTGAAGCGAATTACCAAAACTTGATGGCTTAGAACGACACATACTTGTTCTCTCACAGTTCTGGAGGCCAGAAGCCTGAAATCAGTTTCACTGGGCTGAAAGCAGGGTGTTGGCAGATCTGTGTCTCTGAGGAGACTCTGTCCCTTGTGTCTTCCGGCTCCCTGTGGCCCCCAGCATTGCTGGGCTTATGTGCGCATCACTCCAGTCTCTGCCTACACAGTCACACTGCTGTTCCCATTCTGCGTGCATCTAATCTCCCTCTGCTTTTCTCTTACAAGGGCAGTTGGGATGGTATTTAAGACCCACTCAAATCATTCAGGATCATCTCCTCATTTCAAGGTCCTTAACTTAATCACATCTGCAAGGACTGTTTTTCTAAATAAGGTCACAATTTACAGGCCCAGGGTTAAGAGGTGAATATCTTTTGGGGTCATTTTCAGCCTCCCATAGTGCATCCATGTACATGTTATATAATTTAAAAAATAGTTTTTGAAGGGTGGGTGGAAAATAATGCCCATGGCTGCCTTGTGAAGATCAGGTAGGAGGTGCTTAGACCAGGTGAGAGGTGACAGTAACCTGGACTTGGGAGGTGGCCATGGTTATGAGACGAGTGGAAGGAATTGAGATGCAACCTGGAGATAGTTTTTAGGAGTGGCTGTTGGGTCAGATGCAGAAGAAGGGGACATAGGAAAAAATAAGGATGACATATGTTTATGGCCTGAGAAGTAGAGAGGCGCCAGGTACTGAGACGGGGAACAGGTGTTGGGGGGCAGGTTTAGAAGAACAAACTTGGGAACTTGGGCTATAGCATATTTGTAATACAGTAAATATATTTTTCACCTTTTGTAAAATGATCAGAATTACCGAGCCAAGAGAATTTCGTGTTTTAATAAATTGAGTGACCGTGGGTTATCAAGGTCTGGGAAAGAGGTTTGGTAAGATCACAAGGAAGGCAAAATGTTTAGTAGATGGTTTGCAGAGCTCCTGGCTTCTTCAGCAGATTGAGTGACACAAGGAAGCATCATAGACAATGACTGCTCAAATGACAGCAGAAGGAAATGGTTCTGAGGTCTGTAGGTGGAGCTCCCTGCACCTGACCTCTGATATTTGCTCTCCACCGTGACTGGGGCTCCTATTTCATAGCTTCCACCTGTGAACGTAATGCTAGGACAAACAAATATTGTATGTGCATCTTCTCACCCTCCTTGCAAATAGTAAGACACTGTTTATAGAAAACAAATGTTTTATTTTGCAAATTCTTTATTTCTCTCTGACCTGGCAGGGGCTTTGGGGTCAGACAGACACAGGTCAGGCTGGCGGCCATCTCTGCCACTTACCTTGTGACCCTGAGCTGGTTACCCAATCTCTCTAGGCCTAAACTTCCTGGTGGGATTGTTGTGAAGGTTGGACTGTGTGCTTGGTGTAAATGTTTGGTGTTATTACTATTACCAACTCAGCTGCACAGCCTTCAGATGTCTCCCTGTAGTTTTTATTTGGAAATGCTGAAATACAGCATTTCCTTCATGATAAAAACAAGCCCCAAATGATTCAGGTACCTTCTTTCTCCCCGCAAGGCCGAGGCTACCTTTGAAGATGACCTATAAATGAAGAATTGTAATATTTCTTCTTTCAACATTTTCTGTTCTAATAGGTTTAAAAAAAAAAAAACAAAACTCTGTTCAGATACACTCAGCAGTAGTTATCTGGGAAATTACTGCAGAACAACCCACCTGCTTTAGCCCGAGTTCTGTAGATCCCCGAGGCAAAATGGGGATAATTACTGAGGGGGATTATCAGGGAACCTTCATATCATCACCTAACCCTTCTCTAGGATTCCTTAGCGCAGACGCTGTAAAGATCAGCAGAGAGCCTGTGAAATTTCATCTGGTTTGAGCTCTCTTTGCTTCTAAAGCTAAATAATGTCTGATAGTCTCTTTGCCCCACCCCCAGTCCTCTTCCCCCGCATTTTATTTAAAGAAAGCAAACCCAGTAGACACATTTCAGACAACCACTGCTGTTAGGTGAAGTACCAGACAGGGTCTGGCCTAAATTTGCAAATGAAGACAACCCCAGCTGATTTGGAAACCTGTCATTTGTAAATGTTAAATAGCTGAAATACATGGCAGTTAAGAAGTTGTTTAAGAAAAAAAAAGTTGTTTAAGGTTAAAAGACTTGGTCCCAGAAGAAGGAAAAGCCATACTGTTATGAGCTGTTTTTTTCTATTTCTTTCTCTTTGCTTTTCAAGTGAAGTGAGATTTTTCCCCATGAATATGGTGACTTTGACAACTGGTGCCTTTGCTCCCAGATGCTAAAACTTCTGAGTCCCCAGGCTGCCTCCCTTCTCATTGAAGAACTCTATCCCTCCCCTCATCGTGGGTTGAGGGCTCACTGTGAAGACAGAGGCCCCTCTAGCAGGGGATTGCTCCCTTGAAATGAGCTCTAGGTGTGGCCTCGGAGGGACCTAGGCCTGCCCCTTTTCTCCCTCACACTTATTTCTCAAGACAGCTCTGATGGAATCTAAGAACTCAGCATCCTTCAGGTCACGATTTAACTGTGTCTAAGGAAACAGAAGCTATGGATTTAGCTCATGGGTTCTCTAAATGCAGTGCCCCGACCAGTGACATCAGTATCACCTGGGAACTTGCTAGGTAAATTCCTGGTCCCCACCCCAGATCTCCAGCATCAGGAACTCTCGGGCTGGAGCCAGACAGTCCGCTTTAACTAGCCCTGCAGGTGGTTCTGACACATGCTGAGGTTTGAGAGCCACAGGTCTAATTCTTGTACAGATTCAGATAAATTTAATCGAAGTTTCTGTATTCGCTCACCTCCTCCCAGGTCTACTTTTAGAGTTGTACAAATCGAGCACAGGGAGTCAAATGCCAGGCAAAGCATTTGATGCTGGCAGGTCTCCTAAGGCTGGCAGCAGTGCCCCTCCCGGGGTCCGACTTCTCAACAAGACAAACATCTGGAAGCTTTATTGATGTATCTTCAGCCGGGGCGAGTGGGTGGTAGAGGGGAAAGTAACCATCCCTTTTCTGTTTGAAAATGTTTAGCTGAGTGATGTGAAGATTTCAGTAGATCTGTGACAAGATCAAAGACCATAAATTATTTAACAGCGGCTCTACTTTTGTGGAATTATTTAAAGTATCATAATTGCAGTTCAGCTTCCCAGCCTTCATTTTCGAGTCTGGAATTCTGTTGGGAGCTATCATAATCACTGAAGAGGATAATATTACAGGCTGGGTATAAAAATATCTTTTTAATGACTAGCAAATTAGTGAAATGTCTTGACCTGAGTGGAGACCAAATAGAGACGGTGTTTTTATGAAGGAGGGGAAAGCCTAAATTGTCGCCACATTTTTATTCTTGTTGAATTCTCTGATCCTTAAAAATGTCAGTTGATTAGATAAAATTTGTAAGACGGTGTATCAGTATAAGTGAGGAAGGGCCGTGTGGCACACAGAGGTGCCTCGGAACACGTATAGTTTTGGTTTTAATTTTAGCATCACAGAGTGAAAGTCAGCCTAGGTGATTCATTACATCGATCCCATATGAACAGCTTTAAGGATTCTTCTCACCTGACCAGGACAGTAGGACCAGGGTTCATAAACAAACAAACAAAAATGCTTTCTGAGACACTAGGCAAATGAGCACCTTTACAATTTTCCCCTGTAAATCAAATAATTACTTGCTACACATATTTTCCAGTTTTTATAGCTTCTCTAACATTTAATCTAAGGAGTCATAAATTGATCTGTGTGGATTTAGTTTTCAAAATAACAGGTATTCCGGTAACAGCAAAGGCAGAACAGATTTTGCCAAATTTATAACCTTACAGGTTTAGAGTTTTGAACCAAAAACTTGAAATTCTTGTGGTGTCAAGACTATTTGCAAAAGCAGCTGAGAGTCTAAAGAGATGGCTCTTGATATCAGCTAACTCTTTCTGAACAAGGTCTCAATGAATTAATTTTTAACCAGTCAACCACAGATGTACCATAGTTCCCTTGGCGTACACGTGCATTCAGAGTGAAGGGTCACAGGCACCTAATTAATTCATGCATTTGAGGCTATATTGACTCTGTAGTCAGTTTTTGTAAAAATTAGAAATGACATACATACAATGTGTCTCATGTTCAGTGGGCCAGGGACAAGAAAGAATTTATTGTACAGTCTATAAAATACTGTCCATATTGTCTTTTAACCCACTGTCCCTACGCCTTGCGCAAATTTATTCAAGGAAGACACTCTGTGTTGAAAGCTGGAACATTTTGTGAAATTTGCCCCAAATGGCCTGACATTGCTGTACAAGCAGAAGTTGTTCTTTTCAGAGGGCCTCCCCCAGACCTGCCCGGCCTGCGGACGCCCTGGCTGAGCATGGAGGAGGGCCATTCCTGCTTGCCTTCTCTCTTGCCCTGACACTCTCTTCCTTGCTTAGCAGCAACTCCTCCGTTAGACACAGGTGACCCTAGGAATTCCTGTGTAGGTGGGTCTTGTTGATCCCATAGTCAGAGTCAATCACATGATTCTGACACCCACGTGGGAATTATCACAGGCTCTCAGGAGAGGAGCGTCCTGGGAGTTCACCAGTTCATTCTGTCCATTTAAACTAGCTCAGAAAGATTATCCAGAGACTCTTAGAAAGTCTTTGGTGACTCACTCTCCAGGAAGGGCTTGTTTTTTTCCCTCCTCCTATTCTACAGCAGTAGCTCTGTACTGAAACATCTTAACTCACATCATCTCAATTAATCCCTCTGTCTAGATATTTCAATTGGCTAATGGAGCCCAGATTTAGAACTAGGGCCTTTGATTCTAAGTTTAAATTCCCACTGTGCTCTGCTGCCTCTTACTAAGTCCTAAATCCATAGCAAGTAGTATCTTGAGGGTGCCTCCCTGTTCAGGGGCACTTTCTCATATAGAACCTGATGGCTATGACTAACCCTCACAAGAGCCCCCTGAGGTGGGTGTATTAAATCCAGTGTACCAATTCGGATTTCAAGGCTTGACAGGTTAAACTATTTGCGTAAGATCACCCAGCCTTGAGGTGAAGTTAGGATGTGAACTCAGCTTATTCCTATGGCTACTGCAAAACCCATTTTCTTTCCACGTTTGTATAGATTTCTTGATGCCTAACCCAAAGCGTATCCGCCATTATTGTTTGTTCTTGTTCTTTCTTCTCCAGATTCAAAACACATTCAGGATAGAAGCTTTGGAGGCTGAGTGTACATCATTTGTTCATTTACTCCTTTCATTTGCTATATATTTAATTGTGTGTCAATTCATTAAATTCATTGCATATATAAAATGAGTTAATACATTTACATGCTTAAAATCATGCCTGGTACATAGTGCACACTCAGTAGATGTTAATTATTTTCATTCATTTATTCATTCACCATTTATTGAGTTCTTGCTCTGGGCCCATCACTGAGAAGGGGAAACCAGAATAAATATTATTTGTCACCTTCTACTCTACCAAGATTCCACTTACCTCTCTTATCTCCTAGACTGTAGTCTGCATGGGGTCAGGGACACACCTGTATCATTCACCTTTGTATCTCCAGCGTCTAGCACAAGGCCTCATGTACTTTAAGTACATAAAAATATTTGTTGAACAAATAAATGAAAGCTTGGACATTGAAGAGTTGATAAATTTTTTCTAAATCATCTCAATCTAGAAATCAAATCATACCATTCAGGTTGGGTTGTCATAATTATTTCCTTTGTTTTCCTGGCTGTCTGAATGGCACCTGTGCACACTGTATCTGGTGAACCTCCCCTTTGTCTGTGTTGCGGTGACACATACTCATCCTAGGCAATGCCCAGGGAGTCGGTCTCCAGGCCCAAGTCCCTAAAGATCCTGACAGTCGTAGGAAACCCTGATGGGACCAAGTGTAACTGAGGCTTAAAGAAGTTTACTCAGGGCTGAAAAGGCCTGCTTGGGAGTGATCCGTTTGCAGGTTTCAGCCACTCCCTAAAAGGAAGGCCCTTCCCAAGACTCCCCAGTCCTGAGCTGTGAGCTCCATTCCAGAACTCTCTCAACAGCTTGCTCTGTAGCTCCAGGCCAACTCCCTGCATCTCTGAGACTTCTCAGTTTGCCCTCTCAGGAGTGGTGGTTGTGCTCCGGCCCCTGGAGTTTTATGTGTGTATGTGCAGATTGGGTAGGATGTGGAGGTTAGAGAGATTTCTGAAAGCTTTGGCGTACTTTGCGACTGTTAGCTCCAAAGAAACTCAGCACCCAGAGCGAAGGGCCAGAGGCACTGGCTGCCTGAGTGCTGGAAAGGCTGGGGTCTAACTCCAGCTCGTGCCTCCTTCTGTGGGCTGCAGTCCTTGCCAGCAGGGCTCCGACTTGCTTTATTGTGAGCTGCTGCAGAACTTCACAGAACGGAGATGACAAAGGCAGAAATTCGCCCAGGGCTTCCTCCAAGGGCATCCTACATCAGCTAGCATGGTTTAAGCAAGTTGTGACGACACGTGGTGCAGAGAGGGAATGTGGCCACATTGACTCAGTCCTGAGAGGAGGCCAACCTCATCATCATAGGACCTGCCATTTTTGAGCGTCTACTGCATGCCATGCTCTTTACATATTGGGTTGGCCAAAAAGTGCCTTCGGTTTTTAAGTAAAAATAAAAGGCACATTTTTCATTTTCATTTTCACCAATTGAACAATGTATTCACCCTTTAGTTCCGCTACCCTCTGCCATTTTTCAGGCAACTTCATAATTCCGTCTTCCCAAAACTTTTTATCTTTTTGAGCAAAGAACTGTTCCAGGTGCCTTTTACAGTCTTCCAAGGAATTGAAATTTTTTCCATTAAGAGAATTTTTTAAAGACCTGAATACATGGAAATCCTAAGGTGCAATGTCTGGTGAATACAGTGGATGAGTCAGAACTTCCCAGCCAAGCTGTAACAGTTTTTGCCTGATCATCAAAGAAACATGTGGTCTTGCGTTATCCTGATGGAAGCTTATTCATTTTCTGTTGACTAATTCCGGACACTTTTCACGTGCTTTTTGAGTGCTGCTTTCAGTTGGTCTAACTGGGAGCAGTACTTGTTAGAATTAATTGTTTGGTTTTCCGGAAGGAGCTCTTAATAAAGGACTCCCTTCCAATCCCACCATATACACAGCATCACCTTCTTTGGATGAAGACCAGCCTTTGGTGTGGTTGGTGGTGGTTCATTTCTCTTGCCCCACGATCTCTTGCGTTCCACATTATTTGTACAATATCCACTTTTCGTCGCCTGTCACACTTTGTTTTAAAAATGGAACATTTTCATTATGTTTCAGTAGAGAATCGCATGTGGAAATACGATCAAGGTTTCTTTCACTTAACTTATGTGGAGCCCAAACATCAAAGCGATGGACATAACCAAGCTGGTGCAAATGATCTTCAACGCTTGATTTGGATATTCTGAGTATGTCGGCTCTCTCCCACGTGGTATAACATTGATTGTTCTCAATTAATGTCTCAATTTGATCACTGTCAACTTCAACTGGTCTACCCAACCGTGGAGCATCACCCAGCAAGAAATCTCCTTCACGAAACTTCGCAAACCACTTTTGCCACGTTCCGTCAGTCACAGCCCCTTCTCCATACACTGCACAAATCTTTTTTTGTGTGTTTCAGTTACATTTTTACCTTTCTTGAAATAGTAAAGCATAATAGGCCAAAAATGTTTCTTTTTTCTTCTATCTTCGGTATTAAAATGGCTACACAAAAATTCACCAATTTGATGTCTTTTTTTAAATGCACACTCATATGAGAGTGTCACATACGATCTAACAAAATTGTTTCGAATGAAGTTAAAGACAGCTAAGTGCTACTAGAGCCATTTACAGAAAAAAACGAATGAAACTTTTGGCCAACCCAGTATTAAAATATCATTTAAATTAATATTTTTGCCCATCCTATGGAGTTTGAATTGAGAACCTTTCTCTCCTATGCACTTTTTTTTTGAAAAAGATAAGTCAATTAAATCTTGGTGAGGTTAAATATTTCCCCTGCAGAAAATAAAGAAGGTGTGGGAACTGAACCCAGTTTTGACACCAAAAGTCCATGTTCTGGACCACTTTACCATCCCACCTCATTTTCCATGCAGCTCCCCACGGGAGCACCACCACTTAAGACAGGTGTCTTTGTAGCTTTCTTATTCTTCCACGTCTTTCTTCCTGATGTTGGGCCATGCAGCCAAAGTTGCACAAACTTTGGTATATAGTAGAAAGGAGTCTTACGTTCTCTCTGGGTTGGCTTCCAACAGGTCTCCGTAGAAACTCTTACTGTGTTTATGAGAAACAAAGCCAATAATATATTCTTCGCATCTGCTACATCCAACTCCCCCAAAATTAACACATAAGAGTGAGAGCAAGAATACAGCACACATGTTTCTCTGGATTCCAAGTACAAAACGAACTTGAAATTCCAAGTGGAGACTGGGTGAATTCTGACACTGGGTTTAACATAAAAGATCTTCAGATTGCATTGTGCTATTCTGGCCAGTCAGAAACTGGATTTCAACTCTCTTCTCATGGTCTAGCCATTTTGCCATCATAGTGACAACTTTATTGTCTACGTCTCAAACTCTGAGAAAAATTAAAAAGTACTCAGTCTTGGTTTCTTTGAGAAAGAAAACTGATTACAGTTGATCTGACTGGGAAATGGTCATGCAACCAGTAACTAATGTCAAACTGAAACCATCATCTTCTCTTTTGTAGTTGGTTTAGCTTCCATGTGGTGTAAATGTAAGGAGCAATTTGATCAGGAAATTTAATTTCTACCAGGAAGATACAAGAGAGCAAGAATTCTGAAATGTCTAGAGATGATGTGAGACTCCTTTTCAAGGGTCAGATGGCAAAATTAGGAAGTGGGGACAGCATGGGTCTTCAGAGTCAGCCGTGGCTCCATAGCTTAGGTTTGCTGTTTGCTACCTGCAGGATATTATGTAAGTTACTGAAATTCTCTGAGCTTCAGTTGCTCAGTCTGTAAAATGGGGAGGTGATAGCTACTCTGTAGGGTTATTATGAGGATTAAATGACATAACATAATAATGTAAAATTCCTGAAATAAAGTATATCCTCAAGAAATGTTAGCTCTTTCTCCTCATTCCTTTTCCATCTCTCTGTTAGAGGTTAACCCTTCCAGAATGTATTAGTTTGCTAGGGCAGCCGTAACAAAGTTTTGGAGGCTGGAAGTCTAAAATCGAGTTGTCAACAGGGTCGGTTTCTTCTAGGCTGTGAGGAAGTTGCATGCATCTCCCCTCGTTTTCTGGCAATCCTTGGCATTCCTTGGCTTGAAGAAGCATCACCCCAATTCTGCTTTCATCTTCACATGGCGTTCTCCCTGTGTGTCTGTCTCCAAATTTCCCCTTCTAATAAGGAGTCACTGAATTAGGGCCCACCCAAGTGATCTCATTTTAACTTGATAACCTCTGTAAAGACCCGATCTCCAAATAAAGTAACATTCTGAGGTACTGGGAGTTAGAACTTCAACATATGAATGGCACGGGGAACGAAATTCAAGCTCTAACACAGGGCAAGTGGGTATGATACTGGTTGGAGAAGTAACAATATAATGGATTGGAATTTGAGTGTTCTTCTGAGGATTTTGTTTATGTTAGCTGCAGGCTGATTTGGCTACATAGTGACTTCCTGTATATCATAGCCCCTTTGGGACAAATGGTTACTGCAGTAACAGCAGGAAATAAGTTTCTAGTGAGCTATAGGGACAAGCCTCATCCCTAAAGTATTAAGGCTGACTTTATACACACACTTTAAGATGGGGAAGCCAGAATGAATATTGCTTATATGGCTTAAGAAATTCTTGAAGGTAGGAAGTTTTACCTCCAGATAGCAAAGACGTTTAAAAAATTTGTTTTGGTGTCAGTTCTTGATTGACATCATATAGCCTCTTCCGATTCAATCATAAAATCATGCCATTTTTATAGTTGATACTTTTTAGTTACTCACCATGCAACAGGAACATTTATGTTATCTTTTTTGATTCCTAAAACAACTTGTAAGGGAGTTTTTTATGAATAAGGAAACTGAGGCACAGACAGGTTAATAGACTTGTGGGTGGTGGGTCCTCTGACTTCAAGTGATCTTTTTCATACCACAGTTAACCACACTGAGGAGCTTTCCTTGGGTGACAGTCCAGAGGAAACATGGTCAGATACAGTGGCACTGGAATTTAGCAGGCATCTCTGCCTTGACAGAAACTACAAGGCCTTTTGCATGTGGCAATATAGACTATTCCAATCACAACTAAGCCAGTCTTATTCATGGTTTGGATACACAGTAGCGCAATTGGCAGAAACACAGGAGTGTTTGTTACTCTGATTACAGTGACTTTCAGGACCATGACTGATCGGTTTAGACCAAAATTCCAGCCAACAATAGTTCTGGAAACTTTCACTGCTGTGGCGAATGTAGAAGTAGTCACAGTCCAAAATCACCTCCATCACACATACATTTTGTTTGTTATTGGAACCTGAATGGACTCGTGGTTTTGACTTTCCACAGCTACTGTTACACCTAAGACAAGAGTTCTAGACTGCTGTGTAGTGAAACCATCCCTTTGAGGGCATTCAAGTCATGGCTTACTCTTTAAATCAGATTATCAGTGATGGGCTTGGTAGGCGCCATTTAGATTTCTAACTGAGGTGGTGGAAAAAGAGACCTCTCATGTTCTAACATTGGTGGGCACTGTTGCTGGGGAGCACCCTGCTGTAGTTCCGTTCTAGAGCTTTCTAGATTTCTCCATTGTTCTTAGGCTTAAACAGGAGATTTCCTTGAGAAGTCTTTATCCTGGAAGGAGAGTGCTGTAATAACTGTTAACTAAAGTTTGAGAAACTGTATAATTTAGCACTGCCATGTTCAATCTAGTTCACCTTGTCAGTATTCCTTCATTGAAAAAGAAAGGGTATCAGACATAATCAAACAGACCCAAAGTCATGTTTTCCTTTCTTAGATTTTAAGTTTCAGTGGGAACAAATGGACTTAAAATTGGCTAGAGCCACAGAACTTTTTCAATGCCACAGGGGAAACTTTTTGTTGTTTACTTCCCAAACATGGCAACTTGGCATTTTGTGACATAGTGATGGCTCTGGAGCATATTATATCCTTTGAGATTTGACAAACGTACAAGGTAGAGGTGATCATAGGAGGTGTGTCAGGAACCACACAGACTCCTGCCATTTCTCCTTTCCTTGACTCAATCTCAGATTTAAGCTGACATTCCTAGCCACACGGGGTCCATGTGGCAGCTGCAAAGCCAAGATGTCCAGCTGTATCCTGGATGTCTGACAGACGTGTGAGTCTGGGACAAGGGAAGTTGGCAGCTGAGTTGTCACTCCTCATATTCCTTTGAGTTGGTCACGAGCGGGTTTGTCGGGACTTTCCAATCTGTTTCTTTCACATCCAGAAAGATACAGTAGTGAAAAATGAAATGAATTGTCTGTTCCAACCCAGAAATGATTTTTCTATTGGAATAATGGTCAGTGGTAAAAAAACAGATTTGAAGTAACTTTCCCCAAATTATCGACTGTGCAAGGGAGAAAAACAGCATTTAAATGAACAGGAGAACTGAAACCTAACTAATACATATGATGTGAGCCAGAAAGGAAGATATGGGTAGTAAATATGAGTATTTTGAATAGATCAGCGATTGAACAGATTTCTTTATGAACTAAGTTAAAGGCTTGAGCTCCAGTCCATGGAAAGGAGATCCACAGCCCTAGAAACCAGAGTCTTCAGAAGGATGAAAATATTTTCAACATTGAGGCCTAAGGGCACCCGTTCCCTCTACCAGCGTTTACTGCCTTCACAATTTGGATTTTATGTGCTGCTAATAAGAGGGCATTTTCCTTGTGTCGATTATTTATACAAGACTTACTCAGATGCCTTTTCATAAAATATTTTTCAAATCTTTATTGATTTGTGAGTCTGTCCACATCCCTGTCATCTACATTAAAATCGTTTTATCTTTGGGCTTCCCTGGTGGCGCAGTGGTTGAGAGTCCGCCTGCCGATGCAGCGGACACAGGTTCGTGCCCCGGTCCGGGAAGATCCCACATGCCGCGGAGCCTGCGCGTCCGGAGCCTGTGCTCCGCAACGGGAGAGGCCACAACAGTGAGAGGCCCGCGTACTGCAAAAAAACAAACAAACAAACAAAAAAAAATGGTTTATCTTTAAACAAGGTAGTAGTGATGATAAAACAACCAGGAGAACATAGGTTATGATTTACAACTGCACTGTCCAATATGGTAACTACTAGAAATAATGTGACTTTAAATTAATATTTAATAAAATTAAAATTTTAATTCAAGTATATTAGGCAGCATAGATATAAAACCTTTCTATTATTGCAGAACATTCTACTGAATTTAGAAAGCTTCTTGCTCTTTTGGGTCTGCCTTTCTTTGCTAGCCAGCATTTTTAAAAGCATCCTGCTCCGTCCAAAAGATAATAGAAAAGCAAGTCTGTATTGCCAAACAGGAAAATACCAGATAGCTTTTTTCATGTGGAAATGATTCTACATTGTGACTCAGTGTTTGAATGGTATGGGAGCAACTAATTTGTAGCAATCTGTACTGATATTGAGAACTAGCATCTATGAATCTTTTATATGGTCCCTGCTACCCTAAACCAGAAGTTACAGAGCTTTTCCCTAAAAGGAGCTGATAGTAAATATTTTAGGTTTTGTGAGGCTATACTACCCCTGTTGCAACTAGTCAGTTCAGCTATTGGTGTGGAAAAGCAGCCTTTAATAACAAGTAAACAGACATAGCTGTGTTTGACAAAAATAAGCATGGTGATAGTTTGTCCATGCCTATCCTAGAATACACTTAATATTCCTTCGTGTCTCAAAAGATGATCATGGATGCAGTTGATTTATTGGCTTGAGAATAACCAGTGTTTGTTTGCTAATTCTCGCTCTAGTGCTGTGATTAAAATGTAGACCTATCTTAAACTTTAAAATGCAGGGGCTTCCTTTAGGATCCACCCACATAAATACATACTGTTACCTCCTTATGCTGTCTATCTTTGACATTAGATAAACAGTTGTGTATGTGTGTTAGAATGCCAGCCTCAGGAAAGCAAGAATCATAGAGAAAAATTGGCCTTGGAGAATTTTGCTGAAATTTTTTTATTTGGTTGATTTTTGTTTTTGTTTTTGTTTTTGTAGTTATATTGAGGCCTACATGACATGAAGATGGTACTTAGGCTAGTAAGACAAATCCTACTCTGAGATGCTTTTGAAAGAGGTGGGTTACTGATCTATAATAGCCACATCTAACCATCATTAGATGGTTCTGGAAGTCATTCCATAAGACCCAGCCTAGAACCTGCTCCTTCAGCCCATCCAGTGATTTTGAAAGCACCTGATTCTCTGTGTTAAATAAGTCTCTTCCTGCTTAAAATACCTAAAGTTTCTGTTTCCTACACTGAATCCTGACTGATAACAACAGTGTATATAATTTTTATAAATTCTGAAATGTGTCTAACTTAATTATCTTTTTGGAAGGTTATATCTCTACATGAGCTCCAGCTCA
Source organism: Tursiops truncatus (assembly GCF_011762595.2). Taxonomy (NCBI): domain Eukaryota; kingdom Metazoa; phylum Chordata; class Mammalia; order Artiodactyla; family Delphinidae; genus Tursiops; species Tursiops truncatus. The sequence continues at coordinate 33,694,511 of NC_047047.1, read as the reverse complement.
GTTTATCTGAACCCTAGGTTTAGCTTTTCCTCGTCCTCTTTGAAGTGTCTTGAATGGTAGTCATCACCCACTTCCTAGATGGGGAAGTCTTCACGGAAGGATGGGAGCCTTAATTCCAGTCCACCCTCGAGGGAGTCAGGAACCATTACATGCTATGCGTTCCAGCCTTGGACTAGATACAAATGATGAAACTGAATACTAAGGTCATGTGCTACAAGGCTGCCATTAAAACCGGAGGAGACCGCAATTCGTTTGAAGCAAGCACCTATCAATCTTCAGTAACGTGTATCCAGTACAGTCCCATGGCATAATTATGCGGTGAGCTTCAAAGCCTTTGCTGTGTTTGCAAAATGCATTAAAGAGACAACTCATCACCTGACTTTCATGTTTTCAAATTAGATTGTTTCTGTACACTGGGATCCAGCCAGCTCATATGGGTCTTTCTTTTGATCCGCTTAACATTTCTTGAAATGCCATCTTGACCCTCTTATTTAGATCCCTAAAAGAGTGGAGGTTTTCAATGTGCTCCTTGTGTTAGAAAGGATTCCCAGCCTGAGCTTTTATGTGATATTCACAATGCATCTCAGATAGCTTTTTCTGTTTAATTGTGATTCAATGGAATGCCAACCAGAAGTTAAAAAAAAATGCATTACAAAGCATAAAGCTTTATGATTAATTACCTTGAGTTCAGATATAATTTAAACATATTGACTTGTCTGAAATAAGTGCCAGACAGTGGAGCTGGGGAGACAGGAAGTGCCTGGGTGAGACTGCTGAAACAGGCTGGAAGAGAAGTCAAAGGGGTCTGAGGACACCATCATTTAACTGTTCTTCATAGCCGGGCAGAAAATGGCCACAACTGCTGATGGTCAGTGGAATCAAAGGGATAAATTATGGCCGAGCCCTGCCTTTGAAATTAACGGAAGAGTTAGTCGATACTTCAACTTTGCACGATCCTGAGGAAACGGTTCTCAGACAATCCATTACAAATGGTTTTTTTTCCCTTCTGTGCACATGATCTGTGCAGAGATTTCTCTGAGGGGCTGGAGCTGCTTTGCTAATTCCCAGCCTCCTTGTTCTGAACTGGTGGGGTTTCAGAGTCCCTGCTTGGCTGACGCCCCCAGGCTGGAGGTAGAAAGGCATTGGCAGTGGGGATGGGCAGCAAATTTCCCAGCATGAATGAAGCCTTAAGACCAGCACGACGTTCCTTTATTTGGGGGAACCAGGATGCCCCAATGCTTTCTGTAGCCGAGCTGTGAGAAGGAACAAAACTGACTTCTTTGCAGCAAACTGGGACCAGATGCGTTTCTCTGTGTAGAAAGTTTAGAAATCCAACCAGCTGCTTTCAGTTTTTGATAATGGATTATGGTGTCAAGGGGCCTGCACTAACTTTGATACCCGTGCATAGGAAAGCAGAATGTAAGTGTTTGGGCTAACCTCACTGGTGGATTTTTAACACACCCAGGACACACGTGATTCCGCGTTCGCTTGAAACTGAGCGTAACTGTTTAATGCCATCTGGGTAACAGGGATGTCATCCAAGGAGGCCTGCTCACAGACTCTCATTCATCCCCTAGTCTGGCTCCATGGTCCTCACGGAGGGTCTTCGATTCAGCACTGAGAACTGAATTCTGGTTCATGTCCCTGAAGCTTCTGGAGAGCTTGGGATCCAGCCTGCTGCTCCTCTCCCTCACACAGAGGCTCACTTGAAGCCTGCTGTTGCTGTGCAAAAATTTCACACAGACAGTGAGAGTAGCAACATTGGCCTCCTGGATGGCTTTTCAGATAAACTCACCGCCCTGTCTCTGATGCTAAAACCCAACCTCCAGGCTGTGGGGGAGAATGCGTGGTTCTATGTGAATTCATCCTTCCCGAGTGAAGTGGAAAAAAGAGAAGGGAGGGGGCCTGTTCAGCTTCTTGAGATCTCTGGCCAAGGCTGAGTGTAACAGTGGGCTTCTGCATGCATCCTATAAGTTAAGACAGCGCAGAAAGCCATACAGAACTCAGAGAAGATTCCAGAAGGATTTCAGGAACTGATTACATAATGTAAAATAGAATTTGGCCATCTTATTGGATAAAATTTTGGGTAAAAGACTTGAATGTGTGTGTGTGTATGTGTCTAACTGGAGGTTTATTAAGAGCTTTATTTTAATAGGTTGGCTTACATGATTATGGAGGCTGGCACGTCTGAAGTCTGCAGAGTAGACCAGTAGGCTAGAGACCCAGGGAAGAGAAGATAATGTAGCCCAAGTCTGAAAGCAGTCTGCTGGCAAAATGCCCTCTTCCTCAACAGACCTGTTTCATTTCTTTTCTTTTTTTTTTTTATAAGTTTATTTACTTTATTTATTTAATTTTGGCTGTGTTGGGTCTTCGTTGCTGCGCGCGGGCTTTCTTTAGTTGCGGCAAGGGGGGGCTACTCTTCGTTGCGGTGCACGGGCTTCTCATTGCGGTGGCTTCTCTTGTTGCGGAGCACGGGGTCTAGGCGTGCGGGCTTCAGTAGTTGTGGCACGTGAGCTCAGTAGTTGTGGCTCGCGGGCTCTAGAGCACAGGCTCAGTAGTTGTGGCGCACAGGCTTAGTTGCTCTGCAGCATGTGGGATCCTCCCGGACCAGGGCTTGAACCCATGTCCCCTGCTTTGGCAGGTGGATTCTTAACCACTGTGCCACCAGGGAAGCCCCAAACGGACCTGTTTCCTTGAAGGTCTTCAACTGGTTGGACAAGGCCCATCCACATTATATAGAGTAATCTTCTTTACTCAAAGTCCACTGATCTAAATGTTTATCTCATCTAACAAATACCTTCACAGTGACCTCCAAGTGGTGTTTGACCAAATATTTAGGTACTGTTTCCCAGCCAAGTTGACACATAAAATTAACCATCAGAAAACCCAAGTATGAGAATATTTATATTTGTTTTTGTTTCCCTGAATACCAAAAGAACTGGGGTGCAAAGGAGTTAAGTCTCAATATCACACAAAATCATAGAACAACATGTATTCCTCACACACCCATCTGTGGACACTCATCCACATGTACACACACATACATGCACACACAGCTCTGTGCATCCCAAGTACATCCACGTAAAAGCACAAATGAGCGTCAGGGCAAAAGCAATTAGTAAAGAAAGGAAATTAAAGATACACAGCTCCTTGTGTCCTATATGTTTCCTCTTTCTGGATAAAAAATGGAAAAACTTGACCCTGAAAATTCTCCACAACCTTCGCTCTTTCCTGTTAGAATTTCCTAAGGAAAAAGCCTGATTTTTTAAAAAACTGTGGCAGCTCAAATATCACTGTGTTCAGAAAAGAAACCTTTGCACAGTGATACTCCCTTTTGTTTATGAAAGTCCTTGAGGATGATGGATCACCATGATGAGAATTCTCTTCAAAGAAGTCCAACTTAATTTTAAAGTGCAACAGTGATCCTCATTCCAGTGGGCAGAAAACCTTGGTCTAAGAAACGACCAAGATTGTGTTTTCGAAGACACATACATATCTGTGGAATTAGATATACTTTTATAATAAAACTTAATCACGAAAGAAAAAGCTTTTTTGCCCAAAGCGTCTAGAAGAAAAGTATAGCAAACATTAGGTGAGGTTGAGAATGAAAGCTCCCTGACAGTTTTCTTCCTCTGACCGTTGGCCAGAAATTGGCATGGTGTTCTGTAGAGCCAGCCTCTGGGTATTTGCAAGATGCAAGTCCAGGGACCTATGTCCAACCCCCTGTGTGGTGATATTTTTCAATCTGGTTATAATGAAGCCACTGCTTTGGCTATTTCTTTAAGATTGCTGCAGGGAGTGGGACTAGATAGCTTGTAAGGTCCCCTCCCAGGCCCAAAGCCATTGATCCTGTTGTAAAACAGCTGAACTTCAGCCTCCCTGCATTTCTGATAGTCGCAGTATCCCACAGCCTTTATAATCCGAAACAGGCCACTGAGAGCAGCGTCTGGACATGGGAGATGCCCACTCGTTCCTTTTCTTCACATTAGAAAAAAAATAAAATCTACAAGTTGCCACCAAGCCACTGGCTAGTTGTCCCTTGAGTAGGGTTGCCAGATTTAGCAAATAAAAACCCATAACATCCAGTTAAATTTGAATTTCAGATAAACACCAAACAATGTTTTAATATAAGTATGCCCTGTGCAATATTTGGGGCATATTTATGCTAAAAAAAGAAGTATTCGTTGTTCATCTGAAATTCAGATTTATCTGGAAATTCTGTATTTTATCTGGCAGTCTTATCCTTGAGGAGTTCTGTTTCGACTGCACTCCAGGGTGGCATGTATCTTATTTTATTGCCTGTGGGTTTGTCTCCCAAGTCATTTTCCCATGACAACATTTCTGCTCCCTCCTATTCCACAGAGATGCCTACAGTCTCTGCTGCTTTCCTATTTTGGCATGTGCTTTCTTGCTTTCCAGTCATCGCCCAGGATTTATCTCCACCTGGCATATTTAAATCACCAAATTTCGTTCTTTCATAGTTTTTCCTGAGATGCCAGTAGGACTTCAGAGCAGCAGGGATTCTTTGCTGTGAAAGGGGGCTATAAATGCAAACACATTCAGGAGCCTATAGGCAATATAAATGTTTGAAACAGGACAAGTGACGTCCAACAGAGGATGGTGGAGTCTGTGTCCAACAGCAGAGTGCAGGCCCTTCCTAAAGACATTTCCAAACGCTTTATAAATCACTGTGCTGGCCAAACCAAGCCTATCTGCTCAGCTAACGTGCTGTCATCTTGCGTCTCCCGGTTTAAGGCAAAGTACTTCCCAAAGTCTTTTCCTTGGAACACTTAGGTCATATTAAAATAAGTTTGAGAAACATTGTGCGTCCTCTCTTGAGTATTAATGCAAAGTTTGCTAACTGGACCTAAGTTCGAAGAAGGCAGGAATGACGTCTGTTATGTTATCTGCTTTAATCCCAGGGCTTAGCATATAGAAGCCTCTCAACAAATATTTGTTGAATGAATAAGTGAAGAATGAAGTAGAGAGAAGTTTTAGTCATTTTGTATCCTCCACTGTCTTATTCATCATGAGAAACCAATATTTTGAATACAAACTTGGGATGAAAACCAAGCCGTACAAGATTGTTAAAGATTCTTGTGGCTGAGAAATTAATTAAATTTAACATATGATACCTAAACTTTGAACCTGGGGCTTGCTAGCTGAATGTGGCCCTGGGATGTATTTTATTTGGCCGGTGTGGTGTTTTAGAAAAATGTGAACTTTCATGCCTTGAGACAGACATGAGTTGATGGCTCACCAATGTCTTCACTACTCCCTACTGTCCCATTAGCTCTCTCCCCTTACATCACTTACCTGGTCTCTGGAGGCATTTGAGTTTCAGCTTCTGCTAGGGAATGATTCATCAACTTTAAGAACACAGATTTGATGTAAGAGTTTTAGGTTGAGTCCCAGATCTTCCATTCACTAACTGTATGACTTTGGACAAGTTATTTACCTAGGCTCTGGGTTCCTCATTTGCAAATACAATGCTGATGGTAATAGTACTTCCTTCATAGAGCTGTTAAGAGTATCAAATGATATGATAAATGCAAACTGCTCAGCACACATCTGGCACATAGTAAATGTCCTATGAATCTCATTTATAAAATAATAATAGTTGTTATTGCTGTTTTGGTTTCACATGTATGAATGCCAGGTTCTAGAATTAACAGGATGACTTTTAAGCCCAGAAATCAAAAGATGTCAATCTCTCCTTTTAAAAGTCTAGAAAGAAGACAGATGGTGAATGAATATATTTGCTTATTGTTTAGTTTTGCTCACTGATATATTGCAAGCACCTACATATGTGCCTTGCATATAATAAGTGCTCAGTAAGTATTTAGTGAAATGAGTGATGAACTGTAGACTTCTAGGATCTCATTAGGATCACAAAACCTTGTGAATTTAAGTGGCTTAGGCTCTTCTAACTAATCCCTAGGCTTGGGCAATCCGATCTCTGGGTGAAGAAAATACACTGACTCACAATGGGAATTGGAGCCAAGGTCTACATATAAAACACCCAGGAAAGCCTCCAAGAAGATCTTCAATGATCCTTGTAACCCCTCTCACTTTGAATCAGAGCTGGTCTGCGTGACCAGTAGAACACAGCAGAAGGGACAGTGTATGGCTTTCGAGGCTCAGCCGAAAACATGAACATATTGCAGCTTATGTGTTAGTCTCTTGGGTGGCTTGCTCCAGGGGAAGGCAGCTGCCCTGCTGTGAAGATCTCCATGCGGCTCTGTGGAGAAGCCCATGGGGAGAGGAATGGAGGCCTTCTGCCAATAGCCAGCATCACTTGCCAGCCATGTAAGTGAGTTACTTGGAATAAAATTCTCCAGCCCCAGTTAAGCTTTCAGATGACAGCAGCCAAGGCTGACATCTGACGCAAGCTCAAGAGGGACCCTGAGCCAGAACAGCTCAGCCCAGCCACATCTGCATTCCTGACACACAGGAACTGAGGGACGCCCAGAAAAATAATTATTGGTGTTTTAAGTCACTAAATTTTAGGATAATTTGTTATGCAGCAATAGATAACTAATACAAAAGGGATTTGATTCTGATCGGCATTTCAGACAGTGTGTTCCAGATAGATTATCATTGAAGTGCAAAGAACGCTGACATAAAATAGTTTTATGTCCATTATTGACAAGTATTTCATAGACCTTGTCACATTTATCACTGCCCCAAAGAGGTCCCCAGATGTATGTGGCTTGTAAGGAGCGGTTCTACTGTGCCGATCTCAACTCCTGAAGCCAGTTTTCTGGAAAATAGAGAGCATATGAAGGGCCCCAAGGAGTGATAAGAAAAGCATATCACTGAACAAATGAGTCAGGGGATCAAGAAACACTACTGAACACCTTCTACTTGCAAAGCATTGGCGATAAAAAGGGCAGTGAGTCATGCTTACTGTTCTTTCAGAATCTGGTGAGGGACAGAATACATCCCCCAGGACTTAATTAGCGATTCATGGTATTTGGCGTGCGGCCAGCTTACACCTGCAGTACTGTGGTCTGTTCTTCCTGTGCCATATTCAGAGGGTCACTGACATGTAAGAGGACATCCAGAGGATGCACTCTCTGAGAAAATAGGGGTGTTGAGCAGGGAGGAAGGAAGCCCACGTGAGCTGAAGGCGGTGCCTGTCTCGAAGTATCCAAGGATATCACAGGGAAGATGGATGACCAGCTCTGACTTGTTCTCGAGCACAGAACAAAGACCAGTTAAATGAACGTACAGAAGGGTAGATCAAAGCACAACAATGAACTTTTTGTCCAAGCTGCCCCGCTTAATGGAATGAACCAGCACCACTGATGGGTGACAAGCAGTGTGGGATGGCCGTTGCTCAGGCATGCCGTAAATGGGCTTGCTGCTCGGTGTAAACGACTGGCTGACCTCTGAGTTTCCTCATGTCTCCATGATGTGAAGAGGCTATGGCTGAAGATGGTAAGTGGAAGGGTAAAATCTCTACTGTGTCAGGTGGCATAGTAGGAAAAGCAAGGGCTTTGGAGTCACAGGGGAGTTTAACTCCTGAATCCATCATGAAAACTTGTGTGAATTCAGGTAAATTATGTAACTCCCCAGTCCTCAGCTTCCTTGTATGTGAGATGAGGTATGATGATGCCTGCTTAATGAGCTCATGGTGAAAAGCTGATGTAGTGAGATAGCCCATGTCAAGCATGTGGTATGTTAGGGAGTTCACTCAGTGATCGCTCTTAATGTTACATCATGAGATGTATTGGGCTTAGGCACAGCTAAAATCATAGCCGGGTCACTGCCAGGTGGGTCCTTTAGGTAGCTGGGGAAAGCCATGACCTCTACAACTGCAAAAGGGCTCCCTTGCATTCTTCCCACGTCTGCCTGCTATGCTACATTTGCGAAGACATACTGATGCCTTTCACAAGCATTGCCCCCAGCACCCCCTTCCATCGGTCCTTGGCCAGAGCATGTAGGCAGTGAGCTCCTTCTACATAACATGCAGGGCTATTTAATAATGAAATGGAAGGTGAGGAGAGGGAAGGAAAGGGCCTGACTCCATTGGCATGCTGAAAATTTGGCTTAGCCGGCACCATGGAGTTTGACCCAGCTCAACCAGGACAGTGGCTGGAAAGAGCCAAGTGAAACCAGTGGACAACGTTCTCCAGCCTCTACACTGCTACCAGACACACGTTACTAACACACGAGTCCAATTATCTCTCTGTCCTGTTCAAAAGCTATCAATGGCTTTGCAGACTGCCTGCAGACTGTTCCTCCTGTTAAGATTCAAATACTTGCACACTGTAACTTTGCCTTAGCTTTCCAGCTTTTTTTTTTTACACATGTTCCTCAGCTCATTCCCTGTGTCCAAGGTAAAGAGAATTACTCATTGTTCTTTCAGTGTACTCCACACTCCTTAGCCTTCGAACCCTACTATCTTCTCTATTTTAATTTTAAATTTAGATGTATAAAAGGTATATGTACAGCTTAAAGACTGATAAAATTAACAGGAGTTGTTATGGGCTGAACTGTATCCACCTAAATTAATATGTTGAAGCCCTAACCCCCAGTACCTCAGAATGTAACTGTATTTGGAGACAGGGCCTTTTAAAGGTGATTAAGTTAAAATGAGGCCTTTAGAGGAGGCCCTAATCGAACCTGGCTGTGTCTTTATAAGAAGAAATTTGGGTACATCAAGAGAAACCAGGAATGTGCATGCACAGAGGAAAGATCATGTGAGGACACAGCAAGAAGACTTCCATCTGCAAGCCAAAGAGAGAGGGCCCAGAAAAAACCTGCCAACACCTGGATCCTGGGCTTCCAGCCTCCAGAACTATGGGAAAATACGTTTCTATTGTTGAAGGCTCGCAGTCTGTGGAATTTTGTTATGGTGGCCCGAGCAGATTGATGTGGAAGTGGATGCCCTCTGTGTTCTATCTCACCTCCAGCTCCCAGGAGCAGGTCTTCTATAGAGAACAGAAACTTGACCTGAACAAAATAAAAACAAACCAAGTACTAATAAGAATCTGGACAAGGTACACCTGGGCACTCTGTCCCTGGGTTACAAGAACAGTACAGAGGTATTGGAGATCTTGGTGATGAAAGCCCTTAATAGGTATTTTTTCTTGAGTTGGACTGCTCCTATCTGGACTGGTTGCCTCTACGTCTAGTGTTTAGCTGTTATTCTGGGATTCTGCTTTTGAAATCCTCCTGAAGTTTCTTGCTGGAAGCTTGTGGGATCCACTTTCTGTCCCTGGTATTCTAAAATTTTCTAGTGCTGTGGGTGTATTTTCACCCTATGTGCCAGGTACCTAGTGAACATTTTAGCCTAACAACTTACATCCTGTAGTTATCGACTTCTTTTTCTTTTACAATGTCTTTCTTCATCATACAGACTTAAAGCTTTATTATACCAGTTAATTATTTTTTATCAATATATAGTTTATGTACAATATTATGTATGTTTCAGGTGTGTAAGTGATTCACAATTTTAAAGGTTATACTCCACTTATAGTTATTATAAAATATTGGCGTTTTTGTCTATTTTGTTTCTATTTTATTACTTCTCTCTTTCTGAAACTCTCATTGTTGACATGATCAAATCCCTGATTTGGCTGGTGACTGTCTTTTCATTTGTTTTCCAATTCTTTTTTTCTTGCTCTGTTTTCGGAAAGATTTCTTCAACTTTATACTCCAGGCTTTACTTTGAGTTTTTAAAATGTCTGCTTACATATACTACCAAATGTAAAATAGATAGCTAGTGGGAAGCAGCTGCATAGCACAGGGAGATCAGCTCGGTGCTTTGCGACCACCTAGAGGGGTGGGATAGGGAAGGTGGGAGGGAGACACAAGAGGGAGGGGATATGGGGATATATGTATATGTATAGCTGATTCACTTTGTTATGCAACAGAAACTAACATACCATTGTAAAGCAATCATACTCCAATAAAGATGTTAAAAAAAAAAAGAAAAAGTGAAAAAAAATTTTTCTGCTTATATATTTTTAATTTCCAAGAGCTCTTTTCCATTTTCTAAATATTCCCGTTTTTATAGCTTTCTAGTTTTGGTTCATAGATATATTGTCTTATCTTTGAGGATATTATTGATTGTTTTTTGAAGTTTCTCCAGTGTGTGTATTTGTGTGTGTGTGTGTGTGCGTGTGTGTGTGTGTGTGTTGGTGTCCATCTCTCATATTGAAAGCTTTCATTAGATATCTATCTGGTCATTCTTGCCTGTATACTGATGCCTAAGACTGGGGAACTAAGCAGATGATAGAAATTCTGGGTGTGTGGGTGTGGCTTGTCCACTTTGAGCATCACAGTAGAGTAATTTTGCCTGTTTCTTGGGAAAGGCCTGAAGTCAGTATCTGTACACCTTGCTTCCTGAGCCAGATTCCTTGGAGAAGATTTTCTGATCTCCTCCATGGAAGATGAGAGTTTGGCTGCCAACGTTCTGGGATCCAGTGGGAGATGATGGCTGGGGGTCTGAGCATCAGTGTACATATGGTTCTTCTGGCACAGTTCCCATACCCTCAGCTATGATGGCATCCCCTAATCCAGAGACCTTCTGTTACACCTTCTTCAGAGAAAATTCCTCCAGTCTTCTCGCTCGACTGGGGAAGGGAAGCCTCATAGCATCTTGGAATGTAGGAAAAACTTAGGGATTATAATACAAGTCAAAAAATAAAAACAAAAGTATCCATCAAATAGCTTTTCTTATTATTTTTTCCTTTAATCCCCCCTTCATCCCCAGTTCCAGAGGGATCTGGTCCTGAATCTTTTGAGGATTCTGCAGTATAAATAGGGTCCTCAGATTTCCCACTGCCAGTTTTACGTCTGCTCAGCTACTTACCTGCTTTCCAGATTTCAAAGGTTAGTTGTTGTTGTCTCCTCTTCCTTGATGTCTTTTGCCAAAGAAATCCCTTTACTATGGTTTTAGGGGTTTCTGGAGGGGCTGAAATCAGATGTGTATGCAATTCACCGTATTAACCCAGTAGTTTCCCTGTTGGCTGGCTATGTTCTCTCCTCATCTGGATTACTTCCCTCTGTTTTGGCCATTAAAGCCTCAGCTTTTGTGAAGGACTAGCTCAAATGCCACCTCTTTCATAAAAGTGTCCCAGCGTGGAAAGCCTTGCTGGTTCTCTTTCCTCACAGCACTTACCTTACTCTGATACCTGCGCCCCATGCACCAACACACACACTCTACAGGGTGACAGGGAAATAATAATAAGTGGTTTATTGATATTATGTTAATATATATGATAAGATCACATCATCTGTGTTTTTAGCCTTTATGGTCACTCTCTGGGTTATATCTTCTGGGTATCATGGGCGGAACCTGAGGATTGGGTGTGGGTGCCAGCTCTGACAATTTCCCTTTGTGAATCCTTGGGCAAGTTGTTTAATTTCTCTGTGTTTCAGTTTCCTCATCCCCAATAGAACCTACAAAATTAGAAGATGAAAACAGTACCTGCAGTATTAGTCATGAGGCAAAATCTAATTCAAAATACATGAAAGTCATGCCCTCAATATAGATATAGATATATTACCTGCTGTTATTATTGTTATCCTCTTTCTCTTTCACAGTGTTTTTTGAAGCTCAAAGGATTTTATTGAATGTGGCAGGTACCATGGTAATGTAATGGGCTGTGAGGTATCAGTGAGTGTTGTCTATGATTCATCTGGGTGCTCCCTGAAGAGCCCTGCAGAGTGCCTTTCAGGAACAGGTGTCCAAGGAATAGTTGTTGAATTGAATAAAACATCTCAATATTTAGGGAGATGTTACATATGAAGGCACAAATACGCAGTCATGCGTGTGTGTTTTGGTCCTTGGAGAGGAAGGTATGCTCCATCTGTTCCAGAGTATTGAAAAAAGTCCAATTCTTCTGGCAGTTTGGCCTTCTGAAGACCCTATGACTGTATGCATTTGGCTTAAGTGCTACAGTCCCCCAAAGCCAGAGAAAGCCAAAAGTGGGGTTTGGTATAATCATGAGCAAAGGTAGAATGATATGTCCTCTCATTGTTTTAGGAGCTTTATGAGCCTTGAGGCATTAAAGACAGTTTGCAGGTTTGGAAAACTGCCCAGTTGAATCATGATGATCTCAAACTCTGTCTCCCGTCACCCCCAGCTCTGTCTGTGTGTGTGGATATATACATAATGCTTAGTGCTTACGTTTGCCTGTTTACTAGGGTTATTTACGTGAACACGGGAGCTTTGCTACTTATGAACACATCAGCTCCTGTTCACTGGTCCTCATTCTGAGTTTATGAAATCAAAATCAGTTGCCTTGGAGACAATCATGATGTCACAAGCTGAGCACAATAACTTCAGGTGGACTTCTAAGTGACAAAGACCCTATCATCATGTAAACGTTCTCAGTAACTGAAACCACAGAAGGAGAGAGAATGTAAAGACTGTGGCACATCAGCCTCCCCTGTGTTACTTGACATGACCCTTCCCAAAGTTTTCCATGAAGGATTTGTGTCCCGTTAACACAGGTAGTAAGAGATGGAAGAGGAAACCACAGCAAAATGATCTTTCCTTTTTTGAGCAGCAGAACGCTCTGCTTTACAGGGTCTGATTAGTGAGTCGGTGGAATACTAAGCCTCTTGAACTGTTAACTTTTAACACTTGATCTTGTTTGCCCACCTTTTCTTCATTCTGTAGCGCCTTAAATCAGAGTCTCTCAAATTTAAAAGTACGAGTCCCCTAGGGTTGTATTTAAGCTATGGATTTGGAGTCAGCAGTTGTGGGAGGGGCAGGATTCTGTATTTCTAACAAGGTCCCAGGTGATGTTGATATTCCTGGTCCTCAGACCCCACGGAGTGATGAGGCCTTTGAACTCAGAGTGAAAAACAAGGACCTTATGGCTGAAAAGCTTCCAGGTACACTTCCCTCCGGTTACCGACAATGTGACTGCGTTTCCCAAATTCTGAGCCACATGTTTTTTCACATTTTAACTTTTCCAAAATTGATGTATGGCCATCACATCCAGAAAGTTGTACAGCTACTGAGCAGATGAGTAAATTGTGACATATGGGTTGTTGTCTGAATATATGTGAAATTTGTGGTTGGTAGAACTTGTTTATCCATTTGTCACCTCAGTTATCTGCATTGGTAGCACCACGTGGGGGTCAAATTTTAACTTAAATTTGTTCACACATTTGTTCACTAATACTTTCATAAAACACTCGGTAGCACATTGAATTCATCTGGAAATCTAAAAAATATCAGTGCCTGGGTTCCAGACCCAGAGATTCTGAGGCAATTGTTCTCCCCAGATGACTCTAACATGCTGCAAACTTTGAGAATCAGTATGTTAAAATATCTTCACAATGATGCTGCAGTTACGGAACAGTGAAGTGCAGTACATTATTGGGTACACATCAGGCCACGTAGAGCAGGAGAAATTGCCCCCACGTCTTAGAAGAGATCGTAGACTTCTAAGTTCTGAGAGGCTGGTTGTGAGTTGAGTGGGACTCTTAGCAAAGAAAGCTTCCTGACTGTGTTGGAGAGATGTTGTTTCATATCTAGTGGCATGTCAAAACCGTCCCTTTACCCGAGTTGAAAATGCAGGGGTAAAATCCTGGCTTCATTCTGTATGCCTCACAATCACGCTGACCCTGAGAAGGCAGAGGTCCAAGTGGTGAGCACAGGTTATGAAAAGTCACATGTCATTGTGATACTAAGCATGGCTGCAAATGGCCAAGAATGTGTCCAAACATTTCTTTCATCCCTAATGAGAAGAAAGCTTGGCCTTAAATTTAGATTGTGATACTAAATAAGAAAGGGCTCTTGGTGCAAGAGGGATGCTTTGTGAGTGAGATGAAGACAAGGTTTCAGCTGCTGCTTGATGGACTAGCTGAACCCCCTGGAGCCCTGCCTTTCTGTCTGACAGTCTGGCCTCCATCCTCCAGAAAATAGCCAAGAAAAGGGCATCATAGGCTGGTGCTCTGATGGGGTGGCATTCAAAACTAGAGGCCCTGACCTTACAATCACAACTGGTTTCTTTGGGCGGGTTAGGTTTTGAGTTCTTACAGAGTAGGGAAGGTAGATACTTAAATGACTCCTGGCCACTGATATATGGTGGTCAGCCCGAGCCTGTGCCACAGGTGCCCTACCAGTCACGAGACTATCGTGTACGCTAGGAGGAAGCAAACTGACTGGATTCAACATCTCATTCTCCACACACACACCCTTGGAAGGGGTAATAGCCCGGGGGTGGGGGTGCGGGGCTGGGATGAACTTTTTTGCAAGCTAGGCCCTGGGAGGAATGTAAACAGCCTGAGGAGAAGGAGGTACTGGGGAGTTTCCCCAAAGATGGGCAAAGTAATTGGCTCGGCAGGTTTGCTCTAATTGAGACCCACCCTGAATATGACCCAGTGCTGAGCTGGACCTCGAAGGGGAACTGGTGCCTGGAGAGACACGAGCAAGACTGAGCCACAGCTGTGGGTTGCCGGCCTTGGCAGGAGCTGTGTGAGGGGGTGCTGTGGATGCGCTGCCCCAGGTGCCCCGCCACCCTGGCATTCACCCACAGCCGCAGCGGACGCTTCACAGGAACACTGGTCGCTTCCCTCTCACGTGCCTGGCCTCATCTAAGGCCGGCTCCTCTCCTGCTCCAGTTATCACTCACGTTCTCAGAGGCTTCAGTTCTGTAGTCATTACCATTCTCTCCCAAGCCTCGAATTTTGCCTGTTAGATTTTTCCTGTTAGCATATAAAAAAACCTTGATATTATTGCTTTAAAAAACAACAGTAAAACTTCTCTATACTTCAAAACTTCCTAAACATACTTCTTAAAATTATTTTCTTACCTCCCATTCTTTCTTCTCAAGCATTCCACCACAACACTGAAATGGCTGTTTTGAGGTCAATGGTGACTGACTTTTTGTTAGTAATCAATGATGGTCTGTCCTCATTTTACTTTTAACAGTTTTTTGACACGGTGGGCCACACGCACTTTCTTGAAATCTTCTCTTCGGTGTACCCTGGTTCTCTAATCCCACATTCACCTGGTTTTCCTTCTGCCTCGCTGGTCTGTTCTCTTCATTCCTCCCAAATTCCAAACCTCCACATTCAAATGCCCGAGGTCTTTGTCCTTAGCCTTTTTCTCTTTTCACCATCTCTTTGGGGATCTCCTCAAGTCCCTGGAGTATAAATCCAGACATTTCAAAATGAAACCCCGTATCTAATAGCCTACTCAGTACCTCCACCTGGATAGCTATGAGGCATCTCAAAATTAATATGGCCAAGAAAGAACTCTTGTTTCCTCTCAATTCTGAAGCTACTCCCCCACCCTCACCCCTGGTCTTTTCCATCTTTGCTTATTGGACTACCAGACTCCTGGTTGCCTGGGCCTAAAATCTCCATTAACTCCTTTTCTCTCTCATACCTTCCATCAGTGAGTCCCAGTAGCTCCACCTCAAGACATTTCCCTAGTCAGAACATGTCTCATCGTCTCCACTGTCACAATCCTGGTTCAAGGCACCTTCTGCTTAAATAATTGCGATAACTTCTTAATTGGTTTCCCTGCTTCTAACTTTGCCTCTGCTTCCCCTTCTTCCTTTCACAGGGCAGCCAGAGGGGTCTTCTAAAACATAAATCAGGTCACATCACTCCTTTCCTTAGAACCCTTCTATGTCTTCCCATGGCCTTAAGCTCTGTACAATCCAAACTCCTTGCCATGATTTTTAAGTCTTTACATAACCTGATTTGGGTTAACCTGTTGATTTTTGTTATGTCTTTCTAGGGTATTTGTCTAGAAAGACTTTTTGTGTTCTACTTACGATGTTTTTGTGCCATTTTATTTCAGGCGAGTGTCTTGAAAATGGCATATAACTGGATTTTGTCCTTTATTTTTTAATTCAATCTGCTAAACTCTATTAAAACTGATTTAGTTTATTATATTCCTTGCCATTATAAATATATTTGGATTAATCTCTACAATCTTATGTTTTGCTTTTTTTTAATCTGTCCAAATTCTAGGCATATTATCCTTCTTAGATCGATTGAGTTGTTTTTTTGTTTCATTTCTTCTCCTTTTCTTGTTTGGAAGCTATCTATTCTATGTGTAGTCACATTAACATGTTTTAAAAGTAAGATTTACTAAGGTAAAATTTACCCCTTTTAGGTATACGATTCTGTTAATTTTGATAAATGTAAACAGTCATGTAACCACCACCACATCAAGATGTAGAATATTTCCATCATCCCCAAAACTTAGCACATGACCTTCTGTAGTCAATTCTCTGATGCATGTCCACCCCCGAACTTCAACTTATCTGTTTCCTGTACTTATAATTTTGCCTATTTCAAAATGCCACTTACATGGAATCATAGAGAATGTTCCCTTTTGAATCTGGCTTCTTTCACTTAAGTGTAATACATTTGTGATTCATGTGTGTTGGTGCATGTATCAGTAGTTATTTTTCTTTTATTGCCGGGTAGTAGTCCATTGTATAGATATACTACTGTTGTTTATCCACTCACCAGCTGATGGATGTTTAGGTTGTCTCCAGTTTTTCATGATAATGAGAAAAACTGATATAAATATTTGCACACAATACTTGCATATGTATACATTTTTAATTGAAGTATAGTTGATGTATTACATAAGTTACAAGTGTACAGTATAGTGATTCATATACTCCATTTATATGTATACATATGTTTTTATTTCTCTTGGGTAAGTACCTAGGAGTAAGACTGCTGGGTTGTATAGTAAATACATGTTTAAGCTTCTAAGAAACTCCTAACCTGGTTTCCAAAGTGGCTGTATTGTTTTGCATTTCCACTCTCAGTGAGTGAGAGGTCCCAGAGCTCTGCATCCTTGTCAGCACTCAGTATTTTCAAGGCTTTATTTTTTCATCATGCTAATAGATGAGTAGTATATTTTATTACAGTTTTAATTTGCATGTCTCTGATGGTTAGTGATATTCAGCATCTTTTCTTGTGTTCACGGCCATTTCTATATCTTTTCTGGTAAAGTGCAACTCTCAAATTTTGATATATTATGATTTCATTTAATTCAGTTCTGAATATTTTCTAATTTCCCTGTGACTTCCACTTTGAAGCATGAATTATTTAGAAATATATTGTTCAAGGTCCAAATGTTTGGGAATTTTCCAAATATATTTTTTCTATTGGTTTTTAGTTTAATTTTGTTTTGGTCAGAGAACATGCATTATACAATTTCAGTTGTACAATTAAATTTGTTGAGGTTCGTTTTAATGCCCAGGATATGGTCTACATTGGTGAAATGTTTCGTGTTCACTTGAATATTTACTCTGCTCCTTATACTTAAGGATTCACTTCTGCCATCAATCCTAGAAAATTCTCTCTTCAAAAATGTATTCCCTCACACTCACTAGGATGGCTATAATCAAAAAATCTAATAATAATAATATTGGCAAGGATATGGAGCAATTGTACCTCATACACTGCTGGTGGGAATGTAAAATGGTACAGCCACTTTGAGAAACAGGCAATTGACTGAACAGAGTTACTGCATGACTCAAATGATTGAACAGAGTTACTGCATGACTCAGCAATTCTACTCCTAATTATACATCCAAGAGAAATGGAAAGCTTGTACCTGAACACTTATAGCAGCATTATTCAGAATAGCCCAAAAGTAAAAACAACCAAAATGCCCATTAACTGATGAACAGATAAATAAGAGGTGGTATATCCAAACAATGGCATATAATTTGGCCATAAAAAGGAATGAAATACTGATACGTGATATACTGTGGATGAACCTTAAAAACATGCTCATCGTTAGAGACGAAGTACATTAATGATTGCTTAGGGCTGGGGGTGGAGTGGAGTGGGGGGCGTAGGGAGAGGATAGGTAAAGAGTATGGAGTTGCTTTTTCAAGTGATGAAAATGTTCTAAAGTTGACTGTGATGGCTGCATATATCTGTGAACATACCAAAAGACATTATTTATACACTTTATATTGGTGAATTTATGATATGCCATTTACATTTTAATAAAATTCTCCCCCCTTTTCCCTAGCCTCTAGCCTTATGTCTTTCTAATAAGAACATTAATAATAATTTACGATTCTAATTCATGGTCCATATTCATATTTCCTCAATTGTCAGTAAAATATCTTTTATAGTAGTTTTTAAAACTGAGGTCCAATCAAGGTTCACAAATTATACTTGATTATTATCTTTTGAGACTCTTAATCTAAAACAATGCTCTATCCTTTATTGTTTTTTGTAATATTTACCCTTTTTGAATAATGCAGGCCATCTGTTAATAAGAAATCATCCATTGACTTTCTAATGTAAACTATTTTTATCTCCATAGATTCTGGGTTTTTTCCAAATTGGTTATTTGAAATGCTCTTTTTTTTTCTTCTCTTCCATTTTTTAACTTATTTAAATATTTTATACACAGTTATTTTATGTTCTCTATTTAGGAATTCCATCACCTGAAGTTCTTGGAAGTCTAAAGGTTTGTTTCCTGTGGCTCTTATAATAGCTTGGTTCCTTATGAATTTAGTAATTTTCAACAAAAATTTCACTATTTCACTGAAGGAGGATCACGAGGGACCTGGATAGCAGGTACATTCCTCGAAGACAATTTCTGTTTCCTTTTACCAATATCCAAGGGCCATTTTAATTTCTCATTGAGGTTTCCTTACCATCCAAGATAGAATAAATTTGAACCCCAGACTATTCTTTTCTCCAAATGGAATTGCAATTGAGAGATACAAATTTCCACTACGACTGCTTTTTCTAACCCTTTTTTCCTAGCCTTTCACTGAGGAGTGCGGCCCTCATCATCATCTCCCCATCCTGTGTTTGGCTAGTCTAGTCTCCATGTGATCATTAATCCCCAAAACTCTAGACTCCCAATAACATTGCCCCAGGGCAGACCCAGCTTCCCCATTAACTCACCACTCTGGTTTCAGTTCACTAAGCAGCTTTCTGCCCATGTGGGTCTACCTTACTTTCATGCAGTTTCAGCTGTGCATTGAAAAATATCTGGTAATTGATTCAGCACTAGAGGTTCTGCAGCAGGAGGATTTTCAGAGTAGCTGATCTGCCACACTGCTGGAAGCAAAATTCCCTACCCAGCTCTGTGACCTCATCTCCCCGCATTGGTCTTCTTTCTTTAACTCATCGTATAAAGCTCACAGCTGTCTCAGAGCCTTTTCACCCCATATTTGTTTTCCTTAAAAGGCTCCTTCCTCTGTTCTTCACATGGCTGCATTTTATCAGCATTCAGGTCTCAGCCCAAATGTCCCATCAGATTCTTCCCTGATCGCTCTCAGTTACTCTCTCTCACTTTAGCTTAATATGTCTTCTATGTAGAACTTTCCAGAATGTAAAATTAGTTTATTGATTGATTTGTTTATGTTTTATTCTCTAGAATATAAACTGTTTAAGGGCAGGGAAGCCTGATCTGGAAAAGTGGAAACACATGGACACTCCAAAAATAAATATTTGTTGACTGGTTTGGTAATATCCCTGTTCTTTATCTTCTGCTGAGATACCTCTGTTATCTTTTAGGCTGGAAACTAGGGCCATTTTCAGAGTTAAAATAGCCAGCTTACTGTAGGACGGTCACCATAGAAGTGTCATCCTGTGTATTCTAACAGGCAAATACTCAACTTCTGTGTGTGTGTGTATTTGTATAAATGTGTTGTAAGTATAGAAAACATGTGTTTTCAGGGATGTGGTAGAGTGATCTCTTCTTTAATTCATAATTCAATCCCATCAGTTTTTAAGAGCTCTATAGCTGCGCCTACAAGGGAATCTCCAAATTTCTCCCAATGCTGAAAACACTGGAAAGGGTCTTTCTGGTGGTAGGCAAGTGATTGACTCACTTACAGAAGTTTCTTTCAAATTCATTAGTTTGATTTTTGACTCTGATTGAATTAATGATTATCCTTTTACTGAAAATGCTAAATATTGTTGTAGGTGTAACATGTCACCAGTGATGTTGACGATCAAATGACTAGGACCCAAGAATGTTGAGCCAGGATAGATGTGTGAGTCATGTGCTATACAGAGGTAATATTAAAAATATTTACCAACCATCATTGCGTGGATGCTGGCCGTAGCACTGGAGCAGGAAGTCTCCTGCTGTGCCAGGTGAGGTTGGTGAGAGAAGGTATTGTAGGTTTTCATATTTATTCTTAAACTATGGAAACTAATAAACTATAATTGTTTGCCAACTGTTCTTAAACTTTTTCAAACAATGCTCTTAGTCTCTTTCCCATATATTATTATTGGTTTCATCAATGTATGATATGAATTTTAGAGAGCGTAGCTATTTAAAGCTCTTTCTCAGAAGACTGACTGCTTTTGAAAACCTTTTAAAACTGACTGGCCGTGGAGAATGATCTCTGCAGAGAATCTCCCCTGTATTAAGTGAGCAACCATAATCTCCTTTCTGTTTCCCCATATGGGTGAACAACATAAGCATAGTTAATCCAGAAACCTCTATTTAGCCATGAAGTTTAGTTTAGCCTTCTGCTTCTTCAAGTCTTTTACCAGAACTGTACATAAATTCATGTGAGGGTCATCGTCTTCCTTTCTTCTGACCCCCTGAGATGGGTGTTGCTGTGACACAGTGGAAAGAGCCTGACTTTTAGAGCCCACAGACTTTTGGAGAAGAAAAAAGAGCCAGGTCCTAACGAGTACCTGTAATATACAGTAGTTGCTCAGAAATGTTTGTTGAACCTGAGGTAGGGGAAGGTGAGCTGAGAGGAAATGAAAGAAGCAAGACGCTCTTAATAATTCACAACCTGGATAGTTACACTCAGTACTCTGTCCACGAATTCCCTGTCTTTTGATGAAACCCAAGGACATAGTAGGCTTGCTCTTGACTGTGCATATCTAATCTAGATATAAGGTCTCGACACCTTTCTTGGGGTCTTCCCCAAACACTTTTGGGATTCCAATTATAGTTTTTCCAAAAATTTGGCCAACATGGGGGAATCATTTAACAACTATATCCAGGGGAAATAGAAATAGCTTTCTTATAATTTAACTAGACCTCAGTTTAAAAAGTAACTTTTTAATTTCATCAAATGCAGACTGTGTCATAGAAAAAGGAGATAGGGATAAGTTTGACATTTTACAGCAGGGAAGAAACAACAGAATACTGCATTTGTGTTAAGAGGAACAGCAGTTGAAGTTTGGGGGCGGTGTTGTGCTAAGAGAAGGGCAGGGAAAGAAAACTGTTTTACAAATGAGATTTCTTTAGCTTCCAGAAATAGAGAAAGTAGTTTACATACTCCTGCACATCTGTGTAGACTTGCAAAATGTGCTTTGGTAATTCTCAGGTTGTACTGTTTACGCTATTGGTATGCAGAAAACCAGTGCTGTTTTAGTATTTATGATGTCAACAAACTCCTCCTGTCCCAGCCTCTGCTTATAATGGTGGATAGGGACAAGTAGTAGAATTTCAAAGATCATGGAGTTGAGAGTCAGAAGGGATGCTGGATATCAACTCCTATTCTTTAGGGGAAAAAAGATCACTTTTCTAGCTTCAGTCAAAAATGCTTTTATTTTCTAGACAAAGTCAGTAGGATGGTCACAAACCATAGTGAAGGAAAAACTGCCCTGTTGGAAACTACAGAATTCTGTATCAACTGCTGGGCTTAGATATTCAGATCCAAATATGCCACCCAGTTAGCATAAGTATGTTCCACAGAAGAAAAGAAGCTCCTCCCAGACGGATTGTCCCTTCTAGATTTTTTCCCAAGTTGTGGTTCTGTTTGTTATTGTTGCTTTTTTCAAAGGCTTCAAATACTGCAGCAATTTCAAGTTCTTACCAATCCTCCCCCGACCCGCCACTGTAAGATGTGTTGATTGCATTCCCATTTCAATTACTTGTACACATTCTTCTGTTCTTAGCTCTTGCTTAGTGGATGGCTCCATGTCTTTCCTTACAGATCATAAAAATCCTTTCCCTTGTCCCAGGATTTCTGTGACAGCAAAGCCTGACTGCTGCTGTGCATCCTATAGCCCTTTCTGGAGGTGAGGACTCCTTCCATGGTCCCTCCTGGCTCCCCATCTCCATGAGCATCCCACCACCTGAACAGCCAGCCAACTCTCTAAATGTGGGATGAAGCATCAGCAAAGCTGTCCCTGTCTCAAATATTCTCTGAGTTTTTCTGTGGTTTCCTAGGTATAGCTAGAGCTCTGATTTCTTTTGAAAATAACTTTTCTTTTTAAATTTTTTAAAAATTTATTTTTATTGGGGTATAGTTGTTCGACAATGTTGTATTAGTTTCTACTGTACAGCAAAGTAGAGTTCCCTGTGCTATACAACAGGTTCTCATTAGTTATCTATTTTATACATATTAGTGTATATATGTCAATCCCAATCTCCTAATTCATCCCACTCCCCCCTTTTCCCCCTTGGTGTCCATACGTTTGTTCTCTACGTCTGTGTCTCTATTTCTGCCTTGCAACTAGGTTCATCTGTACCATTTTCCTAGAGTCCACATATATGTGTTAATATACGATGTTTGTTTTTCTCTTTTTGACTTACTTCACTCTCTATGACAGACTCTAGGTCCATCCACGTCTCTATAAATGACCCCATTTCATTCCTTTTTATGGCTGAGTAATATTCCACTGTATAATGTACCACATCTTCTTTTTTTTTTTTTTTTTTTTTTTTTTTACGGTATGCGGGCCTCTCACTGTTGTGGCCTCTCCCATTGCGGAGCACAGGCTCCAGAAGCACAGGCTCAGTGGCCATGGCTCACGGGCCCAGCCGCTCCACAGCATGTGGGATCCTCCCAGACCAGGGCACGAACCCGTGTCCCCTGCATCGGCAGGCGGACTCTCAACCACTGCGCCACCAGGGAAGCCCATGTACCACATCTTCTTTATCCATTCGTCTGTCAATGGGCATTTAGTTTGCTTCCATGTCCTGGCTATTGTAAATAGTGCCGCAGTGAACACTGGGGTGCATGTGTCTTTTTGAGTTATAGTTTTCTCTGGGTATATGCCTCGTAGTGGGGGAAATAACTTTTCTTAAAAAGTAAAATATACTGAAGCACTTAATGCGTTTACCAGTTATTTCACTTTTGATCCAACAATTGTCTATAACAATATAACGAGCCCATATTGCCTATCATAGAGAAGTGCCTGTGCAGTGAAAGGCTGTCTTTGGGAGTAAATAAAGAACTAAGGATCCCGAGCTCTGTGACCACACATGCTTGGCTCACCACTCCGCAGCTCCAGGCTACGGACCAGGCAGTGGGGGACTAGTGTGCGGTGTCTTGTGCTTGGCTGGAATTCTTGTTTGCATGTGTTTGAGGGGTACACATCTCTGCAGAACACTTGTCCAATCCTGATTCCCTTTTCCTCCGTGGTTCCCCCTTTAGTACTTGATCTGGAATCTTAAAATGAATGAGAAAAGTAGCAAAGCAAGTGGGTATTTCTTTTTCATTTTCTTCTTTCCACTTCACTTTCTTGCTTTCTACGCCCTTTGTCTTCACCTTCTTTTATGTCTCCAGCTTCCCCCTCTGTTCAAAATGGAAAACTCTGTGGTCCAGTTAGAGCCCATCCCAGGAGGGCTGAGAGGGAGGCAGGCTTTCAGGGTCGTGTGCTGACCTCACATCCCCATAGGGCTCAAACTCAGACGTTATCTCTAAACGAGATCCTCAGAGAGACATGCAGGGATTGAAAGAAGTCACGACTAAACCATCCTGCCTGGAGTTTGCTATACCTTAATTTTTTTAAATCCCTGATTATCTTGCAAAGAGCACAATTTAATTTGTTAAATACAAACCTATAAGATACATGAAATTTTTGTAAACTTATTGCTTTATTTAATGTATTCCAAGCCTCTCCTCCCCCCGCCCCCCAAAAAAAGACAGGAAGGGAGGAAGGGAGGAGAGAAGGAAGAAGTGGGCATGGATGAGTCCTCTCTCCACTCTGAGAGGCCCTGGCTGTGGAAGTGAAGGGCGGCCTGACCCAGTGGTCCTCCTGGCTCTACCACCCACCAGCCTGGGACCTGGAAAACCTCCCTCTCTGAGCCTTACCATGCTCAGATCTGGATTGAGGTGATAGATCAGAAGTCTTTCATGGTCTCCTCCAGAGGTGGCAACTTGCCATGATTCTGATGGCCTCTTTGTAGACGTAATGGGTTTAAAGTTAGGGCTTCACACTCCAGATTTTCACAGAAAAGGAAAAAAGGATCTGATTATTTTTTCTCTGCTTTGCCCCAGAGATGCTAAGAAAGAAAGCATTTGTCAAACATCACTTGGAGCGGCCAGGTTTAGGGGCATGGCTAAGTTAGTCTACCAGGAGCAAAGCCAAGCACAGGATGCAGGACTTAGCTAAATTCTCTGACAGAGGCCTGGGAGACAAGGTCTTTTGAGAAGCACTGACTGTGTCAGGAATTGAAATGAGCTGGAGAGGCTGGCGAAAGCAGGGTCTCTCATGACAAATGCAGCTGTGACCAGCAGGGGCTTTGCCTACAGGAAGAATACAGGAGGAGGTCCTTGGAGAGGCATCCATCATATGCACAAATACCTCCTTAAAAGCTACCTTTAAATAATGGCAAATGCATGTTAATGCGTATTGACAATGGAAGCCCGGAATAGGCCTCCTACTGGATAGTACGTGGAGTAATAGCTGAGCCTCGGTGTCTGTTGAGAGGCCAGATGTCTGTAGGGACCGAAGCTGACTATGAAATCCCAGGCTGCTTCTCACTTTGTCCATCACAGCTATTCTGACAGTGAATAATTTGCCATTCCTCCTTCGAGGTTTTCCAGTTCTCCACCCTTTATAC
The DNA here is from genome assembly GCF_011762595.2 of Tursiops truncatus. Classification (NCBI taxonomy): domain Eukaryota; kingdom Metazoa; phylum Chordata; class Mammalia; order Artiodactyla; family Delphinidae; genus Tursiops; species Tursiops truncatus. The sequence goes on along the minus strand of NC_047047.1, from coordinate 33,669,760 downwards.
ATTCAACCAGTAGTGGTTTCAACATCCTGATGAGCCCTCGCCATCAGTGTGCGTTAGATGGCGCACCCTGGGATCCAGGCTGTGGGAGGTGAGCACATTGAGGGATGGGATGTAGCAGCAGCTGGGTTAGCACCATCTGAAATGCAAACTTTGTGCAGCATATTCCAGTAGAGTTTATACTGGTGTTCTCTCAAGTTCGGTTGTCCATCCAGAAATTTGAAAGTCAGGACAAAATGTTGGTACAATGAGAAGACTAACACCTGAGCAGGAATGACCAATACAGCCTTTGTATCACTGTGATCACACAAAGGAGAGGCCCCGCCTGCTGAAAAGCAGGAACCGAACCAGCAGATACCCTGCGTTCCCTTTAAGGATGATGATTTAAGCATCTAGCCCTATTCATTAGGCCAGCCAGTGCAGACAGAAGGAAAAATGCAATTTTACCTGTTTCATTTATCTAGGGCTTACTGTGCACCAGTCACTTCACCCCATTTTTTCCCTTTATCCCCCCAGATAACTCTCTAAGATATATACTGTTACTCTCTCTATCTGGCAGTTCAGAATACGGAAGTTTTCTCCCACAGCTAGTCAGGGGCAGGACCATCATATACAACTACCCCAACCTTGAATTCTGGCATTCATGTAGAGAAAAAAAGATGGAAATAAGAGCAGAGGACGAGATCATCAGAGTTCAGGCTTATAGTGGTGGACCCACTTGAAATTCCAGCTGTAGGATATCTGAGAAGGAAAGAAAATGGCTCGTTGGTCACTTGTGCTTGTGATTTACTTCTCCAGGGAGTCTGTTTCCAGAAGGGTGCAGATCAGGCCATCAGCCTCCCTGAGTGGCACAGGTGGCCTCTAAAGTCACCCATCGGATTAACTGTCCCTGCTGGCCCTTCAGTGACGTAACAGCGTCAGGCATCAGAAAAGCACGTGGCCACCATCCACCTAGATTCAGTCCACATGGAAGGAGAGGCTTTGAGTGGATGATGAGAAGGACTTCTTGAGCAGCGGGCTGGTCTGGGTAGCCAACGGAGAATGTAGAATCTCTCCCTTCAGGTCTTTCAGAAGGGTAAAACACCATGTGTTTGGCATGAGACTGGAGGCAAGGGGTCAGGCATGCACATTCCCTTCCAGTTCTAGAATTTGTCTTATAAAAGCCTCCCATTCCTGAAATCCCGTAGTAAAGGTTTACTCTTCCTAAACACCTCTTCAACGTGACTTTCTGTTCAGGAGCCACCAGTTGCTACACAGAACTACCTCATTCTTTGTAACATTTTGCTGGCTCCTTGCCTCAATGTACTTTTGGCTTCACATTGATCCTAAGGTACTGGAGGGCAGGGGTCATTTCTTAACTCCTTTTATAATCATTTTTCTCCAGCGCCTACCATTCATTAATTTAACAAATATTCATTGAGTGCCAACCATGTGTCAGGCACTGGGTTTGTAAAGCAGAACAAGGTTTGGCTCCAGTCATTAGAGAGCTTACATGTAAGACACAGCAAATAAGTGGGATACACCGTGGTTAGCATTACGTTCTCATGTAGGGTTCTTACGGAGGAAAGAGAGTTCTGCATCATGCAAAGGATAGATGCTCAGTGAAATGTTTGTGGAATGAATGACATATATGCCTATGGAGTAAAACAAATAATGAAAGACATGCTCTACCAAGGATTATTGTGACAAAGTATTCATTTTGGGTAGAAGACAAAAGGCCTGCCTTAAAGACTCATATAATTTTAAGGTTAAAAAGGGCTTTATGTCATTTAATAGGAACCCCAGATTTTTACTAAGGAGAGAAACTAGACCCAGAGAGGCTGCCTTGCCTCAGTTTACCACATCATCATGGCAGAAGCTGCATTCTCTCCATCCTCACCAGCTCTTTCCTCCAGACAACGGGAAGGCAAATGCCCACAGGCTAATGCAGCATCCTTAATAACCCTAGTTATTGCCTTGATTGAGCTTTCCCTAATCAAAGCACAGCCCTCATAGAAGGGAATTTCCAAAAAGCTGCCTGAGGCTGCTGTCAACAATTCGTTTTTAGCATTTCTTTTTAAATCGCTCTAGGTCGTTGCACCTGGGTCACAGTGACAGCTGAATTAGGGGGCTGAACCACGACATTCCGGGCACCGGGTTGGTGAGCCTCCTCTGCCATGTATATGCATGAGCTCACCATTTGCATAAAGTGAAGAAGCATGGCTGCCATTAATCACCGCATTCATCTTAATAATTAGTGGCAATAATGTTGAAGAGCGGTGGTCTCCACATCGATCTCCCAGGCACCGTGGGCTATTTCTGTTGCAGATGAATGATCAGGAGTGACACGTTGATGTCTTTGGATCACCAGTTCCTTGTGCTTTACAGCCTGGCAGCTGGTCAGGAAGCTTGGGTGATCTGTGGGGCTAATGCTGCCCCTCCAACAAGATCAGTAAAAAGGAGTGATGTGACACCTGGGAGGGGCTTGAGAAAAAGTCCCTGACTACTTTACGGGCCCCTCTGTCAGCCATATGCATAGTAAACTAGCCATAACTGCAAAGCGAGAGGCTATTTGTCATAAAGATTATGACTCTCTGGTTAAGCGCTTGAAAGGCCACCACTTGCACTCAGACCTTCTCTGTAAAAGACTGGCTTGGGGTCTGTAATTTGCCAATACTTCTGGGTCAAGAGAAAGCCGTTTCAGATGAGAAATGTAAGAGAATGTTTTAAGGCCCGTGGTACAGTGCCAGAAAGGATGGAAATGTTAATAATTTTCCTGGTTTTTTTTAAAAAGCCCTATCAGATGAAAAAAACAGAAGTCACAAAGGAATCTACTTGAAGATTTGAAGAAAAATTACACAGGACTTCATTAATACAAAAGGGGAAGGCTAGAGAACAAAAGAATAAGGAAGGAGGCAGCGACGGAGAGAGGGAAGGAACTGTAATAATGTGAGAATGGGAGACTGGCGAGGAAAAACTAGGGAGGGATTAAAGCAAAGACTCCTCAACTTTTTAGATCCACGAGATCATCCTGGATCTTTCTCCTCTGTGACGAGGTGAAGACAAAGTGTGAGTGACAGGGAAATTCGGGTTTTAGATGGAGATGTTTTCAAAGTGGAACAACAATTAAATTTCTCCTGAGGTCTGGGTTAGCAGAGGACCATCAGCACAGCATTAGGGTCAATTTGGGAAATTTGATGACACGTTCTTTTTTGCGGTACGCGGGCCTCTCACTGCTATGGCCTCTCCCGTTGCGGAGCACAAGCTCCGGACGCGCAGGCTCAGCGGCCATGGCTCACGGGCCCAGCCGCTCCGCGGCATGTGGGATCTTCCCGGACCGGGGCACGAACCCATGTCCCCTGCATCGGCAGGCGGACTCCCAACCACTGCACCACCAGGGAAGCCCCGACACTTATTCTTTTGCTTTCTCAGCTTACAGTCACCAGTAAAGGTTTGAACCTACCTTTGTGAGCACTCATTCTGCCTTGTTAGAAGGTGAGGTTTGTATTATCCGTGGAAAATTGATAAAAAGCGCCTAAAGAGAGTGCAGGTGTTTCCAATGGTATTTGTTTTCTTAGAGATTTTTCAGATACAACTAACTGCCTTCCTCCCTCTCCCCAGTGACACGAAGTGAATCGTCTGCATCCCCTCCACTGCTTACTGGGTCTCTGCACTTGCACGTTCTCTGTGAGAAGGACAGCGCATTGGATCTGGTCAGCGTCTGCAAGTAAGTCATCCTGGAGAAAGAAAAGTTTTAATTTATTCAGGCAACTGGCTATTTTGTACAGAACTGGTTGACCTCAGTAATTCTTTTTCAAAGGTTTGTGGAGGGTATGTGTGTGTGTGTATGTGTGTGTGTGGTGTTACAGATAGTTTTGAATGAAAGACAACCGATTCAACTTTCAGGACAAGATACACAACTCTGAAAACTGAGTACTTTGGGAATTTTTGTTTGTTGCTACACATTCTTTTCTCCTCTGTTGTCTGGTTTTGGTATCTAGAGAGAGGCTTTGTTACAGCTCTGTGCTGGGTTTTGAAGGGAAAGAAAGTGTCCAATTGTAAAACATCTAATAAACACATATATGAATAAATACCAGGGCCGACACTTGTCCTCCTAAATGAAGTCCATAAAGATCGGGTCTCACACAATCCTTTGAACCAATTCCCGTTCCTCCCAGGAGATAGAAGATGCTGAAAAGAAATGGTCTCTTATATAGAGGTTTGAAACCAGAGAAAGATGCTGGTCTGTGGACAATAGCATTCTTCAAGAGCCCTTACTGTGTGGTAGCAGGAAGTGAAAGAAGGGGTGCTGGTAAGTGATGGTAGGATCTGGGGTCTTTGGCCCTAAGAATTACAGTATTTGAGCCAACAAAGGAAGAACACAGTGGGGGTCATTGGTCTGTCCATTCTGAGCTTGGAGTAGGTTGGCCCTCCTCAGCCAGAACGACCACCTTTCAAGGGTGTGCTTGTCTTGATCTTCTGGGTAAGCTCTGGGCATTTTGCAAGGCTAGATTTTCCCTTCATACCCTCCTGCCCAGTGTGTCTTGCTGTGCCTGGTCCCTTGGCCCTACTGCTCAGTGTCTGGAGTGTGTACCGGTGTTTTTACCTGGATTCTCTGAAATGCATTTCTGACACTGATTTGGTTATGTTATATTCTATTCTGTTATCAAACAAATTTGCTGTCAAACAAAATATCAATGTTATTGTAATGTCCTACTTGATGGATTAAATAGGGTAATTCAACTCTTATTAAACAATCAAGAAAAACACACTGGGACACGCTTTCATTCGCAGCTGCTAACAAATACAGTGTATGTGATCTGTGATTAAGAAACAAAGAAGGAACAGTTATTTTCAGATTAATTAAACAAACAAGTAGGATTTAGGGACCAGGATTTTTAAAACCTAGTACAATTCTTTGAAACATGTTTGAAAAAGGACATAATTTACTTTAACTACATGAGTGAACACTTAAGAATATAAAATCTTTCAGTGACGCAATTCTGGATTAATTGCCCAGAACTATCGCAGCGCCATAAACAAAACCGTTCCAGGGATGGACCTTTCAGAGTTTTTTTTTTTTTCCTTGTGAGTAAATGTCCATTTAGAGAGCTTTTCTAAATTTAGAAGCAGTGTTCATCAATCATTTATAATAAGCACCGAATAACTCCGCTCCTCTGACCGCCCGAGATTCCCCCCTCTTGCGGAGACTGCTCCCCTCAGAGTGCTTGCATCGCGGGACTGGCATTCGCTCCATTACCAGGGCCTGACCTTTGGGCTTCTCAGACTTTGCTCTCAAGATGCCCAGAGAAAGCAAATATTAAATCAGTAGAAATCTCTCTCTTATCTCAGCCTGCCTGGCTCTGTATTATCTTTAAACTCCACCCCCCACCCCCACCCCCATCGCTGGCTTTACATGCAGTTGGCTACATTCCGGCTCCTTCTGTCTGATGCTGTTTCCGCTAATGGCTGAAGAAATGGAACATTACACCATTTAACGTGTGTGGGTCACATTAATCACAGAAAATTCTTTTAATGTCTCAGAAGTAACTGTCATACTGGACATACTGAATCTATTTAAACTAAAGCATGCCATTTTTTATCTACAGTGATCTTTAATTCCCATAAAAGGGTCAAGAAAATGTGATTAAGTGACAGTTTTAAAATGTACTATAATATTAAATAGCTTGATTAAGTGACAACTATAAAATGTAATACAATATTAAGTATCTGGCTATGTCCCAAAAGAACTTTAAAGTATTTTTGAACGGTTTGGGAATTCACTAACCCATAATGGGTTACTAAGGAAATTTTTTTTTTTTTTTTTTGGTGGGGACATAAAAATAGTTGAACTTAAAACGCACACTAAAAACAAAACAAAGACAACAACAAAAGCTTGCAGCATTTACAGATAACATGGAGTGGCGGGGTTTTTCTTTGGAGCACCAAGACTGAGTTTTTGGCCATATTGAGTGATCGTTTTAGGATTCTCAGTTTACTGGTGCTGAACTGGAGTTGTATTGCCTATAACACAAAGAATAGAGTTAGAAGTAGTTGTGGCAGAGAGACCTCACGGCTGGATGGAAAGGCTACAGGCTAGTCAGTGACCTCTCAGGTTACCTCCAAGGAGCTGATCATCACCTCCCCCAGTACCCAGCTCCTATGGGGGCACAGTAGGAAACACCAACGTGGCTGAGCTCACGTCCTCCAGCCTGCCAGCCCTCTCCAGTAGATTAAGCCAGTGGACACTGACATATAAGATGGTATCCATACAAGGATCCTTGCTGTGTCTGGAGGCACTGTCAGGGGGCTGAGGTTGGAAGGGGACAATTTTGTGGAATGCCTAGAATAAATGGACCAGATGTTCAGGCCAAATGATTAAAGAAGTTTATGCCATTATCCAGACAATTTAGTCTGGATCATCTTGTGCCCTGATGATTTGGTCATATCTTAACCTGGGTTCCCCCTAGAAAGCAGAACTTGAGGCAAAGGTTTCTGTGCTATTATCCTGTTAGGGGGCACAACCCCAGGGAGAGCAGGGAGGTGACAGGAAAGTGAGGTAGGGAGAGGCAGGATGAGGATGATTTATCCTACTGGCTGCTACTACATCCTACTGATCGCTTGATCTTGCAGGACTGTCCCTCTGAAAACCATCTAAAGTGCATAATTGAACAGTCCATCAGAGAGGAGAAAGGAAAGAGACTTTATCTGCCAGCTCCCATCTTTTATGGGTCAAATGTTTTCCCCACTGATCACTCGCAGTTGCATTTGGGTGGGTGCCTGGTGGGCTTTTGAGACATCCTGCATCTCTGTGGCAACAGGGAATCCCCAGGGCTCGAGATGGGGCAGGTCAGGTGGAGCCTGTGTGATGTCAGTCAGAGCTCACGCAGAGCTGGATGCTACGGTGGCATCGGGAACAAGGAGACTCTGAGGGGATCTTAAGTGGCACATAAGAGGGTCTCGATCCAGGTCAGATAGGGGTACTCTGTAGGCAGTCAGATTCACCAGAACATTTCCATGTGCCCCTGCTGAGAGGACCTCAGTTGAATTTCAAAGTGTTTTCCTGGCTTGTGTCTGAAGCATAAGCTCTCCTCTCCCCAGGGAGATTCTGGGCTGGGGACTATGGATAAGTACACTCTGCTCCCCTAAAAATTATAAAGTAGACAGTAAGTCTTGGTGATGCTTAGCAAGTGGCTATGCCTAGAATTGTGCCTTGAGAGGCACATGCCCCTTAAGAGCCTCCCAGTGTCCCGGAGGGAAAAAGGTGGATTCTGACTTTTAAAGACAATCTTCAAGAGAAAGATGGAACGCCCTGCTAGATACCACTTCGGGTCCCCAGTGACAGAGACAAATGGCCATGACACATTTATGTAGGCTCACTCACTGTTTCTCGGTGAGAAAGAAGCTTCGTTTGGAAGATTTGCTCATCTGTCTAATAAATCAGCGAGGAAAGTTTCCCCGATATTTACTTGGGACTTTCTTTCCTGTCTTCATTCCATTCCTCCAGTTGCTCACCCTCGTACCAGGCTACATAAATCTCTTCTCTCCCTCCTGCCCCTTTGTCACCCATTAGCCTGCTCCCCCTCTGTCATTGTTTCCCCAGACCATAGATGTAACTCTTCTAATCTTCCCTGATAAATCAGGCTCTCGGAATCACTCCTTGTTGCTCCCGCAACCTCCCTGGAGCTGGGAGAGAGGGTTCGGAGTACCTGGTGCGGACATTTCTTTTATAATGGGCCCTGAAAGGTTGTCAGCTGCAGATAATTAGGATCTCACTTCCCGCCATCGAGCTGCATATATCTTCCGTGCGAAGAACCCCCATCACCTTCAAAAGAATTAACACATGCAGAGGAGATATATGAGGGGTCTGGGTGACCGGAGGATGGGGCCAGCTCTTCTGAAGGCCAAAATGACTTCATGTTTCCTGTGAGAGAGAAGCACTTTCTCTCAGGAGCAGACCCTGACCCTCCTCACACGATTTTATGGTCAAGATCTCATGCCGTGAGTCTGGGTTGTGCAACAGAGAGTAGTGAGAAGAATATCTTTTAAAGTAAATTATTTTATAATAACACTCTGCCTTTAGGCTGTGCCCTAACTCTCTCTCCCTGTTGAGCCAAAACTTACTCTTGCGATGGAATCTCAAGTATAGTTTGTCTGTGGTTTTTATGCTCTAACTCTGATAACTGGCCCAAATCACTGTTAGACATACCCTTCAGTTTTCTTTAACGGTTGCTGAGAAACGTCAGGGATGTAGCTTCAGGAGAACGGGGTGGGCTGTCAAATGGATGTGACATCAGAACACAGCATTGGCCCCAGATGCAGCCTGGCACCGAGGAAATTCTTCCCGAGCAAATGATCCTTGTGACCTCAGGGGCTACCAAGTTTGGGGGTGGGGATGATCTTCAGAGGGAAGGGAGCAATCAAGTGGGATGGGTCTGAGACTCTCCCCACACTTCTATCAGAGCAGATTTATTTGATTTTATTTATTTTTGCGGTACGCGGGCCTCTCACTGCTGTGGCCTCTCCCATTGCGGAGCACAGGCTCCGGATGCGCAGGCTCAGCGGCCATGGCTCACGGGCCCCGCCATTCCGCGGCATGTGGGATCCTCCCCAACCAGGGCACGAACCCGTGTCCCCTGCATTGGCAGGCGGACTCTCAACCACTGCGCCACCGGGGAAGCCCCAGATTTATTTTTAATCATGCTCTGTATTCATATTCCATGTAAGATGTTATATTTTAAAAGAGGGGAAAATAAGTTTGAAAACTTTGGATTCCATCACCTTGTACATGACTGAAGAAGCTCAGAGGTGTGACAGTCACATGGCTTTTTGGTGCTGAGCCAAAGTTAGGATACAGGACCCCAAATCCCTGTTTATTTCATCTTTTTTCTACCACTGTGTTGCATCACAATCTTCATAATAATGTTCTTGAGTCTTGTATTGGGATCATTAGGAAATAGGCCTGTATACTCCCAGGGACTAACATTGATGATGAAGTGCCGTCCGTCGACTGAGATGCTCCCACTGACCTGTGCACTTAGAATGATTTTTCTGGTGGTGGGGACAGATGTGCCCTGAGTCACCGTCACAGTCATCATCATCTGAGAGATGATTGATGAGTCTCAGGGGTGTGATCTTTGACCATGGACCTCAGCAAAGGGAACTGATGTCTTGAGGGAGAGAGCATAGCATGAAAGCACGGCTTGGCCTTGGCCCCATCAGAGTCACTGCTGGGGCTAAGCATGGATTTCAGAGCTAGATTGGATCCCGGCCATGTCCCTCGCCACCCCCCCCCCACCCCACCCCCCCCGCCCAACCCACTCCTTTTAGAGCTGAGGATATCGAGGCCTGGAAAGGTCAAGTGGTTTTCTCACACAGAAGAAGAAGGATTTCCGGGCTGGTGGGCAGCAGGCATTGATTTTTGTTTCTTGGCTGGATAGAGCTCAGTTTGTCCATTTTCCTTCTTCCCTTTCCATCAGGACCAGTCCAAGACAGTGATGTGGGTAGAAGTGTCTGCTCTGCAGACTAGAACTCCCCATGGGCCAGCTGTTACAGGGTCTATATAGGAGAGAAAAGGGGGCGTGCAGGAAGTTATCAGGTCTGCTTGCTTCTCGCCCCAATCCGTGTCCTTCCCTTGGGTCTCATCTCAAATAAAGATGGTGTTTTGGACTCATTATGCTAACTCATTTTTCTTATTTCATTTAATTCAAGAACTTGGGTGAAGAAGACGGGTGTTACTTAATTTGTGCCCTCGCACCCCAAGGCTCAACATTCTACTTAAGCTTCTATTACCAGCCATCCGTTGGCTGGCACCTTTGTGGATCTAAACTAACTTCCCTGTGGAGTATGGAGCCAGCTGGAATTGTTCTTAATAAGAAGCCCAGTGGTTGGCATCCTTCGCTGAAATGGGTGAAGACCAAAGTCATAGCGGGTTTTGACTGAGATTCCTTCTCTGAGCAGGGTTTTTAAAAAAACATCTCTTAAGAATAAAACGAAACAAATGGGAGACCTTGTTCCCACCAGGACTTAAAATACCAACATATGTATCAAAGAATCTATTCAATTTGATAAGTCAGTTCAAAGTGACCAGGAAATAACCACAAGAAGCCAGGCCTGGAAACCAGCACTTGGTGTTTGGAGAATGTTAAATACCATCTGTACATGGGTTGTGCTCCCAAATCCTCAAGTCCTGCAATATTTCTCCTCCCCTTCTGTTTTTTCTTTCTTGTCAGACGCTTATTTATTTTTAGAGATTCAGAGTGCTTTCTCTGATTAGGTCAAGGTGTCACATGAAAAAACAAAACTGGAGTCCACCTACCAAGAAAGCATCTTGGCCACAGAGAGGATGGACAAGGCAGGGCAGCTCTGGAGGGCAGGAGGAGAGGGGTCAATTTATTAGGTCAGAGGTATCTCTGTGAAAGCCACGCTGCTGCGGAAAGAAAGCCACTTCTTATTCTTGAGAAAGGCAATGATTTTAAAGAAGTGTCCTCTTCTGGAAGGATACTAATATTACCTGACTCACTGGGTTGATGTCAGGGTAACATGAGGTAATTATGGTTAACCCTTCCTGAATAGGAAAATGCTGTAACAATATAACATAGGATGAAGAGAGGCTGTTCAAAACCCTGAAAACACCACAGCATCCTGAGAAAGTGGATAACGGATACTGGCATGTTGTATGATATTCTGTGCACTGATTTGCCAGAGGTCTCTGGGTCTGCTTTCCTCTTTGTAACTCCATAGAAAACACAGAGCAGGGATACAGCTCCTCTGAGGGTGGACACCAAATCTGAGTGGCTCTGGGATCTAAAAAAAGTAAACTCACTAAGATCCAACAATGTATCTGTGATTCACTGCCTAGCACCCAGCCTTCCACCATCCTCAGAGGAGCACCTCCCAAGGCCCCTTGAAGATGGGAAGGGCTCCCCATAAGTGTGAATGGCTGGAAGGGGGCCAGCACCCACAGCTCTGAGGTTTCTGCCCAGCCACGGAAAAAACTAGAGAAGCAGCTGAGTGATGGTGGAATGGATGGAGAGGATCTCACTTGACTTGATACCCACATCAGATCAGAGCAGGGGAGACTTTAGTTTTTTGCTTAGAGACTAGCTTGGTGTTGCTTAGAATTGAATTAAAATCTTATTAACATTTAATAAAGATAGGCCATCTCCCAGAATTCAGATGTTCACTCAACAGATATTTATTGAGCACCTGGTATGCATTGATCTCTAGATGGCAGCTGGGAAGGAGGACAGGAGCCCCCATGGGCATTTCCTAGTAGGATGACAAGAAGGCTGGCACTGTCTGAAACCAGGGTATAATTTGCCTCTCCCACAATCCCTGCAGGGTGCTGTTCTGTGCTTCTCCTTAAGTAGCAGAGTCTGGATGGCTTGATTCTAACGAGGCCGGAAAGATATTTTTCTTTTTTCCCTGTCATCCCATGTGTTCTTTATGCTCTTTGTTTTTTTAAATCAAAGAAAACCGTTTACTTTCCAGTGCCATTTTAACTTGTTACTAGCGAGCCTCTGGCCTGGGTGTTTTCCATTAGCATGAAAATTCAGGAGGCTACAGAAGGAAATACCTACAACTGAGCGGTGAGAGAGCCACTTCATTCCCTCGCCAGACAATGTGTCTTGCATTTCTCTAGTGTAAATAAAATGACGATTCAAAGAATGTTCCCCATTAATGAGTATCTGATTTAGAATAAAATAAAATCCATGCTGGGAAGTTGATGAGCTTGATTTTGCTCAATTGCTTCTAGCAGGCAACTCATATTTATGGGTCCTTTCCCTTTGACAATTGTCACCAGTCATCTACAGTTCTTTCCTCGGAGTGGAAAGGGAGAGGGCTTGCAGGTTGATTTTAGTTCCCTGTAACTGGAGGTGACATCTGAAAGCGCAAAGCTATTGAAAAGGTAGGTGATTATTAAAATGTACTGTGTTTCTGTCTTCCTGATTATGACCTCCTGGTCTTGCAGTTTGCTGCCAAGCATGTGCCAAAAGCTGGAGCACAGGTGGTGATGCATCTTCCCAGCTCAGGGAGGGTTTTAGACCATTTTAACCACCTATTTGTTCACACTTCCTTATTGTTTTCCACAGTAGACACACTGAAATGTTAAGATACAGGGAGGGAGAGGTGGAAGGTTATCTATGGTCCCTTTAATGAAGAAGGAGGAAGGAATGAGGAAGAGAAAGAAAGAGAGAAAGGGAGGGAGGAATGGAGGGAGAGAGAAAATAGCACATCATTAATCAGAAATAACACTTAAAAACAATTGCTGTGGAAGGGTATTTCCCAGAAAAGCAATAGAGTCCATTCTGAGCACATACTCCACTTGCATTAAGCACACATTAAAATTAGTGGCAATTTGCTTCTGCACATTCTCTATTGGCTCCTAGTTAGGCTGCAGCTTGCCACTCCAGTGTGCTTGTTCAGATGGAAATGACCGCATGTATTACGGAGAGTAGGAATCATGGTCAAGTGAGAAAACCGTTTTACTGGAGATAAATGATGGGTGTCCTACACAGAGGATGGGGACCCACCACCACCAGGACACCGAACACGGTGCCTTCTCAAAGAGCTGATGAAAACGACAGTTAATTTTCCTGTCTAGGTTGATGGAATTAGGCAAGTGGGGGGCAGTTTAAAGAGCAGGAGCTCTGTAGCTTTTTCGCTGTGTGAAGTTTCTTTGTGGAAGCTTCTGTTTGCCCATCTGTAAAGTGAGACTAATACCTATGTCAAAGGAATAAATAAGATAGGTAAGTTAGATAAGTTCCTAAGCATGTCCAATAATTCCTGGCACACTGTGCATGCCAGGTGTAGAAAAGTGGTACTGTTAGTTATCAGGTTCACCCCAAGGGATAGTTTTAAAACTCTGCCCTTTGGTATTTCATCAACAGACAATTCAGAAATTTAAATTAGGGCAGACTCCAAAAGGGAACATATTCTGCTACGTGTAGGCTGTGTCTAGGAGGGACTAAACAAAAGAATTCATATCCCAAGCCTCCTGCCTTTATGGCTGTTTTCTATTCTTACGGGCCGTTCATTTGATGATTGATTTATGTTCATAAATCCCAGACCCAGCACCCCTTCCTAAACCCCCTGCAAAGCCGTATCGAATTAGAAGCTACCAAGTCGTTCTCCCTTCTTCTCAATTGGGCAAGGTGTACACAGAGCTAGACCTTTCATTTAAATCCAGATAGAGACTAGGTCTAGATGACTACAGACTTAAAGAACCCACATTGATCCCTCTTGGTTTCAGATCAGATGTCCTCAGATACCAAGGACATGATCTGGTCCCTTAGGAGGCTCTTCTGCAGATCTGGGTGGGGATGGTAGGGTCCTCTCAAGTCTCCCATGCATCCCTCTGATTGGCTCAGCCCTCCCCTGCTATACACTGACTGCCACAGGCTGGGTCGGAAATCCCAGGCAAAGAGCATCAACACAGGATCCAGGAGGGAACTAACATACAACAAAAGCCACCCCCTCCATGAAATTGGATCCATCTCTGCCCCCATGGGGCTAAGTGGCAGTTGAACGTGCTTATAAATGACATAAATCACTTGCAGGACCTCAAGAAACAATTAACTCAGATTGAAAATAGCTGCTAAGGTTTCACCTCCTTGTGTGTTTATGTCCCTTCACTTCAGCTTTTAGTTTTGAAAAAGGGAGGGTTAAAATTGTTTTGAGGGCCAAATTGCAAGGAAGGGCTAGTCTTTAGCTGTGGCATCTGTTTCACATTCCATGCAATTTGAAGACTCACAGGTTTGCCTTCTTAAAATAATTATATAATTATTAAAAAACAAAACAAAACAGAAGCTAACTGATTCTTCTCAGACATCAAGCTGGCACTGTAGAGTGGGTCAAATGGTTTCAGTGCAGAGAAGGGAATAGACAGATGATGGACAACAGATAGAAGATGGATAGATAGGTAGATAGATAGATGGATGAAAACCTCAAAGGAATCTTCTGGAAGGAAACCAGGCTAGCAACAAAGACGACTTCCCATGTCTCTTTAGATCCACCCACAGTCCTGCATCTCCTTCACTTTACATTGGATGAGGCATTAATCACTCAGCCATTGTGAAGCACAGGAGGAGCTCGGGAAAATGTTGAGAACTAGAGAGTGTCTCATTTCATAAAGAACTATGCCAAAAGCCATTAACTTCCTTTTTTTTTGAAAGAGTAATTTGTTTTTTATTATAAAAACAATATAAATTCAGGAAAATTTGGAAAATACAAGAAATACTTTAAAACATTAAAGTCATCTCTAGCTCTACTCCCTGATACTTTGATGCATTTCTTTCCAACCAGAAGGACATACACAACTGTGGCAGGGAGGGAGCAGGAAGTGGGTCAAAACTTTTTTTTTTTTTTTTTTTTTGCGGTTCGCGGGCCTCTCACTGCTGCGGCCTCTCCTGCTGCGGAGCACAGGCTCCGGACGCGCAGCCTCAGCGGCCATGGCTCACGGGCCCAGCCGCTCCGTGGCATGTGGGATCCTCCCGGACTGGGGCACGAACCCGTGTCCCCTGCATCGGTGGGCGGACTCTCAACCACTGCGCCACCAGGGAAGCCCCTGGGTCAAAACTTTTGGAGGACTGGGTGAGGCTCGGGATCTGGAGGCCTTGCTTCCTGGTCCAGCGGCTGAGACTTCTCAAGGCTGGAGCCCCAGGGGCTCTCTGCTTTGTCCATTTCTTCATCCAGAGGAGGACACTTAGACCACATTCCTCCCATAGTCCCTCTCCTTACATTCTGAAAGTCTTTATAAGCAGATGCAATTGCTCCAGAGGTAGGGGAAGGTAAATCTAGTATCTCATCTGTTTTGTTTCTTTGTCTTCCTCTTTTGGAACCCTGCAGGATCCTCTCTTTTTACACACTTTACTCTCTATTTGGCATCACTTAAAAGACCCTCTCTTAAAATGAGAGGAATACTTTGGTAGAAAAAGCACAGAACTGGAGAATGGGGGTCCTGGTTTCCCCTTGCCCTGCACTTAGCTGTGTGATCTTGGGTAACTTTCTTCATCTCTCCATGGGGGTGGGGATAGAAGCTAGGTCATTGGTTCTTATATGGGGACAGGAGGACAGAAGCATGTCTTAGTCACCTAGGGAGCTTTTTCAGATTACCAAGAGAACAAGATCTGTAAACGTTTGCTTGAGTCAATCCCTTTGTGATTCACTGGGAGTGGGGACAGGACGGAGTGGAGGTGGGGGGAGGCAGCAGCAGGTAGGGACATGGCCACGGGGGCTGGGAGACCACAAACTTCAGGGGAGGATGCTCTTACTTCTGTTTCTGTTGAACAACCATGTCGCCCAGACAACCCCCAGCACCAGCCATCTGAGAGATTCCTGGGGGGAGAGAACTGCTGCTGTGAATTGAGGAGACGGGAAGAACCCAGCTCAGATCCCACATTCTCTTGCTGTGCAATGTCTTGCGTAGAGACACTGACCACAAGGGAAGGAACCCAGTCTTTATCTCTGTCCTCTGGCTTTTGTATCCATCAAGACAAACTATTTTTTGACTCCAGTTTTGAACTTTCTAGACAGAAAGGAAAGGGTATCTCTGGAATTATCTTAGTATTGTGCTTTTTACCCTGTGCTCTTTAAGTTTTTTAAGTTATCTATCTCCTTTCCCTATTCGATGGGGTTGACAGGAGCTAATTTGTAGGGATCCTCCATACCAAGCCAGATAAAAGCCTGTGTGATGTTACCGAATGGATAGCATTTGTGATGCACGAAAGCCAGGAACCACATGCACCTTTGCCCACATTATTTTGAGTCCCTTATAAAAGTCTCCCACCAACACAAGTCTAACAATTAGTTTTCATTTAAATGGAAATGTCTTCTACACTCATGCAACTTAACCTTGTTACTTCCACTAAAATAAGTCTGCATTGAATAACTTTACCGTTTAGGAGGTTGGTGACCAGAGGGGGGAAAAACTTTCAGAACCAATCACAATTCATTGGGTCAGATATAGGAAAGAATGACTGGAGAAATAGTGCTTAGGGGAGCTTGTCGTTCATAGGCATTTATGCTTTTACTTCTCTGAGCAAGAAGAATTCTTGTTCTTTGCTTGGCCTCAGCAATAAGGAATTGGGTACCTAGTGGCTGCTTAGCGGTGTTTGTATCCTGAAGCTTTGTATTTAAATAAGAGATCTTTGATGTACTTACTCACTGACATAACATGTGATTGGAAGCCCCCAAACCAGCAATTGGCAGCAACAATGCTACAGGTGTGGACATCAAATTGTGATGGGAGCCTCTGAGTGACCTCAGGCTCACCCTGAGCCAGGGTACTAAGGCAACATGAAAGGCCCAGTGAGCGAATGAATGAAATGAACGCTGTGATTTTGGATTTAATGGTGAAAAGACTTAAAAAACAGTATTAGGGGCTTCCCTGGTGGCGCAGTGGTTGAAAGTCCGCCTGCCGATGCAGGGGACACGGGCTCGTGCCCTGGTCCGGGAGGATCCTGCATGCCACGGAGCAGCTGGGCCCGTGAGCCATGGCCGCTGAGCCTGCGCATCCGGAGCCTGTGCTCCGCAGCGGGAGAGGCCACAGAGGTGAGGGGCCCGCATGCCACACACACAAAAAAAACAGTATTAGCAAATCCTTTATCATGTTACAGCACCAGTAGTCCAAAGAAAGGGATGGGGGATATGTCTTAGTCTGCTCAAGCTGCTGTAACAAAGTACCATAGACTGGGTAGCTTAAACAACAGAAATTTATTTCTCACAATTCTGGAGGTTGGGAAGTCCAAGATCAAGGTGCTGGATATTCAGTGTCTGGTGAAGGTCCACTTCCTGGCTTGTAGACTGCCACCATCTCACCATGTGGTCACATGGCCTTTCCTCAGTGCTTGCTTATGGGGAGAGAGATCTCTCTCTTTCTCTTCTTATAGGACACTAATACCATCATGAGGGTCCCACCCTCATGACATAACCTAAACCTAATTACCTACCAAGGGCACCACCTCCAAATACCATCACACTGGGGGCTAGGACTTCATAATGAATTTTGAGTAGACATAAACATTCAGCCCATAACAGGGTGTAATGAATCAAAGGAGTGTTAACAGAGCATTGGGGTTCAACTCCCACATTTCCCACTCCCACATCATCTAACTTCCTTGAGACTTTTCTGTGCATCTATAATACCGACCTTAAGTATTGTCCTGAAGGTGAAGTGACATGACCAGTGTTCCACACTTGGCATCAGGATTAGTCAGTAAATGCTTCATCAAATGGCTAATATTACCTCTGTTGCTATTCCTAATCCCATGCTCCTGTCATTTCTCATTCCCAGAGAAAAATAAGTACTAATCATGATAGATTTATTTCAAAGAACATCAAGAGCTTCAACGTTTTCCTAGAGCGAGAGTTTCCATCTTGTGTCTTCATGTACAAAATGCAACCACTCCACAGACTTCTAAACACCAAATGATAGTAAGTTCCAGATGCTGTCCTTGCCAGTAGGAGAGCACTACCTGGAATGTCAAGTGACTACTGACTTCTGAGTCTGTGCTACTGCATTATAGCAAGCCCGAATCCCTCGTTCTTACCACTTTAGGGGTGAGAGTTCAGTGTAGGCGCCAAGTGGAAGATAGCGTTGGAGCCTGGTTGCTTACTACTCAGAATGTCATTTACAAAGGGGAGCTGTGTGAAAAAGGAATGAAGAAGCCCTTTTTGTTCTTGCAGGAATCAGTGTCTCACAAATGTCTCTGTAATGATGTTTTTATGAGTTAACCTCTGTGGTAGGTTTTTGCTTTTGTTTTGTTTTATTTCATTTTGTTTTGGTGTTTTTGCCCTGAAAGAAATCTTGCCTTTATAATTATCATCACCATGTACTGGATGGTTGAGGGTCTCTTGATCATAAGTAAACTTTACCTTAGTGACATCTGTCTTTAACTGGAATTGACACAATGTTTGATCTTATAGACTTAGGAGAAATGACTAAGAAATCTACTTCAGTATCCACATAAAATTTTCAAGCTGTACTGGGGAAAACCGTTCATTCACAAAATGGCTTAAGGAACTCCTAGTTCTATCACATTGAAACTAGAAAAGACTTTCACTAACAATACATTTGCATTTTTGTCATTGTGCTGAGGGAATTTGTAGATAGGAACCTCACCTGAGTTGTCATCACCATACTTCATCACCCTCAAGAAGATGGCCAATTTGAAGGGATAAAAGAAAAGGTGTTTCGACAGTTAATTCTCAAAGTAGAGAAAAACTGACCAAAATTTTTGCCTAGTTTCCTGTCACCCAGCGTGCACTTTCAGGGTCCATGAAAGGAAAGAGTTTTGTTGAATTAACACTGAGGGTGTATATTATGTCTTCCCTGACTAGCTCTCACCAGATAAGGCGAGGAGTTACACAACCAGGAAAAACATTTCCAGGATATTGTTTTGACTTTGTGTGTGCATTTTTAAAAAACCACTGATTTGTCAGAGCAAGTTGGGCTCTGCCACTTGGAACAAGTGACTGGGTCTGAGCCATTCCAGGTTAGGAGAGCAGGTTGGATGGTGAGGTGTGTTCCCATCGATCACTGATAAATATATTTCTCCCAAGGTGATGGGGTACCACACAGCCATTAGCCCACTCCTCTAGAGCCAACTGGCATTGATTATGCAGCTATATCTCCTGCTGAGTCTCTGGGGTCACAAAGAAGGGGAAAAGGGAATTCTGATCTGACCTCCACAGATGCTGAAATGCCATCACTTGCTATTTTGACACCAATTTGCCAAGTTGTTCTTGACCTTTAAGTGCATTAAAGTCACCTGGGTGACATGTTAAAAAGGAGACTCCTTTGCTTCCCCACAAGAGCTTTTGATTTAGCAAGTCTGGGGTAGGGCCTAGAAATTAGCAATTTTAATAGGAGTGTTTTGATGTGTGAGGTACATGGACCATACTGCTGGAAACGTCAGCCTAGCACAGTGGTTCTGAAACTTGAGTGTGCATCAGAAGCATGTGGCGGGTTTGTTACAACACTGATTACTAGGTCCAGCCCCCAGAGTTTCTAATTCAGTAAGTTTACCTTGAAGCCCAAGAATTTGCATTTTTAACAAGTTTTCAGATGCTGCTGCTGTTGCTGCTACTGGGGACCAAACTTTGAAAATCAGTGGCCTTATGAAAACACAGAAAGAGTACCTTTTTAAAAAACTATTGGCAAAGAAGATAGGTTTACTCTTTAGGGAAAGAAAAGAAATCGATGGACACTTATTGAGTATCTATAGGAGAAGGTGCCTGGCAGAGTAAAATGATATTTATTTTATCTTGGTAATTTTTTCTTTTATTTATGTTTTTCACAGATGAGAAATCCAAAGGTTGGGGCAGTTATTACCTTGTTAAAGATCACATAGCTAGCTAAAATATTTAAAAAAAATTTTTTTCCTTAGAGTTTCTGTAGTTATACATGCAGCAATTTAGTGTAGCCTTTGCCCAGTGAGGGGGCTGCTTTTTGCTACTACCCAACTCAGCCCAGACTTAGCCAGCCTTGTCCTGTGGAAGGAAATGGCACTCATGCTACCTATTTCCTGTAAACACAGAACATCGCTTCCAGAAAGATGGCTGGATTTCATTGCTTACGTTTACCATTTCAGGGGCCAAGAAGCTCCCTGAGGATAGAGCCACTATACAGTTAGCAAATCAATCATAAAGCATTGATTTCATAGTTTATTCATTTATGAATTCATTAGTTTGCTTAAATATTTACTGAGAATGCCTGTATTTGCTCAGTATTGTACAAAGCACTGACGTAGTAGAAAGTTCTAGAGTGAAGCCAGTGAATCAGAATTTGTGTGCTTCCCTCTCTGCTTGATAAGCATCATGCTCCTAGATAAGTCCCTTCTGTTCTCTGGTCTCAGGTTCTCCCTGTTGGCAAATTTAGGGAGTGAGACTAGGTGATCTCCGAGGTTCCTTTACTTCGGAACACTCCTGAATGTAAAATTTAACCCTCATGGTGTGCCTGACCCTCGAGCTGTGGGATGTATGTGTTTAGGGGAACGTGGTGGGTGTGGAAGGAAGTAGACGTAGAAGGAAGAGTCCCAATCAAAATGTGCACACATGATATCACTGGAGAAAAATTACAATCTGGTATCTTACCCCAGGGGAATTTAGGTAGTATGTCTTCCTGTGGGAGAGGTAGTCAAGGATGGTGGGATATGAACTAGGGAGTGAGGAATGGAGAGGGTTGGATTAGTAGAAAGAAAATGGGAGCAGATTCAGCAAGTGTATAACCTCAGAAGCATGAACTTTCCTGATTTCACCCCCTCCCCCATAGCCCAGAGTCCTGTTATCCGTGCTGGTCACATCATCAAACACCTCTGCGGCTGGGTGAGGAATCTGTTTGTGGGTAGTTGCCAGGTTTCGCAAATAAAAGTATAGAGTACCCAGTGAACTTTGAATTTTATATCAACAATACAATCTTTTAAAGAATAAGTATGTCTCAAATATTGCATGGAACATATTCATACTTAAAAATTATGCGTTGTTCATCTGAAATTCACATTTTAACTGGGTATCCTGTATTTTATCTGGCAGCTCTCTGCTATGGGGAATCTCTCAGAATCTGGCATGCCCATGAACAGTGAGGGGAAAGGAACCTCTTAGCATTTTAGCTGTTCCTAACTCCTTGCCCAATGGCCCCCTCAGAACACCTGAATAAAGTTATCTCTGGCCAGAGAGCAGAAAGAACCCAGCTCCCCTTCCTTCTGCTGCCCACACTCTCAGCAGGTGAGAGTTGAAAGCAGAGCAGCCTTTGGAATTCTCTTCTCTCACGCACCTGCTTCTCACCAGGATTAGCATTTAGTGTTCTGGAAGCATTAGATTCCTTTTCTTCTTCCTTCCCCACAGCCTTGGAGGCTCCTGGACACATGAAAATTGTTCTGCTTGCTTTCTCTTGTGTCACTCTCATTCCCATCATTCTGTACCTCGACAGACAGAGGGAGACCAACTGGAGGAGTGGTAGGAGACACTACCAGTGTCTGATACCAGTGGTAGGAGCTATTATTTTTCTGGTTAATTGCTTTCTTTTCTTTAAGAAAAGGAGCCCCTGGCTTTCCTGTCTCTCTAATCCTGCTCATCAGGTCATCAGGTTAGGGTGAGTTTTGTCTCTATCTCTCCATCTCCCTACTTATTTTGTCCTCATCTCCGGGTCCTTGAGTCCACTGCCTGTCAGGTGGGCTGTCTCCAAGGACACCTGCAGTCTGAGGCTGACTGAGCAGCCTGAGCATTACGATTCCTGTCCTTATCCCAGGACCCTCTTCTGCATAATGCAAGTTAAAGGATTCCTTCCTTCGGGACACAAGGTAGTATCTGAGCTTTCTTCCTTGAGTGATCACGAATCTCTCATGGGCAGACAAGCTCCATTTATTCATCGGTTCCTCCAGCATCTCTTCAGTGCCTACTTTGTGCCTTAGTAAATGTCTTCAAAATGAATCTCTGTCTGTGATTGCTCAGGAGATATACTATGCAAGCCTGCAATCTACTGTCCTATTTTAGGGTATGATGGGGTATTTGTTTGTTTGTTTGTTTTTTACTGCAATCAGATAGGGCAGCCTGGAAGAGGCCAGGACTGAACTTTGATCTGCCTACTGGAATAGATCAAGTGCCAGGAACTCCAGGCTTGTGGGCAATATATGGCATCAGAAGAACGAGGCAGCAGCAGGTCACGATTGATACGGCAAGGTGTCAAGTGGAGAAGGCCCCGTAATCCAGGGAAGTCTTTTAGCAACTAGGGCCCCAGCTGTAGACTCGGGTCAAGAGCAAGACTTCACTGAAAGGAAGAAGAGAGCCCAGCAGGAGTGGGCAGGGCCTAAGGGCCTGGGGAACAACTTCAGGCAGAGGCCCAGTCACGTGATGTAGGGCACAGAGGGGCCTGGGTCTCAGAAATAAGAAAAATATCCTGCCTTGGCAACACAGGGACACAAGTTGGGAACCACAGTGGAAGCAAGTGATTTGAGGTCATCAGAGTCCTGAGTTAGAACTGCTTAAATTCAACTTTTCCAGGATCAGAGTTGTTCCTTTGGGTCCCATGAAGCTGAGGCTGCAGTCATGGGTTCAGTGGCCTAAGGAGGGGCCAGATAGGATAGGTGGGAGCTGGGCAGGGTCTGTCATTACCATCAGCCCCTCATGGGTTTCCATGAGCACAGAAATTTAATGAGTGTTTCAGGTATTGAAAATGATTTCCATTGGGTAAAAGTCTAATCAGACTGGATTCCTGAATAATCTACAAGGCAGCAAATTTAAAACTTCATTCAGATTGGAGAAGCGGACAGATGGTTCCTGTTTCCGGAGGCTCTAGCTTCCTCTGTAAACAGGGACTTTAGCCGGGTCCCCGGGTCAAGGAAGGAAACTAGGAAATGACCCTAGAGGAGGTCACTGAAGCCTGGTGCAAGCTGAGTTACGATACCAACAGGTGTTTGCCAACCTGTAGTGGGACCTGCTCTCCCCAGAACGCGATGGTCTTTGCACAGTCGAGGGCTGGTTGGAGAAACCGACTGCGGGCACAGGCCATGCAGTGGTGGATGGGGAGATGTTCCAGTCGCAGGCCTCTGGGCCACACAGGCGAGGCCAAGAAGCATTGAAGCAAACCGCCAGCAGGTGCTTCTCCTGCCCAAGCTCCCGGAGTCAGCATGTGAAGAAACCAGCTGTGTCTCTGGTGACAAGTTCTCAAGCTCTCTGGAGCATGGAGTCATCCAAGCAGAAAGATCAGACCATGGTTGAGTGCAGGTAAAGCGAAACGCCGTGTACCCAGCAATAGCTCGAAGGGCCAGACGAAGGACTTGAAGGAAGGACCACAGGATCTGCAGTTTCGCCAGAGAGAGGAGGAGGCCAGTGTGCCGGAGGAAGCTTCACAGCTCCAGAGGCTGTCGATAGCAAGAGTGCTTGTCATCATCTTTATGGAGAGAACAAATGTTTGTGGCAGCAACTAGCCTCCCTGGGCTTTGCTCTGCCTGCTCTGTCCCAGAAAAGTCACACAGCCAGCCTTGGATCAGAAGAGGATCTCAGCTATGACACAGGCTCAGGACCTGGATTGATATTTTTTTAAGGTCCCCAAATAGATATTTACAAGTGAGGCTTCCCTTTGAGGCTGTTATTACAACTTATCTGGCTTAGAAATGTATCTTAAGTGTTCCATATGTTTATCTATATCCTAGGCCAAACAGCTGCACCAGGTAAACACCCTGGCCTGGCCCAGCCCAGGCTGATGGCTGGGTTCTGCAGCTTTGGGATTGGGAGCTAACAGACTTCCTAGCGTGAAGTGTGGAATTTCCGGTCACTGTTCTTCATCTTCTTACACTGGACTGTCTCAGTGGAAAGAGACCAGAAAGAGCCAGTGCAGTGTCCAAAGAGCTTAGCCTAGGAAAGGACACTGTGCTGGTAATCCTGAACACTTGCCTAAGACCTTTGGCTCTTCAAATATATAACAACATCTAATAGCTGTGCTCGATTCTCAACAATTCCATGGAGAAAGTCAAGTCATTGTTTTTAGCTCAGTTGTTTGAGTGAGGAAACTGCAGCCCAGGGTGGGCCGACACAGGTCTGTGCTCTTCTCAGCACACCATTAAGGCTCCTACAAGTGAGGGCCTGTTCCAGACTCCAGGTGGGTTGCTCGTTCAAGTTGTTCTTCACATTCTCCCCCAACCCCCGCAGTCATTTAGAATATGCGAGCAGGGTCATTGGCCTCATGTTCTAGATAGAAGCCCCCAGTGCTGCTTCTCCCCAAGGATTTCATTTCCTAAGCTGCTTCTCCACTCTTTTTCATTCCATTCATAGCTTTATTCCTGGGCAAGAACCTTAACTTTTATTTAAGCTCTTACTCTGTGTAAGACACTATTGTTAGTTTTTAACTAATTCTAGCAAACTTATTCCTCATAATAACCCTATGAAGAGAAAACTAGCTTCATCTCCATTTTACAAATGTAAACCAAGGCCAGGGACAGTAGGCAGATGCCTAAGATCCCACAACCAGGAAGCGGCAGAGACGGGATTCAGTTTAAATTGGAAGGCTTGAGAGTCTGTTGTCTTCATCGCTACGTCACCTGTTTTAATCTAGACCAGTGATTCTGAGACCGTAGTGTACATCTGGGTCTCTGGATTCCTCTCAGATTTGGATTCAGTAGATTTGGGGTAGGGGGCCTGAGAATTTCCATTTCTGACAAATAATGCTGCTGCTGCTGCTGGGGAACCCACGCTTTGAGAACCCCTGATCTAGGGATGCCCAGTACAGCTGCCTGAGAATCAACTGGGCAAGTTTTTGAAAAATGATGACTCGAGGGCTCCATTCTTAGATATTGTGACTTAATATGTTTTGGAGGAGGGACTAGGAACCTATAGCTTTACAAAGCTCCACTGGAGATTCCTTTTTTTTATTTTAATTTTTATTGTTTTATTCTTTTTTATTGAATGAAAGAGTCTTCAAATTCTATAGCGCTTTACAATTTTCAAAAGATTTGCACACCTGATTTCATAGAATCCCATAATAACCCTTTTTCCCCCCTCTACCCCTATATTGCCCCTCCTGCCTTTCCTCTCCCCTCTGGTAACCACTAGTTTGTTCTCTACATCTGTGAGTCTGCTTCTTTTTTTATTTTATTCACTAGTTTGTTGTATTTTTTAGATTCCACATATAAGGATATCATACAGTATTTGTCTTTCTTTGTCTGACTTACTTCATTTAGCGTAATGCCCTCCAAGTCCATCTGTGTTGCTGCAGATGGCAAAATTTTCGTTCTTTTTTATGGCTGAGTAGTATTCCATTGTATATATTTACCACATCTTCTTTATCCATTTTTCTGTTGATGGACTCTTGGATTGCTTCCATACCTTGGCAATTGTAAATAGTGCTGCTATGAACATTGGGGTGCATGTATTTTTTCAAATTAGCGGTTTGGGGTGGTTTTTTTTTTGATATTTACCCAGGAGTGGAATTACTGTGTCATATGGTAGTTCTATTTTTAGGTTTTTGAGAAACCTCCATATTGTTTTCCACAGTGGCTACACCAATTTATATTCCCACCAACAGTGTACCAGGGTTCCCTTTTCTCCATATCCTCACCAACATTTGTTATTTGTGTTCTTTTTTTTTTTTTTCTTGCGGTACGTGGGCCTCTCACCGTTGTGGCCTCTTCCGTTGCAGAGCACAGGCTCCGGACGTGCAGGCTCAGCGGCCATGGCTCACGGGCCTAGTTGCTCCGCAGCATGTGGGATCTTCCCAGACTGGGACACGAACCAGCGTCCCCTGCATCGGCAGGCAGTCTCCCAACCACTGCGCCACCAGGGAAGCCCTGTGTTCTTTTTTGATGATAGCCACTCTGACAGTGTGAGGTGATATCTCATTGTGGTTTTGATTTGCGTTTCCCTGATGATAGACATGTTAAGCATCTTTTCATGTGCCTGTTGGCCATCTGCATTTCCTCTTTGGAAAAATGTCTATTCAGTACTTCTGCCCATTTTTTAATCGGGTTGTTTGTTCTTTTGATGTTGAGTTGCATGAGCTGTTTATATATTTTGGATATTAATCCCTTATTGATCATATCACTTGCACATATCTTTGAAGAAAGAAAAAAAAAAGACCTACAAGAACAAATTCAAAACAATTAACAGAATGGCAATAAGAACATACATATTGATAATTACCTTAAGTGTAAATAGACTAAATGCTCCAACCAACACACATAGAGTGATTGAATGGGTATAGAAACAAGACGCTTATGTATGCTGCCTGAAAGAGACTCACTTCAGATGTAGAGACACACACAGAGTAAAAGTAAGGGGATGGAAAAAGGTATTCCATGCAAATGGAAATCAAAAGAAAGTCAGAGTAGCAATAATTATAGCAGACAAAATAGACTTTAAAAAAAAGACTGTTATAAGAGACAAAGAAGGACACTACATAATGATCAAGGGATCAATCCTAGAAGATACAACAATTGTAAATATATATGCACCCAAAATAGGAACACCCGAAATACTTAAGGCAGATATTAATGGACATAAGAGGAGAAATCAACAGTAACACAATAATCATAAGGGACTTTAACACTCCACTTACAGCAATGGACAGATCATCCAGACAGAAAATCAATAATGAAACGCTGGCTTTAAATGGCACATTAGATCAGATGGACTTAATTGATATATAATAGAACATTCCATCCAAAAGCAGCAGAATACATTCTTTCCAAGTGCACATGGAACATTCTCCAGGATAGATCACATGCTAGGCCACTGGAGATTCTGACATCCAGCTAGATTAATCTGCTGGGCTAATCTCCTGGTGACTCAGTTGTCCAACTAGAAAATTAGCATAAGAATTAGTCCATCTACTCAGGATTGTTGACTAGCTCAAATAAGGAAACCAATATGAAAGTGTTTTGCAAAGATAATAGTTATAATTAGAAGCAGTTTATTGTTGCTGTTAAGCAGTTTGTTGAGGACTTCGTGGTTGGACCAGCCTGATTTTCGTTCATTTCATTCTAGAAGGTAAAACTAATACTTTATAGGAGATCAGAGTTTAAATGAGGAAATTGAGGCCCAGAGAGCTGAAATAACTTGTGGAAGTTCACATATGCAGCAGTGGTAGGAGAGAACTAGAAGCCATGTTTCCTGACTCTCTATATTCACCCATATTCAGACAATTTCTAAAACAGGCCTTGTAGGTAATTACCATGTTGTTGATTCAGTATATGATTAATTACATTAATGGTCCTTAACGGTCCTTGCTTGCTGAATCCTCATAACCTCAAGCAACCAGTACTTCATAGATCCTTGTAATTTGAAAGTACCTTTAAAGTTTTCAGAGTCACTTCTCTAGGAGAAACCTCAACCCAGGCCCTTCCAGACCATGCAGTCTGCATCTACTCCTCTGGAGAGTGAAGATATAGGAAGGACTGTCTCATTGGTCTATATAGGGCAAGAATGATGTTAGAGGAGGAACCTCCTCTCCTCCCCAAGTCCACAGGTATGGTGCCAAGCATTAGGTTAGTTCCACTTGCCTATGCCTATGTGACACAATAGTGTTACAAGTATAATTATTAGTTATCTTTGGAAGCTCCTAATTAATCTTGGAAAAACAAATCAAAGATCTTCCACCTCTACCTTATTTGATCAAAAGTAACTACCAACCCTATCTTTTATTTAAAAATCGTTATAGAAGACATTTTAGGTTGGCTCACTCCAACTTTCTTTTAGCTTTCCTTAGTTTTTCTTAGTTTTTTCTCTACTGTGCAGGTTGGAAAGCTAATGACTACATTTGCCAGACTCCCTTGCAGCTAGGATAGAGACAAATCGCCTTGATTCCACCAATTAGAGGCATCCTATTTGTGACTTGGAGAAATAAGAGGTTGTTTCTATGCAAAGAGAAATTGGATCTTCTGGGTATGCAGATAGCAGATAGCAAAGTGCAGATAGCAGTAGCAAAGCTCTTGGATTCAACTCTCAAGGGTAGTCAATGCCTGGAGATATAGGCAGTGGTGTTTCACTATAACAGTTTTGGGATATAGTTGGATCTTACTACTGTTTGGTTCTGACTATATAATAAACAAGCCTGGGCTCCTGACTATCCAGGAGATTCTCTATGACCTTCTTAATATCCTTTTCTACTTAAAGCGGCTAGGCTCGATCCTCTCGATTGAGACTGAGAATCATAATTTATATAATCCTAACTATAATAATAACAATAATGATAACTAACATAATGTAAAGTGTATCTATGTAACACTATTATATATGCAAAAATAGTAATATTATTGTAATGCATCTAGCCTATTATGTACCAGAAACTCTTCCAGGCACTTTATGGGTATTAATTTATCCAATGCTCACCCCCATCCCTAGGAGTTTAGTACATTATCCCCATTCTGTGGATGAGGAAACACAAATATAGAGGGGATAAGATGCCTAAGTTCACAGAGCAAACAAGGGAGAGAAGTTCAGATTTAAACCATGGCAGTCTGGCTCTGCAGCCCATGACCTGACTTCTTGGGGCTCCATTGCCTGCCAGTCTTACGAAATAGGTATTATTATTATTATTAGGTTGCAGGTGCAAAGGTGAGGTACATTCTGAGAAGTTCACTGACAGCAGTCAAACAGCTGGTAAGTGACTGGCCATATGTGGACCCAGGATCTCCAGACTCTGCGTCCAGGGGTCTTCCGCCTACGCCTCACTGCTGGTCAGAGTTTCCCTCTATTGCTTCTTTCTCCATTCATTTATTCAGGCTGTCCATTATTCATGCATCTCTCCATTCATCCAGCTGTACCGTTCCTGTGCAAGTACTTTGGTCTATTCTGTTTCTTAAAGAATATGGAGCTTGTGGTCCCAGGGCCTCTTCCTATAATGTGCTAAAACCCACACCTCATTTCCTTTGGGGTCCTATAGAGGTGTAGCATGGCCCATAAAAAACACCATCTCTGCTCATATCTCATGATTTTTGCAAATTAATGATCTAAGTAAAATGGACCGTTGGCCTTTAAAAGTGTGCAATAAAAAATGATAATAAATGCTAGGCCGAAGATCATAATGGAAACACAATTGTTTGGGGTATTTTGCTATGGTATAGTTCCCCAGCCTGAGTGCTTTAAGTGGAACTGGCTGGGTTTTTTGGGGTTCCATGTTCAATGCCTTGAGTCTTCACACATGGCTGGGTGCAGAATAAGAACTGCCTGTGAAGTCAGAAGAAACTTAAATCTGAGGCTTGCCAATAGGCGTATCAATTAGACAGTGACCCAGAAATTCTTGGAAGAGTGATTTTGAGCTCTCTTCTGTCTCCTCGAGGGCTCCTTCCCTGCCTTCCTGCCTTCCATAACTTCTTGGTTGAAAACTGGAAGAGCTGGGATTTTTGCCCAGGAAGGCTTAGGAAAACAAAAGTTAACTGCTGTAGCTTTGAGAAATAAATTGCTCTGTGAGGCAAAGGAAAAATCAAAGATCTGGGGAGAAAAATGAAGCCACAGTTTCAATTATAACTGTTACCAGGTTTAGGTCCAACTTTGGGCCAAAGTGTCATCCAGACAGATGTTCTTGCAATTTGGTTTCCATAATAAATGTTGTACTTGTGAAAATATTTTAATGACATCTCGGCACTTTACTAGGCCTCAAATTCTCAAAGATTTTCCAGGTCAGGCAAGGACCATTTGCACCATCTCACCCAGTGACCTTTTTCATTTTGCTGGGGCTTATGGAGAACATTAAACTTGCAGATGCAATTATTACATAATAAAGTATTGATTTCCTAAGAAACCCTGTAACATTTTCTTCTTAATAATTAGCATTTACAAGGAATACATCCAAGAACTTTTGTAGAGGATTAACCGCCTATTGCCACTTGAATGAGATACTTAGTACTTTAGTTAAAAAATACATAGCATTAGAAAATAGCTTCAGTTTTCAGAACTGCAGATCAGCTGCACATCACTTATACAGGTTCCCACAGTGACCTAGTTAAGATTTTAAAATAATTTTGATATGTGATATAAGCCATTCTGAAAATGACATTTTTAGGCAAATTCAATTATCTTCTCACAGCTGATACGGACTTTAGTTTTGCTTGGCAGTAGGATAACTAACTTGCCGAATTATCTCCTATGGACAGTTTTCATCTGTTAAAGCATCAGAAATAAGAACAATGCACAATTATAGAATGAAATTCCCCCTAAAGTCAAAGAAATTTTCAAGTACAATTTAAAGTTAGCTTCTAATGACTGAGGTTATTTAATACTCTAAATGATCAAAGGCCATGATGACTGGATATATTCATGGGAGGAAAGAGAAGATTTATAAATAAGTCATCTGAACATAGTGTTTTTCCACATGTTTCTGGTTTGCTCCTGTTGAAATTAGGGAAGTGCATTCATGTCCTTCAGAGGTTCTGTTGAAATTGTCTCCTGAATGTGTTGAAGTTAGCTTTGAGGGTACTTTAGACACCAGGGCTGCTGGATCTAGAGAAATAGTGTGCTAACGTCAATACAACACCAGCCAACCTGGAGTCCATTTCCAGTTACACCAATGATGAGCTCTGCCACTTAAAAATATTGCCTGTCTTTAGCTATGTGCTTCAACTCTGATGTCTGGAAGCAACTTGGCATTGGCCTTGAAATCAGGGAGACAGCGGTACCACTTATTCCTTCTGTATCTCCCAGAGGAGAGTAAGGCATTCATCCATTCAAACAAAAGATTTTGTGGAGTTCCTCCTGTGCCCTCAGCCTTGAGTTGAATGGGGTGTTAGGACAAGGTTGGAAAGGAGGCATAGCTCTTATCCTCAGGTCACTGACAATAACAACATGTCAAATACATGTGCACAGATGACTGAACGTATTTAACTGTATAGGTAGAGCTTTTGCTCATGCTTTTCCCTTTACCTGAATGTATTGTCCTTATTTCTTCAACGAGCTAACTTGAATCATCTTTTAAGATATAGCTCAAATCCTCTTTCTTCCAGGAAGCTTTCTCCAAACCCAATCATAGTTTCACTATTTTCCAGATTATGTTAAGGTTATCTTTCCACGGGTCTGGCTCAGTTATTAGAATCTAATTCCCTCCAAACAAGGATTGGTTGTGTTTCTTTCCACATCCCAGGGCTTAGCCTCTATCTTTTAATGGTATTGGATAAACACCTGGCAGGGAGTTAATGCCCATCTTCTCTGTCCATCTCTAGCACACAATTTTCCTAATGATAAGGCAGCATATAACTATCTCGAATTATAGTTACTTGGTTATATGTCATCTCGTCTAATAGACTGAAGAGTTCTTAGTGCTTTGCAGCAAAAAGACACATATTTGAACCCTTCCCTACCACTTACTGCCCAGGAGACTTGGACATTTTATTGGACTAACAGTATTTACTTCATAGAATTGTTATGAAATTTAAAGGACATGGAAAGTGCCTAACAGTGTTTGACACACCGTGTATACTCAATAAATGTTTTTCTCTATGCCCATGTTCTCATTGATGGAAGGAAACATATCTTGAATTATGTACTTTGCACATAGTAGATATTAAAAAAACAGTGGATGAAAGTATATGAAGCCAAATTAATTCTATAGACAATTAATATGATAGAAATTTAGAGAAAGGCAGTCATTGTGGGAACTACAGTGCTCAGCAGATGCTTCATGCATGAAGGGAGAGCTGAGTGAACACTGAAGGCTACGTGGGATTTCCAATGATCACACGTTAAGAAAAATAACTACCACTTATTGAGCACTTATTTTGTGCCAGGCACTATGCAAACCGTTCTATATGTCTCGTTTAATCTTCACAATAACCCTATCAAATAAGTATTATGATAATTGCTACCATTTTACATAGGTGACATGGTAAATATTTGTTTTGAATTTCAAAGTGCTATTTGCACCTGTGGTCTCTGCTAGCCTATGTGGTCCATCTGTGCAGATTAGAAAAAGGTCCCCTCTATCAGTCAGTGTTCCAACCAGAAAGAGAAGATGGAGGCAAAAGGATTTAATTGAACAGAATTGAATAAAAGGGCCTTTTACAGAGGTGTGGCCAGGGAGAAGGGAACCCACAAGGGTTGATGAGGCACCCAGGGGCTAGCAACAGTGAGGGCCTTTATTACCCACAGGCCTAAAAGAACAAGGGAGGGAATAGCATTGCTAGACCCCAATGAGAGCTAGAGCTGTGTGGGAGAGGCTGCCCAGCAGGACCACAAACACTGTCAGAACCACGGGGGGTCAGGGAGGGAGCATGTGCAAGGGAGGGTGTCTCATCTCCTACTGGTGATTCCAGGTGGCCAAACCCCACTGGCAGCCAGAAGGTAAGAAAGTCTCAGATGCTTTGTGTAGGGGCCACCATGTGGGGCACAGAACAGGGCAGAGAAGATCAATGAATGGGTCTGGCTGGGGAGGAGGAAGTGGAGATTAATCGGCACATAACGCCCTGACCTGACAAATTAGGAAACATTTCCTCTGGGCAGATGCAGCTCCAAGGATAAGTGACTTAGCCACGGTATCCCACTGAGGAACACACCCAGGACTGCGTCCTGTGATGTAGCGAGTGGAGACCAGCCTGGATTTCAGTCCCCACTCACCTCCTAGGCCAGGTGCCTTGGTGTCAGAGTAACCTGTATGCAGCAGGCTTGACTTGGCATGTCTGACTATTAACACAGGAAGCACATAACCCCAAATATAGTTGTGGTAGGAAGCTGATAAAATGGGTCCCCAAGGAAGCCTCACAATAACTGAGCTGTCACTAATAGGTTGAAATACACCTTGATGTCTTGCCTCCGTCTGCTGAAGCTCATTTCCCCTGACAGGACCCTACTGCCTTAGACTTCTCTGGGCCCTGTGTAGCTTCTCAGTTGATGGTCAAGCCTCCTGAGTGCTCCCTGGGACAGGATCCCCTCCTCTTTCCACAGATCAGATCATAGCTCCAAGGACCTGCACTGCATCTGAGCATCAGGGAGGAGTCTCCATCTATCCTTGCTGGTCTTGTACCCAAATCACACAGAGTTGCCCATAATCTTGGAATGAGTTAATGTATCTTTCTTCTGATGTTATAGGACCATTGTTTCAAGGGATTTGAAGAGGGAGGAGGCAAGTTCATACCTACAAAATGATCATTTCTGATAGCCTTAAGTCTTCACTAATCTGCACAAACAAGACAGCCTGGCTTTTCTGGGAGTAACTGCATACTTGCCTGTGTTCCCAGGCTCGCAAGCTCTGTGAAAGGTAGGAGTGTCCCCATCTGTTCACTTTTTCCTCATTGCTTCTGAAAACTCTGCCCTTGGCTGGGCCCCTTGGTATGCAGAACCGTCTGGCTGAATCTCATTCTTTGCCAAAACATATGTTAAATTGGGTAGTTTCACTGTGGGTTATTTGCAAGAATATAGTTTTCTTGAACATTATAATTATACTTATTTAATTATTTATTCAATCCATCATGAACGAGTTCTTGCCATGTCCCAAGTACTGAGGATAATGAAATAAAATCAAGGTCTCCACCCTCAGAAACATACCAAAAATATACCTGGACCCCAGATTTTGAGCTGAGAAGAACTTAGAGTTCTACTAAGTTAGGCCCTTACTTTTTGGCAGCTAAGCTATCTCCACTTTACAAAACACCGGTGGGAGGGTCAGAGAGTTAACAGCTTGCCTTGTCTGAGGCCCCATAGCTGGTTAATGGTAGCAAGGAGGCTAAAATACCACTCTTTCTCTCTTGTCAAGACATCTTGGTTAGCAGGGATGTGCTGAGAAATTCCCATTACCTGGCCAGGAGTTATTAGAGCCTGTCTCACCTTATTCACAAGTGGAACCACAGACTGGCCATTCTTGTTAGATGTTGCATTGGCCTGTAATGCTACTAGACTTAACAGGAAAATCAGAAAATCTCAACTTGGTAGTGACCTCATTTTCAAAGCCAGCCCTAAGACCTACAGGAAAGGTTTCTGGCTTAAGACACAATCCACACACCTCACTCTTTGGGTTAGAGAGGAAATGGCTTTGGCTTACCTGGTAGACCAGGTGCCCCTGTGCTGTTCCCGACTTGGTTTGCTTCTTGGCCAAGGGGATGAACTTCAACACTTCTGGCCTAGAATAAGGTCCTAGGGCTAGAAGATACAGCCTTTGCTGAGAGATGACCAAGGGGACCTGGCCTCCGCACCCAATAGCCACACTCGCCCCTTAAATAAGAACAGAATTTTGATCCACGACTCTGTAGTTATACTGAGTTGCATAGCAGTGCAATTAATGCCGCTTAATGTAAACTGAAAACAGAATTTCTGCAGCTGCCAACTTCCTCCGGCTCAGCCAGTGCTATATGCTGACTTCATTTATAAGCATTATTTTCTTTCTCATTATGTTGATTGCAGAAAGAAAATCAGTCCAAGAAAGAGAAACAGACATCTAACTTCTACTGGCAACACGCAGAATGCAAAATTTAGATTGCAGGTATTGATTTCCATCTAGCATAGCACCAATTGCTCCATAAAATTGAAGCCCTTCTGACATCTCAGTCAATGGTCAATTTGAATACATCAGGCCCATGAGCTCTGCTGGACCCCAGCTAGGAATCTTGTCTGGGTATCACATTGCCTATTTTTTCAGTTCATTCCCTTCTCTCACCCCAGATTCTCTGCTAAATGTCTGATGAAAGCTTCATGAAAATAAATGAACTTTTGGTTTTCTAGTCATGCAGTCACTGCCATGGTTTCATTAGCAAGGGTCTGGCTGCCGCTGTAGGCATTTTCCTACATTCCATCTACTAATCTTGGATGTGTGAGATCCGTGAGTCAGCAACATCTGAATGGAGCATGGTCTGTTGGGCCACATGACAGGCATTGCTGTCTGCAAAAATCTTCAGAGTCCAAAAAAAAGACATTCAATGCTTGACAAATAAGGGTTTCCCCAAACCTCGCTTTATAATAATAGAGAAGATAGAAGTTTTTACATAAGGTTATGGTAAGGGTGAATATGACTTTTGTTCTGAGCCAAACTGCTAACTAGTATGTGTGGTTTAGTGTTGGGAAGGGAATTGCAAAGCTGCAATAGAACACGTGGTAACTGAAGTCAGTACTGTCTCAGAAAATAGATGAGAGCTGACTGGACACCATGTTTAGCTATGAAACACCCCTTCCAGTCAAAATTCCAGATCCAGCTCCTAGGTCTTTTGAACAGTTCTTAGTATATCAGTTTCCCAGAAGCAGCTCACTTTCTGCAGTGATGACACAGACCTAGGGAAGATGATAGAAACTCATCATCAGTCTGACTTCATTCTTCCGTATATTGGCATTACTCTCTGTACCACTTGAAGCCAGTGGGAGCTTCCCCAGCCAAGCAGATCCACTGGGGTGGGAGAGTGCATTGGAAATCAGGCCATCCCTAGAAATAAGACACCACCAATGACTAAACTCTTGGGTGATGCATTTTCCAAAAGTGCTGGAAATCTCTGAAGAGTGCAGCTAGAGAATACTGCTCTTCAACAATCGAATCTTCCACATCTTGCTTCAACTTTCAGGACATATGAAAATGATAATGTCTATTGTTCAGTAGAGAGAAATATGGGAAAATTCCAAAGCAGACTCCAGAAAATAACACACAAAAATGGCCTCCGCCTTATCCCCCAGCCCCCTGTACCCCAGTGGTGTGTCATTAGAGTTGTACAACTTAGAGCCTCAGTACTCAATCACATTCCAACCCTCATCGCCTGGGTCCTCACACCCTTGCAGGGCAGAGCCAAAACAGGCTTGCAGAGCAGCTATGACATCAGGAGATTTGGGCAGGGGAGTCATGGATTTTCTCAATAGTTGTTTCCACATCAAAGGAGGAACTCCCCTGTCCTCATGAATGTGTGTTCTACCAAAGGATTTTACTATACTTACGCAACACCTAAACTGAGGTCCTGCCCCGGGCAAAATAGATACATTTCCTTTTCTGTGCTCTCCCATCTTCTTGTGTATAGTTTTGCTTTTCTTTCCCCACCTGCCCCCCACAGTACATTCTTGTTGAATTTTGTCTGATCTATACCCTCGCACTTCCAAAGACCTTCCCCTCTGCGCTTTCTCCCTAGCCTTCTTCCCTCGGAGAAAATGCACTTTTTCTTAGTTCTGTTTTCTTGTTTCTTGCTCTGTTCAATTCATCTTATTAACTGATTTAAACTAAAGTATTAATGGCTGAAAATGAAAACTAAAGGTGTAATCCAGCCAGACAACGTAAGTGTAAGAGAGTGACAATTTTTATTATTTTAGCTACTGGCATAATCACTCAGAGAGGAAACTCATTATTTGGGGAAAATAATTTATCAAGCTGTTTGGGGTAGAAGATGAGACTCTGAGGGCAACAGTTTCAAAGGGAGCCCAGATTTTAAAAAAAGGTCCTTGAAGTGCTCTGCATGAGAAACTTGTGTTTTATTCCTGAGAGAAAAGGGAGAGATGAGAATAGATGGGTAGAGAAGTGTGGTGGAGGGAAGAAGATGCTACAAGAACCTGTGTTCTTTGTGAGATAAAGAGCTGGTGAGATTTCTACATGGGAAGGGGGCAAAGCACATTTGAAGAATGGGGGTGTCTAATATTTCATTTAAAATCATGATCATGCTCATTATTGCAGTGAAAACTCTTTTTCTCCAAACCTTCATTCACATCCACTAGACACACAAATATATTTTGTGAGTATATTTGTGTACCTGTGTGTAAAGAGAAAAAAAAAAAGAGTTTCACAGTTTCATTGATGAGGTACATGCAAAAGCAAGAACTCACAGACTGAAGTGACCCTGAGAATAAAAATCTGGTTTCCCTACTCCTAGGAATTCACAGAAATCTTTAGGAGGATTTGCCCTTCCAAAGTATGCAGTTATGGGTTTTACCTAATATGATCTAGATCTAAAGGAACAGGCAGGGCAGCTGCTGTAATATTTGTAGTCCAATGAAGTGAAAGGACGTACGGTAGAATTTGTTCATGGGGAAAGGAGGAAGGGAAATGAAGCTTCCCCAGAGGGTGAAACAAGCCTGGAAGGCTTGTTAAGACCACTCCCCTTGGGATAGGAAGGAGGGAAGAGATTTTGGACTCCTGTGGCCTTAAGTGGAAGCTGGGAAGATTCCATGTGATATGGCATGGGACAATCCCTCTTCACTGTGCCCGGATCTGTGAAGATAAGTGCCTTCATGCAGTGTAGATTGGAGAGGAACCTTCTGCCTTGATGGGTGGAATTTTTGAGCAACAAATACTAGAGCCAGTGTGGGGCTAATAGTATGGGCCACGTGACATTTTTTTGGCAAGAGCAGCAACACGGTGGACCAGGTCAGTTAGATCTGGCTGCAGTCATCAGGCGAAGGCACAAAAACAAGGAGTGACAGCATGTGTGACGTTTTTCCAGGTCTCCCCTCCACTCCCATGTCAGCAGTGGCTAGGATCTGGGAGGAGCTGGATTTTTCTGCCATTGACAAGCAGGGTAAGCAGATAACTAATGTGTTCCAGAAAAACATGTTTTCAGGTGTAACCTGGGCAGGGGTGGGGTTGCGGGGGGGAATCTGTTATTATCAGGATATTCTGATGCAAAAGAAAATTTTAGAAACAAGGTAGTCTTTCCCATTATACTCATTAATGAGATAATTTCCTCATGCCGGGTATATGGGTAGATACTGAATAGTCTTCATTTCTAGGCTTTACAACAACCCAAAGAGGTAGATGTTATATATTTTACAGATGAGAAAATAGAGGTTTCAGAAGATTAAAGACTATTTATCTCCAAGTTCAAATGCTAGGATGCTCAAGGGAGGAGAGATGCAGTTTTAATTGGTCTCACTGCCGAGTTGGTTGTCTTCTATGGCAGGAGTCAACAAACTACAGTGGTGGCCCACAATCTATTTATGCCCCATTAGCTAAGAGTGGATTTTATTGTACATTTTGAAAGGAGTATTTCAAAGGAAGAAGTAATATACACGACAGAGAGCATATGTGTCCCACAAGCCTAAAATAATTACTATCTGGACCTTTGCAGAAAAGATTTGCCAATCCCTCTTCTGTGGCATAAACCCACTACTCTTCCTCTGCACCAGGGCAACCCTGAATATGACTGTCGATAAGCATAGGTACCACCTCTGCCTCATGATGAGGAAATGCAGGTATTTCATGTACTTGGTGTTGCTTAAAAATCCTTGTTGGACCATCAAGATGGCTCTCAGCTAGAGCCTTAAAACATCAAAACACAGTTTGTATAAAACACTGAGGAAATGATAGGATTACAAAAGCAGAGGCTTTCTCTAGAGTGTGAACTTATGACCTGGAGACTGAATTACTAAGGGGTCTAGGGATAAGCTTAGAGGTGTAGGACCCCCTGAAATTGTGCACAATTCTCAAACAGGTGATGACTTCTAAAACGTAGCTCATGGAGGTGTGGAAATAGAGACTATTGAAACTGGAAAGGACATTGAGATTAATCCCATAGGCCTAGAGCTATGTCCTTTTCTCTTTGCAGTATATCCTCTTTCTCTAAATGGTTCCCTCTATCCACATTCATGGCTGGCTTTATGATCTAGACACATATTCCAGTGATCTAGAGTCTATAGTCAATGCCCTTCTTCCAAACTCTACTGGAATGTCTCAGCTCCACAAGTGCCAAGAGGAAACTTGTACTCTTTCACTCACACCACATTTTTTTTAGTGTTCCCAGCTATACACACTAGAGAGCAAGACATCACCCTTGCTTTCTCACTCTCCACCATCACTCTTCCCCACCTCCACTTCATCACCAAATCCTTCCTAAATGTCTCCTAGATCTGCCCACTTTCCCTCTGACTCTCTCCATCAGCCTATACCCAGCTACCTCCATCTTTAGTTATCTACTTGGGCTGCCACTGCCACCACCAACCCCTCTCTGGATCATTCTCCTGTTACTTCCAGACTGTCACAGGTTGGGTTTCCTAAAAAGCTGACTTGGGATGGAGACTAGGATGCAAGAAGTTGATTAGGTAGTGTTTCTTGTGGAAAGGAAAGGAGTGAGCTTGGACGGAGGGAGAAGTTGGTGCTGCAGTGAAGTTTCAGCTGAAGCCTCAGCTAACACTGTGGGGACTTCTGAAGATGGGATGACCCTTCAGAGCTGCCCCAAGCTGAGAGCAACAGGCCTCGTCTTTATACCCCTGCACTGATCAGGCTGGAAGGGGTTGGTGGTGAAAAGGACATAACCTTGGTCACCGTGGCTCTGCGGTTCAGGCAATTTCTGAAGGGACTGGACAGCTGAGGACTGCTTGGCAGTACTTTCAGCAGCTGGGGTAACAGATTCTTCATTTTTGAAGGGGAATTTGTGTGGCACAGTGAATGTTTCAATTCTGATTATATCATCCTTTTGTCTAAAACTCCTCAATGACCTTCCAGTGGCTCTTAGGAAACATCCAAACTGTGTAACATGGTCTTCAAAGCTGTGCATGGCCTGACCCTTACTTGACCTTTCCAGCTTCATCTCCATCCTACTCGACTTTGCTCTCTGGGCTCCAGTCACGCTGGCCTGGTTTCAGTCCCTCATATTTATTTTGCTTCCTCCCACCACTGGGCCTTTGCACATGCTATTCACTATCCTGCCCTCCACCTGAGGGCAGTACCCTCCACCTCCACTTTACCTAGTTAAGCCTTTAGATCTCACCTCAACGCCTCTTCCTAACCTCCCTGATGAGGCCGGTCCTCCGTTGTAGACTCTCACAGCACCTGCTCCTCTGTGCAGTAGCACTTGGATCAGTTGCAGTTTTTGCAGTTGTCTGTGTGCTTGTTTCACAGTCGACCATATCTTCCTTTAGAGGGGTCACTCCATGAGGACAAGGCTGTGCCCATTTTTTGCTCAGCATTCAATTCCTAGGGCCTTTTACAGTTCCTGACCCACAGTGAGTGCTCAGAGAATATTGGTTGAATGAAAAGTGCATGAATGCCCTTATTTTGTGGGTCGGGTCACCAAAAACTGAAGAGGTCATATGGACTTGTTCAGAGTTTAATAGCTGCTTGGTGTTAGAGCAGGACATTTAAAGTTATATGTGTATCGCATATTATTTGGAGATTGTGTGGCCTATTCAGAGGCAAGTTTACAGCTAAAAGTTGATTGCTGCTCCTCCCTTCGGCTCTCCTCTTGAACTGGACCATTGCTTCTTCTCTTCCTAGTGTTTGTTTCCCCACATTAGTTGTGGTCTTCACTTACATAGTCAAAAATAATAATAAAAAACCTCAAGTGGATTGATGGATTAAATCCAGTCAGACAGGACTTTAAAAATAATTTAAAACCCTACATGGCACCAAATACTCAGTTGACAAATGCCTTTGCTTTTCACCCAGTTGTTTTCACATGATGAAGCTGTAATCTTTACTCCATCCAGATGTCCCCCACCACCACCCCCAAGTCCAGACTTCATAGTAGAGAGAGTGAGAGAAACAGGCAGAAGAAAGGAGATTGGCCTACATGGTATGTTTCTGGGCTCAAGTTTAGAGAACAGTGATTTGGAATCCTGGGTCATAATTCACCAATCAGGCTACATATGCAAATGAGAACATCCTGACTTGTTCAAAAGAGTTCTGTAAATAATATTATTCATCTCTTAGAAGCAAGCCATATTTTTACTGGACTTTTTACTTCAGACCTGCATTACTAATGAGAATATATATTTTGAAAACTCTGTTATTTATTTCCCTTCTGCTTAATATTTCAATCAAACATACATTTACCATATTAATCACAGAACATGATGGTTTTAAAACCTCAGAAATCATTTTAATTGAATACCTCATGTCTGTTTAATCTAAAGTTAATAAAACCTTTTTTTTTAAACATCATTGTATCCAATTTTAATTTCTTGCTGTAGGACATTCACCCCTCCCTTCCCTGAATTTTTTTTGAGTGTTAGTCTTATAAAAAATTCATATTTTACTTTGAGATCAAAGTTAGATTCCTTTTATGCTAGTGATACTAACCTGTTATTTATTTAATATCAGTGCAATACCCAATAAAATGGAGAATTGTGTCCAATGATAAAAATTTATGATGTATCAACTCAAAGTATATTTTGAAATAAGAAACTCTCAGCTGATACCAGTCATCTTCAGACAGGAAAGTTCTGTTACAAGACCTTTATGTACCTGCATCAGAGGGCGTTCTGGGGGGGGGGGGGTGCGGGGGATAGGGGATTGGACATGACACCAAACGGCATTTCTTTCATTAATTTGGCTAGAAACAGCACAGGTGCAACAATTATGGATTTGGGTATTCAAACAATGGAATTCATTGTTCCACAAATCTGCGGTGTTCCCAATTCTTCCCATTTACTTTTAGAGTTGTGTATTGTTCCTGGTCTAGAGATAATAGGTGATGAATGGCTCTTCAGCTATCCCTTTTATCAGAATTCCCTGGCTCTATGTTCATGTTGTAAAGGGAAGCGAAAGGTGAGTTGAACAAATTTCATCTCAGAAACCTTGGGCATCCATTTCCTTGGGGCTTCACACATTGGGGTTTGATTAGCTGGGTGGGAATTTCTCTTTTAGACTTTGTAGCCAGCGCTGCTTTAACAGAAGGCTTCACTTATAGCTCTTCTTACACAAACAGGCGATTTGCCTGACGAACCATGTGCAAGGTCAATGAACCCATCCTTTGGGAGAATAATATCCAAATATCACTTAACTAGGGTGACCATATAACTCACCTACCAAACTGGGACCCTTTTCAGTATTAAAGAGGAAGCATTACTGAGTCAGAGCAGTAAGTGTAGACCTCAAGCATCCATGGAAAAATAGTGCATCTAGTTGCTTTGTCTATTGTGTATCTGGAGCACCGACCTCCTTCTTCTCCCAGAGGAATTCTCCATGAACACTTCTCTGCAAAAAGGGTTAATTCTTCTTCTATGCCTCATGAACTTGGTCGGACACAAGATTCTTAAAGTCACTCGAATCTATCAGATCATTTTGATTACAGTGGAAAGTTCTGAAACTCCAGGAAATGACCTGATACAAAGTAGATATTAGGTCCACCTTTAAGTCCCCCTGACACAGCCCTATTTGTGACCTCACAGTCCTGGAGACCCACAGCTCCAGAGCCCTGGTGACAAGTCAGTGTGACCAGCTCTCCACGTGGCTGCATGACAGCAGCTCACTGAGGGCTCGGATCATCTTTTACTAGTTTACAATCCTGATGATGCCCATTTTAGGTTGTTTTCTGTTTGACCCTCTGGAATCTGCCTCCAAGGATGCAAGGACCCCAGGGTAGCACATCACAGAAAAGTGTCAAACTGTTTTAATATTTTGATCCTTTCTCCCTGAGAGAGTAACTGTGAGCCAGCTTGAGGAAGAATTCAGGCAATGGAGTGTGGGCCTTCCCCATCACATTGTAGACCATTCTGTTTTTGAAGAGACAAATGTGTGGCAGACAGACTGCTCATGGCTGCCTTTCCTAGAGTTACACAATCTTGGTCTCAGACCCAGAGGTCAAATCATACAGTCTTGAATTTTTTTGAGGGAGACTTTGTTTAGGAATTTTTCTTCCTGAGAGAATCCTTTGTTTGGAAGTGACCAGAAAGGATGAGTTATTGAACAACTCTTCAGTCATGGTCTGATGGGCAGAGAAAAAGCAGTGCTCCTATTACCCACAGACCTTCACGAAGACAAGTGCAATCAGTTGCAGATAATTAAGCTGTTCATAATCCAAATAGTGGAGACAAATTTCCTTAGTCTCAAGCCGTGGGGTGGAGAGAATGTGCTTTCCAAACTAAGCTACGGAAAGAAGGGAGGAGATGAGGAAAACTCTTGGCCAATATTTTACATGATTCTCAACCCAAGGAAACCCCAGGCCATCAAAGGGCTTTCTTCTTATGGTGCAGTTCTATCCTGAGAGAAATAGCAGAAACTTCACAATATTGAACAGGAGATAATTAAATCATTATTTCCCTGCATTAATTCTGAGTGATGAGTGCCAGGGGTGAGTTTCAAGTGTAACACAGGAGGTGATATGGTGCAATGCAGTGGGTGATCTTTTTCAGCTGGTACTTCAAGCAGCAAATAACTCTTTCCATGAAAAGAGACTTAAAATGTGCTTCCCAATACCTCATAGCAGAGAAGACACTGAATAAGGTAGAAAGAAGGCAGGTTAAAAAAAGCTGGGGTTTGAGAGACACAGGGCTAAAGGATCATGCCGCCATTTTATTGACAAGTAGTCAAGCTGTCACTAATCATTTGCAGAGTGTGTTGAAAGAATTTTTCATAGGTGTAAGTTGGTAAAGTTTTAGTTCTTAAAAAGTGGCAAATGCACATAGAAAGACCATTATTTTTTCTGTGACTAATAAGAGACTTGTAAAAAAACAGCCATCTTAATGCTGAAGGTTTGAAACAGTAAGATCTGGGACAGGGAGAAAAGGCTAAAAGATGGTTCCTCTAGTCACGTTTGTTAAAAGTTATCACTAGTTCCTTAATGAACAGGAAGTAGAGATTGTAAATCAGGATCCTTTTTAGTTCATTCCATATAAATATATGACTCAGGACAGTCATTAGGAAGTTTCTTTATCCCCCCACATTTAAGGGTAGTCAGAATACCAAAAAGTCTTGGCAATATTTACATTAATATAGAGTTTACCTTCAAATTCTTCACATATTCGTTGTTAATCTCATCCTTCTGAGAAGGTCATAAAAGGCATCACAATTCCTATGTGGTAGGAAACTAAGGCTGTGGTGGCATAATGCCTTGTCCAACATCTCATGTCTAGTCAGTAGCAGACCCAAGACCAGAGCTGAGGTCTCTTGACTCTCAGACTCCTCTGCACATCATGTCACACCACCTACACTGGGGCAAAGGCAAAGCTTCCCCTCTCATTTCTCCCACTGGAAGAAAGAGGCATGCAAAGCTATGATTAGTGTTAGGGAAAGTAGGCGAATTGAATGGCATTTACTGGTAGGCAAGTTAACTGAGCTTATGAGAAGACCATCTGAGTCACATGGCATGTTGCTTAGTGAGATTGCAGAGCATTCTAGAAAAAAAAAAAAAAGCCAAATTGGCACAAAAAGTTTACTCAGAGGACTAGCAGAGCATATTTTCAGATAAACACCAGCAATGAGTGGTGACAATGAGGAGGAGTAATGTGGGGCAGCACAGAAAAGACTGGAATATGCTTGAGAAAATCTCGATTTTATTGTGACTACATCACTTTTACGAGGTCCAAGATCTTGAGCAGAGCATTTAATCTCTCTGTACCTCAGTTTCCTTATATGTTAACCTGCTATCCTCCTCACAGGGTTCTGTCAGAATCCAATGAGATAATGAACATGATTTTCACAATTCTGAAGTGCTAGATAAAGGTAAGAAATTATAGAGCATTACATATAGTAGTTACTTAACAAACATTTGTTGAACTAAAAAGGCTATTTCAACTGGAATTGATTATCACTGTGCATGGTGATTCCTAAGATTGTGTGCCAATAATTACTGCTTTAATGGAAATGGCTAAGTGAATTAACCTGCTGCCAGAATTATGGATCCAATAACATTTTAGAAAATTGTTTTTATTCTTCAGCGCTGAAATATCTGGGTATGGAATGCAGTAACAAACATGCAAATTTTGGCCAACAGCCTGGGTGTTTTTGCTACTTGATAAAATTGGAATGCTTGAATACAGTTTTACATTTGAAAGGCACATTACAAAAATCTACCAAGACAAGTTAAGCATGTGTCTCTGGCAGAGAAATTAAACAAATGTAGAGAGTGAGAAACATCAATGCAATGCTAGCTATTTTAGTGCTCTATTATCACCCACAGAGATTCTTAATACAGTACAAAAATTTCATGATTATAAATTCCAGTTATATGGCCTACCTTTTAGGCTCTCAGGGTTGGCGTTGCTAAGAACAGATTAATCTGAATTTTAAAAAAGTTACTAACCAGTCATAATAAACCTCCATTTCATATGTGTATGTATGTACATATATGCATATATATGTATATTACATACATATGTGTTAATAAGAAGCAACTACTATAATAAAGAACAATATTGCTCTTCATGTAATCCTGTAATTTCACCAATAGTTAACTATCCAGAGAACATCTTGTCTGTAAATGGCTTTCTGTGGGTCTTGAGTTGTTTTGCTTTTAACCCCTGTGCAGTCCTTTTCTACTTTGCTCTATTGCTTTGTGAAGAAAAAATGAGGCATCACCAGCTGTTGTTGCCTACTTAAACTAATATTAGGGCCAAATCTCTGGTTTCTTGAAAACTTTCTTGCGTCCATCATCCTCTAGGTATCTCTGCCCATAAAACATACCAAATACTTTTAAGGACAAGTTGACCCTGACCTAGGGCACTTGTGTGTTTGAGGAGATTGTTTAGTTTTTCCAGGGGCATGGCCAGTGT
The DNA here is from genome assembly GCF_011762595.2 of Tursiops truncatus. Lineage (NCBI taxonomy): Eukaryota > Metazoa > Chordata > Mammalia > Artiodactyla > Delphinidae > Tursiops > Tursiops truncatus. The sequence continues at coordinate 33,624,985 of NC_047047.1, read as the reverse complement.
GTTTTATAATCTAGAAGTGCCTCTCCATCACGCAGCCTGGGTTGGGTTGTTGCAGTCTATCTGGAGGCAAGGTTTTCCGACTGTGAATTGTTCCTGTGTAAATGGATTCGGCCATTTGGGCTGCACTCACAGTAGTGCTTCCTCTCTCTAAGCCTTGAGAGATTCCTTTATCCTGGGCTTTCAGATACCAGTTAGCACACAAAATGAGAACAATAAAGGCAATTTTGTGAATTTTAAAAATTGGAATAAAATATATGTAACATGAATTTCACCATTTTAACAATTTTAAGTGTATAGTTCAATAACATTAAGTACACTCAAATTGTTGTGCAATCATTACCACCATCCATTTCCAGAACTTCTTCATCTTCTCCAACTGAAAGTCCATAGCCATTAAATAATAACTCCCCAACCCCCAGACCCTGGAATCCATCATTCTACTTTCTGTCTGTATGAACTTGACTACTCTAGGCATCTCATGTAAATAGAATGAAATAGTATTTGTCCTTTTGTGACTGACTTATTTCACTTAGTACAGTATCCACCAGGTTCATCCATGTTGTAGCATGTGTCAGAATTTTCTTCCTCTTTAAGGCCAAACAATATACCATTATACGGACATACCGCATTTTATTTGTCCATTCCATCAGCAGACATTTGGATTACTTCCACTTTTTGGTACCATTCGTAAATGATGCTGCTATAAACATGGGTGTGGCAACTTAGTGAGTCTTTATAAAGTTAAATGTGTTTAAAGATCTGTCCTTCCAATTCTTTCCTCGGTGTTCATCTGTCTTTTTGATGAAATGATGGTGATAACAGTTTCTTTTTCCTTACTTGGTAAAGTGTTGACAACTCTAAGCCAATCTTCTTTAAAAAAATTTAAGTCTGGAAAACATAGAAATTCTTCTCAAATGTTGTAGAGCATCAGAATCACCTGGAAAGTTTTGGAAACTATAGTTCTCAGGAGCCTGCACTAAACTGATTGAAACCCAGTCTACAGAGGTGAACTCAGGCACTGATATTATTTGAAAGCTTCCAAAAATTATTCTAATTTATGACTACGTTGAGGAATTCCTTATGGCTTTCCAGAACTATGTGTCAAGCCAGATATATCATTTTGGTCAGTGGCTACCCCTCCGCCACCACCAAACCTATCATGGGGTGAAATCTACCAAATATTAAGCATGTCCAGGACAAGGAGATTCTGAGCTAGGACTGAGGCTATGTAAAGATTAAATTCCACCGTGCAGTTTTTATTTCCAAATCCAAGTTGAAGTTTGTGTGGTTCCCCCACAGCTGCTTGCACCTGTTCTATAGGGAAAGGAAAGAATCAGTTTCCATGACTTCTCTCCTTCTTCCCACCTCCTCAGAGTTCTTGAACTTGGCCACATCATGCTTCCAAAACTACATTCGACCCAAAGTGTACAATATCCAGCCTCCTTGATTTTGCTATTTTCTGAAACTAGCCCAGTTTGAGAGGGGTTTGCTTTCACTTACATATTTATTGATTTTCTTTTTCACAACTAAGTATCTACAGAATCTACCGCATGTCCAAAGGGGCAATAAATCACATAGAGAAGCATGTCAAAAATGATGAAGAAAGTTGTGTACCACAAGAATCTTTTGAGTGCCCTCCATGGGATGAAGACACCATCCATGAGGTGAACACACCATCCACAGGGTGAACACATCCACACTGACTCTTCACCTTCACTGCCTCCTAAATACTAAACATCAGTTGTTGGCATGTGATTAGTGAGAAAGCTCTGAGTTGTGATGTTTTGAGAAAAGCAGTACGTTCCTCATTATCCACAAATCCATGGGTATGAGAGTGTGAGCTCGAGTATTAGCATTTCCACATCCATCTCCCATCCTCTCTGCAACCTCCAGCAAGGCAGCTTGCCTTATTAGTAACGTTTTTGGGATTAACAGCTTTGCTATTGTGTTAGCGTCTCTGTCATTACCCAGGGAGGGAAACTGGCAAGTGCTAAACCAGTTACTAACAGACTTAAAACAGCACCTGGGGTGGAATTCTCACACAGCAACCCACCTCAGAGCCAAAATTTCACCAGCTACAAGCAAGGTGTGTGCACCTTTAATAAAATGGGTTTTATAATTAGGGTAGGGAAATTTTTAAATGTGCTAAAACTCTCATATCGAATTAAAAAGAAACGCCATTCAGATATTTACCAAGTAATGGAATCCCATTTCCATCTGTGCTGGGTTCTTTTCAACACCTCTTCCCTTAGAAGTGCCAAAAGGAGAAAAATTTTAGGCTTGCAGCGTGAATTGTAGGAGAGCCAGCCTGGAGTGCTGTATTGGGAGGGGCTAGACCTTGAAAATGGCTGGAATTATTAAAAGTGTCTGGCAGGTACAAAGAGGACCTATGGGCTTAAGGGGTTGTAAGGCTGACACGCAGTGAGCTGGCTTTCTGCAACCATGATGCTGGCAGAAATCTCTGGCCGGCGCAGAGCCCAGTGGAGGAAGCCCAAGAGTAGAAGCTGGGCCAGGTGTGTTTGCACCTCAAGGCCTTTCTGATGGATACCACCATTCTGGTGTCAGCCCCGTCCCTGGGTCACTTTCTCCTAAACCACTTTAGACTGAAATTGCAAGCAAGAGACACAGGTGCTAGAGAGAAACTCTCCCACTATTCTGGGCATACACCCAGATTTCCCATCTTGGTTATCACATGGCTCTGCTCTGGAGTTGCAAAGAATAGAATAATAAGCATTTCCCACTGATAGTCTTCCTCACCCCTCAGTGGTAACCAGTTCTGTGTCACAGAAGTGGAAACTGAGAGTCTAAAAAAAAAAGTTCCCTGAACCATTCTGAGACTAAACTCAAGAATCAAGCAAAGAATTTGCCCTTCATTACTAATTGAAGGTTCCAGTTTCAAATTAGTCTGCCTTCAGCCAAGGTTCTCAGGCCCCTCCCAGCCATCGATGGAATGAATGCCAACTGCATGTTGTGACTTCTCATGGTGACGTGGACCTCCCTGCCCCCAGTTTCTTTCACCACTTTCTCCATGGAGCAACATACCCTCCTATTGTTAGAATGAGGTTTACCTCCAACATCCCCAAGTTCAACACCGTAAGGGAACCCCATGACTTAGCCTCAAACACCTGTGCCAGTGAACCTGTAATGATGCTGGAGCCATGGTGGTCAGAATGGCGAGAAAAAAGCTGTTCCAGAGGAAGAGAGAAGGGCCAGGCTGGGGACTTGGGAAGCGAACTTTATTCACATCATAATTTTGCCAGAGGCAGGTCCTATTTCTAGTTTCTAGAGCAGGTGACAAAACTTTGTGAACCAGCGATTTCAACACGCGGTCTGACAGGATTTTCCTGATTTGTGAGCTTTCTAATCTAAAAAGTCTTGCAAAGCAATAATAACCCAACCCACCAAGTGACAGATTCAACAAATCACTTTGGTGAAGGGAATAAAAATGTATGAAACGAGGGCTGAACTACAAAGTCTAGGACATTCCATTGCACTTTGGAACCCAGAAGGTATGTCCAGGTATGGGAGGCTTCAGAGTCTATTCAGTTCACAGACAGACTTGAAGGCAGCTTGCCTCGTGGATACACTAGCTCTCGCTCTTTCCACTCTCCCCATCTCTTTTCTGGCAGTGCTTTCCCTTGGGGAAGGGCAAGAGATGGGTAGATGTGGGTCAAATTCACTGTAGCCCCTTTGGTTCTTGACACAGTGCTCTCCCAGGAGTAATTGCATTCACACTCCCAGCTTTAATTGGCCTCGTTAGTAGGTCCATCTCTGAGCCTCAGAAAGTCATGCTTTACCTATTCTCCCTGCAGTGTAACTATGTGAGAAAATATACATTGATGTCTGTCTAGAAAAGAGGGCTGGTTAGAACTGTGAGGTAGACCCAAGGGAACCTGGTACCTTCAGACAGAGATCCTGCAGTCAGGAGGCAGTCTGGGCCTTCCCTGGCTGTGTTGCCAAGAGCCTCAGCAGGACTGAAGACTGCTAGTGGGTGTCAGCTGGTCTAAATACCTCTGTGATTCTGAGTTATTAGGCATTGCCATGGAGGAAGCGTCAGCCTTATAAAGGGCCAGAAGGTAAATATTTTAGGTTCTGTGGGCCTTACGGTCTCTACTGTGACTACTCAACTCTGCCACTATGGGGCAGAAACACCATAGCATCCATAAATGAACAGGCACGATCATGTTACAAGAAAACTTTATTTACAAAAACAGACAGTGGGATGGATCTGGTCCCTGAGCTATAGTTTGTTAACCTCTGCCTTTGAAGTTGTTGTCATATAATCTTTGGTTAATTGAGTTCTACAGAAGCATATATGTGCTGTTACTTTCACATTATATATGTATTTGCATTGTGTATTTGTCTATTGGACTCCTTGGTACACATTTAATTCCTCGAGAATTCTGTAAAATAAACTATCACACACACACACACACACTCTCTCTCTCTCTCTCTCTCTCTCTCTCTCTCTCTCTCTCTCTCTCTCTCTCTTATTTTTTCCTCACAGTCTCTGCTCTTTCCTAGTCTTTGCCAGCTGCTAGGAGACCTTGGGAGCAGGGTCCATCACCCCACGCACAACGTGTATTCATTCATGCCCCTATTAAAAAGGTACCTACTCCAAGAGCTTTCAAAATTTTTAAACTATGACCCATCATAAGAAATACATAAATGTATTTTATATCATGGCCCTGTATGTACATATGATATACACATGAGAGAGAGAGAGAGAGAGAGAGAGAGATTACAAAACAATGTGGATCCTTACTATGTGTGCTGTAGTCTTTTCTTTCTATCATATTCTATTCTGTTTCATTGATTTAATGGTGACTGTAACCACGCCATTTATGTCCTGACCCACTGCTAGGTAGATTCCTTCAGTTGGAAAACAGTGACCTGCCCTTAGAGTCACACACCCAGTCCCTCCTCAGCACTCACCTACCATGCTCGAGAAGAGAAACAACTTCAGCAAGTCCTTCTGGGGCCGGGAGCCCTAGACAAGTAATGGTCTCAGCCTCCCTAGCTTCACCTTTATAATCTTTGAATATAGATCTCTTCAAAGTAAAGTCCACCTAGTTTGCATGCTCAGAATTCAGTTTCAGAGGGAAGACAGCTTCAGCAGATCAAAAACGTTACTAAATCACAGGAGGCATGAAAGGAGAAGCAGCGAAGTTGAAGCAGCCTCCTCCTTCCTCCCCATGCACTGTCCCTCTTCTCCTCCCGCCTCCTCTCTCCCTCCTTCCCCCACCCCCGCTGCTCCCCGCCTCTCTCCCCTCCCAAACGGTACCCAAGGTGTGAAATGTGTTTGGTGAGTAGCGGTGTGTATGTTTTCCCGCGTGTGCCCTAGAATCCCCTCAGGTAGATGCGGGCACACTTTAACACTGGCCTTGGCGGGCTCACACACACAGCCGCATCCCAGACACCTCAGACCACAGGGTCTGAGGGCATGTGAGGGTGAAGGTGACGCTGCTCTCCACACCCGCCGGGAGGGAGGGCCTGGCTCTGGTCCCACCAGGGCTTCCACATTCCCACTCCTGTAGGGCTGGAGGCAAGAATGATAAGGGCAAAGGACTGAGAGTTCCAGTCAGAGCCCTGAACCCTCCAAGAAGCTGCTCATTCTTCCAGAGGGTTGTATTTCTCCATCTTCCTGGAAAATCATCATCTCACTCCCCTATCCTCCAGGAGCAGGCCTCCCTGGGCAGCCCTTCATCTTCCACCCAGGAAAAGAAAATGTTTTGACTCTGGGAGAAGAGGGTAGAGAAGGCAGGGACTCCCCTTGGGCTCCCTGTGACGTCCAGGCCGGGAGGAAGGAAGCTGGTGGGCAGGATGGGTGTCCGTGGAGCATAGCCACAGACACACAGGTTATACTAAAAAATTATTCATTGTTTCTCTGGAATCCCAATTCCACTGGGTGTCCTTTATTTTAAGATTTTGCTGAATCTGACATCCCTGTTCTGATGTGCGCAAGGAGAATGGTGGAGGTGGGGCAGGTTTACACCTTGCAGAACAAAGCTGCTGCGTTCCTTTGGGGGCTGGGATGGCATGAACACTGGAGCCATTTCTAAAGGGCTTTGAAGAAATTTCTTGGCAGCATCAACAACCTTGCTGTTGCATCTTACTTGGAGAGACAGTCAGAGCCAAGGAATAAATATCATTTGTTTCCCCATCAGATACGCTTTCCTGAGTAACCAGTGCACTGGGGCTAAAGGTGGAAACTAGGACCGTTCCAGGCAAGCCTGGCTGCATGAGCACTCTAGCCACCAAACGCAGTGTGTCATGGCCTGCTATCTTCTGAGCTATCAACTCCTTTAAGACACGAATCTCTGAATAATTCTTTGTTGAACTGGATTGAAAAGCACGTAAGTCCCTCCCCTTCCCCACCATGTCTTGGTCTGGGTTTGTGGGTAGACAGACGTTAATCTGCCCAGATGCAACTGGGTTCTAAGCCCATCTTCCTTCACCCGGGAGGAAGTTTGATGGCTTCTGTATCCGGAAACCAATTTCTGAAACAAACAAATGCCTCTGAAGAACTGATCATTCTAAATGCATTTTAAAGCAGCATAGCTCTCCATGAGGGCTAAATTATGTCAACTAACTGGTGGTTCTGAGGACAGAAATACACACCCAAACACCAATAGGCAGGTGCATTAAGCCAAACAACTTGTCTTCTGAAGGATCAGATGAGGAACCAGCTTAAGTCAGTGAAAAAATACTTCTTGTTGGACCCCCTCCTTTGGCCCCGATCCCCAGTCATTTCATTGAATGTATCTGATTCTAACACCCCAAACTGCTTGTTTTGTCTCCATAAGCTTAGGGTATTTAGGACCCAGTCTCCATACAGCTGTCCTCTCTGGTAGGGATTTTGAGGAGAAAGTCATCACTGCTCTTTTGTTTTCATCACACTCCATCGCCCTCTGCAGTGGGGACCCCTCCCATGCTGTGGGGCTGACCAGGCTCTTAACGCGATGAGATCCCAATAGACTAGTGCCTGCTTCCCTTGTACACACATGGCCTCTTTTCAGTACTCAGACCACATTTCCTTAAGGTTCTCTAAAACCTAGAGGGCCTTGTCATCAGGTACCCAATGGAGTGGGAGAATTTGCCTTTTCTTAATGTTGGTTTGTTAAGATTAACATCCTTTAAGTTCAGTTGGACCACGTTATTGAGCCCGTTTCATCTTGGAGGAATAAGTTGTTGTAAGGAGGATAAAGTTGCTAAGTTTCAAGGTGAAACCCTGAGGGAGGCTGAAGAGAGAGACACCAGGAATGCTGATAAAGGCTGTAATTTAAAAGATATATCCTTACTCCCAGATTTATTCAGGTGTTTTAGGCTTTAAAGATGTTAGAGTCCATGGTGGAAAATCGTGTGCTTTGAAGAAGCCTGAATTTTATAATAATTCCATCATTGTTTTCCCCTGGTATAATTCAACTTTTTAAGTAACGTCAGAAGGCACCAGTTATATCATACGTTCAGGGTGGTATTAGCAGCTCTTCATGGCTGAAAAACAAGCCTTTTTTTAGCTAGCCAGAGTTCATTCTATTGAAAATGAGTCTACACTCATCTCCTTGAAGGTTTCCATGGTGATCTTAAAAATCAGAATTAGAAATGCCAGAGATTAACTAACTAATGTATAAGAGGGAAGGGAGGGGAGAGGGAAAGCCAGACTCAGTGATGGCCAGAGGGGGCAAAGAACACCCCTGGGCCAGCTTGGGCCTGAGGACAATCTCACACCTCCTACACAGTCAGAGCCAATACGGGTGGGGGTGGGGATTATTGTTATTGTTGTTGTTTGATCTTGTTTTCTTAATGAATTCATTGCTAACATCGAAGGAGCATATCTTTTTACATAAAAATCCACATTTTTGACTTGTTTCTTTTGAAAATGCAAAAGATCCATTAACCCCATTCCACACGACGACAATATTTTGGCCCTGAGTAGAGGCTGCTTCTTTTAAATAGAGAATTTAAAGAGCTGCTTTTGCTGTACACTGTCTGAAGCTATTTGTGGCCCACAGTATCAGGCTTGCCTGAATCCCTTCCACTCTGTATTATTTCTTAATGTCAGATCCAAATACCAGCTGCCAGTTATCACCATGCTTGAGCTGGTGGTTTTCTTATACTAGGAAGCTTTAGTCATTTCTGTTCCCTGCCTGGTATCTGTGAGCATTTAAGCTTTCCATCCTTAGTGCAGGGTGATTAGATTTTTTCCCAAATATCTGGCTCAGGTATGCCTGAAATCCTGCCACAGTGACGCATCACGTTTGGTTAGCTAGTTCCCCATGTGATCCTCCATTAAAATCACCGGGAACACTTCTGAGAAGGGGAATGTAGTATCAGTTCCCTAACAGTTCATTAGTAAGGATTTAATCAGATCACTCTGCCTACTTCTATCCAGAAAGAAGCATCTCTCCCATGAGGAATGGGATTGGATGGCAGTGTACCAGGCAGGATTTCCAGAACAGCCCAGGGAATGATCCTGCATCTGTTTTTAAGGAACATGTCTCCACGTAAATGCTGCAGGCGACAGACCTGGAGCACAGGGTGGAGTCAGTACCACTTGTAGCACGGGAGGTGTAAAAGTGCTAGCTTTGGGGGACCCCAAAGAAAAATAGACCTCTTCCTTGCAATATTCAGAACAGATAAGAGGTAGGCACAGAGAATGGACCCATACAGATCCAAACATCAGCTTTTCACTGATTCAGGGTGGGTTACAGAATATGGCTTTGGTGGAGGCTAAATGGGCTTTGTAACACACTGCTGAATTGAATCTGACCTCCTCTCCTCAATTACAGGTCTCACCTCCAGGGGCAGACCCCTTACTCATGGCCCTGCACAGACAGATGCATCCTTCTGCAGACGGGTGAGTCCAGAGAAAGGAAAAGAGGGCCCTGAGCCATGTATGCCCACTTTTTCTTCCCAACTCACAGTCAATTAACCATTCCACTGGGAGCAGGGTCAGGAGTGGTCAGTAATGAGGGGTGAGAGGAAAACCACAGGGGTGAGTCTTTCTGGAATCCCACTCATGGATTTACTAGACTGGGGAATAAGTGTTCCCTCCAACAATAATCTGCAGGCTGACTCGTGCTGGGCCTACAGAAATACAGTCTTTTCCATCTGAACAGATGGAAGCATTTCCTCTTGGCAAGTGGAAGCCCAGAGCTCTGGCCCAAATAGGGTTCTAGAAGAGGGAGAGCAGGCACGTGGAGCCGAGGGATTAAGAAATTGCAGATAGACAGGGCCGGCTAGGGGAACAAATTGAACATGCAATATCTCAATGGGGACAATAAGAAGGATCCAGAGGGTTCTGGAAGAAAAGGAGGAGCAGGAGCCTTTCACTTGAGTTACTTGAAAAAACTTCTTGTTGGGAAACTGCAGTATCTCCTCCGAGGCGCCATTAAGAGGATTTGGACAGTATTTGTTTCTGTTACCCGTAATTGGCGTAGCACTCTATTTTATACCTAGTAGGCACTCACTAAAATGTTCAGTAGATTGAATTAAAGAGAATCGTCTGAAGATTACCACAGTTAGGAGAGGTGTACCAAAAAAATAATAATCCACTGGCTTAACCCTCTAAGGGATGCTTGCATTTTAAAAGAGGACTTTGTATATCAAGTTAATCTGCAAGTGATGGAATGTACAGAACATGTTTGGACCAGAAGCTCTTGCGGGAGGCTCTGATTTCTCCACAACATGCAGACTCCTCCCCAACAGTCCAAGGTTAGCAATTTAGTACTGCAATTAGTCAAGTCCCTACCACAGTCTGAATTTTATGGTTTCTTCTAGGGAATACCAGTCTTTCTCTTGTTTTTGCCATTGGTCTGAATATAAACATCTCTAGTTCTCATTAGCAGTTAGAAATACATATTTATGACAGTGGTTTCCACCTGAAGGATTTATTAGAAAATTTAATGTTTGCTATAGTGATAGAGACAAAAAGTAGAGCCCACTGCCACCCAAAAGTCCAAATCTCCTTACATAAATTATGGAACCCATAATAACTACTTTATATGGCTATTGTAAAGCCAATGGAATGTGATGCAGTAAGGATGGATTTCATATTTATTTTGCTTTTTGTATCAAGTGGGTGGAGAGCTGCTGATGTCAGGAAAGTCCCTAATTGAGAATCATAGTGCAGGGGTTCTGATAAATGACAACTGTCTCACCAGGACCAGTGACCACACGGGTTCCCACTTCATGGCCAGGGTCACTGGGGAGACATTTCTCATTGGATCAGCTTATCGTAAATATTAGGTTTCAGCCTTTGAGTGTATATTGCTGGTTTTCAGTTACTTGTAGCTTTAGAACATCTGCTTTTTCATGGCAAAAAAAAAAAGTAATGAAGACATGGAAAGAAGAAAGAAAGAAATCTCTTAAGGAAGTGTTTAAAAGCTGAGCTGATAGATTTGGCAATTCTCATTTGTGGCAGGAATAACAGGAATCATGGGGCAGTGTGACTTTGATATTAAAGAATATACGCTTTAATATTATTAAATACATCATAGCAGATTTTATAGCAAACTTCATAATAAAGTTAGATCTTTCAGTACCAAAAAGGCACACACATTGCTTTAATGGTGTCTACATGTTGTGGGTTGTAACGGCCTGTTATGACATCATCTGTTAGGAATTTCCTGTGAATGCTTGGGGAGGGGGCTTCAAACAAGCTCCTTCTAATAAGATGCCACGGAGTGTAACTATATCTAATGACAATTGGTCAATTATGAATAAAGCATTTTCAAAGAGAACCGTTGGCTTTAAGCTCTATTAAAGCGTTAATGGGGCTTAGCAAGAAGTCTCCATTTCTTGCCTGCTGTTCTCTCATCTGAAAAGCTGCGCTCCTATGTGACTCTGCCCAGCTCCCCGGCTCTGCTCAGTTCAGAAGGCAACTGGGGATCATTTGGGCTGCAGACAAGCTTTTCTTGACAACAGAACCAACTTTGAGGTTGATGCTTGAGGCCTAGTGCAATTGAGATGGGCTGTAAGATTTTAAGCTCCTTCCTGCCTGATCCACTTGTTTGTCTCTGCTTTTGCATTCCGTGGGAAACATCTGATAGAAATGGAATCCACTGATCTGACTTTCTGAAAAGAAAAATTACTTGGCTGGTGACAGACAAGTTGGCTGCCTTCAGGAAAAGTATTTTCTCTAATTCTGGAGATGGTGTGGGGTCTCAAACCTGCTGCCATTGGGTATAAGCCAACCCACAGATTTGTTCCGTTCGACAGGTGCTGTGCTTAAAAGACATGAATTTGAGTGCCTTTAGGTGGGGCATGCCCTCTCTGGTTTAAAGCGATCGTCACAGTTCCCTACTGCTATAGATCTAGCACATCCCATATTACCTGCCACCTGCCAGGCCTTTAAAAGATTGAGAATCGTGAGCCCTGGTGGCACACAGTTTGTGGTTCTTTTCTGCTCCCTGCACCCTCAGTTTGACTTGGTGTCTCTCACTGACACCTCCCACAGCTGGGCCTGTTCTTCACAAAGAGTTTCTGGTGAAACCAGAGTCATAAAGACTGGCTTAAGAGCAAAGTCCAAGGAATCCCAGAATCTAAGACTTTGCAAAAAAACTTAAAGATTTGGTATACTCCAACCCCAGCTGGGCAACCTGAGACACAGAGAGGGGAAATGCCTTGGTAAGGTCAGCCCCAGATGGGAGAGAGCAGAGACTGAAAGTTGGTCTTTTCACTTCCCATCCTGACGTGCTGCACCCACCACTCGACACAGCTGGCCTGAATGACGTCTCCTTTATAGGGTCCTTCCCCACATTCCCAGAAAGTGTGTCTTTTCCAAAGTCACCATCCACACACACAGGATGGCACCAGCTGTGCAGCCAAACCCCTCCTACACTGCACTAGTGTGTCTGTGAAATGAAAGTCAAGGACCGTGTGTTCACAAAAGCCTCCTAAGTCTCAAAGAGAAGTGCTTCTCCACCGATGCCAGAGAACTTGGGATGGGAGACAGATGATGGTTTAAAACAAATCCTAGGAGTCAATTTTGCAGACAGCTCAGGTCATTTGAGTCCCAGGCCCTTCTTTGTGTAGAGTACAGTGAAACTTTCCTTCAGAGCTGGCCTTGAGAGTAAGCAGAATGGTGTGGACTCTTTAAGGTACTTTGAGTCACCTCAGGAAGGCTTCCTTCAGCCAGAGATCACCTTGTAGCTAAACCCTCCCATCTTGATCAAGAAGTATCTGAAATTCAACCATTAATTCATTCATATGGACAAATATTGCCCCCCTTTAAGCACTGTGCTTTGTGAAGAGATTCCTGGAAGAGGAGAGCTTCTAGATTGGCTGGTTTGATGAGCTTTCCTCGTGACTGGAAGGGACTGGGGGCAGGGAGAGCCCTGAGCATTAGTGAGAGTTGGGAAAGCAGGTGAAGGAAGTACTGGCGGAGAGACATTGGCTAATAGCAGTGACAGTGAAGGAATCACCAAAGGAGATATCCTAAAGAAACTGGTGGCATCATCTAACCCCAGGGGCATCTGTGGGCAAGACTGATGGTCAGGGCCACTGAACCTTCCCTATCAGCGGTTGGCCATGGCCTCTAGCTCAATACCCTTGAAAGTCTCTGCCCCCCAACTCCTGCAAAGGTCTTTAGCAAATACTTCTAGCAAGCTGGAAGAAAGTACTAGCTCGGTGGCTGGCACATGGACTCAGTAAGTATTTGTTAAAGAAATGAATCAAACGTTTGTAGTGTGTACCTGTGCAGCCATCTCTAGCAATAAAGCATTCTAGCCTGGTCACTAGAGCACCTGACCAAAGCTTTGGTGCCTGTGAAACAGGTTCTTAGTCCTGGAGATATGGTGTGGGATGGACCTGAAATCAAAAGATTGTCAGATTCCTCGTCTGTCAAATAGCAACAAAAATAATCCACGGCCTACCTGTATCAGAGAGATGCTATTTGATTGTGAAATGAGAGGTTGTGTGTAAGAGCTGACAACTTAAAAGTATTATCCACATAGAAAAAAAGTATCACTTTTTCTTTTCTTGTCTGCACTTTGTGGGATTATAGGTGGTTAAAGACTTTTTTCTTCTCACTTTGGGTAGAATGGGGGTTTGTTCTTAGCTCGTGCATTTGAACATCCCTGGTACGTATCACTCGGAAGTCAGATGGGATTCCCAAGAGTAATTGAAAGGGAGAGCAGGTTATTCAGCAGAGTTGGAGTAATGGCATAGGTGGAGGTTGGAGTGAGATGCAATTTTCTAGTTAAATGGGGAACTTGGAGAGGTCACAGAGGGCTGGGTTGCAGCTTCCATTAGTTCTACAGGGTAGTGAGAGAGGCCATGATAAAAATACATGGTGGAAGTGAAACCTGTGGAAGCTGACTGCCATTGTTGTTTTCTAAGAGTGGAAACAAGGTCTAGAAAGACTAGGAGGCTGCTTGTTGCTATAGGTTGAGCCTGGAGTGGAATAGACCCAAACCAAGCTGCAGGGAAGATGGCAAGGCATAGACCCAAGAAAGGTGTGTGCGCGTGCATGCGTGTGTGTGTGTGTGTGTGTGTGTGTGTGTGTGTGTGTGTGTGTGTGTGTATTGAGGGGGTGGGGACAAACCATCAACTAATCCTTTGGCCACAGTAGAAGAGAGATGAGGACTGCTCAAAGATTTGAGGGTCTGCAAAGGTGAAAAGATTATTTGAAGGAAAAATCGAGAAAGTTTGAGAAGGAGAGAGTAAGCTGAAAACATCTTTGGACAATTTAGAATAAAATGAGCGTATCTTGTTTTATTTTTCTTTTTACTTAGTTCATTTGCTGTGGTGGAATATTATATACATTCAATGGAATTTTGTATTAGGAAAGTGTTGAATGCATCAAAATTTCCACGTGGGCCAGTGCCTCATACATTAGGGCATTTATGGGGTGAGGGTCCGAAATATGTACCAAAAATTGCCTGTTTCTTAGTTCACAGTTTTATCTTCTCCATCATTTCTGTTATGGAGCCAATGTTCTCTCAGATTTGGAATGCTTTCCTCACTTATGTATTTATTTATATATATATATAAAACACAAATTAATGAAACTCTTTCCAGACACATAATTCCAGGAATTTCTTGTGCCTTTGTTATTAGTCTTTTGATAAAAATTTCTAATTAAGTCAGTGTGACACTCAGTTTACTTCAGAATATCCTCACATGTTCCTTTTGTGTGCAGTTTACCTTGAAAGCAACACAAAGAAATCAGTTTCAGCTGCCCTTAGAGGCATTTAGGTTAGACTGGGAGAAGAACTCCCAATCTGCAGGAACCTGGCTGAACTGCCATGCAGGAAATTTAAAATCTCCCATCTCTAGAGAATACTAGAAAAAAGTAAAATAATCAGTCACATACAGGGTTGCCCCTTTGAAAATAATCACATCCAGGAAAATCCTCTGTGCTTGACATATTTTCATGACCTTTAATTCTGTATTGCTGCACTGTCCCGTGACTTGGCTCAGAGAGCATAAGCATTTTCACAGAGTAATGTGGAAGACTTTGGGGTATCTGTCCAATCCCCAGCCCCCAATCTGTGAAAACTGACTCCTTACCAGCACTGAGACAGGCCCTGTAATTCATGTTGCGCCATGTGGTCCTGCTGAGGTCCGTCCATTACCACCTTGCCCAGGGCTGATTGAAGTGGGATGCCCACCAAATCCAAGAGTTGCTAGCCACATTCTCTCTTCTGGGGAATGGCATTGGGGCTCAGGGAGCAGAACAGCCATGGTTAAGAGCACAGGCTCTGGAGTTAGGCTGCCTGGATATGAAACTCATATCTGCTGCTCATTTGCTATGTAAATTTGGCCAAATCACTTAGTTTTTCTGCCTCAACTTCGTTATCTGTAAAATGGGGATAAACCTTATAGGTTGAATATGAGGATTAAATGAGTTAATTCAACATGCATATTACTTAGATAGAGTCTTGAACATGGTAACACTCTCGAAGGGATAGCTAATTCACGATCTTGGCTGGTCACTTGAGGCAAGTGACGTTGGAATGGAAGACGTCACTATGGAATGGTCCTCTTCAGCCTTGGACCCGAATAAGGAGAGAAATCAAGTTTGGGATAAGATGAGAGAAGCGGAATGGAGTGAGAAGGTAAAGCAGGAGACCAGAAAGACAGACAGCTGGACAGATGGAGCAGGTGCCTTGCCTCTTCATGGCTTTCTGGCTCCTGTTCTGGCCTCTCCTATGACTGAGCTCCATTTGGCCTGTTGAGTTCCATGAGATACTCCTGTATCCTTATAAGAAATGTTGCTTTTTTGTTTTACATGTGTTCAAGTGAGCTTGCATTACTTGGAACTAAGGATCTTTGGCTTGGAGAGTTAGGTATATCCCCAGTTCCCCTTGAACACACGTTTCCTAGAAGCCAGAACAAAAGTTAAACTTTGAGAGAAAGGTATTGCATATTCTGTTTCTCTTAAGGGCACTTCCTCTTTCTCAGAATAAGAGATTGCCACCATTTTGACTTATCTTATTCTTTTCAAAGAACACTCATGTTCTCCATTAACAACTTCTAAACAGAGGGACTTTTTTCAACAACCAAAACTCATTTTCTTCTATATAAAAATGACTTTAGAGTTGAATGAGCCAAATTTCTCATCGTCTAACTGTTGCATTTGGCAGTCCAAAAAGTAGCGTCCTCTTCCTCTGTCTTGGATGGTGGGAGAGCCCAGGCAGCAGTGGGATGCAAAGCTCACACATTATTTGGTATTTTCCACTGCCAAATCCAAGTCCTCAGACTCAACCCGCTTAATCCTTTGACTTCAGTCATGAAAAATGACACACATTACCATACCTCATAACACATCTTCTAAAACCTTTCCAAATAACCAGCCGGCAGGGCAGCCTTGCCAGCCTCACCACAGACACCATCATTTTTTCCCTTCCCTGTCTGGCTCTTGAGTTTTTGGAACAGAGATGAAACTTCCCAAACAAAGACAGTTTACTAGGCAACTTAGGGCAAGTAATTAGCTCACACACCATAAGGTGCCACAGAGCTGTTTGCAGATCTCTTCCAAGTTTAGATCTTATTTTTCCCCAGAAACTCACTCTTTTCTCTAAGAACCCACAATCATTTACCACTGAATGAAGGAGCTCCACATGTTATTATGAAAGTAAAATACTTAAAGCCTTTTCAGGGATGGTCAGACAACCTCATAAATCATGTTCTCCCCACGGGTGAGTTTGGGATGGGAAGGTCATGTGTTGACACATTTAGAGCCATTGGGGTGCTGTGGTCTCACAGCTAGGAGGGAAACTTGAGCCTGTTGACGTTGGAGCTTACTTGTATTTTTATTTATTGAATTAATGAAATATTGGCAAAAAACTGTGCTTTACTTTAGGCAAATGTGGTATTTTTTTTCCTTTGCCCCCTGCCTACCTCATCTCCCTCCCTGCCCCTCCCAAATACATTTTTATAAATGCTTCAAACACTAGGAAAGCTTCCTGGGCAGCCAAACTGAACCTTAATAAAATCAAGATGAACCAATCAATACGGGGAGATGTGGCTTCCATTAAAATTGACATTTGGGTGTTAGAAGAAGAAAGGAACAGCATGAAAGTAAATATTTTGAAGGTGTTTACAAGGCTGCTGCATCCTAAGTGTTTGAACATTTATCAATCCATATGTAGCCTGCAAAAACCACAGATCACCAGAATCTAGCCAGCTCAGTTCCCAAGATTTCCTATACCATTCTCATTGAATGTGAATGTGTATGCATGTGCATGTGTGTACGTCCTAGTGATTCAACTAGTGATTCAACGACAACAACAACAAAAATCATCATCATGACTTAGTGCAGAAGTTTGCAATCCCAACTATCAGCTAGAATCACCTGGGGAGTTTTGGAAAGCCCCCAGGCATCTGTACTTCTTAAAAGCTCCCTAGTGTATCAGTTATAATCCCAGCAGGAAATCACTGACACACTCAAATTGGGTAACTTGAAAAAGGTTTAATAAAAGGACTCTTTACAGAGGTACCAGTAGGGTGGAGGGAAACCAGAAGGGATATTCCAGTACCTTGGGGCTGGGAACAATGGGGTACTGTTTCACCCCAAGTCTGAATGAGAAAAGGGTGGGAGTAGCTATCAGAACCCAAAGAGAGGGCAGCCCAGTGGAGAGGGTCACCTAACAGGGAAACAGCCAACCACTGGTAACCCCGTAGGAAGTCAGCCAGGGAAGGGCTGTCACAACCACATTATCCTTCCCTCTTCTGCCTCCGGCTGGTGCTCCTCATTAACTGAACCCAGCTAGGAGCCAGGAGCAAAGGGAGCCTTTTGAAGCAGCCATAAAGTTCGGCTCTTCTCCATCCAGGACAGCACAGGGCAGAAGAGAGTGGAGAGTGGATCTGGGGAGAAACGGGAGCAAACCATGCAACCAGATTTAAGATGCTCTGGTTTTCAGTGGAACGGGCATTGTGATAGAAGTCAGAAGTCTCAGGTCTGGTTCTGGCTCTGTGATTTGGGGAAACACAAGCCACTTGTCTGCGTCTTGTTTTCTCAATTGAAATACAGAGCATTAGGCTAGTACTTTGCTCATATACCTCAGAGGCCTCTTTGGGTAGGAAGATGGAGAGACCAAATGATGGGTTCTAGCCTCATTCCCTCTTGCAGTCCATAGTAAGTAAGTCAATCATGTGTTAAATTTCTTTGGGTAATGCCAAATTATTTCTCTTAGACTTACCGTATGCATTTTTAAGACAGTGAGCATCTACAGACTACTGTGTATGTTCACAACCAAGGGAGAAATTGTGTGTGTGTGTGTGTGTGTATACCCTTGTATAGGAAGGTATTTTTAGAGTTGAGAAAATTGAAACTTAAAGAGTTTAATGTTAACTTGCTCATGCTAAAGAGGCAAATATATGGTGGAGTCACCAGGCAAACTTATGTCTGTTTTATTCCAAAAACGACGCCACCAAAGGACATGGAAAAAAATGTAAACCTACTTACACACAGACACACACAGACACACACACACTCTTACATATATGTATTTTAGTATGTCTCATTACCTTCCCCAGGTTTAAA
The DNA here is from genome assembly GCF_011762595.2 of Tursiops truncatus. Lineage (NCBI taxonomy): Eukaryota > Metazoa > Chordata > Mammalia > Artiodactyla > Delphinidae > Tursiops > Tursiops truncatus. The sequence continues at coordinate 33,606,993 of NC_047047.1, read as the reverse complement.
TCTCTTGTCCTTCTGCAGACTGTCCTTGCCAGGGTCCACTTCATCTTCTGATCTTTCAACAGAGGACAAAAGACAGACCATGTGGCAGATGAGCAAAACTGCTATCATTGGATTTATGCAACATTTGAAATAGATATCCATCTCCATTTTTCCCAACCTACAAAAGAGTATTATTTTAATAATAAGTAAAGATGCAGATTTTGAGAGATTTATTCTCTTACCCCGTGACTGCCAGGTTTTTTCAATGGGAAATTGGGCCTTTGAAGCCTCTTTCAGAGGTTCATGTGTTCACGGTTCAGAGAAGAGAGAGGTCAGTGAGGAAGAACACTCACAGATGCTGTGGGACTTCAGCGGGTCTTGCAGGATGTGGCTGAGAATTTTCACAACCGTTCTGTATAAAGTTCGGTAAGCCCAGTCTTTGTCCCACTAAAGGAATACCAAATATAACCCCAGAAGTGTAGTGTTTAGAGTGTATTTTCCTGTGGCTTTTAAATGGCTGGACCTCAAATACCTCATTCCGCAAATATTTATACGATAATAACTATGTGCCATGCTAGGTAATAAGTGATGGGGATTAATGATGAAAAATACATTTTGTTAAAAATAGTGGTTATTAAAACACAGTGAGATAATTGGCATATTGTGGACTTAGTATAAAGAACAACACGAGTAGAAAACAAATTCTCCTTTTCTTCTTGGCGTAATAAGGGACATTTTCATTAGGAGGTATGCGTGGAGCTGAGGTTTGAAAGGTGAATAAGATTTTACCTGATGGACAGTGAGTCCGTTTAAAGGGCACTGAAGGCAAAGGGAACTACACAGGCAAAGGCACAGAGGTATGAAATGGGACAGGTGATTTAAAGACCAACAAGTAGTTCAAATGTCTATCATATAGGATGCAAATAGGGCAGTGGTGGGAGCAAAGCTGGCTTGGTAGATGGCAGTCAGATGATGATAGATAATCATTGGCAAGTTAAGGAGTTTATATTTCATCCTGTATTTTCCATGATTTTCATCTATTTTGCACATATGCCCATGGATACAACCATGCAGGGTGTCTACATGACATTATGCTAAACACAGCACATCTTTCCAAAGAACCAATTTTACTGGAAACGTTAGAGGAGATTTTTTCTAATTTATTTATTCGTACACTCTGAGATTATTGTGATATATACCATCTTTTCATTAAAGCTAGGAGAGTAAAACACATTTATATGTGGTAGTTAATAAGAAAGTTTCATATTTTTATGTCATGAAGAACTCAGTAGGATTAGTGCTATAGCTGAATCACGGTAATAACCAGGGTAAAAAAATGAAATATATGAATGTCTGTTTGTTTAAGGAGGTGGATTGGGATTTTTTGGTGAACAGTAAAAACTGGCAGAGCTAGTTTTTTCAATTAGGAATTAGAAATTTTTGATGAAAGAAAAAAACAGGGTTTTACAACTCTGTCCAACTTCTCTCTCTGTTTGTCTTTCATCAAATATTTTATCAACAGTTAACTACTCTTAGTCCCATTTGGATGGAAATGACTTTCCCAGTAACTCAGAGGACCCCCAAATTAAGGGAGAGGACACTATAAGCAATATTAATGACATCCTTGATATACATTTGTAAAGTATAATTTTAAATATATTTTTCGCCAGAAAGCATAAGCTTGAATCAAGGAAATATATGAGAGAAATTTGAAAAGCTAAAATCACTGAGAAATGTGAAAGACTCTTCAAAACTCTGCACAAGGAATTTGACAATGAAGAAGATAATAGCAATCTGAAAAGTATAGTATGCACTTATGTGATTCTTTAAAATGATGATGGATTTATTATTGTGAAGATAAAAATTAGCATAAACCTTGGCATTTCTTATGATAGAAAAGTATCAATTACAATATCAGGACAAAATAGCTCTTAAGGAAATCTCAAAAAGAGATACTGTATACTGATAAATGAGCAATAAATCGGGAAGATATATCAACAATGAGTATATTTGTATCTAACAATATAAGTTTTGCATATATAAATGACAATTGAGAGCACCGTAGAAGAACTAGATATTTTTTCTGTGAACTAGCAGATACTCAGTTTATTTCAAGTTGGAATAAGTTAAAGGTAGGCACATAATATTCTCTGTGTTATTTTAAAACAAGACTTTATTAAAACAAAACAAAAAACACATACATTTCTCTCTCTATAGAAGAATCTGATTCATTTTAGATATAGAATTGTTGGACCAGACCTGGGGAGTATTTTACTTGGAAAGGAAATTTGAGGGGGTTCCAAGATGTTGGCATAGGGAGACCCTGAGCTCACCTCCACCACAGAAACACCGAATCTACACCTACATATAGAGCAATCCCTCCTGAAGATCTGAGGGCTGACAAAAGAACTACTGCACATAGAAGGACCATGTAGAAACTTGTAGGAAAGATGGAGACACAGTACCTATGGGAATCCCACCCAAACGCAGTGCCCAGAAGTAGGGAGGGATATTGCTAAGAAGCACAAGTGCAGACTCACCTCCCCTGGGACACAGCAAAAAATCAGCCATTTAAAGGGCACCTAGACTATATGGGAAAGCAATCTGTTTACTAACTCTAGAGCTCCTGCCAAACAGAACTGCTGGGGGCCTCTTCAAGGTTGGAGGTGTCTGTGAGTGCCATTATTTGAGTCCCCCTGGGACTCCTCCTGACCCATGCCCACTCCAGCTCCAGCCATCCCATCAAGGTGGCCTAGGCCCAGGGACTGCCCCCAGCCAGCGTCCACTCCAGCCCCAGGCACCCCACCATGGTGCCTTGGCACAGTACTCCCCAAGGGCTGCATCTGGCCCAGGCCCATTCTAGCCTCAACTGCCCTGCAAAGGCAGCCTTGGGTGCAGTACTCCCCAGGGACAGCCCCTGGCTCACACACACCCCAGCTCCAGCCAGCCTGCCAAAGCCACTAGGTGCAAACAGTCTACACAGGGGATGGTCTCACACAAGCCCACTCCTTCAGGACCAGGAGAGATAGCTGTTTCAGCCTGTTCATAGAAACAAAATTTAAGAGTCAAACAAAATGAGACAAAGGAAAATGTTCCAAACAAAGGAATGAAATAAAACCCCAGAAGAAAACCTTAATGAAACGGAGATAAGTAATTTACCTGATAAAAAGTTCAAAGAAACATTCATAAGGGCACTCATAAAACTCAGGAAAAGAATGCAGGGACTCAGTGAGAACTTCAACGAAGACTTAGAAAATATAAGAACCAATCGGGCTTCCCTGGTGGCACAGTGGTTGAGAGTCCACCTGCCGATGCAGGGGACACAGGTTCGTGCCCCGGTCCAGGAAGATCCCACATGCTGCGGAGTGGCGGGGCCCGTGGGCCATGGCTGCTGAGCCTGTGCGTCCGGAGCCTGTGCTCCACAACGGGAGAGGCCACAGCAGTGAGAGGCCCGCGTACTGCAAAAAAAAAAAAAAAAAAAAAAAGAACCAATCAAAACTTAAGAATACAATAACTGAAATAAAAAATACACAAAAAGGAATCAACAGCAGATTAGATGACACAGAAGAATAGATAAGTGACCTGAAAAATAGAATAGTGAAAATCACTCAAGCAGAACCATAAAAAGAAGAAAGATTTTTAAAAATGAGAGTTTAAGGAACTTCTGAGACAACATCAAGCATACTGACATTTGCATTCTAGGGGTCCCCGAAGAAGGAAAGAGAGAGAGAAAGGGACAGAAAACTTCTTTGAAGAAATAATGGCTGAAAATCTCCCTAACCTGGCAAAGGAAATGGACATTCAGGTACAGGAAGGTGAGCCCAAAGAGATCCACACTAAGACGTATTATAATTAAAATGGCAAAATTTAAAGATAAAGAGAGACTCTCAAAGGCAGCAAGAGAAAAATAATTGCATGCAAAGCAAATTCCATAAGACGTTCAGCTATTTTTTCAGCAGAAACATTACAGGCCAGAAGGGAGTGGCAGGATTTATTTAACCTGCTGAAAGGAAAAAACATACAACCTAGAATTCTCTATCTGTTGCAAGGTAATGCTTCAGAATTGAAAGAGAAAGAGTTTCCCAGACAAGCAAAAATTAAAGGAATTCATCACCACTAAACAAGACTTACAAGAAATGTTAAAGGGTCTTCTTTAAGTGGAAGAGAAAAGGCCACAGCTAGAAATAAGAAAGTATATGAAAGGAAAAATCTCACTGATAAAGGCAAATATATAGTAAGGACAGTGAATCAGCCACTTAAAAAGGTAGTATGAAGTTAAAAGACAAAAGTAGTATAATCATCTATAACTACAGTAAGTAGTTAAGGAGTACACTAAAGAGGTGTAAAATATGACATTAAAAATATAAAACATTGTGGGGGAGTAAAAATGTGCTTTTAGAATGCTTAAAAATGGACTATCAGCTTAAAATAGATGACTATATATATGGCTCAATATATATGAACCTCATGGAAACGATGAATTAAAAATCTACAGTGGATAGATAAAAAATACAGAGAAGGAATCCAAACAGTACACTAAAGGAATCCATCAAACCACAAGGGAAGAAACTAAGAGAAGAAGCCAATAACACAGAAGAACTACAAAAACAAACAGGAAATCAACAAAATGGCAGTAAGTACATATCTACCAATAATTGCTAAATGCTCCAACCAAGGGTAGATGAATGGATAAAACAACAAGATCCGGGCTTCCCAGGTGGCGCAGTGGTTGAGAGTCCGCCTGCCGATGCAGGGGACACGGGTTCGTGCCCCGGTCGGGGAAGATCCCACATGCCTCGGAGCGTCTGGGCCCGTGAGCCATGGCCGCTGAGCCTGCGCGTCGGGAGCCTGTGCTCCACAACGGGAGAGGCCACAACAGTGAGAGGCCCGCGTACCGCAAAAAAAAAAAAAAAAAAAAAACAACAAGATCTTTCTGTAGGCTTCCTACAAAAGACTCACCTCAGATCTAAAGACACACAGAGACAGAAAGTAGAGGGATAGTAAAAGATGTTCCATGCAAATGGAAAATAAAAGAAAGCTGGGGTAACAGTACTCATATCAGGCTATAACTTAAAGATTTTAACAAATGACAAGGAAGGGCATTACATAATGATAAAGGGCACAATCCAACAAGAGGATGTACCATTTGTAAACATTTATGCACGCAACATAGGAGCACCTAAATATATAAAGCAAATATTAACAGAAATAAAAAGAGAGAAGCAAACAGCAATACAGTTATAGTAGGGGAGTTTAACACCCCATTTACATCAATGGATGGATCATCTAGGTGAAAAATCAATAAGGAAACACTGACCTTAAATGACACACTAGACCAGATAACTTAATAGCTGTATATAGAACATTCTATCCAAAAGCAACAGAATACACATTCTTTTCAAGTGCACAAGGAACATTCTCTAGGATAGATCACATGTTAGGCCACAAAAAAAGTCTCAATAAATTTAAGAAGATTGAAATCATATCAATCATCCTTTTCAACCACAATGGTATGAAACTAGAAATCAACTACAGGGAGAAAATGCAAACATGTAGAGACTAAACAACATGCTGCTAAACAACCAATGTGTCAATGAAGAAATAAAATAAGAAATAAAAAAATACCTTGAGACAAATGAAAATGGTAATACAACTGATGCAGCAAAAGCAGTTCTGAGAGGGAAGTGTATAGCAATACAGGCCTACCTCAAGAAAAATGAAATATTTGAAATAAACAATCTAAATGTACATTTAAAAAAACTAGAAAATGAAGAACAAGCAAAGCCCAAAGTCAGTAGAAGGAAGGAAATAATAAGGATCAGAGCAGAAATAAATCAAATAGAGACTTTAAAAAATAGAAAGTATCAATGAAACCAAGAGTTGGTTCTGTGAAAAGATAAACAAAATTGACAAATCTTTAGCCAGCCTCTTCAAGGAAAAAACAGAGAGAGCCCAAAAAATAAAATCAGAAGTGAAAGAGGAGAAAATACAACCGACACCAAAGAAATACAGCGGATCATAAGAGAAGACAATGAACAATTATATGCCAACAAATTAGACAACCTAGAAGAAATGGATAAATTCCTAGAAACAAACAATCTTCCAAGAGTAAATCTTGAAGAAATATGAACAGACTGATTACTAGTAAAGAGACTGAATTAGTAACTCCCAAAAAACAAAAGTCCAGGACCAGATGACTTCCCAGGTGAATTACACCAAACATTTAAAGAAGAGTTAATACCTATCCTTCTCAAATTATTTTGAAACATAGAAGAGGAGGGAACACTTTCAAACTCATTTTACAAGACCTGAGACCAAAACCAGACAAAGACACCACCAAAAAAGAAAATTACAGGCCAATACACCTGGTGAACATAGATGCAGAAATGCTCAACAAAATATTAGCAAACTGAATTCAAAGATACATTAAAAGGATCATACATTATGATCAAGTGGGATTCGTTTCAGGGATGTAAGGATGGTTTACCATCCATAAATTAATCAAAGTGATACACCGCATTAACAAAAGGAAGACTAAAAATCACATGATCATCTCAATAGATGCAGAAAAAGCACTTGATAAAATTCATCATCCATTCATGATTTAAAAAAAAAGCTCTCATCAAATTTGGTATAGAGGGAATATATCTCAACATAATAAAGGCCACTTATGCTAAATCCACAAGCTAACATCATACTCAAGGAACAAGACAAGAATGCCCACTCTTGCCACTTCTACTTAACATAGTATTAGAAGTCCTGGCCACAGGAATGAAACAGGAAAAGGAAATAAACAGCATTCAAATTGGAAGGGAAGAAGTAAAACTGTCACTATTTGCAGATGACATGATACTTTATATAGAAAACCTTAACGTCTCCACCAAAAAAAAAAAAAAAGATTAGGACTAATAAATGAATTCAGTAAATTTTAAGGATACAAGATTAATATACAGAAATCTGTTGCTTTTCTATACACTAATAATGAACTATCAGAAAGTGAAAGCAAGAAAACAATCCTGTTTAAAAATCACATCAGAAAGAATAAAATACCTAAAAATAAATAAACTTAACAAGGAGGTGGAAGACCTATACTCTGAAAACTACAAAACATTGATAAAGGAAATTAAAGATGATACAAAGAAATGGAAAGATGCTCCTTGTTCATGGATTGGAACAATTAATATTATTAAAATGTTCATACTAAAAGCAATCTACAGATTTAATGCAATCCCTATCAAAATACTCATGACATTTTTCACAGAACTGGAATAAACAATTCTAAAATTTATATAGAACCAGAAAGGATCCGAATTGGCAAAGCAATCTTTCTTTTTTTCTTAATTTTTGAATTTTATTTTATTTTTTTATACACCAGGTTCTTATTAGTCATCAATTTTATACACATCAGCGTATATATGACAATTCCAATCGCCCAATTCATCACATAACCATCCTCCCCACCCCTGTGGCTTTCCCCCCTTGGTGTCTATAAGTTTGTTCTCTACATCTGTGTCTCAACTTCTGCCCTGCAAACTGGCTCATCTGTACTATTTTTCTAGGTTCCACATACATGCGTTAATATATGATATTTGATTTTGTCTTTCTGACTTACTTCACTCTGTATGACAGTCTCTAGATCCATCCACGTCTCAACAAATGACCCAATTTCGTTCCTTTTTATGGCTGAGTAATATTCCATTGTATATATGTACCACAACTTCTTTATCCATTCGTCTGTTGATGGGCGTTTAGGTTGCTTCCATGACCTGACTATTATAAATAGTGCTGCAATGAATATTGGGGTGCATGTGTCTTTTTGAATTATTGTTTTCTCTGGGTATATGCCCAGTAGTGGGATTGCTGGGTCATATGGTAATTCTATCTTTAGTTCTTTAAGGAACCTCCATACTGTTCTCCATAGTGGCTGTATCAATGTACATTCCCACCAACAGTGCAAGAGGGTTCCCTTTTCTCCACACCCTCTCCAGCATTTGTTGTCTGTAGATTTTCTGATGATGCCCCTTCTAACTGGTGTGAGGTGATAGCTCATTGTACTTTTGATTTGCATTTCTCTAATAATTAGTGACGTTGAGCAGCTTTTCATGTGCTTCTTGGCCATCTGTATGTCTTCTTTGGAGACATGTCTATTTACGTCTTCTGCCCATTTTTGGATTGGGTTGTTTGTTTCTTTAATATTGAGTTGCATGAGCTGTTTATATTTTGGAGATTAATCCTTTGTCCGTTGATTCGTTTGCAAATATTTTCTCCCATTCTGAGGGTTGTCTTTTCGTCTTGTTTATGGTTTCCTTTGCTGTGCAAAAGCTTTGAAGTTTCATTAGGTCCCATTTGTTTATTTTTGTTTTTATTTCCATTACTCTAGGAGGTAGATCAAAAAAGATCTTGCTGTGATTTATGTCAAAGAGTGTTCTTCCTATGTTTTCCTCTAAGAGATTTATAGTGTCCGGTCTTCCATTTAGGTCCTTAATCCATTTTGAGTTTATTTTTGTGTATGGTGTTAGGGAGTGTTCTAATTTCATTCTTTTACATGTAGCTGTCCAGTTATCCCAGCACCACTTATTGAAGAGACTGTCTTTTCTCCATTGTATATCCTTGCCTCCTTTGTCATAGATTAGTTGACCATAGGTGCGTGGGTTTACCTCTGGGCTTTCTATCTTGTTCCATTGATCTATGTTTCTGTTTTTGTGCCAGTACCATATTGTCTTGATTACTGTAGCTTTGTAGTATAGTCTGAAGTCAGGGAATCTTATTCCTCCCGCTCCATTTTTTTCCCTCAAGATTGCTTTGGCTATTTGGGGTCTTTTGTGTCTCCATATAAATTTTAAAAATTTTTGGTTTAGTTCCATAAAAAATGCCATTGGTAATTTGATAGGGATTGCGTTGAATCTGTAGATTGCTTTGGGTCATGTAGTCATTTTCACAATATTGATTCTTGCAATCCAAGAACATGGTATATCTCTCCATCTGTTGGTATCCTCTTTATTTTCTTTCATCAGTGCCTATAGTTTTCTGCATACAGGTCTTTCATCTCCCTAAGTAGGTTTATTCCTAGGTATTTTATTCTTTTTGTTGCAGTGGTAAATGGGAGTGTTTCCTTAATTTCTCTTTCAGATTTTTCCTCATTAGTGTATAGGAATGCAAGGTGTTTTTTGATTTCCTCTTTGATTTCTTCAGTGATCTCTTGGTTATTTAGTAATGTATTGTTTAACCTCCACGTGTTTGTGTTTTTTACGTTTTTTTCCCTGTAATTCATTTCTAATCTCATAGCGTTGTGGTCAGAAAAGATGCTGGATATGATTTCAATTTTCTTAAATTTACTGAGGCTTGATTTGTGACCCAAGATGCGATCTATCCTGGAGAATGTTCCGTGCGCACTTGAGAAGAAAATGTATTCTTTTGTTTTGGGATGGAATGTCCTATAAATATCAATTAAATATATCTGGTCTATTGTGTCATTTAAAGCTTCTGTTTCCTTATTTATTTTCATTTTGGATGATCTGTCCACTGTTTTGGATCTGTCTCCTAAGACTGGAAAAGAAAAGCTAAAGTAAACAAATGGGACCTAATTAAAAATAAAAGCTTTTGCACAGCAAATGAAACCATCAACAAGATGAAAAGATAATCTACTGAATGGGAGAAAATATTTGCAAATTATATATCCAATAACGGATTAATATTCAAAATATATAAACTGCTCATATAACTCAATATCAACAACAAACAAACAGACAACCTGATTAAAAAATGGGCAAAAGGACTTCCCTGTTGGTGCAATGGTTAAGAATCCACCCACCAATGCAGGGGAGACGGGGTTTGATCCTTGGTCTGGGAAGATCCCACATGCTGCAGAACAACTAAGCTGGTGCACCACAACTACTGAGCCTGCACTCTAGAGCCTGCAAGCCACAACAACTGAGCCCGCATGCCACAACTACTGAAGCCCGTGCACCTAGAGCCCATGCTCCACAACAGGAGAAGCCGCCACAATGAGAAGCCCACGCACTGCAATGATGAGTAGCCCCTGCTCACTGCAACTAGAGAAAGCCCATGTGCAGCAACAAAGACCCAATGCAGCCAAATATAAATTAATTAATTAAATTTTTAAAAAGGGCAAAAAACCTGAATAGACATTTTTCCAAAGAAGACACAGATGACCAACAAGCACATGTAAAGATGCTTAACATCACTAATCAAGGAAATGCAAATCAAAACAACAATGAGATATCACTTCACACCTGTCAGAATGGCTATCATTAAAAAGACCACAAATAACAAATGTTGACAAGGATGGAGGAAAGGGAACCCTAGTACACTGTTGGTGGAAATGAAGTTTAGTTCAGCCACTGTGGAAAACCGTATGGAGGTTTCTCAAAAAACTGAAAACTGAACTACCATATGATCCAGCAATTCCACTCCTGGGTATATATCTGAAGAAAAGAAAACAAATACACTAATATGAAAAGTTACATGCACCACATGTTCCTAGCAGCATTATTTACAATGGCCAAGATATGGAATCAACCTAAGTGTCCATCTGCAGCTGAATTGATAAAAAAGATGTGATTATATATATATGGAATATTGCTCAGCCATAAAAAGGAATGATATTTTGCCGTTTGCAACAACATGGATAGACCTGAAGGGTATTATGCTTAGTGAAATAAGTCAGAGAAAGACAAATACTTCAGGCTATCACTTGTATGTGAAATCTAATAAATGAAACAAATGAATGAATATAACAAGCAAAACCAGACTTACAGATATAGAGAATAAGCCAGTAGTTACCAGTGGGAAGAGAGAAGGGGGGAGTGGGAAGGGATTAAGTGGTACAAACTACTATGTATAAAATAAATAAGGTACAAGGATATATTGTATAGCATAGGGAATATAGCCAATATTTTATAATAACTTTAAATGGAATATAATCTATAAAAATATTGAATCACCATGTTGTACACCTGAAAGTAATATAATATTGTAAACCAGCTATGCTCCAATCGAAATATATATAATAAATAATTAAACAAACAAAGAAAAAGAATGGCCAAAATCCAGAACACTAATAGCACAATATCCTGGTGAGGATGTGGAGCCTCATTCATTGCTGTTGGGAATGCAAAATGCTACTGCCAGTTTGGAAGACAGTGGCAGCTTCTTTTAAAACTAATCATACTCTTAACATATGGTCCAGCAATCTCACTTCTCGGTATATCCCTATAGGATTTGAAAACTCTGTCTGCGCAAAAATCAGCACATAGATGTTAAACATTCTTTTTTCTTTTTTTTTTTTTTTTTTTTTTGCGGTACACGGGCCTCTCACTGTTGTGGCCTCTCCTGTTGCGGAACAGAGGCTCTGGATGCGCAGGCTCAGCGGCCATGGCTCACGGGCCCAGCCGCTCCACGGCATGTGGGATCTTCCCGGACCGGGGCACAAACCCGCGTCCCCTGCATCTGCAGGCGGACTCTCAACCACTGTGCCACCAGGGAAGCCTGATGTTAAACATTCTTTTATATGTTCCTTAGCATTTTAGATGTTCTCTCCTACGAGTTGCCTATTTAGGGTTTCTTAGGGACTTACTGTTTATCTTGTCAATTTATATGATCTAATTATACATCATAAAGACTGCTAATGTTCACCAATATCTAGTTCTACTCTTTCCTGGGCATGCAGCTAAGCTGTTTTTCCCAGTTCCTTCCCCATCATCCTTGCGTCTAGGTGAGACCACATACCTGAGTGCTGGTCAAAGGAAATTGAGCAAAAATATGTATGTCATTTGCACACTGATCGCATGCAGTATCTCATGCAAACTTTCATGCAATAACTGTCTGTCTGCCTCTATTTCCTGTTTGGTGTAAGTCAAGGATTCTGAGGATGTAGATAATGACAGATGGAATAGCCTAGATCTCTGAGTTACTGCTTGTAGGAGAGCCATTCAGGATACCTGCCTCATCAGGAACATCCACAATAGACTGTCCAAATGAAAAAGAAACTTTTACATAAATGCATTGAGATTTTGAGATGTCACAGATGTCAACCTTACTTGCAAAAACAGCACTGATTTGTCATAAGTATATTTCTCTCCCAAATATCTAATCTTGTGTAAATAAAAAATATGTAATTGTTTTTTTCCTTCCTTTATTCATTCACTCAACAAACACTTTTTGTTTGTCTTCTATGTTCCAGGCACTATTCCAGGCACTAAGTTTATAGCAGTGAAAGACTGAGACAAAAACCTTTACCTTTATTGTGTTTATACTTTAGGGCAGAGAAACTGACATTACATAATTAAGTAAAGTTATAACTTCATATAGAATAAGTGCCATGGACAAAAATAAAGTAAGGAAATAAATAAGGAATATCAGGATAAGGGTTACAGTTTTAAATAGTGTGGTCTGTGAAGGCCTCACTGAGAAGGACTCATTTAGGCAAAGATTGAGGGAGATGAGAGAACTGTGAAGATATCTGGAGGAAGAATGATCCAGGCCCAAGAAAAAACAAATGTTTAAAAATCCCCAAGGCAGAAGCATGCCTGGTGTGTTCAAAAAACACACTCAAGGAGCCCAATATAGCTTGAACAGAGTGAGTTAAATAGAGGTGATTTCAAGACCGTGTGAAAGAGGTAAGGTGTGGGTGACAGACTAGTAAGGCCTTCTGGCCATTGTGAGGATCTGAGCTTTTCCTCCGAATCAGGGGAAGCCTTTGTTAAAGGTCTGACATGACAGGCTCTGGCTGCTATGATGAGCCTGGGCTGTGGATGTCAAAGGCAAAATAGAGAGGTCAGTTAGAAACCACCGCAATCACTGAGGTGATTCATGATGGGACTTGGACCAGTGGAATTGCCTGCAAGTGGTGAGAAGTGGTCAGATTGTAGATATATTTTGAAGATAATAGTCAACAGAATTTCCTGCTCAGTCAGAGGTGGGGATGAGAAAAATAGAGGACTGAGCATGTGGAAGAATGAAATTATCATTTTCTGCGATGGGGAAGGGGTCCATGCATGAGAAGGTCAGGAGTTCCATTTGGGAGGTGACAATCTATGATGTTTATTAGACTTCCAAGTGGAGATGTCAATTAGTCAGTTGGATATATGAGTCTGGAGTTCAAGGGAGAAGTCTGGGCTGGAGACATACATTTCCAAGTAGTCAACACTATCTGGTATTTAGAGCCATAATTCAGGGTGAGATCACCAAGGGAGTGAGTGGAGATAGAGAAGAAGATGAAGGACTGAGCCTCCCTTGGCTCAGAGCTAAGCAGTCCATATGTTAACTTTGTCCCATATTCTGAGGGCTCCACTATGCTCTTAGTGGAAGCTGGTATGGTGGAATCTACCATATACTCTGGGAACCATATTGGGAACTCCCTCAGTCAACTCCTGCTCAAGAGTACTCACTAAATCAAGGGTGTTTGCAAAGGTGTGGCTTTATCTGCTGTATCTCTTCTGTGATTTATTGTATTCTACAGACCCTTTGATTTATAATGACTAAAAAAAAAGGGGATATGAGTATTGGCACTGGGCCTGCAGCAAAGAAACAAAGGAAGAATGTCATTCTGGGTGTTAAATGCAAATTATGAGGTCACTACAAGTGCCTTCACTGAAGTGACTGAGGAAATGAAGATAAAAGTTAGCAGGCAAAAGCTGAAACCCTTTGATCTTATGAAATGTGCTATAAATATCAGTGCAGCCTGTGGGGATCATCTCATAACTGTAGTCAACAGTGACTCAAAGAAACTGTGAGAGGACACATTTGTGACCTCAGGAGATTTAAAGAGCAAAGAACAGTGATGGCCAAGAACAAATTTCCAAAGGATGATGTGTGGCTGATGCAGCAAGTGCTGCCTATTCTGAAAGCACAGCGTACCTTTCCTCCCACCTCCAACAAGGTGTTAAAACACATGCCTATTATATTGATGCCCAACCGCTTTACCAGCTTACCTTTGACTTTATCACATTTCCTAACATACAAATATTTTACATTTTATGTAATCAAATCCATAGATATTTCTTTTCATTTCTTCCATTGTTCTTATGCTTGAAATATTTCTCAATCCAGTTTACTTCTAGGTTTTTATTTTAAGAATCACCATTATTTCTAGTGAATATTCCATATTCCATCAAATAGTTGCACCAAGAAGCAGAAAGTTAGTTGTGTTGTTGTTTTTACAACACAACTGTTGTTGTCCTTCGGGACAGCCCTTGTGTATGGGAAGGACTGGCTGGAGTCCCCATCCTGAGCTCAGATTCCCCCACCCCATGCGTCTCACCCTCTCCAACTTTATTAACATCCTTCTAGAAACAGAATGACCCCTGATGTGTTGGCTCTGTGGAAGGGGACAAGTTTTCACACCCATGAAAGGACTCTGACTCTAGAACATCCTGACTCACTCGCCTTACACCCAGATTCCTGTTCTCTCCAGGACACTCACAGTTCCCCTGAGGACTTTCTGTGGCTTGCTATTCTCAGTACTGTTCATGTCTCTCTGAATGTCAGGGTCCTGAGTGACCTACTTTTCTGAGGTGATAAACTCACCTGTCTGTGGTTAGGACTCTTGAATGGGGCCTGCCCTCTCCTCTACCGAAGGGCCCCGGGTGATGGCAGAGCACAGGGATGTGGTAGAACAAACTCCAGTCTCTGGTCTGAAGACCTGAACGACAGGCCTATTCCGTCCTGGTTCAGTATGTCACCCAGAGCAACTTGGGCCATCCCTCTGGGCCTTGCTGTCCTCACCTGTAACGCACCGTCTCTAAGGTCCCTCCCAGATTAAAGAGTCCGTCATTCTTTGATTCAATATCATACGGCACTTTACATTCTCTTTCAGGGAGGGTAGAGTAAGAAAAGGTATTGCCAGAAACATATGGATTATCCTAAACATATTGCTAGGGTGTCATTGTGCTCCGGTTCTAGGAGAGAATTATACCCTAATGCCATAAGGTATTCATTGTGTGTAATGAATTAGCTTCTCTCCCACGCATCTAGAATGGTACTGATTAAATACCAGCCTTGGGAGAATGAGAATATTGTCATTCAGAACGTTTTCCGTGTTCAGTGGCTCACATAAGGAACCTCAGTTGCAAAATTGTGTTAAACTTTGATGGACCTCATGGGGCTGGGGTTGTGTGTGTATGTGTCTGTGTGCCTTTGTGTATATATTGTGCAGGTAAGAGTTGAGATGGGAGGAAATTGCCTTTGAAATAAGCCAAAGAAATCCACGTGGCCAGTGAAGTTGGCCTCTGTGCTCTCTAGCACCATAAACCGTGGCCTTAAAGTCCTGTGTCCTCCCGTCCAATGGCAAAGCCTTCTCTGGCCATTCACTGGGACTGCAGGGGTGTGACCCAAAGTTGTTTTCTTGGATACTGGATGTGAATGAGTGCTCCATTACAAAAGGGTGGGAAGGAGTAATTTACTTATTTCAGATGAATCTGGAAAATGCTGGCTTCAACAAATTTCTTTACCGGAGGACATCTCAGGGCCATAGCATTCTATATTCATTTTGTTACTTAGGAAGGGGCTACAGCCACTTTTGTTAAATTGATAGTCTTTGCAGGTCTTTTGTTGAGAGAACCCTCATTAGACTAAAGCTTCTGGGACAAAACGTGGAAACCAGTAAAGTTCCGTGTGAAGTGTCCCTGGATATTCTATATCTTTAGTCAGGATTAGAATCTTGAAGTCAGTCTCAGAGTGCAAGTTTGGAAGAAATCTCTTGGCCAGTAGAGGTTTCCTGGCTGAAAGCCCATCTATATGAGGGGATTGCCTTCTTTATCTGTAGGTAAGATTGGCCCTGCTTTCGTCACTGAAGGTGCACATTGCCTGCCTTTTAAGGCATGCCCCACTCTTACTGCCATCCACCAACCAGAAGCCAGTTTTTAGGTTTGCTTTGGAAGCAAACTCTAGTGGACAATGCTAAGTGCTTGCCTGCTATTTTCCAAAAGAACCCTTGATCCTGTCTTCCCTAAAGGTGCAGGCAGAATACAAACATTCTACCAATATCCCAAGAAGTTGTCCCTACCCAAGGACTGAAACTCTCAAAGGATGCCTCCATTAACCCGGACTTTATTGCATTACTTCCAAATCCAATGAAACAATTGTAAAAACAAAAATGACTAAATAAATAAAGTGGGTGTAAATATATAAGCATTTCTATAAGCAAATCAAAGTAAAACCTTTAAATGATCCCTTATAAACACAAAAGCTGGGTTTTCATGACTGTTATTTCTCTAGACACTTCGATGGTTTTTAAGAAAGGTATACTTCAAGGCCCAAATGAATAGAAAAATTTACCCCACTATCTTAAGAATCCAAAACCTTAATGGTCTTAACATTTTATTCATAAGGAGTTGTTCATAGTTGCTTGCTCAGTTGATTCAGGGTCCATATTTGAAATTATTTTATGATAAATTCTCAGATTTGTATAGACTTATAAGAGCTAAGTTTCGAGAAGCAAAGGGTACCAGTAAACAGACGCATTTAAAAAAATCTAACTTCCCTTCCCCTGACCAACCATAACCGAGACATTAAAGGGGCATTTGATGAACAATCGGGGAGCCGACCAAAAGGCCCAATTTCAGTTTCAACAAGTCATCAAATATTATATGAGTCAATTACATAAACACTGGAATTTCCCGACATCTGATTCCAATAGCGGGAGAGCAGCCCAGGTTCACAGTGGAGATTTCTCAATAGGCAATGCCGTTTTCCAGGTAATTAAAACTGTTTGTATAGGAGAGCAGATTTATCTTCTGAAACCATTTTAGCACTAGTGCTCTCCTGAGTGATATCAGTTGACACACTGCATAATCTAGAACAGACTAATTGCCGCATGATTTCTAATTTTTCTGCAGCCATGTAAATGAGCTGAAGTCTGCACAGGTGGAGCCCATTAGAGTGAATGATTTCCCTCTCATGTTGTTATCTTCATTTGCCGTTGTCTTATCAACTGCAAGTAGGAAATCCGCTGTCATGAAAAGCAGGCGAGGGAACAATGTCTGGCTGAAAAGTCTTGTTTCATTATTTTTCAATGCGTATAGTCCTACCTGCCTAATGTAGCTTTCTGATTAGCATGCTAGGCAGCCAGTAATGCAGTTTTATTTAAATAAGGAGGCAGGGCTTTAATTTAAACTAAGAAATCATCTCCATTTCTTATCAGGGAACAAGGATTCATGATTCAATAATACATGAATTTAATAATGCATAATGGTATACTTCACAGGTACTAAATAGCAATACCGGAGTGGGTTAGTATGCTCCATGGGTCGTCATCTCCAAGTCCCAATCTGGTTTGTCCACACCCCCTCCCTTCATCTCTTCCATTATTTCCCGTCAGCAGAAGAGTTCTATGGCTCGCCATATTCCTCTGACACTGCCAAGAGCCCAACTCGAGGGCTGCATCTTCACTTTATGACCGTGTTTAATAGCTGTTAAACTGCTGGACTTTAGCCTTTGCAAGAATTCCCAAATTGGACCCAAGGGAGATTTGAAAGGATTGGGAGGGAGAGGCTGGGGAAAGAAAAGCAAGGAACTTCATTCCCTACCACTGATTGCTTTTTCCACTGAGGTATCCCTCCATCACTTCATTTTAGTGAGGGGAAACAGTCTATGGTGCATTTGCAATACCCAGGGCCACATAATCTCTTCATAACTCTACTTGTGTCTCACAGCTCACAGACACCTGAGTCTGGCAGGTCAATGACAGTTCAGCTCGGCATTCCTTCCCTTTTAGTTTGTGTGGCTCTCTTTGCTGTGGGCTGCCCAGTGGATGGTGCGCCATTCTACCTGACCTTGAAAGCCAAATGTGCAAGGAATTTCAGCCTGCCCAACTGAATTCCCTGAGTGGCTTGGCCAACAGGAAAGCCAAATGAATCAGACATACATTGCTTTTCGTCATCCATTTATTTGTCCTTCATTTTATTCAGTTTGGAAAATTAGATAAAGCTGGCCCACTCCATGCTTTACTGCTTTTATCTGAATATAATGGGTTAAGCTTTTTTTTTTAAAGGGTTTGGAAAATTTTATTTAGGGGAAAATCAAAATGCACATGTGGAATCTTGTTGGCACAAGGACACGAGCACAAAATGCGCTGTTTGTAAGAATGATTAATTAAGCATTTAGAATTTTTTCATATGCTACAGAATGTTTCTCAATAAGCACAAACGTGTGTTATTGGGAGACCTAAATAAAACTACCTCTCTGGCTTCAGTGAGTTTGTGAAACCATATGTTTAATGTTGTCGGTAATACTATGGATGAATTCCATTCTGCTTGTTTCAGAACAATAAGTACTAAAACCACAAAAATATGATAATCTCTTTGCAATCAGGATGGTATCTAAGACCTTTCTGCATACCTCACAGAATTATTCGTCCACAAAAATCTGTACCTAATTATGTGCCTATTGTATGTCAGTCATTGCTGGAAACTGGGTATTTAAACAGTAAATAAGACACAAGTCTGCCCTCAGGAAGCTCACAGTCAGGACAAATGGGAAGAGAGAAAATACACACAAATCTGTAAAATGATGTAAGGGAGCTGTATGTACAGTGTTGCAAGAGCACAGAGAGGGAATACTCCATGAACTAGGCACTGAGTAATTCCTCAAAAAGGACTTGTGAAATAGTCATTTCAAGGGTCTGGTCCCTCAGGCATGATTGAATTGGTGGTGCTCTGAATCAATAATTTTTACTTTCTAACCAGTTGTGCAGCCAGAAGAGGATCTGGTTTTGACATATTTTATATGGTTCCTTTGGCCAAAATCCCTGAATAAACTGAGCAAAGAAAAACCCAGTAAAAGTAATTCTCAATGTTTTTAAAATCCAGTTCACTCTTCCTTAGAGTTTATGGGTTTGTAAATATATGCATGAAAGGAAATTATTCTGTGTTTACTTTTATGTCTTTATAATTTATATTCCTGAAGAAGCCTTTAAGGTGAATTATAATAAACACACGTACACAAGCACACAAGTGCTAGGGTAGTTAAAATAGAAATAAAAAAAAGAAAATAGAACCGATAGAGAGAAGGGACGATTGTACCAGGATCAACGCATGAGGTAATTATGATAACTAAGCTTGAAGCTTCCTGGAAGTTAAATACATTTCTATGTAAATACTTGAGGAAATATAGTTCGAACTATAGTTTTTTTCACTGGTCTTTTGCCCATTTCTCCTGCCCGGGTGAGATGGGGGAGGGGCGATAATAGCACAGACCACCCATAAATCAACTCTAATCTCTAATGGTATTTTCCATGCACAGTATTATAGAAGGTCATAGAATGAATTTTTCACCCTCAACAGAATTTTGCTTTCTATAATACCCCCACTTAAGAAGATTGTATCCTGGGAATTTTTCCCAGGGAGTCAAAATGGGGTGTCAAATTCATTATCCTGCACCCTGCTTGGAGCACTAATCCAGACTCCTTAGCTACAGAAACTTGCTTCACAGGTGCTTGCTGAAGTTACAGTATTTTTCTTTATATTTAAGATTAATCCAGTTCAGTATCAATAGCAAATCCTCTTAAAACATGTACATAGGAGGCCAAGCCAGTATGTTGACATTCCTGGCTGGGAACGATGCCATTAACACCTTCAATTAATCTCCATGCAAGGTCATTAGGCGGCCCAGATTCAAGACCATATGTTAAGATGTTATTAGTTTCCCTGCAACAGGAGTGTTTGGTCAGTTACAACTAGAAACAGATGCCCACCAATAGGATCAGAAGGGAAGAGTTGCCTTATTTAAGACACCTCACATCTCACCTGTCACCAGGATGGGGCAGAGAGCTCCCTAACTAATTACTGAAGTAGGGATTCAACAATTTCAGGCCCTTTATGAAGTTTATTACTATCCATTATAAACAACAGAAGAGAGAAAAGGGTGAAACCCCATAGAGAAAACTTATCTGGTTGAAAATTCACATCTTAGGAAATTATCTAATATATTTCCTGGAACATCAGAAAAAATAACGGACTAGGTATCAGGAGAACACAATTTGAATATTTATTGTACCACTGTGGAGGCATGTGGCCTAGGAAAGCTTATCCAACCTCTCTGATCTTCGTTTTTTCACCCCTAACTTGTAGGATGCCAGGAGAGGGCATTATTAAACAAGATAGTACATGGGAAACATGTCTTGAAAATTAAAATCACTCTTTAAATTCAAGGTGTGCTCAGTTTTTATAACTGACAAATTATAATTTCTGTGGAATAGCATATATTTGTGTATAATCCCCTTGCAACAGTTTGGGCTGCTGGTCAAATCCATTTAAATTAATCTCCTATGAGAATCAACATCTCTTGATTGTAAGCCATTTGTTTAAAAGAACCACCTTTGAGTTGTTTCCAAAGTGCAATAGACTTACAGTTCTCTGCGATGCTACTAAAGTGCATGGAATGGAAGAGAACCATTCCCAGGATAGCATGCATACCCCAGAATCTCAATGAGATTTGTAGAGAGCTAGCCTTGCCATCTGCCCAAACTGAATCTTATTAGATGAGCCTACAGTATTCACCGAAAGGCTCTTAGAGGACCAGTTCTCAAACTTGAGTGAATGTGCGTGAGAGTCATCTCAAAAGATTGTAAAAGCACAAATGCCTGGACTCCACCACCAGTAGGTCTGGGATGGACCTGAGAATCTGAATTACTAACAGGTTCCCAGGTGAGGCTGATGCGGTGCTCAGGAGACCATGCTTGCAGATAGCACTGTCTCATAGTCCTCTTCTACTGGGTGAAAATTAAATTAAACAGATGAGGTTTTCAAAGGTGTTTCCAATCCCAGAGTTGTCCAGAGGGGAGTTCTCTTCTCCTCCTCCAGTGCACTTTTATCAATTGCATTTATCGGTATCCTGCACAGGACTTTATTTGAGAGAACCTGCTCTGCACCCATGCCAAAGACATTTGAAAGCCAAAGGGCTAAGAGGATTTCTAGGATCCCTTCAGACTCCAACCTTCTACAAATACCTGTGACTTGGTGGTCCAGAAGAACCTTGAACATCCTTTCATCTTGATATCCTGGTATTGTGCAAACCCAATAGAGTGTCATGAATAATCCCCAAATTACCAGCTTTCCTCAAGTTTAAGAGCGGCTCAGAAGTAAAGGAGGTTTCATAAGCCTTAAAGCACCCAAACTCAGCATCATGTGTCATTTCAATAACTTGAACATGAACACTGCTCTCTGGACAGAAAGGACTCACTTCCAGGAGGGGAGCTAATGTTTTTCGAAATTTAAGTAGCCAGTCAGCCTTTCCCTGGTACTTTGAAGTTAATGAAACATTTGCTGCTTCAGGGTCTCCATTTATTTCCTCCTTATACTTCTCGGATCTAGGTGTTGGACCTGCATTTAATAGACACCGTCAAACCACCCCTTTGGGGTTGTCAATATCAGTAGCTCACGGGAGACATAAGAGAGTTTAAGGCTAGTGAGCCTAAAGACCGTGGTGGTAGATGGTGAGCAGGTGGTGACCTGGTAGAGTTCAGATGTCCTCAAGAGCATTGTTGAGGTTTCTGAAATCCTCATAGCCTTTCACTGAGAAAACTGCTAGTGTCCTGAATGTTGGGACCTTGTTGAATGGTAATAACTATTACTGTTATCAGTGTTATTGTCCATCAGGTGTTGGTTGCAAGCACTCTGCTAGCATCACATGTCATTTTCCCAATATACATTTCCTCATACCCATTTTCCTAGTTTGCTCCATAACTCCCGAGGTAGACGTTTTTCCTCCAGAAGAAACTGAGGTCCAGAGAGGTTCGGTATCGTTTCTGAGGCCTCTTAGCTAGAAGAAGCATATGTAGTTGGTATTTGCACCCAAGTGAGCCTTGCTGAAGACTCAGCTCACCATAATGGTTATCAGCTTTCAAACTGCCCACGCATCCCTCCCCTCCCATTGCTGTACCAGCCATGGTCCCCTTATCTCCTGAGAATCTGAAGACTTACACTCTGAAGAGTGGCAGCCATACTTCACATTTGGAAGTCACTCCCTCAGGCTTCTCTTAACCCCGTGCTGATTTCTCTCAGACTTCAGGCCTTGAGTCCTCAGGCTGGGCTGAGCTGTGGCAGCGACAGCCTTTGGAAGTGAGTCCAGCTGGACCTCGTCTGGTCGACTGCTGCCCGGCAAAGACATAGCTCTTCATCATCCACGGCGTTCAGAGGCAGGAATCGATTACCTTCGGGGACAGGAAAAATAGATCACTTGAATTGCTGAAGCAGGAATAGCTTCTGTAGCAGTTAAGAGAAACGGGTCCAGAGAGGGGACCACTGTGTCCAGGCTCAGGAGCCAGGTAGGCTTGCTGAGCAGAGGGTGTGCTTGGCGACCAAGTCCTGGGAAGTGCGTTGGTGGGCCTCGCCCACGCAGAACACCGTTCACAACTCGGGGCATTGTTCACAACGATTGAAAAAGATGAGCTAAGAAAACATCAAAAGATACCCATTTGATTCTCAGGGCAATTCCCTAATGGCGTTAAAAATGCCAAAGAATGCCCCTTGTGAGCTGTCCCTGTATATTCTTACCATACCTCTAATACTGCTTAGGGAGCAAAAGAGAAACTGATACACAACGATTAATGCTTTTCCATGAAGGAACCAACAATAAGCCTCCTGGGACTGCTTCATTTTAAATTAGCTGTGAATGACGTTAGATCCATGAGGTAGATGGTGTAAGCGGTGTTTACCAACGTGTTACTGAATACACTAAAATCCTATCTAAACCTGGCATTAGGTGCAGGAGTCAGAGATGCCCTTGCCCATCAAGGTGCCAGGCTGATGTACTGATCCGTTCCACCAGATGCCCTGAAGACAGATGGCACATTCCAGGCAACAGAGAAATCAAGGACTATTTACAAGTTTTGCTGTAAAATGCGGGATGCAGTGTGTTGCCCTCTTGCTGTAAATCCTCACGAGATGCTACCTTGTTCTGAATTGTAGCCACAATTCCCAAGCTGGAATATTTAAATGATTTCCAAATAGCAGTCTTACTGTACAGCACTGCCAGGCCAGGCAGTACTTTAAACAATTAAAAATGATCATAGATACCCATGGAAGACGATCAGATAGCTCTCCTCTCAGGTGCAAACCAGAAAACATCTTTGAGATACACTATTAAATGAAAAGCACATGGTGCATATATATGTAGGTATACTAGGTTTACATTTTCTAGAAGGCTACTCTAGAAGGTATGACAGTGACTACCAGTGGGGAGAAGGACTGGAGGTAGAGGATACAACAGAGAAAGGAAATTTCTGTTTTTCATTTCACGCATTTTCATAGACTTTGAATATTTTGCCACATGTGTATATTATTTTTGCTTGTGAATTTTTAAAATCTTTTTAAATTTTTAAAATCTAAACTGCTCTCATCTACTATCATCAACAATTCATAATAGAAAAAATATTTTAAAACCAAAAAGTGGGAAGGGCATAGTCTTATAATAAAGGGTTGTCCATCCAATTAAGTTTTAATTAGCTGAAACAAAACAGAAAACAAACATAAATGAGTAGGCATTTCCCCCCCAAAAAAGTTATGTCAGTGATTGTTTGCATAGTTCCAAATGTCCACTCCAAGATAGCAATGGTTTTGCAGCCTGTCTGGGTATCGGTAAAAGTGACAGATGTGGATAAGGAGCGATGTCGGGATATGATTCCCATTTGCTGGCTTTCCCCTGGGAGAGGGAGGTGGTCCCTCATCCCCACCGGAAGCAGTGCCCCACCAGGGGGCCTCCTGAGAAGGGCAGTTACTCTCCTGTCTGTTTTAGCAAGATTCTGCGCCTGCCTTCACACATAATTGCTGGGGTGGGATGTCGCGCGCGCGCGCGCGTGCGTGCGTGCGTGCGTGTGTGTGTGTGTGTGTGTGTGTGTCCGTGCGCGCGCGCGCCTGCTCGTTTCAGGCAAATCCTGCCTGGCAAAGGAGCATCAAAGGATGACAAGGGATATAGAGATGCAGAATCAGAGATAAAAGGGACCAAATTTTACTAGCAATCACGGCAAATATCTCACTTGCGTAAGTGAAGCCAATTACTGTATTATTGCCTCTTTTTGCACTGTGCACAGTAGGGATGTCACTGGGTAATGGTTTGCATGTAGAGTTAATCACTTTGATGCATTTCTGACTGATCCCAGCAAATTATGTTTTGGTTCCACTATATTAAACACAAGAGCTGGGGATTATCATTAATAAATCTAAGGCACAGCATGCATAAATCTTGAATAAATCAAATATCAATTACATAGGCAGTATCTGCTGACATCCGCTTTCATCAGATAATATATTTGAGGTAGGTGTTATTCCAATTTGTGGAAGTCAAAGGGATCTTCGCTCAGGGAACACAGACCCTGGACCCCAAAGAGGAAAGCAACTGAGCGTTGCTGGGAGGGCTCCTCGGTGGAGCTCAATTTCAATCTGTGAAGACTGTTTAGATGGCTTCACAGAGACCCAGAGGGAAAGCTGTCTTGCTGAGGAAAGCGCTTCCAGCTACGTGCCATTTTCATCTAAGTATCTTTTAAGTGACGGAGGGGAGAAGGGAGGAAAACTTCCCAAGTATCTGGCTCTCAGGTATAGAAACAGGCATTTGAGGGGGTGTAGCGTGACTGTTATGGTCCCAGAAGGCAAAATCCCTTCCGACATGAAGAAAGAAGGATGTTTTATGAATGTGAAGACCTCTGAAAATGAGAGGTTATGAGGACAGCGTCCGGGGCTCACTCAAGCAGAAACGAGGGTAGGGAGCCGGGGAGGAGGACTGGTATTTACCTTTATAGAGTTGCAGGCACTGGGCAAGATTCCCGGTGAGCAATGCCATCTTTCCCAATCCCAGCAACTTCCCAGACAAGGGAGCTGTCAGTATTTCTTCTTATCATCTGAGGAAACTGAGGCATGTGAGGTCAAATAACCTGTCTAGGGCCACCAACTCTCACAAGGCGCAGCAGGATTCCAGTTTGGAGCTGTCTCATCATGCTACACGTGATTATGGGGTGGTCATGGTAGTGGGGGTGGGGGGGTGTGTGTGTATAAAACAGGAAAAAAAAATGTGTATGCACCTGGGACGGGGGTAGGAAAGGAGGCACTGAGTATGTATATTTATTTTAAAAAGGCATCTGTGTGTTTAAGTCATCCATCAAGATAAAGGAGTGTCTCTACCCCATCCCGTCCTTTCCCTGTGGCCTTCCATCAGCAGGTTGGAATCCCTTCCCTCTGAGTGGTTTTTCAGGACTCCTTTGGCGCCCCTTCACAGAACTTTTTAGGTTAAACTCATCCTCAGGGAGGGTGGAGCTTGGATTAGGAAATGTTCTCTACGGCACTGGCTCATCGTGACAGGGAGCAACGATTGCCTCATCTATCCTCTCCGGGCGAAGGAGTGAGACCAGCAAGGAAATTAGCTAAAGTCGTGCACCTGAAGCTGTCCTGCGGCCTCTGCTAAGGGCGGAGTATTTCACAAACGGCTTGTCCCAACCTGAATGTGCCAGCCTATCAAACAACCCAGAGTCCTTTTACCATTTCTTTTATCGTGCTTGGCCTCAAAAGAAAGAACGAAAACCCAGAAGCAAGCTCCCAAAGCTGGGCCATCTGGGACCC
The DNA here is from genome assembly GCF_011762595.2 of Tursiops truncatus. Lineage (NCBI taxonomy): Eukaryota > Metazoa > Chordata > Mammalia > Artiodactyla > Delphinidae > Tursiops > Tursiops truncatus. The sequence continues at coordinate 33,581,449 of NC_047047.1, read as the reverse complement.
CTTAGGTTTACATTTTCAAAGCAGTGGTAGGTGGGAGTCAAGGCCATCTCTTTTTGGTCCAAGGACCCCATGAGATGATTCAGAGGAAGCACTTCAAGGAAACTGAGTAGAAACAGCTCTCAGATTTCATTAGGCCTCAGCTCCCCTGCATACCGAGCTGCACCACATCAGACCTGCAGGGCCCCTGACCGCATATTTCTCCCTTTCTGCACTCTGCTTTCTGTATCAGAACCTGCACTGGGATATTGAGAACACTCGGTTGTCGACAGATAAGTAAAAACTGATGTGCTATCACCACTGAGATAAGCATATATTTTCAGAGTTGCAGACACACTTGTAATCATACAGTATATTACATATAGTTACAGAGACTGAGTTGTTTAACTGAAAATATTTTTAGCATTTCAAATCTAACTCTGGGGTTACTTTTCTTGGTATCCATAGGGATTGTGGGTTTTGTTTTGTTTTTCTGTTGGATTTTCTAATTAGCATCGTGGAGGATTTACAAGGGCATCTTCAGATAGTGCACCTGACTCAGATTAGATAAAAGGCATCATCTTGGTAAAGGGGGCTTTCAGGCTACAAAATTACTTTCCAACAATCATGCAGTTCTGGCCAAAGCAATATTAACAAATACCGACGAATAAAGAATAAGCTCAAGTGTACCTCCCTTTTGCTTCAACGCCCTCTCTCTCTCTCTCTCTCTCTCTCTCTCTCTCTCTCTCTCTCTCTCTCTCTCTCACACACACACACACACACACACACACACACACACACACACACACACAACCAATACAGGGTAGCACATGGGCTGATGGGAGGAGGGGGAACCGGAAATCTTCCTCTCCAGGGGCCCACTCTCTATACAGTTTTCTCCACAGTGTTATTTCGCTGGGTTGGGAGCAGCACATCCCATGCCCTGGGCCAATAGGTAATCAAAAGAGAGTTACTGGGGCAGCTAAAGACTTTCCAGTTCAATTCAGAACCGGCTTCTCTGAGCTCAAAGGAAGAAAAACTGCATGCATTAGCTTTCCATCTTAAAACCGTGCCTTTGCACACCCATCCACTAGTGAGGAAAATAAGGCAGGCCCTGGATGACGGGGTAGCCTGCACTGGCACATAGCAATCAGGGGCACCAGACAGGCAGCTGAAAAAGCAGCAGGAAATAATCATGTATTGTTCAAATAATGCATCAGTTTTAAAACTGAAAACAGAAGGGTTAGAAAACACAGGCATGTTTTGTGCTGTGTGTGCACGTATGTGTGTGTGTGTGTGTCTAGCATGAGAAAGGTAGAAGGTTTCACATCATTTGTGGTGGTTGATTTTAGCTACAGCCACGAGTAATAATCCAATCAGAAAGACTACCTTTGGAGAAAATGGATTCTAAGGTCTCTGTGTAAGTGTTTATCTTTATTTGCCATTTGTAATTGGTCCTCCTGAGAAGCTGACCCTTGGAATGGAAAACTGGAGGTGAATGGCTGTGAATGTAGACTCTGCTGGCATTAATGATGAGTTGCCATGATGGCGCCATGGGTGATGCTGTTGTTGATTGCAGTGTGTGTAAAAAACAGAAATGTAAATGACAGTTTATATATATATTTATATTTTTTTTTTTTTTTTTTTTTTTTTTTTGCGGTACACGGGCCTCTCACTGTTGTGGCCTCTCCCGTTGCGGAGCACAGGCTCCGGACGTGCAAGGCTCAGCGGCCATGGCTCACGGGCCCAGCCGCTCCGCGGCATGTGGGATCTTCCCAGACCGGGGCACGAACCCGTGTCCCCTGCATCGGCAGGCGGACTCTCAACCACTGCGCCACCAGGGAAGCCCAACGGTTTATATTTTTTAAAAATCACAGTTTAGATTAAAAAAGAATACACTGATGTAAAAATACACTGAAAATCTAAAAAGATCATTGATATATGACTCATTCGTTCATTTGTTGCATTCAGCAAATATTATAAGAAATGTTTTCTGTTTACTTTTTTCCAGGCCAGAGGATGTAGGTGATACAAGTTAGAAATATCATCATCCAAATAAATGTGTCACAGTTAAATAACCAGGAGGACACAAATCCTGCATATTTCTGTGATTAGATGATGGGCAGGGCAAGAGCCAGTTGTGTTTAGAAGGTACAGTCTAGAGCCTTATGCTCAGCTTTCTGGTTCTGCAACCAACTGAACGTGATTTTTGAATAGGCCACGTAACCTCAGCTTTTAGCTATCTTAACTGTGAGGCTTGGACTATATGGTCCCAAAATGTCAATGATATGGAAGTGGGTTTTTTTTTTATTTATTTATTTAATTTATTTATTTTTTGGCTGTGCTGGGTCTTCATTGCTGCACGCAGGCTTTCTCTAATTGCGGCCGGGGGGGCCTACTATTCATTGCGGTGTGCGGGCTTCTCATGGTGGCGGCTTCTCTTGTTGCAGAACATCGGCTCTAGGGCGTGTGGGCTTCAGTAGTTGTGGTACATGGGCTCAGTAGTTGTGGCACGTGGGCTCAGTAGCTGTGGTGCACGGGCTTCATGGCTCCGCAGCATGTGGGATCTTCCCGGACCAGGGCTGGAACCTGTGTCCCCTGCATTGGCAGACGGATTTGTAACCACTGTGCCACCAGGGAAGTCCCTGGAAGTTCTTTCTTAAGAAGCCTACTGATTCTCATAATACCCAGGAATATCAATTAGTTTGGGGAAAAAAAAAGGATGAAGCCACCCCTAATCAAGGGGGCAAAGTTGGGCACAATTTTGGTTGTTTATGTCTGTGTCTGGTTACAAAAATCTCCATGTCACCGTATATTGTTATGTCTCCGTGCAACCCTGAGTGTTTGTCTGCTTTGGAAAGGTCAGAGGATGGCCACCCTGAAAATTCCTTTGATCCTCTATCACCATATCCAATCAGCCTGCCTCGTCGCTGAGGAGTTGGGAGTGAAAAGAGTACAAACTCTGCTGATGTGTGGATGTGCATATCATTTATCAAAGATTCCCGCATGCACATTTCGGAATAATCCCCCTAGCGATTTTATATCTCAGATATTACTGGCGCATCGCCAGTTATCCAGATAGGAAAAGTCACATTGTTCCAACACATAGTCATCACAAAACTGTACACACACACCATCCACGTTTAAAATTTGTGTTTCCTTAGTGTTTTCCCCCTAGGCAGCACAGATTTCATTTCATCATCTTACCAGAACTTTAGCAAGCTTTCAACACAGCGGGGTCATTTAGGAATAATTATATGAGCATGTGTGATGGGCCAAGAGCACTGGTGATACACACATGGTGTAAGAATAAGAAAGGTCACATTCTACTCGTTTGCTTTCCCTAGTACATGCTGGAGCTCAGTGGCCTTTTGCCTGTTTGAGCTGGAAGCAGACTGGATTCTTGGTTTTCTAAGAAATATTTATGCTACCCACCTTCCAGCATCTCAAGAAATCAACCTGCAAGCTTCCTTGGTCTCAGCTTCCTTATGCAGAGATCACATGTCTCACCAATCCTCCTTTCCCAGTTCTCCCTGCTCTTTACTGGTAACCCCTGGATGGTTTAGAGGAGAACACTGACCTCTCTGACGTGCTCCCTGCACATCCTCTGGGAAGAAAACAGATTAGAAAAACAGAGCTGTGACTCTGGGGTCTTGGGTATTCTCAAATGTAACTACTTTTCTTCCGGACCCTAAGGGAGCTGGATGCTTTTCTAACCAGCCTCGGAGCACCATTTCATTTTATGAAGATGCCATTTGTGAGGAGGCAGAACCTAGATCAATGGCACCTTGGCCTAGCTAATTCAATGATAAGTGCTACTCATATGTCCACTACATCGTTTGTTCTCCGAATATTTTTATTTGTTGAAGTTTTCCTGTAACAGAAGCGTATGGACTGGATTCTCCAGTCCGGTAGGCTTTCTTGGGGCATGTCCTTGTGGCTGTGACAGAGTAGTTTGACCAACCAGTGTGACTCTGGGCCTTCATTACAAAAAAATGATCACCATTTAGTTGACATCTTTCACTCTGATGATCAAGAATGGTGAGCTATGTACAAAAACAGTGTTTCCACCTACCTTATTTATTCCAGGCAGTGTTTCCTGAAGCCCAAGCCAAAGGCCCTCTGCATCAAAATCAGATGTGGGGATACATGTTAAAAAATTCAAGAAACTCATTATTCAAGAAATCAAATTTTTGTTAGACTAAGATTTGAGAACAAGATATGGTCTTTATGTATTTCATGGACTAAAAGAAATTCATCTAAACCATTCATAGGTGGCATTTGTTTCAGGTTCCTTCCCCAGTCTGTTTATTCATTCATGAAAAAATTGTCAACTCCCTACCATTTGCTCGGGCAGTAGAGAAAGGACAGAGTCAAAATGTTGAGTTTATAGCTGATTCACTATGTTATAAAGCGGAAACTAACACACCATTGTAAAGCAATTATACTCCAATAAAGAAAAAAAAATTTTTTTTAAAAAAGAAAAAATGTTGAGTTCGTGTGCCAGTAGTCCCAACACTCAGAGGCTGCGTGTCCCTCTTACGTAATCTTTAGAGTGCTATTTAACCATTCTAGGTCTTGGTTTTGTTGTTTGAAAATGAGTGGGCTAATAGAAGTTGCCTCATAGGATTATTATAAAGGTTAATAAGTGAAAGTACGTGAACAGCTTAGAACAATGCCTGGCACGTAGTTAGTGCTGTATGAGTGTTAGCTTCCATCATCATCCTCCGTACTATTGTGATTCCAGGTTTGGGGAACATACAAATAAATAGGCCAGGACCTCTTTCCTCCAGAAGTGCACAGTCTGGGTAGAGAAAGCATGCGGGTAAACAACGCAAGGGGAAGAGAGAGTGGCTGTAATGGGAAAAGGTGCCATCACCTCTGACTGGGCGAGTCTGGAGAGGGGAGGAGGGAAGTAGGATTTTGAGCCGGGTTTGGGCAACTCAGGGAGCATCTTCCAGGTAGAGAACGGATCAAGTGGTTCCAGGCTGCAGGATGCGCCCTCTCTGGTTTGCAGTCCTGACGCTGTCTTCCTAACGCTGGCCTCACTCCCTTCTGTTCAGCTGAAGCCTGCTCTTATCGCTGTGCCCTGGCCCTTGGCTGCATGCTGTGGACTCTTCTAGTCAACCTGACAGTCCTAGAGAGCTCTCCTGGGGGCATCCTGGGGCACTGCAGAGCTTAGAGAGCAGAGCCACATTCCCGGCAAGGGAGATTTGGCCAAGAGAGCAGGAGAGGCAGCAGTGTTTTTCCAAGAAAGTGGTGAAACTGATTGCATTAGAGGGCGGGTAGGCTTCCTCCATGAAAGCGAATGGGAAAAAGAAAACAAAACATTGTTTTTCCCTTATGTCTACACACCCAATCTGCCACCCCTGAGCAAAGTGACATATCCTGGTCCTGCTGCCAGTCCTCCTAACAAATATTCAGATCTCTTTGAAAATAATACCAAACGGTAAGTTTTCCTTGTCACCTGTGGTTCATACCATTTTAGCATGGTGTGTTGCCTATTCATAACATCTCTGTGTCTATTACCCTTTTTATCATGTGCTCCTTTGGAAAGCAAAAGCCAAGACTTGTCACTGCTTTTACTTACTTGAAGAGGCTGTTTGGAAATTGCTGGGTTTTGCGGGGTTTTGGGGTTTTTTTTTGTTTTTTGCGGTACGCGGGCCTCTCACTGTTGTGGCCTCTCCCGTTGCGGAGCACAGGCTCCGGACGCGCAGGCTCAGTGGCCATGGCTCACGGGCCCAGCCGCTCCGCGGCATGTGGTATCTTCCCGGACCGGGGCACGAACCCGTGTCCCCTGCATCGGCAGGCGGACTCTCAACCACTGCGCCACCAGGGAAGCCCTTGAATCACTTTTGAGAATAGATTCAAATTCAGTCTCATCAGCCCAGAGCTGATTCCTTCGGGCACGTTCTCCTGGCAAAACTGTTGAGTTTTGTTGAAGATCTTTAAAAATCTAGAGGTTAAAAAAAAAAAAATCACTGGAGTCACTTTTACAGCAAACCTTCTACTTCCTATCATTTACAATAATGGTCTCAAAATATTATTGTTTGTTAAATATTTGTTGGATTCAGTTCTCACTTCTCCCCTAAGGGTTGGTTTGGGGTTTGGTGGATATTCTCCACTCTCTCTTTGTCATCCAAGATGTTATATAGATGAGAGACTCACCATTAACGTTGCTCTCAAGCAACTTCCAAACTAAAACATTAAAAATATGATGAGTTTGGGCAAAAAGCCCGTCTCCACCTATCTGAATACCATATCTGGGCATATGAGACACCTGATTTTCAGCCCAAGGAAACACCATCTGAGAAACATACAGTATCACAATCTGGCTATATTTTATGCTCCCTTTCCATCAGTCTGGGATAAATTGTGTGTGTCAAGTTTGGCAAGCATGGGTGAGCTCAATGGAGCTGTTAGCTGTCTTTTCAACATATTTATCTGTTTCATTGCCTGCTCTAGGATGTCTTTGTGATCATTATATAGGGATCACAGATAACAGACCATTTGAAATCTTACTTCAATTAAAACTTAATCCTCAGATGTCAATAATAGTGTTTTATGTAGAAGGTTACAATGAAAGTAGTGTCTTTTGTGCATAACATTAAGAAAACAGCAACAAAAAAGCAAGAATAAGAAATGGCCTGAACATTTCCAAAACAAGATACTTGACACTGTGCCATGAACCTTTGTCACCATGATAAAATGAGGATTATATTTCAATATCCTCTGCAAATCGACACGTTAAGAGTTATAAGAAAAAAATCACATAAAATTTATCATCTTCCCACTTTAAATTCACTATTATTTTTTTTGTTTTACATGAGAGAATTGACCACAAAAGATGCTTTTATTTTATACAATTAAGAATACAATCCAATATCATAAGGGATTAAGGCTTCTCATTCATATTGTGTGCAAAGACATCCAAAAGATTCCAGAAAATAAATAATAACAGAATGTATTTTTTGGTGGAGGGACTGTTGAATAGGGAGAGAATGGAGTGAAAAAATATTTTTAGCAGACAGAGGAACACTGTCCATCACAGTGTATCAGGTAAACCATTTCTCCAAAATAAATGTTTTGTGAAGGTGATGGTGATGTTGATGAAACTTCTTCTCCTTCTGCCTGTTTTATAGCATCAATCGGATTGAAGAAGTTCTGTATAGATGATTCATCAATATAATATGTTGGCTATTTTTGGCATCCATTTTCCCTTTTTTTAATTAATAGTGCTCCAGTTTTGGTCTGGGTTTCTATTCCTTCTATAGAAGCTGACCCCCATCTCCAGTCCAAGAAGTTACACATGATTAGCTTCTGTCAGTCAATATATCCAATCCCAGAGGTCCCAGCAACTGGGTCAAGATGGGCATGTGATGCAGTTTTCCCAGAGAGATGTCAGTTATTGCTGTAGGCAAGAACTTCCCCAGCCTTCCATCGACACTATCTAAAGAGAATCTCTCTTCCTTTCGGTAGTGCACTATGTTTTTGTAAAGTCAAAAATTATTGCAACACCTTCCAGTCATGAAGAATGAAATCTCCAAAGGGAGAAAGGTAGAAGGAGTGAATTGTAGAAAACTGTGAGTAGAGTCATTATCTTGAATCACATTTTGCCTTTGAAGCAATTATGAACCAGTTACATGAACCTTTAAGTCAACTAAGTCAACATGAGCTGTCTTCTGTTATTTGTAACCACATTCTAACTTGTAATACATAGCACTTATTGTGTGCTTACTATGAGGAAATCACTATATCCAGAGCTTCAGATATATTATTTCATCTTCACAACAATCCTTTGAGTGCCCTTAAAGGGCACTGTTATCACCTCCCCCCCATTCTAAGGAGGCAAAATTGAGTCCAAATTAAGTACCTTGCAAGAAATTTTGAACAGATGGTAAGAGTTGAAACCAGATTCAAGCCTCAACAGTCTGAATCCAGAATCTGTGCCCTTAACCAGTATGACACAATATCTCATCCACCTCCTAATATCAGGCAAGACAATAGCAAAACCTCCTAGACATACTAGTCCTAAAGGTTCCTGTAGAGGGCATATTATATTGATAATCAGCAATATCGTCTCCTTGGTATTGCAAACCCTCCTTGTGTATGGCTAAGTTATCCACTCAACATTTATTGAACAAACATATGTATTGCCTGCCACCTGTGTGCCAGGCACTGTTCTGAGCACCCAAGGTATAATCCCTACTCTCGTGGCACTTACATCCAATAGTAGGAACAGATAATAAACAAATATAAAATTTAGTGTCAGGTAGTTGTAAATGTTATCAAGAAAATTAAAGCAGGGTAAAGAAACTTCCCAAAGAAGGCTGTAACAATGATGATTACTACAGGAACATGTAACGTACATTCATCAGTATAATTAAGTTAAATTTTCCAAGGACAAAGATGAGAGGTGGGCAGGTGGAGAATCAGTAACATCGCATCAGTTGTTATATTTTTCTATCTCTGTCACACCCAGTGTGGATATATCAGGAAAACTGGAATTTCTAGAACGACCTAAGGGAAATTGTAAAAGAGTACAGTTCATCAAGGAGGTAAGAAGCATCCAGATGGTCATGGCAAGAGTCCCTCAAATGATCAGTTACCTTCTCTGCAGGATGGGTTAGGGGTCCAGACACCAGATCCGTAACCTGAGCCAAAGGTCAGCAGATGACCCTTGTCAGGAGCCGTCACACAAACAGGAGATACCTGGGGACAGGAATGGGGGGTGTGTAGCCAAGTATGGATTGTTCAGGGAAAGTCCTAGAAGCAAGGCAGCAGCCAGCACTGAATGCAGTATGATTCTGAGCAAGACAGTACATGGACTTCGGATTCTTTTTATCCTACCAGGATCAGGAACTAGTGTCTGAACTTACAGGAAGCTATTGCCATCAATTGGAGTTTAAGAGAAATACCTCTGGAAAAGGTTTTGATTTTGTTTAGATAAGAATGATGGGTTGAAAGACATTCTCTATGCTGGTTTATATAAAACAACAATATTATCGAACAACAATTAATAAGAGTCAATGAATAAACAGTTAGCAAATAGCTTACCGATCAGTAGAACTTACTATATCTTTGAATCGTGTTCTAATTGAATACACTTTAAAAGAGATTAATAATTGCAGTTGCTAATAGGTTAGTAAGACTATTAAAAATGAAGCATCATCAGTTCTATTCCAGTGAAACATATATTCTATATACTTGACAGTTCAGACCACAAAGCCATAATTAAGGCACCAAAGCAGCTTCTCCCAGTTGTAAAGTGCCCAAAGGGACATTGAAATTGTGTCAAGATCGGCAAAATTGGCACTCCTAGGAAGTCTGAGTGATCCCGAGGATTTCTTTTACACCAAGGAGGAATGAGGTTCCGTTGCTACCCCAATCTTTGTGTCTCTTTCTTAATCAAAAATTGGCTTGAACTGCAATAAACATGTTGAACCATCCACTTAAATTGGTTGCCTCACCCATCATAAAAGTTAACCATTTTATGCCCGAGGTTACTGACACTGACCTACATAAGTCACGTACTTGAATAATAGGTTTCAGGGCACTTGCAACCCAGCTGTAATCTGCCACTGTGTATTCAGAATGGCCTTGCTTACCAAGTCAGTTTGTGGTTTCCTTTCTTTATTTCTTTTCATTCCCCGGGGTAACCTGAGAGCTGACCTCTGGGTCAGCAATAGGCCCCCAGCTTTGACGCAACCAGACCAAAATGCAGAGAGAAGGAGGCAGAGATCTCTGGGTATGTGGAGTGGAATCGTGGTGAGTCAGGGAACGGTGCTCCGAGGAGGCGGAGTTGAGGACCACAGACCTCCGGGCTCTCCCAGCCCAGTGGGGAGTGGGGAGAGGAGTGTAGCCAGCAGCAGAGTTGGCTCTGAGAGCAAGTCACACACACACACACACACACACACACACACACACACACACACACACACACACACACACACACACACACACACACACACACACACACACACGGCAGGGGAGGGGGCTGGAGAGTAGAATTTTGGTCCATACAAATCGGGTCACCCGGGGTCACTTCTTCCCTTCGAAGGAGGCTGCCGCAGCAGCCACAAGCTCAGGAACCTCCCTCCGCTGACGCGCTGGTGCGCATGAGCCACTGTTTCCTTCCTCATCCCTGAGCCATTAAGTCAGATGCTATTTCATGACTTCAGGGAATAGCTGCAAAGCCATCAGGGATATGGGCTTAGGATCACATGGGACTAGAGAAAAGGGGCTCTTGGGTTCTGATGTCTGATTGCCCATGTTCAAATCCCAGCACCATCACTTCCAGCTGTAAGACATCTGCAGACCTCACTAGGCCTTTCCTAAAATGGGTGTAATCATTGTGCTACCTTTAATTGGATTGTAGGGACTAAATGGGATAATAAATTTAAAGTGCTAGGCCAGTAACAACTCAATTCATCTTAACTCTTGTCATTATTATGAAGAAAAAGTGCAGGGCTCTCTGCTGAGAGCACAGCAGTGGTCCCACCTGTGTCTGCCTGCCCTGTACACTCCCCGGCATGGCCCTACTCTTCTCACTGCCTGGACCATGACAATTCCAGCTTCACTTTATTAGTGCAGGATGTACTTATCTAATGCTGCTTGCTCATCGATTAACTAGGTCCTTCTCCCAATAGAACTGTGAGGTCTTCCTAGACAAAGGTCATGAGTCTTGCCTCTGCCGGACCACGCTCTCCTGATCCAGCTCCACCCCTGCTCCCATAGCCCTTCCTTCCCTGCCCTGCACAGAACTGGACATGTAACATTTTCCATGCTATGCTGTCCTGGTCTGTTTTCACATCTGAATTTTTTCCCCACTGAATTGCCATCTCTTTGAGAGTAAAGACTTTTATGGACCAGTTGTATCTCCAATGCCTAGCATGACGCCAATAGTATTGTAGATGGTAAATAAATGTTTATTGAGTGAAATGCAAATAAATAAAAATTAAGTGCTATTATTGCATAAGATGTATTTCTTAGAATATTCTTACAGGTGACTTATATGCATCCTGCTGCGTTGATCAGAGGTAGTCTGAAAATCCACAGGAAAGTCAGCTAGAAAATACTATAATTGTAGCCGGTATCTCTCTCTCTCTCTCTCTCTCTCTCTCTCTCTCTCTCTCTCTCTCTCTCTCTCTCTCACACACACACACACACACACACACACACACACCCCTCTCTTTCTTTTGTGTGTTTGTGTGTGTGTTTTCACTTTTCCAGAGACTGGAGAGGTTTTTGTAGAAGGTACAGATGCCTTGGCAGAAGGTACACGTAGCTGGCTTTGGCTTGGAACTCCACACCTGTCTCACCTTAACTATCACGAATGCCTAAGGGCTCTGTTGTATGTACTGACTGTCCAACTGCAGGGAGGTCACCAGCCCTGCAACTTGGCTAGGCTGGGGAATAAGGAGTGTCACTGTCCAAGGCCATTTTCATACCAAAAGGTACATTCTAGGCCAGGCAAGGTGGGAGAGCCCCCAGATCCTCAGGGATAGGGTAACTTTTTTTTGGGTAATTACTGTGTAAAAGGGCTTTGTCCCCTTGTGGCCAACCACATAACCTGACATGCAGTGGTTTTCTTCCCAAAGCAAATGAAACAGCTTCAGTCATTTCTTCCTACTATATAAAAAATGTGCCCAGTCCCACATTTTGAATTGGAATCAGGTCTTCCTGCAAAAAGACGTCAATGTTCCTTCCTCCGGCGTTATCATGAGTTTTCATAAGAATGGTCAAAGGAGATGTTACAAATGAAGGCATTATCCAAGCTACAGTTACTTTTCCCCACTGTCAAAGACACTGGCGTAGTAACACATAAATCAGAATAAGCAAATAGAGCCGTGTCTTCTCCACGCTTGCCATTGACTAGCAGGACTCAAGCTATGCCCGGAATGTTTCTAATAGGTCGCCCCCGGCTTGTATATGCCTGGAGCATCTTTGCTCCCTTTCCCCAGCGCCCGTAGAGCCTCCTCTTGACCTGGTGACATTTCTGAGTCTTCTTTGCTTGCTACAGCCGCATCTTTTGAGCCAAATCCTGAGGCGCGCATCTCTCCCCTGACCTTACCAGCCATGAGTACGTTTTAAAGTGCATGTACCTGACACATATTTACAAATCTATCCAGCAGGGAGACCAAAGGGCCATCTGATCCAGACCTCGCATTCACTTGGGACATCAAATCTTTACTTTTGACATTATCTTCAAATGACTCTGTACTGTCGTTTGTCCATATAGTGTCACTGAGATACATAGACAGGATTGAAAAACGTTATACAAACTGAAACCAGATTCCTGTTACTGGGCCACACTGCCTTTAGGGTACCACATATTAATACATATCTGGTTAATAAATCTATAATTATCTTCTGAATTATATTACATTTTTGGTAAAAGTGTTAATTTGTTAAATGTAAACATGTAAAAACTTGCTACAGTTCTTTGTAACCCTGTTTTGACACATCTTCATTACCTATGAAACCTCAGTGAAATAAGAGAAAGAAAGGGAAAGAAATGGCCCCATCTTCTCTGACACTGAAAGGTAGCCGCCTTGTGGTTAAGGCTCCAGGCCCCTCAGGCTCTGACTAGGACTTTTGAGGAGTCCTGTGCTTTGTTTGTGAAGGAGACAGCCTGCCTGCCAACATGGCCACAGAGATTCTCCTGAGTAAGAGGCATGAGATCTGGTTCTGTTTTTCTTTTCTATTTTGCTCCATTCCTGGGCCTCCATTCAGAACTCACGGAAAGCAGACAGCTAAACATTTTAAGTAACTTGAAGAATTATGTGATGTTGAGCCATCCTACTTTAAAAAATATATATATCTATATATCTATATATATATATATATAGTTCTGTGGATTCTAAAAGCAAGCAGTGGACTGTAATATAGGGAGTTAGGCACTAAATTTCTATTAATTCATAAAAACTAAAAGAGAATCCATTAAGAGTAGTGGGGTGTTGGTGCAAAAGGAGATGTAAATTATCCATGATCATGCTTGAAATGCAAAGCCTGATCGTGCTTGGCATTGGGCCAGCTACCATTAAAGTGATTATTTTTAATCATCAGCACTTGGTGGCATGAATACTCATATTTGTTGATCTACTGAGAAAAGCACTTTATATTGTAAATAAAAAGGATGGAAAATATACATTTGGATTTTAGAACAAATAATAATGATTATTCTTGCTTTTTGAGGGTCTTCCCTTTTACAAAGCCATTTTTTAAAAATGCCTGTTGCCACGTGGCTCAGCCATGGGCCTGGTATAAGTGTCAGTTGGGACAGGTGTGGGCTTATTTTTATGTCCTATTTTCCAATGAGATGGTTGGTTCTATTCTGACATGAGGATTGGGGGAAGAGAGGATTTCTGTTGATACCTTTAATGGTAACCAAAGGGTGTAGAAAATGGCTATTAAAATGTACCCTAAGAATTGCCATAAGTGCCCTCAGAAACCTTGGGACAAATTATTACTTTTCTTCTACTTCAGTTTGCCAGCTTTTGCTGGGATTTGAAAGGTGAATCATGCTCACCAGGGGAATGGGGGCCAGAGGGGGCATTCCAGGCAGGGCAGAGACGCTTGCAAAGGAGTCTGGGAGACGGCACTGTGTGGAGAAGAGAGGGGAGTGTCGGAGGGGAAGAGATGAGGCTTCAAAGGGGGCAGGCTGAAGAGCACAGCTGCCCTTTCGCCCTGTTCCAGGGAGTGGATGTCTTCTCCTAAATCCATGGTTTTCATACATAATTGTATGTGAAAAATCATCTCGGCTTGGTTAAAATGCAAATTTCTAGGTCTTACCAGCTCTCCGTCCTCCAAAGACTCAAGATTCTCTGGTCCCAGGGCAGGGCCCAGGAACCTGCATTTACCCAGCACTGTCTTGCACCACCTCCCACCACCCTGCACTGATTTTGAGGCAGGCGGTCTCCCTTTGAACAGCCTTGAAGGATTTTGAACAGAGCAATGATCACTTCGTTGGCAGTCTGGAAAATGGACTGCCAGGGGAAGACCACAGACAGTGAGAGCAGTTATTGTAATAACTGCATTCTTGCCGTGGTGCTGGGGGTGGGACTGAGGGAGCAAAGCTGAGAGACACTGGGTAGGGACACTTGAGAGGATGTGAGAGCTGATCACTTACGGGGTCTGCGGAGAAGCGCCCCTAGTACTTCTGGCCCAGGTGACTGGGGAGGTGATGGGAGGGGTGCTATCATTAAGAGGAGGGCTCTTTTTTTCTTTTGTTTTCTGGGGGTGAGTGGGATTGGGAAGGAAATCTTAGGGGAGTGAGTGTACTTGTTGGACAAATATCACTTATTTAATCTGTGGGACAACTTGATGGGAGGCATGGGGTAGGTCTGAAGGTCTCTCCAAGGGTGAGAAAGAGGCCACCTGGGGGAAATGTGTACAGAGGATGGGGAGGGACATTGTTTCTCATACAGTGAGAGGAGACTGAAAAAAACCCACTATCTCTTCTTGCCTCAGGAAAACCACTGCCCCTCAGTATTTTTGTATCAACTTCACGTTTGTGAGCCCCCAAATGAAGCCTAATATTAGCGATTTGCAGCACCAAGGAAAAGAAAATCTGTTCATTTTGATAGGAATGTAATCGAATAAAGAATCATGCCGGGGCTTCCCTGGTGGTGCAGTGGTTGAGAGTCCGCCTGCCGATGCAGGGGACGTGGGTTCATGCCCCAGTCCGGGAAGATCCCACATGTCGCGGAGCTGCTGGGCCCGTGAGCCATGGCCGCTGAGCCTGCGCGTCCGGAGCCTGTGCTCCGCAATGGGAGAGGCCGCAACGGTGAGAGGCCCGCGTACCGCAAAAAAAAAAAAAAAAATCATGCCATTAATTTCTTAACCCCTAAAAGTGCCTGGAAATCCCCCTCAAAATCTCCCTATAACTCGACACAAAAACGTTTTCTCCAATTTATTCACTTTTTCGTAACTACCCATATTTAAGATAAATGACTCGGAATTTTTGTTTTTGTTTTGTTTTAATAGAGGTATAATTGACATTCAATACTATTTTTAGTTTCCGGTGTATAACATAGTGATTCAACGTGGGTACACATTGTGAAGTTGTCACTACAATAAGCTTAGTTACCATGTGTCACCTTACAAAGGTAATACAATGTTATTGACTATATTCCCCATGCTGTACGTCGTATCCCTGTGACTTACTTATAACTGGAAGTTTGTACTTCTTAATCCCCTTCACCCATTTTGCCTAACCCCACCTTCCCTCTGGTAAACACCAATCTGTTCTCTGTATCTATGATTTTAGTTTGCTTTAATGTGTTTAATTACTGGGGTTTTTTTCTGTAATCTCTTTGGGCTTTGTTTCTTCTTTTGTGTTGTCATTTTATCTTAAGAATTTCTAGAGCTTTCAGTTGTATTTTTCTTTGACCATTACAACAGTATTATTACAAACTTTTTTTTTCATTTAATTAGGTACAATTGTAGGGGGTAGCCTGGAAACATATCACATGTAGTAAATTCTATGGGGAAACATGTTCCAAAAATATGTTTGGGGAACACAAATAAATTGTACTTGGTATCTGCCGGTATTTGGGAGTATCATCACAGACTAATTTTTAAAATAACGTAATGCTGTTGTCCACACACTAGTAGGGTTTGTGGGGGGTTTTAAAAACAAAATATTCTTTTTGAGGGAAAACAGCTTCATTTCATAGGAATATAATGCCTCATTAGGAAAACATATTTGGACAGAAGTGGCTGAGAAATGCAAGCATATGGTTTAACCAGAGGACGTTAAGATTGGAAAGAAAACTCTACCTGCTTTTCCCATATGTGAAAACAGCATGGCCAAAGTCTGGGAAACAGACCCCAAGGACCAAAGGGGGCCCGTATTCTTATGGCTCCCACTAAATCCTTATGATGCTGCACTCAAATCATTCTATTAAAACTACTGGATTCTTACTCTTTAATCCCCGGCAGAGATCCTGGGCCTGTGTTGAAGAAGAAAGGAGACTTACTTATGCCTAGCAGAGAACATCAGGCTCACTTTTTATCCTTTCATTTTCAAGTTCTCGGGCAAGAAACTAGAACACTAATGTGAGTGTTCAGAAGTGAGGCTTGGGGTTGGGGGTGGGAGATGGGATTGAGCCGGGATGGATTTTACGCAGTAAGACTTGGACTTCCAGAAATCACTTTTCCCATAATTTAGCCAGCCTCCTTCTGCGAGCTACATTACCATTATTTGCCTCAAAACCAAGATTTTCCGTGCTGTCTTTGGACTCACACACACTATCTGGCCCAACTATTTTTGCCAGTGGGGCTCCCCATTCTGATTGGAAAATAAATCTAATGCCAAATGTGGATTTCAAATGTAATCCTGTATATTAATTTTACTCACACTGTCTAGATGGCAGAAACCCAAGTCACTCCTTCTGTTTCACTGACCATGACCTGAACTGGGTAAATGGCTGTGTCTCTGAAGAGGATGGCGCTGGAAACAGTTAGCCACTGCTGACTCCTTGCCTTTCAGGTTATGGGGGCAGGGAATGGCCTGAATATACCTGTTTGATTCTAAGACAGCTACAGAGATAAACACAAGCCTTCTGGCCTGGAGGCTGTTCAGAATAGGGCTGTCCTGAGTGGAGAGAGGCATCAATGTTTTGTTTTATTCTAAAGTGATATAATTTTTATTTGAAATATATTTACTTATTTTGGGGACGCTCTCAAATTTTATGAGAGATCTTTTCTTCCTCTAATATGTTCTTGACACGTTGCTGGCAATTTTAGGCAGTTAAGCACCATACTTCCCTTATGGTCAACTAGGAATTACATTGCTTTACCAACGAATCTGAACAAAAAATCTCCCTTCCTTTTCCATCTTATTCGTTTCTTTTCTTCTCCCCTTCTCTTCCCTTGTGTCTTCTCTTGCTTTCTGTGAGTGTGTGTATGTGTGTGTATTGTGGGGGGGGGGGGTGTGTGTGTGTAGAAAAACAAAAACCAATCTGCCAGAAGTTTTCAGCTTATTGAGTTTAACTTGTATGCAGTAAAATGCGTTCTTTCTTGATATACAGGTTATTGCATTTTGAGAAGCATATACAGTCCTGTGACAATGGAGATACAGAGTATTTAAATCGCCCCCAAATTTTCCTCACACTCCTTTGTAGTCAATCCCCTCGCCCCAGCCCCAACTGATCCGTTTTGCAGTTCCATAGTTTTGCCTTTTTGCAACATCGTATGGGCGGAATCATACACCATCCAACCCTTCGAATCTGACTTCTTTCACTCAGCATAATGCTTTCGAGACTCATCCATGTTGCTTCACATACCAATTCCTTTAAATCCATGCGTACACTTCTGTCGTAGATATACATACACTGATGTATTTGTATCACTCACTTATCCATTTGTGAACACGTGGTTTGCTTCCAGTTTGGGGAATTTATGAATAAAGCTTCTATAAACATTTACGTTCAAATTTTGGTGTGCATCTCTTTTTTGAAAAACATTTGATGTATTAGTCGTCTATGAGGGTGTAGGAAAGCAAAGGAATATTGAAAGAGAAAAATCTAATGATGTGTGCTTAGACACATTAGATTAGCCTGTGTTGGAGACAGGCTGAGACTGGAAGGGGGAAGAAAGAGAGAGAATTTGTGCATGACTGTGGGAAAGTGTGTCTATTTTTACAGCCGTTATTGCATTGTATCCACATCTCCCCACACTGTGAGCATAAATGAAAAGTTATAAATGACTTATTCATGAAGGCTTTGGGTAAAGTTGTTTTTATTTTTTTTTCTTCCAGTTTTATTGAGATATAATTGTCATACAGCAACATCTAAGTTTAAGGTGTACAACATAATGAAATGATTATCACAGTAAATTTAGTGAACATCCGTCATCTCATATAGATACAGAATTAAAGAATAGAAAAAAAATTTTTCCTTGTGATGGGAACTCTTAGGTTTTACTCTCTTAACAGTTTTCATATACAACATACAACAGGGTTAATTATGTTTATCATGTTGTACATTACATCCATAGTTCTTACTTATGACTGGAAGTTTGTACCTTTTGACTGCCTTCATCCAATTCCCCCTTCCCCGACCCTTCGCCCCTGGTAACCACAAATCTGATCGCTTTTTCTGAGCGTAGTTTTAATTTGGGGAGAAAAGTTTTCTCAAAATGGGATTTATGATTCAAGAAGCTTATACTTTTTATATATTTTTTTAAGTCTTTTGACATGTACTAAGGAAGTTTTGGCAATTTATATCACCCCCAGTAGTATGGATATTAATGGATGTTAATTTATCGTTCACTGTTAATTTTGTCAGGTAGGTGGGTGAAAATTGCATCTTGCTATTGTTATCATTTGTGTTTCTTTAATGACTAGGGAAATTAAACTTTTTCTTACGCTGTGAGGAATCTGTATTTCTTTTCTTGTATATTTGCATGTGTATATATATTAATTGCCTGTTCCTATTATCCATTTTTGAGAAACGTAGCCATTTAAAGATGTTAACCTTAATATTATTTTCTAACAAAGAAATTTTAAATGTTTATATAGTTAAACATATTAGTCTTTTCCTGTGCAATTTCTATCTGTGATGTCATTATGGAAGGTACTTTCCCCCCAAAGCTTATATGGATATTTTCTCATAATATCTTAATGGCATCATATATATATATAATATATAGCATATGTGATATAATATATTGGGTTAGTCAAAAAGTTCATTTGGGTTTTTCCATAACATCTTAAATACTTTTAAAAAATGATTTTTGGTGTCGGTAGAAAGTTCATTTCAATTTTCCCACTGCTTTTACAGTGTATCAAAATTGTTTATTGAATAATTAATCCTTGTCTTAGTGATTTGGAATATCTTGGTTCTCACATTAAAAGCTTTTATAAGTACTTAGATCCATTTCTGGAGTTTCCATTTGGTTCAATAGTTTCTTTGGCTATTCTTGCATTACCCTACTGTTTTAATTATTATAGCTTAAAATTGTTGTTAATAGTGTTTCCGCTATTCTCATTTATTCATTCAGGTGAACTTTAAAATCACCTTTCTCAAATTTTGTAAAACTCCCCTGAGTACTTTGAAAAGAATTGCCTTACATTTATAATTATAAGTATAATTCACTTTTAATAAGGTTGAGGTTTCTCATTAAAGAATTTGGTAATTTGAAGATTTATTGAAGTTTTCTTTATAAAGCAAATTTTTTTATATATAAAGTTTTCTTTATAATTTCACTATGATTTTTAAGGTTGTTCATATATTTCTTATTTAGTTTATTCATAATTTTAAAAATTTTGTTTGCTATTTTGTTTGCTATTTTCCATTATATCTTTTAAAACTAGTTGTTATTGGTGTGTAAGAAGGCTATGATTTTAGTATACATATTTTTGAAAATGGCCAACCTATTTAACATTTTTACTCATCTTTAGAGGTTTGTCTCCTGAGTTTTCCTGGTAGAATAGAATCTGAAAAGAGTGATAATTTTACTTCTTCCTTTCCATCCATACGTCATCACAGTTGTTCTGAAATACGTTTGCCTCACATAGACGCAGGGCTTCCTAATCCTTCTCCCCACTCCTGTTACTCCTCACTCCAATCTATCCTACATACTGCTGATGGATCTAATCACCTCTCTATTCAAAAATATCCAGAATGTTCCCTTTTTCATTTATTAGTTTATTTGGAAAATCCTTATGCAACACCCAGCTTGTGCCAGGCAATACCAGTAGTGAATAAACCCGATATGACCTCTGCTCTATGAGCTTTCCATCTACATGGAAGAGTGACAAATGTTAAACACACCATCCAACAAACAAACACACTACTATAAATAGTAGTGTTTTAATGGAAAAGAGCAAGCATTATGAACAGAAAACTCTAGGTCAGAGAAGCTCCTCAGAGGATGTGACTTTAGGACTGTGACAGGCAGGATGAATAGGACTTGGTCAGAGGAAGAGTAGGGAAGTCTTCTTGGAAGATGGAAAGCAGGTGCAAAGACCCCAAGGCAGAAAAGAGTGGTGCTTTTGAGGAACTGGAGAAAGGTCAGTGTTCTCACTCAGAGTGTAGTGAATCGAGAGGGAGGTGGTAAGAGGCTGGACTGCTGAATCAAAGATTTTGAGCTTTAGGGACTTTCCTGGTGGCACAGTGGTTAAGAATCCGCCTGCCAATGCAGGGGACATGAATTGGAGCCCTGGTCTGGGAAGATCCCACATGCCGCGGAGCAACTAAGCCCGTGTGCCACAACTACTGAAGCCCGCGCACCTAGAGCCTGTGTTCCACAGCAAGAGAAGCCACCACAGTGAGAAGCATAGCCCTCGCTCTCCGCAACTAGAGAAAGCCTGCCTGCAGCAGTGAAGATACAATGCAGCCAAAAATTAATTAATTAATTAATTTAAAAAGATTTTGTGCTTTATTGTAAGTGCAGTGGGAAGCCATGGAACGTTTTAAGGGTGGAAACAACATGGTGTGATTTGCATTTCAGAAGAGTCTCCCTGCTCCTGAGTTAACGCATCATTTAATCCATTTAATCAGTCATAGACCTGTATTTACAACTTATGCCCAAGTTTAGTGGTCCTCCAGCAAATGTTCTGTGTATCAACAAGGGATTAGTCCTTGTTTATTAAAGACTTAGTGACTTGTAATAAGCTTCAGGAATTCACTGAACATTCATTGAGCTCCTAAGCTTTGTCAAGCATTATGATCGCTACTAGGGATATAAATATATAAGATAGGATCCCTCAGGGAGTTCGCACCTCAAGTAGAGAGAAAGAGAGAACTATATATAATTAGAAATAAATGTAATTTGAGATGTACTCTAACAAGTTATACAGAATACACTACAGAATCAGAAGAAGGGACCCTAACTCTGGTGGGCCGGGCTGCAGGGCAGAGGAGAGATCAGGGGTGGAACAGTGCTACAGAGGAAATGATGCTGAAGTTGAATTTTGGCAGTTAAGTTTCTTATACATAAAACCAAGAGATAAAAGGAGAATGGTATGTACATCTCTCAGAGGCATGAAAGAGAGGATAGTTCATTCAAAGCAATGATAAATACATTAGCAAGACAGGCTTAAGAGAGCAAGTGAGAGAATGGAAGAGATGATGCTAAACATGTAGGAAGGGATATAAATGAGAAAGGGGATTGTATCGTTGCCTAACTGGGAAGAAGTGTTTCATCCAGGAGGAAATGGGCATCACTGGAGGATTCTAGATAGTGAAGTGACATGATCAGATTTATTTTTATAAAAATGTAATCTGATGTTCATGTAGAGATGCAAAATCTAAGATGGGTGAGAATAGGGACGGCTGGGTTAGGGCTGTGGTGGGAGAAATGTAGAGGGCGTAGAGGTATGAGCAATGTCAGGTCTCGGGACATCTACAATGAGGGAGGTGAGGTAGAGGAAGGAACCAGAGGGGCTCCAGAGTAAATGGTGGGTTTGGGGGAGAAAAGGATGAGTTCATTTGGGAACAAGTTGGTTTAAGGCAGGGTTTGGCAAACTTTTTCTAAAAAGGGTCGGATAGTAAGTATTTTAGGATTTGCTGGCCGTGTGCTGTCTGTCACTGCTGTTCAACTCTGCCTCTGTAGGGTCAAGGCAGCCCTAGACAATACGTAAAGGAGCATGGCTGTGTTCCAGTGGAACGGGGTAGGAGTATGGGTTGGGTTTGGCCCACAGGAGTCAACCCCTGGTTTAACATATTCCATGCATGGGGCCTTCCATGCAGGGGACTATTAATACCCAGAACAATCAAACTGAAACTCAGGAGAAGAGCTCAGGTTTAGCAAAGTTTAGGAGAAGTCAGTAGATGGATCATAGCCCACCTACTGGCAAACCAGAATCCAGCTAGTAGAGGTAATTGATTGAGCAAAAACAGTATGGAGATATATATATATTTTTTAACTTAAATTTGAATGCCTTTAGGCAGGCAAAAACTCTTCATTTACCACAAGCTCTATAAC
This sequence comes from Tursiops truncatus, assembly GCF_011762595.2. Lineage (NCBI taxonomy): Eukaryota > Metazoa > Chordata > Mammalia > Artiodactyla > Delphinidae > Tursiops > Tursiops truncatus. The sequence continues at coordinate 33,559,537 of NC_047047.1, read as the reverse complement.
TCCTTATTGTATCCTATCTACCAGACTCATATTCTGTGTTACCTTTTAATTTCCTGTTCTCATTTGAGTTTTCAACCCATCATATTGATAGTGTTTGGTTTTTTGAATAGAAAAGGAGCTCTGACCAAGTACAAAACTTGAAAGACACCAACATTCAAGGGGGAAGAAGTAGAAGAATCTGCAAAGAAAGAGTGAGAAATAGCAATCTTAATCTGAAACGGAAATGGCTTGAAGTGGAAGAATTTTCCATCTAAAATTGGTGAGCAATAAAACCCTTCAAGACCTAGGTCAAACACTACCTCCCTGCAAAGCCTTTGGCAATTACCCCAAGTTTCCATTAATAAGAGCCCTGGCCTTCTCTGATGGACCTTTCCCACAAAACTTAGCATTTGCCCTTGATTACACTGCTTGATTGTATTTCCTTCTTAGAGTCTCCTACTTTATCTAACCCTTGGCTCCCCTAATGAGTTATAAATTCCTTGAGGCCTGGGACTCCTGATTTCTTACCCTTTAGTTTTTCTCACAAATCCTAACATAGTAATAAATGGGTAGCAGACACGCAACAAATAATTGTTGATTGAATACAACTTGCTTCCAAGACAGAAAAAGCTGATGCCTTAAGGAAATATCATGTTTGGTATTATATTTAAGTTCCTGGAGCTTCAATTATTTAGCCAGCTTCTCCTCAACAGCCCGCCCATTCTCCCCCCCTCCTACAGCCCTCCCCACAAATCTCTTTTCCTTTGGCAATCCCAGGTAACCCTAGAACCAATCCATCCTACCACACGTGGAGTTCCTGTCAAGAGTTCCACTTTCTTTTCGATGGCTTCTCTTATTTCCTACTTATTTATCCTAATGCATTGTCCTTTTGACCGAAAGAATTATCTAATGGTTTTTACAGACGGTGTGCATAAAAGTAGCCTTCCTCAAGTTAACCATAATAGTACCTAGTATATCTTCAATCCGATTTTCAAGCAATAACTAATTCACTGCTTTTTAAAGAACCCCTGCTAAATAGTTAAGCAACTGAATCTCCACCAGGAAGTTGGAGGCTGAATCCACGGGTTAAGGGTTGACCAACATCCCTGAGGAAGTCACTGCCTCAGACTCTGTGAAGGTTCCAAAGGCCAAGCTCCTCCTGTCAGGCTTACATCACCCCTCAACACCTGCAGTCATTTTGACGAGTCCACATTCAGTACAAGACACAATGCAAGAGGAGTTGGTGCCAAGAGGCTTCTATTAGGAAACTTTCAATGGAGTAATCATTCTTTCCACTTTCAGTGACGAATTTATCCTTTCCAGAGTATAAAGGTGGCCCCTGCCTAATAAGCTCTCTCAGAAGTAGAATTTCACGTCTCACGACGTGAAAATTAATGCACATGTCAAGGAGTTGACTCCCCTTCCTATAATTGTTTAATGATCTTCAGACATCCAGATTTGAGAATAGAAGGCAAAGACTGCTACTTCATAAAGTTAACATGCTAACAAATTACTACTCCAAATTCTCCACCATTCAAGAGCAGAAACTTCCTGCATGATAAGGTACAGCTCACATGAAACACAAAGATACCTTTTTGGAACACAGCGATCCACTCAAGATTTAGCCAAAATGACGCCTCTCCCTCTGATTAATTTGTAAATCTAAAATATAATAGAAAGAGAGACATATTAATAAACATAAGACTGACCTTTCAAATAAATTCCATTTTACTATATACCCACAGCAGCTGGTAACCTTCTGACATTCTTATCTCCTAAACTTTTTGTTTTCTATCCATCTGTTAAGTATTAAACGATGTCAATTCTTCCCTCCCCACTCTAGATCTACCCCCATCAAACTAGACTAAATAGAACTAAATTCAATTACTACATTAAGATATATTCCGCCTTACTGAAAAACAAAATATCTCCTTTTTACCTTAAATCAAAAGGCATGCTTGAGCTATGTTCCTCCTGATAACTGTGGCTTTTGAGATGGAGGAGGGAAGGCAGGAGCTATATGCATTTCTTCTTATATGCTTCCTGTGAAATTTGCTGTTACACCCCTCCATCTCAGGGGTCATCAGAGTTAACTTAAGAATGCTCCGATTTTGGCCACATTTGTACCACGTGAAATCTAAGACAGCAAATTTGAGATGTGCTGGGACACAGTTTGCAGGTCCTCAAGTGGATACCTTGGGAGTAAAAGCTTTGTTACAGAAGAATGCTACTCTTCTGGACAATAAAAGTATGAGAGCTGATGCATGTCCCAGGAGAGAAGGGGCGGAGTCTGTAGAGAGCGGATGAGCAGGATGGACATCAGCTCCGGTGGGTACCCATCAGGCGTGAGAAGATAAGACACCGCCTGATACGAGCCAGGGGGAGCTAAGGCAGCGCCCTGCCTCCACAGCCCTCCTGTTATGCCACACAGCCTGTCAGTGAACCATCGGTCACTCTTCTAAGACAAGGCGTTATTACACCTACATACAAGAAATCCTTAACAGGAATACACGACAATTGCTCATTAACAATAGTAGTCCGCCAAATCCAATTCGTACTATTTAGGGGCCACCAAGCTGTCCCACCCATCATGACAGAAGCTATACCTGGACCAGCACGGGTAAGAGGGGTGTTCATCTGTGGGCTAACCAGTGGGGCTGGGTGCTTATGAAAATGACATTTTTGAAGGTCATCACTGAAAGGAAGACAAGAAATACTTGCTTTCCATTCAAAGTATAAAATAGTTCCTTTTAAATAATTCTTTCAAAATAAGAAAGAGGATTGTGCATGGCAAAAACATCATGAACGTAGTATATAAATGCCTGAAGTTTGGGGAAACACTGACCTTAAAGAAAATGATGTACTGGAAGATGCGTAGGTTGACCTTTAATTTCCCGCCAAATGCTCCCCCTCACACCTTTCTGTAGGCCCCAGGCATTTGAGCTGGAGGCTGGAGCTCCCACTCAGTTATATGGAAACCCCAGAGACATCCGCCTGCGCCCACCTCATCCTGACGTCTGGCAGCCTCCTGGGTGGAGGCCAGAAGAGAACGGGCTTCCACTGAGCCCTGGACTCTGCTGCTGTGCGCCCGGGGCCCAGTGATAAGGTCCCACAGCTCCTTACAGAGGAAGTGCACTACAGCGGGGATCGTCTTCTGCGTAAACACCAGTGGGTAGGAGTGCCCAGCAAGGACTCCCTTGCACGAGGAGGCTGTGCCTCTGGGTCATGGACTGTGTTTTTCAGCTCATTGGGGTCGCCCTCAACTGGGGACCACAGGCAGGGTGTACGGGCATCCAAGCCGGCTGCGGGCGGCACGAGCAGTGGGCACCCCCTGGGCTTCTGAATCACCAGCCTCCTGGCGGTGATCAGAGCACCAAGAAGGGACTAATTTAAAAACCAAACAATGTGGTAATTGCCCCTAGTCCCCCGGTTGCCTGGCTTTCGGAAGGCCGCTGTTTCCGATTAGTGGGGCCTGGATCTGATGAAGAGTAACAAAGTGTAACGAATGATCAAAGCGACAGTTACAACAGTACGAGCGCCCAGTGATTGATCTGGATGACATAATAATGATAACCAATGAGGTGAGGCGGGGAGGGGGTGGTCCCCTCCAGGTAAGGACAGGGCTGGGCCCTGGACAGGTCAGGACTTTTCTCTGTTTAGGGAAAGGAAGGTCATAGGGTGGAAGCAGAGGCACGTGGAAAGGAAAGAATGAAATACTCATGCTCAAAACTTTGGGGCAAATAAAAATAAGCCAGCTATGGCTGAGAATGGGATCCCTGTCCAGAGACGGAGATGAAGATTGGCAGTCCTGGAATATCCCCAGCTCAACTCTTAGGCTCCTGCACAAAAGCATTCATTGTAAAGAAAACTCAGCTTCCTGTAAATAATTTAAATAAAAAGGGGGCCATTTGAAAGTGAATTTTGATAGTCATGTTTTCTGACTGGTAGAGGAATTACCTCTTTAAAAAACAATAAAAGCAGCGTCTCAAAGAGATACTTGCACACCCACGTTCATAGCAGTGCTATTCACAATAGCCAAGAGGCGGAAGCAAGCCAGGTGTCCATCGGCAGATAAATGGATAAACAAAATACGGTTTATACACACAATGGAATATTATTCAGCCTTAAAAAGGAAGGATATCCTGTCACATGCTACAACGTGGATGAACCTCCCTTGAGGACATTCTGCTAAGTGAAATGCTAGTCACAGAAGACAAATACAGTATGATTCCATTTAAGTGAGGTACCAAGAGTAGCCAAATCATAGAGACAGAAAGTACAGTGGTGGTTACCTGGGGCTGGGGGAGGGGAAAATGAGGAGTTGTTTAAGGGGCGTACGAGTTTCAGTTGTGCAAGATGAAAAAGTTCTGACAATCTGTTGCACGGTAATGTGAGTATACCTAACACTACTGAACTGTATACTTAAAAATTGTTCGGTTGCTCATGGCTGTGAGAGCCAGGCGTACGATAAAAGAAGATAATGCCCCAACGTAGACAAGAGGCCATCTCTTCCTTGGGTCTCTTTTTAGGAGAAGAGAAACCTTTCCCTAAAGCCCCCCAGCAGACATACCCACATATCTCACTGGCCAAATTACGTCACATGTCCACCCCCAAACCAGTCACTGGTTTTGTTTTGTTTTTTAAAACATTAAATCTTTTTTTTTAATTTATTTATTTATTTTTGGCTGCGTTGGGTCTTCGTTGCTGTGCGTGGGCTTTCTCTAGTTGTGGCGAGTGGGGGCTACTCTTCATTGCGGTGCGTAGGCTTCTCAGTGCAGTGGCTTCTCTTGTTGTGGAGCATGGGCTCTAGGCACGCGGGCTTCAGTAGTTGTGGCGCACGGGCTTAGTTGCTCCGCGGCATGTGGGATCTTCCTGGACCAGGGCTCGAACCCATGTCCCCTGTACTGGCAGGCGGATTCTTAACCACTGTGCCACCAAGGAAGCCCCTTGTTTTGTTTTTAACATACTTTTTGTACATAGGTGATACTGATTCTTCATGTGAAACTACCTAAGCTCCTCCCCCCCGAGTCCTATTGATCATACAAAATTCAGAGTATTCCATGGGTTTGAGAGCTCTACACCAGGAATCACTTTGATCAAAGGATATTCAAAAGACATCCCATTTCATCAAGTGTACCGTTGACCAGCTTACTGGTGTCCTCCATCAACTTCTTTACATATGAGTTCTTCATCAACTCCTCTTTGCTCTTTGATTGAGGGCTTTTCCTTCAACTTGTAAAGCTTTTGGCCAAAGCACTGGAGGCCCACATTAACGAAGTGTTCCATGTCACCTGTGAGGAAAAGGGACCACCTCAAACATCTTAGACTCAACTAGCCCTCATGAAAACAATTATTCTTATAACAACCGTCCTTCAATCCAGAAACAAAAGTCATAGATAACATAATTTATATATATAGCCACACCACCCGGCTTGTAGGATGTCAGTTCCCTGACCAGGGACTGAGCCCGGGCCATGGCAGTGAAAGCCCAGAATCCTAACCACTAGGCCACCAGGGAATTCCCCCTAAATATATATATATTTAAAGGGATTCAAAACGATGATTGTAATGTAAAAGAGATATCAAAAGTACAGTAGTTTATAAAAAAATAAAGAAATAAAAATGGTTTGGATGGTAAATTTTATGTATTTTTCACAATAAAAAAAGAATAGAGTCTGACAGAGTTATTGTCATTTAGATTAAAATAATTTTTCAGTAAAACTAAGCATTTCCTATTTTCTCCGGTAGTAGGTGCCATATCTGATTTGACTGGCTCCTCCTTTGGAAGTTCAAATATTATACAGGGCGGTAGGGTGGTGCTGACTTCAAAGCTTGTTGAGGCGGGTGGTAGTATTTGCCACTAGACAAATGGCCCTGGAATGATGAAGATCCGTGGTTCTCATGCCTGTGTCTTGTGGGTCTTAACGCTGCTTTTGTTGTCTGTCTCTGAGTTCTCACTTCTTTTCTGTGGGCCAATCTCTTACCTCCTCCAAATTTTTCAAGGAAATGAGAAAATGTGTTAGACATTAATTCAAGTTTTACATAAAATGAACATAAAGAGATGCAGAATCGAGAGGCAGGCAAAAGTCCTGCTAATCACCTGAGCTTCAGTACCTGATCTTGGGCACTCCTGCATTTCTCTTCTCGGAAGCCTGCACTGCTTACCATTGCCCAGCTTTCCACAGGGGCTGGCATGGGCAGCACTGCCAGCTCCAGCATCGTGGTTGGCAAAAGCCCAGGTCTATTATCAACCTGACCTCAAAATCATAGGCACGAATAATATCAACTCTAAGGTTCATCTCTGATCAAAGTTAAGAGATCTGTGACTAAACGTAAATCCATCTTCTAAGAAAAGACTGACCAGCTTTCTTCAGCATAGAGTCAATGTCATTAATATTTTGAGTCTTTATTGCTACTTTGCTTCGTATTGCATAAGAAAAATACTCATTCTATCCTTGAACAAAAAGCTGGTATTTTTAAAGAAGAGGGTATATTCTCAAGGATTCTTAAGGTCTTAAGTGATGCTCAGCGGAGAAAAGTGAGCTGCCTTCCCAATTTACTGCAGAGATGGATCTGCAGAGATTTTCTGGCTTTGTACTTTAGAAAGTTGATTCTGAAGCCCAGTTGAAACGTGCTGCCTCACCCAGGACAGAGCCTTAGGACCCCAGGCATCTCACACCATAGCTTTTGTATTCTGCTTCTGCTCCAGGGCTGAAGCCCTGCCCATCTTGCTCTTTTCCACCTGGAGGCTGCAGACACGTGCAGAGGAGGAAGGGGGAAGGGGAAGGAAGGCAGGAAAAGAAATGGACAGCTGTGGCCTAACGAGATACAGTCCCACCTCCCCCCACCCCACGTCCCTGAGCTCACTGTGCAGCCCAAGCTCTCGACTGAGGCAGCCCTGCAGGCACACCTGGTGTGAGGACAGGGGCCGAGTACAGTGGGAGGACCAGGTGTGAATCCTCACCCCGCTGCTCACTAACCCTGCGATATTGTATGAGTCCTCCCACTCTCCGAGCCCCCGTGTTCCCACCTTTGAAATGGCAACACCTTCCTGCTTCCCTCCGAGTTTGCCATAAGGATCCACTAAACCGTAGCTGTGAAAACACGCTGCAGAGTGTTAGGTCTCTACACAAATGTGAGGCCTCTTTGCTGATCACCATTTGGCAGATGCAAAGCCTTGTGCTGTTGACACAATTGTCCTCCGCAGCACTTGGCAATTTGGACTTTGCTGACAAGCAAAGGTGGGAACATTTGCCTCCAACTTCAGTTTTAAAATAAAGTTTAAAAGGTTTTTCACAAAACTGGCCAGATGAGGCAGCCTCAGGTTCTGAGTATCTCTTGTCCCCCTCTGGCCCCCTTCCCCCCACCCGAGCTCCTTCTCAGGCTTCCCCCTCCCTGAATTCTTTCTACTCCCGCCTTCTTCCAAAACAAAACGATAGGTAAACCAGCATAATTTCTCTTCCTAATAATCCAAATGCAGGCTTCAGGGGACGGGCACGTCTTGACCAAAAGACATCACTCTGCAGCCTCTTGCTCTGGAATCCCTCTGTCCAGCTTGGTCAGGGGGTGCTGCACTGGTGTCACTCCTTCAACCACGTGATGCCAGGCTCACCGGCAGTCACCCAGGTCCCCAGGCAGCCTCAGATGTCAGCTCAGGCATTCTCCTGAATGGCCTTTTATGGTCCCACTATTTTCCTGAAGAGTCTCGGAAAATCATTAGCAGTGACAAAATATTTTCCAGAGCTCCAAGGATTTTCTTCCTGGTGACTTTTAAACCTTTCTGAGCCTCTCTGTTCCATCAGCACCTACCCTTTGGGGCTCCAAGCATATTTTTCTTAATTAGTTTTAATACTTTAACTGTTTAAATAGTTAACAGTAGAACTTGGACTTCGAACTACCGCACCCTCCAACCCCCAACTGCCTGTGTGTCTGAGGGTGTCAGATCAAGATGGAAAAATACCTCTAATTGTTTCCAGACAATACACAACGCTCTCACTCTGAGTGAGAATAAGTATAACTTATATTTTCACAAAGGGTCTCGGGGAGGCCCGTGGGAGATTCTTACAAGCCAGGATTCTTTGTGCATTCCAGTCCACTGGAAAATAAAACCCAGTTTCAAAACTAAACCAGGAGCTTTCACTTCCCTTAGATTATTTCTAGATGAGTAGCTGTAGCTGGTTTCCTTTTTTGCCATCAAACATTTCTTTGCAGATCCTGATAGATTTTTATCTCAGCCTCATATGTCAGAAAGTAAACACCTTGGCCCAGAGGAAGTGACAACTCTTCATGGGAATACAGCAAACGCGGGTTCTTCTGCACCCCATTCAGACCTAACAAATAATCTGCATGGTGTTCTTTTTCTGTCTATAGAAATACCTCCCTCCTCGAGAATTGCATCTATGGGACTGAAATTCTGTCACTAAGAGATCCGTTCGGTTGCATGTAGAAGATGCGAGAGTTTTCAGAACTTGCACGATTTGAATGCAAATACAGTTGTTGACAGGTAACACCTTAGACTCTGATTAACAACATTTTTAAACTCTGTCAGGATGAGACTCCAGATTAGGACCTAGAGAAGGGAATCCTGGGGGTAGAGGAGAAGAAAGTGAAAAAGGGGGAGTCAAGCCTCATTTACTCACATCCTGTATGTGCCAGGCACTTTCTAAGGCCTACATCATCTAATCTTCATGGCATTCCAGTGAGGTAGGTATTACTGAGTCTGTCTGAAAGATGAGACTGGGATTCAGAAAGGCTGAGGAAATTACAAGAGAACTTACTTTACTTTGGTGAATTTTTTTTTTAACGTCAATACATGCAGATACAGTTTCAAATATTTTTCTTCCAGTCAACCCATGTGTCTTGCATTAGATATTAAGTATCTCTTGGTTTTTTTTTCTGCAAACTAAGATATAGTTATTATACATTGAAGAAGTTATATCCTGAATATTATATATATGTTATATTGGATATATAGTATTTACGTGTAATGAAGAAGGTTTATCTGTTTGCCACCTCCTAAGTCTCTTCCATGGGAGACCTGGTGAGTCATGCCATGGCCTGTGCTATTCCAAGTTAAGACTTATTTTTATGTTAAGCATCCAGATACCATGTAAGTAGGCAAGGGATTGATATCACTAAGGCAAAACATCTAAAAGCAGCAATTCCAAATGATCTTTCATTTTCTAAGTTGTGACCTCTAGTTTAAAACCAGTCTCCCAATTCTTGCTAACTGTGGTGGTAACTTCCTCTGTAGTAATCAAAGGTTCAATTGCATCAGATCAATACTTTCTTATGTTCATGTCTTTCTGTACCTTTTGGATCTTAAACCATCATACTATGGATAGGAAGCCACTTAAATATTTGATAAGGGAATAAGCAGTCTCCAGGTAAAGTTAAAATTTCATGCTCCAAACCTTGTGTGTATTCTCAGAGCACTTTATTGACTCAATATAATAACTGATAGCAATAGTACTATTACTCACACCACACATCGGTGGATAGTATTTTGCATTGAGACTATAGCAGGTCTCAGTTGTATTACTCAACTGCAGCTAGTTTAAAATAGACACAAAAACTGGGAAAGGAGGGAAAAGGTCAGAGGATATAAACTTGTTTGGGGAATTCCACAAGTGCAAAAAAATAAAATCACAAAGACAGAATTCAATCTTCAGCCATTAAATATTTTTGGTATATGGTCATCTGTTAGGAAAATGCTAGGAAAATGTTATAAGGATAATGATCTCAATAAACTGACTTCTTGGAACTCAGAGCAATGGCCCTTGCATTTTGACAAATTTAGATCATATTCAAAGGAAAGGGAAGGGAAGGGTAGGAGGGGAGGGGGGAGGGATGTGGGGAAGGGAGGGAAAAAAAGAAAAGAAAAGGCCCCATGGCTCATCACAAGCATCATAAACAGAAACACTCTTAATTCCCTCTTCTGAGCCCTGGCACACCTCTCAGCCATGAAGTTAGCCAAGAAGCAGCTGCTTGGAGGGGAGGTCGAGCACTTGAACCAGTGAACTAAGATGCAGTAGGACAGAGGCAGGGCAGAAAGAAAAGGGGAGAGGTGTGGGAAGGGGTCCAGGAAGTCCAAGGAATCCAAAAATTCTCAGTTTAAACTAGGTCTCTCTAGTCTTTATGAAAGCAGATAGATGGAACATTTTACTTACCAGTTTTTATGACTTTTAAACGTTTAGATATGTGGGGTATGGGCCTCTAGCAGTTCTCTTGCCTCAGACTCCATTCTATTTAGGGGCAGGTCTTAACTTGATTTAGCATTTAACAACTTCTGAAGCCCTTTCATACATGATATCATCAAATCCTCCCAATCACCTCAACTCGCAGAAACAAACAGACAAACACTGAGTCCCTGGCGGTTCGAGGAAATATCCTAAATCACATGGACAATAGGTAGTGTTGGTTTACCTCTTCTAGGCAGGGGGAACTCTGATTACGGGTTAAGTAAATCAAGATCACAACGAGGTTATCATGGTAGGGGATGGAGCTTTGGTTTCTCACGCAACTGGTGCAGTATAAAAGTCTGGGAGGAGTCCCCTGCTCTCGAGATGCTCCGGTTGTGGGCAGAGAAGAATGAGGGAGTGTGTAGAGGGAACCATGGAGGGCTGGACAGGCAAAGGCCCAGGAACCCTGAAGGAAGTCAAACTCTGAATATCAAATCCATCACTTAGCATTTAGTACATCCTTGATTTACTAATCTGCTGTCACTTAAGCAAGTGATATAACAATTTCCTCGTTGTCTGTATTCAATATTTATACAGTAGCTTTAACATCATTCCAGAGGCCAGATACTAGGCTGAGTTTCAAGGTAGCCTCTTATCTTCTCTCTTACCTGGAAAAGTACAAAAGGTACAGGTTACTCTACAGGGCTCCAAGCAAGTGTCCAGTCGCTCCTTGGGGCAATGCCACCTTACTTCTTAACAAGACTGTGGGAGCACCTGAAGGATTTAGGCCATCAAAAGGAATTACAGAAGAGAGATTGATGCTCTTTCTTATGAGTCCAGTGAGTTTGGAGACCTTCAGGAACTAAATTTAAAACCAAGATGGCTTACAGGGTACAAGAAGAAATGATATTGCTATTTAAAATAAATCAGTCAAACCTTTAGAGAGAAGAGTTTTTCTTTGGAGACATTGGAACAAAAATTGACCTTGCTGAGCCACAAAATGTCGTAGACCTTAAAAGATTTTCCTAGATCAATGATACATTTTTTAATCACTTTCCTTAAGCAAATCAGTCTTGTCTTACAATATGGCAGAAGAAAACCTATGGAAGTCATTCCAAAAAGTGCCACTGTGGGTCAAGGATGAGATCACAGTGGAGAATCAAGGAAACTTTCATTTTCATCAAATTAAAGTCTGAATGTCCAGAGGGCAAGGGTCTAAACTGGATGCCTGTGATGTTATTTCCAAGTCCCACAATGTTTTACCTATGTGCTCTTATTTAGCGTTAAATTCTACTGCTAAGCATCACGCCCTCGAGACAAGATGCTTTCAAGATGCTTGTTGTGCTTTGCGGTCGATTGCAGTTGTGTAATCTTAGAGACCAGAGCACATTTTCTTCTCAGTCTGTGTGCAGCCTTCTTCACTACCTTAAAAAGCCACCTTAGTTTCTTATGTTTCTTTCCCCGTCGCCTCTCTCCTGTTACTCCTCTGCTTTCCATTTCATCTTCTCCACTTTGTCCTCTTTCTCCAGGGCTCTGTGCCCTTTCTCTGATGGACATTCCTAGCCCCTGTGAAATTACCAAATTCTTCCCACCCCCAGCCCCTGTTGTTCCCCATCTGGAGCTCAGTCCAAAAATCTGCCCGGCAGCTCAAGTTTGAAGATTTCTCTAGTCAGTATGAGCCATTCCCAGGCATCTCCATTTTATGGTTGGAAAATTACAGCCAGGAATGACTCTTCTGAGGCCACGGCTGATGAAGTTCAAAGCCTAGATTGTTACATTGGGCCCACCTTCCGCAGAGTTGAAAGCTCTTTCTCTGTGCCACAGAGCATTTATCATTGGCGTCATTCTTGTGAAAATGGCTTCCATTGTTAGTTTTAATAAGGATCTCAGGTGTGCTTGGACTTCAAAGGTGTCAGGCAGATTTCTGGCTCCCTAGCTGTGTGAAAGACCCCAGACCCCGGGCTATTTGGAAGAACTGATGCTGAGTACTTCAAGTATTTTACTAGATGCCAGGATTGAGTCTCAAACTAACACAGGGATTTGAAAAACTATGGCAAAACCTTGGTTTGAAAGGAAATGATCCCAGAAGCAAGAAAGCAGCTTTCCCAATTGCAGGGTTGAATTGAAGATTGTGTGTCCCATCCCGGGACACAAAGAGAGAGTCGGGGAGGAAAACCAGGTGAGAGAGGCCCACTGGCCCAGCCTTTGGGGGAAATACGAGGAAGAAAGGTAAATGCAGCACACATTTCCCAGCCCCAAACTGCCATCATTAGATAATAATAGCAAACACTTCCTGGTGGACCGCTCTGTGCTATGCTAAATTTAAGTCACCTCATTTAGTCCTCAAAATGAGGTGGGTACTAGTTTATTAGCCCCACTTCTCCACACATGGAAATTGAGCCTTCATTGTTGATTAGGACAGAGTCATAGTTAGGAGGTGGTGGAAGTCGAATTTGAACCCGTGCATTCTGACTCCACAGTCAAAGCTAGTAATCGCTACCACCACCATCTAAGGATGGGTGAAATAGGTGCTCCGTGTTGAACCTTCTACTTGGGGCAGGAGAGAAATGGCAGCTCTCCGTGGAACAGCTGGAGCCCAGGCAGGGTGGACTCCTCAGCCCCAGCTTCCTCAAAGGTCGGCTGTTCCAGATCAGGGCAGCTGGGGAGACAGATTAGAGACCGCAGCAATGGTGGTGTGGGTTGTCTGGGGGAGGGCTACCGGGGATGGTGTTCCCAGAAGCAGCTGAGTCACGCAGGGAAAGAGAGGCTGCACTTGGCCCCATGCAAGAGGGGCGTGGGAACTAGCTGCCTGGGGGTGACCAGTGGAGTGTTTGCGAGCCTTAATAACCAGACTCATCGGGGACAGGACACATTTTTTTATTCCTCGTCTTGGAGCGTCGACAGCGTATGTACCTTGTCCTCCCAGCTTCATTGTACACTCAGGGAGGGCAGGAGCAAGCTTTCCACATCCTTGGCTCTCCACAGCGAAGACACCTAATGCCAGGTTATTTACTTAGAGGTTACACATTCACCCGTATTTTGGAAAGAACTCAACTCTGTGCGCTCATTATTCCTGCCTGCTAGGAACTGGTGATTTAGAACAAAAGTAATCGATCCTTTGAAAAAACTCCCTTGAAGTATTATTCCAGGTGTGTGCCTATGTGCATCTGAGGAAGGAGAGAAACATGACATTTATTATGCATCTCCTGTAAGCCGGGCACCATGCCAGACCCGCTATAAGTGTTATCTCATTTAATCCTCAAATGGCTGCTTAAAGTAGGAACAATTATTCATATGCATTTTGTACCAGTGCAAAAACTTAGAGGCTTGAACTCACAAAGTTAATGCAGAATGTAAGCCCAAATAATTCTGGCTCCAAAACCCATCTTTTCCCCCATTTCCCTGAAAGACTTAATAAGTACAGAACAGGTTTTTGTAGGATACATTTTTCCTGCTCCCCTCAGTCCCTGTGGTCACTTGCTTTGGGCCTCCTGAGTGGCTTTGTAAGCGCTGGGATTCCTACCCTGGTGCCGAGGCTGCTGTCAGAGGAGCAAGGAGAAAAAATGTCCTGGGCAACATGAAACTGGTCCAAACACAGAATGGATGAAATCGGCAGCGATGGCTCAGTTCCCCCTTTTCCATGTCAGAATGGGATATGTTCTAACATGTACTATCCCGCCCACAGTTCAGTAGTTCCTTCCCTTTACATAAAGGGAACTTTGACTCTCCGCACAGGTCCCTCCAGGCTGCGTTACTGCCAAGAGGGCTCCAAGCCGTCTTCTGGCCCCATGTCACGCTGCAGGATATCCTCCACATTCACAGAGGAGGAGAATGGAACGTTCTGTCCCTAAAATTACGTCACGTCAATAGAGCTTTCTCTGGAGCCCCTCGGCCTTGACCTCAAGTGCCACAGTAAAAAAAAAAAGAAAACGTGGGCAATAAATAACCCCCCCCCCCAAAAAAAAAGAGAGCTCTATGCCCTGCATTCAGGAGAACTCCAAGGAAACATTAAACCAAGTTCACTCGGCCTCTGTTTCTAACATCTTCACAAAGTACTGGAGTCAGTGAGCCTAACGGAGCTCGGGTTTTACAGCCAGCTGTGTTTGAAGACGGCAATACTCCACTTGGAGAGCCCAAGGTGAGCGAGCGGCTGCCAAATAGCCTTTCTGTGTGTGAAAAGCAAGAGGATGAAGACTTCCCAGTAGGGAAGATACTCAAGAGTTCACCCAAGCCAGCTCTCTGCTTCCAGGCAGCCAAGGCCCGCGCTCCCTCGCTCCATCCTCGACTCCCTGAGCAGCAGGTGCCCCTGACCCCCAGCCAGACCCGTTCCAGCTCTGACAGCCTCGCCCACCACTTCTGTGCGAACAGTGGGTAACAAGCATCAGCACCTGAGTGTTCCCTGCCTTTGTGCTGCTCAGGATGACTCTGAGCTTTACTGTTTGCCTCCTTCTGCCCTCTGAGGTCAGCCTGCCTTCTGGGAGGACACTCTTGGGCTTCCGGATAGAGATTTGGATCAAAATGGGTGAAGAAGAAGAAGAAGTGGGTGAAGCAGAGGCTGGAGGGCCTTGGGAGAGTGTTTGGAAAGCCTTGCAGCCTGGGGCTGGGGTCGGGGGCGGGCAGCATGCAGGGAAGAAGGGAGAGTGGGGCTGCGTTGGGGGCCCTCTTCCCTCCCACACAGGGCATCTGAGAAGTGCAAGTAGAGGACTTGATTTACTTCCAAATTACTTCTGATTGCACGGACTGTGTTCTTTCGGCTGTAACTGCTCCAAGACCAACCCAATGCGTTACCATTTCTTTTTCTTTCCGAAATGATGAAGAGCTCATGGGAATCTTCGTGGTAGGAAGCAGAGAACAAAGAAGTACCACAAGATATGGAAAGGTGTGCTTAATTATGTCTATTCTAACACAATGTCTATTTCTTTTTACTTGGACTCTCGGATTCTCAAACTGAGAGGGACTTCAGAAATCAGCCAGTCCAGCCCCTGACTTTGCATCCTGTCATCACAGTGCAACAAACAGGCCAGTGGGGCAAGTGACATAGCCCCTGATGCCAGGTGAACAGCAGGATCCAGGACCTGTGGTGACACAGTGACATGCCACTCCTCTCGCACAGGGGCCCGGATGCTGCCATCCCCAGGGAAGCTGTACCCGATACTGATACCAGGGTCTCACGCTCAGAGATGCCGATCTCAACAGTCTGAGGTGCAGCCTGGGCATCAGGACTGTGGAAGCTCCCAGGGGATTCTGAAACCAGACAGGAGAACACTGGCCTAATGCTGGAGCCTGTTCCTGTGTGCTTCCTAGGGGGAATGCTATGTACTGAATGACTGTGCACCCCGTGAATTCAGATGTTGAAACCCTATCCCCCAAAGTGATGGTATTTGGAGGCGGGACCTTTGGGAGGTGATTAGAATTAAATAAGGTCATGAGGATGAACCCCCATGAATGGAATTAGTGCCCTTACAGGAAGACTGGAGAGAGAGCTTGCTTCTTCTCTCTCTCATTCTGCCCTAGGGGGACACAATGAGAAGTGGACAGTCAGCAACCCAGAAGGGTGCTCTCACCAGAACCAGACCATGCTGGCACTTAATCTCGGACTTCCATCCTCCAGAACTGTGAGAAATAAACTTCTGTTGCTGAAGCTACCTGGTCTATGGTGCCCTGTTATAGGAGCCCAAATGGACCATGACAGGGAACAACTGGTGAGCACCAGCGACCTCATCAATAGCACCCCCATGCTTCAAGGTCCTGACCAGAGAGGCAGTGGGAGGTCACGGGAGAGGCTCTGAGTGAAGCGCCTGCAGACCTCTGCTTTGGCTCAGAGGACTCACCAAGTGACCGGGAAGAAGCGACAACTCCCCAGGGGCCACAGCGCCTCCTGTGCAGAATGAGGACATTGGAATGGGAGAGGACCTCCTCTGTTCCTTCCTGCCCACATGCTCAGCAACTCTGAGTACCTTTCTCAGCTCCAGGCTCCAGTTTCTTAAAACTTGAGATTTGCACGGCTTCATTTTTACCCTTTATCACAATTTCCTCTCTTTTATCAGTTTCTGCTCTGTTTTTTTTTTTTTTCATCTCATTGAGTGAAGCACTCCACGTATGAAAGCCAGCAACCCTGGGCTTGGCCAGGCTGTGGGCAGAAATAAAGCCACGGGAGCAGTGAAACCCAGCTCCAACTGGCCAAAAAAAAAAGAAGCTCCTGATGCTCAAACAGGAAGTCCAGTCCCCGCAGCCACCCTGACAGATTTTGTTTCTGGGACCCTCTCTTCCCCAAGAGGCGTCTCGCAAGCATTCGCAAACGTGTCTGCCAGGAGCATCACTGCGGGCATCTGCTCTGCATGCTTCCCACGGCTCAGGCGCCCTTCTTTTTGGGAACTCCACTGGCAAAGCCTCTGGAGGAAGCTTCACAGTTTTCACTGTTGCCAGCGCTAACCTAAAAAAGTCAGGTCTAGGCAGGGTGCTGCCTGCTGTAGCTGCCTAAGCCGTCAGTCCTCAAGGGACCAGCGTGGAGCCAGGTTCCGTGCAGAAGTGTGGAGAAAGGCTGTCTCCTCCGCCCTGCTGCCCCGCTCTCCCAGGCAGTGTTCCTAATGCCCATGATCACTAGGTCTGCCCTAAAGCCAGTTCTTCCATCTTCCAGCCGCACTCCCTCCCCTCTGGAGCTCAAAAGCAATCCGAGGTGAGTAGGGTGGCGAGAAGCAGAGTTTTCTGCCTCTCTCTCCCTGTTCAATAACATGTGTACATAAACATACACACCATATATACATATATGTCTATATAGTATATATAGATAGTGTATGTATAGTGTGTGTGTGTTTATTTTAGTTATTTGTTTGTTTGTTTAGAGGGAAAGCAGAGGCTCTGGCTCACCGGTTCTGCAAGAAGCCACTTCAACTCCCAGTCTGATTGGCCAGGATTCCCTGCTTCATGCGGGGTAAAGATCTCTCCCTCCACCCTTGCCCCTCATAATTTCAAAGAATAACCAACACCTATTAAGAGTCCTTGAAAAGACTCTTCTTAATCCAGTAATTCTATCCTAAGGAAATACAAATGCAAAGATATTCATCATGATGTTAAAAAAAACAAAAGCAAAAACCCTAACTCCGATAAGAATAACCATATAGTGGAATGTTGTGAAGCCCTTTAAAATAACATTTTAAGGCATTAAAAAAATTATACTTAAAGAAGTGGGAAAATGTTTAAAAATAATATATGGTAAAATGCTTGTATAATAGTGTCCCAATTTAATAATTCCAAACAAAACCGTAGAAAAAAGACTGAAAGGAATTATGTCAACATTCAAATAATGGTTATTTCTAAGTGGTCAATTAAAGGGTATTTTGATTTGTTTCTTTGCCTCTCTACAAAATCTAAAATAAACATCCAATCAACAAAGTCTGTATATTTATGTCTTTTTTAATATAATAGTCTAAGAGCTGAAAGTCATGCTGGGAAAGCCAAAAGCATTTCCACCTGGCTCCTCGGTGGAGGGGTCACAGGGTGGGCTCTGTCCATCCCCAAAGCAGCCGACATTTGTTGATCACGTATAGATCAGTGCAACCCAGGATAGCAGTCCATGCATTGCTTACGTTCACCTATTCCCTCGTCTCCACATGTCTTTGAGGCAGTTACCATTATAATGACTCATCCACAGATGAAGAAACCACTGTTTAGAGAGACAGGATCGTCTTGGTCACCAGCTGCAGAGCCAGGGCCAGAGGCTCATATCCCTGTTCCATGGGCTACACTAGGCTGCTGGCCACCTCAGTGTTTCCCCCAAGAGAAAACTGTTTGCAATTAAAATCGAGGTGCCTCAGAGGTAAAAACCAACACTCACAGGGTAGGCGGAGAGAAAACAGCGACCAGAGAAAGCCCATCTCGCAAGAGAAAAGGAAGGAGCTATTTTTCTCAGTGCTTGCTCCCGTCTCCCCAGCACAGATGTCCCCAGAGTGGGAGCCAGAGCTGCTGACTCTCTTTGCTGAACTTTATGGGACCCTCTGCCTCCTGCTTCTTCTGCCCAAATAAGAAACTCAGGGAGATGGACC
Source organism: Tursiops truncatus (assembly GCF_011762595.2). Classification (NCBI taxonomy): domain Eukaryota; kingdom Metazoa; phylum Chordata; class Mammalia; order Artiodactyla; family Delphinidae; genus Tursiops; species Tursiops truncatus. Next base: position 33,541,335 of record NC_047047.1, on the reverse strand, counting down.
ATTGCCTCCAGTCCCAAATAAGTGGTAAGAACTAAAATTGGGAGTTCCTCTCTTTGAATCCTAAAATCAAAACTGCAAGCCAAATCGCTCAGTGTAGAAGGAGAACAAAAAGAGTCCCATTGCTGTTGCCAGCTGGAAGGGGCCCCACCAGCCCGGGGAGCACCGTTTCTGCAGCACATTCTCCTCCAATCAAGATGTCCCAGGGTTCCCTGCAGCTTGAACTGACAGAAGCACAATGCTCTTCTTTCCAGACGTCTTGGGTTAATTTCTTTATTTTTTCTGGCCCACGTTTTGAAGTCTTTCCAGCCTGATGGACTGAAGTGGAAATTACAGTCCTATCGGGTCTGTCCAAAACAGATGCCACATAATCACAATCATATTAATAAAGCTGGCAAGCGTGGGTATGAAGAATCTGAGGAAGGGGAGGGGGAGAGAAAAAAAAAACTAACAACTTCCAGAATGTCTCGACTGATTGAATGCTCCTGCCTTGAAACAGGTTTCCTCAAGAAATCTGAAGTTGTCTTTTTCCTATCAAAACTCCAAGTAATTCCCTTTCTATTTAATATTTTCTACAGTTTGGATGAAGGGAGTGAAAAGAGGGGATATTTTCTTGAATGTTTTTGGACTTCACAGCATTCGAGGTCTTATTTATGCGTGGGTTTCCAGCTGTGCATGACATAAGTCATTGAAAACTGGCACATCTTCCCATTAGCAAGCACAGCACAACCACAAGCTTGGCAAGAAGTTCATGTTGCCAGATGCCTTCACTGTTTCTTAAACTATGTATTCAAGGCACTGCACTTTTTTTTTCTTGCTGGAAATACTTTCAAAGAAGAACACAATGTTTTGGGTTGCCTGGCCAAAGTTTAGCTGTACTTTTGCATCTTTGCCAAACTTCCTGTTTTTAGCAAAACAATTTATTATCTCGCTGGTTCTTTACCCAAAAGGATTTGCAGGCACAAATAACTACTTGGTTTCCATGTCTTTTCAGAGAAGAAACTCATTTGCTTTCCCACAATTATTCTGTAGATGCAAGAACAGAAACGTATTTAACCTTTGGGAGCGCTACCGAGGTATAGAAAAGGTTTTAATTACTCAAAACCTCTACAATCTGAACTTTAAAGAACTGATGATTATTTTTGGTGTGTGCAAGGAAAATAATTCTTTTCAGGTGGTTTGGCAAGATCACAGATTTGCCCCATGTGGCATTGCAGAAGCAAGTTTGGAGTGATTTGGGGTTTGGAAGCCAAGGTTAGACTAAAGAGATATGATTCATCAGTAGCAATCAAAGAAAGCATTCGGCCAGACACTGTCATGCATATTTCATCTCCGATTACTAAGCTACACAGTCACCTTTTCGACTTCACTGAAGAACAAAACAAAACAAAAACTAAACAGTGAGAGACTTTTCCTTCCCCACCTGCAGCCAACTAGCCTATCAATGAGTAAATAGATTGAGAAGAAACTTAATACTCAAATTGATTAGAGGTGGCCACGTATAGTCTGTTTCCTTCTACAAAAATATCTTAGCTATAACTAGAACGTGTTATTTTTATCCACTCATGCACACGCGCACGCACACGCACACAGATACACTGAGTCATTTAGATAGGCTTCGGTGGTAATGACCTGTATGTACTGTAGCAGAGCAACATTGATAACAGTGTGGTTAATCCTTCAGCAAAGTGCATTTAATTTCTAGGGTAGAATGTATTTCAACTTAGAAGTACCCAACCACAGTTTCTCCACATCTTTCAAAAATTACTTCACACGACCTGCCAAGACCAAGGAACTGATAAGGTCGATTTCCTGTACGTTCGTGCTTCACAGATCTTAGAATTCTTTGATGGTGACTTAGCAACCACATAAAAACAACGGCTCCCTAAAACAGAGTGACTCAAAGAGTAAGACCCTTCAGAGGAAAGGGTTAAGATTAATGAGAGAGTGCAGTGTAGTCTGACGATAGATCAGCATCAGCAGTTTGGGAGGAATGCTTCTAACTCGAGCAAGATAGGCTGAACTTCTGTCTTTCCATTTATGAACTGTTCCTTCAGATGAAAGCAGAGAGAAAGACAGTATCTGATAGATAGATAGATAGATAGATAGATAGATAGATAGGGTATGTATGTGTTGTCTGTTGTATGTATTTTTTCTTATTTTTCTTTTTTTTTCTTTTTTTTTGTAAAGATGGATGCTTTGATTCTCTTCAGCAAAGACTGGTCCAAGAAAAAAAGAAAGTCCAAGTAGCAGTTCAGTGGGCTAGGGAACATATATTGAGGAGAGAGTTAAAAGGGGAGGTTTTCATAACAAATTATCACTCAATTCAAGCCTTCGCAGACGTTGTAGCTTAGTATAGGGCTACAGAAGGTGGCCCAAGATTTCTCGTAAACTCTTCTAAAAGGTGATAATGTGCTTTTATTATTAACTGTAGGGCATGTGGCTTTAAAGAGTTATTTTTAACATTTAAACATAAACAATATCAGCACTAAATATAGGATCAAAGAAATACTGTTTCCGTGTGGAGTTGCCAAAGCACAGAAGCATGGCTGCAAAGTACAAGTTTCCTTTGAAGGGGATGTTGCTATCAATATTGCTTACTCAGCAGTCTAGCAATATCAAAATACAGTGCACATATAGACGTATATTCATTATATCCTGCCTGGCATGAGAAAGGTTCACTCCTTCAGCCTTTAAAACCAAAATCCAACATCCCAAACCAAAACCTTAAGGGCCCCTTCACTAACTGTTTTCAAAATGAACAGATTTAAAGTAATGTTTGAAGCCTGTGGTATCAGAATTTATTTCTACAAAGTTAACTCTATTTAATATCCTTGGCTCTAAGCTTAATTTGCTAAATCGTGCTGTTTTTGAAATTTATTGTAAAATTATTGTTCTCCAGGGAAATAATGACCATTCGTCTTACTTCGATGGTATCGCTTTCCTCTGCATGTGAATTTAAGAGATTTAAAAAGCAACTCTGTGTTTTGAGTAAGTATCAGTCAAGACAAGGTGACTCTGATATACTTGAATTTCAGTGAACATATTCTGTTCACTTGAATATCCAATTTTCTGAATGAGAACAGTAGGGTATTAAAATTAGAAAAGAATCCTAGGAGATGACTGCATGTGTCTACTTATTTATACACTACCTTGTTGCAAAAAGTCGTCTCAGCAGCTTAGGAGCATATATAAAAAATAGCTACAGAGCATAAATTAGAAGTAAGCATAAAGCAAAAGAGAAAACACAGGATAAAGACATAAATGGAGCCAGGAATGGAACGAATATAAGCTAGTGAACTTCTACAAATGAAGCACAGATTTGACTCTTACACTCTTAAGTTTCAAGGTAAAAACAAAAACCTGCTCAAGATTAAATGACTCATGAAAAGGAGGTTCTCAGAACTTTATCATGGAAGTTTAAAACATTTTATAAATGATTCGTTTGTGAAGTAGACAATGGTTTCTAGTCTCCTCCACTGACTGCTGTGCAATCACTAGGGAGGCAAAAGTTGACCACACTGCATCTGTTACTCAGTGCTTTGCTAACACATCCTGGTTGTTTTCTGGGGAACTGCCTATCCCCTATTTGTGTGAAGGTGCTCTGTCCCTGGCCCTCCTAGTTGCCAGCAACATTGGCTCTTATGCAGATTGGCAATAATAGAAGAGGGAAATGGCTGTGGCTGATTCCTTCCCAGTGGGAGTGTGCTACCAAGGAAGTGACTGGTTCATAGTAATGCCTTGTTCCAATTCTTCTCATAGCCTGGTTCTCCCACTTCCCCATCAGTTCTTTGAGCCATTTAAAGATCCTCCAGTGGGGCTTCCCGGGTGGCACAATGGTTAAGAATCCGCCTGCCAATGCAGGGGATACAGGTTCGAGCCCTGGTCGAGGAAGATCCCACATGCCGCGGAGCAACTAAGCCCATGCGCCACAACTACTGAGGCTGCACTCTAGAGCCCACGATCCACAACTACTGAGCCTGTGAGCCACAACTACGGAAGCCCACGCGTCTAGAGCCTGTGCTCCGCAACAAGAGAAGCCACTGCAATGAGAAGCCCGCGCACCACAACGAAGAGTAGACCCCGCTTGCCGCAATGAGAGCCGGCGCGCAGCAGTGAAGACACAATGCAGCCTAAATAAATAAATAAATTTATAAAAATAAAATAAAGATCCTCCAGTAAATTTCTTCCCTGCTTAAATTAGCAACTGTTGCCTACAACTACAGAACACTAAATGAAGTACAGGTAGGACAGGCAACTCAAATGCAGATGGACTGAATAATGTGTCTGGGCCTCATGAGGTAATTTTGGGTAAAGTTAAGTGGAACACTGAGAATCTAATACCAAGTTTACAGCCATTGTGATCCTACTCGGTGCAAACTGGATCCAAAGTAGAAATAGTCACTGGTGAAGAGCATCTCTGTCCACAGCAATAATCTCTACCAAAGAGTATAGATCCTCTTTCTTCATTAAAGCTCTTAGTATCTTCTCTTCCCTGTGTAGGACATGGGTGTATTTAGGCAAACTTTTGGAGCACTCTACTACCATATACCCACTTTCAGTGTTAGATGTAACATTGTTCTTAATATTATAACACCTTCTGTTTGTCCTAGTAAATAATGCCCGAATTCAACATTGCTAAAACCCAACACATGAATCATGCTTTATATGTTATAAAGAGTTTTGTGCTGCTGCTGAAAATTGTTTCTCCCCTTAAGAGTTCTGGACTGAAGAGCTAGTAGAACAAGAACTACCAGGTATCCAAAACAGTCCCAAAGTCCCCCGAGGCCATGGGGATGTGCCCAGTGGTGTCCTGGTAAATGTGTCACAACTCATTCTCTAAAAAAGAAAAAGCCCTGATTTGTAGTGCTTACAAATTTCTGTGTATTGAGGCTCCTACCATGAGCAATTTCAAGCTACCAATGGAATGTCACTGCCCGTGGAATTGGGAAGAGAATGCACACAGGGTTCTGGAAGCTGGTGCAAACAGGCTCCAGTGCACCACTAGAAGTGAGGTGGGCTGGAACTCGGGACCCTCTACCGGAGTGCTTGGACTTGCTCCGAGACAAATGTCTCCTCACACAACAGAATAAAAAGAAGCTATAAAGGACTAGAAATAACTGTACACATGCATAGTGGGGGCAATTATGAACAATAAGATACAAAAGAGCCAGAAACCAACTGCCTCTTCTGAGGTGCCAGGAGCAAAAGCAGGGTGCCACGCATGATCCCTGCACACAGCACCACCACGGGGGTGGCCAGGCCACCTAAGCCACGCCTCCGGCTCCCACCGACCCACCCCATTTAAGGAACCAGGTCGTCCCACCTCAGCGAGTGAGCAAGGGAACCTGTTTCTTGTTTTCACTCCCTCGTGCTATAGTACGAGTCCCATTAAAGCCTTGCTTGAATTCCTTATCTGGCGTCATGAATTTCTATTGATTAAAGAGTCCAAGGACCCTAGTGGGAAACAGAAGGGTCCCTCCTGGGTCCCTCTCCTCCAGCTGGGCCCAAGGAGGGACCTCAGAGAAGGTCCAGCGATCCATTACTCTTGTGACTTACGTTCTTCTACTAGAAGGAGCCGTGGAAACCCCCAAAGTGAGGTTGATCTCTGCGAATCAGTCGACTAACTCATGGGTAATAAGAGTCTCTCTGTCCACCTGTGTCAGACTCTTCCTCTGGAACATGAAACCATTCATCATGAATAGACATCCTATATGAAGAACATCTTGAGTTTCTTTTCAAGAGAAAGTTTCCATTTAAAGGCAGAGTGACCTACTTTGTCTGTAAAAAACAAGTTGAAGAAAATCTATGCTACTTTGCAGGAAAAAAAAAAAAAATCACTGCTCGAAGGCGGTGTACCAAAGTGCCTAAAGTGCTTAAAGTACACAGCTCCCAAATCCAGCGTTCTGGGTTCAATGCTGGCTCTGCTTTTTACCTGTAGTATCTGCCCTTGGGCAAGTAACTTAAGTTTCAAAACCTCAGGTGGTTGTTTCTCTGCAAAATGAAAACGATAAGAGGGTTTCCGTGAGAACTCAGGTGATGCAGGTAAAGGGCTTAGTCTGGGGTCGGACTTGGGGTAAGCTGCCCGTGTCACTTCTCTTTGATGGTCTGGTCTGCCCTTGTCACGGGGCTCCGTGTGTTTGGGTTTCCTTTTCTAAGATGCAGCAGCAGCCGATAGAGTCCATTCACCCCAGAAAGGGGTACAGTAAAAAGACTTTTTAAGAGAAAGCCGGTCCTAGCAGAGTGCTTTCAATGGGCAAAAGGGCACGATGACAGGTGCCTGTGAGGCATTCCTCCCCACCTTGTGGGAAAGAGCAAAAGCCTGGAACAGGTGCAGTCACGGGGGCCCCAGGAGGGGATGGCCAAGAGGATGAAACTTCCATTATCAGGGTTTGGCTGAAAACCATCAGAGCCACATTTCCAGTGGAACTTGTAACTGCTTACTCATCTCAAATAACTTAAAACATGTCATCGCCACTCGCGGCCACAGGAATGAATCCTGCCACAGACTGGAGATCTGTTTTCTTCCTTAAAGCCCTCAGAGTGTTCTGCTTCAATTCCCTGTATGGGATGTAGATATATTAAATACAAAAAATAATAATAATAACCATAAAGTGAGCATTAAGGTTGAGAAATGAGGTCCAAGGATGCCAAGAAATTCAAAAGTAAGTGTTCCCCCAGCAGCTCTAATTCAGCCATCTTTGCAGTAATGCGTCCTTTCCGATTTCTGAATCCTCAGTGGAATGCCCATTTCATGTGACTCTAGATCCTTCAGCTAAGCCAAGGGAGGGATGCTTGGGGTCCTTCCTGCCCCTTCTCACTTCCCCAGGTCATGGGAAAATCCTGTCTCAGACCCTTCCACCGAGCCCTTGAATGAGGCCAGGTATGGCCTCTGCCTGAGAGACAGGAGGCTACTCCTGGCTCCACACAGCAAATGTATCCATGCAGATATCCAGGATGCATCAGTGGTTCGACACAACTGACGTGTTCGGGCACCTCTGGGGTACATTAGTTGAAGTGGCTATAGCAGCTGGTGGCTCTTCTTCAGGCATAATTTATCTATTGCACTTTACTTAATGTGCAAAACTAAATTTATGCTGAATCCATGTGTATTACCTACTGTGCATGAGCAGCATGAAATATACCATAAAGCAAATCAGCACAGAGCCATGCCCTTCATTGCTGATGGCTTTCAACACACTTCTTTGTGGTCTAACCAAACTTGGAGTCCATTCTACATTGAGAATCCTGCTCATATCAAGGTTGAAAGTGCTTCGCCCCAAGACCTTCTGGAGAACTGAAGGATCAAACCGAAATCCTTTTAAGCCAATCTTTCTAGAGCCTATGTTCTTTAGATCACAGATTCTGCACTTTTCACTAATATTGTGATCAATATGATTTCTACAAGGGACATGATTTTGCTGAAAAATAAGCAAATCAGTGTCAATTTTTTAAAGTGGAATGTAGGAAATAACCCCAAGATTCGGTCCAAGTTCTGTCACAGCCAGGCTGTAGGACCCAATTTGGGTTTCTGGCTCCATATATTAAAGCACAGCATTTGGAATGGCTGATTTCTGCCTCTAACAAGAAAAAAAAAAATCTGTGCAATCAAGTATAGTGAACTTAACACAAACAAGTATCTCAAAGGAAGCTTGAAAAAATGCGGTGTAAAATACACGTGCACACCCTCTCGCACATCTAAATTCACACCAAGCAGAAATTAATTCAAGTTTGAAGCCTGATTTGAAAAAGAAATTTGGTGGAGGAAACAAAGGGAGAGAATAAATACACGAGTAATGCAGAAACTTAAACACAATTATATCTCTTCCAACAATAATTATTCACATCTTTTATGTTTCTTATCATTTCAAAGTATGCTTTGTACAACTACAGAGACTATTTTCCATGGGGAAAAAAAGTTATTTGCTCTGTAGTTTGCCTTTGTGCTAGAAAGTTAGCATATGTAGAAATGTCATGCTCTTCCCTTGAAAATAATTTGTAACCTTCCCTACGTAAAGGACAGAAGAAAAATAAAAACAGTGACTATATTACTTTCCAGATGTCATCTTTACATATTTTTTCAGTAGATGACTATTAGTATAAACTTTTAGAAAATATATCAGCCTTTCAAAGCACAAAATTTTTATAAAAATAAGAAAGTTCTGTTAGGAAGATAGAGTGATAATTTTACTTGTTTTTCTGCTCTTGTTTTCCATAAGAAAATCAGAATATTATTCACCAAGGATTTTAATCTGACATTTTAAATGTTTTATTCAATTCTAGTCCTTCTCGATTTTATGTGGTTTATGGCTGAAAAACTAAGATGTAGAAATAAATTGTTTGCTTTCATATATAAATATACATACATATGCGTGCATACATGTACACGCATTCTTTCAGTCACTATCATATTGAATTCAATACACTGAATAAATATGCATGTAGAAATAGGTTTTCCCATTACTTCTGTTTTTGCATATATAAGTTATGTTGTTTTGCTGAAAGGTCTAATAAATATACTTCCAAAAGTCAGATGCATTATTGGTAGCATCTGGATCTTGGTTTTTTTTTTTTTCTGGAAAAGATGTGTTCAGTCAAATTTGACTCAGTAGTAAACATTAATTGAGCAACTACTAGGTGTAAGACTCAGATATGAAAAAAATAACTTGGCTCCCGCTTGTGGGAGCACACACTTCAGTGACAAACATGGACACACACACGAATAACTCTAGTGCAAAGTGAATAGTAGTAAGTCTTAGGATAGGGTTATGCCAGAGTGGGGGGGGGCACTCTGGGGCTCTAGGAATGTATGGAGGCCACGGTAGATTGAGAACTGAGTCTAGGAAAATGAGTATAACTTTGGCTGGAAGACGACTGGGGGAAGCAGAGTGAAGAGCACAGCAGGCAGAAGTAACTGCTTGAAGAACAATTTGGATAAATGAAGGGAAGGTCAAAGCACCGAACTGTGATGCCCCAAAGGCACACTCACAGCCTTTAGCGAGGCTGTCTTTGACTGCCTTAGAATGGGGCTTTAAAAAAAAAAAAAGCAAAGCAGTGATGTTTCCCTTTTCTAGCCACAAAACCTTAATTCAGACCTTCATGGTCACAGGTTTTCTGGGTTTGAAAAGTTTTCTTTCTTACTCCACAAAGGTGATACACTTTTATCCAGTGGTCCTTACCTTCTTTATTTTAGCTAACTTAGCTGCAAAGGTGGTTAGAAGAAATGAGGACATTATCAAGCTCATTTAAAAATCCCATCTGTGGTATTTTACTATTAATAAATATCTTTTGGAATAATACTTTTCCTAGGTTTATTCTATGCTCTCTAAAAACTGGAATTCTTTTCCTCCTTCCCTTTCCCACCTTTCAACATCAAGGGACATGAAGGTGAGACACAAAAGAAGGTTGGAAGATACCTTCTTTTAATTGAGTATTTGCATGATAGGGTCTTAACAATCAAAGAGGCTTATTGTCTTACAGCTTCTATAATATTCTCCCACTTTTCTCTGGACAGAATGCATGTTTACCATGTTGCCACAGGCTTGGTCTTCCCATCTCATTCAACACTAGAAGGCTTTGTCAAAGGAGAGGTCAGTAGCCTCTTAGAATCTTTTGGAGATAGATAGAGCCTGGTAATCATTGCCCACAGTGGGGTTATCTGCTATCTGCCAGGGTTGTTTTCCTGAAAGATATCTGATCAAACTACACTGCAGTCGCTAAAAGTACCCAAGGGAGTCTTCCCAGCTCTGTCTTCTTTCTCTGCTTTCTGTCAGTCAACCCAAGCCAAGATAATGCATGATCCAAATATTTTTTAAGTGTCAAAGCAGACCATGGTGATTGGGTCTACCTTTAGATAAAATCTCATTTATATTCTCTAATCCAGCTCATTATCGCAGATGGTTCTACTGATTTCTACTGTGTTGTCCCTAATGTCAGGATCCAACAATAACCACAGCAAATTTGCATTCTTTCCTTCCTCTTGTTCATGGAAATTCAAGTGATAAGCAAAAGAAACAAACTACCTTGGAATCTCGTTGATTCTCTGGATCTCTGACCCAGGACAGGGAAACTTCAAACTCTAATCTCTAAAATGCAAAATCTTTGAAAACTGGAAGCAATGAAATTCCACCAATTCTGAAAGAAATAAAGCGCCCACACGCAGTAAAATTGAAAGAGTGTGCCTGTGAAGAGCATTACACTTGGCATTCAGATTTTCTGATGCCATCCTTCTATAAAATTTAGGATTGCATTCTTTTTTCCTTTAGAATCACGGGCATCATTCCATGCCCAAATACCTACATCTAATATTTGAAATTTTCCAGGTCCCACCTGAGTTGACTACAATCAACCTACCAAGTTCCTTTTCCCACTGTTCCTAGACAAGGGTTCCACAGGGACCTAGGGCCCAATCCTAAATCTGACCTGAAATGGACTTTTCCGGGCGTCAGTCATTTTACAGGATGATATGGGATCGCCACCAGCCATGAAGCAAACCTCTGGCTTTCCTACCCATGACCTATCCCGAGATCAGCAAGCACATTCCTGTCTAAACCCTTCACTGCAAATCACCACGGCTCCTTTCATCAAGTTAATTATAGAACCGAGGGGCTGGAAGGGGAGCCTAAGACATCATCTGTTCCATCCCCTCGGCTTTCTGGCAAGGCCACATTTAAATCATCCCAGACAGATGGAAATCTATCCGGTTTTTAAAGACCTCCAGTGCAGGAGATTCCACAAGCCCGTCAGTCACCCACTCTGCTGTTTAACAGCGCCTGTCAGGGAACCCCTCTTTATCTCTAGTTTAAATCTCACACACCGCAGTTGAAGCCAATTTCTTCTTCTTCTGTATGTACATCAACCCTTCACATACCTGAAGATCATTATTGTGGCATCTCTCCAGCTTCTCTGAGCTGAGCTGATAAATCCCAGTTCCTTCCACCTCTTCTTGTAAATCCAACTTTCTAATGTTTAATCATCTCTGTGACTTTCCACTAAATTTTGGTTCCTTTCCACTCAAGAATTAACTGGAAATATAGGTAGTTATTTTTGTCTTCAAGGCAGTGTTTCTCAAACTTATACTCTCAGGACCCTTTTTACTCTCTTAAAAATTAAGGACCCCAAAGAGCTTTTGTTTATGTAGGTTCTATCTATAGGTATTTGCTTTACTAGAAATTAAGACTGAAAAATCTTTAAGACCCCAGAATATACAAGTATACAGCCCATTATCCATCAGAGTGATGATGTCATCATGTGGTCTCTGGAAAACTCCACTGTATGCTCCTGAGAGAATGAGATGAGAAAGCAAGTAACATACTCGTATAATTATAGAAATAGTATAGTCTCTGCAGGCCTCCTGAGAATCTTCAGGCTCCCCATGGTCCCTGGACCACACTCTGAGATCCTCTGCATTATGGGAAGCATGGCCCTATTCTCAGAGTAGACCTGGACGTATAGGCAGTTGGCAAGGAGTCGAGTCTAGTCTGAAGACAGCCAAATCAAACTGTGCTACATTAGAAGGCAAATTAAAGCCTTTAACTGTTGAAAAGTCCGTGCTCTCGACATTAGAAAAATAGGAGAAACCGATTTTGAGAAGAATGAACTGACTTTTGTTGATATTTTTATGGGAAATCATGGTAGTTTCAGAGCAGAAAGACAGAGGGAGTTACTGTGGATTGTGCCTTAATAGCAAAAGCAGATTCTCTAACATGTAATCCTCTTAATCACACACAAAACCATTCTGTTTATTTACTGTTGATCTGGGCACAAATAAGTTGTTTGCTGTGAAACAACAGAGCTCTTCAAATCCCTTGTTACCGCTGTTTTTACAGTTGAAATCAGCCCTGTCTACTAGGTCCTCCCTAGGTCTGGCTATCAATTTTAAAGACCCTGAGGTGACGGTGGGGCTTGGGGAAGGGAGCCAGTCTGCACGGGCCCCTTTTGCGGGTTCAATCCCCAAGCAAAGGCAGATGCTCAAATGACTTCTTTTTCTTTATTCTCCCTTCACTAATTTTATATTGTTTTCTTTCATACCTGAGAAACCGCCTTTTGCCCCAACCATCTCAGGTTTTAAAACTGTTAGTCTAAGTCTTGTTTAACATATTTATCAGGCATTATAGGTTTATCCAGCAAGCAACAAGTACTTATTATCTACTTTATATTCAAAATTCTACTAGACGTAGTAGGTAACTACCACGGAGGCATACGTCTTATTTTCTATCTCTAGGGACTTACAGTCTAGTTGGAGACAAAATAAAATAGAACTCAGGTGAAACAGCCGCTCACTGTGAATGACAGAATAGAATTAGGTTCTAAACTCCACGGTACAGACTAAGTATTACAGGAGTTGTCAGAAAGAGTCTCTCTGTTAGGATGTGAAACACACCCCACAAATTTTTTAAAAATGGAGTATTTCAGTGGTGTTAAGGTGAATTTTCAGTTGGAGCTTGAAATGTATTTCTTCTGAAAGCTTGCAGGGTCACTCACATAAGCAGGCCCAGCCCTGTGTTTGGGGGCCTGAGGCTAGAGTACAAATGCTTCTCATCTCCTACCCCCCACCCCTGCCTCATGCCTGACCCCATCTCTTCCCACCTCTGGCTCCATCCTGGACAGAGAGAGCTTCACATGCAGGAATGGGAAACACCAGCATGTGACACAAACTAAGTCCACAGCTACACTTGCAATGCAGTGACCCCTGGCAAGCTGCAGGTGGGCATTCCACTGACTTCCTCTCCTTGAAGGAGGGAAGCACATGGACTGGGCCAAAGCACGATCTCCAACATGTAGGACACAAGGCAGGATGCTCATGTCGAAGGAGACGGCTTTAAAGTAAAAGAATTCCAAAATAAAAGTCTCTCAAAAGTAAATATTCCTCATATTAAGAGTCTTTCAATATTCCTTCAACTTCTTCAGTCACACAATTTCTTCTTCTTTAAAAGAACTCTGGGGACTTCCCTGGTGCTCCAGTGCTTAAGAATCCGCCTTCCAGTGCAGAGGACTCGGGTTCGATCCCTGGTCGGGGAAGAACTAAGATCCCATATGCTGCGGGGCAACTAAACCAGTGCGCCACAGCTAGAGAAGCCCGCAGATCACAACGAAGAGCCCACCTGCCACAACAAAAGATCCTGCATGCCACATCTAAGACCCGACACAGCCTAAATAAATAAATAAATAAATAAGAAGGAAAAATTTTAAATACATAAATAAAAGAACTCTGTGCTTTGATTAGCTTTTCAGAGTAAGACTATCATAAATTTCATTTTACTTAGATTACTTTACTTTTTAGTATTGATTCAGTAAAAATTTTTAAATGTACTTTCCTAGGAATTTTCAGAAATATCTTAATTTAAGAAAATGATGCAGACCTGGAAAAGTAAAATATTAAGTCAACTAATATTTTGAACGCACAGAAAAGTTGAATGCAAGATTCTTTTTATAAGGTCAATTCTCAATCTTTTTTGTTTTGTTTTTTTGCGGTACGCGGGCCTCTCACTGTTGTGGCCTTTCCCATGGCGGAGCACAGGCTCCGGACGCGCAGGCTCAGCGGCCATGGCTCACGGGCCCAGCCGCTCCGCGGCATGTGGGATCTTCCCGGACTGGGGCACGCACCCGTGTCCCCTGCATCGGCAGGTGGACTCTCAACCACTGCGCCACCAGGGAAGCCCTCCATCTATTTTTAATGGCATTAGTCCGACCCTAAATCGACTATTTATTTATTTAACATCTTTATTGGAGTATAATTGCTTTACAGTGGTGTGTTAGTTTCTGCTGTATAACGAAGTGAATCAGCTATACATATACATACATCCCCGTATCTCCTCCCTCTTGCGTCTTCCTCCCACCCTCCCTATCCCACCCCTCTAGGTGGACACAAAGCACCGAACTGATCTCCCTGTGCTATGCGGCTGCTTCCCACTAGCTATCTATTTTATATTTGGTAGTGTATATATGTCCATGCCACTCTCTCACTTCGTCCCAGCTTATCCTTCCCCCTCCCCGTGTCCTCAAGTCTATTCTCTATGTCTGCGTCTTTATTCCTGTCCTGCCCCTAGGTTCTTCAGAACCTTTTTTTTTTCTAGATTCCATATATATGTGTTAGCATACAGTATTTGTTTTTCTCTTTCTGACTTACTTCACTCTGTATGACAGTCTTTAGGTCCATCCACCTCGCTACAAATAACTCAGTTTCATTTCTTTTTATGGCTGAGTAATATTCCATTGTATATATGTGCCACATCTTCTTTATCCATTCATCTGTCGTAAACTGACTATTTAATTTAAGCTTAGTATTTATTCATCAGACTTTCTTGATTTCTTTCTAGTCGCGGCAGACTTCTAATCTCGTGGCATTTCTTTAAAAACATCTTTCACCTGTAATTTTCCTTGAGGCATCCCGGCTCTACTCTCCCTCTTCCCTTCATCATTCTGAATTAGTGAGATTTTCCTGTCCCTATATGCTGTTCCAAGCATATAGACTGTAATATGGAACAAAGGAAAGATATATTAGAAGAAAATGACAGGCTGTTTTTTTTCATGCTTGACCCATCACAGCATGGCCAGCATTCACAATAGTTGGAAAGAAATTTAATTTATTACTACAGCCTCTTGTGTAGGTACCATAGGTTATGTTTGCTCATGACAAAGAGCAAAACTTCTTCAAAACCCCATTCCCTACTAGAAAATGAGCAAATGACTTGAACAGACACTTCACCAAAGACAATATATGGACAGCAAATAATACGTGGAGAGTTGTCCAATGTCATTAACCAATAGAGAAATGCAGGTTAAAGCTACAAGGACATATACCACTACCTACCTATTAAAATGGCTAGAGTAAAAATACTGATAACACCAAATGCTGGTACGGATGCAGGACAACTGGATCTTTCATACATTGCTGGCAGGAACGTAAGATGGCAAAGTTATTCTGGAAAACAGTTTCTTACACAGTTAAACAGGGTTATCAGATAACCCAGCAATCATACTTCTGCATATTTCTCTTCAGGAAATGAAAACTTGTATTTATATAAAAACCTGTAGATAAATGTTCACAGCAATTTTATTTATAATAGCCCCCAACTAAAAACAACCCAATGGTCTTTTGATGAGTGAACAGATAGACAACAGTACATAAGGACAATAGAAAGCTACTCAGCAATATAAAGGAATAAACTACTGATACGTGCAAAAACTTGATGAATATCAAGGACTTTATGCCGAGTGGAAAACCAATCTCAAATGGTTACATACTGTATGATTCCATTTATGTAACATTCTCAAAATGACCAGATTATAATAATGGACAAGAATCAGGTTGGAGTTGGATGGAGGGTATGATATTAGGGAATAACTTGAGGGAGTTTCTTTATGGTGCTAGAAGAGTTCTATATCCCGATTGTGGTGACTGATGAGGCTATAAAATCTGTTGCCCAAAAGATAAGACATTCCAACACTGGCCTGTGCAGAGTCTTTCCCGAAGGGCAGTCATTACTTGATCACTTGCATTTTATTTATCATGCATCTGCTTCTCACAGTGTATTCACTGCACTTGGATGCCTAGTACAGCCCTCTGGGGTTGGAAGGGCAATGTCAGTACTCCTCGTTTACGCAGAAGTGACCAATAACCATTGGGTGGTTATTGAAATAGGCAGATGGAGAATTCCCAGGCTCCTAGATTTTTAGTCTACTGCTTTTCTCACCACACCTCTTCTCAACAAGACCCCAGTCACGGAAGTCAGGGAAGAAAGTGAGCCCCACTCAGAAGAACCATCTTTCAGTAGTGAAGAGAGTTATCCTGAGACCCTAGAATTCACTTTTCCAACCGGACCCTCATGTCATCACCAGCGGTTGTCAGACACTTAGAGGAAACTCATGGGTTGGAGTTTTCATCTTCTCAACATTAAATATATTCTTATTGCTTTTGCATTTACAAAACTGTGATTCCTTCCTCAAGGGTAAGGACATAAACTCTTGCCAGGCTGTAAGGCACATTATATTTTATCTTGATAGCTTCAGTGCATGTGGTATTTTTCCTTCATTACTGCCACGACTACCCTAAAGTCCAAATAAAAAGCTATCAACAGATCTGGGTGGCCTCTAATAAGGGGTGCTTTCTTTTTGTGTATTTAAAGTGCCCTGGTTATTTTTTTTTAATTACATTCTATGAATAACAGATGCCTGGTATCCTACTTCTGTAATATACTGTAATTAACAATGCAAATGTGAAATAAAAACCTCATTATTTATCAGATAGACATGAGCAGGTGATTATGTACTCAGAGGTATAAAATGCATAATGAAAATGCACAGTGATAATTGTTCCAAAAGAGCTTCCATTTCTGGGCCAGAGGTAGAGTTTTTAAGGTTAAGTATAAAGACTATCTGCTTACTTCCTTTTCTCCAGTCTAGCCCTGTGCATAATATCATTTTTTCCTCAATCCATCCAAGATCAGTTTGAATAACTTAAATTTTATAGCATCTTGTTTAAACTCAAGGCTAACTCAGAAAAAGTGTTAGAAAGCCTTTGCAAACGATACCTTTCTGTTTTTCTAAAATACTCATATAAGTCAGGAAAATTAGACAGACCAATTTTATTAACCATTTTTTAAGATTTCATTTGAAAGGAAAGCACTCCTGGATGGAGAGCTTGTATATCAAATTTCAGACCTAAGTAAACTTTTATAGCTGAGCTGTAAAAATAGTCATTTATAATGCAAACACTGCCAAATTTTTAACTATCATCCTGCCAGTGGGCGACTATAGTAATCCAACAACAATCATCATCATTACGACAAATCACCCGAAAGAGAGGCTGCTGCCCTATCCAAATGGGCAAAACATTCCCCTCCAACGGGGTGTGTTCCAACAGAGAGAACCTAACAGCCAGAGAGCCGGGTACCCTTCCCTTGTCAGCACTGGCACACTTCGGGAATAAATTAGTCAAGGAGACGACCCCGCCCCCATCCATTATCCTTTTTGCATCCTAGATGACCTAAAAATGCAATTTATCAAAGGTGATTGTGTCACTCCCTAACTGAATTACCTTCCTCTTTGTCCCATAACACCATAAAGCTTTACCCCTGAAATAAGAAGCCCAATTCACTCTTTAATGTTTGCAACTGTTCTGTGTAAAGGAAGGGAATCTCTCAGACCCAGCTTAACTCAAAGCAGAACTGAATCTACTCCTAGCATTGCTGGGTTTCGGGTTAGCCTGAATGGGCTCCCATGCAAGCCAGTCATAAAAGGCCAGCAGCTCAGACTGGCCCTGACAAGCCCACCTGCCTCTTATGCGCCTCAGCCACATGAATAGTTTCATGAAGGAGCAGTTGGAGTGGAAACAGACCTCTCTGGGTGACAAGCAGTCCAGCGACAAAAATCATAAAAGGTCCTTGGGTGGCCACATTTCTCTCCTTGTATCACCAGCCCGGAATGGCTAATGTGATAAAGCATCACTGATTCAGGCAAATGGGGAGGCCTAGGGACCTTGTTGAATTCATTGCTGTCATAATCATGAATTAAAGACTTTTTAAAAGAAAATGTCTGCTTCTACTTCCAAGAATTGTACAGAACCTTGAACAAGTCTACTGTGGTATAATCATGTAGATGTTCTAAAGGAACTTTTCATAAATAAGAAATAATAATGTTATTGACATAGTCATTGTTTTACATGTTACTAAAGTAAGTTTAAAAGTTAATCTTTGTCCTTCCTTAAACGACTGAAGAATTTTTTGAGCTAGTCAATGTTCTTTAAGGAATTTAATTTTTAACATTTAAAAATTTTTCTGAATTATTAGCATGTGAATTTGTTACATTGTACTTTTTTGGTATCATCATACCTTAAGCTCAATAGGAATAATTGTTTTTTCATATTTAATTGGGGAACACTTATTCCTTACTCCCCATGTCTTCATAGGAAGGCATTTCCACAGGGAGAGTTGCTTTCCTGGTTTCTCTCTATCCTTTTCTCATATTAAGTTGGAGAGAAGGAACTAAGCAGGATGGCCGGCACCTGCTGGGTCTCTCTTGAGGAGTTTTCTCCTTGCCAAGTGTGCCTGGTCCAGAAGACAACCACAGCCTAGGCTCCCTTGGCCATGACCCAGTGAGTATGATGCTAACAGAGGTAAAATGTCAGCCAGCCCAGTTGCCTGAGGACCTAAGCCTCGTTCTCAAAGCTGATACGTCAATTTCCATCTGTCTGGCTTCTGTACCTCTCTTTCAATGGTGCTAAAGTGAAGCAGGAGCAAAAAGGGAGGATCATTTTTTACCTCTTCCAACCATAACATATATCAAGTGCTCTACCATTGTGGGCTGAGGGAAGCCCCCCTCTGTCCTTTTTTTTTTTTTTTGCGGTATGCAGGCCTCTCACTACCGTGGCCTCTCCCGTTGCGGAGCACAGGCTCCGGATGCGCAGGCCCAGCCGCTCCACGGCATGTGGGATCTTCCCGGACCGTGGCACGAACCCGTGTCCCCTGCATCGGCAGGCGGACTGTCAACCACTGCGCCACCAGGGAAGCCCCAATTCACTTTGATACAGCTTTTTACAAAGCACGTGGAACACTGCTTCCACCTTTTACCAAGTAACGTAACCAACAGGGAAGATGACCTGGCGAGGGAAGGGATTTTCTTTCGGAAATGGAGAGAAAGACTGGAAGAAACATATTTGTTATCCCAGCTAGGGTCCTTGAATTAATTTCCTCATCACATCCCCTGATGTGTGTGTGTGTGTGTTGTGTGTACACAAGACGGATTTCTGACACGAGAAGAGAAACATCTGGAATTCCCAAATAAAAGGCCCCCTCCTCAACAATTTGATCAGCCTCCACACTGAATCTTTAGAATGTCCTTCCTAGCTGGCCATATTGAGAGACAAAGGAAGAGGGGAAGAGAGAGAGGACAAACAGGAGAGAAGAAGGAAAAAAGTGTCTGATGCGTCTAGGTCAATGTAGTTATAACTAAATACTTACTGAGGACAAACTGGCCGTTTCTGTGACTCTCTGTAACATTCACTATCAAAGCTGCAGAAGTCTCTTCCCTCACGAAGCAGAACTAAAAGTCATATCGGGGCAGCCTGGCTTTGGGGCTTCGCTTTGGATTTGAGGTAGGCCAAGTGCTATTTTGCGAGAATAGGTTAGATCAATCTGAATTTTCAACCTGACCTTCCCCTCACCCCTAATAACTTCCTGGTTCCTCCGTCACAGGGTGATTTATGGGCAAGAACAAAGAATGATGTGTCTATCCCGGCAGCAAGGGAAACTAGAAAACTTATTAAGGGGGCAAAAAAAAAAAAAAAAAAAAAAAGGCAGAAGGAAAGAAAAGGGAAGAATCCAAAGAGAAAATACTAGTTTCAGGATGAGGTACCTCAGTTTCTAGGCTGCTGTAATTACCTAGTCACTGAAGAAATAAAACGTGGAAATACATTTTATAAAAAACCAATGTTTTAAACAATGTGAAGTGCTCTCATAATTTTAAATCTCTCTACGTTGTCCGTGTGCAGAACCCTGATGACCTTTAAAGAGGAGGGCTCCAATAATTTTAAATTGTTCTTCCCTGAGAAGGCACCACACCTCCATCCTCTTCCAAATGGAAGCAGTCTTGAAATTCTGAAGCACACCAATAATTTTAAACAGCCCCTCCCCGATCCCTTGTGGCTTTATGCCTTCTCTTTGTCTTTTCTCAATTTTTTAGACAATGCCGTTCCCAGCTTTCAATGTTACAATTTCTTAAATTTACAAGTGCAAATTAACCTGCAATAACAGCTGATTCTCTTGTGCCTTTTTCTTGAATAAGTGAACACAACTTTTTCTCAGAGTAATGGTGACCAAAGTGTAGGGTTTTATTTAGGAAACCCTCCCAAGAATGTTTTGATTTAGCACTTGCAAAAAAGAATGTAAAATTAATGAATAAAGATTTTATTATTTCTAATCTACAATTCCATAAGGAATACAATTTTATATTGAATTCCAGTCTCTTACAGAGACCTTCTATAATTAAAACGCCTCAATCTTCTTCAAATTAGAAAAGCAAATTGTTACATATCCTAAGTAGGTGATTTTCTGTTTAATGACAGTCACTCAGATGATTTATGACACACATTATTTTATATCAAAGTACAATGAAATAGGCATTACCAAAGGTAATCTCCGTAATGTCTGGAAAGGGATCAGAAACCTCAGTGCAACAATGAATGCAATATTTAAAATGCAAAATCCAAAGAGATTATTATGGTTTTGATTTCTTGTGGCACAGCTTCGCCTGATCAGTTATATTACCAGTGCAGCACAAAGGGTGTTTGCGTATGGATGCCGCAAAGATAACAGACGGGAAAAATGAAATATAAAGTCAATTTTCATGCAGAAATTGTTATCAAAGGGATGATAAAGTAAAATTGTATAATCACAAGAAGAAACAATTGGTGAAGAACAGTCTAAAGTAGACCGAGTCTGCTATGTCTGCTTTTAGCTTTTAAATTCTGGTCCTATTAAAATCCATAATGAAGTGTTGAGATAATGTATAAATGAAGGCAAATAGAGCACTATGTTGATTATTATTTAGACACTGCCTCCCAAGAGCTCTCTTTGCAAATGGAATCAAGCAACAACTTAAGAGTGCACATCATGGGGCTTCCGTGGTGGCGCAGTGGTTGAGAGTCCACTTGCCGATGCAGGGGACACGGGTTCGTGCCCCGGTCCGGGAAGAACCCACACGCCGTGGAGCAGCTGGGCCCCGTGAGCCATGGCCACTGAGCCTGCGCGTCTGGAGCCTGTGCTCCACAACCGGAGAGGCCACAGCAGTGAGAGGCACATCATGAACTGGGATGAATTTTCATCAAGCTCAGACTTCTAACTTCAATGAAAAAAATAATTGTGAGTTTTAAAACTCCTAGTTGCTTCAAGGTATAATGGAAACATCAGGCACCAAGGGAAGAGGAAACACACACACACACACACACACACACACACACACACACAGCTCAAGTGAAAAGTCACAATATTGGAGAGAATGTAACCCCCTAAACTTTGTCTTTCTGGAATAAGGTGTGAATAATGGCCAAGCAGACCCTGCATAGAAGGGTTACCCATTAGAATAAAGGCCCCTCCCCACTAGAATGCTGTTTATCATGCAGTTTGCAAGCAGAAAGGTGGCTCTTTTGAATTCTGTTCAAGGCATTTTGCTTGGGGCCTCAGAAATTAAACAGAGAATAGCACGGAAGAGGTTTACTATTTAATGCTCTTGGTTGTAATTTTTTAATTAGCCATTAGGAGGACGAAGGCAGGTTCAGACAGGGATGAAAAGAAGGACTTGGAAGAAATATGGCTTTCTGCAAAGAGCCCGTGGAGATTACAGGAAAGACCAAGTCTCCAGAGAAGTAGCTTGCAGGCCACTTCCTCATGTCCCTTGGGCAAATCGAAAGCTAGTTATTTGAAAGTGTGGGGTTTAACTGGATTTCCTAAAAGATGTCACGTTTCAGGCTTAGGTTCTTAAAACTGAAAATAGGAAGTGACTGGGAAAAAGACAAAAATTCCAAGAACACTGATGCAGCTGACCTTGGGGTCTCAGAGCTTCTGGGTGTGTTTACACATATCTCCATAGTTTCTGGAGGGTTAAAGGGAAGAGAGGACACTGTACTTTGTGTACCACAAATCCCTGAGCTGCTTCCTATTTTCTAAGGACAAGACCGGTAGGACAGTGGACAAAAGCAGAGAGGAAAAACAAAAAAAAGCTTGTGGACACTGGAAGGTGGAGGGTATGCGCCTTTGAAAATAGTGAATCAGGTCACATTAATTCAAAGGCAGACCTGCTGGAAACCCCGATTAAAGACATATTCCTGGAAGATGGAGCAGAGAAACTGTTATCTGCATATAATTCAAGTCTTTAAGTGATTTTAAGGAATAAGAAATATGGCAAGAATATTGAAATGGTGTTAACCGAAGAGACTCAATTGTTTTTAATACTTGGAATACTCGAAACTGTGACTGCTCTAGGTTTCATTGTTCATATCTGCTTCTTCCCTACTGCCCATCTCAGTAATGGCACCATTCATTCAGTCTCTCAAGAGTCACCTTCAACTTCACCTTCTCCCTCTAATCAGAAACTAGGTCCTGTCTAGCAAACTACAACAGACATCTCATACCCATCTTCCTCTCCCCAGCTCCACAGCTGAGATTCAACCCTCCATTACTTTGGCTTTCCAGATGGGGCCCCTGCCTCCTGCCCATCCCCCACTCCCCCCTTAATCCAACATCTGCATCTGATCCTCTTACCCAAAGATCCTAATTCAGTAGATCTGGGCTGAGACCCAGGAAATATGCATTTTATTTTTTCAACTTCTTGTTATGAAAATATATAAACACACTCAAAAATGGAAAATACAAGAAATCTATTCCTTTATGCCTAGACTTGTCCCCCAACTTCAACCAACACTCTTTCCCTATACCCAATCCTATTTTTTTCAAGACCCCCAGTCTCCCCTTTTTTCTGCAGGAGTATTTCAAGACAAATCCCAGACATTACATCATTTGATCCCTTATACTTAGTAATACACCTCACAAAGGAAAAATTAAAAGCGTTTCATTTTTTTGCAAAATGGCAAATGTAATGATCGTTCCTTAACATAATCAATACTCAGTTCATATTTACATTTCCTTAATTTTATAAAATAAATGTTGTGTGTGTTTGGCTTGGAATAAATCTTCATTTAAAATGTTTTCCAGGTTTTCAGAAGACGAGCCAGATGTAAGTTCCAGTGACTACAAGATTCAGTTGAAGTCCCCCAACAAGGTACCAAGGGCCCTGTGTGGTCCCGAACACACCTCTCCCTCCAGTCTCTTTCCTCATGGCTTATCCACCCAGCTTGCTCCTTGCACTTCGGCCACTCTCATCATCTTTCAATTCCTCAGTGGTTTCAATGCTGTTCCTCACTTCTGAGCCTTTGCTCCGCTGTCCCCTCTGCCTGCAACACCTTTCCCCCTTTCCTCAAAATGTTTTCTTTGTAAAGTCTTTTCTGTCCCCTGACCCCAGCAGAGTTGAACATACCTTTCCCTATGGTCCACTCAACTTTGTTCCTCAGATACTCTGGCTCTCCTCACATTGGTTGCTGCCCCCCAAAATGTCACTTTTGAGTAGACTATCCCTGAAAGTAGCTGAAGATCATAAGCTTTCAATATAGAGTGAGTCATTTATAAGCTGGCGATGGTGATTTGATTATGACACAGGAAGCTGGACTTGTAATAGAATAACTTTCAGTTAGAATGACCATATAATTTATTACCCAATGCCATAGTGAAAAGGAAGGGGCACCATTAATAACTAGTCCAAATATAAATACCTGGGATTGTCCCAGGTAAACAGGGTCCTATACTCAGCCTACTCTGTTAGATGTATGTTTTCAAAGGATGAGTGGATTCTTTGTAACTGGGGAACCTCCCCTCTTAAGCTTGGCCACCTTCAACAAGAATCAGGACCACACCCAACTGGTTCCAGAGAGAATGGCCCCAATGCCCATCTCTCCAGGAAAGCTTGGGGCATCAAGGTATGGTGCCAAGTCTACTTCACACCTACTGAAACCCACTACCGAAATATATTCTTCCCTCAGACTGGACAAGAAGTATTCAGGGTCCCGCGGACCTACAGGATGGTAGTAGCATTCCATCCACCCTCTTCTGAAACAATCAGAAACCAAAGCTTAACTCCCTTCTTTGAATAGGGATCTTACTCTTTTTCCCTACTGTATGTCCAGGGGATGTGAGATGGTAATAAATCCTTGTCTGTGGGTTGAGGCCTAAGCGAAAAAATGTCCATCTCTAGAGGTAGAGCATCAGTCTGTAATCACGTTGCTCCTATGATTGGCTTCCCCAGTTGCTTAGCCCCTGTGCCACCATGGCACTCCTTGTACCTCCTCTGCTTCCTCAGCCTCAGCACGAGAAGAACACAGGGCCAGGTCTGTGATGGCTGGACTAGAGAAAGAGAAAGAAAAAATAAGAAAAAGAGCTGCAGAGGGATAAGGCGAACCACATGACTTTCTCCTCCCTCCGTCATCCCCTCATCTCCACTACATGGTCCCTCACCCTTCAGTATCCATGGACCGTAGTTTTCTTTTTTCCTCCATTGATGAAATGCTCCAGATAGTCTAAGTCCAGGTTTCCTTTGGAAGTGTGACTGAGCCTTTCTTAGGTCCTTTTGGTTATTCAACAATCTATTAGGATTATCTCTGTCTTACTCTCTTGGATCTAAATCAAAGAACACGAAGGTGAGGGAAGTAGTTTAGTTCTCCCGTAGATCATAGGTAAGTTTTACAATGTTACTTCAGAATGGGTTCAAAGGGTCTCAGATTTGACTTGAAGCCTGCTACCTGACATGACATCTAACTAAAAGTGAATAAAAATTCTGAAAGTATGTATACATCCATATGTATATATGTGTATGAATATGTATATATATATACATAAAAGCTCGAAAACAATGTATTGCATTTACTAGCATAATTTTGGTCTTCCGCTTGGGAAATATTTTACTACTAAATAGAAAGGGAGGGACTTCCCTGGTGGCACAGTGGTTTAGAATCCGCCTGCCAATACAGGGGACACAGGTTCAAGCCCTGGTCCGGGAAGAACCCACATGCTGCGGAGCAACTAAGCCTGTGCACCACAACTACTGAGCCTGCGTTCTAGAGCCCGCGAGCCACAACTACTGAAGACCACATGCCTAGAGCCCATGCTCCGCAACAAAGAGAAGCCACCGCAGTGAGAAGCCACCGCAGTGAGAAGCCCGTGTACCGCAATGAAGAGTAGCCCCCGCTCGCCGCAACTAGAGAAACCCCGTGCACAGGAACAAAGACCCAACGCAGCCAAAAATAAATAAATAAATAAATAAATTTTTTTTAAAAAAATAGAAAGGGTAGGGCATCCGAAGGCTTGGTCTAAACTGAAGAATTAGATCCTTTCATTTTTGACAAACAAGGTCGTGGCACACCTCCTTCAGTGCTCTGGCCAGGCATTCAGAGGACATGCTACTGTGACAGGCAGCACCAGCTCTCTGGGGTGAGAAGAGAGGAAATAGAAAACACGGAAAGAAAACAATGTGTCTACCCCCCTTCAAGGCCAGGATGAGAATGTTCGTGCTCACCTATATAAGCTCTGCAAGAGAGCTTGGCTCCAAGCATGCTTACCAGGGAACCCTGGATTCATCATCTTTTAACACAGGGGTCAGCTAACTATGGCCCGAGGGCCACATCTGGTCCTCCACCTGTGTTTGTATGGCCCCCAAGCTAAGAGTGGTTTTTGCATTTTGAAACAGCTGAAAAGAAAATCAAAAGTAGAATACTATTTCATGACATGTGAAAAGTATATGAAATTCACATTTCAGTGTCTATAAATAAAAGTTTATCAAAACACAGCCACACTTATTCATTTACATATTGCCCAGGGTTGCTTTTGCACCACCAGGGTGAACCATGGTAGTTGCCACCATATATATAGTCCATGAAACTAAAAATATTTAGTTGCTGACACCTTAAAAAAAAAGTTTTCCGGCTCTTGTTCTAATGCAAGTGGGCAATGAACACTGCCCCGACTGCCAAGGAAGGCAAGGGTGGGGTTGTCCTGAGTGGGAACCATCCCTGGATTGTTCTCCCCTGAGCTCACAAATGTTAAGCCCTTTAGTTCTTCCTCCACTGCACGGTTCTGAAAGTGTAATGATCTGCATTCTTATTCTAACATAACATTAAAGTGTCTTTGTATTCGGAACTGTATACTTTATGGAATTTGAATAGTATTAGTGTCACATACATACTGGATTTCAACACAACAATATGAAAAGTGCACATGTAATTTTACTTTGTGTCGCGTTAATACTAAGCTACATGATGGCAGTATTACACTAATGTGACAAAAGGATGCCAGTGTAAGATGTAAAGCTGCTAATATCACAGCAATTATTAATGCCTTGCGACGGACTCCAAAGAACACTGTGATTAAACATGCTCAATCTTTCCCAGCCTCAGTTGGAACTCTAGTGACAAAAGAGGATAAATTACCTTGGCAAAGGTAAATTACCCTGGCAAAGTTCTTGCCAGGCTATAACAAGTTTGGCCTTCTCATTATGGCTCTAGGACTTTTCAGAGAAGCCAGAGGCATTCCAGGAAAAGAAAATCTGTGACTAAATTAGGGGACCTGCCTTTGGTCTTGGTTTGGGCAACGATTAACTGACATTTCTGAGATCTTCAACGCTGAAGATTTCACACTGATAACAAACTCCTGTCCTGTGTGCCACCACTCTTCTCATGATTCCCCACTTTTGACCACCCAGAGCTTCCAATTCAAACCTCTGTCTCTCTCCTCCCAAGCTGACCCCTCCCTCCTGAGTCATTTCTGTCCTTTGGAAGCCTAAATTAGCCCACCTTTCCTTTAGCATCACTCTGGATTTCCTTGTCTTCTTGCTTTGCCGTCAAACCTATCCTGCACCTCCTCCTACCTCTGGGGTGTGGACTACTGTTGCAGAAATCAAATCACCACATGGACTGATGTCTCATACACCAATGGTCTTCAGACTCAGCTGGGCTCTTAAATGGCTCTACTGTTCTATAAGTTCCTCTTCGGCCCTTCTCCTGGTCCTTGCGGTGGTTTGTTCTAACATTCCCTTTTCTCTTCAAACTCCTTGCATCATAGTTTTTCCTCTTGTTCTCAACAAATGTTCTTGCTTCTTACTTTCCTAAGAAAAACAACTGTCTCAAACACGAAGCTCCTTTAACTTGCTGAATCAACACATACAAACTTAAATTTACTGGCCTCCATCTTTTCCTCTTTCCCTCCTGTTTCCATGGAAGCATCGTCCCTCATCCTATCCAAGGCTAATCCATCCACCTTGGTCTTGCAGTCTCCTACCTCCTCAGGAGGAACCTTGCTCTGTCAGACCTCTTTTTTCCTCTATCACTAACTTCTCCTTTCTGACTCAGTTCAGCAACACGTCAAGTCTATTCTGTACTAAACAAACAAATAATCCTTATTTAATCCTTTTCACCTTTCTTTCTTTTACAGCTGGAGTATACTTGCTTTCCTCCTTTAGTTTTCCCCCCACTTCATCCCTCAATCCATTGTCATCTTTATTTTCCTCTCACTCCTTTAGCTTTGGTCTCAGAAAACCTCCCACGCTGCTACGTTCAATGGATCATTTTGTGCCCTTAGCTCCCAAGAAACTTTGTCTGCACTTGACATTGCTGATCACTTTCTTCACCTTGAAATGTCCTCCCGTCTTGGTTCCTAAGCCTCCCTCTCCCACTTCATCCTGGGTTTCTTCCATCTCTCCATCTGTCCTTCCTTGGACCCTTGCACAGGCCCCTCTGCTCACTCACGTCTTACATATGGGTGTTCCCCAGACTATACATCTCTTCTCATGATCTAAACTTACCTTGAAAGACATAGCCAGACCACTAGTTACAACTATCATTATTATCCTGTGGATTCCTAAATCTATCATCCCAGATTCTTTGCTGAGCTCCATAACCACCTATCCAAATGCAATGAAACGTCTTCACTTGGATTTCCCATAGAGGCCTCAAAATTGGCATGTGCAAAGGCATCTCTCTCGATTTCTATGCCCCAAACTATGTTTCCGAGTTTATCCATCCAAACGCTCAAGTCAGAAATTTTTCCTCAACTCTGAGAGCTTCTCTGTGCCCCACAGTAGGTCATCAGGCTCTTTATATCGTCCTTATCTGTATTTTCTTTCCATTTCTACCGCTACTCCCTTAGTTCAGCTCCTGACCACTTCTAACCTAGATTATACCCAAAGCTTTTTTTTTTTTTTTTTGTCGGTACGCGGGCCTCTCACTGCTGTGGCCTCTCCCGTTGTGGAGCACAGGCTCCGGACGCGCAGGCTCAGCGGCCATGGCTCACGGGCCCAGCCGCTCTGCGGCATGTGGGATCTTCCCGGACCGGGGCACGAACCCGTGTCCCCAGCATCGGCAGGCGGACTCCCAACCACTGCGCCACCAGGGAAGCCCTACCCAAAGCCTTTTAACTAGCTTCCCCTCTCTAATCTCTTTTCGTCCTTCAAATTTACCTTCTGCACTGTTGCATGCATGATCTTACAGAGCTGATGACAAATTTGAGCATACATGACACCCATTTCAATCCTTCAGTAACTTCTAGTGGCTTTCAAGAGATAGTTTAAACTCACTTTGGCACACCCAGCTTTTCACAATTGGCCTCTGTCTATATCCCAGTATTGGGCGTCTTCCTTGAAGAACTGTCTGTAAGTATTTGGTAGTTTCTTCTAATTGGAAGGACCTGAGACTCATTCCACTTACCTCTAAGAAATGAGGGTCTTGTGAGCATTGCTTACCCATGGAATTGGACTAGACATATAAAGTTTTTAGGAACTGAGGTTTGGGGTGGGGGGGTGGGGAACAGTGTGCACAAGTGTGTGCACAGGCCCCATCCTCCTCTCCAACCAACTGGCTTCCTCAAAACTTTGTAACTGCAGTTTTCACTTGGGACCATAACTCCTGCCCTGGCCCTTAGTCTTCTCAATCATCTTTTTCTCAGCCTTTTGGTTAACTAGCCTGGATCTTTGGTTGCCCATTTCATAATTCCTTAATAGTCCAGTTTATCTCTTCAAAAGCAGGTCACACAAGTAATAGGACATTGGCTGCTTCACAGATGCTCCACCTGGGTCAACTGCCCACCACCCCTTTTCTGGTCAGCTATGACCCGGAGACAACATACATGTGGAAGAATTTATGTTCTATTAATATGTTAATGAGAATAACTAATATTTATAGAACTCTTACTGCTAGACATTGTCTATAAACCCTTTATATGCATTACTATCCATTCAAAACAACCCTAAGAAGTAGGTTCTATTGTTTCCATCATCATTTTACTGTTGGTGAAAATAAATCAGAGACAGGTAAGTGAACTGCCTACAGTCTTACAGCTATTACAAGGCACAGTCAGAGTCAGTCTCAGGCAATCTGACCCCAGACTCTCTGTGCCCTTCCCTGCCAGCTTATGGCCAGGGTGCAAATTTTCTTAGAAGTAGGGGTGGGGGAAGAGATGCCCAGACAATAATTGGCACCTCTTTTTCCCCCAAGGAATCATGCTGGTTCCCACCTTTTTACCTTTACATATGGCTGGTCTCTCTGTTTGGAATTCCTTTCTCTCTCTCCAAGTGTATAAACATTGGGGAATGAATGAACAAATGCCTTAGCTGCATAGCCTTGAGCTCATCACTTCCCCTCTCTGGGTCTCAGGTTCTTCATCTGTAAAATGAAGGGACTGAACTGGATTCTTCAAATTCTACAATTGTGTAACTTTAAGAAAAGAAACAAAGGCAGCTCAGGAATCAAAGGTGACTACAGTATCATTTTGATATTCCTGTCGTCTTACAGCCCTCGGATTCTCTTTGTTACACTTAAAGGGGATGTGAACATTTTAGTGAATCTGTAAATGTTTAATGATACAGATTGCTCCTCAAGTACAATACCCTAGCAAGTGACAACTACTTGCTCAAATGATGGTACACTGAGTGGGTGCCGATCCCCTTTCTACAGAAGGTTTCAAGTTTGTCTCTCAGCCTGAAGCATCTCCTTTTAACTCTGTAACTTCAGAATTCTGATGAGGCCAAATAGCAACTCTGTTGAATCAAGACATGTATTTTCTTTGTTGGATCAAATCACTCAAGGCTGCCAATGATCATCTATTGTGGTGTGTGGAAAGCCAACTTTTACATGAAATTAAATGAAAATATACAGGGGCTAAGGACTTAACTGGAAACTCTCTTTTGTGGCTTTTCTTTTAGTGTATTATTTGTCAGGTTTTTATAGGAACATTATTGCTTTAAGAAAAAAAAATTAAACCCTGAGAAATTACTCTCAGTCTAACGAGTTCTTTTCACTGACTTCAGACATCATTAGGGGAGGCTATAGCCTAGGGCTGTGCATGAACTTTTTCTTCTAACTGTACACTTTATGTATAATTTAGCTTTCTTGCCTAAATTATTCAAGCAAATAGTGAGTGAAAATAATGGAGTTCACTGAAACCTTCCAGAGTGTTAAAATAAAACAGTTTCTTCCGTTGGTTTGAAATTTTAAACTTTTTAATCATGGTTTTCAAATGGAATACACATGTCTGGCTTTTCTTCACTTGTCTCCTGCATCTTTTGCAGGAGAGAAGAAAGGAAACTAACTTTAGTAAATAATCCATTAATTAATCACTGGTGCTGATAACAGCTCAAAGGTGAAGTAACAGTATTTGGAAACAGCATGTCAAGTTGCCAAGTGTATGATTGGCAGGTATTTTAAAAGGTAGATACTTCTTTTCCCCATTTTTTATGATCGGAGCAGAACTGAAATTGAGTGGTATGTTTGAAAAGGGAAGCTAATGTGCTTAGTTTAAATAGGAAACCACGGTAGCAGGATTTGTACTCAAATCACCCCCAATTTATTTCTTTTAAAGAACCAAACACATGTTCTAAATAATAATGTTTCATCTTGGATGTGCATGGTCTGGAAACTTTATTTTTATCCTAGATAACTCTGGAGTAAATTTGGAAATTGTTGGAAGAATGCGCTTTTCTGGCATAGTTAATATAGTTCTCCAAACTGTAAATGTGGCCCAGGATCAGGAATCTGATCAGGATATTCTGGAACTCTCAAATATCACATTTTGTCAATCAGAGATCAGAAGCAGCATCTAAAAGGAAATAGTTATCACAGTGCATTGTCTTTGGAAACAATAAAGGCAATCATAGCGAGCGGGGTTGTGGAAGGGAGGTCATTGGTGTGCAGCAAAGAGCTTCAGATGTTAGATTCTGAATAGGCGAACGAAAGCTTCAGAGTAATATTTGGAAAGGGGCAATGGCTAAAGCTCTTTGTAGGGGAAAAAGAATGACCTAGAATAACAGACCTTTAAGTTTAATTTATTGACCTGATTAGACACAGGAAAGAATCATCACAAAATCAATTTTTCAACGCATAGACTAGGACCAGGTTATTAGGTAGTAAGCACTCTGATATTATAAAAATTATTAAAGTCTCCTCCTATGATGTTATAAAATACAGTAAACTTAGGGAAATTAGGAAATGCAATCTATATTGGCTTTAATAATATGTTCAATTCTCTCCAACATGACCCTTTAAACAAATATCTGGAAAAATTCTATTTAGAAATCCAGTGATTTTAAACACTGAGCAGAGAGTCATGACACCTAGGTTCAAATCCTAGCTCTACTGTTGAGGAATCATAGGCAAGTTACTTTACCTCTCCAGGGACTGGATTCCTGATCTATAATGAGGAAGCTGGACATCTCTAAGGTCTGAAATTATTTGACTCTTCATCTAGAAACTTCACTTATTGCATGTGTTTGCACAAGGAACAAGTTACCTATCTCTCTAAGACTCAGTTTCCTTATCTGAAAAGTGAGATAGATGGTAGCACTCTCGGGGCCTAGGGTTGTTAACAAGTATTGAATTAGAAAAGCCTGTGAAGCCCAGGCTCAACACCAACACCTGTGGGTCTTCAGTAGCTATCAACTCCCGCTGCCTAACAGAGGGAGTCAGGACACGTGGGTTCCGATGTCAAGTCTGCCCTGACTAGCCGGCCTTAGACAAATCCTTTAACCTCTCCAAGCCCAGATCCTTCTTCAGGCAAAAGAGTTTGGCCTACGCAGTAACTGTGAATAGCTGAGTGTGACTCCCTTCCCTTCCCTGCATGGCCCTCCCTCACATTACTCACCTTCTAGTCTCTTCCATTCTTTCTTTTGAGGAGGTCTCTCTAATACATTCTTTTATTGTTCTTTTGGTCTCCACTCTATTCCCAAGTCCTTAGCTCACATCCAGATTGGAAAAGTAGCGGGGGTGCTGGGAAGATGGCAGAAGAGTAAGACGCGGAGATCACCTTCCTCCCCACAGATACACCAGACTGGAAAAGTAGCCTGTCCTCTTACCATGAATAAAACACATTTTTTTAAACAAAGCCCCCTCTTCTCCTGGTTTTCCATTCATAGCAAATGCAGCCTCTCTCCACCCACTTGCTAAAGTCAAAAATCTAGGCATCATCTCTCTCTCTCTTTATTACAGTTTCTAGTCCATCAGTGGATCCTATCGAATCCAAATCCAAAATATACCCTGAATCAGACCACCTTCTCTGCCAGCACCTTATGCCAAGTTCCCCACCTTCTCTCACTTGATTGACTATAATAGCCTCCTAACCAGTCTTCCTGATTCCACTCCTGAACACCTCCACAAGGCAGCCTGCGTGATCCTCTTAAAACATAGCACAAGTAGGGTCTCTCCTCTGCCAGAAAGTCTCCAATACCTTCCCCTTGTACTTAGGGAAAAAGCAAATCTCATACCCCTTGTCATGGACAAGATCTTACAGAATGTGGCCTATGATTACTTCTCCTAATCTTATATACTCTCCCTATCCCTCACTGTACTTCCACTCACCAGCACAGATGCCCACAGTCAAAACTAATCTAATAAAGACCAAGGAGGACAAGTCAGATGGAGCCAAGATCTCCTTGTCCTTTCAGATCTCTGGAAAATTAACTTAAGCCACGTATCCCACGTTCTATGCAAAACGAATGCCCTAACTAAGATTTCTGTGAAATCACAGAGTTTGCAAATTCTCATGTTCACCCACTCTTGGTGCCAACCTTCTGCTTCCACTGAATTCTTGATCTCATTGGGTTTAGCCTCCCTTGAATGTTCTCCAAGTCATCGGCTGAAAATGTAATCACACAGGCTCTAGTGTATGTTTTAGACTTTACCGAAGGCTTGAGTCCACAGAGGAGCTTAACATTACAGAAAGCGTATCAATCAGAATCGGATGGTAGACCTTCTTAAGAATTTCTTCTGCCTCTCCGTCCTGGTTCATCCCGTTCCAAGCTCTTTGCTAGGCTCTCTTTCACTGCTCAACCCACCACAGCCACCTACTGATTTCTTAGAGAGCACTGAGCTATGTTCTTTGTCTCCTTCCAACCCATCACCAGGGCCTCACTTTGCATTTCATGTGATTTATCCAGGAAGTTTTCAAGTGTTTGTATTTTTTACTTCTTCATTTTTCATGTCTTCTATTTTGCCTTTAATCGTCATTTCTTGCTATTGCAATGGTGCTCGTCTCCAACCTTCATCCATTACCCTCTAATTTTCTGATTCTAAACTGACATTGGGAAAAATACTTACTAGGTAAATCGGTTCAAATTTTGTCTGTGACAAATAAATAAACCACACAGTGATCTCAGGAATATCACTGCAGCTACTTAGTGATATCTTTAGAGCCCATTGATTTACTGATATATGAGAGATTGTCACAGAATAATAATACTTCTACATAACCTTGGAGAGGCCGAATAGCAGAGAAATGAGAGCATAGATTCTAGCACCAGAGTGGCCAAGTTAAATTCTCAACTCCTCCATTTGCCAGCTGTAGAATCTTGGGCAAACTTTTAACCTAACTGTGTAATCTCATCTATAAAATGAGGCTGTTGATAGTATCTACCTCAGTGGAATTATTGAGAAGATTAAATGAATTAACATATGTAACATGTTAGAACAGTGTCCGGCACTGAGTAAATGCTTTGCAAGTATAAGCTATACTTTTTTAAATTAAGATATAATTGGCATTTAACATTATATTAGCTTTAGGTGTGCAACACAGTGATTCGATATTTGTATGCACTGCAAAGTGATCACCACTATGAGTCTAGTTACCATATGTCACCATACAAAGTTACAACATTTTTTTCTCGATAAGAACTTTTAAGATTTACTCTCTTAGCAACTTTCAAATATGCAGTACAGTGTTATTGACTATAGTCACCATGTAGAAACAACCTGTGTCCATCAATGGATGAATAAATGAAGACTATATATATATATATATATATATACACACACACACACATATCTAAAGGAATTCTACTCAGCCATAAAAAAGAATGAAATCTTGCCATTGACAACAACATGCATGGACTTGAGGGTATTATGCTAAGCGAAATAATTCAAAGCCAAATACTGTATGATATCACTTATATGTGAAATCTAAAAACCAAAACAAATGAACAAACAAAACTCATAGATACAGAGACCAGATTGGGGATTGCCAAAGGGGAGGGGGTTTAGGGGGTGGGCAGCACAAGTAAAGGGGGGTCATGAGATAAGCTATACTTTTATTATTGTTATTGTTTCGAAGCACAAGCCCAACTTCTTAGAAAAAAGGCATCATGATTGGTCATCCCATTCCATTCCCGATGGAGATGTTACAAGGCCTTCTACAACCAAACAAGCTCTCAGGAGGTAGATCAAGAGATGTGAGAATTTATTTTAGTTCTTCTTATTTGACCCTCTGCCTACTTCCAGGCTTAGCTTCCAGCTTTGTTTCTTTCATGCTAGTTTCCCCAGTTCCTTCCCTTTATCTCCCCCCATCCTCTCTCCATGCCCCCATGCAGTTATTCACCTCCATCTTTACTCTAGATCACCCTGGAATAAGGTCCTTCCTGGGATCCCCATGACAGCTCTCCATCTTTGCTTTCTTCTCTAAGGTTCTTCCCAACTTCCTCACCTTAACCAACCCCTGACTCCACCAGTCCCTGACAAACCTTCCTGGTGGGAAAAGTTGTTTCTCCTCCTTCTTCAGGCCCACAGGAGTTAGGATGCACCTAGCTCCCAACCCTTTGGACTCTCACTGTCCCTCAACAAACCTCCCACTAGAACAGCAGTCCCCAACCTTTTTGACACCAGGAACCGGTTTCATGTAAGAAAATTTTTCCATGGGCTGCGATGGGGGATGGTTTCAGGATGATTCAAGCACATTACATTTACCGTGCACTTTATTTCTATTATTATTACATTGTAATATATAAGGAAATAATTATACAACTCACCATAACACTGACAGGAAGTGGAGTGATGGTGGTAATGCGAGCGATGGGGAGCAGCTATAAATACAGATGAAGCTTCACTCACTTGCCCGCCGCTCACCTCCTGCCACGCAGCCTGATCTGTGGCCTGGGGGTTGCGGACCCCTGCTCTAGAAGGTCCATGTGATCTATTTATAATTTCTCCCCAATTTTATCTATCCTTTTCTACACTTGCTGTTCATTCATTCATTCAGCAGGTATCTATTAAATACCTAATACACGCCAGGTGCTTAGATTTCCACAGCAAGTGCACAGCCTTCCTTCCTAATTCATCTCTCTTCATCCCCATGACTTCAGCATCCAAGTGCAATGTTCTGAAAGTGCCTTCACCTCCTCTGCTCTATCAGCTATTTCTCTAAGTTGGGAAATGGGCAGGCCATAATGACAGTCTCATCAACCCTCAGAAATGTTCCAAAGGACTGAAGCTACAACCATCTTTCCTTTCTTTCACAACAACAGCACCTGCACTTCAACCTCATCTTCACCCTTATGTTATCTTTATCCCCTTTCTTATCCTCTTATCTGTCTTCTTACATTGCTTGGACCAGTGGTCAAAGCTTCTCTTACTGACTTACATATTCGTCTTTACTTTTGCTATGACACCTAGATCAAGGTCTTCCATTTAGTAGGTATTTAGTAAATATTTGTTTAATTGAACTGAATTGAATGAAGTTGGGGAAAGAAATCCAATAATAGGCACCGTAGTAGAATATGAAGTATAAAACACAGCATCTAACAGCTCTTCTTTATTGTGTTACACAGACTATGCCTAGAGTATTTTCTTTATTTTGCCCATTTTTCAGTTTCATATATTGAGATGCATTGATCAGTTCTGGGGTGACTGGAAGTCTCCTTTAAGTACTTTGTATCAGCTTCACTTTTCTCTTTCTCTCTCTCTCTGTCTCGCAAACACACACATCTCTATCTCTATCTCTATCTCTCTTACAAATAAGAATCAGAAACTTCTGTATGCTGCTTTTTTTCTCACTTAACATTACATTACAAGCACTTTACTAAGTCATTAAATATTCTTCAACCATTTGATTTTAATGATCACATAGAGCTCTACCTTAGAAGCATATGCAAAATTACTTTGCCAATTTTCATCCAAAAAATCATACATATTATTTTCAATGAACACACTTAGACAAAATGTGGCATGAGGGGGTCTAACCCTTTGATCATTTACATAGAATATCATATACAAATACTGCATGAGAGCGCATAATATTTTTATTGTTATTGATACATGTGGAAAAATACTCTTCAGAACTCCAAGAAGCAACATGTAGGAATGACTGTTTCACCACGTCTTTGTCAACCCTGGTTATTATCTTTCTTTTTTTAATTGATCATTTATTCACCCAAAGGAATATATCTCATGGGATATTTTTAAAGTAACGTATTTGTTGAGATAAAATCCATATGCAAAATAAACTCAAAGTTGGGGAACTATCACCACTAATTTCAGAACATTTTCATCACCCACCCAAAGTAAATCCTGTACCAAGAGTCACTCCCCATATTCTTTTCTCTCTACCCCCTGGCAACCACTTTCTATTTCTATAGATTTACCTATTTGTGCATTTCACATAAATGGAATCATACAATATTTATTCTTTCATCTGGCTTCTTTCACTTGGCATAATGTTTTCAAGGCTTATCCATGCTGTTGCATGTATAAGTACTTCATTTCTTTTTATGACTGAATGCTATTTCATTGTATGGACATATCACATTTTATTTATTCATTCATCATTGAATGGACATTTGGGTTATTTGAATTTTGGGTTATTAAGAATAATGCTACTATGAACATTTTTTCACAAGATTTTGTGTGGGCATATGTTTTCAATCACCTTGCATATATACTCAGGAGTGGAATTGCTGGGTCATGTGTTTAACTTTTTGATGAGCAGCCAAACTGGTTTCCAAAGTGACTGCACCATCTTACATTCTCACCAGCAATGTTCTAATTCATCCAAATCCTCACCAATACTTGTTATTTCATTGTTATACAATATTATATTTTTTACTCTATAACCATCTGTGGTGTGAAGTTGTATCCCATTGTGGGGTTTTTTTTGTTTTTGTTTTTGTTTTTTGCGGTATGCGGGCCTCTCACTGTTGTGGCCTCTCCTGTTGCGGAGCACAGGCTCCGAAAGTGCAGGCCCAGCTGCCATGGCTCACGGGCCCAGCCGCTCCGCGGCATGTGGGATCTTCCCGGACTGGGGCACGAACCCATGTCCCCTGCATCAGCAGGCGGACTCTCAACCACTGCGCCACCAGGGAAGCCCCTCCCATTGTGTTTTGATTTGCATTTTCCTAATGAATAATGTTGAACATCTTTTATGTGTTTATTGGCCATTTGTATATATTCTTTGAGAAAGATTTATTCAAATCCTTTGTCCATTTTTAAATTGGATTATTTGTTTTTACTGTTGAGTAGTACACATCCTTTATATACTGATGTAAGTCTCTATGATTTGCAAACACATCCTTTATATACTGATGTAAGTCAGTATATATGATTTGCAAACACATCCTTTATATACTGATGTAAGTCTCTATGATTTGCAAATATTTTCTCCCATTCTATGGATTGTCTTCTCACTTTATAATTGTGTCTTTTAAAGCACAAAATTTTTAAGTTTTGATTAAATCTAATTTATCTGTATTTTTCTCTTGTGTGCCTGTGCTTTTGGTGTCATATTTTAAAAACTATTGTCTAATCCAAGGTCATGAAGATGTATGTCTATGTTTTCCTCTAAGAATCTTACAGCTTTATGTCTTACATTTATGTCTGTGAATTATTTTTTAGGAAAAAAATGTTTAAGTTTGAATTAAAATATAATACACCTACAGAAAATGCACACGAGTACTCAGGTTGATAAATTTTCACAAATGGAACATTCCAATGTAACTAGCACCCAAATCAAGAAATGTCATGTCACCAGTACCCTGGAATTCTTTCTTCTCACCCACCCCCCCCCACACACACTTTTCAAGGATATCCTGACTTTTAAAAGCATAACTTAGTTTTCCGTATTTTGTACTATATATGTATGTAATCATATTGTATATTCTCATTATTGTCAATTTTCTTTAGCTTGACCTTGTGTTTATGGGATTTATCCATATTATTGTACATAGTCATGAATTATTCATTTTCACTGCAGTATAGTATAAAATCTTGTGATTACACCATAAGTTAATTTATCCATTTTACTGTAGATGGACATTTGGATAGTTTCCAATTTGGGGCTATTTTGAATAATGACATTCTAGTTCATGTCCTTCAGTGGGTGTATGTATGCATTTCTGCTGAGTATGTATACAGGAGTTGAACTGCTGGGTCGTGGGATATGATTTATTCTGATTAAGCAGATGCGTCTAAACAATTTTCAAGAGGTTGAACCAGCCGATATTTTATAGCGATCAGGGTAAGAGATGGTGGCAGATAAGTTAGAGTTGTAGCAATGCCGACGGAGAGAAGAGAGTCACTGTGGAGGCAGGCAACAGGATTTACTGATGTGGGTGTGAGAAAAGAGAGAAATAAAGGATTACTCTTAGTTCTTTGATCTGAGAAACTGGGTGACTGGTGGTGCCATTTACTGAAATAGGGAAGTGGATTTGGTAGGATAGGAATTAATAATTCTGTTTTAGACATGTCAAGAGTTACATATCTATTGGATATCAAGTGTGACTGTTTAAGAGGCAAATGTGGGAGGATGAGGCTGCACATATACATTTGAGAACCATCAAGATATAGACTGGTATTCAAAGCAAGGAAATTGGATGAGGTTACTCAAAAAGAGTCTACAGAAGAAAAAGAACATTTAGTGATCAGGAAGAGAGAAAAAAAAAACAGAAATTGAAAAATACCATTCAGTTTACTATGGTGGAAAAAAAGCCAGGTGATGGGGCTTCCCTGGTGGCGCAGTGGTTGAGAGTCTGCCTGCCGATGCAGGGGACGCAGGTTCGTGCCCCGGTCTGGGAGGATCCCACATGCCGCGGGGTGGCTGGGCCCGTAAGCCATGGCCACGGAGCCTGCGCGTCCGGAGCCTGTGCTCCATAACAGGAGAGGCCACAACAGTGAGAGGCCTGCATACCGCAAAAAAAAAAGCCAGGTGAGGGGCAATTTCATAAAGATAAAGTAAATAATTGAGAAGAGCCCAATGTACAGTATAGAATGAACTTGATGAAACTTACTAATAAATCATTAGCTAATATGCTACAAATTCAAATGTACAATTCTAGCTATAGTTTACACCAGATTAGCTCTGTTATTAACTCTCCTTCTCTCCTAATCAGGCTATTAATGAAGCATAGGGATCAGAGGTCCAGGGCTATTTCTCTTCTCCCTCTTCTGCTTTGCCCAGTCCTTTTCACTTCAAGGAGGTTTTTCAGTCCAAGTGGCTTCACAGGAAAGGACTCACATCTAAGTATTAGAACTGATATAATACTGGTACAGAGCTCTGTATCCAAGAGCAACTGCTCCCTATTTGGTCTCTAAAAACAGAGATGACTTCATCATTTTAAGTGTTCCAGCCATCTCCTTCTC
Source organism: Tursiops truncatus (assembly GCF_011762595.2). Classification (NCBI taxonomy): domain Eukaryota; kingdom Metazoa; phylum Chordata; class Mammalia; order Artiodactyla; family Delphinidae; genus Tursiops; species Tursiops truncatus. The sequence continues at coordinate 33,501,863 of NC_047047.1, read as the reverse complement.
TTGGGTTTCTGCACTGAAATAGAATATAAACCTTTTAGGGATAACTTGCCATTTGGATTATGCTATCTCAGTACATTTATACTAGTCAGGAGTTTACTTAAGGTTTATCTATATGTTTTAGTAACTGCCGGGAAATTCCTTTTTGAATACTTTTTTCTTTATGCTATGTTTACAACAATGTTCATTGTCACTGCTGTTTGTTGTTGTTATTGCTGTTTGTTTAGTGACTTTCATGAATGAATTCTGTGAAGTCTGTATTCTTTGTTATGTGTATCCACTGAAGCCTTGGCTTGGTTAGCTTAGGTCAGTTAATGATTGGGCAAGGATTCTTCAAATGCCTTAAAATAATAAGTCCTCCAGCCATTGTCAAGGAGCTTTGTGTGCATGTTGAGGCATATCTTCAATACTTGGACTGTTGACAACTCTGCCTTAGCCTTCACTTCCTGCTTGTGCAGGGCTTCCAGGTCAGCCAGAAGTGAAATATTAGGACATTTTCAGGTCTTTCCTGGGTGTGCACACAGCCCTTCTCCTGCAGGTGACAATCTAGATTTCCAGTAATATGCTGGAGGTTTTCAAAGCCCCCAATTGACATCTCATCTTCCAGTTTTCACCTCTAAGTTTTTCATCTTTACCTTAAGTGTTTAAAATTGTTTTCTCTTATTGTTACTGCTGTCCCAGGAAATTATAAGGTTAAACAATGTTGATTATTTTTGGTTAAGTTCCAGGACAAAAGCTTTTCACACTGAGCTAGTTCTGACTCAGGTTGTTAAGGCTATTGTGGACTTAGGATGGTGTTCTGAAAAAGTTAATTTTGACATTTTGTTTTATATACATAAGCTGTTATATTTTTATAGCCAATACAATCAGTCTTTTCCAGTATGCTTTAATAGACAAAAATTATTTTCTGTCTCAAACTCAGATATTTACCTTTCTCTAGCTATCATGTGATGATATATTTATACTCAATTTTTAATCAAATTATCATTTATTTTGTGGTATTTTTTTCAAATAATTAATCAACTCTCTGAGAACTCTTGTGAAAAAAAAATTTCCTTTCCCTACTGATTTGAAATGCCACCTTTTCTACATATAATTTTTGGACTCTATTTCCTTCCAGACATCTGTTTGTCGATTTTTGCACTGGTATAAAACCATTTTATTATTATAAAAATAAGGTATTTTAATATTGTGCAACACAAATATTCCCCTCCATTACTTTCTGTTTCTGTTACTTTCTGCTTTTCAAAGTTTCTTGAGGATTTTTATCCACTGCCATTCCAAATAAACTTTAGATTCATTCTGTCAAATGTTGTCTCCAAAATAAAATGAGAATTATAATCTGGACTCTCTTTTGTAATTACATAAAACTTACCTGTTAATTTAAGGAAATTAAAATTTTATAATATTGAATCAGCAAATACATGGATACACTAATACCACTCCTTCTATTCACGTTTCTTTTATGACAGTCAGTGAAGTTTTGTAGGTTTTCTTCTCAAATAGACCCAAATTATCCTGTAAAAATACTCCTAGGTAGTTTGTATCTCGTTGTTATTATTGTGAATATAATCTTTTTGCTGTATATTTTCTAAGTATTTTTCTATTATAAATGAAATTTTCTTTAATGTATATTTTGAACTTGCTCACTTGTTCTTGGTAGACATTTCTGTAATGCACAGATAAATGATACCTCTTATGCTTCTTTCCTATAAGTGCACTTATTCTTTATCACCAATTGCGTTTGTCAGAGATTCTAGAACAATATTAAGTACCAATGGTGATAGCCTCCTCCCTTGTTCTTGAATTAATAAGAATGCCAAATTTTTACCCTCAGAAGTGCCATTGTCTTTTCATTTGAGTTAGATTTTTCCATATCAAATTAAGGAAAATTCCCTCTATTCTTAGGAATCTATGATTCCAAAGAATTATTAATGAATATCTAATTTTAGCTTTTCAAAATCTGTAGGGATTGTCATATTTTTTCTTCTTTGACCTATTATACCAGTAGATTTTCTATAGTAAAACATTTTTCATATGTTTAATAAGCTCTATTTGTTCATGGTGAATCATTCTTTCATACATTACTAGATTCAATTTACTAGTATTTTATTTAGAATTATTGCTTCTCATTATTCATGAGTGAGATCGATTTGCAGCTTTTTTAAACGCCATTTCTGTCAGGTTTTGGTATCAGGAATATGTTAGCCTTGAAAAATCAATTGCAATGGTTTTCTTCCTTTGCTTCAGAACAGTTTATACATAATGGGAATTTTCATTAAAACTTTGAAAAAAATCCCTTGGAATAATAATCTGAGCTAAAGTCTCTCTCAGAAGCAATTCTTTGATAGCATTTGAACTTACTCTCTATTTATTGCTCTATTCTAGCCTCCTGTTCTTCTTGAGTCAATTTTGGTCATTTGTATTTTCCAAGGATCAGAGGAATCATGAGATGGTCTCACTCCAGGAATAAGAACAACAATTTACCAATAAAATTCGCCTTTCTGATAGACTCCAAAATAACAATGAATCAATAGAGCTCATAAAATATAGATTTAATTAGCTTGAATTTGGTGTTGATTAGAATGACAAATTGATGTGAGGCTGTGCGGTTTCCACTGTCTCTGAGTCTGTGTTTCAATGCTCTCCATGGTGGCTTGGTAAAGAATATCTCACAAAAATTATTCTAGAGCACTTTGTAAAAGCACTTAGCTAAACAACTGCTTCGTACTAAATAATGCGTGGGTAACAGAGAGTACAGTGCATTTTCTCAGAAGAAATGATTGACCCGAGAGACCAGCAAATCTAGGTGGGAAATGTGAGGTAAAGAAAGCAAAACATAAGACAGTGAACATAGAGTGTGGATTAGATCACAGTATCTTTATCACATCCTTGCCTGGGTCCCAACCTTCCTAGAGAATCACTCAAATGAAATAATGAAGGTTCTACTGAATTTCCAACAAGTACAAATTCTCCATACCTAAGGAGGTCTCCAGGTAACAGGGAACAAATAACAACAATAAACTATGTTTTCCCACACAGCCTGGATGGTTTTTTACGGAGGGAAAAAGTCTCTCTCCTGCTTGGGTTTACCAGAAAGTCACTTCAGGGTTCAGATACTCATTCACCTGGGCCGTTTGTTTTGCTCAAACCCTTGTCCTTTCTCTCCATACTTTTCACCTTCAGTTTTTAGAAGATCCAGAAACTGTTTCAGTCTAGATGTCAAACTCTCTTGTCTCTCTCTGCTCTTTTTTAGTACGTGAGGAGGGCAGACGTAGGGTCATAGACAAGTGAGTGAACCAGGAGTTGAAAGACTAAGATTCCAGTCTTGGGTCCACAGTAACCAGCTAGGGCACTTTGCACATGTGGTTTAAACTCTTATGAGCCTCAGTTTCCACATTTGTAAAACTCAAGGGGTTGTACTTCACAAGGCCAACTTTGAAGTCCTTCCCAGATTTATAATCTTTGATTCAAGAAAGAAAGGGCTGTCTTAGAGTTTCAGTCATGACCACGTGTAGCGTCTACCATGTGGTGTGCTGGTGGTCTAAGCAACTGGTGGAAGCCACCTTCAAACTGTGATTATTCAACAGCCTTCACTCCCACCCCCCACCTCCTTCTCTTTGGCTCAAATCAACGATAGAAGTAACCCACCTGAGTTTACCAACGAGCACAGACTTGTCCATTTTGCATTGAAGTATTCACATAAACCGCCTGGAAGCATTTCTTCCTCTTTAAGAGGCTGTTTGCTCTGAAAAGCTAAAGGGTTAGCAAAAGGTGAGTGAATGTTCAACAGACACAGGCAGGCTCCTGAGGGGACAGGTGGAAGATCTGTCTGAAGAGGGTGGGAGAGAGAACAATGCAGGCTTCTCACTTTCCACCTCCCCACTACCCCCAGTGACCTGAGATGGAATTCATTTGGTGGGGAGAGGAGCCTTTTCTGAATCTCCCCGTCTGCAGTCAATCTGGGAGAAAAAGAAAAGCAGGTGTGCTTTCTCCAGCCTCCAGGGCAGAGAAAGGAGAAGGGCTCTCAGAAGCAGCCGTCCGCCAGAAGTCTCTCCAGAAATACACTATGCCTATAACCCTGAGTTTCTAGATTGTTTTTCCAGTTGCAATCAATTATCTCTTCTAAGGGGAACTCAACAGTTAAAAACTCTCACTTGAACAGGAAGGGAGACTATTTTAATTAGACTTTCCAAAGATGGGTAACATTCATGTATTCATTCATTCAATCAAGTATTTATTGAAGACCTACTGTGTGCCAGGCACTGTTCTAGGTACTTGGAACACAGAGGCAAGCAGGACAGATAATATCCTTGTGGTGATAGTACCTATATTACAATAAACAAATAAATAAAAATGACTTCAGATTCTCTTATATGCTACATTGGAAATAAAATCAGGTAATATGGTAGAGAGTAGAGTGAGATCAAAGGAAGATGAATTAAAGGGAGAAGAGAAGGCCTCTTTTAATAACAGTAGCCACCATTTTTGGAACTCTCATTATATGCCAGTCAGGTCACATTTGTTATTTCATTTCATATTTGCACCAGCCTCATGAAGTAAGGACTGTGGTCTCCACTTATAGATTAAAAAACTGAGGTTTGAGATCCACAGCTACTTGCAGCAGAGCCAAGATTCAGACCCAGATGTGTCTACTTCCAAAGCCCTGCATCCCTGACCACCAGGTTAATCTGTCCTACAGGAGGAAGCTGCCTGTGGCACCAGAGCAGTTGTCCTCAGCCTGTCTGCACATGGGAACCACCTGGGGGTGGGAGTGGGGTTTTGAAGATGCCAATGCCTGGACAAAACCCCCAGCAATTCTAATTTAGTGATTGACCTGGAATACAGTCTGACCATGTTGGTATTTAAAGGCTGTCCAAGGGGGTTAAACAGAACTTAGAGGAAGTTCTTAAAGATAGAGGATCATTCTATACGATGGTCCACACTGAGGCCCCACCAGTCAAGCATTTTACTCCTAAAAAGTACATCAGCTTCTATTTCTGCCTTCCCTCAGGCCTGCCAGGTATGACCCTGAGGTCCCAGGGGCTGGGTGGCCATATTAACCGCCCATGAGGTGCTCAACACTTCCTGTTAGTTAGGCACAGATGCTCATCCCATTGTATAGATGAGAAGACCCAGGAGCAGATAGGCTAAGTAATTTTCCCAAGGTCATACCGCTCCGCAGCATGCTGTGGGATATAAATCCACACACAACTGGGATATAAATCCAGACCTATCTTCTCACACTCTTGACCACCGGCCTCACCTCCCTCCCTTTAGTTCAGTTCCCTCGTTTAAACTCAGAGGTTTTGAAGATCTACAGAAAAGCCAGTTGGAATATGCCCTGAGTCCCCTGTAATAAGATGCCTGTAAAACAGCCCCTTTGGCACCTCTGTAGCCCTTCTGCTTACCTTTACTCAGAAGAGAATATCAACCTTTGACTTTCCTCCAAAAGTTGCCCCCTCTACTGCATTTATAAGACACAATTTTCTTTAAACTTTGATCTCAAAAACTACTTATTCTTTCAAAACCATATCTGCATGTAAAGAATAACCATTTTGAACCTGTAATTCTCTGTGACTCCCCTTCTTTCAGATGACAGATAAACATTAACGGCACTGAAGATGATGCTCTGAGTTCCCGTTGCACATGGCATGACATTTTACAGTTTATGAAGTGTTTTTCATCCATTGTTTCATTTGATGTCTCCAAAACACTAGAGGTAAGCAGAGCTGATGGTTTTACAGAGTTTTACAGAGAAGGAAACAGAGGTTCATAAAGGCCAAGTAATTGATGGAGTCAAGGTTCCAACCCAAGTTCCTATACCAGGACAGCTCCCTTTTCCCTCTGTAAAAAGCACGAGTGTTGTTTTGGCTAAGGTTTTCATTCTGCTAATTAGAAAAAAACAACAACAGTAATTTGGTGGCATGTTACAGTTTTCAAAGTACTTTACTTCATCCTCATGGAAACACTGAAAGCCAGACTGAAGGATTGTCTGCATTTTATAATGAGGGTCTTAAGGTTTAGGCTGGTCAACTCATTTGTCAACAGAGCCACCCTCAGGAAGTCACAGAGACAGGATTTGGTCATCTGTCTCCAAATTCCATGCTGTTGCCATGAAACTAAAGATTCACAATGCAGATTTTTTAAGGTAGTACATTATTCCTATGTTCATATACGATTTAACTAAAACAATAAAAAGAGATAAGTTTGAATTCCTTGCCCTGCACGTAAATAGGTGACGGTGGTAGCTTATATTATTGCTCAGCAAATAATTACTCCTCCGCCCCCATCCCCGACTCTGTGACTTGCTTGGGCTTCATGAAGGGTGGAGTTACACCCACTTAACTTTGGGTTTGGCAGTGCTGCTCCCTTGGCCAACGGGATGTTAATAGGTACGACTCTGAGCACAGACACAAAAGATGCTTGCACAGTTGGATTGTTCTTTGTGTGCCTTGGGCAACCACTGAGCCAAGGTAGATTAGAAGCATGTGGAGCAGACCTAGACCCAGTCAGGAGCTTGAAGCCAAGCCCGTCATAATCAGATCAATGCGAGCTCATCCACAGACACATAAGTGAGAGTAAGTGCCAGAAACATGGTAAGTGTTAATTGATTTAAATAGCCTTCACCATGATAGAGCTCATGAACCGCCTCTGTGTTTCTGTGCCTCAGTCTGTGCAACCTGGAAGAGAGAAGATCCTCCTTCCGCAGGGAGCAGTGTTACACAAGCTTTGGACCTCACCAACCATAGCATCGAGGCCTGATTATTTCTTTAGAGAAACAGGAATCAGGAAAAAACATTCCAACTTCAAATTCACCCCATTCTAAAGGACAAACTAACCCTTGGCTTTAAAGGAAATCGGATGGAATTGCCTGGTACAGGGGAGGTTGTTCAACATGTAACATGGTGTAATACGGTTCTAGGAGTCTTGGCCCACCCTTCTTTCGTGTCACTTACTTTAACAATATGAAGTAATCTTTCATTACTAGGCTGTCTTGAGTTGAAAAATATTTTCTAGGATTCCAACTCCCACAGACAAAGACCCAAGCAACATGGCCTTTGTCCGCATGGGGAGGAGAGGATCGCTGTGGCTTGGAAGGCAGTTCCCAGTAAGCCCAGTCATTAAGCTTCACCAGGAGGACCACAAGAACTTGGCCTTATGCTTTTTTCCATAGGTAGAAACACCTAGAAAGGTATACAGTGAGAAACACTTTCTACTGTGCAGCCTCAAGCTTGAATTATCCAAGAAGAGAGTTGACCCAATAACACCTTGAAGGCTCTCCCCTCCTGTTTTCCAAAACACTGGAGAGAGGCAGGAAGCCAAGTTCTCTCCTGCAAGCCTGAGGCAACGACTTGAGTGAGGAGCTGCACACTCTATGCAAAAAAAAAGGGGGGGGGGACAATTTAAATTGAGTTGGCTTATTAAATTAATTACATAAGTATAATTATGTTAAATCCTATAATTAATTGCAGTAAATTGCATAGCACAATGAAAATTTACCAAAGGGTGGAAGCATTTTTAAGTCACTCTTCTCTCAGATGGTGAAATGGAACTCCCAACGTATTAGGAGACAAACTGAAGAGAAATACCAGTGAGAGAGGGACATCTTTTTTCTTGGTTATGCCCCCAAATATCAACAGCTTGGTTAGGACATGACAGCCGTCTTGCCTCCCTTTTGTAATGATAATAACTACTACATACCCAGCCCTGTGTGTCAGGCACTGTGTGTATATATCATTAATTCCCATGACAAGATGGTGAGATAGATCATATTACTACCCCATTTTACAGAAGAGAAAACTAAAGTCTACAGAGATTAAGTAATTTCTCTGGGGTCAGGCAGTAGCTAAAACAGCCAGAGTCCAGATCATGCCTTCCACGCTTGGCTTTACCACTACACGCACAGGAAGCCTTGCAGGTGGGAGGGAGGGGTGAGGGGACTCAACAAAGCCGAGGGAAAGCAGACTTGTGGAAGTTGGACTGTGGGACTCCTGTGGGAGTTGAGGACTGTCCTTTGGTGTCCTATTGGACTGACTATACTTCATCCTGGTTCCTGGAGAAAAAAGGGAAAATGACATTTGTCATGTATCCTCTATGGGCTGGGTGTTTTTTATACGCCATCCCATTTTATTCTTATTTCAACCCTGCAAAGTACGTATAATTAACATCATTTTACAGACAAAGGGGCGAAGCCACAAAGATATTAAATGCCCGGTCTTGGGTCACGTGGAGGGAAAGAGCAGGGCTGGGGTTTGAACCCTGTTCTTTCTGAGCCCTTGTCCTTCTCCCACTCACACCACTCTGGCTCCAGCACGTAGCACACTGGGTATATTTGTACACGCTGCTATATTTAAAACACATAACCAACAAGGACCTACCATATAGCGCAGGGAAGGCTGCTCAATATTATATAATAACCTAAATGGGAAAAGAATTGGAAAAAGAAGAGATACATGTATAAGTACAACTGAATCACTTTGCTGTACACCTGAAACTAGCACACCATTGTTAGTCAGCTCTACTCCAGTATAAAATAAAAATGTTTTAGCAAAGAGGGTAAAAGCTCTAATGAAGGAAAAAAATGTTCATTCTTTCTAATTTTTTTGTTGTTGGAAACCTGCCCTATCCCTTAGCTTGAAACAACACTGTCTAAGTCTCTGTGAAAACTGACGTGCGTTTGTCTGCGTGCGCACCAAGGGGAGCGTGGAGGGCAGTGGGCCCTGCCTTGCAGGAGTCCCTCTCCTCTGGGGGTAGCGGTCGGGGGGAGGGGTAGCAGGCCTGGGGCTCTGTGCTGCGGGACACACAGGAGGGAGTGCCTCTGGCCAACAAGGGCTTCCCCAGCAGGTGAGAGACCTGGCTTTGGAGCTGGACTTGGAAAAACAACTCCAGCTTTAATACACGTGCTGCAACAATGATCCACAGGGCACAGAAAGGGGTAGCTGGCCTTCCTGATGGTGGGAAAGATAGCAGGAAGGCGCCCAGAGGGGGGAAGAGGAGTAAATGAACAATCATGATAAGGGGTATGGAACTGCTGGTGGAAAACAGGAGCCCACACTTTTAAACAAGGGAATGACACGACTGGATGCCTCTCTAGAAAGTTCCTCTGGCCGGGTGTCCAACTGGAGGAAGAAAGCCAGGGAGGCGGGGGCAAGCTAAGTGCAGGATGAAGAGGGGCCTGCCTGACCCCAGGCAGGCTCTGTGGAAACAGAAAGAAGAGCCAGTCTTTCCAGCGGTGTTTCTCCCCCTGGCTGCGCGTCCAAATCCCTCAGAGCTTCATCAAAACACAGATGCCTGGCCCTAGATGTACTGAATCACGGTCTCCAGGATGGGGCCCAGCAAGTTTGTTTTAGAAGCAGCAAGGTGATTCTGATGTGTCTCATGACGGTGAAAAAGGAAGAACCAATAGGACATAGTGAGGGAGTAGATGAGAATGCAGGAGAGGCTGGGGCAAAGGAGAGGGCAACGATGACACTGAGGTTTCTATCTGGGCCTCCTGCGTGAAGGACTAGGATGTTTGGTGAGCTAGAATTCACTACAGGAGGAAAAAGAACAAGACAGGCCATGGATGGGAAATTCACCCCTTCCCAGACATCTAGAGACGGGCATGTTCAGTCAGTGAAGGGAGGGTCAGAGCTAGAAACAGAAATATGATTGAAACTACGGACTGGGGGGTGTTGGAAAAGATTGCCCAGTTGGGTGTATAGCCCCACAGCCAGAAGGCAGCCCAAGATTCACCAGGTAACAACGGAGGAAAGAGAGTGGGCAGGCAAGTTGGAGAGGAGACTGAGGCAGAAATCAGCAGGGGAAACGCCTCCCTCCGGGAGGCTGTGCTCTACAGAGCCTGGAATTTCAAAGAGGTAAAGGGTCACGACCAAGCAGAGGCTTTGGAGTGGTCTGTTCAGAAGCAGCAGTGAAGTAGCTGTGTGTCAAAAGCCAACTGCCCCAGATTACAGAAAGCTCGGGAGGTAAAGAGAGAAGGGAGGATTTTACCCTCTTGTCTAAGTCCCAGAGTTGATGTCACCTGTTTCAGGGCTAGTGAAAAACCAGGAAGGATGTGTGTGAATTTAGAAATATTTACTCTTGCACTGGGGGCCTCGGAGGGGGCTTGTGAGCCAATGAGATGCCTTCATGTAAGGTAATGCCTTCCTTCCAGAGCTGATTCAGTCAGAGGACTAAGAAGCAGAGATAAAATGCTTTGGGATTGCAGGAGAGGAAAGGGAAAAAAGGGACAATATGAGATTGTCAGGACAAAAATCTCCAACAGTTTTTATTTTTTTCATATCTGGAGTGCTAAGTGTGAAGTCAATAGGGCTGTTATCTCAAACCCACCACTAACAGCAAATATTAAGATTTACAAGACTGACAACAGTTTTTGCAGGAATCTGTCCTAGATGTCAACCTAGTGTGTGCACCATTGTTTTTATTTTTTTAACATCTTTATTGGAGTATAATTGCTTTACGATGGTGTGTTAGTTTCTGCTTTATAACAAGGTGAATCAGTTATACATATACATATGTCCCCGTATCTCTTCCCTCTCACTTCTCCCTCCCGCCCACCCTCCCTATCCCACCCCTCTAGGTGGTCACAAAGCACTGAGCTGATCTCCCGTGCTATGTGGCTGCTTCCCACTAGCTATGTATTTTACGTTTGGTAGTGTATATATGTCCATGCCACTCTCTCACTTTGTCACAGCTTATCCTTCCCCCTCCCCATATCCTCAAGTCCATTCTCTAGTAGGTCTCTGTCTTTATTCCTGTCTTACCCCTAGGTTCTTCATGACCATTTTTTTTTTGTTTGTTTGTTTTTGTTTGTTTTGTTTTTTCTTAGATTCCATATATATGTGTTAGCATACGGTATTTGTTTTTCTCTTTCTGACTTACTTCGCTCTGTATGACAGACTCTAGGTCCACCCACCTCACTACAAATAACTCAATTTCGTTTCTTTTTATGGCTGAGTAATATTCCATTGTATATATGTGCCACATCTTCTTTATCCATTCATCCGATGATGGACACTTAGGTTGCTTCCATCTCCTGGCTATTGTAAATAGAGCTGCAATGAACATTTTGGTACATGACTCTTTTTGAATTATGGTTTTCTCAGGGTATATGCCCAGTAGTGGGATTGCTGGGTCATATGGTAGTTCTATTTGTAGTTTTTTAAGGAACCTCCATAGTGTTCTCCATAGTGGCTGTATCAATTTACATTCCCACCAGCAGCGCAAGAGTGTTCCCCTTGTTTACTGATAAATGTTAAAAGCAGCTTGTGTCTCTCGGGAAGATCAACTGCTCCTGTTGGGACTAATTACAGAGCCCTTGTGTGTGACAAAGAGGTTGCTTCTAGGGGATAGAGAGAGGGGCTTAATGAACCACAAAGGTACATCATTTATCGAATTAAAAGATTATGACATTTCAGAGTAAATTCCATGGAAAATGAATGCACTGTGTTTCAATGAATCAGGCACTGAGAATATTTCCTTAGAAACCAAGTCCATATTTTCATTAAAAAAGAAAGAGAGAGAGTGAGAGAGAGCACGCATTGTGAGAGAGAGAAAGGCTGTGGGATTCAAGTGAATCCAGTGAATTAACATCTTGTGGTAAAAACACTGCTTGAGAAATTAAAATGATATTTGAAACATAAATCCCGCGTGCTAACAACTCTCATTATAAGCACCCGCTAGAGTCAACAGACAGAGTTCGTTTGCTGGGAGGTTGTTTCTGGAGGCCAATTCTTGAGTTCTCAAAAAACATCTGTGCAAATGCAGGGGGAAAAGCCACAGCAATAGAAGCCATCAGTGGTTAGGTGTGTTATAAATACATTATTACTTCACTGTAATGGCACACGGGCCTTGGCGAGACTGTGGAATGACCTCACCAGCTGTCAGCCCTTGAGTTACTCTCCTTGAATGAGCATTCAAGATACAGCAGTGTCTCTGAGGCAGCCCAGTGTAAACACAGAGGTAATCATCAGAGAGGAACCAGGCACAAATTCATCAACATCCCACGAAGAAGCAAGGAGCCTTGGCCAAAACCAGAAAGACTGAGGGATTCTTCTGTCACACAAAACCACCGTTCAAGCCAGCCCTGAAGAACCTTTTTCATGGAACCTCTGAGCCGGCTCTCCCCTGGGCTTTCTCACTCTGTCTCCCCTCTCAGAAAAGAGGCCTCGTGGCCCAAAAGAAGCAAGTCTCCTTCCAAGGAATCTATTCTCGTAGTGGAAACTCGGAAATGCTGGCGGAGGCCGGGTGGCAAGGGTCTGAAAGCAGCTGGGCTCCTGGCAGAGGCTCTCGGCACACACAGAAAACCAAGAACTTCATTTAGGAGTAGACTTCCCTCTGCAAGGCAAAGGAAAACACTTTGAAGATAAGAAGACTGCCCACAACTAAATGGAAAATGATGGGTGGCCAAGAAGTGTCAGGAGCCATGGAAAAAAGCATGAAAAGAAGAGAAGGAGCATTTGCAGGTGGGCTGTCCTCACTTAGCTCAAGTTTCTGACTGAGCCCTGGGCGTCCTGAGCGGTGACTAAAGCAGTTTAGATTTTAGCCAGAGAGGGTGCACGACATGTGCACAGGCCTGGGAGCCAGGATGTCTGATGTGGGTTTGGGGTCCTTCCACTAGAGTTTAAGTGTGAACCTCCCCCTCAGTGTCCTTGGCTGTTCCTTGCTGGAAAAGGCAGGGGAGGGGAGACTCATTTCTAATGAACTTGGGCATGCTTTTGGAGTGCTTCCATGGATGAGTACTATTAGCAAAACTCCTAAAATCATGGGGTGGAGGGGGTGGGGAAGGAAGAGTTAAATGTGGGATTTAATTGTCTTAATGTGAAAGACAAAAGAAGATCCATCTTCATCTTCTGACCGACAGACACTGAGAAATTTCATCACGTCTTGTGCCCAAGATTCTGAAGGAAATGACTAGTTGTCAAGCCCAATGCGGGCAGAGAACATGTTAGGGGTTTTGATCATCAACATCCCCCCAGTGCATGTTGGAGACCTCAATACATACAGGGTACTCAAGTAGTATTTGTTGAATGAATGAATGAAATGAATGACCAAAACAGTCATGAGTGTCCCAAATTTTAGGCCACATACCACACCTAGCTTAAGGTGTTACACTCTTCCAGCCAAGCTACCAATGGCAATTTCTGTCAGTGTGCCTTTAAATTTAAAGCCTTGTGGCAAACTAAGGCACGATTTTTCAAAGATGAGTGTCTTTGTATTATAATCACTTGTGGGGAAAAAAGCATTTTATTCAATTAAAACTTTGTACTAATGATTTGGGAAAATAAATGGTAAGAAAAGTTTCAGTTCAATAAGTAAGTCATTTATTCATCCATTCATTCATTCAGGAAATACTGAATAATCATAATTAACAAAATGGCAATAGTAAGTCCATACCTAGCAATAATTATTTTAAATGTAAATGAGCTAAATTTTCCAATCAAAAGGCATACTCTGGCTGAATGGATAGAAGAACAAGACTTAACTATATGCTGCTTACAAGAGACTCACTTCAGCTTTAAGGAAGCACATATACTGAAAGTGAAGGAATGGGAAAAGATATTCCATGCAAATGGAAACCAAAAGAAAGCAGAGGTACCTATACTTGTACCATACAAAATAGACTTTACACAAAAACTGTAATAAGAGACAAAGAAGATATTATATGGTGATAAAGTATCAATTCATCAAGAGGCTATAACATTAGTAAACACACGCTCATCATCTCAACATAGGAGTACACAAATATATAAAGCAAATATTAACAAACCTGAAGGAAAGAATACACATCAATACAGTAATATTAGGGGACCTCAATATCCGTTTTCAACAATGAAAAGATCATCCAGACAGAAAATCAATAAGGAAACATTGGACTTAAACTACTTGTTAGATCAGATGGACAGATCCATACAGAACCTCCGTCCAACAGCAGCAGAATACACATTCTTCTCAAACGCACATGGAGCATTCTCCAGGATATGATAGGTCACAAAACAAATCTTAATAAATTTAAGAAAATTGAAATCATATCAAGCATCTTTTCTGACCATAGTGGGATGAAACTAGAAATCAGTTACAAGAAGAAAGCTAGAAAATACACAAATGTGTGGGGATCAAACAACATGCTCCTGAGCAACCAATGGGGCAAAGAAGAAATCAAAAGAGAAACTTGAATATATCTTGAGGCAAATGAAAATGGAAACACAATATACCGAAAAGTATGGGATGCAGCAAAAGCAGTTCTAAGAGGGGATTTTATAGCAATAAATGTCTACATTAAGAAAAAAGAAAGAGCTCAAGTAAATAACCTAACTTTACACTTCAAAAAAGAGAAAAAGAAGAAAAACTAAGCCCAAAGTTAGTCAGAGGAAGAAATTAACAAAGATCAGAGTGGAAATAAATGAAATAAAGTCTAAAAAGACAACAGAAATGATCAATGAAACTAAAACTGTTTTTTTTTTGAAAAGATAAAAAAATATATACAAACCTTTAGTTAAATTTACCAGGAGAAAAAGAGAGAAAACTCAAGCAAATAAAATTAGAAATGAAAGAGGAGACATTACAACTGACCCCGCACAAGTACAAAGAATCCTAAGGAGTTACTGTGAACAATTATGTGCCAACAATTTGTACACCCCAGAAAAAATGGATAGATCCTTAAAACATACACCCTACCAAGACTGAAGCATAAAGAAATACAAAATCTGAACAAACCAATTACTAGTTAGGAGATTGAATCAGTAATCAAAACCCTCCCAATAAAGAAAAGCCGGGCACCAGATGCCTTCAATGGTGAATTCTACCAAACACTTAAAGAAGAATTAGCACCAATCCTTCTCAAACTCTTCCAAAAAAATAGAAGAGGAGGGAACACTTCCAAACTCATTTTATGAGGCTACCATTACCCTGATACCAAAGTCAGACAAAGACACTACAGGAAAAGAAAATCACAGGCCAGTATCCCTGATGAACATAGATTTAAAAATTCTCAACAAAATATTAGCAAACTTAGGGCTTCCCTGGTGGCGCAGTGGTTGAGAGTCCGCCTGCCGATGCAGGGGACACGGGTTCGTGCCCCGGTCCGGGAAGATCCCACATGCCGCAGAGCGGTTGGGCCCGTGAGCCATGGCCACTGGGCCTGCGCGTCCGGAGCCTGTGCTCTGGCAAGGGGAGAGGCCACAACAGTGAGAGGCCCGTGTACCACAAAAAAAAAAAAAAAAAAAGCAAACTTAATTCAACAATGCATTAAAAGATTCATACACCATGATCAAGTGAGATTTATTCCCAGGATGCAAATGTGATTCAATATCCGTAAATCAATCAATGTGACACACTACATAAACAAAATGGAGGATAAAAGTCATATGATCATCTCAATAGATGCAGGAAAGCATTGGACAAAATTCAATACACTATCATGATAAAAACTCTCAACAAACTGGGTATAGAGGGAACATACTTCAATATAATAAAGGCCGTATATGACAAGCCCACAGCTAACATCATACTCAACAGTGAAAAGCTAAAAGCCTTTCTTTTAACATCAGGAACAAGACAAGAATGTCTACTCTTGTCACTTACATTCATAGTACTGGAAGTCCTAGCCAGACAATTAGGCAAGAAAAAGAAATAAAAGGCATCCAAAGTGGAAAGGAAGAAGTAAAACCGTCTCTATTTGCAGATGACATAATACTATATATAGATAATCTTGAAGTCTCCAAAAACTGTTAAAACTAATAAATGAATTCAGTGAAGTTGCAGGATACAAAATCAATACACAGAAGTCAGTTGGGTTTCTATACACTAGCTATAAACTATCAGAAAGAGAAATTAAGAAAGTAGTCCCATTTA
Organism: Tursiops truncatus; assembly: GCF_011762595.2. NCBI lineage: Eukaryota > Metazoa > Chordata > Mammalia > Artiodactyla > Delphinidae > Tursiops > Tursiops truncatus. Next base: position 33,486,011 of record NC_047047.1, on the reverse strand, counting down.
AATAGCATAAAAAATGAAAAAATACTTAGGAACAAGTGTAACCAATCTGAAAATTCTTTTAGAATTTAAGGCACTGTGTAGAAGCATTACCCTCATGATTATGATTTTGAATTTAAATAAATTAGTCTCTGTACATACAAAGATGGTTGTCATTGTTCCCAGCAGTATTAGTCTTGGCAAACATTTAATGCTATGTATTGTAACTATGGCATCGAAGGTTGATGGCCTTTGATTTGGTGACTTATGGGCTGAAGATGCTGGTATGCCTGTTGGCCAATACACTTCAACATGGAGAATCCAAAGGCAAACGTTCACTTGTCCTCACACCAAAACAGCAGGGGAGGTGCGAGGTAAGGGGCAGCGGGCTCTGAGACAGCCATGACTGAGGTAATGGTGACCCTAAATGTTCTGAGCATCACACAAATGAAGCACAACGGCAAAGGCACACCTCACAAGCCTAGCCTCTCTTGAACAACGTGCTGCCAGTGTCATCTTGGGTTTCAAAGGAGAACTGGAATCCATGCCTATATGGGGATCAGCTATTGAGAGAAAACCCCCTATACAAAAGAATGGTGACCTTACCATGGGTACTTTAAAGATCTTGGGTATGTTAAAAATCCTCCACAGACCTTTATAGGTAATGAGGGGGGCTTTAGCCTTTAAAATCCGATCTGATGGGCTTCCCTGGTGGCGCAGTGGTTAAGAGTCTGCCTGCCGATGCAGGGGACACGGGTTCGTGCCCCGGTCCGGGACGATCCCACATGCCGCGGAGCGGCTGGGCCCGTGAGCCAATGGCCGCTGAGCCTGCGCGTCCGGAGCCTGGGCTCCGCAACAGGAGAGGCCACAGCAGTGAGAGGCCCGTGTACCGCAAAAAAAAAAAACACCGAAATCCTATCTGATTTAAAACCTATCCTATGAAAGGAATAACAGGGAGCAGAGAATTAAGGAATAGAATGGGTTTCCTTACTTATTAGAACGTTCAGCTACTGTGGACAAGTTTTTAGGTGTTTGCTTAGTCTAATGTTTATAGACACTGTTTCTTAAAATAATCTTCTTTTATTTAACTTGAACTCTTATAGAAAACTTAACAGAGGTGTTAAGGCAGTTGCTATTCTCTCCATTTTATGGATGAATTAACTGAGCAGGAGGAAGGTTGACAGCAGAGCTAAGACCAGAAACAGAGCGTTTGACTCTTCAGTCAGTGTATTAGGTGTTACCCCTCGGCACTGGGCAAAGCGTGCTTGGGCATACTCGAAGTCACCACCGCCAAAAGTCTAGAGCTGCACATCCAAAACAGGAGCCACAGGCCACACGTGGCTATGAAGCTCCTGAGATGTGGCTAGTCCAAATTCAGACGTGTTATACATGTAAAATACACACCAGACTTCGAGACCTAGTACACAAAAATGTAAAATATCTCATTAATACTTGAATGTTGATTAGATGTTGAAGTGATAATATCTTAGATATGTTGAATTAAACAAAATATTTTGTTAAAATTAATTTCACTTGTTTATTGAGTATGGCTACTAGAAAATTTTAAGTCACAAATATGGCTCACATTCTATTTCTAGTGGACGGTGCTGGTGCAGACCAAGTACCCCTCTTTAGAGGGAGACCAAGTCTCTTCTTTGGAGAAATGAGATATAAACATTCACCTATTGCAGTGAAACTTTCTCCCCAGGATTCTTTTTATTCTTACATGGCTGTAAGCAGTAACATGACAGCACACACTTTTACGTGTGCCTGTGACCTTGTCTCTTGAAAGAAATAATAGGCAGGGAGTTATGGCTACATTTTATTTTAAGAATATAGATGAAAATTATGAAAAAACAAACAGCTCCATATTACTTCTTCTTCCTTTGGTGTCTCTATTTTAAGTAATCCAGGGATTCTCATTTCAGTACATTACTAGACTATCTTTTGGAATGTTCTCCCATTTAATTTATTTTTTCCCCTAAACAAGAGTATGAATCCCTTCTGCCTGCCTTTTGGCCATGCTTGACCCTCCCAAGGCAACATCTTGGAAGACATCCATCACCCAGGCACATGGAGTTGAGGACTAGATGTTCAGATGTATGTTCAGACGTTGCAGATGGATTCCAGGCTCTGGCATGTAACGGGCAGTGGTCTAACAGGGTAGTTACAGCTCAAAAAAAAAGAATGAAAGCAGATTGTTTCCAGAAGCTGTGCATCTGCTGCCTGGTAAGACTGCCGGTTTCACGCGCTCAGCAAAGTGCATGAAGAACTCTCAAACGTCACAGTGATTTGGTTAATTGGGTAAAGATAAGGGTTTCTGAATAGCAGAGTCAGTTTGCCATATTGGCCTGGCACCCAGGGACAAGTGATGAAAAAACAGCTCGGCTGTCTGGATGCATCTGAATGCTCAGTTATTTCATAAAGCCTGCACTGTGTGTATGGAATGCACATTTGCTCTTATGAATAACAGTAATTGTTTGGCTTGGACTGCCTTTGTGTGACCGCCAGCTGGCAATGACTGGAACCGTGACACATGACACTCCAGCTGTGTCCACATGTTTCTGCCTAGCAGTATCCACTTATATAATTTGCTTTTTTGATCAACAGATGAGCCATTTAAGGGAACTCATCATATTACACATGCCAGCTACTTCTCTGCAAATACTTCTACTGCAATTTCAAAGGAAGATTTTCATTATTCCTTGCTTATTATGATGATGTTATGACTTCATTAAACATAGTGCAGTAAAAGATACATTCCTAATTGAACTTGAGGATTTTTCCCTTGAATACACATAATTACAAGACAATAGCTTAGCATTTAATCAAATGAACCATTAAAATAGTAACTAATGATAGTCTTACTATGACTGACACATCTGACCCACTATCTTTAACTTTCCCCCCATTTTATTAAGCTCGCTGAATTCATCACTGTATGTAATTAGGTTTGTATTGGAGAACTGATAACTACGTGGGTTGTGGTGAAGAATCTTATCTGCTTGGGTGCCAAAGTTTCTGTTGTGCTACAATCTATTTTCTTCAGAGAGATTTGGAAGAATCAAGCAGAAATTGAACCTGACCCAAAATATACTTGTATTTTTATTACCTTTTCCTGTGAAACTGAAAACATTCACTTAATCTCTCCTTCCTGATACTGAAGGGTAGGGAACACACGCAGTTCTTTCAGCTCTTGGGGAAAATTCTAAATTATGCAACCTTGGTAGCTTATGGCCCAGCCAGTGAAACTAAGCCACTGTTGCTTAAAACTCCTCTTCGACTTCTCTTCCTAGAGTTTGGGCTTCATCAAATTGCTGAGTTGGTTAAATGTGATGAAATGTCAGAAGAGCTGACCGAAGAACCACATGTTTGTTGATAGTCCTTTTGGCCCAGAGAAATGGGTGCCTTGCAAAAATGATTTGTGCTGGCCTTCAGAGACTTTATACTTGGAGAAGGGAAGAATTCATTTCATCCATTCTTTTAGTAGACTCTCCTGGCTCATGGAAGAAAGCAGAACATTAGCAGTACTGTAGGAGTTCTGTAGAATAGCTGTAAAAAAAAAAAAAAAAAAGCTCAGTGAGAGGGCATGGAAAAGTCAAAGATCTAGTAAACTAGTCTTCAGGAGACCTGAATTCTACTTCAGGAACTGCCACCAACTAGCTGTGCTTCCTGGGGCAGATAAATATCTTACTTCTCAATATGCATCATGGGCTGATTCCTGAGAGGGAGGGTGGGGGGAAGGGGGGAGTGGGGAAGGGAGAGAAGCTAAAAAGAAAAAGAGAGAGACAGAGATTGCAAAGCCTTGTCCTTCCTAATAATAGGGCCAGTATGAAGATCCAATGGGATAATAATCATGAAAGGGCCTGGAAAGTACAAAATCGTCTATAAAATTCAAGACATTAATGTATAAAGTATACTGGACAAGGAAGCCAAAATCAGGAGATATGTATGTCTTATTTAGGAATAGACTTCATCCAAAGCTGGAGAAATGTGAGAAGTGTTAGCTGAGTGGATATTGTTTTCTGATGGGCATTTGAAACAAAACAGCAAGTTGAGCGTTGCTTGAAAAAACTATTCTTGGCCAACTTCATGTCAACAAACTTGGGAGCTGGAAGGCATCGGAAACCTTATGGACAAGCTTTTTCATTTTACCATCTAGGAAACTGAGTCACAGCAAAGGGAATTGAATTGCCCAAGGCCACACAGCCAGATGGTGGCACGGCAAGGAAGCCCAGGTCTCCCAACACACACTGACTCTAGCTTTCACTACTGGACCTTGGGAGAAAGCAATCTGTCAGAAGACATGTAACAAGAATTAAGAGCATTCCTACGGAAGATCTTTGTGTTGCTGTGGGAAAATAAGAAGAGGTAAGTGGATCAAGTGCCAGACGTTGGTGCATGAGATCGCAAGACAATAAAAACCAGGATTAACACCAGGAACAAAAGCTTGTCACATCTCTGGAGGGCTTTGATGAGAGGCATGCTGGGACTTAGCTACTGGCTGCCGGGACCAGGGAAGAAGTGTTAAAAGACAGGACTGGTGTTGGAAGCTTTACTCGATATGAAGAGTTGGTTTCATGGGGGAGTGACCACCAGCGCAAAGAGGTGTAGCAAACAAGTCTCCCACCAGGCACTTGCTAACATCTGGGGGGATTTGGAGCTGGAGGACATGGCGCAGAGACAGCAGCATCCAAACAGCAGTGATGCCTGAAGCTGATGATGTCATGGTTTGGGTGGTCCATTTGCTTGGAATAAGACCCCAGCCAGCAGCTGGAGTTTCCAGAAGCAGGGTCCAGCTCTTAAGGGAAGAAGGTTGTGAGAGCTAGAACTGTCTCTGGCATATGCTGGGTACAATAATGAAGAATCATGTAAGATATCCCTCTGGGAGTCAAGTGAGCTGGGGTTCAGGGCAGACTCTAGTCTCAACAGAATGGCTGGAGTGCAGACCATGGGAAATGGGCAAGCCCTACTCAGAGAGAAGAAGGCACAGGAGGGCTAAACTTGTCCCCAAGCCCACCTTGGACTCCAGGCTTAGGACTGGAAGCTAGTTCCACTACTGTGGTTTGAGTCCCCTGAAATACTACTGTCTTTGGTTACATTGGTTAGCTGAAAGACTGCAGCTTGAAAGTCTACAATGATTGCTACGGAAACATGAGGAATTCAGAGCCTAATGTAACTGCAGGCATTTTTCTCATTTATGCAAGGACCAAATCTTGGAATATTCTCTTAGGCTGTAAGTACTATGAAGGCAGAGACCATGTCTGTGTGTTTGCCATTATATGCCAGGCACCCCTCATAAGGCCAGATACATAGAAGTCATTCAATAAATAGTTGTGGGGAAAAACTAAATGTATATCCAGACTGTTCCCTACTTCTGTTGGTCATTCCAACATTATTTCTTCAATATTAAGGCCCAACCTAATGCTGCTAATGGGCACCCTGCCCATTTTATAGAGCTGTCCGGGTCTGTAGCCACAGCAGACTCAAAACTGTGGTTGCCACAGAGAATCTTAAGTGAAATGACCATGTGGCTGGGAGAAGAGGCTGTGTGTCTTTCCTTCACCACCTCTTTGTCCCTTTTCTTAAAGAGTTCACAGAGTTTAAAGGATGCAAATGTATAAAAAGGAGAGCAGAACACCAAAAGTTTGAACAAGTGCATATTCTCTCTTGAGTGTGATCAAGAGGGAGGTATCAGGAAAAAAGAAAGAGTTCAAACAGCATCCAAAACGTCAGTGCCTTATTTAATGTGGCTGATTTTTTTAAGAAACAAAAGTCGTTCATTTATTTGTGTATTCATTTATTAATTCCCTATGCTCAATTTCACCATTGAAAAATCAGGATAAAAATAATAACTATCTCCTAGGGTGGTTGTGACGATTAAAAGAGCTTATAGATACGAAAGATTAAGAAAAGTTCTTGGCACATAGCAAGTACTCCATAAAGGTTAGCTACCATCATCATCATCACCGTCATCGTCACCATCATTTCCATCATCAGCAACACCAACGCAGCAGACAAATCACTTGTTCAGGAAAAAACTTAACTGAAGACTGTGTGCTCCCTGAGAGCAGGTGTGGCTCAGTTACCGTTGTATGTCCATCTATTAGGATATAGCTCAGACAACGTGGGTGCTCAACAAGTGTTTGCTGATTGGCAAAGAATGTATGCATGAAGTCCAGCTGAGCCTTGATGGGTAAAAAAGAAAAGAAAGCCCGTGGTGATATGGAAAGGCACTCTGAATAAATGGAAATCAGAGTTAGAAAAGATGCAGGATGGGCATGTTTAAGGAGGGCAACCTGTATATTCCTGAACATTCCTGCAGCGAACTTGGATACTATAATGTGTGGTTAATGCCTGGGTAAGGAGAGCTTTGAAAGCCAGGTTAGGGACGTCCCTGGCAGTCCAGTGGTTAAGACTCCGCGCTTCCACTGCAGGGGGCACGGGTTCTATTTCTGGTTGGGGAACTAATGTCCCGCATGCCCTGTGGCAAAAAAAAAAAAAAAAAAAAGCCGGGCTAAGATGCTTGGACTTCATTATAAATCAGAGTGTTCACAATTCTTTCCCACACCAGAGAAACAATATTTATGCTGAACACAACACAAATGACACTTACACTTATCCAATGACAGCCAACCTATATCTAAGAAATTGTACGAGTTGCAATTAGTGAATTTCAGTCACTAATTTCAGCATGGAGCAAACATTTACTTTTAAAACATTGTTTTTCCATTAAAATTTACCATTTTATTCATTAGAAGAATAGTATGCAAATATTCTAAAAGTTTATAAAATAGTGGCTTCCAGCTATTGCTTAGGATATAGAAAGCTAGAAAGATCGTTGCTTCTGCTATAATAACAGGGAAGAGATGGATAATCTACAAAATCATAACTTTTCTTGAATCTGTGAGAGAGTTGAGGTTGCAGGACAAACATCTAAGGAAAGACAGATGCTTCCAAAGAGGAAGGAAGATACTGAAGCATTGATTTGCCTATGCAGAGCACAACAGGAAGACAGGACAGTCACACAGTGGGTAAAAAGATTTCAGCCAGTATTTTTGATGAATTGGTAAAGGCTGAGTGTGGGCTTCTATGAGAACATAGAATCACCTTAAGACATAGAATACAAGGGTAATTCACACCCAGTCGCAGGCTCCTCTCTATCAATTTTGGTCAGGAATTTACCCAGGTGCTCATGAGAAAGAATGAAGACAGGCAGGAGACCAAAGAGAGCCTCCATTCTGGGGCAGGCCTGGTAGAGGAGAGCAGAATTCACTAGGAGACAGGCACAGGCCCTGCCCAGACCTCTCTCCCCTATGGAAAAATCCCTTTGATTTTCCTGTAATGTGAAAAAGAAACTTGAATCTTCAAAAAGAATGAGAGAGTGATGGAAGTGGTTAAAATGAAAGTAATCATAAAATTCATTTTTTCTAATCTTTAAATGCTCTAAAATCAATTGACTGTCTAAAGCAAAATTAGAAGAAATGTATAAAAGTATAAAATAATAGCAATGTAATCAAAACAGAGTTGTATTGGTGAAAGCCTAGACACATAGATTAATAGAATAGAATCAAGAATCCAGAAATATATCCACATATCTAAGGCCAATTAATATTTTTATTTTTCATTTTTGTTTAATTTTTTTATTGAAGTATTGTTGACTTTCAATATTATATTAGTTTCAGGTGTACAACATAGTAATTTGATATTTTTGTAGATTATACTCGATTCAAAGTTATTATAAAACATGGCATATATTCCCAGTGAAGTACTTTACATCCTTCTCACTTTTTTATTTTATACCTCGTAGTTTGTACCTCTTAATCCCCGTCACCTATTTTGCCCCTACCCCTACCCCTCTCCCCTCTGGCAACCACTAGTTTGTTCTCTGCATCTGTGAGTCTGTTTCTGTTCTGTTTTATTTATTTTTTAATAGTTTGTTTTTTTAGATTCCACATATAAGTGAAAACATACAGTAGTTGTCTTTCTCTGACTTATCTCACTAAGCATAATAGGTCCATCCATGTTGTTGCAAATGGCAAAATTTCATTCTTTTTTATGGCTGAGTAACATTCCTCTGTGTGCGTGCGTGTGTGTGTGTGTGTGTGTGTGTGTGTGTGTGTGTATCTTGGCTATTGTAAATAATTCTGTCATGAACACTGGGGTGCATATACCTTTTTGAATTAGTGTTTTCATTTTCTTTGGATAAATACCTAGGAGTGGAATTGCTGGGTCATATGGTAGTTCTATTTTTAAAATTTTGAAGAACCTCCATACTGTTTTCCATAGTGGCTGTACCTATTTGCATGCCTACCAAAAATGTATAGGGGTTCCCTTTTCTCCACATCCTTGCCAACATTTGTTATTTGTAGTCTTCTTGATGAGAGCCATTCTGACAAGTGTGAGGTAGTATCTTATTGTGGTTCTGATTTGCATTTCCCTGATGATTAGTGATATTGATCATCTTTTCTTATTGGCCATCTGTATGTCTTCTTTGTAAAAATGGCTATTCAGATCTTCTACTCATTTTTTAATTGTTTGGGCAGATTGTTTTTTGATATTGAGTTGTACGAGTGTTTTAAATATTTTGGATATTAACTCCTTATTGGACATATCATTTGCAAATATCTTCTCCCATTCAATAGGTTGCCTTTTGTTTTGCTGACAGTTTCCTTTGCTGTGCAAAGCTTTTAACTGTGGTTAGGTCCCATTTGCTTATTTTTGTTTTTGTTTCCCTTGCCTGAGGAGACATCCAAAAACATATTGCTAAGACCGATGTCAAAGAGGTCACTGCCTCTGTTTTCTTCTAGTTTTAAGGTTTCAGGTCTTACATTTAGGTCTTTAATCTGTTTTGAGTTTATTCTTGTATATGATGTGAGAAAGTAGTCCAGTTTCATTCTTTTGCATGTAGCTGTCCAGTTTTCCCAACACTGCTTATCAAAGAGGCTGTCTTTTCTCTATTGTACATTCTTGCCTCCTTTGTCATAGATTAATTGACCACACTTGTGTGGGTTTATTTCTGGGCTCTTTATTCAGTTCCATTGATCTATGTGTCTGTTTTTGTGTGTGGCCAATTAATTTTTGAACAAGCTACAATGTCAATTCAATGGTAATGCAAGCCCACCACAAATCCTCACCTAAGATTATTATAATAGCACCATACCTAGGCTTATCTTAGTAGAACTGCTGAAAATCAAAATCAAAGAGAAAAATCTGGAAAGCAGATGTAGTGGAGGGAAAAAATGACGTATCTTCAAAGGGGCAACAATAAGACATAAGACTGACTCTGAAACAGAAAATATGGAAAAAGAGATGATAATGGAATGACATCTTCAAAGTGCTCAAAGAAAATAACTGAAAATCTAGAACTCTATATCCATATAAAATATTTCCCCAGAATAAATGCAAATACTTTTTATTTTGGTTAGGAGTCAGAAGGAGACAAAAGGTTGTTGTTCCCATAGTAATAATAAGAACAATCCAGATAAAATTAAAATCATGTTTTTATTATTTTAACTGGCTAGCAAAGAATACTACAAACAAGGAATCCTTGATAAACTAAGTTCTAAAGGGAAATTATTCCTTCATAAGTGAGCAGAAAGCCACGGAAGCTTGCATATCTAAAGTGTGACCACTCTGGGAACAATTGAATGGAAGGGCCGGTTTCTCATAATCAAAGAAACTTCGCATGGATGAGGAGAAATCAGACAAACCTTAGAATACTGTGTAAGTTGGCAGGACATATTGGAATCTGGGTAAACCCCCAAATACAGAAGCAGAATTGGTTGACCTGACAAGTATTTTCCCTTACCGTATGCCTAAATTTTTGCCAAGAAATCACCAATGGAGGGGGTTTGAAACTCTAATGTTGCTCATTTTCACAGTAATTGGGTTCTTGGGCCCTGTTGAATTCAAAGGTAAAACAAATTTATCTTGAAATGCAACAAAAACCACTCTCAGTTCCAATACTGAAAAGATAATAGAAAGATATTTACAAAGGAAACTAGGGGTTGAGCTCTTCACAGGCGAACTAAATATACTTAGAGCTGCCATTCATTTTGGTTCTAGGAGGAATCTAAATGATCAACCCTTAATCCTAACAGCCAAACAATGGAAAGGGATTTCACTTTCTGGTGAATAAACAAAACAAAACAACATTATACTTTTGCCTCCACTATTTTTTGTTCACAATGTCTGGAATAAAAATTTTTTTAAGTGTAAAGCTTAAAAGCAGGAAAGTGTAACCATAATTAAAAGAAAACATAGTCAATAAAAGTAGAAACAAAGATGACAAAATTATTGAAATTAGTAGACAAGAATTTTTAAAACACATATATGTTAAAGAATTTACAGAAAAATATAGATACAATGAGTAAAGAGATGAAGCATTTCAGGAAAGCAATTGAAAATGTAAAAAAGAAACAAATGTAAATTTTTCGACTGAAAAATACAATTTCTAGAATAAAATATCCATTGAATGAGCTCATAGAAGAGTGGACACTGTAGAATATAGGTAAAAGAAGTGTAAAAGCAGGTCTTTAGAAATTATCCAAAGTAAAGATGAGCAGGATAAGGTATTAAGAAAAGAAAGGAGGGATAGAGCATCAGTAATGTTTGAGATAATATCAAGCAGTCTAATATACATGTATTAGAAGACCCGGAAGAAGAATAAGGAAGAAAAATATATTTCAAGAAATAACTGCCAAAATTTTTCCAAGTTTAATAAGGAAAAAATAGCTTCCAAATCCCAGAATTCCAATTAACCCCAAGCAGGATGAATAAACAGATAAAACTCATGCCTAGGCACATCATTTCAAATTTCTGAAAACCAAAGATGAAAAGTTGCAAAATCAGCCATAGAAAAAGAGTATGCATTACATATTGGAAAACAACAGTAAGAAAAATGGTCAACTTCTCACCAGAAATAGGGCAGATCAGAACATATCTCCAAAGTACTAAAAACAAAAACACATCAAACTAGAATTATACTTCTAATGAAAATATTTTTCACAACAGAAGTGGAATAAAGTCATTGTCAAATAAACAAAAGCTGAGAGACTTTGTCATAAGAAAACCCATACTACCAAAACCAAACAATGTTAAAGAAAGTACTTAGGCTGAATGAGTTACTAAGTGGAGACTCAAGTCTATACAGGACAGGATGAAGAAAAGAGATGGTAAAATGGTGGGTAAATAAAAACATATTGTCTCCTGTTAAATTCTTTAAATGTCAATTGTTTAAAGCATAAATAACACCAATAGTAATATTTTATTGGATTTATGATATGTGTAAAAGAAAATATCAGTATCATATAATAGCCTAAAAAATGGGAAGGTGGAGATAGACTCATCCTTCTGCAGGTAGCAGAAGCAAGAAGAACTACAATCCTGCAGCCTGTGGAACAAAAACCATATTCACAGAAAGATAGACAAGATGAAGAGGCAGAGGGCTATGTACCAGTTGAAGGAACAAGATAAAACCCCAGAAAAACAACTAAATGAAGGGGAGATAGGCAACCTTCCAGAAAAAGAATTCAGTATAATGATAGTGAAGATGATCCTGGTCCTGATCCAGGATGAGGAAGAAGAATGGAGGCAAAGATCGAGAAGATGTAAGAAATGTTTAACAAAGATCTAGAAGAATTAAAGAAAAAACACCTAGAAGAATTAAAGAACAAACAAACAGAGATGAACAATACAATAACTGAAATGAAAAATACACGAGAAGAAATCAATAGCAGAATAACTGAGGCAGAAAAACAGATAAGTGACCTGGAAGACAGAATGGGGGAATTCAATGCCAAGGAACAGAATAAAGAAGAAAGAATGAAAAGAAATGAAGACAGGCTAAGAGACCTCTGGGACAACATTAAACACAACAACATTCACATTATAGGGGTCCCAGAAGGAGAAAAGAGAGAAAGGACCTGAGAAAATATTTGAAGAGATTATAGTCAAAAACTTCCCTAACGTGGGAAAGGAAATAGCCACCCAAGTCCAGGAAGCACAGAGAATCCCACGCAGGACAAATCCAAGGAGAAAAATGCCGAGACACATAGTAATCAAACTGACTAAAATTAAAGACAAAGAAAAATTATTAAAAGCAACAAGAGAAAAATGACAAATAACATACAAGGGAACTCCCATAAGGTTAACAGCTGATTTCTCAGCAGAAACTCTACAAGTCAGAAGGGAGTGGCATGATATACTTAAAGTGATGAAAGGGAAGAACCTACAACCAAGATTACTCTACCCAGTAAGGATCTCATTCAGACTCAATGGTGAAATCAAAAGCTTTACAGACAAGCAACAGCTAAGAGAATTCAGCACCACCAAACCAGCTCTACAGCAAATGCTAAAGGAATTTCTCTAAATGGGAAACACAAGAGAAGAAAAAGACCTACAAAAACAAACCCAAAACAATTAAGAAAATGGTAATAGGAACATACATATCGAAAATTACCTTAAATGTAAATGGATTAAATGCTCCACCAAAAAACACAGGTTCGCTGAATGGGTACAAAAACAAAACCCATATATATGCTGTCTACAAGAGACCCACTTCAGACCTAGGGACACATACAGACTGAAAGTGAAGGGATGAAAAAAGATATTCCATGCAAATGGAAATCAAAAGAAAGCTGGAGTAGCAATACTCATAGCAGATAAAATAGACTTTAAAATAAAGAATGTTATAAGAGATAAGTCCCGAACTTCAGACTATACTACAAAGCTACAGAAATCAAAACAGTATGGTACTGGCATAAAAACAGAAATATAGAGCAATGGAACAGGACAGAAAGCCCAGAGATAAACCCATGCTCATATGGTCAACTTATTTTTGAAAAAGGAGGCAGGAATACACAGTGGAGAAAAGACAGCCTCTTTACTAAGTGGTGGCGGGAAAACTGGACAGCTACGCATAAAAGAATGAAATTAGAACACTCCCTAACACCATACACAAAAATAAACTCAAAATGGATTAAACACCTAAATGTAAGGTCAGACACTATAAAACTTTTAGAGGAAAACATAGGCAGAAAATTCTATGACATAAATTACAGCAAGATCCTTTTTGACCCACCTCCTAGAGTAAGGGAAATAAAAACAAAAATAAACAAACGGGACCTAATGAAACTTCAAAGCTTTTGCACAGCAAAGGAAACTATAAACAAGACAAAAAGACAACCCTCAGAATGGGAAAAAATATTTGCAAACCAATCAACGGACAAAGGATTAATCTCCAAAATATATAAACAACTCATGCAGCTCAATATTAAAAAAACAAACAACCCAATCAAAAAATGGGCAGAAGACCTAAAGACACATCTCTCCAAAGAAGACGTACAGATGGCCAAGAGGCACATGAAAAGCTGCTCAACATCACTAATTATTAGAGAAATACAAATCAAAACTACAATGAGATATCACCTCACACCAGTTAGAATGGGCATCATCAGAAAATCCACAAACAACAAATGCTGGAGAGGGTGTGGAGAAAAGGCAACCCTCTTGCACTTTTGGTGGGAATGTAAATTGTTCAGCCACTATGGAGAACAGTATGGAGTTTCCTTCAAAAACTAAAAATAGAATTACCATATGACCCAGCAATCCCACTACTGGGCATATACCCAGAGAAAACCATAATTCAAAAAGACACATGCACCCCAATGTTCATTGCAGCACTGTTTACAATAGCCAGGTCATGGAAGCAACTTAAATGCCCATCAGCAGATGAATGGATAAAGAAGATGTGGTACATATGTACAATGGAGTATTACTTAGCCATAAAAATGAATGAAATTGGGTCATTTGTAGAGACGTGGATGGACCTAGAGACTGCCATACAGAGTGTAGTAAGTCAGAAAGAGAAAAACAGATATAGCATATTAATGCCTATATGCGCAATCTAGAAACATGGTAGAGATGAACTGCTTTGCAAGGCAGAAATAGAGACACAGATATAGAGGACAAACGTATGGACACAAAGGGGGGAAGGGGAGGGTGGTGGTGGGATGAACTGGGAGATTGGGATTGACATATATACATTAATATGTATAAAATAGATAACTAATAAGAACCTTTTAATAAAATTTAAAAAAATAACTTTTTTTAAAAAATGGGAGGGGGTAAATAAATGTATACTGATACAAAGTTATTATATTATACTTGAAGTGGTATAATATTAATCCAAGGTAGACTGATAACTTAAGAATACACATTTAATTTCTGGAGGAATCATTTAAAAAACTGAAACAAAGATGTGTAGCCGGAAGAAGACAGAAAAGGAGGAACGAAGGAATAAGGAACAGATAGAAGTAATAGGTAAAAACAGCAAGATGGTAAACTCAGACATATGAACAATTATAATACATGTAGATAAAATATACATTGCCATTAATAAGTACATTTGGCCCTTGAACAACATGGGTTTGAGCTGCGTGTGTCCGCTTATAAGTGGATTTGTTTTCAATAAATGCTTTGGAAAATATTTTGGAGATTTGTGACAGTTTGAAAACATCTTGCAAACTGAGTAGCCTAGAAATATCAACAACAAAAAAAGAAAAAGATATGTCATGAATTTGTAAAGTATACATAGATACTAGTGTAGTTTATCATTTACTACCATCAAATATACACAAGTCTATTATAAAATGTTAAAATTTATCAAAACTTATGCACACACTTACAGACCATACATGGTGCCATTCATAGTTGAGAGAAACGTAAAGAAACATAAAGAAGTGGCATTAAATAATAACTGCATAAAATTAACTATAGTATACATGGTACTGCTGCAATAATTCCATAGCCACCTCCTGGTGCTATTGTGGTGACCTCAAGTATTTTGAGAATCTTAATACTTAAAACATGTGTGATGCTAATCATCTCTGAGAGAGCATTTTGTCTCTCCGGTAAATTGCCTTTCACAGTAAAAGGTGATCTCTCACAGTTCTCATGTATTTTTTTTCATGTTTAGTGCAATACCTTAAACCTTGAAATAACACCATGGGACCCATACTAGGTGCTACTAGTGATGCTAGAAGTTCTCCCAAAAAGCAGAGAAAAGTCATGATATTACATGAAAAAGTTACATTGTTTGATATGCACCGTATAGATTGAGGTCTGTGGCTGCAGTTTCCCACCATTTCAAGATAAATGAATCCAGCCTAAGGATCACTGTGAAAAAAACAAAGGAAACGCATGAAGCTGTTGCTGCAGCTATGCTAGCAGGCTCAAAAACCTTACACTTTTTGCAAAATACCTTTTTTTTTTTTTTTTTTTTTTTTTTTTGCGCGGTACGCGGGCCTCTCACTGCTGCAGCCCCTCCTATTGCGGAGCACAAGCTCCAGACGCACAGGCTCAGCGGCCATGGCTCACGGGCCCAGCCGCTCCGCGGCATGTGGGATCTTCCCGGACCGGGGCACGAACCTGCATCCCCTGCATCGGCAGGCGGACTCTCAACCACTGCGCCACCAGGGAAACCCCCAAAATACCTTTTTATCTCATAATGAAAATGCAGCTTCTATGTGGGTGCAGAATTGCCATAAAAAAGGCATACCTGTAGACTCTAATATGATTCAAGAAAAAGTGAAGTCATTATATGACAACTTAAAGCAAAAGGTGAAGGATCTAAAGCTGGAGAATTTAATGCCAGCAAAGGATGGTTTGATAATTTTAGAAAGAGGCTTGAGTTAAAACGTGTCAAGATAACAAGAGAAGTAGCTTCTGCTCACCAAGAGACAGCAGACAAATTCCCAGACACAATTAAGAGAATCATTGAGGAGAAAGGATATTTACCTGAATGGGTTTTTAATGCAGACAAGTGTGCCATACTCTGGGGAATTCCCTGGTGGACCAGCGGTAGGACATTGTGCTTTCACTGGGCCTGGGTTCGATCCCTGTCTGGGAACTAAGATCCCAGAAGCCGCATGGCGTGGCCAAGAAAAAAAAAATTCCCGACTCGAAAAAAACATGCCACAAAGGACATTTATTAGTAAGGAAGATAAGGGAGCACCAGCATTTAAGACAATAAGGGATAGGTTAACTCTATGGTTTTGTGCAAATGCAGTTGGGTTTATGATCAGGACTGCCCTTATCTATAAAGCTGCTAACTCCTGAGCCTTGAAGGGAAAAGATAAACACCAACTGCCAGTCCTTTGGTTGTACAACAAGAAGGCCTGGACAGGGCTTCCCAGGTGGCACAGTGGTTGAGAGTCTGCCTGCCGATGCAGGGGACGCGGGTTCGTGCCCCAGTCCGGGAAGATCCCACATGTCGCAGAGCGGCTGGGCCCGGGAGCCATGGCCACTGAGCCTGCGTGTCCGGAGCCTGTGCTCTGCAATGGGAGAGGCCACAACAGTGAAAGGCCCGCGTACCGCAAAAAAAAAAAAAAAAAAGAAGGCCTGGACAACAAGAAAACCCTTTTTTTTGGATTGGTTCCATTGATGCTTTGTCCCCGAAGTCAGGAAGTACCTTTCCAGTAAGTGATTGCCTTTTAAATTTCTTTTGATATTGAACAATACCTCTGGCCACCCAGAGCCCCATGAGTTCAACACCAAAGTCATCACAGTGGTCTACTTGCTCCCCCAAAATAGTCTTTAATTCAGCCTCTAGATCACTGGGTCATAAGGACCTTTAAAGCTCATTACACACAGCACTCTGTGGAAAGGATTGTCAATCTGTGGAAGAGAACCCCGACAACGAGAATGTCATGAAAGTCTGGAAGGATTACACTATTGGTGATACCATTGTTGGTTGTTATATAAAAAGCCATGTAAGCCATCAAGCCTCAAACAATAAACTTTTGCTGGAGAAAACCATGCCCAGATGTTGTGCATGACTTTACAGGATTTCAGACAGAGCCAATCAAGGAAATCATGAGACTGTGGATATGGCAAAAAATGTTTGGGGGCGGGGGGTGAAGGGTTTCAAGATATGGACCTTGGAGAAGTCTAAGAGCTAACAGAACAGACACCACACCAGAGGAATTAACAGAACATGACTTGGTGGAGAAGAGTGCTTCCAAACCAGGGCCAGATGATGAGGAAGAAGACGTAGAAGCAGTGCCAGAAAACAAGTTGACATTAGATAATCTGGCAGAACAAGTCTCATTCGAGATTGCTTTTGACTGATCTTACGACATGGACACTTCTATGATACGGGCAGTGAAACTAAAGCAAATGGTGGAAGAAGGATTGGTATCCTATAGACACATTTTTAGAGAACTGAAAAAGCAAAAGGGTCAGACAGAAATTACAGTGTATCTCCATAAATTAACATTGAGTGTGCCTGCCTCTCTTGCCTCCCCTTCCATCTCCACCACCTCCTCCGCCTCTGGCACCCCTGAGACAGCAAGACCAACCCCTCCTCTTCCGTCTCTTCCCCAGCCTACTCAACGGGACGACGAGGATGAAGACCTTTATGATGATCCCCTGCCTCTTAATGAGTAATAAATAATCATTATGACATACAAGTAACAAGCTTATCTGTTGTGTGAGTGAGTGTCTTCATGTGAAATGTAATAACTATATGGCAAGAACTACATGAGATGCTTTTGTGTCATCACCACCACCTAAGTACTCATTGTTAGAACATCATGTGCAAGACTTGTATTGAAATGGATAGCCTATCTTTACCTAGGTGTAAGGTGAGTGATATTAAATATAAAGTTGATGATGTGTTACTTTGCTTACTGTTTTATAACTTTGTTTTCAAAGAATTACATTACCGTACAGTACGCCTCTCTCTCTCGTAATTGGAGAAACTGCATATCAGCCTATCACAGGCAAATGGTTTTAAAAAATATAACAATATTTCTGATACTTTATTATGAATATGACTGTAATACTACATACCATAAAAATGTTATAACAATTCATTCATTAGTGTTAGCCTAGGCTACCATGAGGCAATCATATTGCTTACACTACTAGGCTACCATAAAGCAATCATATTGTTGCTTCTTCGTTATCAATGCGTGAATTGTTATACCTGTAAAAAGATATGAATTTCTTTTTCACAGTTTCTTATTTTTCATGTCTAGTGTTAATAATACGTATAACATCTACAGTGTTTCGTATCCTGTAAGACAGTATTGATATAGATACTGAAGATAATTCATCTTGTAAACAGATGATGTAAACTTACATTATTGATAAATACAGTACAGTACTGTAAATGTTTTTTCTCTTCCTTATGATTGCTTAATATTTTCTTTTCTCTAACTTACTTTATTGTAAGATTGCAATATGTAATACTTACACAAAATATGTGCTAATAGACGGTTTATGTTATCAGTAAGACTTCCGGTTAACAGTGGGCTGAGTTCAGGGACTTCCCAGGTGGTCCAGTGGTTAAAACTCCATGCTTCCACTGCAGGGGGAATGGGTTCGATCCCTGGTCAGGGAAAAAGATCCCGCATGCCACGCAGCCAAAAACAAACAAACAAGTAAACGAACAAACAGTAGGCTGAGTTTTGGTGGGTGAAAAGTACTACACAGATTTTTAATTGCATGGGGAGTTGGCGCCCCTAACCCCTGCGTTGTTCAAGAGTCAACTGTATAAATTTTTAAGCTGGATAAAAATGCAAACCTCAACCTTATGCTGTCTGAAAGAAATGCACTTCAAATACAACAATACAAAAAGTTTTAAGTAAAAGGATAAGAAATATTTATCATGCAAATACTAATCACAAAAAAGCTGGGGTGACTATATCAATATCAGACAAAGTAGATTTCAGAAAAAGAAATACTATCAAATACAAAAAGGTATATTTAATAATGATAAATGGGTTAATTCATCAGGAAGCCATAGACAAGCATGCCCCTTTTAATAAAGCTTCAAACTGTGAAAGTCAGAAATTGACAGACCTTAAGCAACAAATAGATAAATCCACAATTGTAGTTGGGGAGTTTAACACTCCTCTATCAATATTTGATAGAATAGGTAGAAAAATAATCTTTAAGGGTATAGAAGACCTGTACAACACTAGGAACCTATTTGACCTAATTGATATTGATAGAACACTACCACCAATAATTGCAGAATCCACATTCTTCCCAAGTGTAAATGGAGCCATCAACAGAACAGATCACATGCTGGGCTAAAAAATGTCTCAATAAATTTCAAAGAATTAACACCACAAGAAGTACATTCTCTGACTACAATGTAATTAAATTAGATGTAGATAAAAATAAGAAATCTGAAATACTCCCACATATTTGAAAATTAATAAACTTACTTCTAGATAAACCATAGACCAGAAAGGAAGCCATAGGAAAAATTATAACATATTTTAATCTGAATAATAACAATTGAACACATTAATGTCTGGAGGAATACTGAGGGAAAGTTATAGCTTTAAATGCTTATATTAGCATGTGACCTAAGCTTCTCATGTAAAAAGAAGAGCATATTAAACCAAAAAGTATTTTAAAAGAGATATTAAATAGATAAAAGGAGAAATTAATGACATAGAAAGCAGACAAATAATGGCAAAAATCAACAAAGTCAAAATTTAGATTCTTAAAGGATCAACAAAGTTGATATATAACTAGTCAAAAGTAAAATATGATAAGTAGAATAAAATAAAAAATAGAGAAAACAAATTACTGATTTCAAGAATGACAAAAGGAACATTGCCACAGATCTTACAGACATTAAAGAAATAATTAGGAAATATTAAGAAAAATGTTTGCCAATGAATAGAGCCAACTTAGATGACATGGTCAAATTTCTTAAAAATACAGTTTATGAAAACTGGCTCACATTTGATTTGTCCCATTTCCATTAAAGAAATTGCATTTGAAATTAAAAACCTTTCTACAGAGAAAACACCAGGCCAAGATGGCTTAATTACTAAGTACAATCAAACATGTAAATAAGAAATAATACCAAACTCCCTAAACTTTTCAAAAAATGAAGGGGGGAGAACAATTCCAAATTTATTTTATGAACCCAGCATAAACCTGATACCAAAGGATGATAAGAACATTACAAAAAAAAAAAAAGACGCAGGATAATATTTCTCAGGAACAGAGATGAAAAAATATTTTTGAACTACTAGCAAAATATATTCCATAATATATAAAAAGGATAATATATCCTGACCAAATGGGGTTTATACCAGGAATGCAAGGTTGGCTTAACATTCAAACATTAGTCAGTGTAATTTACCATATTAATAGCATAAAGTAGAAAAACATATGTTAATCTCAATAGATGTAGAAAAAGTTTTTGACAAGATTCAATGCCCATTCATTATAATAACTCTTGAAAACAAGGACTAGAAGGAAACTTCCTCAGTATGATAAAGACTCTGTGTGGGGTGTGTGGGTGTGTGTGTGGGGGGGTGTGCACAGATACATACACATATTTAAAACCCAGCCTACAGCTAGCATCATAATTATTGGTAAAACATTAAATACGTTTTCTCACCACGGCAAATAAACAAATAAATAAATATAAAAGACATTTAAATTAAGAAAAAAGTAAAACTATCTTTTTCATAGATTACAAAATTATTTTTATGAAAGAAAATCAAAAGGAACTTCAAAAATCTTATAAAACTAAGAGAATTCAGCAGTGGCACAAGATACAAGGTCAATATGTGAAAATCAATTGTATTTGACTTATTGGCAGCAAATATTTAGAAAATGAAAGTACAGTGCCATAGCCAACTGAATTTTACAAAACATATGGAATTATTCAGGAATAAATTTAACAAATGGTGTGTGTAAGCTGTTTACTTTCAAAGCTATAAACATTGCTGAAAACAATCAAAGTAGACCTCAGTGTCTTAAAATGAAAAAAAAAGCAAGTTATGGTATACATATATAACAGAATACTAAACAGTCGTAAAAAAGAATACATTTCTGCCACATGTCACAGCAGTAGACACAAGTTTAAAGAAGCCAGACACTAAAGCATCATGTGCATGTATCCTTTTAATATAAAATTCGAAAAAGGCAAAATTAAATTACGGTGTTAGACATCATTAGAGGGGCTACCTTTGGGGGTTATGACTGGAATTAATAAGGCACGAGGGGGGCTTCTGTGTTTGCTGTTTATGTTCTGTATCTTGATCTTGAACACGATACACAGTGATATATCTAGTTACATCACTGTGTTCACTTTGTTAAATCCTCACGCATATGTACACTTGAGATTTTTCTCACTGAAAGTATGTGTGTTATACCAAAACCAA
Source organism: Tursiops truncatus (assembly GCF_011762595.2). NCBI lineage: Eukaryota > Metazoa > Chordata > Mammalia > Artiodactyla > Delphinidae > Tursiops > Tursiops truncatus. The sequence continues at coordinate 33,464,829 of NC_047047.1, read as the reverse complement.
AGAGTTTGAAAGAAAATGCCCAGATAGCTAGTGGGAGCTATCACAGCACAGGGAGATCAGCTAGGTGGTTTGTGACCACCTAGAGGGGTGGGATAGGGAGGGTGGGAGGGAGGGAGACGCAAGAGGGAAGAGGTATGGGAACATATGTATATGTATAACTGAGTCACTTTGTTATAAAGCAGAAACTAACGCGCCATTGTAAAGCAATTATACTCCAATAAAGATGTTAAAAAAAATGCCCTCTCCACAGCAGTATAATAAGAATACATCTACTTTTTATCCAGATATTTCATTGCAGTTATTAATGATCATATATAGCAACAGCAAAATCGGACCCTCTTGCTTTTGGTTCACATAATCTATGTTCATTTATGCATTAATTGCTTTATTCAACAGGTATTTATTGATTGTCTCCTCTGGACCAGGCTCTGTTCTCATTGCCAAGATACATAAATGAATTAATCAGATGAACATCCTGGCCCTTGTGGAGCTTACATTCTAGTGGAGAAAGACAGGCGACAAGCACTAAACATACTAGATAAGCAATTGTTAGGCGTATTGGAAATAACAAAGAAAAGAGAATAGAGTCAAGTGAGGAGATCAGAGTACGGGATGTGTGCGCACTGCTTGGAGGAGTGGTTGGCTTCAGTGACACTGGAGCAAACACTTGAAGATGCTGAGGGAGAGTTAGTTAGGAGGTAAGTATGCCTGGAGGAGAATGAGTGAGAGAAAAGAAGCTAGAGAGGAAGCAAGAAGGTAGGTAATTCAGGGCCAAATCACATAAATTAATGGAAGGACTTTGACTTTTACTAGTTTTGAGCACAAGTGACATGATCTGATTTAATATTTCAAGAAGACCATACTGGCTGCTGTGTCAGAAGCAGACTAGGGAGACCCATGTAGGAGCAGGCAAAGTGGCTGGGTGTGTATTGAAATATTCCAAGCGAGAAATGGTGACATAGAACAAGATGTGGAGGAGGGTCAGATTCTGGATACACATGGAAGGATTTGCTCACAGATTTCATGTTGGCTTGGAGAGAAGAGATGTAAACAATGACTTCAAGGTTTTGTGACCTGGGAAACTGAAAGATCCATGGAGATGGGGAAGGCTACAAGTGGTGCATGTTTTAGGGTAAGATCAGTTCAGTTTTGGACAGAGACATCTATTGGACATCTCAGAGGAAACGTTAAGTAGGGAGCTGGGTATACATGTCTGGAGTTTAAGAGAGAGGTCTGGAATGAAGTTATAATTTGGGGGGAGTCACCAGCACAGACATAGTGTTTAAAACCTTGAAACTAGGAGAAATCCCTAAGGAAGTGAGTATAGGGAGAGGCCAGGAGCACGGATTAAACCCTGGGGTGCTCCACCGGTAAGAGGTCGGGGGTAACAGGAGAAACTAACAACAGAAATTGAGAAAGGTAGAGGGAAAACCTAGAAAGTGTTGTATTGGAAACCAAGCAAAGGAAGGTTCAAGGAAGAGGGAGTGACATCTGCATCAACTGAGGTCCTGAATGAGACCCAACGGCATCATTTTATCTGTCTATTTAACTCGGCCTCCATCTCCTTTCTTTAGCTGTTCTTTAGCTGTTCTCCTTTCTTCTCCCCTATCCAGGTATGAAGCACGGAGGTGAGCGAAACCATCTCAGCAGGGTGCTTCTAAAGGTGAGACACCAGCCAACCCAAGAAAATTTGGCCATCACAGGTAGCATCCTAGTCTTCAGAATTTATTGCAAAAATTTGGGTTCGTTTTTATGGAAAGCAAAAAACAAATAATTGATATATGTGAAGAGGTCATGCTACTGCCTTTTTAAGGCTACCCTGTGTGTGGTGTGAAAAAGAACAGAGAGCCTGCAAGGTCTTTCTTGGAGGAACCGAGATAGTGAGACTAAGTGGAAACATGCTCGCATACCCAGCGGACATTCTTGCTGAGCAGAGATTCCACTGGGGCTTGTTTACTACAGGCATCTGTCTCCTGCACTATCAGGAAGTAGCATAAAACAAAACACCCTCTACTGTGTTCAAAGACATTTTCTACACAGCTTTGGATATGACTTGAGAAGGATCTTTATGCCCCAGGTATGAACTTCATCTCACGAGGCAAAAAAGCCCTGAAGCTGGGACCAAAAGGAACCAGGGAACCATGAATTACAGGTGACCGTGGTCACGTTGTTGAGCTTTGGTGAATTCATGAGAGCAGAGTGTGCAGGATAGAGCAGGAGTGGTGCTGATTTGGAATTCCTTCCCAACCAGTGGGTTGTACTGGTATCTCAGAGCAGTGTGCTCAGTCCTGGGCACCACATAAAATGAGGGGCATTGACAAACTAGGACAGCTCCAGAGTACCATGACCGTGACAGCAATGAGTGAATGGAAACTCACATTGCTGGAGAACGATTGGAGGAGTAGTCATGAGTTCTTAAACTGGAATACACTAACCTGAACTAAGATGTATATTTTATAGCTAGATGCATGTGTGCATTTTCCTGATTCCCCACCCAAAAAATGTACCCCAAACAAAAGGGTACTCTATCTAACGTGACATAGAGATGTTGACAGGATTTCCTAAATCATCTTCAGATATTAGGAAGCAACACTGTACAAAAGGACTAGCCTTCCCTTGGGCAATGTGTTCTGGTACAGCAAGACAGACCTGGGTTCAAATGCTAGTTTTACCACTAATTACATGTCTTTTCACGCTGAATTTAATCTCTCTGGTCATCTGTTTCTTAGCCAAGACATGGTAATGTGCAACCTAAATGTGCATCAGCAGATGAATGGTAAAGATGTGGTACATGTATACAATGCAATACTACTCAGTCATAAAAAAGAATGAAATAATGCCATTTGCAGCAACATGGATGGACCTAGGCATTATCATACTAAGTGAAGTAAGTCAGACAGAGAAAGACAAATATCATATGATATCACTTATGTGTTGAATCTAAAATATGATACAAATGTACTTATTTACCCAACAGAAACAGACTCACAGACAGAAAACAAACTTATGATTACTAAAGAGGAAAGGGGGAGTGAAGGAGGGATAAATTAGGAGTGTGGGATTAGCAGGTACAAACTATTACATATAAAATAGATAAACAACAAGGTCCTACTGTATAGCGCAGGGAACTATAGTCAATATCCTGTAATAAACCATGATGGAAAAGAATATGAAAAAAGTATAGATATAGATATAATACTTTGCTGTACAGCAGAAACTAACACGGCATTGTAAATCAACTATACTTCAATAAAAAAGGGGAAAAAATGGAAATTAATACTCATCTTGAGAGGGTTCATAGGGAGCGAAGTGCTGTATTAGATACTTGGCCCTTTCTACATGGTAGCTAGTATTCCTAACCTGCATGACACCTGATACCCTAGTCAGGACGAGTGAGTAAAAGCCACAAAGAGAAAGATTTGAGCTCAAATTTTTTTCCAGCTTAATAACTTGAACTACTTTTTTGAACGGAATGAACCGCTCTGTGGAATTCCGAGCAACCGTCTCCAAGGCGCTCGTGCACAGACTAGATAGCCAAAGTTCTCAGAGACATTGTAAAACAATTAATGGTGCTGATGGGATTGAGGGTTGTTTAACTAAACAATCTCTGAGGCCTTTTCTCTAAAAGTGAAAATCTTGTAATTCTAGGCTTCAGCCTCTGCCGTGTGCCTCTTGTATCTCTGAAAAATGTTTCTGGCACTCCTCTGTGCCACTGATGACCCTAGAAATATTCTCAGGCTATCCTGAGGACTGAAGAGACCACGTGGAAGTGTTTTCTAAACCATAAAGCATCATCTACGTACGAGGGATTGTTTTCTGAATTTAGACTCAGCAGTCCATATAATCCCTTACAGTAGACCTTCGTTTTCCTCCTGCAAATCCATATCTCTTTTTTCAGTTAGAGAGAAAATTAGGAGCCTTCCAAGCACAGATAATCTCAATAGGGCTTGTTTTGCATATTCAAAGGGTTCAACTACATAAACTGAAGAGGTGGAAATCATGGCTGCCTGCTGTGTCTGATTCATCCAGAGGCTTTTTTTTTTTTTTTTTTTTTTCTTTCTGCATCATTTAAATGGAAAATCTTTATAGTCCAATTGTATCAGGTGAGTGCCATGTTATTCTTCGATGCCTCAGATCCCTGTTCCACTCATGAGCTGGGACTGAATGCATAATTTAGATTCTATCGTAAAGAGGAACAAATAGCCCTGGTGAAAATAACCAGAAGAGAATTAAATTAGGGGAGTATTAGAGATGCAAGCCTGGGTGAATAGCTACTGATTCTTGTTGGATAATTTAGCAGACCAGCCACCTAGGAAAACACTTTGATTCTAACTATTTGTGTAACCGCTATATAAGCCAATAGCCAGGACCATGGCTGAGTGGTGTCCGTAATCTCAGCAGCCCAGGCCTGGAGTCACTCAGCTCCAACAGAGCCAAGCGACTGTGTGGTCTAGGCTTCGTTCCTGCAACTTCTGTGCGCTTCGATGTCTTTAGCTATAAAATGAAGATTGGAAGACATGAATTCAAGGCATTTCCAATCGTCAACATATTTTGCCTCCTGATAATAATACACATGGCTATTTCTATTCAGATTTATGGATTTGACCTGAGCTATCAAAACTTGTTAATCTAACCCCAATGATAAACAGTCATGGAATATGGGTAGTTGCCTCAGGTGCCAAGCGTTGGGGACCTTATATAAGTCGGTGGCTCAGAAAGATAGTCCTTAGCAAAAAGGAGAGCTATCTATACGCTGACAGGTGAAGCTCCTATACTTTCAGTCTGGAATCACTGATCTCCACTTGTTCTGGTCCCCAAGAAAAGTAGATGGATCAGTTGCACTCTTATAATCATATGTGCTCAGCCTCTATGATCATTATATGCTACAGTTTTGCTCTCAAGTCTCTCTTTGATTTATCAAAATGTCTGCTGGGTGGAAGGTGTGGAAATACGGGGACATATAATACGATTTGCTCTGAGCTCTACATGCCCCAGAGATGGCTCCAAATACCCAACTCTCAGGGGCAGTCAATCTTAGAAACAGTTCTCTCTTTCTGCATTTCACTTACTACTTCTGACATTACATTATACATTTGTTTGTTTATGTACATCTCACTAAGATGTTAACCGAAACTCCTTAAAGTTACGGATTTTATCTCTCTTATTCACCAATATATCCCCAGGGCCTAGAAATTATACATAAAATGATTGCAGTTTAGAGGATTATGGCATCCAGAGCCCTCTATCTCCTCCCTTCCTTTCCTCCATCCTCCAGGGACTCCATGGAATGCTAAAACTGCTCACAGGTGGTATCTTTTCCTTTCATAGAAGAGAAAACTGAAAGCCAGAAATGTTCAGTGTTTGTTTAAGGCCACAAAGCCAGTTAGTGGCAGGGATGCCATGACTCTGTTCCTAATGTACTTTCCAGCCTGCCAAACCACCAAGAAGCCTTCGTAAGCAGATAACCCCATTCCTCAGGGACTCTTCCCATTTGCTTATGCGTTAAACAGGAAACTCATTTCTTTTTAACATTTTTGTCCATCGTTTCCAGTCTCTTAAAAAGATCTGGGTGCAGATGCCTTTCCTGGGTCTCCACCCAGGACCATTTACTCTCCAAAGGAGCTGGAGACCAACTCTTCCATTCCCGCTCCCAACCTGGGACAGAAACTCTGCCCTCCCTCCATGACGGCTGGCTCTCTCTGGGCCATCAGGGGAGAAGGGGATGACAGGGCAGAGCCTGTGGCACTCCTGCTAATGAAGAAATCTCCCAGATCGTAAGTCCAGCTGTTAACTCAAATGACAGTGACCAAGGAGGAATAGCAGAAACAGACACCTCAAGCTCCCAGTTATGGTGACTGTGATGGGGTTCAGTGTCAGGGCCCATGAGTCACCCTTTGCTTGGCTAAGGAAGCCTGCAGCCTGAAGATTTAATGGAGATTGACAAGAGTGGAGATCTTCCCATCAGAAAAGTGTCAAAGACTCCAAAAGACCCCTGAGAAGTGACATCCTTCAACTGGGAGGAAGGGACAGGGATGAAAGAAAAAGAATGGCTGGGTTCTTACCAGGCAAGCTGGTTCCTATTTAAAATATGAAAGATGAGAAACAAGGGCATAACAACAAGGACTGTTGTGACTGTTTTAACTAGAGAAGAATCAATACTATGTGTTATGGATGAAAGATGGTTTGGCTGTGTTTACTTCCACCGACTGTTGCTTGTAAACATGCATGCCCAGCCCTGTCAGTTCATCTTTTACAGCCTACGTGTCGTTTATCGAAGGGCCAACCAGGGCCAGGGAGCTTGGGGACAGACTACTACAAGGGTGGGAAGGAATTTCTGAAGCACCCTGGAGTACAGCAAAGGCGGGGAGAAGCTCAATGCCTTCCCTGCCAGCCTCTGGGAACCCTCCTTTCAGCCTCTGCGTTAAGGAGGTACTATAAAGAGAACAACTGGGACTGAAGGGTAAGAAAGGCAGAAGGAAAAGGAAGAATTGAGAACAGAAAAGAAGAAACAAAATAGCACAGACTCCCAGGCATAACCATGAGACTGCTGCACACAGATCTTATCTACAGCTTAGACATTCTGGAGCTCAATGCAAACCCATCTTGGTCAAAAGAGATAATTTGGGTTATTTATGAATGGTGACATTATGGTTGATTTTTATTTCCATCTTTATACTTTTTCTCCATTTTCCATTTTTTTCTACGATGAGCATATATTACTTACATTAGTCCCCAAAGATGGCTTTACCACTTATAAGCTGTGCTTTCTTGGACAACTGTCCTAACTTCTGAACCTTAGTTGCCTCATCTGTAGAATGGGGGTTAATATATCAACATAGTTTTTATAGTAGTTTTCAGGAACCAGGCACAGTTTTAAACATATAGTAAATACTTAGCAAATAGCCATTGTTATGTTATCATAAAAATGACATTTTATTTTTCAAAAAGCTAGGGAGAAAAAAATAAGATCACCAAAAGTCCAAGCATACCTTCAGAAAGGCCTTTCCCATCACTTTGACCTCTCTTCCAACCTTTGCCACTTTATCAAATTTCACTTACTAGGTGGTTTTTCTAAAAAGAATCAAAAGAAGCACCAGCCACCAGACCTCACTCAGCATCACCGAGTTTGGAATTGGGTCCAAATCCTCCAGTGTACTGGCCCTTTGGGCCATCTCTTGCAGTGGGGCATCTCTTCTTCGTTTGCCAAGCTAACCTCTGCTAAGGTTTCAATCAGTCATTTCACTGCAGGGATTTGAACTACCTATAGGGATTTGAATTCTTGGGTGTTCCCTCTGAACTGACTTTCTCTTTGATCTGTCTCTCATTGAAACATTGTATGTTCACCAACTAACACAGTTATGGAGGGCACAGAATACTCCAGTTTTCTGGTCCCCATTTCCTTGGGTGAAACCAGGGATTGGATGTAATGTTACTTCTGCTTAGAGTATTCTGTGTGGTCAAAGTTATTCTGTTTTTCCCTCCAACCAATATGCTACTTCTCTCAGGCAGTGTTTTAAGCCTTTATTTAAAGCTGATTTTTCACTATTTTTACCCTTTATGAGTAATTTCAGTCATCATCAACGTATGAGAGATAAAACGTTGCCCCTCAGTGCCTTTCTAGGTGGAGGAGTATGTAAATTCTGGAGACACAAATGACCTGACAGAAATAAAGACAAGACCCCCTTCAGGTCTGTCCATGCAAAGTCAAGTGGAGACCCAGAACACGGAGGCGTACGTATGTCACATATTTACAGGACTTGGTGTGATATATAGCCAGGAACCTTTTATTAAGCTCAGCTTAGAAACTGTCTGACAGAGGGGAGAGAAGAAGGTAATATTATAGTAGAAATATTACAACATAGTAGTTCATTCTCCAAACAGCCATCAGTATATTTTCAGGTTCCCAGTGACCAACACCAGTAATATGTCTTTGAAGACATTCAGGGAAGCATTTCAAGAGTAATGTTAGAAAAAAGGGCACACATTTATCAAGTAACAGAAAGTCAACTGCTCTTGAAGTCACTTCTTGGCAAGTAACACTTTAGAATGATGAGAACACAGAAAGAATCTCTAATGAAGAACTACTGGTTGGTTGTAAGACTTTAAAGGGTCAAGGATATTTTTTAATGATATGCTAAAGATAATGTGTTTGGAGATGTATTTGAGTTTCAGGTCTAAAACTGAAAGGGAAGGGAAGCAGAGAAGGAGTGAAAGATCTGAGCCTGAATTATAGGCTCATTATGATACACTCAACAAGAAGGTTAATAGAAAGTTGGAGGACTCACACTTCTGAATTTCAAAACTTATTACAAAGCTACAGTGATCAAAAAAATATGGTACTGGCATAAGGATAGACATATAGACCAATAGAATAGAATTGAGACTCTGTACATCTACGGTCAATTGCTTTTCAACAAGAGTGCTAAAACCATTCAATAGGGAAACAATAGAATTTTCTACAAAGTGTGCTGGGACAGCTAGATATCCACACGCAATAGAATGAAGGTGGGCCCCCACCTCACACCGTATACAGAACTTAATTCAAAATGGATCAAAGATCTAAATAGAAGAGGTAAAATGATCAAACTCTTAGAATAAACCATAGGGATAAATTTTCAAAATCTTGAATATGGCAATGTATTCTTAGATATGACACCTCCAAAGCAGGAATAAAAATAATTAAGTTGGACTTACTGAAAATTAATAATTTTATGTATCAAAGGACATTATCAATAAAATGAAAAGACAACCTGCAATATGGAAGAAAATATGTACAAATCATGTATCTGATAAGAGTCCTAGTGTCCAGAAAATATAAGTAACTCTCATAACTCAACAACAGAAAGACAAACGATTCGTAAATGGGCAAAGCACTTGAATAGACATTTCTCCAAAGAAAATATACACGTGGCCAACAGGCACATGAAAAGATGCTCACCATCATTAGTCATTAGGAAAATGTAAATCAAAACCACAGCAAGTTACCACTTCATGTCCTCTAGGAAACTGTGCATTGCTGGTGGGAATATAAAATGGCTCAGCCACTGTAGAAAACAGTTTGGCAGTTCCTCACAAATTGAGACATAGAATTACCATGTGACCTAGCAATTCTACTCCTAGGTATCTACCCCAAAGAATTGAAAACACCTATTTTCAATTTGTTCTCAAATATATGTACATGAAAGTTCATAGCAACACTGTGCACAGTAGCCAGTCCAAATGTTCATTAATGTATGAAGGGATAAGCAAATTATTGTATATACATAAAATGGAATATTAATTCAGCTATAAAAAAAGATGAAGCTTATGTAACTTATGAAAGCTACAATGTGAATGAACCTCAAAAATATCACACGAAGTGGAAGAAGCTGGACACAAAGAGTTACATGTTGTACGATTCTATTCATAGAAAGTATCCAGAACAGGTAAATTCATAGCAATAGAAAGTGAATTGGTGGTTGCCAGGGGCTGAGAGACGGGGGAAATGGGGATTAACTGCATAATGAATACAAAGTATTTGGGGGGGGGGGTGATGAAAATGTTTTGGAACTAGATAGAGGTGGCTGTTACCCAACATTGTGAATTGTACTAAATGTCATTAAGTTGTTCACTCTAAAATATTAATTTTATATTATTCAAATTTCACCTTAATTTTAAAAATAATTAAATAAATACAAATCAATTTAAAGGCAATTAATAACAACAACAACAAAACCAAAGAGGTCTGGTAAAATATGGCCGAGACGAGGCGCATGTGTCAGTGCACATGGGTGGAGCTGCTCCTCTCTGTCTTTCATCTGAGACACCCTCCATGCTCCTGGCAGTTCCCGCGTGGCCTCCTCTCCCAGCCAACCTCCCAGGCAGCAACTTTAAAGTTGCTGGTCCCCCTAACCCCCACCTCCCACCCTGCCTTTTGGCTGTAAAAGCAAATATGCAATTTTGAGGAGGGAAGGGGTGAGGGAGATCATTTTCTCATAATAGACCAAACCACCCAGGCCAGTGATACTGGGGTAAAAAAAATACTAAAGTTATAGGTTAAGGAACTGAGTGCTAGAGACTTTTGTAATTGTGATGATTACAGGACTTACAGGGACTGGCATTGTAAAACAGCTATTACTTTTTTTTTTTTTTTTTAGAAGCAAACCCACATACCTAGCACTCGTGTTCAACTGTGTATGGAACCTTCCATCTCTCACTCTGGTTGCTTCTCATTCCGTCCTATGGAAATAACTCTGCTTGACAGCATATACAGAAGTAATGGATGGGTATCTCTGGATCAGGATCTTGACATGCACACATGTCTCCATGGTCCAGTCTTATTCTCAGTTTGTTAATAATTTCGTCTAGTCAGGCCTTCCTACTGTTCAGAAAATCTCACTCCTGTGGCTTCTTGGCTAGTTTTGAGGAGTCACTATATGAGGTGAGTGAACTTGGCAGTGTGCTGGTATTTAAACTGTGGTCAGACAGTGGAAAAAAAATAAAAGAGCGGGGTTAGTTAGTTCATAAAAGACCTTCATTAATGATACTCTTTTCCCTGTCTTCCCGGGGAGGGTATAAAACATATGTGTTCACATCCAAAATAAAAATGGAGGTGCTGGGGATTATTATTTTTACGTGTCTCATTTTAAGGAAGAAATAAAAAGATACATGAAATGAAAAGATGCTTAATACAATGTGGTGACTTTGTTCCAGAGAAACATTTGGGCCCTTTCCCTGGGAAAGCGGGTTAAAAGGTTGTCAATGCTTTCTCCAGGGGCTTCGTCTGACGGTGAACATGTGTTTCCTCCCTTTAATCGACTCGCCAGTAGCCAGAAAGCTGCTTGTTTTCTGCAGAGGTTGTCAAAAATGATTTCAGTCTGGAGACGACGAATGATAAAAGAGGTTTTCAAACACGGTTTTGTACTGTAGCATTCGCAGCCCCAAAGAGGAAAGATTGTATTACAATCGCAGTGCAAAGGGCCATGCTCCCCTGGCAAGCAAACAGCCTCCTTCAACCTGTTTGATGCGTCCTGGTATCTCAGGGAGCAGGAAAATGCAGGGCAGGACTCCATGAAGAGGATGGCCTAGAAAAGCGGGGCTGCGGAGCTGCACCCCGTGGAAGAGGAAAGTGCCAGAACCTCTCCCGGAGTTCTTCTTTTCCACTGTCCACATGTGTCTGATTCTGTCGGAGAGCTGCTGGCAGGGTCAAGTGCGGGACAGACTTCCAAGATGGGAACAGCATCAGGCGCACAGCGGCAGCCACGGCTTCTCAGCGATGCCCCCGCTCTGCTGTGGCAGCAGGCAGGGTGCCCAGGTACCATCCATATGTCCTCCCCTGGATTTATGGGCATCATAAGCTGGTATTGTTGGGGCTTGTGATTAGAAAACTCAAGAGGTTAGTTATGCCTTTCCAAAACACGCGACGCAACCCTAAGCATGTGAAGAAAAATGAGGCTCATATCCTCCCACATTTCCACTTTCTCAAGAAGCGGGGGGAAAGCCATGGTCATTTCAGTTCAACAGTTCCACCTGTGGAAAGCCCAGTAAGGTAAACTTGGAACATAGCAGACAGATAATAAACTCAGCAGTTATTATTTGCATTTTCAAGCATAAGATTATATCCTTCACTTTACACACAAGTAAGGATTCAGGGCTGAGTTACTTGGGCCCAAAGAACCTCCCTGGGGCACGTAGGAGATTCAAAAACAAAAACAAAATTTGATTTTTCTGTAGCTTTTCAGAAACACATCAATGATATAAATCAAGGTGTTGGGTACAACCACTCTTAACAACTTCCTGGTAAACTCCTGAACTGAAAAAGAAAAACCTAGATAAAAGTTTCAACCCAAGGCTGAAAGCCTGTTTCACACAGAAGGTTTTTATTATTATCTTCTTAATGACATACATGGACTTGATTTAAATCTTTTTCCTCTGCTTACATAGCCAGATTCCATAACATCTCCTGAGCAGTAACTTGTCTTCCTTTCTTGATTATTTCTGACAATATTTTAAAATATTTTTAGCTCACCAGTGGCAAATATTTCTGCCCCTGCAGAAAGATTGGTCTCATACGCAGCAACTGCATCCAGTAGCCCAGAAAACCAGAGAGAGGAGACTGGGGCAAGCTGAGCACTGAAGTGGCATTTCCGTCTGACTCTCATTTCTTTGCTAGCTCCACAATTTTATCACCACACAACTCATGCTCTGAATATAATCAGGAAAAGAGTGTGGATGGGGAGGGTAAGAGGCACCACACAACAGGTGCACGGACAGAGTTGGGTTTTACCTCTCAAATAGTTCTTCCAGATTCCAATCATAAATATAATGTAGGTTCCGGCTTTCACCATCTGAGCTAACGGCATATGCCACGAGCTGACTTATGTGACAGTCTCAGGGAAGAACAAACTTTCAACCAGTAGCATCCTCTGCAAAGTCTGAGCTGATGCTGTTCACGGTGCCAACGTATTTGGCCAATGTCAGAGCGATTTGGCTAAGTGGGCTCAATCAACTGCTTTCGGTCTACTGTGGTTCATAATCCCTATTCAGGATGGAGCGTGCTGCAGCCTAATGAACGCAGTAATGGAATCCTTGTGTATGTTTTTCCACAGCAGGGCACAGATTAGCATAAGTGTCATATTCTGTAGGTTTGCCCACTCTTATTTCTCGGACGTTGCATACAGTGGGAATTTTTCAACTGGATAATAATAAGATGAATATGGCCTACATATGCAGAGCGAGCACACCATTTTTAGAAAGTGATCTGTAACAAATCTCTCCTGGAGGTGCACTATGATAGATTGACTCTGCACTTTTGCTAAAAAATGTAATTTTTTACACCAAGGATCCTGTAATCTGAGAAAGGAAGAATTAGATTGAATTTCATGTGGAGTTTTAAAGAATGCTGTCACTTTCGACCATGGGGTTGAGGGGTACCTTATAGCTCTCCCGGTTTCCCATACTCATAGTGAGTTCAAAGTTCTGTTTGCACGTCATGATTACCCAGAGCTGAGGTTTTGTTCTCAGAGAAGCCAAATGGGAGGAAAAGATACTCTTGATGGGAACATTTCTTGGAGAGAAACAGGAGAGGGGGTGGAGTGATTGAAAAAGCCAACTCACTCACTTGTTTTACTCTGAGGGTTAGACGCTAACTGGAAAGGCATTTTCTTCCTAGAGTCCTCAGGAAAGCATTCCTCAGTAAATACAAGTGGGATTATTCAGATGTTCCCTTAAGGTGGGAATTAGACCTCAGAGCACTCATACCATTTTGTATTTCTAGCAAACCATCATCACGCTTTCTGACTCTAAGCAATAAGGAATGGTCCCTGTGTCTGTGATGTCAGCAAAACTTAAGTTAAACTTATGATAAATGTCGAAGCCCCGCCACCCTTCACGTCCCTTTCTGCTATCATTGCAAAGGTGGCTTATTTAGTCTGAATCATTGGCCTCGTCAGGTCCTACGGATGAAATTCCATAGATTTTTTTTTTTATTCCAATTGGTCTATGATTTGGCCCATATAGCCAATGGGCTAGGGAGAGAATGGCAGGTTAAAGGTGAGAGAACTCTCAGTGAACTTACCCCTCCTACCTCCTTAAAGAAAAGGATGCTGCTTCTGAGAGTCCCCAGGTTTATGACTTCATTAAGGAGAGTGTATGTTTGTCGCATGCACACCACCTAAGTGGCGGTTTAGTATGACTAATCAAAGAGGTTTTCCCGGCACCCAGTAAGTATCAATATATATAGGCCGGGATAGCAAAGCATGTCTTGAAGCTTTAAAGCATGGCGGCAGGGGACCAGCCAAAGCCTATTAATCAGTCTAAAGCAAGTGCTGCCTCTCTCTCATATTTTAATCTCCTCCTTTCTGCTGTGTTAAAGAAATTATATCTGTGGCTGAAATAACATTTAGAAGCAAAATTGTTTGCCAAGTGCATGAGACAATCAAACCAGTCGTTTAGAGTTATGGAATTAAATATGAATCTCATTTACCTTTATTATCCATGCATTTCTCACTAATCTTCATAACTCAGACTATTTAAACTTCATTGAAAATGTAGCCAGTAATGGTGTGTCATTAATATATGTTTGTAAAGATTCCAGGCTGAGCTGAGCAAATTGTAAGAAAGTCAGCCCATCTCCTTTTGTGTTTGGGAGGTGGAGAGAGACCAGACTGGAGGATCTAGGCTGCCCTGCTTCGATGTCTTCCAGGACAACCAAATTCCAGTTGCCAGCTTTCTTCCCAAGCATCTCTTCCTTGCAGAAAGGTATCAGCAGAAGGAGGCTTTCCAAAAGAAAAATGCTCCAGCACCGGCCTCCATGTTGACATATCTTTAAGTCAGCTTTCCAGCAACAAATGCCACCAAGCTAGTTAACTGAGACCACCGACAGCAGAAGGAATTCACGTTGGAAATTTCACGGAGGCAGAATCCTCCCGGCCCCGCCTCAAGCCCCTTTTAATCTCATCATCCAGCCCCTCGAATATGGTAGGAAAAGACTGGGTGGCAAGTGTATTTAAGACTCTGATGAAAAGGGCTGTTAAGTCAACCTTGGTAACTTAACTGAAACAGTATATGTGTAAATCCATCGAAAATCCCTGGCCTTTTACAACTCCTATCCCAATGGAAATCAGATCATAGGACAGTTTACAAGAGACCACGATTCATTTGGATAAAGACCCATGACAGCACAGCCCTGGATTATTTGAAATTTTAGTAACCTAAGCTTTAAAAATATTCTAAAAGCAAAATAACAAGGGGCAGATAATTGCCATGAGCTAATTACTTATGATATTTCATATATATAATCGGCGAACAATCTCCGTAAATGTCAGCTTGTGGCACTTCAGCAATCACTTGTAATTTTTATTGTTTAAAGAAATGTCAACATTTCCATTTTCTCCGACTTTAGTTAACCTGGGCCCTGCACATGGCTAAAAGGGCCACCAGAAGGGCACGTTACACTGTCCTTTTATAGTGTTTCATAGTTTCCTAGCTAGGCCAGTCCCTGGTTGAGCCATAATTTTGCTACTTAAGAAAAAAAGCATAAAGTATGTGTAAGGCAATTTAAATATTAAAATCAAAGATGATAGATGCAGTCATGATTTTCCGAACAAGTAGATTTCATTTGTATTTCAATTTATCTTTTCATAAGCTTGGGGGAAAAATTCAGGAGATTGGGAAATTTGTTTGCTAGTTTATTCCTTTTACTTCTCCTCCCCAGCCACTTGGAAATAATTCCTGTGAACAAAGGAACTTGACTAGAAGTGTAGATGAAGTATAGTGTAGAGAAGAAAGAAGGTCAGAAGGTGATGGTCAGTGGAAACAAGACCAGAGCCAGGCGGATCCAAAGCCCACCACCACCATGACCCCATAACCTCAGGACCATGACCCAGACCTCAGGCTGCACAAGGTCTCAGAATCCCATTTGCACTTCAGTGTGAATCAGATGGCTTCCCTCATCCATCCCCGAGCATGGTTTCACCAGAGACAGTGGTACCTAAGTAAGGCGTGTTCCCAGCACCAGGAAGAGGCTTAGGAAGGTTGACACAGAGAGGCAGGGGCTGCACTTCCCAACTCTGAACTGGGGGTTAAGAAAGGTTGTGGCCAGGGTGGCATCTGAGAAGCGAGGGGCCTGGGGGAGGGAATCTGGACGCTCGGGGATAACAAGGGGAGCCAATGGGAAGACAGACGCAAAGGAGTCTGGAAAGAACATGGGCTGCAGTAGCAGCCTCTCTTAGCAGGGAAGAGGCAGGGCAACCTCGGTCCCCACAGAGGGGCAAGAGCAGAGCTCTGGGGAAACGGGCAGCAGGACTGCTCCCTGGGCAGGGTTGTCTCTTTGCAGAGCCAGGATAGAGATCAAAATCCATGCTTTCCAGAGCCCATTCACGCAGTCCAGTTGACTCCACCCTCTTTTCCTCGACCTTGCCAATTTGGGGAACCTTATCATTGGTGTCTTCTCCATTAGTGGGTATTAAAAGTCCTGTAATCAGTCCAAATCTCATCCTTGGAATCAACAACTTTTTGGTTTGGAGCTTCAACAGATGAAGTGGGTGGCAGATGGGGCCGGTGTGAAAAGAGGAAAGATAAGAGAATGCAAAAGGTCTGTCAGTGAATGGAAGTGAAAAAAAGAAATTTACGTCTGTATGGGCAAATTCTCACCTACTGGCAATTCAACGGGGGAAAAAAGAAAAGAAAAAGATTATCTGAGTAAAGGACAACATCAACACTTACTTGACTAAATCCAACCAAAAATAGAAATCTTATTGAGGGTTAAAGGGGAATAAGTTGAAACGTGTGGACTCTAAGATTAATTTGGTACTATGTTTAGACTTGTTTTAGCATTCTAGATTTAAAGGATACTCTATAAAAACTTTACACTTAAAAAATCAAGTTTAGCTTCTAAAGAGAATTCTGCATTTCTTTGGAAAGTTGAAAATAAATTCCTTAGCATGATTTTGCCTTTGCAATGTGGGGTATTTTTCCCCCTTTTGGAGCTCTGCATTGTATTCAGTGAAGCACAGATTTGAGCAATTTTATTCAGGTTTGAAAGAATAGAGGCACCGCGAAAAAACAAAATCCTCATGTCCCAGTTTGGCATGAATGCCAGAAGATGAAAATTCTTGAGAGGACCGTCATTAAACCCCTAGTGAATGCTAACATTACATCCTTCTTCCAAAGCCTGTGATGATAGAATGAGTCAGGGAAGGAAAGGCATTTAAATAAGTGATAGAAGGAATCAAAATTACCGATTAAGAAAGGCTCAGTAACTGAGGGGCAAGTGAGTTCTCAGAAATATATAGCCAGGAACCAGTGGTCAATGGGTCGTTTCTTACATTCCTGTTTATTTGGGCAAAGTATGACACTTGGATCCTGGATTTGGCTAGTGCAAAGTTTTAAAAGCAAACATATTTTCCATTTTAGACTTACATTCATCTTAAAACTTTGTTTTCTTTAGTAATACACTGTATGCCTCTATTCTATTCTGGTAATATGTTTTAGTCTTTTTATATCAGCATCTTTAGGCTTAAACTACTGTGCACCTTTCCGGGCTGCAATTGAAACATGATTACTAATTTACAGAATCCTTGAAAGAAAATGTTAGTGAAGTTCAAGAACTAGGAACGAAGTATTTTAGCACACTAGAAGTGTTTTCAGGTCAATTTATAATTTTTGGAAAATTTTTTCCAGATTTGTAATTCATCAAGCATTGAACATAAATGGCGGCTCATTAAATGTATGTGTTGATTGAAAAACATTTTTTATAAAGCCATGATATGTTTGGTGTTTTTTCAACTCTTTTTCAACACTGTGATGATATATCTATCTCTTTCCATCTCTCTTATCCTAGAATGTTATCCTGGTTTCATTATTATGTTGTTACCGCTGTGATAAGGAAGTGATACCAACCCTAGATTGTGTTCTCTGATTGCTCTACATGTGGTTTCGGTCAGGACAGGGCACCTTAAACTACAATAACAAATGACCCCCAATCTCAGTGGTTTGACACAACAGGTTTCTTTCTTGCTCATTCTGCATTTCTAGTATAGGTCAGTAGGGATGCGTAGCTCATTGTAATCACCCAGCAACCCAGACTAACAAAGACTCCATCTCAACACCTGCTTTGGGTCAAATTATGCACTGGTGCTTAAAGCTTTTCCCAGGAATTAACATATATCACTAGCATGCGTGTTTCATGAGCCAAAGCGAGTCATATGAACACCTAACTTCAAAAGGGCAGGAAAAGGAAATCCTTCCATTTACCTAAAAGGAAAACAAGATCATTTGTCTACAGTCTTAATATCTATCCCTCTTATCTCCCCAACTAGATGAGACTTTCCTGAAGGTCAGAGATCAAGTCATATTTCACTTGAAATTTGTGTAGCCCAGTGCTTCGCAGGATACATAGTGTTCATTAATTATTGAAATTTGAATAAAACGCATGTTAATTTTGAAGTTCAAAGCACTGCAGTCTCCATATCGATCATTATCTATTTCTAAAGTGCCTACTATGCACAATAAGAGCTATAATTTACCAAGCCCCTAACATGTAGCGGTTACTAGTTGCTTTACACATATTTTCTCTAATCTAGAACACAACTATAGAATGGAATTTTTCTTCCTCCAGTTTAAGACACTGCATTACTGAGAGATTAACTCACTTGCCCAAACACACTCAAGAGGGTGTAAAGGCAGAGTAAGAACCCATGTGTGTCAAATGTCTACTGCCCTGGGTTTCCCTGGTGGTGCAGTGGTTAAGAATCCGCCTGCCAGTGCAGGGGACACGGGTTTGAACCCTGGTCTAGGAAGATCCCACATGCCGCGGAGCAACTAAGCCCGTGCGCCACAGCTACTGAGCCTGCGCTCTGGAGCCCGTGAGCCACAACTACTGAAGCCCGTGTGTCTAGAGCCCGAGAAAAGCCACCGCAATGAGAAGCCCACGCACCGCGACAAAGATTGACCCCCGCTCGCTGCAACTAGAGAAAGCCTGCGCGCAGCAACGAAAATCCAAGCAGACAAAAATTAATTAAATAAATAAATTTATTTTTTTTAAAAAAACAACATCTACAGCCCTGCTGGAGAAACAAATAACAACATATTGCCAATAAGACATTTGCCATCTGAGTGATTTAGACAATAAGTGGTGTGTAATTCAGAGAAGAAGACTCTTGCAGTGTGGTGGGGTGATGGGGGTTGCTCCTCGAAAGATGGGCAGAGACCAGAGAAGCAGATACCACAGAGGCATCAGGCTCGGGGGTAGACACGGAAAGTCACTGTTTCAGAACCCAGGTCTTATATCCAGCTCACTGAGTGCACCTAGCAGGCTCTCAGAGGAAAGGAGAACGCCAGCTTTTTTCTGTGCCTGGTCAGATATCTCCAATGTGGATGCCGTGTGTCCCACCTTCTCTGCCCTGGAGCCAGAGCCACGGGCAGCACCGGGGAAACCCTGTTTGGATGTTGAGATTTGTGGAGACTTCATCTGCCTGTGAAATAAACACTGCCTGTGAACTAAACGCCGCCTGCTTTAGCAGGGGAGCTCAGGGGAAAACACGCTGGTTGCCAACACCATTTCTGACCTCCGGCCGTTGCAGAGAAAGCCAGAGGACATAGGACACCACAACCAAGAAGACAAAGCAAATTCTCTCCCTTGTAATGGTTTCCCTTCAAATGAGCAGCGCCTCCTGGTTCACGATGGATGAGGCAGGAAGGGCTGCAGCAGTAAGCTGGAGCTGTGGGTGGGAGAGACCCGTCTTTGCCCTGCAAAGTCATTACCAGGAGTTGGCCTCAGTACAACACCCCGTTTACACAGACTCATCCAAGGTTCCGGAGTCGATGTCCTTGTATTTAATTTGCACGACAATGGAAAGTTATTGACAAAGGGTCATCATCAAGTTTTCCCTTGAGAATGTCTTAGTTTGCGGCCAATTAAAACTAGATGCTCAGATTTGGCACCTGCCTGGATCCTCCAAATAGCTTTGTGCTTCTAGGCTGCATTCTCACCAGGGGAGAAAACCGCTGGCAGGAAAAGCGAAGGGTATCGTGAGTCCAGGGCAGTCCAGAGGCTGCCCTTTGAAGCCAGTTCCCACCACCACCTCCTTAGATGTGCCTTCTGCCCCACTGGTCTCCTTTCATCTTGGTTCAAGTCTCAAAGAAAAGGAAGTATGACTTTCAAATATAGTTATGAAGAAAATGCAAGCTCATTAAGAAAAAGGAGAGGGTGGGGAAACGGGTGACACTTACAGTCACCTGATCGCTCTCAGTTACTCAGGTTTAATTGTTTGGAGGGAAAGAAAGCAATTTAGAGAAAAAAAGAAAAAGAAAAAGGACAAAGCAAGCACTTGGACATTCTTTGTTTTAGCAAGAAACTCCTTTATTTTTTATTTATTTTTTTGATGCAGCTCCTATTTTTTTTGAATTTTATATATTTTTTATACAGCATGTTCTTATTAGTTATCTATTTTATACATATTAGTGTATATATTTCAATCCCAATCTCCCAATTCATCCCACCACCACCACCCCCCATGCTTTCCCCCCTTGGTGTCCATACATTTGTTCTCTACATCTGTGTCTCTATTTCTGCCCTGCAAACCAGTTCATCTGTACCATTTTTCTAGATTCCACATATATGTGTTAATATACGATATTTGTTTTTCTCTTTCTGACTTACTTCACTGTATGACAGTCTCTAGGTTCATCTGCATCTCTACAAATGACCCCATTTTGTTCCTTTTTATGGCTGATTAATATTCCATTGTATATATGTACCACATCTTTTTTATCCATTCGTCTGTCAATGGGCATTTAGGTTGCTTCCATGACCTGGCGATTGTCAACAGTGCTGCAATGAACATTGGGGTGGAGATTCCTTTATTTTGATGCAAACCAATTTCACTTGGATTGTACTTTTCAAATTTACGGGTGCTTTAAGCTCTCTGACGATGATTTTCGACCTGTCTGACATTCTGTTTACAACACATCCAAGGGAGCTTTGTCATAACTGACCTGAAAACCCCAACTTTGCTAGAACATGTGCGCTTCCAACAGGGTTTTGTTACTCTAGGCACCAGAAAGTGTCACTTTTCACACCTCCTCTAGGAAGCCCGCTTCAGAGGCAGAACAGCGGGAGTACCTCCCCTCCCCCACCCCCAGTTCTTTCACATTCATCTCTTTCTCCCCTACATAAGGCTCCTTGAGGACAAAGACAGCACAGTTGTGTCCATGGTGGGCTCATCATCAGCCAGGATTAAGACCTTATGTCAGGGCTGTTTTATAGATCTAAGGGGCGATGGTACACCATGGCTCTGAGAGAGGTTTTATTAAGCCCATCCACCCACCACTCTTGCTGGACCAATCCTTGCAAAAGATTCCATTTGAACAGGAACCAATGAATGTCAAGCCCATCAATCACATCAAGATTTCAAAACATATCCCACCAAACTCAATACAGACTGCTGACAGTTATATGCATAAACAGCTCAGTAGTGAAATTCCCTCCACCTCTTCACCATCAAGCACTAGAATTGACTTCCAGAAATTCCTAAAGAAACATTTTCCCTTAGCAGTTCACCCTCATTAACCTCACCTCCTCTCCCTTCCCTTTTGTCTCTAAGCCCCAAGTGACTTTGCACATTTTGGCATTATTCTCTGTCATTGTTCTCTAGTCATTTCATGGCATTAAGTGAGATGATCCATGTTAAATGCTGTGTAAACCACAGTGCACTCTCTGAAGGCAGGTGACTTTTATTATTGAGCCTTGAATTAAAAGAGTATGCCATCCATTTCTTCATTATCTGTTAGCATTAAACAGTGCCCTAACAGAGCAGGATTACAGGAAAACACTCCTGTTCTAATTAGCCAGCCATGGAATCGAGGGCAAGCTAGCATATAAATGACCTGAGGGCTCCAGCAGCCCGACCTGGGGGCAACTTTGTTGATGTGGTTTGGAGAGAAGTCTCTGGAGTCTGCCAACCTGGGTACAAATTCTGGAGCTACCCCTTCCTGCTTATAAACTTAGACAAGCTAATTAATATTTGTAAACCTCAGTTTGCTCCTCTGTAAAACAGGAACAATAACGATATGTACCTCATGGAATACTGTGAGGATTTAATGAACCAGTAACTACTACCTAGGAATTTTATGAGGAACAAATGCACTAACCTCTCTCTGTAAAGCACTCAGTAAAGGACCCGGTAAACAGTAGGTGCTCAGAAATGAAATCACAACTCTTCCCATTAACATGAGAGAGCAATGTCACATGCTGCAGGTGTCCCAGTGGGTACTCTGGAAATTTTTATATCCCCAGTCACCTCGGCTGGAAGCTAAGGAAAATTACAAATATGCCTTTGAACCCCTGAGGCAAGCAGGAAATAAACCCCCATCTGCACACCTAAGGCAAGGTAAGTCTTTCATACTGCTCTCCAAACCAGGTATTAAGAGCTCTGCCCTCACAGGGCAAAATAGGTACAGAAGAAAGACCAGAACACTATCTGTTAAAATATTCATGAGGGGGTATCCCTGAGTAAAGGAATTATAGGAGTACTTGTCCAGGTTCTAAACTGCAAGCAACAGAAACCTTCCCTGCCTCACTTAAGCAGAAAAAGAATTTACTGCACGGATATTAGGGAACCCGTGGGAGCATTGGAGAATCTAGAGGACAGGCCTGGGAAACAGGCAGACACAAGGGAAGGAAGCCCTCTGCAGCCAGGACCACAACCAAGTCACCCCACAGGGTCCACAGGGTGAGAACCCTGCCACTTCTGCCATCTTACCCTAGAGGTCCCAGCGGGCACCGTGGCCACTGCTAACCCTGGACAGATTGCGCACCCCGTCACTGAGGGCTCTGGAGAGCAGATGTGATGCTCTTGCCACCGGGATGAACTCCCTACTCTGCTTCTGTGCTAGTCCGTCCAGATTCAAACTAAAAGGGCACATGCCACACCCTCGCTTGACTCCTGAAAAGACTCATACTTTGGGGAATCTTCCCAGAGCAGGGGCTTCAAAAGCTGGGCAGACAAAAGAATGACAAATGTTTTCTACAGTCCAAGTGATTCTTAGGGTTCTTTTCCTCTCTATTTTCTACAATGTATATTATGCATTACTTCTGTACTCAAAATAATAAATATACTTTGTTTTTCAAGTTACAGCTTCTATTTTTAAGATATTGTAAAGTCTTTCCATACATCATGCAAAATCCATGGAGTTCTTAAAGGATAAAGGAGAAAGAGTCAAAGGAACAGCTGAGAGCCCAGTGCGGGGGGCACCGGGGGCATATGTATATTTGGATTTTAAGATGTAGCGAGAACCAAATGATCAAGAGACCAAATTGAAAAACTATGTTTGACACCTTTTTTCCTTCCCCTGCTCTGAGAGCAAGGGGATATCTAATTGCTTCTGTTTCCTCCAATAATAATCCCATAAATAACAAAAAGGCCTAGTGTGGCTCGATTCCCTCAGTATCAGATAACTATCTCGACTGTTTATGCAGTCGATGCATTAATTTTAGCTTGGGTTGGCTCTTTATTTCTTTGAAAGGGGCCTCGGACAAATCCTCTTTGAGCTTTGCATTGAGCTCGGCTTTGCAGCCAAAATAAATTAGTAAAGTCTAGAACTTTGTTTTCAGAGTTTGTCAAGTTCTTTCCAGTGAAATCTTTCCCCCTGTTCCAGATGTGGCGGTTTTCTTCACTTCATCTTCTATTTTCCTGGCACGTGACAATGCCAACATCTCCTTTGGGAGACTTTGTGGGGAGCCAGAGGAAGGTGGACACAGCTCGTCTGCTCAGACGCGATTCGGATGCGTGAATTAATACAGGTACTGCTTTGGCACCGCGGGTTCAATCATAATATAGATACATTAACGTCTCAGCATCCTTTCCTCTGATAACAGCCCTTCCGTAAACTTGGTTTATTTTATGTTCTGCATGGGCAGAGTGAGGCGAAGAATTGGGGCAAATTGGGAATTATTCTATTACAATCAAAATATCCAAATTATTGGACAAATGTTCATTTGAGGCTTGAGCTATTCAAGGAATGGTCTCAATTTTCCACTTCTCTGTGTGTAACACAGACAAAAGCATAGGCACAGCCAACGAGACCAGAACCAACTGTGCCAACCCCAAGTGATATGTTTTAGCTACAAAATTGGTTTGCGGTATGTAACAAGAGACAATCTTACTGCATCAAAATATGGCCACTATGTTCTTACATTAATATGATCAGTTAAACAAGAGCGTATAAATAAATTTGGATTTCTTTACACTCCCGTTAAAATTGCACAGGCAATATTATCTTCCACTGGGACATACACAAAGTGTAACTTGAGAAGAAGTAAATTACTGAGCAAATGTCTTTGAAGTCTGGCTTTTTCCTGTTTAATATTCCATAGCTTTTAAATGTGGTTTATTTTACATGTATTTTATAAGTTTATATAAATATGTATATATAAATAGATACATATGTCTGTCTTTGACTTTCATAGATTTTTTTTTAATGAACTGTCCGTGCTTTGATATCCTGAATATATATTATTTTTATCATTGAGCTAGAATATTAATTTTTATCCTCTTCGAGGTTTGAGGATTGTGTTTTGGGGAACACCACCTGCAAGCCTTTTAGGAGGTGCCATTGGTACCTTTTCTGACATTTTAATAAATAGGAAAATCAATGCTGCCCACCACATTGTCTGAAGTCAACACTTACATCATCCAAAATGAGTGAGTCGGGCTTTAGTCTTTGAAACCATAACTCGGCTGCCTTCTTTGTACCTCAGTTTCCGTATCTGTACTCTGAGGAGGGTAGACTCAATGATTGCAAAATTGTCTTTCAGTTACACGCTTCTACCTTTGGAATTTCTCTGAGTTTTAGTTTCTTCTTCTGTGAAAGAAGCAAGATAATTCCACATATAAGTGATACCGTACAGTATTTGTCTTTCTCTGGCTTATTTCACTTGGGATAATGCCCTCCAGCTTCATCCATGTTACTGCAAATGATAGGGTTTCCTTCTTTCTCAGGGCTGAATAATATTCCACTGCATATTTATACCACGTCGTCTTTATTCATTCATTCGTTGATGGATAAATAATGCACGGTATCGCTTACAGGTATAATCTTGCCTTGACAATACATAAAAGCACACCTCCTTTTTATCAGCTGTATAGTGTTCCATTTAATGGTTGCATAATTTATTTAACACATCTTCTACTGAAAATATTTAAGTTGTTGTTCTGGTACAAATATCTGTGTCCTCCCCAAATTCGTATGTTGAAAACCTAATGCCCAAGGTGATGGTATTAGGAACTGGGGTCTTTTGGAGGTGATTAGGTCATAAGGGAACCCTCATGAATGAGATTAATGCTCTGTTACCAAAAAAAAAAAAAAAAAAAAAAAGGCCTCAGAGAGCTAGCTAGCCCCTTCTGCCATGTGAGGATACAATGAGAATCTGTGACCCAGAAGGGGACCCTCACTTGACCAGATTGGGACTTTCAGATCTTGGACTTCCAGATTCTAGAACTATGAGTTTATAAGCCACCCAGTCTGTGGTATTTGTTATAGCAGCCTGAACGGACTAAAAGAATAGTTTATCTATTTTTTCCCTGAAATAGATGATTTTTAATTTTTTTAATTTATGCTTTTATTTATTTTTAAATTAATTTTATTGGCATATAGTTGATTTACAATGTTGTATTAGTTTCTGCTGTACAGCAAAGTGAATCAGTTATACATATACATATATCCACTCTTTTTTAGATTCTATTCCCATATAAGTCATTACAGAGAATTGAGTAAAGTTCCCTGTGCTATACAGTAGGTTCTTATCAGTTATCTATTTTATATATACTAGTGTGTATATGTCAATTCCAATCTCCCAGTTTATCCCTCCCCCCCACACCCTTTTCCCTCTTGGTATCCATAAGTGTGCTTTCTACTTGAAATAGATGATTTCTAAGATTGCTTTCAGTGTTAAGATTCTATAGTCACACACCTATTGATAGGTTTCCTGCATTTCCTACATTGACTCAACAAATATTTATGAGGACATATCATGTGGCAGGAACTACTTTTCACAACTCCAAATGAATGAATTATGAACAAGTGATTTGAACATGCTGTGTTCAGTGCATTTCCCATATGCAAGCAGCCTCAAGTTTCAATGGTTGCCTTCTTAGCATAGCCAGAACAGGAAACAATGGATAAGAAGGGGTACCCAGAAATCACAACTACCCTTGGTCTACGCTGGATGGGTGGGCAAGTATTATTTTCTTGAAGAAATTTGCAGAGGATCTTCTGTAATCTTCCATCTAATGTCTAAACATCTAAATTTGCTCCACCAAAATAGTCCAAAATCTTAATTTTTGCCACTGGGCCTACTTGCTGAAAAGTAAATTCTACAAGGTAGTGTTATTTGTTTTCAAAGAGCTTGTCTTTTAGATTATTTATTTATTTATTTATTTTTAAATATTTTATTGGAATAATTATTCAATTGTTAGCATGATATTCACGATAACATTATTCATAGGGTGATTCTTTCCACTTTAAGGAGATCTATTTTTATTTTATTTATTTATTTTTGGCTGTGTTGGGTCTTCGTTTCTGTGCGAGGGCTTTCTCTAGTTGTGGCAAGCGGGGGCCACTCTTCATCGCGGTGCGCGGGCCTCTCACTATCGCGGCCTCTCTTGTTGTGGAGCACAAGCTCCAGACGCGCAGGCTCAGTAGTTGTGGCTCACGGGCCTAGTTGCTCCGCGGCATGTGGGATCTTCCCAGACCAGGGCTCGAACCCGTGTCCCCTGCATTGGCAGGCAGATTCTCAACCACTGCGCCACCAGGGAAGCCCTAGATTATTTATTTTATTCTTCTCAACACATCAGTAGTAGGAGATATTGCCATTGGGATATTACCATTAATAAGAATAAGATATTCTTAATTCTTAACTCAAATTATTAAGATGAGTGAGACATATCTATTACAGATTTGTTGCTTCCTATGTAGCAGTACCAAGTGCTTCACAAGCATTTTCTCTAGTCCTTAGAACTCTCCTGTAAGATCGATAACAATGTTCCCATTGAACAGAGTAGAAGTAGGGAAGCCAGTATTCCTCCACAGACCATTTCCCCCTCCCTAAGTTGCACCAGTGTCACTTGGAGTATGCCAGACACAAGCTTTCTGTAAAACCCTAGCTAGAGATTTAAAAAAGGAAACCAGAGGGCTTTAGATGAGGGAGAGACCTCAGAAAAGATCCCTGGTTAGAGTAATATTTAATATACTTTGAAAACGATTAAACCATCAACAACTACCCCCATCCAACCTCAAGCCTCTGTAACACCCTTGGGTTGAGATATTCTCATCGTTGCTTCAGTTTGTGATTTGAAATCTTGGGTCTTCAGGTGGCTGGTTTTCCATGTAGTTTTGTTTTACATTCACTCAGCAACTCTGCTATAGGAAGTGAAGATTTTCCCTCTCCCAACCCAGTTATACAACAGCATCACACACTCTGCTGTAAATGCATCTCCCTATGTGCCAATCAACACTTAATTATCCGCACGAGGATTATCTGTGTCAGAATTGTCTCCTGCTAATTTTTAATCCCCAAATGAATTTCTCTTGCTGCCCAGGGTGGCCTTTCCTGCCAGCCATGAGTGTCTGTCCAGAAAGTGACGCTGATATTGACAGTAACTTGCATAGGATCTAATTAAAGGATGTGAATCTGCTGCCAAAAAATTTGAAAAATTAAAAACATGATCCCTCCTGAGGCCAAACAACAGATGATTTGGGGATTATCTGTTGCGTTGGATTTTCTGCACTACCACACCCTCGCTCTGCCATGTAGAGTTGAACACTGGCTGCCCAACATGCTTTCAATGACTGTTTTTAGAGTGAAGCTATCGATGAGCAAGACTGTTGTCATAGCACGTGTCAAACTTGGTAATTATCATCTTTTCTTACAAGTTCTACAGCCGCTCTTCTACGGTTCATTTGTCTCTAGAACTTGGGAAATAATTGCTTTCAGTCAGGAGTTTACAAGAGCAAAAGCAACTATTTGGGTCCAAATGATTAGATACTCTGCATTTTCTAGGTAATCAAATCATGACTCAAAGGGAATTTTAGGTCTTCTAAAGCCATACCCAGCTACTCATTATGAGCTCATTATGTAATGACTAGAACCAGATCCTTCAATGCTAAATTGCTCCAACCCCCTCCATAAGAGAATGTTCTGGTAAAGACAAAAATCATCTGCGCAATGTCAGCCCAGATTCTCCAGATTGGGGCCCTTGCTTTTTCTAAAGGCAAAAAAACCCACAAATTGTTCTAGCTCAAGAAGAAATTCTCAGGTACTCGACAGTGCTAAATACCTCATAGATCCACATGTGCTCCTAGAATCCCATTTCTAAGTAATACCTGAATGTCTCCCTTGAACTTTGAGCATGACGCATCTCCATCCTGCCTCTTCTACTCAAGTCAGCGCCTTCTCCTGACTTGCACTTTCTCTAAGTAACTATTCCATCACCTACCCAGGACAAAGAAAACCAAGGTCTTGTCGCATCCAGTTTTTGACACCAGCAGTCAGCATTCTGCCTGACACATGCTAGGTACTCGATAAATATTTGTTAACTAAACGAATGCATATACTTATATGCGCACACACATACACAGTAGTTGATGAGAAAATCTTAAAGATGTAATAGGAGAAGGAATTAAAGATACTTGGAAGTTTTAACAACCAATCCATCATTTTAATTGAATGCCTAACACTCAATATCAAGCATCTCCTATGCATCTAGGAGATGCTCAGATCTACAGGAACTAAAGGAGCAGGGTAAGATGTGATCTCTGCATCTAAGAATCTAGTTGGGGAGAGAAAACTATACACTTGAAGCAACCCTGATCCATCCAAACCATCATGTGCCAAAGGGCTAAGTCTTGTGGTACAGAAACCCCATATGGGAACGATAAGTGTTCATAAACTATAGAAGAAGATTTCACATCATGGGCGATGTGAGAATTTGGAGAATGGACGGGTTAAGACTGAGAAGAATGAAGTAGGAAGGTTTTCCAAAAAAGGCACTATGGAGAAAAGCAGGATTCAAAACGCACACAGGCATGGGCGACATGTGGGGAGAGGTTTCCAGAAGTGAAGAAACCAGCTAAATAAGTCCATCTCAGCTCTAAGTCACTCTGTTGGCAGTATTATAGATAAACCTCCTTGAACAAGATAACCAGCCTGTTTGGAGGACATTTGGGGAAATCTGATCATCTCTATAACAAGCAAATATATAATGGTTTCTTTATTAAAAAAAAAAAAAAAGCATGCCTAGCTAAACCCTCATCATAGCCCTTCCCTATAAAACTCTGTAAAATCCTTCTATAAAGAAAAAATGTAGACTGTAGACATCTTGGTTCCTGCAGCTAATACCAGGCATTTTAGGCATTTTGGGGTGTACATGATGTTTTGGGATAACCTGACAATATTGCCTCAATGTGTCAAGTGGCATCATGGGGACTTGAATGTTAGAGCATCAAAAAGGGGTGATTTTACTCTAAAAATTAGTTTTATACCATTTGCAAAAATGCAAAAGAAAGCAAAAAGGGTTTCTGTTGTTTCCATTGTCCCTAACATCAAAAATAATAAAGTAAACCAAACTACTGATATTCTTAATAAACTTGCAAGGATTTATTTTCTCTTGGAAGTATAAAAAATGGAATGTAAGTTCCATGGATCAGTGGAAAGAGGTTATGATGTGATTGGTTCAATTGCGTGTTTCCCTTGTGTGTATTTTTCCACATCACATTTAATTGAGGGAGAACGTTGACATTAAAAACAATTATTCTTCCAATTTCCCCATTTGTTATTTTGAAATATTTTACGTTTTCCCCAGCCACTCCCTCTTTGTCTTAGCCATCAGGGCTTCCATTCAATTGGTTCAGTCTCTGAACGAAGCCCAGCCCATCTGGGCTGGATTAGTTACAACGCATGTTTGGGTGCTGAACTAGACCTAGTGGCTTAGACAAGAGAGAAGTTTGTCTCATTTCGTGGTTGACTTGGCATCATCACAGTGTTGAAAACTCAGGGACCCTCCCTCTTGCAGTTCTGCCATCCCCAGGTGTCAACATTGACGCAGTGCCATCATCCTTTCAGTAGGACATGGAGTGACTTACTGTCATTAGGTGCTCTAGGTGCTCACAGAAGCAATGGAGTTCTAGCCTGGGCTCACGCGATGTGGCGAGGTGGCTTGTTAGATGGTGGAAAGAGGTGTGAGGAGAGAAGCCATGCCTCTTCCTTATAATATGATTAAGAAATGACACACATCATGTCTGCGCATATCCATTTGCTCATGATGTCACACTTAGCTGCAAGGGAGGCTGGGAAACATAGGGTTTAGCTGGATGGCCATGTTTCCCCTAAAAATCTTACCATCATGGAATTTGGTGATCGGGGAAATGACTTTCTTAGAAGACATGAAGAGATTATTTTCCTAAATATCTAATTACATACTTCTCTGTTTAAGGTGGACAAATATATATTATCACAATATAAAATAAAATAAAGCTGAAAAGGAAAACAATGAGTCAAAAACAAAATGTGGTTTCAAACCATCATTAATATGCCCCAAAGACTTAGCAAACCATGCTCTTTCCTAGGGAGAGAGCTTGAGCCTGGCATTCAGGGAGCCCCAGGGAAGTGAGGGCTTGAAAGAGATGGTTGTTTTCTGGGGTGTAGAGTTGAGGGCAAGGAGAAAAATGACTAATGGAAGAGGGGCCTTCTGTGAAAAAGGCATGGCTGATGGACTCAGGGGTCTGATACCCAGGATATTCAGGAGTCTGGTATCCAGGTTAAGTTTTCCTTTCTTGTTTTGTAATTCCTTTGAGGCATCTTCAGTACATGAGGAATGAAAGGTGGGAGATGTTTATGTTTTTGAGGCAATAAATGGAAATAATTATTAGTGGGGCAGTTATCACTGGGGACAAGGCTGGAGCAGTGGCTCTGATGGAATGATGGCATGCAATAGCCGGGAGAATGTAACACTCTTTGGAAAAGCCTAGAGTTATTTGGGAGAGAACTTTTTTCAAGTTATGCAGGATGGAAGACTGGGATTTTGTTACTTATATATAAAGTAACAGAAGATGGAGTTGGGGGAAGTCATACTACATAAAACACAGTGACCACTATTATACACTTATATACACTTACTAGACATGGACCACATATTTGGCATCACCCCTGGGCAGTGCTGCCCGTCTTTTTCTCTCTCTCTCATCACCCTGTGCTCTGACTGCTTTATGCTCTGGTGAGAGCTGAGACTGTCTAAAGCAACAGAAGCCTCCTCTTCTGAAATCCACATACAGTGGATGCTGCAGCGTCCCATCTAGGTATCCTTCACCAGGAGGTACATGCATCCCCCAGCTTCCCTCTTCTGTGGAGAATTGTGGATGAATTGGAGCCATCTCCCCTGGGAGGTGTTCCTTCTCCACGCCAGCCACCAGTACATGACTGGCATAGCAGTGCCAAATACCAGGCCTCTTGCCTCAAGATAGAACCTATATGTGGGGCAATTCATCCTCCAGAGCTGCCCATGGGATCACCCTGAAGATAGTCTCCAGCTGAGACCCTATCCTTGCTTAGCTCTCTTCTTCCGGTCTTTCTTGATTCACACTCCTTTTCCTAAGAGGATTTTCCCACTAAAATCACTTGCCCAAGAATCCCCGCCACACATTCTGCTTCTGGGGAACCCATGTTAAGACACGTAGAACATGGGACATAGCAGGAAGAGAATGGATTCTGGGCAGGGTCTGGAGGGGTGATGCAGGAGAAACCATGAAGCTTGTAAG
Organism: Tursiops truncatus; assembly: GCF_011762595.2. Lineage (NCBI taxonomy): Eukaryota > Metazoa > Chordata > Mammalia > Artiodactyla > Delphinidae > Tursiops > Tursiops truncatus. The sequence goes on along the minus strand of NC_047047.1, from coordinate 33,433,539 downwards.
TGGCAGGTGATAAGGGAAAGTCAGGGCCCAGATAGGGAGGAGGAGGGCTGGCACTAGGGCTGCAAGACAGTGGGTGCAGTGAGCGGAGAAGGAAGGCACATATGAAGCTGGCAGCGAGAGGCACCATGTCAGCAAAGCTATTTCCTCTGCCACCAGGACCTCCTCTGGGGACACACCCTGCCCAGAGCCTGGTAGGTGTTGTGTTCTTAGCTCCCAGAAGAACCAGACATTTCAGGGACTATTCCTGCTTGAACTTGCCCATTCTGTCATGGTAAGAGGAGGCCTCCAGCTGATCCATTGGTTAATAATCCCCTGGATTAAGCTCACATAAAGAGTGAAAACACCACTAGGGGAGAATTCCTACAGCTTCCTGCTGGCAAACAAAATTTGCCTGCAGCTAATGGGCATGCCCAGCTCTGACAGCTACTATAAACCCTGGGTAGGGTTTGAAAGAAACGGTGAGGGGAGCAAAAAGAGAAGGGAGAAAGACGGTGAGAAGGGAGGGGAAGACAGGGGATATGGCGGCAGGAGAGGGGTCTCTCCCTTCTACAGCAGGTTCTGGATTGCATTTTCTGCACCGAAGATGGAAGGAGACTGTTTTTTGGTCTTGCTCTTTTAGCACCACTGGCAGAGGATACAGAGGAAATTCTAAGCCCTCTTGGTACTATTTTGAGCAGAAGTGGTTTAAGGAAGAAGGGGGTGTCTTCTTGCCATCTCTTTACTTCTTGGGTAATTATTCTCCATGCCCTTGAGATATAAAGAAAAAAATGGGGAAAACTTAACTTCTCTTAAGTTAAAACTCTAGTCAGGAGTCATCCATGGTTTTGGTATACATTAATGTGTCTCTCCATGAGCTTTTGAAAATGATCTCAGACTCAGGATGGAAATGCTGAAGGAGGTTACATCAAGTGCCTTACTGTTTGAAGGTGAGAGAAAGTCAGTGACTTTTGGAAACTGCTGGAGCTTTAGTATGCTTTTTTGAAAGCTCAAACCAGGTGAAATGAATTAGGTGGGTAGGATTCATTTAGCGACTATTTATTGAGCATCTCCTATGAATCAGGTATTGTGCTGGGTGCTAGCAGCATGGAAGCATGTGACCCCATCCCCAATAGTTAGAAGCCAGAGATCTAGACCAAACTTTTCATTTTCTAGACAAAGAAAGGTTATCCAAATAATTGTGACTTTGGGAAAGACTTTGTCAAATTGAGACTTTAATCAAGGACATCTACATCTTTCTAAGTTATATTCAGACCAATCTCACTTACTGGTCTTTTCTTCCCTGCTTATGTGATGGGCACTGGGTGAATATGGACTCTCAGGTCAGCCTGGCTCTAATACTGTTTGCTTGAGTTTGCACAGTGTATTTGTTTCTCTAAGCCTGGGTTACCAAATCTTTTTTAAAAAATTAATTTCCATTTTCTTTTATTTATTGAAGTATAGTTGATTTACAATATTATATTAGTTTTGGGTGTATGGCATAGTGATTTGGTATTTTTGTAAATTACCCTCTATTATAGCTTGTTACAAGATAATGTCTACAATTCCCTTTGCTGTATCCTTGTTGCTTATCTATTTTACATATAGTAGTTTGTATGTGTTAATCCCATACACCTAGTTGGTCCCTCCCTACATTCCTCTCCCCTTTGGTAACCACAAGTTTATTTCTATGTCTGTGAGTCTGTTTCTATTTTGCCTATACATTCATTTGTATTATTTTTTAGACTCCACATATAAGTGATATAGTATTTGTCTTTGTCTGATTTACTTCGCTAAGCATAATATTCTCTAGGTCCATCCATCTTGCTGCAAATGGCAGAATTTCATTCCTTTTATGGCTGAGTAATATTCCATTATATATATCACACCTTCTTAATCCATTCATCTGTCGATGGGCACGTATCTTGGCTATTGTAAATAGTGCGTGTATCTTTTCGAATTAATGTTTTTGTTTTTTCCAGATATATATACCCAGGAATGGAATTGCTGGATCATGTGGTAGTTCTATTTTCAGTTTTTTGAGGAACCTCCATACTGTTTTCCATAGTGGTTGCACCAATCTACATTCCCACTAACAGTGTAAAGGGTTTCCTTTTCTCCACACCCTCTCCACACGTTTGTTACTTGTAGACTTTTTGATGATAGCCATTCTGACCGGTGTGAGGTGGTATCTCATTTTTGTTATGATTTGCATTTCTCTAATAATTAGCAATGTTGAGCATACTTCATGTGCCTGTTAGCCATCTGTATGTCTACATTGGAAAAATGTCTATTCAGGCCTTCTGCCCATTTTAAAAACGAAATTTAAAAATAACATGTCTGTATCCATTGGAGTACTTTTTTTTCGAGTAATATAAACTAGCTATGGTTGATTTAGGCAGGAAGGAATTTACTGCAAGAATAAGAGAGAGCTCAAGGGGAAGGCTTCTCTGTTGCTCAACTCCAGGAACAGCATCCATATTGTATTTTATGTTTCTAAAAACATCAGAGACTGGAGAACCAGACTCAGAATTGGCAGAAAGAAGGAGGTCTAGACAATAGCCAGACCACAGCCAAAATGATCCTCCAGAGCTAGTTGGTGGGGACTTTCATCACTGGAGCTGCTGACATGGAATAGTGGAGTTTATCCACCACTACTACTAGCCTTGGACATTGGCTGCCACAGTAAACACTGCAGCCCCTGCAGCCCCTGAGATCTGAATGCTGAAGCCACCTATGCCGTCATTATCTGAGAAACAAATTCTCTACTTTCCTGCCTTTTGTATCCCTAGCTACGAATTTGAAGTCTGAGGCAGGTACCTATCTTGGGCTGAGGGTGTGCCCACACCCCAGCTACAAGGATGTCTGGAACAACAAGTATCTGAACTTTTTCTGGCTTCTGTACCAGGAAATTCCATCGAAATTCATATTATTGAGAATTTCTCAAACACTGAAAATGAGTTCAAAGCCTGAACTACTCTCCAAGTAAAACTCACACGGAACCACTACCGTATAGAGCTGGTGTAAGGATTAAATAAGATAATATAGAGAGAGTGTCTAGCTCAATAAGGGCTCAATTATGTTCATTTTCATCATCACCTTCATCACTATATTATTGTAAGAGTCAGGTCATCTGCTCTTCATATCATACCAGTTGTTCATAATGCCCGTAGCTGAGAAGGGTGAAATAAGGACTTAAAATGATTTTATTGCAAAGGATGGAAAAAATATAGGGAAAATTAAGAAAATGAGGAGTGATGCCAGAAGGGATAAAGGTGAAAAGACTGATAGACAGGAATAAGGAAAAGAAATGGGCACTAATTACAGAATTACTGATTCCTGGAAACAGACGAATTATCCAGGAAAAAAAGCATAAACAGGACTTGACATGGAGACCAAGCAATAAGGGAGAGTCATGTTATTCAGAGCTCTGGACCTTAGGTACGACCTTCCTCAGCCGAGGAGCCCAGGCTGAAAGAACACAGCTCAAGACAAACGAAAAGGCTCAGAAAGAAATGTTCTTGGTCTTTTTATAGATAAACGCTTATAGCTTGCATCCATTTGGTGGTGGTGGGGATGGGGATGTGTGTGTATGTGAGTTAATTTTGTTGTGTTTTAAATTTATAGAGAAGAATTGAGATTTGGATTTTAAGGGAAATTTTGATTTTGCTTTTGGCAGCTCCCCTTTCTTCTTCTCCCACTGAAACATACAGAGACACACACATCACAGTTGGAACTGACTGCAAACAGTGCCTCCCAGGGTATTCCCATTGGTCGCATCAGGGCTTAGCTGGCTTCTGATACCTGATAGAGGATCTAGTTAAGACATCAATTAATAATGATAATTATTCTAGGACAATAATTCCCAATCCTTGTAAATACAAGTGTAAATATGAGAACCCCTCTCGCGGTGGGTAAGCATTGCTTGTGTGTTCATCTGCTCCTTTTCTGTTTGGAAATTGGCCCCTGGCTCTCTCCATGGGACTCTGGTAGGGCTATAAATCAAGGGACTCCACCTCTCCTCCCCTTACAGGGGTCAGCGTTATAATTTATGCTGGCCAATCAGATCACCATCTCCACCTTAACTCTTGTGGTCAGTCCAGAGAGAGATTCATGAAGTAGAGCTGGACAATCACAATTCTGCCTTGGAGTTTGACGTGGATATTGGGATAAAGTCTCCCTTGAGTTCACAAGCCTTCAGGACTATGTAATCATGTGGAAAGGACCCTTTCATCACCCTATGGACAAAGCATACCTGAGAATGAAGCCAAGCATATCCCTGAGTTACCCGAACCAGTACCTTTTCTCTTTGGCTTTCGCTAGTTTGAGTTGGCATTTTATTACTGGCAACTGGTAGAGTTCCATATCAACCCCCCTCCAAAATCATTTTAGGCTCCTATGTGATATGAATTGAACTTTTAGCATGGTTTGAGAGAACATATAATGCTAAAATGACTATGATCTCAATAAAGCTTTTAAAATAGTTTTGATGCTATTAATCATAAAAGCATCTACAGATATTCCTTTCGAAATAACAATCTATGTGTGAGACATGTTATTAATTCAGACTCTAGGGAATGCTTACACAAGTGGATTAATGGATCCCTAGCAATAGTAATTTTGGCTCCCCCCATCCAAGGCTGAGAATCACTGTTTTCAAGCTCTTAGACTTTCAATACAATACTACAGAAAAAGCACTTCTAAGTTTCACCATATTTGAAAGAGTTCTAAACCCTTTGTCCACTTTTGAAGAAAATACCATCAAAGAACCCTTTGATAAGCTTTCGTACCCAAAGAAACAGTTTGGTCTCAAGGTTCCAAAAACACAAGGCCACCGTCTATGAGGACACAAGATCCACCTGTGAGCCATGAGAAATCAGGAACTTGCCTGGGAACCACACTAGGGTCACCACTCACCATTGGAAGTGATATTCGCCATGAGAAGGATTCTCAGTAGTGCAATGGCATGCAGGTCATACTCCCAAGGCAAAAAGTGTGCTTTACGTTTGAATGTAGTGCCAGGAGCCATTAGTGATAAATGTGACATTCTATCAGAAAATTCCACCAAAGCTCCCTTTTCTGTTAAAAGCTGCTCAGAAAAAAGAATGGTGGAAACCCCAACAATAAAAGCAACCATTTACTAGAAAGAGCAATGCAGCCCTTCAAAAAGCTGACTGGATGGTATGAAACTCACTAGCTGTTCAATTTCCTTTTTGACCTGTTTTAAAAGTTACAACAATTTTCAAAGCTATTTATATAGCTGAGGATCTCTATAAGAATTTCTACACATTTTCGATTTAACAAAGAACAGACTGCTAGACCATGCTGGGGTCAAGAGGAACTGGGAATGTGGTGAGGGAAACCCATTATATCCTACTTCAATTTAGCTATCAGAAACGGGAGTTCCACTGCACTGGGAAAACATCGATCCCTCAAGCAAAAACCTTAGCAGAAAAGTAAGGGGCAATAGAGGTAGGTCTGAGCCCTGTAGCAACTGGATCAAGTGCTACCTGGGCCTTTGGCATCTGAGTGACCCAGTAGAACTAAGATGATTGGAAATGGTTCATTTCAGGCAATTGTAGCATCGCTCAAGTCTGGCCCCTTTTCTACCTCCTGGTAGTGCCTTGTGACAATCTCTGACTTGAGGCACCATTCCTGCCGTGGGAGCAAGTGTTCGGATTTTAAAAACTAAAGTTTGATGTGGATGAACAACTGCCTATAAAACGCATTAAGCTCTTTCCCTGTAATGTATTTAGTTTCACACTGACTGCCAGCATTACCTCTGAATGGATTACGGCAGGGGGTTGCCATTGTCCCACTAAACCACACGGGTTAAATAATACCTTGGTGTCTAGAGCTGCTTCAGGACCATTTCATACGGGCTAATACATGAAATGAATACCCAGCTTTTCTGCAAGTGATTTGGTTGGGTTAAAAAGAAGGACACGTTGAATTGGTTTACAGCGCGAGATCATTTACGGCACTATTTAGATTGTACCTTTGCCTACAGTAACATTTGCACCTGCATTTTGCCATTCTCAGCAGCGGGGCATAATCACACACTTACTGCTGGAAGGCATTTGGTGCTTGGAGTCTATTTACTTAACAACCTTGGGAATACGACTCCACTCCCGGGTCAGCCACTTAAATTTGGCTTCGTGTTTAGATAATGACATTGTGCTTTTGTCCAAGCCTGGGGAAATGCTATAGATAAGCTGCAACATTGCCTGCCCTGCTCCAAGTTGACTTGATTCTTTTTCAAGAGCACTTGCACCCTTTAAAAGCACATTTCCAAAGTTATCCCCTCACGTAGGCAGGATAATCACCTCGTTTCATGAAGCACTTCTCAGGCCATAGACACTGGAATTGTTTGAGTCTGAGCCAGATGGGGCCAGGAGGAGGTTTTACAATGAAGCCGTTTCTCTTTGCCCCTTTGGTTGCACCTGTAACATAAACAGCCACGGAGAGGCAAGCACTTTTAAAGCCACTTAGCTGGGGGTCTGCTACCCTGGGTTTTGCTTCCATGTCTGCGTTGGTCTGGGACCTGCCCTAGCAAGAGAGGCATCTGGCACATGCTCGAGACCCTGGGCAGACTCACCTTGGGGCTAATTATACAACTGTGGATGCTTATTTTTAAAAGAGGTTTTGAGTGCAAGAGAGTGCAGAGTGTTCTTTTATTTCCTCTGTATTGTTGTTGCAATAAAAAAAAAAGTTAGGACAGTATTAAAGCTTTGCTCATCTTTTTTTTTTTTTTTCCTTCCCTTTGCTTTTGAGTCTGAAAAGAATGCTGGAAGTCTTCGGAGGCCTGGTTGGAACAGAGAGTGTTAATTCTTCCATATCTAAGCCTCTTTGTCAAAATTCCCTTTGTCTCCTGCCCCAAGTCATTAAACACTAATCCCATCACTCTCCCTAATCCGCTGCACTGGAGCTGGAGTTCAGTTTCCGAAACTGTCTTTGTGGCTCTCCTAATAGACAGCTCCTCTGGATTGCCGTCGGTTCAGGCGCATTTAGAGCGGCCCATTCCAGCTCCTTAATGAAGTGCCCTTAATGAATCTTTTCCTCCTTCATGCAGTGAGCACGGGCTTCAATTGGTTTAGTGTTAAGTAGGGGAAGATGCCGAGTCATCTCAGGGGCCTTTGCAAAATATGACTGTCAAAGGCAAAAGCCTAGGAAACAGGCCATTGAGAGTGACAGCCACTGAAGTGCTCATTTAATTACTAAGGATTTACAAAAGAAAATCTGTCCTTTGTAGCTAACAAAGGACAAGGAACTAAGAAGAGATAGTAAAGGGTTTTTCCAACAAATGATAAAAGAGGAAACATGGTTGAGTAAAGCCATAGGGCATGTAGAGGGACTCTTTCACGTTTGCTACACAAGCTTACCTTTCTCAACATTAGGTATGCCTGGAGATACTGAAATGGGCTTTTCTATGCTGCCAAGTGATGGAGGCCAGAGAGTGAATCTGATAAATTCTTCACGGACAAAAAGCCACTACAATGACAATCCACTCCACTAAATTTAAGACAAAGTATTTTTCAGGAAGCGTTGGTAACCCTGGGGTAACCTGGAAAACAACGATGGGGGGAAGAAAACAATGGAAAAAAAATGTTTCCAAGGAGTTTTGTTTGCCTTTTTTTTCTACTTGAGTAATTGTTTACAGTCTTAACAGTTAAAGTTAGCTTGGCTCTCATATCCCTCCAACACAGCAGATTTAAATGAAAACTCTGAATGGCCCTTGATCACTTCATATTTTCAAAATATGTTGACCCGTTTCGTGGATAGCTCAGCACTTGTTTCTCCCTTAGTAAGAATATTTATTACGTGATAAACCCTATATTATATATCTATATGATATAATCTATTTATTATATGATGAAATTATTCATATGACAAAATTTGTCAAATTAACAGGTGGTTTTGGTCTTAAAAATACGTATGTTTAAAATTCTGTAATATCTTGAACTATTGCGTTAGGTTAAGGAATAAAAAGAAAAACAAGTTAATGGAGAGAGAAATTCATCCTATTGGCCATCATTTATTTGGTACTAAAGGCATATGAATCCAGCTGACCACAATTAATATAACTGTGGCTGAATTCTATGGTCATCATGTCTGCAAGCTAGCAAGGTCACGGCATCACATGACCCACAAAGCACCCACAGGTAGTAGACACTCAGGAGAGACTTCCGAGCAGATTGATGAGTTAACTGATTAATTGGACCAAGCCATCTAGTCCTGCAGAGTAGACTGAGAGAAACTTCAATTTTTTAGTAAATTATAAATGTCACCTAGGCGCCATCATGAAATCATTTAGTAGATTTAACAGAATTGAGACCACAGGGCACAAAAGGCTTAGTTTTCTGATCTGGCAGTGCAGGACGGCCTAAAGATGCTGTCAGATACTGACAGCAAAAGTCTGGGCTTCTGAAATCCCAAGTTTCCCTCTTAATGCCAAGACTCCAAACCCCCTTCATTGTACAAGGCAGGTGACATCTTGGCCTCATCTTTATTGAGCATTTTGATAAAATTTCATTTCCTCCTATTATTACCAAACCCAATTGTTTTCTTCACTGGAACAAAAACAGCAACAAAAATCCCCAAATAAACTTTGAACTCCCTAATGAAAACAAATCAGATACATTTACTAACTGGATAAATCAGAACAAAGTGACTCATCTCAGAATGAAACCACAAACATTCTCCTCACAGATAAAAACAACTGCATTTAGCATTTGGGCTGCATTTCAAATTCCAGTGCATGTCTACTGCTGGCAATAAAAGTTACACTTGGACATTGTTAAAATGTGCTCATGTGTTCAGTGCTTCTACTTTCCTCTTAACTGACTCGCCAAATCTTTTTCTTTGGGGAATCAAACAGCTCTTACACGCATTGAGGAAAAATTTCCTGTGCCGCATGTTAAAAAAAAAAAATAAAGCCTACATAGTGTCAGTTGAGTTTATGAGAGAGACAGAGGCAATATGAGGCCAGCACCATGACCAGCTGAGTGCCAGCTGTCCCCGAGAGTGCCAGCCCTTGAAAGTCAGTATTCCCTGAAACTGGCTGCCCATGGTGCATTAGATAATGATGGCTATATCCTAGCAGAACTTTTTATTTAATCCTTCTCTCCCTTTCCAGACAATAACTCTTTTTTTTCACAGGCAAGCTGCATGAATCTAGTTTCAAATGAAAACAACATTAAAAAATGGAACCAGGGTGGTGTATTGGGAAGATGTCCAGAAGGCTCTACACTGAGGATTTTTCACATCCCTCTAAACCTCATTCCCTCAAGTTTTGAGAGAGGAGTGGTGGTGGATTCGATTATAGCTCTTTTTTTCTAAGGAGGGTATATACTGGCAAAACATTTTTGTACTTAAGGTTTTCTTTTTAAGAAAAGATGCCTCACTGAGCTTTGGAATTGACAAGCATTGGAAACATCATGTTTTTCCTTCTGTTGGTGGCATTCATTGACTTACACCAGCAATCTGTAGTTCAGATTTACCAGGGACACTGCAAATTCAATTGAGAAAAGGAAAGATGGAAGAGGAATCTTATGATTTATCAAGGTATAAGTAGCTCACACCTTGATGTCTACTCCTCCAGAAAGTAAAACCAGAAAACACCGATCTATTTCTTCCATGATTTTACAGATAACCAAGAAGCCAGTTGCCAAGTAACTTTTACATCCCTCTATATCTCTTGCACATGTGACAGTGCCCTACACGTATTTCTGGGATGAATAAATGAATCTCTCAGGTTGTAGACAGCCTGTAACATTATCTAAACAGAAGTTTAAATTGGACACCAAAAACAGTTAGGATATATTTTTATTTCCTACAGGATTTCCCATATGGATTCTGCTGTTTTGCCTTAGAATCACAGGTCATTCACAGAAGGGGAATTTGAATGGCTAAGACATTGCTTAAGAGATGCGTCCACTTGTTATTAATCAGACATATGTGAATCATGTGAATTGAAATGAAGATGAAATTTTATTCTGCACTTATCAGAATAGAAAAATGTAGGGAAGGAGAATAATGGCAATTGGGGACGATGCCGTAAAGCCATGAGAACTCTCATGCACTGAGATTGTAAATTGATGAGCCATTCTGGAAAGCAACCTCACAGGACTATGTCTCATGACCCAGCAATCCCATGTATCTGCCGGAGAAATTCTCACACAGAGGCTTACAGGGGCACATGCCATTCACCTGTGAATCATTTGTAGTGGTGGTGAGTGGTAGGCAAACTAGAAGCCCATCTCTAGGAGGAGATGGGGTGGTATTCTATGCAACAGGTAGAATTAATAAGTTAGAGATAAACACACAATATGGATAAATTATGAAAACAGTTTTTTGTGCGTGTGAAAATGGGACGAAATGAGATCTGTGCCACAATTTCATACGAGTAAATTAAAAACACAGACACACAACAAACCAATGCAATAAGAATATATACAAATCCATGTGCATATATCAAACACCTTAGAATATATATCTACAAGAGGAGAAGAAATGGGAGTATCAGGAATGAAGGAAAAATATAATTATAACAAATGAGGGATCCCTCAGAGACCAATTCTGGTAGTGTGCAAAAAACTAATGAGAATGATTAACTTACTTTTCTGCTCCTGAAGTGCAAAAGAAAGGAATACATTTCTTGAAAAAAAGTAGAGATAGACTAGACTGTTATTTTCTTCCTCCCAAAGAAAATAGCTTCTCTCAGAGCAAATGTTAGACTTATACAACATTGATTTAAGGGCGCGTCAGGGCAAGGGGCATCAGATTTCCTTGACAAATGGGAAAGAATCCAGCAGAGATGTCAATGGTCTTCAAAATATATAAAGAAAAATCTTTGTATTGATTAAGATAATGTTAGCTGCTGTAAAAAACTAACTTCAAAATTTCAATGGCCCAACACAACATACCTTTATTCCTTGCTCATGTAACAGTCCAACGTTCTGTGCCGTGATTTCAGCAAGGGACCTCCGCTGGAAGCTGTCGTGCCTTCTTCAAGACATGGTTTCCATGGTGTCCCCAGAGCTTCTCCCTATTGCATCATTTAGAAGGAAGAAAGCGATGGAGTAGTGTATACAGGATGTTTCTATGGGCCACGTCAACTCACATTCCATTGGCTATAATTCAGTTAAATGGCCACACCCTCTTGTAAGGAAGCCTAGAAAATGTAGTGTAGCTGTGTGCCCAGGAAAAAGAGAAAAATACAAAATTTAATCAGTCTCTAGCGGTCCCTACCATTATCCCATTTCAATGACATTTATCAGTCAGACACAGAGAAAAACCAGGGCTACTGACATGTACATTTGAGCCAAGGAACACCGCTTAGCTGGTTTTTTAAATCCAAGAGAGGTAAAAGGGGACTTGGAGGTGAAGGGGAGAAAGCTCTACCTATAGTCTTAAAGTCTTTTTCTTTAAAAAAAAAAATTCAACTGTTTGCATAAACAATGAGAATTCAAAATTAAGTCAATCCTGCACCCCCTTTTTTCTTTTTCATTTTTTAAAATTAAAAAAATTTTTCCACACTTTTATTGGAGTATAAATGCTTTACAATGTTGTGTTAGTTTCTGCTGTATAACAAAGTGAATCAGCTATACATATACATATATCCCCATATCACCCTCCCTATTCCACCCCTCTAGGTCATCAACAAGCAAGGAGCTGATCTCCCTGTGCTATGAAGCAGCTTCCCACTAGCCACCCATTTTACATTTGGTAGTGTATATATGTCAATGTTACTCTCTTACTTCATCCCACTTTCCCTTTCCCCCACCCTGTGCCCTCAAGTCCACTTTCTACGTCTGCGTCTTTATTCCTGCCTTGACACTAGGTTCACCAGTACTGCTGTTTTAAATTCCATATATATGCGTTAGCATACGTTATTTGTTTTTCTCTTTCTGACTTACTTCACTCTGTATGACAGACTCTAGGTCCATCCACCTCACTACAGATAACTCAGTTTTGTTCCTTTTTATGGCTGAGTGATATTCCATTGTATATATGTGCCACATCTTCTTTATCCATTCATCTGTTGATGGACATTTAGGTTGCTTCCATGTCTTGGCTATTGTAAATAGTGCTGCAATGAACATTGTGGTACATGTATATCTTTTTGAATTATGGTTTTCTCAGGGTATATACCCAGTAGTGGGATTGCTGGGTCATATGGTAGTTCTATTTTTAGTTTTCTAAGAAACCTCCATACTGTTCTCCATAGTGACTGTATCAATTTACATTCCCACCAACAGTGCAAGAGGGTTCCCTTTTCTCCACACCCTCTGCAGCATTTATTGTTTCTAGATTTTTTTGATGATGGCCATTCTGACTGGTGTGAGGTGATATCTCATTGAGGTTTTGATTTGCATTTCTCTAATGATTAGTGATGTTGAGCACCTTTTCATGTATTTGTAGGCCATCTGTATGTTTTCTTTGGAGACATGCCTATTTAGGTCTTCTGTCCATTTTTCTATTGGGTTGTTTGTTTTTGTGATATTGAACTGCATGAGCTGCTTGTATATTTTGGAGATTAATCTTTTGTCAGTTGCTTCGTCTGCAAATAGTTTCTCCCATTCTGAAGGTTGTCTTTTCATCTTGTTTATGGTTTCCTTTGCTGTGCAAAAACTTTTAAGTTTCATTAGGTCCCATTTGTTTATTTTTGTTTTATTTCCCTTACTCTAGGATGTGGGTCAAAAAGGGTCTTGCTGTGATTTATGTCATAGGGTGTTCTGTCTATGTTTTCCTCTAAGAGTTTTATAGTGTCTGGCTTTACATTTCGGTCTTTAATCCATTTTGAGTTTATTTTTGTGTGTGGTGTTAGGGTGTGTTCTAATTTCATTCTTTTACATGTATCTGTCCATTTTTCTCAGCACCACTTATTGAAGAGGCTGTCTTTTCTCCATTGTGTATTCTTGCCTCCTTTGTCAAAGATAAGGTGATCATATTTGCGTGGGTTTATCTCTGGGCTTTCTATCCTGTTCCATTGAGCTATATTTCTGTTTTTGTGCCAGTACTCTACTGTCTTGATTACTGTAGCTTTGTAGTATAGTCTGAAGTCAGGGAGCATGATTCCTCCAACTCTGTTTTTCTTTCTTAAGATTGCTTTGCCTATTCGGGGTCTTTTGTGTTTCCATACAAATTGTGAGATTTATTTTTCCAGTTCTGTGAAAAATGCCTTTGGTATTTTGATAGGGATTGCAATGAACCTGTAGATTGCTTTGGGTAGTATAGTCATTTTCACAATATTGATTCTTCCAATCCAGGATCATGGTATATCTCTCCATCTATTTATGTTATCTTTGATTTCTTTCATCAGTGTTTTATAGTTTTTTGAGTACAGGTCTTTTGTCTCCTTAGGTAGGTTAATTCCTAGGTATTTTATTATTTTTGTTGCAATGGTAAATGGGATTGTTTCCTTAATTTCTGTTTCTGATCTTTTGTTTTTAGTGTATAGAAATGCAAGAGATTTCTGTGCATTAATTTTGTATCCTGCCACTTTACCAAATTCATTGACTAGTTCTAGTAGTTTTCTGGTGGCATCTTTAGGATTTTCTATGTATAGTATTAGGTCATTGGCAAACAGTGACAGTTTTACTTCTTCTTTTCCATTTTGTATTCCTTTTATTTCTTTTTCTTCTCTAATTGCTGTGGCTAGGACTTCCAAAACTATGTTGAATAATAGTGGTGATAGTGGACATCTTTGTCTTGTTCCTGATCTTAGAGGAAATAGTTTCACCATTGAGAATGATGTTTGCTGTGGGTTTGTTGTATATGACTTTTATTATGTTGAGGTATGTTCCCTCTATGCCCACTTTCTGGAGAGTTTTTATCATAAATCAGTGTTGAATTTTGTCAAAAGCTTTTTCTTCATCTATTGAGATGATCACATGCTTTTTATTCTTTAATTTGTTAATATGGTGTATCACATTGATTGTTTTGCATATATTGAAGAACACTTGCATCCCTGGGATAAATCCCACTTGATTGTGGTGTATGATCTTTTTAATGGGTTGGTGGATTCTGTTTGCTAGTATTTTGTTGAGGACTTTTGCATCTATGTTCACAAGTGATATTGGTCTATAATTTTCTTTTTTTGTGATATCTTTGTCTCGTTTTGGTATCAGGGTGATGGTGGCCTCATAGAACGAGTTTGGGAGTGTTCCTCCCTCCACAATTTTTTGGAAGAGTTTGAAAAGGATAAGTGTTAACTCTTCTCTAAGTGTTTGATAGATTTCACCTGTGATGCCATCTGGTCCTGGACTTTTGTTTGTTGGAAGATTTTTAATTACAGTTTCAATTTCACTGCCTGTGATTGTTCTGTTTATATTTTCTAATTCTTCCTGGTTCAATCTTGGAAAGTTGTACCTTTCCAAGAATTTGTCCATTTCTTCCAGGTTGTCCATTTAATTGGCATAGAGTTGCTTGTTGTAATCTCTTATGATCTTTTGTATTTCTGCGGTGTCAGTTGTAATCTCTCCTTTTTCATTTCTAATTTTATTGATTTGAGTCCTATCCTTTTTTTTCTTGATGTGTCTGGCTAAAAGTTTATAAATTTTGTTTAACTTCTCAAAGAACCAACTTTTAGTTTTATTGATCTTTGCTATTGTTTTCTTTGTTTCTATTTCATTTATTTCTGCTCTGATCTTTATGATTTCTTTCCTTCTCCTAACGTTAATTTCTTTCTCCTAACTTTTAGTGGGTTTTCTTTGTTCTTCTTTTTCTAGTTGCTTTAGGTGTAAGGTTAGGTTCTTTATTTGAGATTTTTCTTGTTTCTTGAAGTGAGCTTGAATTGCTATGAACTTCCTTATAAGAACTGCTTTTGCTGCATCCCATAGGTTTGGGATCATCATGTTTTCATTGTCATTTGTTTCTAGGTATTTTTTAACTTCTTCCTTGATTTCTTCAGTGTTTTCTTGGTTATTTAGCAGCACACTGTTTATCTTCCATGTATTTGTGTTTTTTACAGTTTTTTTTCCTGTAATTGACTTCTAATCTCATAGCATTGTTGTCAGAATAGATGCTTGATACGATTTCAATTTTCTTAAATTTTCCGAGGCTTGTTTTGTGACCCAAGATGTGATCTATTCTGGAGAATGTTCCATGTGTACTTGAGAAGAAAGTGTATTCTGTTGTTTCTGGATGGAATGTCCTACAAATATCAATTAAGTCTATGTGGTGTATTGTGCCATTTAAAGCTTATGTTTCCTTATTTATTTTCTGTCTGAATGATATGTCTATTGGTGTAAGTGGTGTGTTAAGTCCCCCACTATTATTGTGTTACTGTCAATTTCTCCTTTTATGGCTGTTAGCATTTGCCTTATGTACTGAGGTGCTCCTATGTTGGGTGCATAAATATTTATAATTGTTATGTTTTCTTCTTGGATTGATCCCTTGATCATTATCTAGTGTCCTTCCTTATCTCTTATAACAGTCTTTATTTTAAAGTCTATTTTATCTGATATGAGTATTGCTACTTCAGCTTTCTTTTGATTTCCATTTGGAATATCCTTTTTCCATCCCCTCACTTTCAGCCTGTATGTGTCCCTAGGTCTGAAGTGGGTTTCTTGTAGACAGCATATATAAGAGTCTTGTTTATGTATCCATTCAGCCAGTCAATCTGTATGTTCCTATTACCATTTTCTTAATTGATTTGGGTTTGTTTTGGTGGGTCTTTTTCCTCTCTGTGTTTCCTGCTTAGAGAAGTTCCTTTAGCATTTGTTGTAAAGCTGGTTTGGTGGTGCTGAATTTTTGTAGCTTTTACTTATCTGTAAAGATATTGATTTCTCTGCTGAATCTGAATGAGATCCTTGCTGGGTAGGGCAATCTTAGTTTTAGGTTTTTCCCTTTCATCACTTTAAATATGTCCTGCCACTCCCTTCTGGCTTGCAGAGTTTCTGCTGAAAGATCAGCTGTTAACCTTATGGGGATTCCCTTGTATGTTATTTGTTGCTTTTCCCTTCCTGCTTTTAATATTTTTTCTTTGTATTTAATTTTTGATAGTTTGATTAATGTGTCTTGGTGTGTTTCTCTTTGGGTTTATCCTGTGTGGGACTCTCTGCACTTCCTGGACTTGATTGACTATTTCCTTTCTCGTGTTAGGGAAGTTTTCGACTATAATCTCTGCAAATATTTTCTCAGACCCTTTCTTTTCCTCTTCTTCTTCTGGGACCCTTATAATTCAAATGTTCATGAGTTTATGTTGTCCCAGAGGTCTCTGAGACTGTCCTCAATTCTTTTCATTCTTTTTTCTTTATTCTGCTCCCCGGCAGTTAATTCCACCATTTTATCTTCCAGCTCATGTATCCGTTTTTCTGCCTCAGTTATTCTGCTATTGATTCCTTCTAGAGAACTTTTAGTTTCATTTATTGTGTTGTTCATCACTGTTTCTTTGCTCTTTTGTTCTTCTAGGTCCTTGTTAAACGTTTCTTGTATTTTCTCCATTCTGTTGCCAAGATTTTGGATCATCTTTACTCTCATTACTCTGAATTCTTTTTCAGGTAGGTTGCCTATTTCATCTTCATTTATTCCGTCTTGTAGGTTTTTACTTTGTTCCTTCGTCTGTAACATAATTTTTTGTCTTTTCATTTTTTTCATTGTTTTGATGGGTGGGGCTGTATTCCTGTCTTACTGGTTGTTTGGCCTGAGATGTCCAGCACTGGAGCTTGCAGGCAGTTGGGTAGAGCCAGGTCTTGGTGCCAAGATGAGGCCCTCTGGTAAGTCTCACTCTGATTAATATTCCCTGGTGCCTGGGGTTCTCTGTTAGTCCTGCAGTTTGGACTCGGCACTCCCACCACAGGAGCTCGGGCCCGACCTCCAGCCTGGGAACCGAGATCCTGCAAGTGGGCTGGTAGGGGTAGATGTAGCTCAGGGAACAGCTGTTCCTGGGGTCCCTGTTTGAGGCCCCTTTTTTCTTTTTAAATCAGTAGCATGGCAAGATGTGTGCTGCAACCTTTCTGTAAGGCAATATGATGATGCGTTTTCAAAATCTCTGAGGTCCGTAGCAATTCCACTTCCAGGACACATACGCAGGGGAGCTTGGTGTCTTGAACATAAGCTTTGGCGACTACTAGATACAAGTTTAGGTCTATGTACTTACCTCTCAGCCTACAAGTTTTATCTATAAAATGAGGGTAGTAAAAATATATACCTCATCAGTAGGAGATCAAATGAGACATTGAATGTAAAGCCTTATTGACTACAGTGCCTGGCATGTAAGAAAGACTCTGTAATACTACTGAGGAAATAATCATGAATGGGTGCAGCTTGGGCTCAGAAATGCTCATCAGAGATTTGCTACTAATTATTACGTATTGAGGGAAATCTCACAATGGCCTAAAATAGGAGATTGGTTAAATAAGTAATGGCAAATCAATTTGCATCCCTGAAAAGACACAGGAAATAATTCAATAATAAGAAAAAAATGTTTCCTATATGTTAAGTTAAAGTGATTATAAAATGGACTGTAAAGTGTGATCCACATGTACAGATAAGTGTATGTAAGTTTATACACAGAACACTGACTAGAAGGGTATACCCCCAAAATGTCGACAATAGTTTTCTGTGAATGGGGCTGGGAGCAGGTTATTACCTTGTTTTCCCTTTGTAGACCAATGCTTTTTCATAGATTTTACCTTGTTTTCCCTTTGTAGACCAATGCTTTCTAGATTTTCATCACTGAATATGTATTGCTTTAGAAAAATGGATCTTTTGAATTCCAGGACATACTTAATGTGTTAACGTGATTTCTCCTCCCTTTTTATAAAAAGCCTTCAAATATAAAGAAAAGTAGTGAAAACAGTACAAGGACTCCCTTTTTCCCATCCCCTAGATTTAACAATTATTTACATTTTGCATTTTGCTTCATCTTTTTCTTGAAGTATTTTAAAATAAATTATCATCATGAAATGTCATACCTATAAGCTTCCACATGAATCTCTAAAAAGAAAAATTCTTACTAAAGCAGAACTAATAATATTTTACGTTTTAGAAAAATGACTATTGGTAAATATGGTTAGATGCTTCTATTCTTTGGTATACTTTTAAAAGTTAACACTATGATTCTATATTTAGAGATATTATGAGACAGGGCATCAAAAAGTCTAGCTATTAGACCAGGCTACGCAGAGACTTACTACATAGTCCTTGAATCACTGGAGTTAGCTTTTCTCATTTGTGAAATAAAGTGTCATGCTAAATGACACTTTCCACTTTTAAAAATCATATTTTCTTTGGGGGCAAAGAGAAGAACAAGTGAATTAAAATCAATTAAAAAAATTTGAGAGTGGGAGCCATACCAAGGAGCTAGCATGCATCACTGGAGTGAGGAAAATATGAAATGAGGGATTTGGAGACAAGAGGTATTAAGAGATTTTTCTAATTTGTACAATAAATAAACACACCTGTGACCTTTTGTTTAACTAAACTCTTGAAAACCCCTCCATCTCCCAGGCATGAGTTTCTGTATTTTAATTTTTCCAAGTCTTTGCATAGCCACTTTGACTATTTCATTCTTGTCATTGTTTTTTCCTGTAGCAGGGCAGGCTGGGTAGACCTTTGCCCAGAACATATCCAAGGAGCCCTCTGACATTCGGTGCAATAAAAAGAAATGCTGGGCCAGGGCCCCTCTCTCTACATTTACATCACAAAGCCCAGTGTTCTTTGCACAGCTCTTCTCAGTAAGATACTCCCTTGGAAAAAGTCAAATTCAGATCCAGCTGGGGGCCTGGTTCTTGCACACCCTCTGGCAGAGCACTAGTCTCCATTCTTCAGTTTCCTGCCCCTAAAATAGAGCTCACCCCTCCCTGCAGGGAGCATAACAAGAATTCATTGTTTCAGGATTTATTCAGATGCTTGATTCATTGTGTAACGAAGGGCAGTTGTAACTCCAGCCTGAGTACTAATGAGGATAAACTTGGACAGGACGTGTTACCTCTGTACACAGGTGCAACCTCCATCATCTCTGCACAGAATCTGCTTCCAGGCTCGCTATTTATGGAAGAACACAAATGAAAAGTCTGGAAACCAAGATTCTAATTTTCTCTGCTCTGAACTGCTGGGTGGGAAACCCCCGAACTTCCCAGGAACTTTCCTCATTTATAAACTGGAGCAGCTGGACCTGATTCCTAGTTCTAAGATGACTTTAAAGATACACAGTTTAATGCTCCTAAGTGCATTTTTTTCCTTTTCTGGGAAAAACAATATTCTACTTGGTTTTTAAAAGTCATTTAAAAAAATATGTGGAGAACACCCATTCACCACATTCCCTGTCCTAAGGCAACTTCTTCACTAGCTCTTTGTATTTCCAAAAATCAAAACACTATTGAATTAAAAATACATATATGCCCAAATCTCCAATTCGACTTTTAAGAATTTATCCTGCTGATAGACTCGAACATGTGTGTGAAGATACACATCATGTTGCTTGTTGTAGTATGGTCCGTACTAGCGCACTGGAATCACCTGAATGTTCATTAAGTAGATTGTGAGGTACTCATACTAAGGCCATTAAAAAGAATGAGGTAGATTTATAAGTACCTGAGTCAGTTAATAGTCTTTATGTTGCAAGTAACAGAAAATCCACTGCAAACTGATTTTAATAATAAAGGAGATTTATTGGGTCACATAAATGAGAAATCCTCAAGGACTTGGTTTCTTCTCATCTCTCTGCTTTTCTGTCAAGGATGATAGCTTCAAGTCAAGCCTGGTTCTTACATGGTGGTGGGAGACTTATCAACCATAATTAGCGTTTCTTGCACCATTCCAAGGGCGAAGAGAGTGCCTCTGCCCCAGGATTCCAAGCAAGAGTCCTGAAGTTTATCTGGATTGTACAAGCTTTTATGTGTCAAGAGAATGGAAAGTATTGAAGAGTTTGGGCCAGTCAGCCCAGGGTGCCGTGCTTCCTGGAAGCTTTGTGGGGAGAACGAACAAGTAAATGAAAATCTGAGTACTTCAGGAAAGGAGAGAATGGGCATCCAGTAGGCAGCCATCAAATGTCCATGATAGTATTGGAGTGTGAAATAGCTTCCAAGATACTTTGTTAAATGCAAAAAACAAAGTGCAGAGGTGTGAGTACAATATGCTACCTTTTGCAGTAGAAAATCATACATGCATATATATTTTTTACCTTTTTTACTGAAGTGTAATTAACTTACAATGTTGTGTTAGTTTCAGGTATACAACAAAGTGATTCAGTCATACACACACACACACACACACACACACTCACACACACACATATATATATATTTCTTTTTCAGATTCTTTTCCATTATAGGTTATTACAAGATATTGAGTATAATTCCCTGTCCTATGCAGTGGGTCCTTGTTGTTTACCTGTTTTACATATAGTAGTGTGTATGTTAATTCCAAACTCCTGATTTATCTCCCCCTCCTCTCCCCACTGTCTCCTTTGGTAACTATAAGTTTGTTTTCTACGTCTGTGAGTCTATTTCTGTTTTGTAAATAAGTTCATTTATATCATTTTTTAAGTTTCCACATATAAGTGATATCATATGGTATTTGTCTTTGTCTGACTTACCTCACTTAATTTGATCATCTCTTGGTCCATCCATGTTGCTGCAAATGGCATTATTTCATACTTTTTTATGGCTGAGTAGTATTCCATTATGTATATGTATCATATCTTCTTTATCCACTCATCTGTCAATGGACGCCTAGGTTGCTTCTGTGTCTTGGCTGTTGTAAATAGTGCTGCTATGAACGTTGGGGTGCATGTATCTTTTCGAATTAGAGTTTTCTCCGGACATATGCCCAGGAGTGGGATTGCAGGATCATATGGTCATAGACTATTTCTAACAATAATTTTAACCTCAGGGACATTCATTCATATACATATGCATTCAAGTACCCACAAGGAGAAAAATAATAAAAAGAAAATAAATTTCTAAGAATCGATCATATGTTGAATATTTTCAGATAGTAGCTTGGAACAAAGGATCCTAGAACAACAATAGCAATGCATCAATGGGCCCTCCACTGGTTTTGTCTTCCAACTATGAATGATACTCTCAGGAAATGAAGAGTCTTCAGCAGAAGAAAACAATCTAACTCATCACACAAATGACAAAATATATATGTGTTTGAACAAATCAATTTACAAATGTCACTTATCCTGAGAGAGTTTTTAAACAATGCCCGAGAGCTAATCACTGGGAACTCCACTAGGTGACATAAGTCCACAGATATTTCTTCTCCAACTGAGTCTCAGAAATATCTAGGGCTGCTCAATCCGTCACTCACTCAAAACTGCAAGGAATCCTGAGTTTCTGATAGTCTCCTGAATGCCTGCTACTCAGTGGGTATTATATATTCATGGAGTTAGATCATGGTTATAAATTGAGTTTTAGTAAACCAAAGAAAAATTGGAAGAACATCTGTGCTGTAGGGGTGCCTCCCTCCGGGGAAAGGATGAGAGAACTTTGCATTGTCAGCCTATAGCGCTAGGGAGCACAAAGCCAGGAATGACTTCAAAACATATGTATATGTATAACTGATTCACTTTGTTATAAAGCAGAAACTAACACACCATTGTAAAGCAATTATACTCCAATAAAGATGTTAAAAAAAAAAAAACATTGCAAACTGCCAGCACTACTTTTGCAAAAAATAAAATTAAGAAGTGTGTGTGTGTGTGTGTGTGTGTGTGTGTGTGTGTGTGTGTGTGTAAAGTGCTAGATGCAAGAACTGGTTTTTACAGTGGATTAGAGGATTTCAAATGTTTCCGTAAGTGGAAAATTTCAAAGAGGAGAACTGGAGTTAAAAATGCAGAGGTCACGGCTTCCCTGGTGGCGCAGTGGTTGAGAGTCCACTTGTTGATGCAGGGGATAACGGGTTCGTGCCCCGGTCCAGGAAGATGCCACGTGCCGCGGAGCGGCTGGACCCGTGAGCCAGGGCCGCTGAGCCTGTGTGTCCAGGGCCTGTGCTCCGCAACGGGAGAGGCCACAGCAGTAAGAGGACCGCGTACAGCAAAAAAAAAAAAAAAAAAAGCAGAGGTCAAAACAAATGGTTCCCATTGACACATAAGAGAGAGTGCTTTGCTTGGAAATGACTAGATATTCACTTATTCATTCAATGAACTTCTAATTTAATGCCTGCTATGGAAAAGGTACTGTGCTGAGAGCTGTGACAAAACAGGGACATGAACCACGAGGATACCAGTAGAAAAACTCTATTTGGAAAGTAGGTAATTATGAAATGTGGGCAAGACAAGAGCGAAAAGTTATAAACATTGATGGCTGCCAAGTACTTGTAGGAGGAAAACGATTACAGAGGGGTTACTGTTGCTCATTGGACATTAAGTCATCAGGAAATAAATGTGGATGAGGTAAAATGGCACAAAAATTAAACACATGAACTCTGAGGTCAAAGAGCCCAGATGCAATGTCTGGTGCGCCACTGACCAGCTGCGTGAACTGGTAACATTACTTAACTCTGCTCCCTGGTCTGTGTAAGATAATGGAAGTACAGTTCTTAGCATGGTTGCTAGCATTTAATTAGTGCTCCGGATGAGTTAGCTATTATTATTATTATTATTATTATTATTATTATTATTAATTATTATTAGAGTTGAGTTGAATCACTGTTTAGTATTATCTATTTCTCTGCTTTATTTTATTATACATACAACAGGATAGACTATTAACAGGTTTACAGATAGTTTTAAGGGGTGGGGAAGAAGGAGGATTGAAGAGAAATTACCTATTTACGTTAAAGTTGTGTTTACCTATACTTATTCAGTAGCAGCCCAGCAATTTTACCTTTTTGACATCGCCCTGACCTCTTAATATTGATTCTGTGGCAATTTAATGAGCTATTTGTTTGACAAAATGGTTACTTATAATTTAACAGCTCATTTGGCTTGTCCGATTTTAATTTTGCTTCTAACATGTTAGGTGATTTTAATCTGATATTCCTCTGAGCTTCATGTACAGCTCTAACCCATCTTTACAGCATCACTTTTAAAGCACTGCAAAGTTATTTGGGTGGGCTTCTGTGGTAGAGGGGCAATGGGATAGGAGGAGAAAGAAGCAACTTGGAAACAACCATAGATTAGCTGTAAATCAAAGAGTTTATTTTCTGGAAGGCTGATTTTTTTCTATGCATTGCCTTATTTTTTTAAAACTTGTAATAATAATGACCTCAAATCTCCCTAAACAGTTCTTTGCAATAGGATACAATTCAGTTTGAAAGCTAAAGAATACACGGTCATTTGGATGAGGTATTGTCATTTATAAAGTACTGATCTCCGAGAAAGATGATACAAAACTTCAAAGTAAGTCATCAGTGTGAGTAACTGAAGGGCTGAGGAGGAGAACCGAGAAGAAACTGTTAAATGTGGGAAATAGAATGATTTATGCCTCATTCCAGCTGCCCTGTGACTGATGCTAAGCCTCATAGAGATGGGCCTGGATTAGGAGGACCACTTTTCTCTGTCAGCTTGAGATTCCACGTTAGAACAAGGTGAGGCGACCCATGACCATGTGTAACATTGATTAACCCTCCAGTGTGACATGTACATATAGGGAAGTATGACTTTCAGTGCCCTGGAACGTATCATTTAAGAAAATGGTGGGAAATACTATACAGAAAGGAAGGAGCAGGATAGAGTGGGAATGAGAAAAATCCTCCACCACACACACAAACACAGACAAAGTATCAGCACTGTGTTTATTCCTTAACACTCTTTTTTTCTGCTGTTTTTGCATCTTAACTTTCCTGGTACGTCTCCCAACACACACCCCCCCACACACACACATGAGAGAGGAGAGAGAGAGAGAGAGAGAGAGAGAGAGAGAGAGAGCGCTAGATCATCTGGATCCATTTAGGGACTGAATTTCCTAAGTGCCAGTGAGATAAACAGACCCTATAATATAGTTGTCACCTGAACAAACCAATGTTTGATCAATGGTCCATTTGCTTGGTGGAGTGTGAACCTTGCCTGAGAGCTGAAATGACAAATATTTGTAAATTATTGTCATCACCTATCATCAGACAGTTGGTTCATTGTCCTGCGTGGAGTGAATTACGAATTAGGAATCTATATGTAGCTATAAATGGCACCATAGCATGACCAGATCATTGAACAATTGATTCAGCTGCTCCATGCCTTCTGAATAGATCAAATCCCTCTTCCGGAACCCTTGAACCCACGGTGGCGTCTCTCCTCCAGAAGCTCTTAACACTGAGGCCGGTACTGGTGGCCTTCAATCATTTTTAATGACTCAAAACAGTTGAGAAAATAAGCATGCACCATCACTAAAGGTATGCTTGTTAATTTGTAAATTAAGAATCACACATTATAAAACATTAAATAGAAATTAGAAAAGGATGATCTTTTTATGACATATACATTTAAAGTCATTTTTATTTTCTTTATTAACAATGCAAAACACCTTTCTGCTCTCACCTGAAATCTTAGTATGTACAGTTTGTTATTGAAGATTTCTTATTATCATTCAGAATCTCAGTTTTGTTTTAAAATACTTGATTTCATTGTCTGTAAAAAACTAAAACTGTTACTTTGCAAAGACGTATCGATCTGAGTAGAAGAATCACATCACTAGTTACACTTACCAAAGCTTTGTGTCTATGCTTGGCTTTCAACCACACCCTCCAATTATCAAAGAGTTTTTGTTGAAATTCCAAAAGTGAATTTCCATCGACCCTGTTCAAAATGAATCAGGGGGTGTGGCATGTTAATATTGTTAACACACTCGTTCAAAGGTCACTGAAACTCTTTAGAGGATTTTAAAACAGATTAGATAATTTTAGTTTCCAAGTTTTTAAACTGCAGAGGTACAAGGAATTTTGTGGGAGTTGTACATGATTTTTTCAAGAATAAAAATCACATGAAGTTGGAACTATTTCTAAGCATCCATTTTCCACATGTTTCCTTCACTGTACCAAGCTTCCTTCAAAAGGCAGTGTCTTCTCCCTGGTGTTAAAAGCGTCATTAGCTTAAGGGAAGGTTCAGAGTGGATGTAAATACTAATTTCAAGTAGTCTTCCTGATGATTTTCATTCCTTATTTTTTCTAACTTCTGATCAGATCTGACTGCCTGCATCATTACTTTTTCCTGATAGACTAATGAGGAGTTTGAGGAGCAAAAGAGAAGACCAATTCTGCCATATGCTTGCTGTGCATTTGTGCTTGCATTATTTGTACAGTATTATCTTCAGTCGATGATTTTCTTGCCGGACTCCTTTTAAGCTACTTGTCCATTTAGTAAGAATTAATTTAAACTGATATTATCAGCTGTAATTGCCGGTTAGGATGGCATCGGTATAAACTACAACATGTCTCTACAATGCTGAGTGAGAAAGTAAGGAGGCTTTGGGAATTTCCATTCTTTCTTAGAATTCTCACCACATGAAACTGTGGTTATGGATGAATGAGGCCACATAAGTCAGCCCATATATTAAATATTATTTTTTAAAATTTTATTTTATTTTATTTATTTTTGGCTGTGTTGGTCTTTGTTGCTGTGCGTGGGCTTTCTCTAGTTGTGGCGATCGGGGGCTACTCTTCATTGCGGTGCGCAGGTTTCTCATTGCAGTGGCTTTTCTTGTTGCGGAGCACGGGCTCTAGAGAGTGGGCTTCAGTAGTTGTGGCGCACGGGCTTAGTCGCTCGGCAGCATGTGGGATCTTCCCAGACCAAGGCTCGAACCCGTATCCCCTGCATTGGCAGACGGATTCTTAACCACTGTGCCACCAGGGAAGCCCTTAAATATTATTAAAGCTTAACATTTCTTATTTTTATTGCACTCCCTAGCCTAGTGCTTCACAAATATTCAGCATCCAATGAGTATTTGTAGAATAACTGAATGAATGCTTGATAGACTATGAATCTGGAACTTATTCATATATAAGACATCTTAGATCATCTTGTTTTATCCCTTGTTTTATTAATAGGAAAACTTTAATGTGAGAGGGATATATGTTGGTGAAAATGTGGAGAAAAACAAACACTTGTACACTGTTGGTGGGAATATAAATGGGTACAGCCATTATGGAAAACAGTACGATGGTTCCTCAAAAAATTAAAAATAAAATTAACATATGTTCCACCAATTTTACTTCTGGATATATATCCAAAGGAAATAAAATCAAAATCTCAAAGAGATAGCCACATTCCCATGTTTATTGCAGAATTATTCATAATAGCTAAGATGTGGGAATAACCTAAGTGTCGACGGATGACTAGATAAAGATGTGGGATTATATGCAATGGAATATCACTCAGCCAAAAAGAAGAAGGCAGTTTGTGCCTGCCGTATGTGACAGCATGGATGAACCTGGAGGGCATTATGCTAAGTGAAATAAGCCAGACACAGAAAGACAAATACTGTGTGGCATCACTTTTATGTAGAATCTAAAAAAAAAAAAAAATTAGACTCAGAGAAACAGAATGTAGAATGATGGTTACCAGGGGTTGAAGGATGTCGGAAATGGGCAGATGTTGGTCAAAAGGTACAAACTTGCAGTTACAAGATGAATCAATTCTGAGGATCTAATGTATGAATGGTGACTATCGTTAATAATATTGTATTATATTCTTGAAATTTGCTAAGACTGTAGACTGTAAGCATTCTCACCCCACCCCCCAAAAAAAGAACTAAGTATGTGAGGTGAAGGATGTTCTAATTAACTTGATTGTGGTAAATATTTCACAATGCATACATACATCAAATCATCACATTGTACACTTTAAATACACATAATTTTATTTGTCAATTATACTTCAATAAAACTAGAGGAAAAGAAGAGGCTTATGTGGCATGCCCCAGGTCACATCATTAGTTGATAACAGTAGGATAAGGAAAACCTGAGGCTCTTGGTCCCTAGGGCCAGTGATTTTTTCTACTCATCCCAGAAGATGCTAAAGAAAAGCCAGCCTTGGAAACTGTCTTCTTACCCAGATAATTAGACTCCCTGAGACCAGCAGTTGCCTTGAAGGGGTATATAAAATAAATTTACAGAAATAAAGTTTTAAAAACAATAAGACTGGGCTTCCCTGGTGGCGCAGTGGTTGGGACTCCGCCTGCCAATGCAGGGGACACGGGTTCCGGCCCTGGTCCTGGAGGATCCCACATGCTGCAGAGCACCTGAGTCCATGCACCACGACTGCTAAACCCTCTTGCTGCCACTGCTGGGGCCCCGCGCACCTAGAGCCCGTGCTCCGCAACAAGAGAAGCCACCGCAATGAGAAGCCTGCGCACTGCGGCTAAGAGTGGCCCCCGCTCGCCGCAACTAGAGAAAGCCCGCATGCAGCAGAGAAGACCCAACACAGCCAAAAATAAATAAATAAATAAAATAAATTTATTTTAAAAACCCAAAAAACAATAAGACAAAGAACCTTGTGGAAAATCTTTATAAAATAGAACATGAATTGGCAATTCATGGAAGGAGAAATATAAATTACCAATTAACATGTGTAATTATATGTAATCTAAGAGAAGTATAATGTAAATTAAAAATATGCTTTTTCCCCATCAGAGTGCTAACATTTAGAAAAAGTGGTCATACCTTCTGTTGTCAAGAATGGGAGAAAATGGGTCCTCTCAAATTCTTTGTGAGAGCATAAATTGGTGCAATCTTTTTGAGTCAATTAACAATATTTATTGATATTTTAAATGTCCATGCCCTATAACCAAGCACTCGGAACTAGACATACCGAAGCCTGAACAGGTGAGCAAAAATATATTCCAAGATGTTCATTGCAGCATTGTTCATTATAGTGAAAACTGGATTCAATCTAAATATCCGCCAATAGGAAAGTCATTAAATAAATCACATTCAATCAAACTATGGAAAATTACACGGCCTTTTAAAGAATGCAGTAGATCTGCATTTATTGATATAGAAAGCTAAGTTGTATTGCTAAATTTTTAAAACTGTGTCATATGGTGCCATGTGAGTTTTACTTGGTTGCAAATAAACACTAAACTTTTTAATTTTATTTTTATTTTTGGCTGTGTTGGGTCTTCGTTTCTGTGCGAGGGCTTTCTCTAGTTGCAGCAAGCGGGGGCCACTCTTCATCGCTGTGCGCGGGCCTCTCACTATTGCGGCCTCTCTCGTTGCGGGGCACAGGCTCCAGACGCGCAGGCTCAGTAGTTGTGGCTCATGGGCCTAGTTGCCCCGTGGCATGTGGGATCTTCCCTGATCAGGGCTCGAACCCGTGTCATTGGCAGGCAGATTCTCAACCGCTGTGCCACCAAGGAAGCCCAACACTAAACTTTTAATAATGGTTATCTCTGAGGAGGGAAGTAATATGAGAGGACATATGTAGATATAGATACAGATACAGGTATAGGTATAGGTATAGGTATAGATATAGATATAGATGTAGATGTAGATGTAGATATAGATAGATATATAGCACGGACTTGCACTTTCTATTATACAGTACAGTCTTCGGGATTGTTTCCATTTTTTGCAATCACGTACTTCTGTAATTCCGCTTCCTGCCAGATCATTTGTTCCCCTTGTTCACAGTCTCCAGTGCAGATGAAGAGCTTTGCCAGTCCCTGTTCCTGGGACCCATGTAGAACCTTGATGCACAGTGACACCCACGCCTATGCTGTGGGGAGCTGGGAGACACTAAGTTTCTGCACTTTTCCATCAAACATCCCACGACAGCCAACTAGACAGAAGGCAGAGGATGTTTCCTGTACAACCCAAAGCTCCTGAAACTTAACACGCTTACCCTCTATGGGGCCTGGACAGAACTGTGCACACGCACCGCAAACATAGAAGAAGTGTCTCAGAAGATGAGTACGTTTTTTCCCACTGGAAGTTGTGGAGAAGTAGGTGGAGCCCCCAATGTGCCCCTTTCCATCCAGAGTGCGCGGCAGATCCAACCAGGGGGAACATGTGTCGGGGGTTCTTAAGCAGCGATGGACAGCTCTAACTATTATTATTATTTTTTATTGACGTATAGTTGATGAACGGGAGGTCCCTGGTGGTCCAGTGTTTAGGATTCCAGGCTTTCACTCGGCTCCGGGTTCAATCCCTGGTCGGGGAACTAAGATCCCCATAAGCTATGTGGCGTGCCCTCCCCCACTAAAAAGTATAGTTGATCGCCTGCCGATGCAGGGGACACGGGTTCGTACCCCGGTCCGGGAAGATCCCACGTGCCGCGGAGCGGCTGGACCCATGAGCCATGGCCGCTGAGCCTGCGAATCCGGAGCCTGTGATCCGCAACAGGAGAGGCCACAGCATTGAGAGGCCCGCGTACCGCAAAAAAAAAAAAAAAAAAGTATAGTTGATTTACAACGTACAGCAAACTGATTCGGTTTTACATATAGATACGTATATATTCTCTTTATGCTATTTATTGAAGTATAGTTGATTTACGATGTTTCAGGTGTACATCAAAGAGATTCAGTTATACTTTCAGAGTCTTTTCCACTATAGGTTATTATAAGACATTGAATATAGTTCCCTGTGCTATACGGTAGGTCCTTGTGAGCTCTACCTGCTATTAAATGAATGTGCTAGAGCTCTTCATGGTGTCAGTGCAATAAGTTAAGAACCGTGTTTCCTTAAAATTGTGACCCTTCCTCACCTCTTCTTCCAGCACCCCATACCTACACATAACATCCGTCTGCAATCCCACTCGCTCTAAATGTCCCTGATCACCTCAGCCTGACATAACCTCACCTCCTCTAAACCAAGGCTGTGTGTGTTCATCCAGTTAAACTGAGGAGAGACCACGTGACAACAGCTCCTTTCTTGCTTTCATCAGTTATTTGAATCTTGGCTTCTTGTTTGGCTTTTTGTTGTCTCATCTTCCAGACCGGGCAGGGATCTTGTATTAAACTGCTTTCTAGGACCCACATAAACCTCGTCATAGCAGACATCTAAGACATACTTGCACATTTGAAAAACTGTAAACGAGAAAGCCAGGAAGGCCAGGATTCTCTTTTTACAGTTTGGTGGCTTCTGTATGCATGCTTCTCACTCCCCTTCCAACGTTTACATGTACTCCTCATGAAAAGGCATTCAACCTTTAAAATCAACACTGAAATTCATAACCATTGAGTATTAGTTTGTAAGCCCAAGAAGAATGAAAAACTCTACAGTAGTCTACAGTGCGAGTGAACAAAGAGAAAAAAGGAAAAACTGGTTTCCACTAGAGAATGATGTTACTATTTCACCGTCCAGTAAACTATCTCGAACAAATGCGGTGAAAACTTAGAAAGATAACCAGGCTTGTCAAGTAGAAATAGGTGTGGCGCGTGTGTGTTTTAAATTAAGAAATGAAATTCAAGCCTCCTTTGCTTAATGAAACCAGCTCTTTCATCTTTTCAAATGACAGTTAAAGTCAAAACTGGAGTTTGGGGTGGGGGGATGGAGACTTAGGACCTCCCTTCAGACATTAATAAACACTACTCCACATTCTAAAACGATTAGACATAATTTGGCATAATTGCCAATCTTTCCTGAGCAAAGACGTGCAGCTCAGTTGTTTTAACTGTTAAACTCTTTTCACAAAGAGCAATCACCTCAGTCTGGGGCTCAAGGTTCATGCCTTCAGAGAGGCATTGTGAGGAAATAGGTTCTTGGCCCTGTGTATTAAGAGAGAATTTTTATTTTCTCAAATTCACCTTAGGAGTGGAACAGAAGACAGATTTGAGAAAACCAAAAAGGTATTTTCTGGGATGCTGTTTTGAAGAAAATTCATTTGAGGAGAAGGAGGACGTTGGCTTTATTCCTTCTCAGGCAAATTCCACTCTAAGTTTGTTAAAGCTTAAAATCGTAGAGACCTCAACTTTTTTTTCACTCTGAGGACCTATGCTTTCTTATGGTGACTTTCTGTCCAGCTTGTCTCATCTGGCTAATTTAGATCTTAACCCCTCCAGGCAGACACCATGTATTTTCCAGTGTTTTCCTTAGAGCAACATAATGCTGATGAGTTCAGTAAATCTTTAATAGCAATACATTTTCCGTGGTCAGCCCCTCTAATTCCTGGCCTCCCAATTTTGTTATGCTGGCCTCCCAATTTCAATGTGTGTGGTTCACTGTCTTTTCACTAAGTTATTGGAGTGGCTAGGAACTTTTCTAAGTCAAGTTTGGATGATTCCTTTGGGATCTATTCCCTAGTATATAACAAGTATATAGCCTAGTATATAGCAAGGGAGGGAGTCATACTGATCAATATTGATTATAGTGAAAGCAAAGGTAGCCCTTCTTTCATAACTGGGCCGTTGAGGACCACCAATGTTTGAAAACAGAGTATCTAACCTTTCCTATCTCTAACATATTTAAAGAATACTCTTCTACCTCCTCACCCCATTTGCCTAAAAGAAATTAATCAGTAAGTCAAGACACTCCAATGCCAAATGAATATTTTTTCCCCAAACATTTGGTGGCAATATTTTTAAAAATTGTTTTACCTAAAAAAAAAAAAAATTGTTTTACCTTTGTACATATCGAGAAACATCAAAATGAGTCAAAAAAATAAATGTAAAAGAATCTTTCTGGGTTAGTAGAAGTCTCCCCCGGTCATGCCAACTTCTTAACACATATTTCTTCGGGAGAGCTTGAGAACCTGCACAGTAGAAGATGCGAGTCCTGTGCCGACTCTAGTGCTTACAATGAATCATTGAATAAATTATTACCATCCACAGAGGCTGCCTCTTTGGATAATTAGCAATTTCAATCTAAGAAAGATACTGTAAAGTACACTTCAGCTTCGACATCAGTAGACAAAACGCTGGGGTAAGTAGCTAAATTAGACTGCTTTAAATACTGTCTAGAACTTTTATTTCAATTATATGCCCTTGGAAACTTCTACCTAAAGCTATATGATATATAAGCCTTTTGAGCATATAGTAGCAAACTGAGATTTTATAACAGAGAAATGAGATATCACTATAGTTTTAGAAATCTGCCAAATAGAAGACTTTTAAGTAGAATTTATTCTGTGTACGTAGAGTATAGAAATGGTGCCTACCGTCTTCACAGTTTTTTTTTTTTTCCAGTTTTGTATATGTGCTTATAATAATGAGAACGTTCCTTATGGCCACTAATTTGATTATATCTTCGTCTGTGAATTAAGTTGGGAGGTGTATTTCATTTGGGAAATTCAGTGCTCTATAACTTAAATACAGGTTTTATGACCTCAGTCCTGCTCTCTATCTTGTAACTTAAAAAAAACCTGTAGGAATTTAACAGTAGGCAGAAAATGCTCTGAGACTTGCATTCTTGCTGCATTGTGACTAAGACTTAAGCTTAAACAAGAATATAAGCAAATGTTTTATGTTTATACTTCAAAAGTATTTTTATTATTGCAAACAATACAATCAATTTTATGTAAATTATCTCAGTTGTTATTTCATAACCTCAAAAATCAAAAAACGATCCAAAGCATTATTTGGAATCAAAAGGGGGAAATATTCTTTTTCTCGGACATGATCAAAAATAGACCCAGACAAAATTTAACCCACCAACTTCTCCTGCTTCCTTAGCCTTCCACAAAACACCCAGGAAGTCTTACCAACTACAATGACAAAAGAATGAGAATCATTAAAAATCATTTAATCAGCTCATTACAATGCACTGTCTCTGAGGTGATTTTCACAAATACATAGATGTTTAGAAAAGAGATTATTATAAAATGTAAAGCAGAAGTAATTTATAGATGTGTGTAATTAAAGCAATCCTACTTTACTAACATGACATTCTCCAAAAAGCTCAAAGCACATTTTTAAAAATTGGAATCTCAGAATTATCATTTTGGAAAGGTCTATATCCTCTACTTGACCACTGGACTTTAAAAAAAAAGGTAGTGTTTTTTTTAATGGCTTTGCCTTGCACTCTGAGAAATGTATTTTAAAATTAAGTGACCAGAGATATTACCACTGGCAAAGCATTAGCAGGGAAGAAACCTTGATAAAATTAGCAGTGAGACACTGAATCATTTCTTCTGTTAGTGAAAGTCATAGACAAAAGTTCTAAAATTATACAATTACAAAAATAAATCAAGTCAGTGTGTCATTTATGCTTTTCTACATTAATAAATTAGCCATGTAACATTGTTCAAAATTATGTCAGTTACGCATATAATAATCTTTTAAATTAATGAAGTGATGAAGCGGTTTGATGACACCATGATTTACAGGGCTGCTTTTAGCTAATGTTAAAAGCCTTTCATTTAATAAATTACCCCCTTGAGAAATTACCAAAAATGAATATTTTCTATGCTAAATGTTTCAAGGTTTACACTTTTTCAATATATTAACAAATGACAAGGGAGACGCATTTTTCAAAATCTATCTTCTTTTACATATATTTAATTGAAATTAATTAATATATTACTTTAGAAGGAAACGATTATACAAGATCATTTATGAGAATTTTTGTGAAGCAATAAAACCGAAAACAATGAAATTAATCATATGCTTACAAAATTTGGATGATAAATTGGGAATCATTTCCTTTTTGATGGAAAAGGAACAATTCTATAGAATCCATGTTCTCAAAATATGGCTTAGCGCTCTAGGCTCTTAGCTTAATCATTGTCTTCACTGTTCGTTTGCAATTTTTATTAAGATTGAATGGTATTACTAGTAAGGCTTTGTAACTTTTATCATTATTTTTGTCTTGTTCACTTTTATCTAAACATTGCTTCATGAATTGTTATATGTGATTTCAGCTCCAGTATATTTCTTAGTTCAATCATGAATAACAATAGACCTTCCAATCAAAGTATATCATTTACATTGTCTTGTAGTTTTATGTGGCCTCAGAGACGTGTCTGAATACAAGATAAATCATATCTTATGGAGAACTGTTCTATAAGTTCGTTAGGAGAGCAAAATAGATTTCAGTCAAGCCAGGATAATCTTGCATGTGATAACAGCAAAAAAGAAAAGGAGCTAAATATAACTAGGAAAGAAAAGCCTGAAATTGACGTTCCTTGTGCTTATGGGTTTGTTTTCATAATGTGGACACTGGTTTTTATTCCACTTCTGAATTAGTGATGTGCCTAGTACATTGGGCCAGTTTCTTTTCAAAGCATTTGCAGCTCCAGCCCTGAGAACAAGAATAATTAATTGTGCTTCTTGAGTCCAATGGATGCAATTTTAGGCAGGCAGATGTCAAGGAAATAATTTTTAGAATTCTTGTAATCGATGGCAATGAAATGGAGACTTGCCTGCTGGCCTTTCAAATGATTTTAAGGAATTTCAAACTTTCATCAATGAATTTTTAATGTGTACTAATAACGGATGCTCAGGGGTTTGTAGTCTATGCACAGTGAAACAAAACTTGAAGCATATTATTTTCCTTTAAAAATGGCTTGAAGAGAGCCTGCCTGCCGATGCAGGGGACATGGGTTCGTGCCCCGGTCCGGGAGGATCCCACATGCCGCGGAACAGCTGGGCCCGTGAGCCATGGCCGCTGAGCCTGCACGTCCGAAGACTGTGCTCCACAATGGGAGAGGCCACAACAGTGAGAGGCCCGCATACTGCAAAAAAAAAAAAAAAAAAAAAAAAATGGCTTGAAGAAACTAATAAAAGGGGTGAAAATTCAAGGCTTTTAGTTCTTTTATAACAGGTAACAGCATCAATCTTGTCATGAATACAATTACTGGAGTGAGCTACATTTTCAAGAGTTAATAAACAAGTTGAAAAGAATCAATGGTCTTTGCAATATACATACGCTGTGTCTGACCATTGGCAGGAGGATGCTATTTACTACTAGAGCTACATGTAGGTTCCTATCACCTCCCCCGACGAGCCTGTGCAGGCATCCCCAAGCACTTCGGAGAAATATCACAGGAGCTTTAGGACGGCAAATTGCAAAATATTACATATCTCAACGTTTGAAATCTCTGATATTGTTAGCGCTGACACTGAACTCTGTTATTGTTGGGGTTATTTCTAGGATGTGCCTTCAGTGAGTACAAAATTCTATGGGTATGGAAACTGATTGAAATCCCTGCCTGGACGAACTAAAACCTATTGAAATTATAAGAACAGGAGGGTTGGAAGGAATATCAAGAGGCTCTCTGAGAACGCTATGGAGGGAAGGATAATTTTGAAATAAAAGCTTCACTTCTGATAAATCAAACCTCATGTTCTAATCCACACTAACTATGGGAAATAAAATGTTATATCTCTGGACCTTAGTTTTATCTGTTCTTAAAACGGAATCATGGTATCTATTTTTAGCAAGAATTATAGCATCCTTTTTTCCTACCTCTGTGGAACTCTGTAGAAACACAATGAAATAACATATGAAAGCATTTTTAACTCTTTGAAAGAACCGTGCTGTATAGACCTGAGATTCAAGTAACTTTGGAATTTTCCAAGCCCTTTGAAAGTAGATAATGGCCTGAAAGCTTACAGATTAAAAATATATTTATAGTATATGCCTAGATATGTACAGATTAGAAATTCTCTTGTGACTGGATGGCAGATTTCCTTTTTTCAGGAGGAGGACAAGAAACTTCCCCTGAAGTAGAAGAAAGGCCTTATTTCCCCTCCCCCCTCGCCCCCTGTCACGTTCTAAATGGAAACTTCAGTAGAAACTTTACATCTTAAGTTTACTCCTGATAGAAACAGATGCACAATGGCTGAGTAGCGTAAAGCTGTATCTGCATCCTCTCTCTTTTCAAAGCTCCGTTTGGAAGTCGGGCAAATCTTTCACTTTTTACAACAAAGAGAACAGCGAATCTGCCCCTGTTTTTCCAAAACAGAGCGCAGTATGCCTCACAGACACAGATCCCATAAAATGCTCTATTTATTGGCTACGCAGTAACGGCGTCTCTTATTTTACTCCTGTGACCCTCTTTGGCAGTTAGTCACACGTTCCAGTTGAGCAGACTCCACAAAAATATCCCTTATGTATAAGGAAAGGGAAGAGCCTAATTGGCCATCGACCTCTGCCTTCCAGCTCCCCTGGTGTCACAACCAGCGGTTCCCAATTCGGCACCCCTTGAGCCAGGCAATCTGGACCGAGAAAAACAAGGTGGGCAAGGCTAAGCCTGAGGTTCAGGGCCAGTTCCCTGCCCCACCCGGAATCCCCGCTGTGGTGATCAAAGCCTCAGCAAGTACCATCATCATCACCTGAGTCAGTGCTCCTCAAAATGCAGTGCACAGAAAACTGGGTGTTACCAGAGCAACTGGTATTACTTGGAAAAACTATTTTATTTAGTTTTACTATTACTTTCTATTCATAACAGTGGTATTGCAAATCCCACTTATGATAATGACACCAAATTCCCCTTTAAAATGCACGTATTTATACTTTAAAGGAGATTTCAAGAAATTTATGCAAATAGTGACATGGGGAGCAAAGATACAGCAATAATTGTGAAAGCGATTTGCGACCAGCTGAAGATTAGCAAACACTGAGCCAAAGAACGCTAAAGCAATTATGGGGAAAGAATAACTGCTCTCCCCCTTCAGCTAGCTTTTTATAGTAATGATTAGAATTCAGTGGTAAAGTGCCTTCCCATGTATTTTTATTCGAGTGCCTTCCCATGTATTTTTATTCGATCTCTTGACGACACTAGCAAAGTAGGTAAGATATGTTACTATCACCATTTTACAGATGGAGAAACTGAGGATGGAAAGGCTCAAGTGATTCACTAGAAGTCACACAGCTAATTAAGTGCTGAGAGAGAAATAGTAAGCCTTCAAAATAAATAAGACTGTCTGCTCCAAATAAAACACTTTTCAGTTTAGCGTACTATTCAATTTAAAAGGTCACATGGAGACTACAGAGGTAAGTACTGCCTTTGTATTAAATTTGTGCATTCACTCACTGAGCAATATTTCTGTACTTTCTCCAACTGTACAACAGGCATACGTAATAGGAAAATTAGGATATGAGCCCAACTGAACTAATTAGTTCACAATGGTGTTAGGAGGTTAACTACATGAAGATGAAAAATGCCATATTAAATTCCCCAAATTACCATTAGTTATATCACTGTTCAGTATTTATGTTCAACAAAGTTACAGGTAAAGAAAAAATATGAATGTCATGCAGTTATTACGTTTCTGATCAGTGCTTGGAGAGATAATATTTAATCCTGTCTGTCACACTTGTGGGGCTATCAGCGTTTGTCAGGGAGGGCTGATAGACATTTACAGACAGGCAAACACATATATTCAGGAGATGCTGCCACTTTGTCGTTTTATAGGAAAGAAGAAGTTTTAAAGTAAACCTTGGTTTCCCACTGAGTTTGTTTTTTAAAAAAAGAAAAACAGAAGTTGTAATTTCTGAAAGCAAAATTTGTAGCTTCAATTGCAAATCTAGTCATCTGAGTCTGTACGGTGAGACCACAAATTGTACGACATCCTTAAATTAAACTGGCTCCTCAGATACGTAAATATTTCCACATGAAAAGGTACATGCCAAGTCAAAGTTACACGAACGTGCACAATGCCAATAAAGTTTCCAGTATTGCCAGCCAATATTGCCAGTATTGCCCATCAAATGCGTTCAAGATTGCAGCATGGAAAGCTGTCATTTCTGGAAGGCAAAAAGCAGATAAACAAAAATATATTCTATCCCTGTGATTTTCCAATAAAATAGCCAATCTGAAGGTTCTCGACTAGGAAATTTGACTTGGTTTTTCATAAGAAGACTGCTTTACAGTGTGATTCATATTTTTTCAAAGGAACAAAACCCCTACTTGTTTGAATGAGCTGCCTTTGCATTTTCTAAGAGGATATTTCCTCCGGTGATAGGGACAATAACAATTTGATACACGGTAGGCCGTGTGATCTGACATAAAGTTCTGAAGTGTAAAGAAATGTAACCTAAACTCAAAGCGAAAAGCTAGAGACCACTTACACAAGCATAATTATTTGAACCCCCGACCTTTCATGCTGAAATTAGTAAGCATTCTCATTTTCCATATGCAATCACTTACTGTCCTTACCCTGCTATTACTGTTTCAAGAAACAAGGACATTTAAAAGAAAAAAAAAAAAAAAGCCCTCTGCTAATTCGAAGCTGAGAATCCAATCCACTAAAATTGACGAAAGTGTCCTCTTGCTAACTGCCATTTTCCAATAATACAGCTTCACAGGAGGGAGACTCACTGAGGGACGAGTCAGTTAACGTGACTCTATTCTGTGTCTCCATATTGGTGGAGAGTAACAACTTTCATTGCAAAGAGTTATTTTTCAGGCCTATTGAACAAGGGCCCTCTTGTAGATAAAACCACGGAGAACGCTCATTCGTGAATGACCCGATCTGAACGCTGACTTCAGTGGTATTTTGGCAACTTCTGCGTCCTTTAAAAAACTCAGATGATGAATTGTTACATGACCTGCAAACAGCTCGAAACCTACTAGCTTTGAGAAGCTCACGACAAGCAACTCGCTGGTCTCCAAGTGTCCCAGTTCTGATTAGACAAAGAGACAACAAAAGGATTAAGGCTTGCCCAGGCCAAGTATGTATGTTTTGCTTATCAAAGATGTTACTACAGCGGGGAGTGTGGCCCCGTCATCAGTCCACAGTTTTTACCCTCTCGGCGGGGACAGTGACCAGAAGCCAGACTCCTCATAACTGTAGCAGGAAGCATTTCCTCCCCTTCTCAAAACAGTTGGCAAACTCCTCAAAAGGATCACCTCTCACAAAGTAACAGTTAGATGGCTGTTAGCTGTGAAAGTGTCCCACCTATCGGTATATAGTGAGGGTGGTTAGCTCTGTTGAAGTAAGATATGACAATGGGCTGACGGGCTGGACATCGGAGTGAAGCAAAGACGTGACACTGCCTCCTGGGAGTGCCCCAGAAGGTAGCGGCAAGGGAGCGTCCCAGCAAGAGAGAAGGAAGGAATGGAACCGCTTCCGGGTATATTTTACCTCCATCTCTTGACACCCTAGTGAACCTGATGACACCAGGCTTGCGTTAGCGCGGGGCAGACCTGAGCACACTTGTAATACTGGGGTTGATGGAGCTCTCCTAAAGCTCACGTGCATGCAACTCTTCACCACTCCTCCCCCGTCTCACCTCCCTCCCAAGACCGCCAGCCCCCTCTTCCCACTCTGCTGCAGTGCCCCCAAACCCTCTGATAGTGGAACTTGGAAGAGCCTACTTAATTTTGTTGAGGGTAAAGGAAAAACTCAAAGGGGAAAGGGGCGGCAACGTCTTTTCGCAATGCCAATTCCTCTCCTCACCAGAACCGAATCCTGGCAGTTTAATTCAGAATATTTACTGAGCAGCTCCCACACTCAGACGCTGAAACTAAAGAGCAGACAGCAAAAAACATCAAGAAATGAGGATGGGAGAACAAAGCCGTGGGGACTTTCAAGTCCTGCCCAAATAATCTTACATAGAACTGGGGGGAGGGGCAGCCAAGCCCAGAATCAAGTGGTTTGCATAAAATTCATCCTGAAGGAAGGGAGAGAAACCAAAACTTCATTCAACATTCACCAAACTTTAAACTCTCTCAGTCAGGATTGAATAGGACACATGCACCCAGAAATCATCCTGAAACTTCTGGATCAGATGCTCAGGCTGGGAACTAGACATGTAACTTTCAACATTTTTCTGAGCTGATTTTGACCTGTGTCTCTGGGGAAGAATAGCTAGAAACCAGTAGTTCTCAAACCTGGCTGATTAATCCTAAGACTCACCCGAGGACTTAAAATTAGGGATTCCCAGTTTCTACCCCACCCTGAGTTGTTCAGAATCTTTGGACGTGGGACACTAGAATATATGTTGTTGAAAGCCCCCCATGTGATTCTACTGTCAGCCTGATTTTGGAATGGTGGCATTAGAGCACATCCCAAACAAATCTCAGTGCCGGCCCTAGAGCCTCACTGAATTCAAAACGGGAATCTGCATTTGAACAAGCACCCGAGGCTGTTCTGGTCCGAATATTGTGAACTGTGAGCTGTGAACACTAGGAAGAGATGGATCTCGGGTTTCAAACTTGAAGTCTGTGTCCTTCTTGTCCAATCATTTATTTACACAGTCCCAATAAATAAATAAAGGTACTAAGCATCACCCACGTGCCACGCACTGTTTTAGAACTTGCAGAGTTCATCATTTAGTGATGGAGATAAAAACACAAAGAATTATAATGTTCTGTGGCAAGTGTAGAAATAAAGATATGTTTTTTAAAAAAGTGATATATGAACACCAAGGAGGGAAGTAACTAACTCGGCCTGGAGGAAATCATGAAGGTTTCCCAGAGGGTTAGGTTGAATTGAAAAGTAAGACAGGAATTCCAGTAAGAAAAAATATTATGTAAAATAGTTGCAGTGTTTCTGAAAGTGTGTTCCTCAGATCACCACTCTCAGAATCCTCAAGGATGCATTCCTGAGTGCACCCCAGAACTCCACAATCAGAATTTCTGGGAATGGGACACAGGAATATACCTTTCTACTGAGCTCCCTGGGTGATTCTGCAAAGGACTAGCTGTGAAAACTATTGGCGGAGACACTTGAAAGAGCCAGGTTTATTTGGGGAAATATAAGCGCCTGATGTTAAAGTAGAGACTGTTTTTTTTAAGGCCTTAAAAACCAAGTGAGACTTCTGTTTCTGGCCAAGGTGGTGATAACAAATGTATCCTCCTACTTGAAGAAACTGAAAAACAGAACAAAAAAGAAAGAAGGGTAGAAGGAAAGAAAGAAAGGCAGAAAGAAAGAAAAAACAAACAAACAACAGTTTTCAAGGCACTGTGTATCAAGGAATAAAGGACTGTGATGCTCAAGTGAGAGGAAGAAATGAGGTGAGCCCTGTGCTTGTGTTGAAAGTTTCCAAGCTGTGGTGCAGGAAGGAGAAACCCAGACAGAGCAGGGCAGACTCTTCTAGTTGAGGGAATAGAGCTGAGAATCCAGGGCTAGCAAGCAGCTAGAATTGGCAAGACAGAGTCCTGGAAGGGAAAGAATGAGAAGAATGCTACTCTACATGGGAATAAGGGACTATTTCGAACATCTTTATGCCACCAATTTCAACAACTTGATTAAATGAACAAATTTCTTCTAAGATACAATTACCTAGGCTTACTCAAAAAGACACAGAGAAGCTGAATATCCCTATCTATTGAAGAAGTTGAAACAGTAGTTAAAACCTTCCCAACGAAAAACAAACAAGAAAATTAACAAATAACCACAGGCCCAAATAGTTTCACTTGTGAATCCTACCAAGCATTTAAGGAGAAATAACACCAGCTCTACCC
Organism: Tursiops truncatus; assembly: GCF_011762595.2. Classification (NCBI taxonomy): domain Eukaryota; kingdom Metazoa; phylum Chordata; class Mammalia; order Artiodactyla; family Delphinidae; genus Tursiops; species Tursiops truncatus. Next base: position 33,392,384 of record NC_047047.1, on the reverse strand, counting down.
AAACTATTCCAGAGAATTGAAAATGAGGGAGTACTTCCCAATTTGTTCTGTGAGGGCTGAATTACCATGATACCAACACAGCACCACAAGTATTTTTCCATGATGCATGAAAAAAATTGTTAAATTGGACTTTATTAAAATTAAAGATTTCTGCTGGGCAAAAGACACTGTTAAGAGAATAAAAAGACAAACCATAAACTGGGAAAAATAGGTATCTGATAAAGGTCATATTCAAAATATACAAAGAACTCTTAAAACTCAACAGTAAGAAAAAACTCCCCAATTAAAAAGTGGGAGAAAGACTGATAAACACTGTACCAACAAAGACATACAGAAGGCAAATAAGCATATGAAAAGATGTTCATCATCATTTGCCACTAGGGAACTGCAAATTAAAGCAACAATGTGATACTACTACACATCTATTAGAATGGCTAAAATCCAAAAATCTGACAACACCAAATGCTGACAAAGATGCAGAGAGCAACAGGAGCCCCCATTCATTGCCGATGGGAATGCAAAATGGTACAGCCACTTTGGAAGATAGTTTGGTATCTTCTTATAAAGTTAAACATACACTTACCATATGATCCAACAATTATGCTCCTAGGTGTTTATGTAAGTATTTGAAAACATATGTCCACACAAAACTTGACCTAGTTATAGCATGTTTATTCATAATTATCCAAAACTGGAAGCAACTAAAATGTCTTTCAATTTGTGAATGGATAAACAAACTTTGATACCTCCACACAATGGAACTTTATTTAGTAATTTTTAAAAATGAGTTATCGAGCCACAAAAAGACATGGAGGAGCTTTAAATGCATATTGCTAAGTGAAAGAAGTCATTCTGAAGAGGCTACATACTCAACAACTCCTACTATATGATATCCTAAGATAAAATTATGCAGAAGGTAAATAGATCAATGGTTTCCAAGGAGAGAGTTTCAATAGATGAAGCACAGGGGTTTTTTCAGAGTGGTGAGACTGTTTTGTATGATGCTGTAAGGATGGATACATGATACTACTATGCATTTGTGAGAACTCAGAGATACTTAAAAATAGTGAAACTTAATGTATTAAAATTGAAAAAAGAATCATTTGAGAGGTCATGCACCTTAGGATGGGATGCAGACTATGATAAGAGAATTCAACTATGCTACAGATGTAGCATACAAATGAAAAAAGCTCCCAAAGGAGATGGGGGCAAGTACTAACCCAAGTAACTTTGGAAAGGAATGCAGTGCGTAAAACTAAAGAAAAGAAACTGCACATAAGCACTGTACTCTAGTTGATAAAGGTCTTTCCAACAGAGGTACAGGTTAAAAATTCTGATACTGCTATCTATCCAAGTGTATTGGAATTGAACAATTTAGTAGATGGGAAACTTGAATCTCACCACTGTTGGTGTGGGAGTTTACAGATGAGCAAGGGAGGAGGCCAGAGTTGTCCATGTGGTAGTGGATTAGAGCTGGAAATATCACTATGACATATGTTTAGCTCATGTAGATACATATGGTAACATATATACCTATATTAATTATATACAAATATTTTACATATGTCTATTTTTTAAAGACAAAAAATATGAAATACTCAGGGATAAATCAAACAAAAGATATAGAAGAGGTATCACTGAAAACTATAAAATATTGCTGAAAGAAATTAAAGAAGACCTAAATATATTGAGATACACTGTATTCATGGTTCAGAAAACCCATTACTGTTAAGATAACAACTCTTTCCAAATTGATCTACAGATTCAACACAATTCCTGTCAAAATCTCAGCAGGCTCTTTTGTAAAAACTGATAATCTGATTCTAAAATTCCTATAGAAATGTAAAATACCTAGAATAGCCAAAACAATTTTTAAAAAGAGCAGAGGATACTTGATTTCAAGATTTCTTGTAAATCTACTGAAATCAAAACAATATGGCAGTCATGTAAAGGGAGACAAATGGATCAGTTAAACAGAATAGAGAGTTCAGAAATAAACCCACACGTACATGCACAACTGATTTTTGACAAGGTACAAAGGCAATTCAGCGCAGAAAATAATGTTGTCAACAGATGTTGCTGAAACAATTGGTTACTCATATGTAAAAAAGAACTTTAATCCATACTTCATACCATATACAAAAATTAACTCAAAATGGATCATAAATCTAAATTAAAAGCTGAAACTATAAAACTCTTAGAGGAAACATCTTTATGACCTTGGATTAGGCAATGGTTTTTTAGATGTGACACCAAAAGCACAAACCAAAGAAAAAGTAGATAAGTTGGACTTCATCAAAATTTGAAAAAACGTTGTGCAAGAAGGTGAAAAGGTAATCGTAGGGTGGGAAAAAATATTTGCAAATCATATATCTGATAAGGAATTTATACCTAGAATGCATAAAGAAATCTTAAACACTCAACAATAAAAAACAAATAAGCCAATTTAAAAATTGACAAAGAGTTTGAATAGACATTTCTCCAATAAAGATATACAAATAACCAATAAGCACACGAAAAGATGCACCGTATCTTTAGTCATTAAGGAAATGCAAAATAAAACACAGTGAGATACCACTATACACCTAGTAGAATAACTAAAATTAACAAGATTGACAATACCAAGTGTTGGCTAGGATGTAGAGAAGCCTGAGCATTCATACTCCTGGTGGAAATGTAAAATGGAACAACCTCTTGGGAAAATAGTTTGGCTGTTTCTTAAAAACTTTAATATACACATACCATATGATTCAGCCATTCCTCTCCTGGGTATTTACCCAAGAGAAATGAAAGCATTTGCCTATACAAAGACTTACACAAATGCTTATAGCAGCTTTATTTATAATAACCCCAAACTGGAAATAACCCAATGTCCATCAACAGGTAAAAGGATAAACACAATGTTGTATAGAAATAGTACTCATACATAAAGAGGAATAAAGATACACACAACAATGTGGATGAGACTCAAAATAATTATACCAATAAGCCAGACAGAGAAGGAGTATATAATGTATGATTCCATTTATATAAAGTTTTAGAAATTGCAAACTGATATATGGCAACAGAAAGTAGATCATTTGTTCCCTGGGCTCAGGGAGGGATTACAAAGAGGTATGAGAAAACTTCTGAGGGTGATGAAGGTATCTATTCTCTTGACCGTGACAATGGTTTCACGGATTTATACATATTTCAAAAATTATCAGATTGTACACTTGAAATACATGCTCCTTATTGTATGTTCATTCTATCTTAATAAAGCTGTCTTTTTAAAAGTGTGACTTTCAAGGAAGAATAGATGTATGTAGATGAATCAGGCATTTGAGGAAGCCACCTTTCTCTCACCTTTCTTCTTCCGCAAACAGCTGACCATATTATAACGTAACCTCGGGAAAGGCTCTTCTATCATATGCTCCTGTTTTCAAGGTCTTTTGTTCCAACTGGGTACTCAAGGCCAAAAATCAGTGAAATATATCATAGGATAATAGTCATCTTACCTCCATTTTTAGAAATTGTCATATACTTGGTAACGCAGGTTCACATATATTATCTAAATTTTGACCTTATAGGTGTGATGTACAAAGGGTGGGCATTCGTTGATATGGATATTTGTCAAATGAAGGCAAATGGAGAGGAACAAGGAAGTCCAAGATCAGAGCTATATGGCTGTGTCAGTCAGTCCACCTCCTGACTCACCAGTCAGTTTTGAATCATAATAAATGAAGCAGAATTCAGAGAAGGAAGGCTGAGCAAACGGTCTCACTGCTTCTGCTACAGGGAGCCCACTAACACCTTTTAGATGTCATTTCACACACTCATTGTGTTCTCTTAACACAATTACAAGAGATTACATGAATCAATTATTTTTGTTTGTTGTGGGCTCCTGGAATTGAAGTAAACTGAGTGATAATTAATGACAGTTAACATTTATCAGGTTATTTATAGAGTTAGTATTTACTGCATTATTGTGTGCTTACAAGCCTATGTGGTGGCTTCAACCATGATCCTCTCCATTTGACAGATGAGGAGATTGAGGCACAGAGTTTCAGTAGCTTGAGCAAAGTCAAAGGGTTGATGAGTGAAGGACAACTCAGAGTGTATAATTTCACAGCTTCATCCTATGCCCCAGTAAGGCATTTTATGTAATATATGTAAATTAAGACATCCCCAGATTGTGCTTTTTTTTTTTTTTTTTTTTTTTTGCGGTACGCAGGCCTCCCACTGTTGTGGCCTCTCCCATTGCGGAGCACAGGCTCCGGACGCGCAGGCTCAGCGGCCATGGCTCACGCACCCAGCCGCTCCGTGGCATGTGGGATCTTCCCGGACCGGGGCACGAACCCATGTCCCCCGCATTGGCAGGCGGACTCCCAACCACTGCGCCACCAGGGAAGCCCCAGATTGTGCTTTTAATAGATCGGGAAGCCATAAATTCAACTGGAAACTGCCTGCTTATACAATGTTAGGCCTGCTCCCCTCAGAAGCACCCCCTTCCCACTGTTGGGGTGAGGCAGTGGGAAGGTTGATAATTGCAAAATAGTAGACACAAAATAAAAAGACTGATAGAAAAGAAGAAAGGAGAACCGACCTTCCCAATCACCCTTACCCTTCTCCTAGGCTTTTGTTTTGCTATATATTCTATTTCTATCTTACTGGTGCCATGGCCTTCAGAGAGTCATAGTTTAAATAAAAAGAGACAAAACACTTGAGTTCCTTCTGGATTCTATTTCTCCATCCTCCTTAATTGTTTAGCAAAGGACTCCACTTTTTTCAGCCCATTGTTTCTTGTTTATCCCAAAGAGGAGAGACAACTTTAAAAAAAAAAAAAATCAGTACTTCTGGTTTAGCTACTATCCAAATAAGTGGGCCTTTGGGCAAGTCAGGTTTTGGAAGGCTCAGTTTCCTTAACCATAAGTAAGAGTGTTCACCTGCACTAGACAGCCTCTAAGAGGCTATTCTAGCTTTCAAATTCTATGACTTCATGTTTCTCTGTTTCTTTCCTAGCTGGTTTGCATACCAGAATTTGAAATTTTCAAGATTTCTTTTGCTCCTTGTAGTGGGAAGGAGTCTTCTTCCTCTCTTCCTGTGCTTTCTTTTGCTATTCTTCTAAATCCTGTGTTCTGAACAAAAGATTCCAGTAGCTCCTGGCTACCCCGGGTCAGAGGGAACCCAGGTTGAATTACAGCTTCCAGATATGCAAAGTAGTGCTTTGCTGAAGGGCGGCTGTGGAGAGCAAAACCGAATCACTCACTTCCAGGAAAACCTCAAATCAACAGGAGGAATTTGGTAGACTGCTGTTCCGTCACTACAGAATTGTTCCAGCCCACAGATACTTATATTCCTCCAAAATCTTTCTATTTGAATAAAACTTTTACTCTAAAGAAATAAATACTGAATGAGTAAAAAGAAATCCAAAAGTTGATTTTTAGATGGGCTTAAATATAATATGCTTTTTCCCTTTTAAAGTGATTTTAATTCCTTTTTTGAAAATTTAGGAAATTTACATTTGGTTTTACTGACATTGTGTGTTGAAAACTTCAACCCTAAAACTACATCACATAGACTTTAAATGTTTGTTAAGTGAATCCATGAACTTTATTATTTCTGTGGAAGTTAAAAAAAATCTTAAAATCGGAATGAAGATATTCAGCTCTTTTAATCATATTTGTTATTGGTTTAGGGAGTGATTAATTCCCAATTTTTTCTGTACAAAAAAGAGACTGATATATTTTGGAATGCGATTCTTAAAATTAAAAAATGTTGTGAACAAAGTAGTTATATATATTCTACATAAACAAGGAACATGCAGTATAAACCAGAAGACATCAACTGAGAAATAACAGGGCAAGTTATCATCCAAAAATACAATTAGAAAGTAAAATTAGAGTAATTGTTACCCATCCTTACCAAAAATTAAATAAGGGAAAGATTAGTAGCATTTTTAATTTTAGAGACTTTTTTTTTTTTTTTTTCCGGTACACGGGCCTCTCTCACTGTTGTGGCGTCTCCCATTGCGGAGCACAGGCTCCGGACGCGCAGGCTCAGCGGCCATGGCTCACAGGCCCAGCCGCTCCTCGGCATGTGGGATCTTCCCGGACCGGGGCACGAACCCGTGTCCCCTGCATCGGTAGGCGGACTCTCAACCACTGCACCACCAGGGAAGTGCTAGAGGCATAATATTTTATATGTATGGATGTTAATCCATTTAAAATATTTTCTTATAAAAGAATTTTATTTTTTAAGGGAGAAATCAAAAAGTACAGAACTATATGAAAGTAGCTTTCTAGACATTTTCTATAAACACTAATACAGTTTTGCTTAAATGATATAATATGGTACTGGTGCAACTTGCTTTTTTCACTCGAGAATATGTAATGCTCCTCTCTCCTTTCACCACATCTAGATATGGTTAATTCATTCTATGGTTGATAACATTCTACTTTATGGATATACTGTAATTTATTTAAGGAATCATCTCTTAATATACTTTTCTATTTTTATAGTTTTTCTTTATTACAAAGAAGGCTAAAATGAAATTCCTTCATGTGTATCTTTGCTCACTTGTGCAAATATATCTGCAGTTAATCTCCTTGAAATGCTGAGTTCAAGAATTTGAACATTTAAACTTTGATAGATATTGCTAGATTGGCCTTAAAATGTTCTCCCAATTCATACTCTTATTGAGAATACATGAAAATTCCTGTTTCCTCTGCCTCTCACCAACAACTGGGTGGTAGTAATTTTTTTCATCCTTGTCCGGCTAATAATATGTGCGACATATTATTATATTAGACATATTATGTGGTCGTTTTAATTTGTGTTTCTTTAATTGTGGGTGAAATTGAACATTTCTCTTATGATTATTTATTACGTGAAATTTTTCTCTTAAACCACTTATTCCTCCCTCTGTCCACTTTTCTATTAGATTATAGGTAATCTCTCTAAGTTGCAAGATAAATTGCATATTAATAAAATCAGCTTTTTTTCTGTGTTGTAAAACGTCACTCCCTGATTTGCTGTCTTTTCATTTTGGTTATATTGCTTTGTAGAGTGCAGGATATTTGACTCTTATCCAGATGTCACTGATCCATTTATTTAACAAATATTTATTGCGTATTTACTATGTGCTAAGGACACAATGGTGACCAAAACAGATGTTGAACCTGCATCGACCTTAATAATCCAGTGGAGAAGCAAACATTGATCAACTAATAAAAAAGCATATAATTTCAAATAAAGGGACGGTAGCAAGAGCAAGCTTTCCCTTTCTAGCTTCTGGACTGTACAAGCTGTATACTTTATACACTATAATTACGGTTTGGGGATTTTTGTTTTGTTTTGCTAGTATATATAAACAAATGTGGAATTTATTTCAGGAGAGAAAGTAATATAGAAATCCCACTTGTCTTTCTTTCTCTTTTTTAAAAACATGGTTAGGCAGTGTGCCGTTTATTAACTGGATTATATCTTCCCCAGTGATTAGGTATGTCACATTTATTATATCCCAGTTATTACTTGAGTGTATTACATTTTTGTAAATTAGTTACCCATTTAAATTTTCTTTTATAACTCATCTTGGGTATTCACACTTACTTACGTAATTTAGTGACAATAAACATCTTGAGTCTTCCTATCCCTAAAACAGATAATGACTTCCCATTTATTTAAGTCTTCTTCTTTTCATTTCTTTCCAGTAGAATTTCAAGGGTTTTTTATATATATATATTGGTCTTCATTTATTTTATTTACTCTTCAATTTTCTTTTCTAACTCATACTATTTATACACTTTGATGGCTTGTTTCAAAGATTTAATATTCCCTTTACTTTCTTGGACAGTTCATAGCACTTGCAAACAAAAATAGTTTTCTATTTCTTGGGGTGTATCTTTCTCCAGACTTGATTTTTATATCATTAACCTATCATGTTTCTTTCCTTCTTCCTTTCTTTCTTACAGTATTTTTCATCGATGCCAACATTTTTTTCCCCAGATTACTGTCATTTGAGGAGTATGGCTCTATATAGACTTTCTTTTGGTCAGAATATGGCGTACATGGATTCTCAGTGACTGCCCACACCTCCTCATCTGGGCCCTTTTTGCAGATTCTCTTTGGTTTGAAATCTGTATGCTAAGGGTTTCTGTTCTAGACTCTGAATTTCTATCATCGAAGGGAGACAGACCAGAGGCTGAATCAACTATGATTAGTGGATTAGTTCTGTTTTCTTCTTCTGTAATAATCTTTTAAATCTCCTCACTTGGATTCACTTTCCTAGTTAGAAGTTTATCCTCTTCCTTTGGGGCGTGGTCATGAATTTTAGATTTGTTTTCCCCCAATTCAAGGAATAGAAGACATCTACTTCCTCGGAAAGAAACAACACAAAAATTTCTTTCCCAGCCTCAACCGTCCCCACCAAAAGAGCAGCTCCCATCCCCTTCCCATCCCTGGAGGCTGGAGCATGAAGGAATACTGAAGAAAGGATGTTTAAATTGGCAAAACCTTAGGGCGTTGGCGCTGGCAATATTACTCCACAGTAGATGTCCACAGGAGATCCTAAGCAACTGAAAAGGCTTTGACTCTGTTCTTCTCTGGGCCAATAATACCCTGAGAGGTCTTAATCATATTTCTTTTCTCTTTTACTACCTCCGAATAATCCTACTTTGAGCTGATTTCCCATCTTCCTGCCAAACAGAGAAAAGCACAATTGCCCGTCCTGGTGGTTCTTCCAATTTTAGTTACACTCTAGAAAGGCCTTTTAGGGTTTTCTCCCCTTGGTGGACCACACACTGTCCCAGACACCTTCCCTGCAAATGAAGGATGCAAAATGAGTTATTCAGAAAAGTGCCCTTTCATGTGTTCCCTAGAGTACTGAACCCAGAAGAGTGAGATAAGATCTGTATCTCAAATTCCCACCACCTCTGTCTTCACACACTTTATCAAGTTTATTCAAGGAGTGTTACAGAGGTTTCTTTGCTATTGTTTGTTTTCAAGTTCTGGGAGAAGAAAAGAATTATCATCTTGGAAATACCCTGCCAACTTCTCCCAGACGTCCTAAGGATGACAGTTTACACACGTCCAAAGAGGGCTACCACGCATGCCTCAAATCCACATAATATTTACTTTTCAATCATTATTTCACTGAATTTATTTGTGAGGAGGGAATGCTTATTCCTATTCATTTCCGTAGAAGGGGGAACTTCCCAAAGTATGGAAGAAAGTCTTCCAAAGACTTCCTTGCTTCCCACTTTCACATTTCTCTGAAAGAAGATCAGTTTTCCTAATCAGTGAATCTGGAGGGGAAAAAAGAACCAAGCTTGGAGGCTCAGCCTCTGCTGAGTGCTGAGTTTTCTTTCTATTTCAGGCAGCCTATGCTCAGGACTCACATACCTATGCAGCTGTGGTTTGGGAAGACTTTGTTGGGTAAGTTTGTTTAATTAAATAGACAAGATGGGTGTTAGCAGCCTAGACCTAAGCCTTGTTTTCTAATCAGCTTGGTTTTTTTCCCCAGAGTTGATGTTTCTCCATCACGCTCCTATGTGAATCTTTCCATTGGTCCCTAACCCAGGGGTTTGGGAATGAGAAAGAGTGTTAATCATCATTCCCCTAAACCTCAACATGCCCTGCCTTACTCAGGCTTGTAGGATTTGTAAACCCAAAGAACAGAAAGTGCCCTTTCCCTTTGCCCAATCCAAGAATGTCATCTCAAAGATAAAGACAAAACCCGAATTTTTAAAATATACTCTCGTGGAGAACTAGCGACTAACATGTAGAGGAACGAATGCTTACACTATTGAGAAATAATGAATTTTTATTTCTGTGAAAGTCTGTGCGCCATTTCTTGTCCACGCTGGAGATTTGGAAGAATTTCTGAAATATATGTCCCTGCAACATTGATCTTTACTGAGACTTTTTCTAGTTCATCAGCCAAGAGGCAGTTTTAACTTCTCTCCACCATTTACGTGCAGTCATAGTACAGCACCGTCAGGTGAGGCTTCGTACCTGCTGAGAGTGGAGGGGTCAGGATGAACAGGCTTCCACTGTTACTCTAACTAACCAAGAGAGAGATTCGAAAGCTTGTCTACTTGTTATTCTTTTGCAAACAATAGATTTTATTTATTGAAATTGACCAAACATGGAAATTTGACACTTATACAAAAAAGATATTTTAAATTAAGGGCAAACTTTTAAAACGTGGACATCCAGTTATAATTTGTGTACCCGTTTCACCCATGATACTTTGTCACTGAGAAAATTCAGGCAGAAGATGACACAAAAACCTTACTCTGCAAAGTCTCAGAACAGCCTGGAAAGTGACACCAGCAGCAGCTAAGAATCATTTATTCCACACGGTTTGGCCACAGGAAAACGCACTTTGAATATCTCTTACCCACTCAGAGGAATCAATCTGGCTTCCTCTTCCCAATCATCTTTTCAGAAATTTTGGGTTTCACAAAGGAAAGAATCTTCCAGAAACTACCTTTTCACTTGCATATAGCTTCCAAACTCGCATATTCCCATCAGTTTCAATGAAACTCAGGTCTTAAAAATGTCCAAATTAGGGAATTCCCCGGCGGTCCAGTGGTTAGGACTCTGTGTTCTCACTGCCAAGGGCCAGGGTTTGATCCCTGGTCAGGGAACTAAAATCCCACAAGCCGCGTGGTCTAACCAAAAAAAAAAAAAAAAAATGTCCAAGTTAAAAAAAAAATTAGTTGAGAGAAAAGAAAGGCATATCTATAAATAACTGCTTTTTCTGATTTAAAAGAAAATAGTGCACATTCACTATAGAAACCTTGAAAATTAGAAAAGTAAGAAAAGAAAGTAAACATTATTCACCATCTTATAACCACAATTACAGTAGTACATTTATGAATTTCTACTGATTTTTTTCCCTTAAGTACTTTCAAACACATGCATAATTATAGCAAATCTGCTTTAGTTTTGTATTTTTATGAGCATTTTAAATTTTATTAATATTTATTCAGAAACATCATACATGTTGACTTCATACATTCCTTCATATAAGAAAGAGGATCCTAAATTTTCAAAGCTACAATATCCCAAACAGAGAAAGTGAATAGACAGTTCAAAAAGGAAGGACAAGAACTACTAAACAGTGACATGTACAAATTTGCATGTAATAAAAAATGCAATTTTAAAAATAAGGGTTTATTTTTACCTAGAAATTTTGGTAAGGGGAATATTTAAATCATTGTAGCCAATGTTGACAGATAATTCAGCAAAAGAAAATAATCTTTAAAGCCATAAAATTTTTAATATATTTTAAAGACCTAGAATTCTAACTTCTAGATATCTATCTCATAGAAATGTAGTGAAGTCCACATGCCCCCACACACACACCCTGTAGCTTAATTTACAATAGTGAAAAAAACAATTTGAGACAAAATAAATACACAAAAGTAGGTGGTATTTAACTGTAGGATGGCACACCTAGGCTTTGTAATATTAGGTAGACATTACAAACAGATATAAAGTTTATGTAATAATTTGAAAAAGAGATAAAACAATGGAAAGCAGAAGCACGTAATCATATAAAAACATACCTCTGAAGAAAGAAATTGCTTTTAGCTAAGTTTGGATGGTGGGATTATGCATGTTTTTTCCTTTTTCCTTAGTATTTCTTTTTCAGTACCATTTTGATAATTTAATCTTTAACTTCCTGGTGTGTTTATGCAATCTTTAATAGTAACTGCAATTTTGACATAATCAGAGGAGTTGGGGAAAAGAAGAAAAGGAGATAATTATTTCTCAAATACCTAAGCAGCTGCATACACTAAAAATGATGGAATGCTCTCATTTCACTTGCCATACAAACTTCAAAAATTTGTGGCCAAAACAAGAGCCATTTTTTCTCATTTTTTAACGTTAATTATCATAAATGCCTCTTTTATTCTTGAATGTAATAAAAGTTCACGGAATGCCTGATGAATTGACCCCAGCTGTGGATTGAGGCGGGGGTGGAGAGGAGTCATTTTCATTCTATGTGACAGTACCACTCTCTAGAACAACTTCCAAAATAAAACCAGCAGCAAAAACCATATGTGAACTGGCCGTGAAGGTAACTAGACTGATCACACACTTCCTCAGGATTCCCACCCTCCTACTTCTTTGTCTTCCTTAATCCAGATCCTGGAACAGAGGTAATCAATAAATAATTTATTGGATAAATGCATTAATTAATGAATGAAGAGCAGTGTCTAGACTGGTCCATTTAAAACATGGCAGGTAACTTCTAGCGTCCGCTAGGAAATACTGAGTATAAATTCCATGTTTGGCAATTGTTTTTGAAGGGCTGGCTGCATTTAATAAAGCAAACACCACCAAATGATCATAGACCCCAGTCTCTAGAAACTCAGGCAAATCTCATAGGCCAGCTTGACTCCTAGCTTCAAACTCAAAGTCTCCTATGATCCCATTCAAATTAATGACATGCTGTGTCCAGTTATTAATTATACAGCTGTTCCAAGAATGGCTAATGGCATTGCATAAATTGCATCCTCAAGGAGATTTAGGTCCTTCTGACCCACCCTTAGTACAGCACTGACCAGATTGTTCTTCACTGTAATGTTCCATCAAAGTCAATGTTGCAAATATTAAGCATTCTAAGCCTTCGGATGAGACTTTTGCTCATGATTAGGGAACATGAGAAAGCCTAAGTACAAAGTAATTTGCAAGGTAATAACAATGTTTCCGACCCAGGTGATAGCTCAGAGGAAACTTAATTGGATAAAATTACCCCATTCCAAGAGTAGTACTTTGTACTTTATGTCACAATTATCATGTGAAGAACTTGAAGACAGTTATGAACATTTAAACATCAGAACTCCATTTTGAAGGAGATGGAATTAACATTACTTTACTGAGCCCAGAGAGGGATGGTTTCCTTTTCCAAAGCACACAGCAAACAGTCAAGAAGTAACCCCCAATCTGCAGTGGCTTAATATTAGGACTATTGTTCCACCCTTTTGGAAGCTTTTCACTTCCATAACATATTACAACTTAAATGGTAAAAGGCCCCCCCGCCAAAAAGGGGTGTTTTTCAGTGTATCTTATAACTGCCACACAGGAATGCATTTCCGATTGTCAGAGTCAGAAAATACTTAAATCATTTCTCTTGAGCCCTTGAGATTTTAACTGGGAAAGTTCTGTTTATAATTAGTTTGCCTTCCCCCTTTCAGCTGTAAACATTTGGCATCAGCAGAATCAGATAGAAAATTCACAAATCACTGGGGCTGGGAGGAATATCAAAAATAGAACCAAGTCATCCTGATTTCCAGATGAGGAGCCTCAGGCCCGGGGGTGGGAAGGATGGATAGAGGTCTCTGTTCAAATAACGAAGAGGCTCTTCCATTGCAGAAATGTCTCTAGTTGCAGGGAATGCCCCCACGTAGCTCCCAAGGCCCTTACTACATCCTTAGTTTGCTGGGCAATTGAGCATCTGAGGTTGAAGGGATGTAAATGATTTTGTGGCCAGGCATAAAAGTGAAACTGATAGCAGAAAATCCAACTTTTTAGCTCAGTGTAATTCAATGTAAAAGATATATCAAATCAGAACTCAAGTTCTGATTTGACTGTTATAACAACCGTCAATAGCCTTGAATGTTACCAGAATGAAAGAATGTGTACAAAAGCATCTAACCCAGGGCCTAACATAGAAGAAGCCCTCAATAAATGTTCCGCCTCGTGCGCATCCAGCCATCCAACTCCTTCGACCCCCTCCTGGAGCCTGAGATCTAAAACTGCTTGATCCACATATCTATATGTACTTAAATACTGCAGAGCAGATTTTGTTTGTATTTGCAGAAGCTTCAAGTACTCTATCAGATGTTTCTTTAAAAGCTTATAAATTATTCTTTAAGCTTTCTTTTAAAACAAATAAACACTGAAATGAATATGTGTGCATTAAAGTTCATAATCAATAAAGTATGATCAAGGAGTGGAGTTAGAGAAAGTGTAGACCCACAAATGAGTTGGACCAACAGCTGTCACGGGAGCCTGTGTTTGGGAGGAAGGCCTGTAGATCCCCTCAAGATGGAGACCCTCAATTTATAAGTGCCCCCCGCCCCGACCCCAGTGAAATTCCTGCTTTGGGGAGATGAGTGAGACTCTATTTACACAGAAAGTGAATTCCTGTTTCTATGCGCTCAATAAGCCCAGGGGGAATCAGAATACAGGAACTGAAGTCATATTTGTTGTTGTTATTGTTGCTTTTGTTTCGAGCCTACCTCTGCAATCCAGACGACCAATGAATCCCATCAGAATAGGTTCTGATGACCGAGTGATATTTCCTTTATTACACTATGTTTTAAATATCTGTCCATCAATTACAACATTTGAAATTCTGTAGAGTTATAAAAATATGATGACAATGATGGTGATGATGAGTGGGTAATGTGACATCTGCTTAACCGCATTTGAAAAATAGAAACCATGACAAGGCTGATCAGCCTTGCTATTCTCTTTTGGAAGATACAAAATGTCTAATATTTAAACCTTGGTCGCTCCCTCCCCCCAACATGACAGACTATTCAACCCATAATCAAAAGATTTGACTATATTGTAGGAAAAACTATTTTGGAAGTGAAACTATGTCTTTAATATTTCCAAGTAAAAGAATTCATATCTGATAAAAGCAACACTTTTAGATATGCCATATGCAAAAAGCGTACCATATAATTAGAAGTGAATTTAGACAGAAAGACAGAAAGATGAGATGTAAAAGCAGATAATTAGTGCACTGTTATAATTAGCAAATACTTCTCAATCCCATGGTAACTGTGCTCTGAAAAGGACTCCTGCCGATTAACTAATATTTCCTGAAAGAAGTTTTGTTCTCTCTCTTTAAATGGAAAATTTGAATTGCTATCTCCTTGAAAACCATGCCATAATATCTCATACATTGATTTATGTCTATGTTATAGTTTTTTTAAATGCAAAAAAAGTATACTAACTGTAAGCACAAAACAAATATTATATTTGTAGAATGAAAGATTATAATAAATCTATATAATAATCTTGTGTTCTATAGCTGATTTCAAGCATGATCTTTCAAAAATAGATATTATTTGTGCAACAAAAAGTAACTTTGAAATCAGAGGAGCAAACATTTCACACTGAGCATGGTTAATCAGTTCAAAATGTCTGGACGCTAGAAATAGTAAAACTTTCTGGAGATAGGTTCCAGAAGTTCAAATATTTCTAATTTTATAGTAGATGATAGGAGAGAAAGAGAAAATAACTAAAAAATTCAACCAAGAGGACATGTTTTCTCATTTTTTTCTCATGCCCTCCCTCCCAAATATTTAGCATAATGAAAGGATGCAGTTACAGAGATGTTCTTCCACTGATGCCACAACTCAGTACACAGCCTTTGATCCTAAACAGTTGTGTGACTTTAAACTATATCTGTGAGATGGAGATGATAATAACATGTCCTCACAGGGTTTTGGGGAGTAAAGGAAGATTTTAGGCATGGGGGTGGTGCCTGCTTTGTAAATTGTGAAATATTTTCTTAAACTAGGGGCAAAAATTAAATTCTCAATTTTATCCCCGAACATCAAAGACTTGATTAGGACATACAATTAATGTCACACATGTAACACTGTTCTAAACAGAACAGTGTAAAACCCAAAAGTCGGCCAAGTCTTACCAATTACAGGCAATAGGACCCAAAAGTTATTCAAACACTTTTCAGTCAATCTCAGATTGTCTGGGACAAGCAGTGACATATGGTGACATTAGTGAGAAGGGCAACCTGACAGCAGAGAGAAAAGACCGATTTATGAAATTGGCAACAGACTTGCCTTTTTATCACTATCCCCAAAAATGTCAGCGACAATGAGAAAAGCAGGTAAACTATGAAACTGTTTTTGGATCTCATGTCTTATTAGAAGTCTCCAAGAGAACAGGGGTAGGATAGTGAGGGTGGCCTTGGTATCTGGGTTAACTGAGTGTCTAAAGTAACTCAGTTAAAAAACAAACAAAAATAAAGTAACTCAGTTGACTGAGTGTATAAGATAAGCCTAAGCAGCTTCTCAGCTTACCTACAACAATTATTCAGATTTTTCAAGAAAGTATTCCTCCAGAGGGGAATCTGTTGTGCAATTGAATGGTCCCCTAAACACAGGGATGAGAACAAACGTGATTATTGCTCACATGTGTTCTGGCACATACAAGGTGAGATAGAATCTCTAAGACCACTTACTGTTCTCCGGAATCATTCTCAAGTAGTAAGTACATTAGAGATTATGCGGTGAGAACTACCCCATCCTAAAAAGAACAGGGTTTGTTGCTTTTTAACTGTGCCCATTTCGAATTATTGGGGTGGAAAGATTTTGATAAACAAAGCCAAAGAAAGCGATAGGCCAAAAAAAAAAAAAAGTGCTGATTAATACCAGCAATAGGAATAGACATTTTTAGAAAGTGTTTTTTAATCAGCTCCCCAGTATGGGGTTAACCAACTGTGTCAGCAGAACTAAATTACAGACTCATAGGAAAGGAAAAAGCAAATAAAAAGAAGAGAATTTTGAAACAAATTCAAACTATTCCTTCTTGGGGTAAAAAGCTTCAGGCACTGAGGAAGGCTCATTGGTTGCATCTCAAACAAATAAGCCCTAAGCATTGAACGTGTTAGAGTATCCGAACATATGTAATACTTTTCAGTGTAAATTAGCTTAGGATAAAAAGGGGTGCTGGCCAACTACCACAGAAATGCAAAAATATAAAACTAAAGTGAGTTAAATGCTCAAAGAAAAGGCGAAAAATGGTAACTGCCAAGTACAGAATCACAAGTCAGAGAACTAACTGGCTGCGAGCATTTTGTTCTTACCGGGTCAGGGGCGTGGTTGGTCCCATGTCACCAAGGATCGCCGGTAGCGCAGTATAGCTGGGAACTTAAACATGGCTGTTTGACCTTCAAAGCAGTGGTTTCCAGAGCATTTTGAAGCTCAACCACACTCCTCATCGTCCTGGGATACTGATTTAGAATCACGGTAAAATGACAGTTATTAAAAGAGCCATAACTATCCACTTCCAACTTTGTGGTTTTTAAGTTCTTAAGTATTCTGGTTGTGCTAAGCAGTGCTTTTTGGTTTTGATTTTCCTTGGTTTTGAAGATGGTCAGGTGTTTATGTTGTTTCAATAAATTATTATTTCAACTTAATTCCATATTTAGGAAAAAACAAAGCAGAATAAAGGCTTCCAGTGAATGGCATTTGGTTTGCTGAAATATGTAACTACTATTAGGCATAAAGAAATGAAATCTAGGTATAAATTATATCTCGCTCTACAAATTCAGTGGGCAGTGCTACACAGAAAATGTGAAATCAGGGAACTAGAGAAAAGTGTCTCCAGAAGTTGCCTGGCCAGTGGAGAAAGAATTAAGTGTTTTAACCTCTAAACCACGCTAAAGAATATTCAGATAAAATCAAGCGGTAACAAAAATTAATCCTATGCTTTAGACATCTTTCCGTTTACTTTAGTTCTTTCAGGTGTACCTTTCAACAAAGACCTAAGGTGTCATTTTCAAACTTTGAGAGTAATATCTGGAGGTTGCAGTGCCTGAAGGTATTAAGGAATTCTTCTGACACTTGATTTCCCTGTAGGAAGAATCTCAAAAGAGTGGGGAGTAGAGAGTGAATAAATTGAAAAAAAAAAGTCCAAAGTAGAAGCATTTACGTTTTCCTTCCCTGGAATATAAAGCACAGGAGTTTCGGATTTCAGTATTTTGAAGGTTTTTGTGAGAAATTATTGTCATTTTTACAGAATCTAGTATAGTTTTCAAAAATTGCATATTATTATCTAAAATTTGGGCCTTACAAATATCTAAAATTGTAGTGATTGTATTTCAGAATGCAGTCATGTAAAATGGAGGCGTCATATAGTTCACCAGTATCAGCAAGTTTGCAGTTACAGGTTTACAAGATGCAATCCCACTTGAAATACCGAAGCTGAATTATAAAACACTAATGATTTCTTCCTAAAATGAGTGTTTATTTTTTTCCAGGTCATTAGTGTTCACTTCTTTCTCTGCCAAATGCCTCTTCTTTGTGTTCAGCGTGTGATATTTGTTGAACAGTACTTGGTCATGCTGAACATGGCATATTGAACAGATTTAAAATGACCTTTGGTCACTGCTTCCCAAAGTGGGGTAAAGATGATTTAGGAGCATGTATCCAAGCAAATTGTTTTAAATGTATTATCGTATGTATTGTATGCTGCATTAGAAAAGATACAAAAGAAATCCTATGGTATAAAGTTTCATTTTAAAATACATGTATGTGTTTTATTTTAGCTGAAACTATTTTTTTAAAAGAACAAGTAAATAGTAATTCAGAGGGTATTAAACAGGGCAAAACCCCTATGGCTGTATGTAAATGGCTGAATCAAGGCAGGGAAACATTGCTTTAGGATAACCTTCTACCATCCAACTCCGAAATATCAACCTTTTAAAAATTTACTGTGAAATAGGTAATATTGCAATGTCTTAACACTAAACTTTTTTGATCATTATGAAGCTACACATTTTCTCTGTGTCTAATTTTATATACAGAATCATCACTAAATACAAGAATCAAAAGTAGACTTACAGAACAAAATAACATAACCAATTCATTTTGCAGGTGATTGACTTCTTCAAGTGCAAGCAGCCCGTCAGTGACTGAGTTATAATTTGCACCCAAGTGTACTCAGTCTCAGCTCTGAGCTGAGCCTCACAGCCACTGCCCAGAATCCTGGCTGGGAATATTGGTAAGTACAAAGAGCTTTTTCTAATAGAACCGATTTCCAAAATTGTTCTCTGTTCCAGCCTACAATCACTAACTAGTTGAGAATAAAATACCTTATAGTGCAGTATATCACAAAAGTCTGGGCTCAAATCCTCAAAAGATTTTTAACTAAAAGATATGTAAGCCAACAAGCGCCGTGCAATGGGCTTTTCACGAAAGCTAGGCTAGGACAGAACTAAGGTTTAAACCTGAAAGGGTGTTAGGCTATTTTTTGTTAATAGTCAATGAGTTAAAACAACAACAGCAAAAAAAACCACAAAACAACAGTAAACTTCACAGAGTTTTGACTAAATAAATGCAGATGGCTGCAGATAATAAGCCTGCAAGCAGGTTTTCTGTACCGAACACCCAAATCAAGGCAAATTTCAAGGTAACAAAAAATTTTAAATGAAAGACTAAATAATAATCAGGGAATGGGGAAAAGCAGGTCATAAATAACTGATTTGTTTTAGGAGTCCAACTTGAAGCTAAAAATAAAAATATTTCAAAATTAGAAGTGACCACTCAAAAATATATTTTGCCCATAAATGATACAGGATGCCTTTGCAAAGGGTTTGGTAGCCTGGGTCTTAGTTGTAGTGGGGTTCAGGAAAGCAGGGCTAAAGTGCTGTTTTTGTAAATTTGAAACCTAAACATCTCCATGAGTTACGATGTCTGTTTATACTCTAAGAAGCTCCTTCTCACGTCCTTAAAAGGCAAGCTGCTGAGGAGAGACAAAGTTAGAGGGGATGTTGTTTTTAATCCTGGGGTAAATAAGGCCTTGAACGTCCCGGCTCCTGCCCTGGGTGACCTGGACCAATTTTCTGCTTAGGGTCACTCAGTCACAGGAAGTCGAAGCAAGAGGTCTGAGTTGTTTGTTTGTTTGTTTGTTTGAGGGTTGAGGGTTGGTTGGAGAAAAGCTGAGCCTATGAGACCCCAGCAGCATCACCACCAAATACAGGCTCTCCTTTGCTTCTTTCTCCATGCTCTGTGGAAGGGTCTTCACAGAGCAACAAGTTCCCAGCCTGCTGCTCTCAGAAAGGGGCTGGTGATGGACTCGGGGTTGAGGCAGGGGAGGAGGGAAGAGTCACCCCGCAGCCCTTAAACTCACTCACACACAACCATCAACTTTACACAGCAGCTGCTTTTGACAGAAGATACAGAGGCACTGACCTCCAGTGATCTTAGGAAATGAAAGTTGGAAAGGCTTCTTCTGTAGCTGTGACTTTTTTTTAAGTGTTGGGGAATATATATAAAAAGAGAATTTTGAGACACCCAGAAAAGAGAGAGAAGAAATTGGATAGGTCACTTAACCTCTCTTGGTCTCAGCTTGCTCATCTGTGAAATGGGCAAATGGAACTAAATGCCTTGACTTAGCCCAAACATTCTCTGGTTCTTTATGGTGGGGAAGGGGCTGTGAAAAATGGGCCGATCATGAAAATGCAGACCGATCATTTCACCCTATTTGGGATGGTGACTCGCACTTCCCAGGAGAGGATGGTCATTTCTGCGATGGCCTAGGGGACATTTTGCAAGAGGGTCGTACTGTTTGCCTCTGGCCTTAGTTCTCACCCCCCCCCACACACACACATTTTCTTTTACTTTTCCCCAAAGGAATTGTTTGCGATTGAACAAGTGGAAACATAAATAGCTGCGGAACTATTTAGGAAAGTCAATATGCAATTATGCAAAAGTCTATGATAAGGCTCCCTCGGAAGCAGAAAGCATCCGGGAATAAAGAGCGCATTTCTCCTTCCCTGGCGAGGCCGTGGTGGAACGGCTGTTTCTCTGTGTCCTGGGGACGGACAGGACTGGATCTGATTCCATCTCTGTCGCTTTCCTTGGCTCTGTCTTTCCGTTACTGCCGCCTGCTCTCTCCCTCCTTGCGTTTCGGTCGCCGTCGCTCTGCGCCTCTCCCCTTTCCTTCCCCCTCCCTCCCCACCACCCCGGCTCCCCGCCCTCCAGGCCCAGGGCGCGGGGTCCGCCGCCTCCCTGGGTGGTGTGAGCGCAGTGCGCGCCGAGCGGGCGGTGCGGCCGGGAGAGGCCGCCGGCGGTGCCTCCCCTTCCACCCGGCGGCGGAAGAAACCGGGAGAAGGAACCGCATCCATCCCCACACAGTTCTCCCGCGGCCGCTAATCCCATTAGCGCACCTGAAATAATAACCTCGGCCACAGACGCGCGCTTGTTCCAGCCCCTCCAAGGGGTCGCCGCGGGCGCAGGGGGCACTGGGGGGGCCTGGGTCCCCGAAGGCTCCCGCGTCCCAAACAGACTCGCAGAGCACACTCGGCCTCGGAGGCGGAAGCGGGAGACGGGCGGCATCCCAGGGCTCACGGCGCCCCGGGAAGAGCCGTCCAGGAACGGAGGCGAGAAGCTTCCAGAATTAGGCTAATTGGCAAGGGGTTGCGGGGTGAGCCCGTGTCCCCGAATCCTGATGGGGAGAGAGGCGCCCTCGGGTGCTCAGCCCCAAGAACCGGCAGACAGAGCCCGATACCCCGAGTCGCCGCGTCGGGGTCCGCGGGTCCTTCGAACTCCGGCTCCCGGGTCGCCACCCCTGCGGCGCAGGTCTGACCCCCCACTCCCTCCCTCTGGCAGAGGCTGGGGCGAACCCCAAAGGAGACAGGATCGCGGTCTAGAATGGTAGGGGGTCGGTGCACTGGCAGGAGAGAAAACCTTTGGCTCCTTCCCGACGGTTCGGGGTCCCCAGGGAACACGTTTCCCCAAACCTACCCTCACCCCCCCCAAACCGCGGCCCCCGCGCCCAGCCGGGTGTGAGCAGATTAGGGGGGGCCCACCCCGGGCAGCGTATCCTGCCGGGCCCTCCACTCGCCCCGAGGAGTGTGCGCCCCCGGGGGTGCAGGCAGGCCCGGGGCTCTGGGTGGCTCGGCGCCGCGGGACCTGGCACCCCGCCACGCACAGGCGACAGGACAGCCCCGCAGAGCGCTCAGAGGAGGAAGGACCCAGTCGGCAGAGAGGCCCGGAAGTGGCCGCAGATCTGCCACTAAATGAAGTTACCCTAGATGAGCCCCTAAGAGGGGAGCCTCTTAGGGCTGTGGGCTCGGCTGTGAACCGATTTCTTTACGGCTTGTACGTCGATTTCTTTCATTAGTTGTAAGTTTTCAAATTGGCTCTTTCTCGCATAAATCGCCTGGAAACAAATTATGATTTTTAGCAAGCGTAACCAGAGTTTGACGTTAATCTTTTTTAAAAGGACAAGGAAAGATGATATTTATTTTTCATTTTCAAAATAAGGGCACGTAAAGATACCTTTTCAGATATTCACAAGTGAATAACTACTCAGCGGGCGTCCTTCAGTTTCTTCTAGTTCTTTCCTTCTCTGTTTTTCACGATACTAGAATTCTTTCTGAGCTGCAGAAAGCCTTCGATATTTTTCTTATTCATTGGATAACTCAATGAAATGTTAAAATATTTATTTTTGAATAATCAGTACGATTTTTGCCTGAAGGTTTTCACAAAATATGCCCCTTTATACAGTCCAGCGTGGACGCTAATCATGACCAGTCTGGCTCATCCTGTTGCTTCAAAGGTAAACGTTTGCATTTGGCGACTGGAGACGTTCCCCAGCGCTCAGTACTTCCACTACTAGTTTAGAATTTATCAAACGCGGGAATACTTATGATTGGTTCCTGTAAGACTCGTCTACGTGTTCCCGCTATTGTTAGTAGGGTCCTTGTTGTTGTTTTAATCTGGCCCATTGGAACCATATGGCATCTTATAAAATAAACTTTCACAATTCAGTTGATTATGCTGAAGTTGAAAAGACACCCACCACAGCCATCACCACCGGCATCCCCCATCCCCAATCATCGCCATCTCTGCAGACCAACTGAAACCATCCTGTTCTTTTACACTGCAATGTGAGCAATCTCACTGCTTTAAGTAGTCAGTGTCAGCCCAAGTTCTCTGACATATCTATATTAACACAATATTTTAAAGTCATTCTGACATAGTGCCACATCAAAATGTATATTTGAAGTAGATCATTGAAATATATCTATGCATCAATAAAGTGTCCTAAAGCTGTCTCCTTTTCACTACTGGGTTTTTATTAAAGAGTACCCTAATAACTAGTCATGTATTAATAGGTGTTTTTCTTTTTTAATGCAATAAGCAATTTAACTTCAGGAAAGCAAACAGTTTTAAGAGGCTGGTACCCAAGTCTACGTCTCTTCCACCAAAATCAGCTTGACTTCTCCATATTTTAGTGGTGTGGGCTTTATCAGTTCTCTAGAATAATTGTGATTATTCAGGAACTATGTCAATATCAAACAGAGGTCAGAGTTAGCTTCATGAATTTTTTTTTGTACAAAGCTTCCATAATGCTAGAGCTCCATAAATATTTTTTTAAATCATAACAAAAAATGTATACAATATTTTTAAATGTTTAAGAGAACATCAAACAGTCTCTGTTACACAAAGGCATCTGACTGAATTTCAGCCACACTTTCTCCCACATGTGGTCTCCAAGTGAAAACACTGAAGTTTCATATTTTCATCCAATAATGCCAAAAGAGGAACTGCACTAAAAATTTTCTAATTACCAATTTCATTCTGTCCCTCCTACAGGTACTTTTCTTGATTACTGAACAATATTACGTTCTGAATTTCAAAACTTAATTTGTACATCCTGGATTACCTAGGCAGTAGACACATTTAACTTCACTGTCAAGCAATTCACGCTCAGAGCCAAGTAACTGCATGCACATGCATGTGCACACACACACACATACACATATATTTTTTTCAGAGATGCCAGGCTTGTCCCACCATCTTTTCCTTTTCTTCCCAAGCTGACTTTGTGTACCCCCACACATGCACAACTGTATTAAATGTAGGTTTTAGCCTTGTGCTTTAGTCCAGTGGTTGAAGTGTGCCTATACTTAGTATAATGTCCTAAACTTGGATTTGAACACACGAGTAGGCCACAAGACCTGTCCTGTGAGTCTAAGTTGGGTCCTGTGGTCCTCTCCTATTACTTACCAGCCCCAAATCACCCCCCCTCCCCCAAATGCTGGACAAGAAAAAAGTTTCTTAAATCATAGAGACTGTAGTTTTTCCATTGTCCAGTAGACGGCACAAAAGATCAAGTCTTCAAACGTTGAACAATCCACCAAAGCTATTTGGTTTAGTTTGGAGTGTGTCTGAGTGTACTGTTCATCTCAAACAGTCAGCCAGCCCGTGTTGTATCTGTGAAACAGAGAAGCATCTCCAAACTTAAGAAAGCTCCACAAAGTTGTGAAATGTAGCGATATGAAAAAGATTTGTGTATCCGCTCACCAAAATGCTGCTTCAGATAACACAGCAACTGTTATAAATGAGGAGTTTGGAGGGAAATGTTACTGAGAAGTTTATTATTTAAGTTACCTTTTAAGAAATTAAACTGAGAAAAAGTACAAGGCATTTCATTTTTAATTATCTTCTAACAGATGAAGAAAATATTTGCAACCTGAACCTTCAAAATTCTATATTGGAATTTTGCCTGATGTATCTATGCTTTTTATTAAACTTGACACACAACTCAGACCAGAAAATTAAGTACTGTATTTCAAATGGGCTAATGTATACATGCGTATATAATACCTAGTAGAAAGGGGGAAGAAATTTTCTAGAAATTTTGTGAATAGCTTTTGGGGTATATCAGATGATGAAGCCATAAGAAATAACTTAGTTGAAACTTTGCCTCTCCTAAAGCAATGTGTGACTTTGGCTAATATTTATATTTTACTAAAAGGCTTCTATTTCCCTTTTCATCCTGCAGACGCTCCTTATGTAGAAGTGGGGGGAGAGGGTAAAGTGTGGGCTAATAACTCATTTCCCAGTTAATTTTATTAAGAATTTATAGCACTGTTTAGAAAGTTTTAAGACAACCGTAAATTTTATTAGGAATATTTTATTAAGCCCTCCATTTAATTAATAAAAGACCTCTATAACTTCTGAAAATGTCAGAGCTAGTAATTATGTTAACCAGCGTAATTTTTCCCCCTCTAGAGACCAAAGCATTTTAATGATTTGAAATAGAAAAGTGGTAAGGAAAACACCCCCCCCCCAATTTTTTTTCCTTCACTTTTGCGTTATCCAGCCCGAATATAGTGACGGGTATTTTCCCTGTGATGATTGGAGAGCCTCAGCTGACCTCTCATTGACTTCTGAACTGGACCCAGACATTCTTTGTTTTCTGAAGCAAAATGCAGTAAACAAATCTCCAGGTTCTTATAGCCCAGATTGCTTTGGGGCACTTGATTAACGTCTTCCCTAATCCTGTCGGTTAACCCCCTTTCATATCACCTAACCAGGTTTCTCCCTTTTATAGACCTCTAAATAGTTTATTTCACTTTTCTCACAGCCATTCATTAGCTTTGACTTTTTGGTACCTTTCTCATATGGCATCCAGGCTCTTATCTCCAACATTCCTCTATTATCTCTAGTAGATTTTAAATCTATTTTCTTTGAACTGTCTTTCCCTTCTCTTATTTCTGTTTTTTGAAATGCAAACGCTAATGTGGGATGAGATTCAGAGGATGAATGTTCTTGAAGAACAAACCCTAAGCCTCCAGCCCACAGGACAACCTGAAGAGTAATCACAGCATTTTAACAGGCATCTTAAAGTTAGGTGGCAGATGATAAACCCTTATCATTCTGTGAACACAGCTGCCAAACTCGATTGATTAACAGGCTTTTGTTTATTCTGGGCTGGCAAATACACACACATTTTACCTTAAGAGGTGCCTTTTTAATTTCTGAGGGTTTTGGAGCTGACTCATCAGTGTGAACTTCGGGGACAAAAGCCTAATTCCGGATATAGGTCTTTGCAAAGACACGATTCCTTATAGGAAAACAGAACACTAGAGGGAAGTTCTCCCGGAGGACTGTACCAACAGCCCAAAGGGGCACTATTTGTTTTAAATGCCTCCTTGCCTGAGGGTGTAAACAATAGAGACCTAGGCCCCAGGCTGCCTCTTTAAAGTCCTCATTCTCTATCTTTCGGAAGATGCTCTGGGATGGGAAGGGTAAGCTGAGTATGGAAGGCCCATTTCGAAAGAGCTAGGGGCAAGTGCCAGAACCCTTCACCAGGCCAAGGTTTTGCAAAATAAAAGTACTTTTGCCTTAAAAAGCAAGTATCTGAGATAAGCTAGAAAAAGGCACTGCCATAGAACAGCTATAAATATCAGTACTAGTTTTCTAAGATACCTGGAACTATCCCTTTACCTTTTTCTTTTAATAGATGATTAATTGCTGCCCTGCTAAAGGAGGTTTTTTTTCTTCTTCTTTTTTATGGCTACTATATTGCAACTCCAGAGGTCCTCTGTGCAATTTCTCTCAGCAAGCCCCAACTGTAATAACTGTTTGCTAATTGTAAAATCCTTATCCAGAATGAGGTTTGGGCAAACAATTTGTACTACTGTAATTACATTGTAAAAGTGTTTTAGTCTCTCGGTTGTTCAGAATTAATCTTATAAAGGCCTAGGACCATCGGGTTCACAGCTATACTTGGAAAGAAGGGGAGGGAAGGAAGAAGACACTTTTCAAAGCTAATGAGGTTAGTTTAAGCCCACAAACTCAAACTATCTCATTCTTTAAGGAAACTCTGTTTGTCGGTAATTTAAAGTTGAAGATCATGGTTGAAGAGCGTAATAGTCTTCTACTGCTTGAAGTTTGGGGTTGTGTTGGAAAAGGAGAGATTTACCTGAACCTTCTTTTTCCATCTCTGCTAGAAAACAAAAGAGAAAACTTACCGGAACGCATCAATACAAAATGCATTCCATTGTCAAAGAACTATATATACCAGAACTGGCCTTTTCCACATTTGAAAACGTGACCGCAGACTTGAGGTAACTCCAAACCGGTCGGCCACCTAAGTCTTTGCCCGAGAACCCGTAGGGCTGTTAAAGACCATGGTCATAGAAATGTATTTCGCAGTAAATTTCTCTTGGTTAAATTATACTTACACAATCTCCTTCGCAGTTCATTTTAGGATCATAAACGTAGCTGTGCCCATGTCGGTGTTTGGCTTGACGCTCCCCCCCCCCCCCCACTTCGTGCCCCACTACCGCCAGCCGTGCTGATATCGGGAGGGCCTGCTGGAGAGAAAGAGCTCACACCCCAGCGAGCAGCCGTCGGAAGGCGCTCAGGTGTTGGCCGCTGCCGGCTGGGGTTCCAGGAAGAGCTTGCAGGCGGCCGGCCCAGTTTGGTCTTCTCTGTAATCGGAAAAGGATTGCGTTGGCTGGCCCAGCCAGCGCAGCTTCCCAGGAATTAAACAGAGAAATGGCCTTCCTGACACCGGGAGGTCCCATCCTGGCCTGAGTTCTGTTTCCAAGTTCACGTTGGGGAACGGCCGGCGGGGTGGGGGTTCGGGGTTGCCAGGCAGTGGCACAAAGGCGCTGGTAATTCACCTGGATCCTCTGGGCTCTGACACACGGGCCTGCCTTAAGTTCCCGCGTGATGTGTCGAGGCGTTTGTACCAGAAAACTCTACATTTTGCGATGGTGAAAAGTAAAAGATCTTAAAACTTGGGGTGTGGGGGGAGAAAGGAAAAGAGGAGACAGAGATGCAAATGATGGGGGATCCTAGGATGAGTTTTTTTTAACAGTCGGAGCTCTTTCAAGGCAAAACGCATCTGAAGGCGTTGGGTGAACGTGTCAGCCCTACGGGAACACATGGGGCGAGTACGGCGTCGGGGCGGGGGTGATGTGCGGGAGTCTGGGAAGGCTCTGATGCTCGGCTTTATGAAAACTCCACTATTGGGGGGAACTGGGCGTTGACTCGTGAGAAGTATTAAAAGAAGCAATAGATGACGCTTAGGGAGGTACGTGCGCTTGGTGGAATCTGATTCCAGATCTACGTTTTGATGCTCGCCCTGTGTCCCCTGCTCCTCGAAAGCCCACTCAAACAGAAACTTCAGTCCTGTCTCTCGGACCGATGCGAATTCTCTTTTAGTTTGCGTATTAAGAGTTGGCTTCAATACATTTGAGAGCTCCTAATCTTTTCCAAACAGTCTATGCAGATACGAGCCCCTAATCTTTCTCAAAACTCTTCCCCCTTCCTTCACCTCCCCCGCTTTGGGTTGGTCCGCAGCTGGCGGGGTGGGATGAGGGTAGGGGCGATGGGAGCTAGGGGCCGGCTGCTTTGGGGGAGTCAGCCTTTTGGCCACAATCAGGGCGGGAATCCGGAGTGGCAGTTTGCCTTCCCGGCAGATCGAAGCTCCCTGCTGATCGATTATTTGATAATTGATTTTCCCCGCAGCCAATAAGCTGCTGCCTTGGCGGGAGCGTCTCCTGATTGGCCGAGCCCTCCTCCCCGGCTGCCTACCGAGATTTGGGTGAGCTCATTTTCCACTCGACCGCAGGGGGAGTTTTCTGCGAGGTTTCAACTGGAGGGAGGAAAAAAAAATCGTGCTCCGAGCCGAGCGAGCTGCGAGCCCTGCTCCGGGATGTGAGGTTTCCAGCCCGCTGGTCGAGCTGTTGCGGCTGAGCCATCTCGACAGATCAGAGCCGGGCGGGCAGAAAAATAAAAACGAAAATAATAAATATAATAATATACTAATAAAGGGCAGGTTGAGAGCGGGAGAGTGAAGAAAAGGAATTTTTTGTTTGCTTAAACCGGAGAATAGGTATTGAAAGGGAGAAAGTTCAAATTAGTGGCTGGTTGGGGCCTCCGAGTTGTGGGTAGGGGCAGCTTTTTGTCTGAAATCTCAGCCCCCGAAGTGAATTTCTTTTTCTTTGGCACTGGGAGTTTTCCCTGAGCCAGACTGGGGATCGGAAAGAGGAGTGGGGGGAAGAAGGGCATGGGGAGGAGAGCGCGGGGCGTCGCCGGGGAAAGAGCGTGGCCGAGGCCAGAGACCCTCGGCGCCTCGAAGACAAAGGCAGCGCGGCTGCAGCCCCAGACGAGCGCGCCGACCCCGCCGCGCCGCGCCCTGGGCGCACGGCCGCCTCGCCCGGAGCGGGTCGGAGAAAGAGCCTCCCTCCCCGCGGCTCCCTGGCCCGGGCTCCACCCGCGAGGTCGGGCTGCCCAGAGCCCGCGTCGGGTTTCGCTTTCCGGCGATCATAAATAGCTTCGTGTTTGTAAACAGGCGCTGGGGGCACATTCCCGGCTCTGGGCTCATTGTTCCCTCCCTTCCTCTCTCACTTTGAGCAGGACGCCGGGGCTGGGGCTGGAGGCCTCCGGGACTAGGAGGTGGGGGCGTCCAGATCCCCAAAGTGAGAAAACGCAAGCATTTCCTTTCCTTGGGCCGGGTGTCCACCTCTGACAGCAAAAAAAAAAAACCCCTCTAAGGTGGATCTGCAGAAAGCCCCAGCCATCTCCACCCCACGTTCTCGGGACTTCTTAGCACAGCCTTTCCCAGACCTGTTCCTGCGCCTCCTCTCTTCGCTCCTGGTTTGACTTTTCTACGTGGTGTGTTTGGTTCTAAGAATCCACTACTTTCTGCACCAGCCCCCCTCCGCCCCGAAAAATACTGGCAGACCCCAATAATTTCGAGGAAAGTCAGGAAGTCAATCCACGGAGCCCTGTGCAAAATAACTCCCGCTGCTGCCTGCCCCGCTTTTATTCCCAATCTATTTCAAGAGAGCTTTGGAGAGAGAGTCTGGAGGGGGAGGGAGAGAAAAGCATACGGAAAATAAAGCCGGCGGCCGGGGGCTACTACCCGCGCTTGTGCGCGTGTGCCCCGGGTGTGTGGGTGTTTGTGCCTGGGCGTGCGATTTAATGGAGCGCCTCTCTGCCTCTCCAGTGCGGCCAGAGCTCGCTTCGCGCACCCACCCCTGCCGAGGAGCCTACTTGCTGCAGCCCAATGCATTGTGTAAGACGCGACCTGTTATGGCCACCACTACTTCCGGGTTCTAGCATTCTGGTCGGAATCCACCTCTCCGCCTGTGCAACACACACTTTACACACGCACGGGGACTGCAAGCGGGCAGCATCGATCGTGGCTCCTTTAAGACAAACTCAGACAGACATTTTTTTTTAACCCTCCTCTAATCTCCCTCCAGTGCAGCAGTTGCAAAGAGGGAGAGAGAGAGAGAGAGAGAGAGAGAGAAAGAGAGCGAGCGAGAGAAGAGAGAAACTGATTAGGAATTAGGACTGATTCAAGGGAAGCGAGCGCTAGGGCTTTGTGCATTTGAATATTAACATTTGAGGTGTTCTGACCAGAAGAAGACTGAGCGGATGATCATTCATTCACCACGTTGACAACCTCGCCTGTGATTGACAGCCGGAGTGGCAGAAAGCCATGAGATTTGGTAGTTGGGTCTGAGGGGCGCTTTTTTTTTTTTAACTGATTTTTTTGGGGAGAGAAGATCTGCTTTTTTTTGCCCCCGCTGCTGTCTTGGAAACGGAGCGCTTTTATGCTCAGTGACTCGGGAGCTTTGCTTCAGGTCCCATAGACCGAAGATCTGGGACCAGTAGCTCACGTTGCTGGAGACGTTAAGGGATTTTTCGTCGTGCTTTTTATTTTTTTTTTCCGGGGGAGTTTACGTATTTGTTTCTTTTCACACTGGCCTTAAAGAGGATATATTAGAAGTTGAAGTAGGAAGGGAGCCAGGGAGGCCGATGGCGCAAAGGGTACGTATTAAAAAACAATTGTGGAACTCAAATGTGAGGTTAAATTGAAACGTGGCTGAAAGACACTGCTAAAAAGTTTCCTTTTTTCTCTGTCTTTTTGAATGAGGCTCCTAAAGCCGTGGCCTAAAGCGAGAGGATTTATTCAATGCATTTGTAGACTTATGTATATTAACATGTAATGGTTAATTCAAGTAATCAAGTTTTCTATAGATTCCTAACCAGCAGCTATATAAATAAAAATACAAGCTCGGGCAATCATCTGTTTAAAAAACAAAAACAAACAGCGCTAGATACCTAATGTTATATAGCGTGAGCATTCAAGGAGCAGAAGTTTAAGGCTAGTTTTAAATTAAAATAAGCAGCTAGAAACTTCTGATACGTTATTGATTATGCTCATCTTTAATATCACTGAAAGTATTTAGCATTTTTAAGCAAATAACTTTGTCATAGTACAACGGTTTTGGGGGTCGGAAAGCATTCATCTTTTTAAAGTAATTTTAATGTACATGGTTTTTTATGCAAGGTAATACTTTGTAAGTTTTTCTTAGAAGAGCCCTGCACTAATTGGATACTAAGCACACAACTACTCACTTTAAAAATGCAATACTAATTTCCCCAATATTCCTATTTGAATGGAAATGTAGTGAGAGTAAAGTGAGACAATGACAACCCAACAGAGGTAGTTTCTTAAAAGAAAGGGGGTCTACAAAAAGCCTTCCTTGCATAATTTGTGCCCTGGCCCTCAAAGCCCTGTTTGCAAAAGAAAGTTACTAGGCTGACACATTTTTTCTTTACTCCTTTGGTTCAGGCAAATGTCAGCGTTCTTCCAAACTCTTTTCACACCTCTGGCTTGAAGGAGATGAAAGTGGCAATTCCTCTTTTCTTTGAAAATCATTTCACTCTCGGCGCCTCCACATCTTGGGAAAAGAACATGCCTGAAATGAAGCAAAGAGGAAAACCTAAATAGCTAAATTTTGCACACAAAAATAATGACAATATGAAAGTAGTTTTCCTGGAGAAGGAAGATGGGGGGGTTGAATGTGCATTTACTTTTAAATTTGCTTTAAACCTGATGACTAACATTTAGCTCACAGACATCTAGTCTAGGGGGAAAGTTCATAAGAATAGAAAAAATAGAATAATTGCTCCAACTATACATTTTCTTTAACTTGAGGGGAATATTGCCCAATTCTAAATTCAGCCCCGATGTTGAAGAGAAGCTACCCTTCTCTGAGTTTCACTTATAAGAGAGCCGGTTAGTTTTGTATGATTTAGCAGTTTGTCTTGGAGAGCAAAGGAAATGCAGTGTCTTGCAGGACTGCCTAACCCCACGCTGGCAGGGAAATAAAATGAGAAGCCTGTCTGAATTCACGTGCTTGGCTTAGCTGTTCCCATCGTAACTTTTTTTTTTTTTAAATTCCCCCTGATGGGAAGGGTCTGTGAAACCAGGCAGGTTTGCTGTACTGTCCTGGCATGTTTTATTATTGTGATTTTGAATTTCCTCCTCTAGAGACGTGCACGTTTTACCTTCTGCCCTCCGGGAGAATGCCTCCCTTTCTTCCTTCTTTCTTCCTTCCTTTTTTGCCAAAGGATCCTGAATTTCTGGCTAGCTGATAGGGACACAAGTTAGGGCAAGACCATTCAATCTAGCCGAGTCTTACCGAGAATCCTAGAAATTTTACTTCTAAAAATATTTTTTTTAATGAGAAATCTCAACTTCAGAGATGCAAGGCCACCGAATTCGGGGTTGAAGGATCCAGCTGGACTGACATTATATAAGCTCCGTGTCCTGCCGTTCCCCCATTTGCCCGCCTGGCCTTCTGAACCTGTTTCTCTCCTGTTTCTCATGCAGTACGACGATCTACCCCATTATGGGGGCATGGATGGAGTAGGCATCCCCTCCACGATGTATGGGGACCCGCACGCGGCCAGGTCCATGCAGCCCGTCCACCACCTGAACCACGGGCCTCCTCTGCACTCGCATCAGTATCCGCACACAGCTCACACCAACGCCATGGCTCCCAGCATGGGTTCCTCCGTCAATGACGCTTTAAAGAGAGATAAAGATGCCATTTATGGGTAGGTACGACGGGCAGCAGGCTAAGCAGTGGAGAGGCGATGCTTTCTCTATTTCCCTTTGCCCTCAGTAAGAGGAAAGCCAGAGCTCTCTGGATTGGAGGTACATTATTTGGTGACTTTTCATTCGCTTTGCATGAAGATTTGGGGGGAGGCGGCCTGCCATCCCAGACGCCCCCCCGCCCCCATCTCCGCACACGCTCCGCGCCAGTCCAGCGCCCCGCTCCGCCGAGGCCATGCCCGCGGAGGGGTCGCCGTGCAGAAGTTGCCAAATGTCCCTCGTCCCCCCAGACCCCGGCTCGGTAGCTCAGCGGGTTGGAGTCCTCACTCGCTTGACTTCGCAGGGAGAGTGTTGGGGCTTTCTAAACGTAGGCGCCTTTGTGTTGGAACGAAACTTTTAGTTTAAAGGAAAATCTTTTAAGCCACTGATTGTTCTGACTTGCTAAGTTTACTCAGCCACCGTATGCTGGCTCTGCCACCGCACAATAAAATCAAGGCAGGCCAGTTGCAGGTCAGGCAAGGGGGATCATGCTTTGCATTTAGGGAGTTTGACCACTGTAGTCAAGGAGAGGAGCTCGCTCTGAATTGTCACAGACCTTAAGAAACTTCTAGCCATTTTAGGACTTTGTGTTCAAAGGCGAAACCTGCAGGATTTAGAAGTAGATGCGGGGTGCTCTCGGGTCGGTGTCGTCTTCTGCTGCAGTTCACACCGTGTTCTCCCGGGCCCTTGGGTTAGACCCTGGACTAGTAAAACCCTCTGAAAGTCACTTGTGCCTACTGTGTGCTGATGTATTGGGGGACCTCTTTTTACTTTGCAGCCACTTTTATTTTTATTTATTTCTTCTTTTGAAAAAAAAAAATCAGGCAACACTGACCCTCCCTGGCTGAAAACCCTTTCTGCTTGATCTTCTGGTCCCTCGTGCGATGGGCTTGTTTAAATCTCAGCGTCCTTTCCGCAGTGTTGTTAACTGCAAATCGTTTAGGCTCCGGGACAGAACATTTGGGGAAGCTTTTTGAAAAGGACCCCAAACTGTTAAATTCCCAGCTGGGTTGTGAGAGCTAATAAAAGACTTGAGACACCTCTTTGGGCATTAGAGGAGGCTTTTTTTTTTTGCTTTTTTTTTTGATGGGCTGGGATAAGCGACATCTAGGCCCCTCGCGATACTAGCTGCTTTGGCATTACGCAGGAACAAAAATGAAAGGCTTGACCGCAGGAACATTTGAAGGAACTTTCTTTGGGGGGCGGTGGGGACCATCGGCGAAGGGAGGGAGGTGTGCAGGGAGCCGAGGAGGAGCCCTCTTGCTCTCCGAGAGCCGTGAGGTCGGGATCGGGAGATGCAGTCCTCTGACAGTCGGTCCCACAACCAGAGAGGTCCTTTCCCCAAGTTAGCTGAGCGCCTGCCACCAAGATCCCCAGAGCCTTGGGCTTCGCGAGATGGCCTCGGAGGAACC
Source organism: Tursiops truncatus (assembly GCF_011762595.2). NCBI lineage: Eukaryota > Metazoa > Chordata > Mammalia > Artiodactyla > Delphinidae > Tursiops > Tursiops truncatus. The sequence goes on along the minus strand of NC_047047.1, from coordinate 33,358,509 downwards.
CACTTGAAAGAGCTTTCCCACCCCCTGCGCCCCGCGCCTTTCCCCCCCTGCAGGTCCTGGATGTGCAGAGGAGGGACGAGGGCCGGTCGGGGTGGGAAACTTAATTCAAAATGGCTGCTGGAACCGCTTGGGTTTTATTCTTAGCAAATGTTACCAATTTCTCCGGCCAGATATGGTGAACCGATCCTCAGATACGGTCCATGGCTTAGGGCCTCCGACTTCGGGGGCCCAAGGAGGAAGGGGAGGTGAGCAGTCACCTGGGGGCGCGGGGGAAGGGGAACAAGTAGATGACAAAATCAGGGAGGGGGTCCCCGCCTTGAGCTCGTCCTGCTGTTTTTCTTGGGCGCCTTTTTTCACTGCCGCGGGACTAACCATTGTGTTGTTTGTGACTGTTGTATTTTCTTGCAGACACCCCCTCTTCCCTCTCTTAGCACTGATTTTTGAGAAATGTGAATTAGCTACTTGTACCCCCCGCGAGCCGGGGGTGGCGGGCGGGGACGTCTGCTCGTCAGAGTCATTCAATGAAGATATAGCCGTGTTCGCCAAACAGGTCAGCAAAATCAATGTTTCAAAAGTAAAAGAAAGAAAAAGAAAAAGAAAGAAAGAAAAGAAAAGAACCTCCCTCCCTCCCACCCAGCACATTTGCAAAAGTAACCAGCGAACAGTCCGCCCTAAGCCAGGCCTGTTACCTCTTCTGAGCTTTTCCTCCTAAATGAGTGTCTTTGCGGACGCCTGAAAATCACCCCAGTGCTTACCCACTCCCGCTACCTAACCCGACGCAGAAAGCTCTGTAAAATGCAACCCCAAAGCCCACGCGCAGGAGCTGCCTTGGACTTGGCGAGCTGGGCAGCGGTCTCTCAGAAGCACAGTTGCTGGGAGAAGTAACCCTGTGCTCTGGGCTTGTTTTCGGATTCTTTGACTCACATTGAAGGGTTTCTGCACGGGACGAACTCGGTGTCACAGAGCCTCTCCCGGAGGTTACATCCTGCCCCCGACAGTGTAATGAGGCAAGAAACTAGGAAGGCGACCAGATTTCAAATGTTTCTTTCTCCCCACCCCCCTTCTCACTTGTATTTAGATTCGCGCAGAAAAACCTCTATTTTCTTCTAATCCAGAACTGGATAACTTGGTAAGAGCGGACCCCTTACTCCCCTCCTCCCACCTTCCCTCCCCCCCCCCAAAATCCCCCCTCCTCCCAAGCTTTACTTTGAGAGCCCTGAGGTTTCTAGACCGGTCTTCCCCTATCTGCAAGTGGGCTGCAGAGGTTTCCATCCACCCGCAAGTGGTCCGGGACAAGGTCCCGGGGAAATAAATTCACCTCGAGAGGGGCCGGGCAAGCGGGCGCGGGGAAACGCGAGCTTTGTTTTTTATGACAGCCGGGCAGCGCGGCTCTAATCAGCCCGGGGATTTATCTCCGGGCCTGTCAGCGTGTGTGCTTAAACTTTGCGGACTTCCCAGCCCTCAAAGTCGCGTCATGAGGACAGCGACCGGGCCAGAGGCCCCAAACCACCAGTTTATCTGAAAGGTGTGCAGAAGGTGGCAGAAAGTTTGCAGTGTGAAAAGCCACAGTCCGGGGACTGTTGGGAATATTTTCCGTGCACTCCTTGCAAGGAAACACCTAGTCGAGGGATGCGGCCCTTTGGGGGTGGGGTAGGGGCAGTGGCGCTGGGAAAGGGTGGGGGAGCCATGGGGGAGGAGAAGGTTTATGATCCCCCCTTAGATGCTTGGTTGTTGTTTTAGCTATTTTTTTCTCCTTAAGAAATATAAACCTCTAGATGGTACCCACTCGCTGCTGTTAAGTTTTAGTGTTATTGCCATAAATCAAAATAACTCTATTTGGGGGGTGGGGGGAGGCTGGCGATGTTAGAGCTGCAACAGCCAATTTTCTGCAAACTAGGAATGGGGCGCTCATTCTTTTTGTATCTTTGCAGATGATTCAAGCCATACAAGTATTAAGGTTTCATCTGTTGGAATTAGAGAAGGTAATTTCTCTAGCTTTTTCTCCTTTTGCTTCTCCCTCATGCCCAAACACACAGAGGGGGAGGGTTCAGAATGGCTGAAGTTCAGGCTTCTGAGACATTTGCATAAATGACTTTCTTTCTGGTAATTAGTGTCAAGGCCAATCTTAGCGTCCATTTCTCTTTGCAGTTTAATTACAATTTTAGCCACTAAAACCGGGATCACAAACGCCCTAGCCTTGTATTCATTCTTAATACCTTGCTGGCTTTGTATAAACAGTTGCAATTCTAGGCATCCCCTCTGATGTTCAGAATGCTGTTGTGAGTTTGCTTGCAGGTTATATACCTCTGTGGTCTCTTCTCTTCTTCCTCCTCCTCTTCTCTGCTGCCTCTGAGGGGGAAAAGTTTTGTTTAGTTTTAGTGAGTTTCTGGAAGACAGTCTGAGAGCAGCGGCAGGTCAGACACAGGGGAGAGGCAGAGGGGGAGGAGGAGAACGAGGCAGGGAGTCTGGAGGAGTGGTGGGGGAGGCACTTTAACCGTTTTGCAGAGACAAAGCAGAGTTGATAGTTGTGTCAATTTCTTGGATCTGAGAATCCTGCACACACCCCACCTTCACACTCAAGAAAGGGTGGGGGATAACGTGATTTTGCTAGCTGTTCCATAAATCTCAGCAATAAAAACTTAATGCATTGGAATTCAAACTAACATTAAATTGCAAGCACACTGGGGTTTCTTGTGAATTTTTGCATGTCAGTGATGCCTGGGTCCTGTAAGAGACCACTCCACTTATGCCTAAATATTTTGAAGCATCTTTTTTCCTTTTTTTTTTAAATCAATTCGATAACTTTTGGTGGCTGTAGGGTTTTCCCCCCATATCACGAGTCTTTTTTTTTTTTCAAGGAAGCATCATAAAATATGCTTCTTATAGAGAGAAACCCTAATGACAAATGTTACAGGGACTTGGGTTTTCAGGCATATATCCTATACCAACACAGTATTGGTCCTTTGGAGATATATATATATATATATATATATATATATATATATATATATATATATATAAATTTTTTCTTAGACATGTTGGAAAAGGATTTCTGATAAAGTAACTGGACGAAATTAAATAGTTTACCTTAAATGTCACCCACGCAGGTCACCTCTCTAATGGCCACAGCCCCGGGAGCTGATGAATTTAACACGGGTGTTGAATATGTTGTAGCCTGTGAATCATCTTGTCACTGTCAATTTTCTGCGATATCTCTATTTTGCAAGAAAAGAAAGTTATTCCTAATTCTGGATGCGTCTGAGGGTCTCTGGAGGACAATTGCCCTGTGTTTCCCCTATTTAGAAGTTTGGATCTCACAAGGGGGGTGGATTGCACTGTCAATGTCATTTATGAACTTCTGATTATATTTCCATTTTTTTTTTTATTTCTGTCATAATGTAGGTACACGAATTATGTGACAATTTCTGCCACCGGTATATTAGCTGTTTGAAAGGGAAAATGCCTATCGATTTGGTGATAGACGATAGAGAAGGAGGATCAAAATCAGACAGTGAAGATATAACGAGATCAGCAAATCTAACTGACCAGGTACGCGCTTTTCAATTTCAACATCCCTGGGAGAAAAAAAAAAAATCTGTATGCATATTGCTTGCTGGGTCACTACCACCTCCTTTTATTATTTGCATATGATTAAGTCCCTTTTAGATACATTTCCATCGAAATGAAAATTTTTGAATAATGCGGCTATTATTGCTTCATTAAGGCTGGCTCTGGGATTCGACCTGGAGAGATGAGCTTGTAAAAGCTTTGCCTGCAAACTTGACCTGTTTCTTGTCGCTTTTAATTTTTGTCTTTATTTTATTTACCCTCTATAATAATGGGAGTGTTAACTGCCAGTGACCGCCTCTGATTGTAGGGCTTTGTTCTGGAGCATTTTTTCCCCCTTGCTATCTCGAAGAAAAGTGTAGGGTCTGCTTATTTCTTATTTTATTAGGAATAAACCCAAGATAGGTGGTCTAAGAGAGACAGGGAGGGTTTGAAATCTAGCAAATGCTGGCTATTTTCTCCCTGTCTATACGGTTCATTAGCCTGTCTTGTCAGTTTTCCTCGGCCGAACGCTTCTAGACCTCACTGAACATTGCTTTGTGCAGTGCTCGCTGCAAGCTCGCCCATTTTATTGTACTTAATAGAAAAAATAAGACCAGGCCGAGGTTATAAAAACAGATAAATATGGACGTTTCTCCTCCTCCTTTCCACTCATCCTCCAGCTGGTACGTGCTCTGGGCCCTCTGGGTTGGCAGCTTTTGGAAGTGTCAGCGACAGGGGCGCCCGGGGACTCCCTCGGTGTGGCGGGTGGAGGACCTCGCGCCGCCCTGCTCTGAACTGCCGGCCTCTGCTTGCTTCACCCCCTCCTCTCTCATCCTCCCTCCAGGCCCTTCTTCCGCTGCTTTGCTAAGTGGGGACGACTTTTATTTGGAGTTGCTGGGGGGCATTTCTCTCTCACCCCAACACCGATGTTTGCTCCCAGTCTCTCTCTCCTCTCTCTCCCCCCCCACCGCCCCCGCTCCTGTCGCTGTATCTCTGGATTGGTCCAGAGGAGTTGCAAAAATGCACTGAAAGTGAAAACGTGAGGAGTGGGTGAGATGAAACAGGGCTCAGGACAGCTCTCGGTTGCGAATTGTGGCACCGCGTCTAAAGATTTGGGTGGCGGGCCTCCTGTGCTTCTCCACCTATAAGTGAAGGCCCAGAGTTGTTTCTCTTTCTGACTTGGCACGTGAGCCCCGTCTTGGGGGAGAGAGCAGCCTGCCTTTGTTAGGCCAAAGGACAACCAGTCATGCAGAGTTTTCTTTGCAAGCTCTACCATGATCACGGTTGGCCAGCGGCTGCCTTGCAGACTCCTTGCCGGAATGCCCGACTCCTCGGTCTCGGTGTCATCTTAAAGTTTGCTTCTCTCCATATCACCCCCTTAAAAAAAATTCCCAGCTTGGATTTCTCTGGGTAACCCCGCGGCAGAGGCTGAATTCCTCCTTTTCCCACGACGAGTGGAAGGCAGGCAAAGCTGAGATTTAAAAGCGCCAACGCGCCGGGTCCTTCCTACTATTTGGCGAGTTGCAAACTTTTGGCAGTGTAGACAACACTCGGAACAGGCAGCCTGCGCAATCCTGGAGCGTCCCCACCGAGGTGGGAAACCTGCAGGCGGCTCCGGGTCCCGGCCCCGCCAGCTGCTCGGCCTCCCGCCTGGTTCAGGCCGCCAGGCCTCACCCGGAGCTGTTAAATGCAGATTCCGCTGAGGAACCCTCGGGTAACTGCTGTTGAATAAAAATTGTAATCCAACAAGCCTAACTAGAAAATGGGATTCTAAAAGCTCCGGAGTGCTGGGTACATAAAGCTATCTGAGCAAATTACAAGAATCGCTTAGGGGCATGAATGAAATCAACACTTTAATTGCCTCCAAAATGAAGATTTATACCCCATTTTCTCATCGAATCATTATTTTATTAAAGTCAAAGATAAAGGACCAGAGTTCGGGGTGTTACTCAGTTACCTTTATTTGAGATACGCAGATTGGAAGGCAGTGGTTTTGGATAAAAATTCGCACTTTATTCACCTCCCCACCTATAAAATGAGCAGTGTGCGTCCCTCTCCCGCCGCCTACAAGTGGGCTTCGCAGCTCTGGCTGAGCTCGTGGCGCCGTTGGCCTGTGCGCGTGGGCGCACTCGCGTGACCCCTCGGGCTCACCGAAGTCTCCGTTGGTCGTAGGGCAGCAAACCCCAAGCTTGTGCTTTGGAATTATCCGCTTCCCTGGAGCCAGGAGCGGGAGTGCCTGGGCTCCCTTTGGGGAGGGGCGCGCAGAGCGCGGGGCGCACGTGGGACTGTGCCTCGGCCGCGGAGTGGAGTCCCCTGTCCTGGGAGTTGGGAACGGAGGGACGAGGCACTAGGGCCGCCAGGTGGGCGCCAGTGCTCCCAACTGGAGCCGGCTCACGGGTCCCCGGGGGCCGGGCCCGGAAAGGACGGCCTCGCCACCTGTCTGCGAATGCGGCCCAGCCAGTCTGAGCTCCGGTGGAGTGTGCGCTGCGGGACTGGATGCTTCAGGTGTGGTGCGAGCGCGGGGCCTCGTTAGCTCATTAACCCCTCTGTCTCTAGGGCCTGATGGCCGCGCGGTTTATTTTACTTTACTTTTCTCCTCGGAGGGCGCGAAGGCTGCCACCCGCGCGGGGACTTGGGATCCACGTCTTTGATACCAGCCGGCTTCCCGGAGGGCTAAGTCGGCGGAAATCTGCTTGGCCTTGTAGTGTCGTTAGTTTGGTGGTATTTTTTGTTTTTGTTTTTTTCTTATCAGATTAAGACGCCAGTCGAAGCCGTAATCCCGCTCCCACCCCACTTTCAACTCCCTGCCCCCCACTCCCGCTCCCAGACCCCGAAGTCCCAGGCCCGAGAGTCACCTCCCGCGGGCGCAGGCCTCCCGGGCGCCCTCTCCCGACTGCTACGCTCCCCGCTTGGCACGGACGCCCCCGACGCCCAGGGCCTGGGAGCAGCGAGGGGCACCGGGGGCTTCCGAGCCTCGGCAGGGGTGAGGGCCGTGCTGAGACCCCGGGAGCGGGCGCAGAGGGGGCCACCGTGCGAGGCGTCGAGGCCAGGGTTGAGCCTGGTTTGCGATGGAGAAGGACGCAGGGCGAGGGGAGGCGGGGCGCGAGTTTGGGGGACCCAGGGTGGAATTGGGGAGGCCAAGAGGGGTTACGCGGGGAAGAATCTGGCTGCCCAGTCGCTAGACTTTAGGCCGCACTCCAGGAGGGAGCTATCGAATTAAACCTTCCTTCCCAGGGCTGTTTGTTGCTCGCCACTCCTTGAATCTAAGCATTTTCCATTTTCGGGAGGGGTCGAGAGAGGGAATGGAGAGCAGAGCAAGAGTCCTCGGGCCCTGAAGGCCACCAGCCGAGGTGGCCAGGCCTGCTGGTAGCGAGCAGGAGTAGCTTGGCCTGTGCTCGGGCGCCAACCCGGGTTCTCCTACAAGCAGTGGGAGGCAAAGAAAAGGTCCCTTTGGATTACAATTTTTATTCAATAGCAGCTCTCCGGGGGGTCCTCGGCTGAATCTGCATTTAACAGCTCCTGTGCAAGGGCTGGCGGGCTGCGCAGGGCGCCCTGTTGCCTGTTAATCCAGATTTGTCTCTAATATCTGGGGAGAAGTAATGTGGCTCGCGGAGATGGAACCAGAAAGCCAAGCTCGCCAGGCAGGTTAAATGCCAAGTGCTGCTGAGCTCCCCGGGGACGGGGGACAGCCGCCGGGGCTGCGTAGCCCAGGCTGGAAAGCGCCAGGCTTCTGGGCCTTGGGGATCAGGGGCAGCCCTGAGCCAGTGCGATTTGGTTCCCCAGTGGGCCAGGGAACCCAGGTGGCGATTGTTTTATTTGAAGAGCCCGGAATGTTGTTTCTGAAGCATAGTTTGAGATAAAATTCTTAAAACTGAACTTGATCGAAAGCACCCCTCCCTGCAAAGTGTGATGGGGATGCCTCCAAGGGAGATTTAAGCCTTCTCTTTTGGGGAGGTGTTACTAAGGGATGGGTATGGGGAGGCCTAATATTCTTGATGTATTAGATGTGCTGCTTCAGGGGAAGAAAAAAATAGATGAGACTATGGGATATTTACTAATACTAGGAATGCAAGCAATTTATTTTCATCCACTAAGAAAACTGGACACAAACATGGAGGGATAGGAAAATGGTCCCTTTGTCAGTTTGTTTCTGAATGCTTACACACGGACACATCTTATTTAAGTTGTAAGTACTTTTAGGGTCTCAGTTAATGCCTTAATCCTGGAACCTCTGTGTCCACAGGCCTTGCAAGTGATGGGGTCTTGACACCATCTAACTTTATTTTGATTGTTGTTGTGAGTCATGGAGGGTACTCTTAATTCCCTTTGGAACTATGTCAAAGGGAAATTATGGCAAGATTCCCTTTAATGATTAAATAATAAGGTGTTGACTGCTTGTCACTACAGTGGCTAATTGGGATGTTCATTCTAGGCTCTTTGTTGCTTAGTATCCTTTGATTTCAAAGATAGTTGTTTACCAGGTGTGTTTTTATTGTTGTGTTCTGATTGGCGCTCTGTGTGTATTTATGTGTGAATGTCAGAGTAGGGATGTATTGATTCTTATTAGGGGCATGTCAAAAACATTTGAGAGGGAAAAAAAGAAGTACAGAGTATATGCAGGTAGGTTGAGATCAATTACATTGTTAAATGTCTCAAAGTCTAAATGCTAATACTACAGAAGTTATTCCCCTTTCCTAGTTTCTCTCTCTCTCTCTCTCTCTCTGTGGAAGTCTCCAGTGCAAGTTCTATGGTTAATAGAAAGCAATGATACTAATGCTACTTTGTACAAGGTAAAGCCCCATAACACTAACTATTGTTCAGTGATTTAACTAGCTCTGTGGCAATAGGTCACTCAAATAGCAATCCCTTTCCCACCAGAATGACTCCATTGCTCATGATTTGGAAATATATAGAGTGGTTGTGTGGACTCTTGCTATTGGTCCTAACATAGAGATTTTTATTAGAAAACATGGAGAAGCTTAAATAGTAGAAGAAGAAGAGCAGGAGGAGGAAGAAGAAAAGGCATTAAAATACGGGCCCTGCTTTCAAAAAAGTAACTGAAATATCATGCTGTAATTGCCCAACTTTGAAAATAAACAAATTTTAAATCATTATGTTTTCAAACACTCGTATGTTTAAATGTTAAAATGTTTGTCATAGTCCGAAAGATTTAAAACACAGCTGTTGCCGGGTGATGGATGGAAAATTATGGAATAAAACTCCATATTCTTAAAAACAAAGACTATTTGTGGTCCCATAGTAGAAACGTAGGTTTTTTTAAGGCCAAGCGGATAGACTAAAGTATTACGGAGGGGCCTACTGTTATAAAACTAGCTTACCTTCCCTCGCAGGTGGAATTGGAGAAACTGAAGAAAGCACAACAAGTTGTATTAAGACACTTATAAATGAAAATGCTGTCAAATGGATTCAAGTGAAGGATTTTCACATTGGTAATGCTATGCTTGCCATTGCAATAGCAATATTTTCTCATGAAACGTAAATATGTCAAACCAATGTGAAATGCTTAAGTTTTAATAAATGATCATTTAATCAACAAACACAACCCGAGTATGTATACAGAAACTTTTAAAGAAAAGTCGGCAGACAGCCAAATTCCTATAGGGACTAGCAAGGGAATGATCAAAAAACGAACACAAAATAAGACTTCCTGTAAGAAGGTCTATAATTCAACATTATTTGACTCCACTGTCAGGGAAATAGTTGAAGGATAGTAAACTGATACCATTCTCAGTCATTTTTGTTACACAGTCTTAAATGTTTGCAACTATAGCATTTTCCATGGCCCTTTTTGGATTATGATATCTGTTATATTTGTATCAAAGTAGCACTTGAGTTTATGTTATAATTGAAACAGATGTTTTTGCCATTTCTCCTGAGTGCAAAAAATTAAGTTAATATTTAAAGATGACATCAAAACTATGGGAAAGTATTCTTTTACAAATAAAGAAATAAAAATAGAATACATGTGACACAGTGTATCTGACAGTTGTGCAGATGTTAGGCCTGAAAGTTTTCAAAATCCCAAGTAAAACAACGCCGCTGTAAATCACATAGGGCAGGAAACATCAGGATATTGGTACCTGTTAAAAAGTTAGGGTCTAAAACATGAAACACAGACTCACGATTTCAATTTAAATAATCATTCCAAAATTTGACGTTGGGGATCCAGCAAAAGTTTGGATATTTTACTATCTTACATATTTGTGAAGAAACCTCACGTGTATAAAATCAGTTTTGAAAAATTCAAGCAGATGAGTAGTGTAAAAGGTAAAAAGACTCCCTCACTGTATCCTTAATTTAATATGCCATGATTTCAGGATTATGGGAATTTGGGAAAGCTTATTGGAGTCTTAAACAGCCTCTCCAGAAAGCAGACCTATATCGGGCAATTGCTGGATTTCCCACACTTCTAAATTTGACATTTTAATAAATGGTATAAAAGCTACCATGTGAAATAAGCGAGTATATACTCATTTAAATATTTGAAACTAGAATCCAATTTCAGTCAATTTAATGCATTCATGTGTGCAGAATTAAAGCAATTGGCAACACTTTGCTACACTCTCTCTGAACACTCTTTTTCCAAATAGCATTTCTTAATCTAGGAAATATGTTCTCGTTAAAGGAAAATACAAGAGTGCAAATCTTTTGAAATTATTTTATATTTCTGGACTTCTTGGTTCAGAATTCCTAAAACTGACTAAAACATATCAAAAAGAGTTTATTCTCTGTTGAAAAGACACTTTTTTTTACATTTATTGAAATATACACCTGTTGTTTATTTGTGTCATGAGTACATACAGTTAAATACAAATTATAACCAGAACTAAGTCATTAACTCTCTTTAAGTCATGCAATAACCATACTCTGGCTTTTCCATGCACCACTGTATATGGCATAAACTAATGCAGGATAGCTAAGTTGTGAAAATAAATTTTATATTATTTGCAATCCTCAAAAATACATTTCCCCATTGATTTCTTCCCTTGATAGCCTCATGACTCCATTTACGAGTAATAGGATTTATAATCATGAGGTAAAGAACCGTGAATGTGAAATGTTATGGTTTTTTAAAAAAAGCTTAAATGAAATTGTATTTTTCCACAGAAAGGAAATGCTGTTACTGTTAATAAGTTTACTAAATAATACTTTTAAAATCGCTGCAACTTTTTATGAGTTTAACAAGTTTAAGCAACATTTTATAGTCCTTTTTTCCTTCATTTTGACACAATATCAAGTCTTAAATTTTACAATGGATTTAAACATACATGATTCTGACTCTTTTAGAAGATAGTAGTAAGTAAATAATTAACATTTTGAGCGATATTAGAATGATTCCTTGACAACATATGCTAACTTAGAATTAATTGTTATCATGAATTTCCATTTCTATAGATTTTTCCTCACATTTTACAACACAACATGATCGCCTGCTCATTATTCATTAGCTGTAAATGTCTGGGTTGTTGGTTGTTATTTAGCAAGACAGAGCTATAGCTGTTTCTTTTTCATATCACTTTTTCCCCACTGACTGGCAAGCCTCCTATGCCTGAGATTTGAACTTGAACTAGTTTGCTAGGTCTCCTTTCCCTATTTGAGTACCTTGTGGGTTATTACCCACATGTGGGTTTATTTTCCTGAGAAGATGAAAAATGGTCCTCACTTTAGAACGGGAATGAATAGAAACCAAAGTCATCAAATATTCCCAAACTGTGCTTTACAATTAGGTGAAAAACTGAAAACTGTTATTCTTGCTTGCTTTCCCCAGGGCTGTGAATACTTGATGTAAAGATTCATATCAGCTTCTTCGTGCTCTTCCTCTTAAGGCCTAAATGTTTGTTTTCAGTGACTGGATTCTTAACTGATAGTCCATATTTGGTCCCAGACCTCCATGATTTGCATTTTATTCTGCATTTGCATTCACATTATGTCCCATAGAAACTCTTTAAAGTCAAGTGTGTTTATGACTATTATGAAACTCTGGAAAATGAAGTTTATAATGAAACTGACATAGTCATCAAAAGGACAATGAAGGGAGCAATTTGATGTAAACCCAGAGTTTTCTTACTCGGTCCCAGCTTGTAAAAAGGCTTATCTCTGTTCTTTTAAAAACATTAGAAGCTGAATGAATAAGAATTTCTTTGACAATAAAACTCCTCTTAATAGCTCCATAACTATTTGGATGTGTTCTCGAATGTTAACTTAATTTGACAGACAAGCTATAATTAACTGTGACCTATAGTGTTTTCTGTAATTCAGAGACTATTCCTTAGCGATCTGAAAACTTAATTTCATACTAAATGGTGTACAATGTCTGCGGGTCTAAAGGCCTACTTCCACTATTTTTAAGAAGTGGAAATAGTTTGTGTGTCTTCTGGGCTTTAAAAAGGGAGATACTTCGGGGGTGGGGAACTAACAATTTTTACTGCATGAAGTCCCAGCAAACTACCTAGTGCACATGGGTTCTTTTTGAATTTTTTTTTTTTTTCCGTAGCCTTCCTTTCTATTCAGTGCAATGTTAAAATTGTTCACACAAAGGAAAAAAAAATCCACTGTGTGTTTCATGGGACAAAAACTCGTACATGACATTTTAAGTCTAGGTGTTTCGTTGATCATAAAAAGCAGTAGTGTACAGAGAGAGCTAAGAATTGCAGCAAATAGGTAAAACCCTATTAGCTATGATGCTACAATCACAACAGAAACTTTAGCAGTGAAATTAAATTGGGCATTTTGCGTTTAGTTGGAACATTTACTTGAAAGTTCCCACCAGATCTGGGGTACTTTTAACATCCCCTCCCCACCCCAGCTTAAGAATATTTTAGTGTTAAGAACTTGGTGCTAACTCACCATTGGACATTACTTTTATTTGAAATTGTTCATTCATAAGAGACTTCATCTCCTGAGTAAGCACCCTGCCCTTCACTCTTGAACAGTTCAGATAAACGTATTATTTATTTACGGTCTATTGTATACATTATTTATGGGAAATATGCTATAACTCTACAGAGCATATGGAATTTATCTTTGAGAGATATGGGTCGCATCTCTGCCAAGAATGGCATAGCCCTGAGTAGATAATAAGACTGCCCTCAGTGTACAGATAAACATCATCTCTTATAGAGTCAGTACGTGTTAGCATTTCATAATAACAGGCGCAAATGCATTTTTCCACTTTCATTTTAATTGTTTCTTGGCTCTAGCTTCTGCCAAAGAGAATCCGGAATTTCACATTTTGAATTGATCTGGGTGATGAATATATCTGAGGGGGGAAATAAGATATTGAGTAGCAGAATCATTTAACCCCTTCATTTCTTTCAGCATGCTTCCCTGTCCCTTCCTTAAGGTGTTTACAATTTTCTGAAGAATCCCGTCCATGACATTTTTAACACTGGTTGTATATTTGGTGGCTTGGCCTATTGTTTCACCTTATTGGGATGCTTTATAAGCTGTATTCAAAACAAAAACACCAAGAAAAATATCAGGCTCATTGTGCCCTGCACTTCCTTGCACAAAATAATAGAGATGTGTAGACCACGCTTGTTCTATGCATATCAAGTGTACTGTTGGTGCTCAAGTATTTTTTATTCTAAGAATTATTCAAAGCCAGGAACAATCTGCATCTGAGCGAGCATAAACATTTTTATTCTGGAATTTGGGATTTGCAGCAACTCAATTTTATTTTCCAAATTACCCTGCCATTTCAATTAGGTACATTGTTCTTCTCTCTACTGTTTCGACATTCTAAAGGTTTGCTTGCCACCTAAGAGAGAGCATTACCTGAGTATTTAATATTTATTGAGGGAATGTAAAGAACATGCCAATAGAAAAAGGAGAATAAAACATTAACAAATCAATTATGGGGCTTTTCTTCACTTGTAGTCTACTTCTAATACTCCAAATACTCTATAACTGTTAAAATAATACAAAGAGCCTCAAGAATAATAGCCCTGGGTGTGGAGGAAGAATGGCATTCTGATTAACTGGAATTCCTTAAAAAGTGCACCAGTGGTACAGCTCAACCTCCTGCTTCTGGAATTCACAGTTGCTTTAGTTGATCTCTCAGTTAAAGGCCTTGAACTACAGAGAACTTAGCCAGTCTGGGAACCAGAAACACAAATTAAATTTCAAGATGCTTTGAGAAAGGCCTCTCTAATGATTTTACCGAGATAAATAATGAAGAAAAGGGAACAATCTACTCCCCACGTCCAAATTTCACACTGTGAGAGGGCTTGAAAATTCAAAAATCCTTGAGGAATGATGATACTTAGAAAATAAAATTTGATTGAAAATATAAAAACTGGCAGCACTTCTAAAACACACACACACACACACACACACACACACACACACGCACCGGAAAATTAGAAAATACCCTGTTGCTAATTGTTAGTGGAAATCAGTGGTAAATGTAAGTTTCCGCTATTCTTTTATCCAAAGCATAGTGCCGTAAGGTAGTAGAATAAAACATGACTGCATCTTGGCTGAATTCTTGTTTCCTTCTTGTGTCAAAGTTGTGGATTTTCTGGTCTGAGAGTTTGGAAGTAGAAGAGAGAAGATTTCAGAAACACTTGAAAGAGAGCGATGAAGGGCATTGGTGGTAATTTCGAGTTACACAACCTTTCAGGCTGGCGGTATCCCAATAAAGTATATACACAATACAGGCTGTGCTGTGAGGGGGTAAGTCACTTCACCTCCCCAAGCCTCAGTTTTATCATCTGTAACATGGGGATAAAGAACCCACTTTACTGAGCTGCATAAGAACTAAGTAAGAATGCACTTAAAGCATTTAAAACAGTAAACCCTAAACAGAACCTTACATCATATTTCATCTTCTTACCTGTACAGTCTGCCCAGCCTTCAACAACATGAAGCTGATTTGGGGAGGGGAGATTGGGTAGTTGTTAATGGGGTGTGGTTTTATAGGCCATTATATAATCATAGAGTTTGCGCAAAATACTGTCTTAATTCCTTTTAGGAGGGGTGGCTATTATTCTGATTTCATCACAGTGTGAGAGGGGACTGGCCACTCAGATGTGTGGCCAAGATAGGACAGTGAATCACTACAGATTTGTTTCTAGGTTCAACTTCAAGTAACAGTTATGTGCAGCTCTTGTGCTGAGTACTTTTTTCCCACATTTCTGAGTGCAAATGCTTCCTGGCTGAGGTCCAGTTGCTAACAAGATCTCAGTATCTACTTGTACTCAGGATACAATGTTTTTGGCCTTATCGGATGTTCTTTTTGCTAGGATGGTTGCCTAGAAAATTTGTGGTTTGAAGTTGTTATATATAGGACACTTTTGAGTTTATTTTATCTTAATTTGTTTGCAGAATGAGGCGCACTGAATACTGAGTTACAAATGTAAAATAAAACATTGGGAAGCAGGCAGTCTTATGAAAGGAACTTTATAACACCAGGTATGCTGGCATGTAATTTACAGATTCTTCTGCCACTCCTATATAGCAGTGCCAGAAAATCAGCTAAATTTCAGTGGAAAGTTCTCAGCAGATAAATGAAGAGTAAGGTTTGAATTATTCAGGTACAAATATTTGGAAATACAGAGGTGGCAGTTGGATTTGAGGGGTTTTGTTTTGTTTTTTTTAAACATTTAACTGTGAATTACAGTTCACAGGTACAATTTCAGGAGTAAAAGCATATAGAGTCAATATAAGAGTTTATTTTTATGAATACTATGCCAGCCATAATACAATAGCATAGGAAAGGAAAGGTTATTAAAACGTAAATTACGTACTTTTACTAAGATTCCGAGTGTAATGAGGCTTTAACTTCTCTTTTGTTCTCCACAACAAACTGCTTAGTAGAATTTGAACATTCAGTGCACTTGAACCATCTTTAGTTCTGCGTCTACTTTGCAGTTTTGAGATTTGGGTAAAACTGGTGTCACCTCTTGGTAGCAGTTTCCCTTAGGGTGTAATTTTCCTTTTTCTTTGTAATTGTCTGAATGTCCCTCCCCCATGTACGAATCTATATCCTCTTCTGAGACCACAGTGGGGTCACTAAGGGATGGTGTTGGCATTGATTCTCAAGGTCGAAAAATTGGGCAAAATGAATCAGTGCTGTGTGGATTCCATAAGGAAAGCATTTCGAATATCTTGGGTGGTGTTTTATATCGGTCGTCATTTTCCTTCGCATTGTCAATTCATGTATAATTTCCTGGATGAATTATTTCAACTCTGCAGATTAGTAATGACCCGAGAGTGTCAGAGTTGTGACCTAAAGGATATTGGGCTGTGGGAAAGTAGGATTTTAAGGAGCTTTCGGGGAGTGACCCATCGTGCTGGGCCTGAGCTTCCTAAGCTCACTGCCCTCCCTGCTGCCTTGAGTATTGGGAGAATGGGGCATGGATATTTGCAGGAGAGTAGGCAAAATAGTTAAGGACCAGGAGATTTAAAAAGTGTATCTGACTGCCTCGCTGCTTTGGATTCCATCACAGTGTAATTAAAAACACTAAAATCTGTTCTCTCCACGTTCTTGTTCTTTTGCCCTATTCCTCATGCATGTGATGGGTGCATGGCACTGTGTATACATGAAAGTGCACTTGCGTGTCCCCCCATGTCTGAACCAGAGGCTTTGGTGATTCCTGGAGCTCAGACAATCACCTGATACAAAACTTTTCATTTAGAGATGAAATGACTCCTTGGAGAATTTTCACCAAAGGCAAAAAAGCACAAAAATTCTTCTCCTCCTCTCTACACGCCCCATTACACAGAGATAGAGGATTTAATGTTTGAAAAATTAACGTTTTTGTAGGTTTCATTTGTGGGACGTGAGAGCTGGGAAATATAGAACTCAATGTAACAGATGCTCTCTCTGCCTCCACAAACTGCCCACTCCTGCTATCATGCAATCGCGTGTGTGTGTGTGTGTGTAAATGTATATACACATATATATGTATACATATTTAAAGCAATACATCAGAGTTGCTAAGGTTTTAGAACTCTACCTTATTTGATGCTGAGTTAGACACACTTATGCTGTGCGTCAAGATACCGGCTGGCGCCAAGGTCGTGAGCAGCACAGTTAAGGGATAATTGAATAGTCCTTGAGGTGCATTTCTAGATGAGAAGTCCACAGTGCCAAATATGGTGGGGCTGGACCTGTGAGAAGAGGAAGGGTGGTGTCTTGGGGAGAGCCGCAGATCCTGAGAGGGAATGCTGGATTCCCATTGTCTCGCCACGAATTTACCATCTGCCTGGAGTCACCAGAATTACCCTCAGGCCTCTATTAAGCAGGGAGAGGGGGTGGGTAATAAGCGCATTTTATCGCAGCATTAAAAGGGGGCCCAACAAGAACCCTGGCAGGCCGACAGACTTGGCCAAGGCAGGTGGTAGAGGCGGGGACGGGGAAGGAAATGAGAAAAAGGAGAAGTGTGTGAGGGAGATAACCTTTGAAAGAGTCTGTCTGCCCGGCACGTGAAGGCCACCACCAGGGACCGCCCCAGAGCCCGACAGAAATCTCCCGAACTTTATCATCTTGCAGCAGGACCGAGGGTGGACTTAGAAAAGGGTTTGCCTCCATACCGTTCCCGAACACGTTTCAACGTGGCCCTGATCCGCGATATGTGTGCAGGCTGCGGTCTTAATCTGTGAGCTTCTGGCGTTTAAAAACATACACAATCTTAAAAGGGAAGGGGGCAGTTTTACTGTGTTAAAACAAAGCATCCTGCTGAAACTTGTCCTGGTTAAATGAATTGTGCTTAATGATTTCCAGGGATGTTTTTGGAAATCCGTATAAAGAATTTTACATTTTCTTGGAATTATCTGAATTTGCAGCTAGATAGTAGGTTTTGAGAGGAGCAGGCTTTACTAGGGCAGGTTTTGCGAGAGCAGGACTCTAGCAAATTGAAGGCGCGTTTGGCGGCTGAGTGTGTGGATTGCTTTCTGGTATGTTTTGGTTACCAAGCAGATGCCAGTGGGAGCCACCAAGATCTTCAAACAGGAGTTTGAGCACAGCGGACTTTAGATACTCACAAATAAAAAATTCTCAGGATCCCCAGTTTCTCAGCTTCATGTACACACAGGTAACATATACCCCTTTTCATAGGAGGACCTAGACCCCTTTTGTCCTTACTGCTCCGTGTTTGGGTCTTTCTGGTGCCTTTTCTTTAGATGGCACCATTGGTTGAGAGACACATTGAAGAATCATACCTGCTGAAGTTATGTGCCTTTAAGGATCCTGAGAGACACTGTGTAGACGGAGGTGAGAAGTCTAGGGAGGGGGCCTAATTAGATGTGGCTATGCTGGCGGTGTGGCATGGCGGCATTCGGTGAGCCCGTCGCCTCTGCCTCGTGGACCAGTGCAGGTATGTGTGTGCACATGTGTGTGTGGATGTGTGCAGATGTCGGGGTGTGAGCACGTGTACACGCACACTGGTGGACTCCCCTGGTCTGGAGGAACTGGATTGTTCACTTTTAGAAGCGAGCCAGCTCTTTCAGGCCATTAGAGATCATTTACTAAAGAGGCCCCGGTGATTTGAAAAAGTAAGTGTACTGCCCCAAAGAGAAAACCTATTGATAGGTGCAGACTGAACTTCAGATTTTGAACACTGTGATCATTTCATCAATTTCTACATAGCTGCTAGCTGACCTCTTCAGAATCAAGATCCCGAGACTCTCATTTATCCACCTTTTTTAAGTGGGACTGGTAGGGTAGAAATTTTGAAGGAAAAAAACCCTCACTATTTGGGCCTGAAAAAAAACAAAAAATGATTCTGGCATCATACCAATGTGATGAAAAACCAAGTGCAATAAAACGTCAAAGTGCTTCGTAGACTGTAAAGTGATTTATAAGTATTAGGTATCAAATGAAACTCGATGAGGTGGGGAGGAGCAAAGCACCTGTAAAATCATGTTATTTGAAGGTGAAAATAAGATCAGTTTGCATCCCCTGAGCACACACCAGCTGGGAGATAGCCCAAGGCATAGCGAGCTGTACGCGAAGCCAGCTCGGGTTAACCATTCTTTCCAGAAGGTCCATAAACTGAATACACCTGTATGTAGATATTTCAGGGTTGACTAGGTCAACGTACGTTGTTCCATTAGTGTTGTTACTTTATTATTGTCGCATTAAAAGCTATAGTAGGTGCCACTTGCTGCACGCCTAGAAATTGATGTATGCTGTGTCTGCAGAGGAGTATTTTCTTTTTTTTTTTTTTTTTGAGGAGTATTTTCTTAATCCTCATTTACGGATTAGGATGTTAAGGTTATGGAGGTTGTGACTTGTCTTCAGACCATGTAAGTGGTCCAGGATGTGTCTGCCTTCAAATTTACTTTCTTTTGCCTGTGTTTTCTTGCAACAGAATATTATTATATTATATTTTTATAATGGTGTACGTTTGTGTGAATGCAAGTATGGCAGGTGTTTTTTAATTGTGCAAGTCTTTTTTAAATGTTTTGTGATGTTTAATATAGGGGATCACAGTATCAGGTGACAATAGACATCCTCTATAAATCACTTGTTATTCATGTATGCATTCCAGAACATATTTGTGTCTAATGTGTCTAATGGCATTTTCCTGGGATGGAGGGCATTGGGATGAAGAAGATGTAGTCCAAGACTTCAGAACATTTATAGTGTAGAATTATAGACAGGCTCAACAGGTCATCACAAAACAATATGAGAGTGAAATGAGAGAGGTGTGCAAGAGGTACTCTAAGTGCTCGGGGAGGGGAGCCTCACTCATCCTGGGGGAAGGTTGTGCGTGTATCAGGGAAGGCTTTCTGAGGTGGTGATATCTGAACTGTGTAGGAGGTAATCAGGGGCCAGGTACAGCAGCGCAGGGCATTCCAGGCAGGGGAGAAGGATGAGGGCCCAGAGGGAGAAGTTGAACATATCTGCCAGAAATCACATGCTGAGCACAAGGAACAAGGAGAGGAATGGTCCCCAGAGGGTAGACTATGGAGGGCTTTGTGTACCAGGTTAAAGACCCAAAAATGTATTCTGCAGGCAGTAGGGAGCAATTCGTTTATTCAACAAACATTTCCTGAGTGGCAGGCCCCGTGCTTGATACGCAGGATGCAGTGGCGAAAAAAACAGACACCAGTTCCTATCCTCATGGAGCTTATATTCCAGTGAAATTGAACTCTTTTAAAGCTGGGGAGTGATTTGGCTTGAACTCTTTACTGCTGTGAGGGCCTTAACAAGAACAGTAATCACGAAGATGAAACATGAGAGAAAGGGATGAGACTTGATGACTGATTGGATGGGAAGTTTGTGTGAGAGAGCGAGAGAGAAAGGTGTCATGCATGGTTTTCACAGACGGTTTATACTAGGGGTCCCCAAGCCCTGGGTCACATAGCAGGAGGTCAACAGTGGGTAAGCGAGTGAAGCTTCCTCTGCGGCTCACCATCGTTCACATTATCCCCTGAACCATCCCACCACCACCACGTCCGTGGAAGAATTGTCTTCCAGGAAACCGGTCCCTGGTACCAAAAAGGTTGGGGACCAATGGTTTATACCATGGGTGGGTGGGGTTATACCCACTAGGATCAAGAACAAAATGGAATAAGTCGGGGGTTTGGTGGGGAGACGAAGAGTTTAACTTTGGACTTGTTGAGTCCTTCGTATGGAGTTGGCTTCACAGGCAGTTGGGCATACAAGTCTAAAGCCCAAAGAAGAGGTCCAGAGACACAAATCTCAGAGCATATGGGTGACACCTCAAATCACAGTGGTGAAAAGAATAATCTTGAGGAAAGTGTGGAAAGTGATACGAGGACTTAAAGGTTGTCCAAAATTAAGGCATAAATGGAAAAAAGATTCAGGAAGGGAAGAAGGAAAGAAGTCACCAATGGATGGCTTTATTCAGGAGGAAGGATAGGTTGGAAAGTTGCAGTTTGTCTGTTATGTTGGTGGAACGGTCAC